>NC_067461.1:13691425-14905175 GCF_025434085.1 Hippocampus zosterae | reverse complement strand
CTCAGCCAAGGCTGCCCTTTGTCGCCGATTCTGTTCATAACTTTTATGGACAGAATTTCTAGGCGCAGCCGAAGCGTTGAGGGGGTCCGTTTTGGGGACCTCAGTATTGCATCCTTGCTTTTTGCAGATGATGTGGTGCTGTTGGTTCCTTCAAACGGGGCTCTCCAACTCTCACTGGAGCGCTTCGCAGCCGAGTGTGAAGCGGTTGGGATGAAAATCAGCACCTCCAAATCTGAAACCATGGTCCTCAGTCGGAAAAGGTTTGATTGCCCCCTGCGGGTCGGGGAGGAGATCTTGCCCCAAGTGGAGGAGTTCAAGTATCTTGGGGTCTTGTTCACGAGTGGGGGCAGGAGGGAGCGGGAGATCGACAGGCGGATCGGTGCAGCGTCTGCTGCGATGCGGACGTTGTATCGGTCTGTCGTGGTGAAGAAGGAGCTGAGCCAAAGGGCGAAGCTCTCAATTTACCGGTCGATCTACGTCTCAAACCTCATCTATGGTCACGAGCTATGGGTCTTGACCGAAAGAACGAGATCCCGGATACAAGCGGCCGAAATGAGTTTTCTCCGCAGGGTGTCCGGGCTCTCCCTTAGAGATAAGGTGAGAAGCTCGGTCATCCGGGAGGGGCTCAGAGTCGATCCGCTTCTCCTCCACATCGAGAGGAGCCAGATGAGGTGGCTTGGGCATCTGATTCGGATGCCTCCTGAGCGCCTCCCTGGTGAGGTGTTCCGGTCATGTCCCACCGGGAGGAGACCCAGAGGAAGACCCAGGACACGCTGGAGAGACTATGTCACCCAGCTGGCCTGGGAACGTCTCGGGATCCCCCGGGGAGAGCTGGAAGAAGTAGCTAGGGAGAGGGAAGTCTGGGCTTCCCTGCTAAAGCTGTTGCCCCCGCGACCCGGCCCCGGATAAGCGGTAGATGATGGATGGATGGATGGTCTCTTCAGTCATTGCTCTGACATCTAAACACATTGCTTTGTCTCACGTTGGAAGTTGGAAGTAATTTTTTTTCCGGTTTCTACCAGGTTATGTTGACTCATAAAAGATTTAGATGGTGTATTTTGAGAGATACTCAGTCATCTGTTTACAATGTGCTCCGCAAAGTCCCAAAAGGCTTCAAGAAAAATAGCTGTTGGTGAAAGGAAACATCAGTTTATATGTTCTGTAAATTATTAGACCAAAAATGTGTTATTACTCTCGGCGGGAACACATTTGCTGAGTCTAATTGAGCTGTCTACTTGAAAATAGCATCAAGATAAGGAAGGCGATGGGAATGGCCTGACTGACATTTTCAGATTCTAATTCTTCAGTTCTTAGTTGGCTTCATTCTCCTGTAGTGGTACATTTCTGTTTGTGGGTAATTAAAGTCAAGAGTAAATATTCAAGTCAAAACTTGGTCAGCAGCTAGGGCAATGTAAGAGAAAGAAAACAGACGATTATTCCAAAAACCCATAACGGACACTGGACCTAAAATAATTGTTTTTTTTTAAAATGCGTCTTTCAAGAGGTGTGGTCTAAAATGATACTTTTGAAGGCCAAATATGCGTTTGGTGAGTCCAGTGCTGTGATGGGTCATCCACAGAGGTCAAACTTTGTGCGCGCGTGTGCACATGTCAAATGACGCTAATTCTGTTTTAAAATAGTTGGATCTCTGGAGTGCTTGCAAATGTAAGTGTGAAATTGAACAACCAAGGAAATCCTTTGTCTAGTTCTGAGAATGTCTGAGGAAGACCCCCCCCCCCCCCCCACCCACCAACAGAGAAACCCAATCTTGTAAACAGTGTGGCTCATTTACATAATAACGCCCTCAAACTGAGTTTCTCTACCCATGACATCTTCAGATAGGCCGTGCAAAGATCCAGATCCACTTTCCAGCAAGCGGCAAAGTCTAGCCATTGGACGATTCACCATCTGAAACGTGCAGTGGCACTATCATGCAGAAGCAGCCGCATCCTCCTCAGGAGTGACACTGCTGCTATCATGTCAATGCCTAAAGGTAAGCACAGAGCCAGAGCAGAACAGATTAGCGTGGGTTTAGGGTGTTAGCTTCTCATAAGCAGCACAAACTTGATTGATTGGTGATGTTGGTGCAGTGGTGGAGTAAGACTTTGATTTTGGGAAAATTATTAACATTATTATAATTACTATTATTATTTTTTGTCTTCATGGAGCTCACTTTATTTCCACACAGAAGATGCCTCCTGTTGTCATGGTATTGAAATCTGTAGTCACCAATGGCCCAGTGGTAACCTGTTAGGCTAAGAGTGTCCACTCACTCACCTGGATGAGACAAACAAGCTACATTTTAGAAATATAGTTTGACAAAAGCACGTCAAAAATTTTATTAAAACGCCCGAGAGCTGATATAAATTGTGTTAAAAATGCGCATCCTTTAAAAATAGTGGCTGTTAAATGGAGACTCAGTTTCCTTGTGCAGGTATATGAGGTTCACAGTCCAAAATCTAGAAAATAAAACAGTTGGAAGTTGAAAAAAAAAGAAAACATTCATAATTCTTTTCTGGAAAGAAAATCAAGAGTACCGAAATAAATCTTAACAGTCAATGACTGTTTTTTCAAGTTGAAATCGCTAATTTTCACAGCATAGTATAAAAGACAACTTGCAGTGATTTTCTGTCTTCTCAGAAAAAGGCTGGCAAGCCACATTGCATCTCTGTTGTCCTCTTCTCCTTTCAAAACAATTGTCAGTTAAATGGAGATCCAGCACGTCGAAGCTCATGTTTTATGATACCTGTCCGTGAAGAGAACCCGTCCATTCTTCACACAAATATGCTCCGCGACGCCACACTTTTAGACGGCATAATTCACATTCAATATACAAGTAAAAAGAAACACCTTCTGTTGCTCTTTAGACGACTGAATGGTTGAACACTCAAGTGAAGTGAAGTGAGCCGCTAATGGCATTTTGCAAGATAGAATGCTATTCGGCTAAAGGTTTAACCTCATCGTTTTTGAGGTTTCCTAATCTTCCACATGGGTGCTTTTAATTGTATGGTTTGGACACACTGTTGGAAGATATCATTTCAGACGTTTTATGATATGTGCAATTTACAGCACTCATCCCTTGCTTTCATTGCAATACGAAAGAGGGTTGAATCATCAATACCACGAAGAAAGCTCCCCTAACAGGAGTTACAAGACCTCTCAGGACGACAGACCTACTCTGCTGTTAACACAGAACCCGTTTGTCTTGTCTGTTCAAAACAACAGTTCTAGATCGTTTCAAAGCATATATGACCTCTCTAATTACAGTCGATGTGTGATGACGTCATGACAAGCAACCGGTTATGTATGCATACACACTTATTTGTCTTTCATCAGCACATGGCAGAAGAAGTGATTGACGGTCTGAATCTTCATATATTGTCCCGACATTCACTTCTTCCACCTACAGTTCACATTGACATGGAGTCATTTCAGTGCCGTTTGTGTAGAACAGCAACCACAAAACGATGGATAAAACCTGCGCTTGAACAAGCTGTGCAAAATGGTCCACGGAGAACAAGTTCACCTTCACCTGCGTGCCCATGTGCGTATGTTATGTTTTCTTGGAATGTTTGCACAACTTTAATTATTAAAGGTGAAGAAGTACTTAGAGTTGCTGCCTGAAAAAAAAAAAAGAACTGTGGAGAGGCCAAAAGTGACATTAAAGCAGGTGCATCTTTGTTGGCAACAACTAGCTGTGTATTCAAGTCAATGTGGACACAATTAGCGGTTTGCCCAGATCCAAATTCTCATCTGTTATCCCACAATATTTTCTCATTTCTTCTTGACAGTTAGGTATAATTTACCTTACATGAGCCCAAATCACATCCAAATGAATGTTAGACCTTATCAAGTTTTACACATAAAAGGAATAAATCTGATGATCTGTAGTGAGTCGGGCACAGGAAAAGCTGCCATCATCTGAAAGAGTTGAAGATCAGTCAGAAAATGTGGCCAAGAGGAGCTATGTCAAAGACGACTGAAAAAGACTCAATTTGTTTTTGATTCATTCATTGCCAGCCATTTGCAGACCCTCCTTTATCCTACAACGTGAATAAAAATAAAAAATAATCTAAAAAACTAAAAAAGCATAGAGATTGAGTGCCTGGTTTCTTAAAAACATGAAGAAAAAAAAACACCCATCCTTGGCACCAAATAAGTAAGTGAAAACAAACAAGTTCTTCACAAAAACAAAATATTAATGCAGGGGTTCACTCTTGCAGCACGGTGGTCAACTGGTTGGCATGTCTGCCTAACAATGCAAAAGTGCAGTGTTCGATTCTGGCTCCAGCCTTCCAATGTCGATCTGATTTAGCTGATATTTGACTGATACAATTTTTTACAATGTGTTTTTTTCCACAATAACACGTATATAATTAGCGTTTATCCCTCATAAAAACGAAGGCAAAGAAGAGATGATGGAAGACCACAGAAAGGCACAGTTTATCCTCAAACAGTACCACTACAATGAGTGGCACTGGCCATGTTGTGGCTGTCCAAATCCGACTTTGTGTGTGGAGGTCACAAGGGGGCTTATTTATAATCTTGTTAAACCATACATTTTAGAATACTGAAACACAATGAGTGAAGAGCATCGGCAAGTTGTAGCTTCCTGCGATGTCATGTTAGTGCTTACAGCGCTCCAATTATTCCTTACACTGCAGGTGAGAACTTGTGTCTTTGATGCTTAAATGACCTTGTGAGATTTAATCACCCCCCCCCCCCCACACACACACACACCCTTCAACAAACCCGTGTTCCTTAAAGTAATTAGTGACAGGAAGGTAGAAAATCAAGATGAAGCATGGTGAGTGACAGCTGAGGGATGCTTGCGGTTACCTTATAGAGATGAGGTCACGGTGAAACAGCGCTGACATGACGATACTAGATTTCATGCAGCAGATTGAAGAATTTTGGCTCATTAGTATTGGTATTAAGAGCATGGAAATGGTACTCATTAAGTTCATCACAGACTGACAAGCGGAGTGGTCCTGTTTACACGCTCAGCCTTCGTTTGATGCCATTTTATCATGATATGCGTTTAAATTTTAACTACACAACCATAAAGAGGTATTCATTCATTGCATATATTTTCTGTTTCCACAGATATGTAGGCTTATTTATGTGTTTGTTAATTATTTAAGAATCATATCGAGACCTCATGAAATGCTACGGCACAAATAAGCTTCATTAGCCCACTTGTCTTCACATAGCTGCCCGCAGGATGTTCACACCGGTCATGCAGTTCATGAAGTGAGGACGATGCCACAAAAAGAATCTGCAGCTGCATTTCACTGATACTTAGGGCCGCCTTTACCTACTCATGGGCTCACTGGGCTAACTATCAAATAAAGACCCCCTTGACAAACCCTAACCGAGATTCCCTCGTCATTTTGCAACACTGACAAACAGATCAGAACACCCATTTATGCTTTTTATCAATTTTACTAGATAGAATAACACATCAAAAGGTTCACAAACTACATCTTCATGAACCAAAATAATATTTTCAAGGTGGCCTGATGGACCAGTGGTTAGTGCGTCGACTTCACAGTGCAGAAGTGGATGTGGAGTTTGCATGTTCTACCCAGGCCTGTGTGGGTTTTCTCCGGGTACTCCGGTTTCCTCCAACATTCCCAAAACATGCATGGCAGGCTGATTAAACACTGTAAATTGTTCCTCGCTGTGAGTGTGAACGCGGATGGTTGCCCATCTCTCTGTGCTCTGCAATTGGCTGGCAACCGGTTCAGGGTGTCCCCCGCCTACTGCCCGAAGACGGCAGGGATAGGCTCCAGCACCCCCCGCAACCCTTGTGATGTTTAAGTGGAACAGAAAATGGATGGATGGATAGAGTATTTTCAATCACTTCTATGAATAAAAAATATTTTTTAAGAACATCACACAGTGACACTTTACCAAATTAGGACACACTGCACTCTTGCACCAACAATACTTACCCACGTAAAAATAACACACTTGCCAATTTTGAGTTGTGAAAAATAGGGAGATTTGTTTTTTTCATTGGCATATCGGCCCAAGGTTTCTTTGCCAGGTGGAAATGCAGAGCTGCTTCTCTGATATTCAATCAGATACCTTGTTCATCATTGAGAAAATGGTTAAATGAGCAGTTTTACGTGATGAAACGAGTACCGGATGAGGGTAAATAATGAGGTTGCAATGCAAGGCATTCACTATGAAGTGTATATATTTCTCATCGTATTAAAGTGACTGATCCGCCAGGTTACTGAAAAAGAATAAACATCCGCATAAAGTATTTTGAGCTAAATGCGAACGAGCTGCCTGGTAACGACCACAGCGGCTGGCTTTTCATTTTGACGTTTTTGAAACTTTGATGTGTTGTGCCCATCGATTAACAATATACCTGGTCTTTTGACTTTTCCTTTCTCTGCATGCATATATCATTCATATTCATGCGTTGTTATTCCTTCAACTACATTGACCATCAATTTAACGGCTTTATTTATTTTTTGATTTATTTATTTATTTATTTTTTTTAATGTTAATCTTTTGGACCACTGCGCGACCGTTGACAGATTTCCATCTTCGGCGTGACTACAATTTGACTTTCTGCGACTGTGTGAAGTGCGAGGGAGGCTTTGTCGTTACATTGATGACGTCTCCACTAAGTAGTGCTACCACAAATACAATTACGTGGTACTATTGGGACTTACAGTGGGAGGCTGGACTCATTTTTAATTAGCTGAATTTCCTTTGTGCTGGCCAGATAACCCTCATCTTTTGCAAATCTATTTCAGATCAAACGCACACAATCAAGTTTTCATCTCACAGATGAGTAAACTCTTAAAAAAAAAATCCTATCCTCTTTAATATTTTTAAATCAGTCACACTTTATTTTATGGATGACAGCATAATATTACAGTTACAGATAATATCAGGAGAACATTTGTGTTGTTTCTCATTTTAAGATGGGCGGGGAGAAAGAATGTTACCTTATTTACTTTGATGTGATTTCATTAAAAGTTGGAAGATGATGCATGTACAATACATAACACGACAATGTTTAAATGACAGTCCTGTTCCAATATAACATGTAATATTTGAAGCTATTGAACTGAATCGTAAAATCCAGCGACTTTCTATTTTTTAATGGGCTAAGTCAACTGGTTGTGTGGCCAAATAGAAAGAAACTCAATCAGTAAAAGAGACTTGGATGAGTAAACAGTCAGAAGTTTTAAGAACAACTCTGTACTATATAAATATGGATACAAACATATTAGAAACAGCTCTGACTACAACATCAGTGCATACCACAAACATAATCATAAACATATTGTGAAATGAATAATTTTCTGACAATACAATCACAAGTGATTATTTTATCTTCTCTTACTATTGTAACAAAGCTGGTGTTGGCAGGCGAAAGCCAAAACAACAACACCACCACCACACAGACACTTTGCCATGGCCCAAAAGTGCGAGAGTGATTACCATCACAGTTGTAGTCCTGGGCAGAGCTATTGTCGACTTCCTTAAAAAGTTCTCCTTCCTACTCTCTCTCTTGTTTAGCTCCTCGTGCAATTTATTGTACACGGGAGAAATGAAGCAGAAAATAACCGAGTTTGCAGAAGACCAAGCAAGCAATTTGTGAACTTTTGCTGCTTCAATTTATGTACTGTACGTTTATCAACTTATTTAAAAAGAATAACAAACACAGCAAAAACAAAGGAACATCTTTGTGAATTTGATGAGTACAAAATATTGCTCCACTCTAGAATTGCATGTGGTGGTAATCAACATTACACAGTGGATGACAAGTGCAAAACAAAGAGATCCGTGGCAATTTGAGTTTCCACAATAATTCATAACAAAAAAAAAATCCTGGAAATGCAGAATTCTAATCAGACACGATGACTCCGTGACCATCTAAAAACACGAACTTGGATGTTCGATGAGCTTCGAGTGCATGTTGTTGTCACAGATAGAATTTTGTTCCTGTTAGAACAGCTGTCTACTGCATCTTTCAAGTAATAACTATAATGACATTATAAACTATAAAAGTGGACAAAGACCTCCAGAGCTGTAAGGTTACAGCTGGAGAGTTAAACAATGGGCTGGAACTTTTGTTATCAAGTTCAGAGTAGAAAGTAAATCTTACTTTTTTCTTTTCTGATATAAAAATGATTTAGTAGATATAAACACATAACGGGGTAGGACTAGATACGTTTTTTACTTCATCCTACTCCCTTGAACATAATAACTGTGTTGAATGAAGACTGATTTCTTTCTTTTTACTTTTTTTATCTACCTTATTTTCTGTCAAATTATTACTGTATATGTTTTATGTTCAATAAACAAACAAACTCTAACTGCAGACTTGCTGACAATTTCCTGTGGGTTTATTGCTGGTTTTATATTAGAATTACCGACTGTATCCCAACTTCACTGATTTTACACACTGTCGAAGCTCCAGGGATTCTAAATTGCAGCTCACATCTAAGTTTAACTCATTTGTTAGACATCACGGCACTGACGTGCTTGCCAAAGCATGACTAATCCATTGATGTCTTTCCTAACTTTTCAACAACAACGTGATACTTTTGTTTTGCTAATTTAGATGAAAAACGACTGAATCCTGCAGCTCACCAAGCAATGTTGCTGCATCACCCCCCCCCCCCGCCCCAAAAAAAACAAAACAAAAAAAACAAATTACTTTCTTCGCTGCTCACCAAGCAGTTAAGCACCGCACATCTACTGATCCTCTGCAACAAAACAAATGTGCCTCTGTATTGGGTTCTGAGGATCCCCATTCAGTACACCTTACGATATTATATTTTACTGACTGTCCAAAACCTGGCGTCATTGTAAAGGAACAAGCAGATTGACAAAAAGGAAGCAAAATCAAATGATAAAGGAGAGAGGGAGGCTATTTCGTAGGTCAAGGATCAATCAACCCATTCACTTCCTGCACCCATGCGTTGAGATGAAAGAAACTTTCCCATCTTTGCATTCGAGCCACAAGTATTAGCTTGCCTAACACTACTCACTGTGCAACATTTCAATTGATTTCCACCATGTCACTCAATGCAAATTGCACTGAAAAAAAATGTTTAATTTACTGGATCCAGATATATTTTTTCAGTAGATATATGGTCTAGTATCAATGCCTTTAATAGCTTTTCAACAATATAATAAATTATTAATCCATCAAAATATTTTAAGTAGGACTGTATATAGTCTTTGGACATACAAGGACTGCATGCGGGGAGCACATTTGGGTAGTAGCTAGCATGTCTGCCTCACAATTGAGACTTTAAGGTTTTGAATCTATGTCGGAGGTGGGTAAAATTAGAACTCAATGTTTAATGAAGTCCTCCAATCACATGAATGTGAGTGACAATGGTAGTTTGTCTCAATACAGTATGTCCTGAGATTGGTGGCATAGCATCTAGAAGAGGTATTGAAAACGAGGGAGCAATTTCCATCTGAACCTTCAACTAGACCAGACCTGCACACAAACACAGAAACTGGTTCTTAAACAAAGCTGAATCTTTGAGCTCTTGGGCATGGAAACAGTCAACCGATCAAACCTGTGTAAACATTGGCCAGGTCTCACTGAAATTCTGGTTCACAGTTGTCATAAATGTTTCTGACTGCTCCGAGGGATCTAGCTCCTAGCCTCTAGAGTAATAGTGCAGTGGACGTCATGTACTGGCATCCACCATTGTTGACGAGAGGCTCACGTTGGAAAGCTGGCTCAAGGTGGCTGCCAGACTGCTTCAGAAGGAGCTTCTACATGGAGGCAGAAATGTGACCGAGACGGGGTGCTTGCTGTCCCTGCGATTTATCGGTGCGGCTAAATCACGAGCGAATCTTAGCTCCACTAGCCACTCTCATTTCAAATCTCTCTACAAATCATACTTTGCAGGCGGCGTGCAGGGCGAGGACCATAAAAATGCCCCCAAAATAATCATCCACCGCAACTCTCTTTCTATGCTTTCATACAATAAGTCGACGAAAAGAAATCTGATGTTCATCATTTAAGACAGTGAAAATATGTCCTGGACCAACAGTCACCAAGTGTGTTGGGCAAGTCACTTATAGCATGTGCTTTTCTGTATGTACGGTATGTTACTGCTGCTCATGCTAAATGGTTTGTGTCACAATGTGTGGTGGTGGAGGAACCCAAAAAGCAGGCAGGAGGGAGGAGCAGGGTGAAGTTGACAAATTGTATTAACACTAATGAAACTAAATCCAAAACAAACAAAGTCTAGTTAACAAAAAGAGTCCAAAGTAACAAACAAAAACTATGGCTGAAGCAAAAAACTAACTATGACATAGACAATGACAGAAACAAACAATGACCCAACCCCGAATGGTCGTGTCGGGAGTCCTTTTAAACAGACAACTAATGACACAATGACCAACAGGTGTGCAGCTGCAAGCGGAGCCCTTCAGTGCCACCTGTTAGTTACAAACAGAGCCATGACAGTAACAGAACCATGACAGTTTGAAACTAAAGTTGGTTTGTATGATTCAAAGTATTTCAGGGAAAAGAAAAAGTGTTGTCGTACTTCTATCTCAAGACCACTGTTAATGGATTTGTTGGTCTGAGAATTGATTGTATGTTAACTATTGGGGAAGTCTAGCATTTAGCACGGTCTAACTGTGCGCATGGGTGGAGTTTTCTTTCTTTTCGTATTTTCGTATACGCGCGCAGGTAATAATGGGCGTTTGCGCTGTTGTAAGAAATGAACATAGTAGGTTGCACTTTAGGCTTACACTTCATACTATTTATTAAATTAAATACGATGAAATTTTATGACCTAGTTGACTTTAAAATCGCCCAATTAATGTACAAAGCACACAATAACCTGCTCTGCCAAAACATTCAGAAGTTTTTTGAAATTCGAGAAAGCAACTATGAATTAAGAGGTACCAACTTATTCAAAAAACTCAAAACAAGAACAAACATCAAGCAAAGAAGTGTATCTAGCAAAGGTGTTAATCTGTGGAATAATCTCGAAACGGACCTAAAAATGAGTAAATCGCTTGCTGAGTTCAAAAACAAATTCAAAAAAATAGTACAAACAACCTACACCAATCAGAGTTAAAATGATAAATTCTAAACATTAAATATAATGATAAATCAGAACTAAGTTGATAAATAGAGAAAGGTATTGCAATATCCATTATGAATACAAGAGAAAATTGACACAAGAGTGCCAGGGTGAGGATGTATATAATCCCGATACAAACCAAAAGTTGTGAAAATATCACGGTTAAGGGTAAAGTATGAGCCTTAATGGAGACTTCTTATTACTTTTTCTTTTCTGATTGATATAAAAATGATTTAGTAGATATAAACACATAACGGGGTAGGACTAGATAAGTTTTTTTACTTCATCCTACTCCCTTGAACATAATAACTGTGTTGAATGAAGACTGATTTCTTTCTTTTACTTTTTTATCTACCTTATTTTCTGTCAAATTATTACTGTATATGTTTTATGTTCAATAAACAAACCAAACCAAACCAAAACCAATACAAGTGTACTACAAGCATGTGAACATTCAACATTCTCGAAAAGCTTTCTCTGTGTTGAGGGACATTTTGGAGAGCAAACAATTAATTAACCAAAAACCTCTTCACTGCACTTCTGGCCATTAGTAATAAAGATAAGTTCCATATGCCAATCAATAAACTCCTGTTGTGGCTCCATTCAACACCACAGCTTATAAGGACAAAATAGGAATGGCACATAATATCTTGAAGATTAAAATATTCTCCACGGGCTCAGTTAATTATGACATGATGAAAATTGTGGTTTGCTGTGCTGATTAAAAAAGCTGAAGTTCATCAGTATTTCTAGGGACCATCCACTGAATGTAATGAAAACAGGCAAGCATCTACTATGTCAAGTGGCTTTAACAAAGGCTGTTCTCGTTTTATGAATGGTTAGTTACATCTCAATTTTAAGTTGAAGTGAACCGAGTGCAGATAAGCATATGCAGTAATTCTACATGGGACAGTCAGGTTAATCTTCATCTTATGGAAGTTTTCATTCCTGCTATTAATATGCCTCATAAGAATGCCGACCTAGTAAAGACAAGCAAATTCTGATCCATCTGTTTCAGGGGGCAAGTGAAGTCAAGTCAACAGTATTTATAGAGCACTTTCAAACAGCCATCGCTGCATACAAAGTGCTGTACATGGAACAATTTAACATGCACAATAAACAGTAAGACAAATCGGCAATAAAGGCGGTAGAAAGCACCAAACAGTAAAATCAAGAACAAATCTAAGTCACGCTGAGTCGATGCACATGCACATTGTAAATATATCCATTTTCTATAGCGTTTTTCCTCATTAGGGTCATGGGTGAGCTAACAATTACGCCGGCTGATTTTAGGTTGAGAGGCAAGCTAGGTACACAGGAACTGGTTGTCAGTCACTTGTACCATTCACACAAATTTCATTTCACTTCAGCAATTGAGCAACAGAGAGCAGCTACTGAAAAAGACAACCCAATCAATGCCCACAAAGACAGACATTTACCCAAATGGAAACTTTCATCATATACACGAAGAAAACACTCTCAAGAACAAGGAGAACATGCAAAAAAAAAGGCACGCAGGAGGGCCAGAGCTGGACTGTGAACAGTAATGTAAATATCAACGGTGCAAGTGGTGTAATGCTTTGGGGCTCAGACCGCATTAAGGGCCCAACAAGGAAGGGAGAAAAAAAACAGCTGTCAAAAATTCCAACTGACAACTGATTTTGTAAATAGAACAGCTCGGGGCAGGTCAATCACACTGCGGGGCTGCTATGGGAGGAGGAAATTATCATTTCTCCAATCACCTGTCTGTCACGATGAGTCTCGATGACGTGCCGTGGAGCGTGCAAAAAAGGAATGACAAAAAGGAGATGAGGTTAACACTAAAATGACTTTTTTTTTTAAATCAAAGCCAGGCAGACGCTTAAATCCCGGCAGAGTTGAGAGGTAGTTAGCCAGCGAGTAAAGCTGCATTGACTGTCCCTATGCCATGCCACTTCTCCGGGCGGTCAAAGGAAGACTTAGCAGCCATCTTCGGCGCATTCAGATATGCCCACCTGTGAACCTGTTGCAGAGACTATTCTGTTCACACATCGAGGACTTAAGGATTTTATTCTGTCTCCAGATGCCAATGCAAAACGTTATTGGATAGCAATAGCTTGCTTGTGTACTGTGTGCCTGCCACACAATTGCCACGATGACCCTTTTGCACATGGTTAAACAGATTTAAAGATTTTAAAACAGGATATATTGTATTGGACCATTTTTGTGGAACTGTATTGCAAAAGTTCAATATACAAACCACAATATTAAAATTGTAAAAAACTGCAAAAATACGCAGAGGTTCGCTCGGATGGCTTTGCCTGTGTGTGTGTGTGTGTGTGTCCAAGCATGTGCGTAAATGTGTGCATGCGTGTGCATGGGCATGTGTTTGGGGAAAAAAAATGGTGAACAGCAAGGATACTGCACAGAACCCTCAAGCTTCCTGGCCTCTGGTAGAGGACCCAAGTTGAATGTGGGACGGACACCACCCGAGGGGTGAGACGAGGAATTTTATTTTTATATCTCAAAAGATTGTAGAAGTGTGAATGTCATGAGATGCGGGCATGCGTTATCTACATGCAAGCCTGTCGTTTACAAAGAGATGTGGCAATGCTCGTCAATTGACAGAATTGGCAAGCTCGAATCAGTGAATCCTTTGAAGCTTGGAGAGCTCATTTAAAATCCACAGACGCTTGGAAAGCCTCCAACATAATTTCTCATGCCATGTGGCTTCTTTACAATCATACAATCATTCATACAAGTCACTCACGACAAGGATATTTCAATGCCATTTGTGAAAAGTGCCGAGTCAGAGCTCTTGTTTAACATCCTGTGGAACAATTTATCTATCAGTCAAGTTTCCAGCAAATTTGAACTTCATTAGAACATAACAAAGGAGCGTGACAACGGCCCATTAGGCGAGTTCTACAAATTTGCTGAACTTTATATTATAATTGCTACTGTGTCCATCATACTGTATATTTTCTCTCTGTTGTGTACCATGGAGGACCAAGGACCAAAGAAAGCGCTTAAATCTTCAACAAGATTTTCACAATGTTGGAATGTGTCCTTTTATCACTGCTTTTGTTCAGCAAGAAGTCAAAAGAGTATTAAACAATTATGACAGAGGAGGCTTGCAGTACCTGCGGTTGGAGTTTTCTAGTTACCAGTGATGGGCTACAGCTCAATTTAACACACTGAAGCTGTCAGTAGTCCTGGAGGAAACTCTCAATTATCTTGCTGCAAACCTTCCCCTCCGACTGCATTTTTTGCCAAATCGCTCCCACTGGACTGATCGAATTAGGGTGAACTAGTGGTTACTCTAAAATGGTTCAATGATTTTGTTGTTTACGATGATACTAGTGCAGCGTGTTATACCGGAGACAAATTCCTTGTGTGTTCTACATACTTGGCCAATAAAGATGATTCTGATTCTGATTCTGATTCTGAATTGAGATTCATAGACATCGACTAGTGGGCAGGTTTGCAAAAGCATTAAAAAAAAAAAACACACACACAAATACTATTAATATGAGTGCAAAGAAGGCAAGCCCTAACTGTGAGGGCATAAAATGAAGGTGTGAAGTTTGCATGTTGTCCCCGTGCCTGCGTGGGGTTTCTCCGGGATAGGCTCCAGCATGACCGCGACCCGTGTGAGCATAAGCAGATCAGAAAATGAAAGGATGGATATACTGCATACATAAATGTGCAAACAGGTGGAATTGGAGAGTGAAATATTTAGTTCCTGTGATGTGTATGTGTGTGTTTTATTTTCGATTTGTTGCTTCCTATCGAACGGTAAAATTGTGTGGGAGCATTTATATTTGATTGACCAGTAAACAGCACTTAAGGTTGTACCCGCTTCTTGGCCAAAAGTATATGGGATCCGCTCCAGCTCATAGATACGATAGCTAACAGCCCCGCTGGATATGAATTTCCTGATGAGAAGAGTGAACCCCTTTCAAGTGACCCTTCCTCGCGCACATTTGTGCTGCAGGCAGGGAACATCGATGATCAAAAGCCTTATCTTGTGAATACAAATCTAAAATGGTTGTTGTCAATGATGCAACCGCAAAAGAATGTGGTCGTGGGCTCATTTGTCACGTTCAGATTTTCAATCAGGAGGGTGAGGGACAACGTTCCGAAGCAAAACTACGGACCATCCTCCGTATCGATCTATCTATCACCAGGTGATGGATAGATCGAGACCCGGTGAAGTCTGTTCAAAGGAGGTGAGCTTGTTCACCTCCTGCTTCACCACATCCCATGACTTACATTGGCACACATACCACCTGCAAACTTATCTCATGAGTTTGCTAATTTCTCAATACTCTACACAGTCTTCACATTTGACCTCCACCGTCTTTGGTTGTTGCGCTTTGTTGAACCTATTGTTCATAGCCGCAACACAGTCTGGTCTGTAATACTACGTTGGAATGCATGCTTATCTTGAGGATGTCAGAGGAAACATCCACTCATTTTAAAAGAGACGATGTTCGTGTTTTTATGATCAGCAGCCACATTTACTGCTGAAGTGCACGATCAGGACTGTTGGCAAGGCCATTCGATTTGCCACTATTTGGTTATAAAGCATTGTGTTTGGCAAATTGGATTTAAAAAAAAAAGAGAAAGAAAGAAAGCTTGCACCAGATGAAAAGTACAAAGATTTCAGAAGTAATTATAACTCATTCTGCAGTGGCCAAAAATTTTATATTTGTTGGGATATTTAGTCTTGGCTTTAATCAGGTTGAAAGGGTCTGTAGCAGCAAATATTGTTTCGTTGCAATCCAAACAAAACCATCAAAAGCAAAAACAGCAGCTGGACTATAACCAATAGAGTACATGTAATAATTGAAGGTAAATGTGTATAACATTTCCTTGCGTCAATTTTCTTTTTCGATTACATTCAACTTGATGACGACAAGCAGCCATCACTTCCAAGTCCTCGGTGGGTTGTGTGAGCTACTTCTGTTATCCGCCGCAGTCTCTTTAACTGTACCGGTAGTGAGTTGTGACAGTGGCGAATTGTCCAAAAAATCTAGCTTTATGGTGTTCTGCTGGCCATGTCGTCGTCAACTTGAAAATGAAATGCGAGCATTTCGAGGAAAAAACATCTCGTGCTGTCATGCTTGAAGAAGTAAGCACGGTTGTGCTCCACAAATATATTTGTTTGGAGTGGATTGTAAAATATGGAAAAAAGAATCAACGGCACTCAGCCTTGATCTCTTCTCCTACTTAGCATCCATCGGGTGAGATTTCACGATAAAACTTGTCACATTGTGCCTTTTTGTTGGTGATCCGCCGAACTTCAATTGCCAATGCCAGCTGTCAGATTGAGTGTCACAGTGGCCCAGAGTCACACTGACAAATCTGTATTTGTTGATGTCCTCATAAATATGTATTGCAGCTGCACCGCTGTATTGACACTGCAATTATGCAAATGTTTCACATTTTAAGAACCCCAGGGGTTCGGTGTATCTGTCTCAGGGGTTTGACGGAGCCTCTGCCAAGGACGGCACGCTACTCAATATATCCATGACACGCCCACTTGGCCATCACTGGCTGCAGATGATCACATGACATTGCTTGTCTAATCAGTGCTGTGGGAAATTTAGTTCGCTTCGTAGTCAACATGTGACTATCGGGATAGTACGTAAAAAAAAAAAAAAGTACAATCTCTTGAAATGTTAGCGACTTTTTTTCTGTTTTTAATGAATGCATTTTTTTAATATGTTGAATTTGTAATATATACAGGTATATATATCGTCCAGTGGTTAGCACGTCGGCTTCACAGTGCAGAGGTACCGGGTTCGATTCCAGCTCCGGCCTCCCTGTGTGGATTTGTTCTCCCCGGGCCTGCGTGGGTTTTCTCCGGGTGCTCCGGTTTCCTCCCACATTCCAAAAATATGCATGGCAGGCTGATTGAACACTCTAAATTGTCCCTAGGTGTGAGTGTGAGCGTGGATGGTTGTTCGTCTATGTGTGCCCTGCGATTGGCTGGCAACCGATTCAGGGTGTCCCCCGCCTACTGCCCGGAGACGGCTGGAATGGGCTCCAGCACCCCCCACGACCCTAGTGAGGATCAAGCGGTACAGAAGATGAATGAATGAATGAATGAATATATCGTGATCATAGATAAAGGGCAGAGGAAAGCCGTTGTAGTGGATGTAGCGCTCCCTAGTGATGGAAACATCAGAAAGAAGGAACACGAGAAACTCGAATAATACCAAGGGCTCAGAGAGGAGCTGGAGAGAGCCTGGAAGGTAAAGGTGACAGTCGTGCCTGTGGTGGTCGGAGCACTCGGGGCAGTGACCCCCAAACTGGATGAGTGGTTGCAACAGATCTCGGAAACAACATCGGACATCTCAGTCCAGAAATGTGCAGTGCTGGGAACAGCAAGGATACTGCGCAGAACCCTCAAGCTTCCTGGCCTCTGGTAGAGGACCCGAGCTGAATGAGGGACGGACACCACCCGAGGGGGTGAGACGAGGAATTTTATATATATATATATATATACACAGTATATACCGGTATATATATTTTCACTAATGAAGGGTTCGTTGAATGTGCATATTAACTGGTTGGGTTCGATAAAAGGCTCTAAAAAGGTTAAGAACCACTGTATTAAGAGAAATTAACCAATGAATTATTTACAGTGTTTATCGTGATGAGTGATTAAGCTAGCTGCGAATGACGATGATTATAACTATTGTATTTTTTTCTCATTTTCAACATATGTCGTGGATTCCCTTTCGCCAAAAGACAACTATTGTTTGCCTTGCATTGCCATTCTGGCATGGTGACACATCATTTGAAAACTCTTATGTATAGGAGTCTCCTCTGTGTGTAAAATCCTTGCTTTTATTGTAAAAATGATTGGCTAATGGAGTAGCAGGATGTCAAACATATTTCACAAATTCTCAACAATTTCCTGAGCAGGATGACAAATTGTCCCTTCCCTCGTGCACTAAGCATGGGCGGTGAACGCGGCCATGAATACAAAACAGAATGGGAGCTTTAACTTGGCTTGCACCTACTGCAAAGCAGTCTGCGTGTCCCACTATGCCTTGTGCTCGTTGCAGCGCGAGATCTTTCTGACATGAAAGCCAGATGTCTCTTGAGGCTGCATGTAGCAGAGAGACATGTCATTGGCAAACCCCCACAAGTTAAATACATGTGCGCCTTTGGCTGAAGCGTGGGATTTATTGATCCTGTCACATTTCCATGAATGGCTAAGCGAGCAGGCTTCAGCTTTAACAAATCAGGGTCGGATTGGCTGTAGTGAAATAAATAGACTTAGACTAATCCCATACTGCAGATAAAACACAGCCGAGAAGAATGCGAAGGCAGGCTCAGAAGTGATTGGCAACTATTGAAGGAGCATAGGAGGTCAAAGGATACAGGGCGACAAAGCGGAACATAGAACAGAAGTATAAATGGGGCTATTGTCAGGCACCCGGAAGATTCCGGATTTCCTAAAAATTGGTGCAAATAATAACAAATAATGACACTAGACAACAAGCAAGGAATAATGTGAAGAAAACAAAAATTGCTTGCACAAGGCAGAAGAGCAACAACAACAACAACAACAAAAACCTGGACGGAAGTAGCTTGTAACGAAAGTACGAAAACCAAACCGCTTGGAGAACAAACCGTCATTGCACCAAGAACTACTTACTTGAAGAACGAAGAACATAAGCAAAAGCAAGAGCCAAAGAAATGAAGAAAACATAAATCAAGGAAAGAGCCAAAAACAGAACCAGAGTAATGCGAACGTCGAGCTGAAATGCACATGAACAATGACTTGAGCAAGGTAAAAATTATCCAAGAGCGTCAAGTGGGTCCATGAGGTCCTTAAATAGTCCCGCTAATTGTCATGCCAGACAAGTGCACAGCAGGAAAATCCAATTTTCTGTTCCCAGTCAGAAACGACTCCAATAGTTATCATCAAAACTGAATTCTTACATATCACCACCGCTTGTGTTACATTTCAATTCACTAATGTTCTGGTGAGTAATACACTTTTGAACTTCTCCGTGTTTTTCGTGGCCTGTGTCCCTCATTGTTCTGATCTTATGTAAAGGAAAGCAAGCTCTTGAATATAATTTTCTTGATTATTTTTTGTGAAATCCAAATTTAGATGACACTTGGTATACTGATGATTACTGGGTAATTGGGGTCAACGTTAATCAAGAACAATCGTTTAAAACCCTGTATTTATTTATTACTAAGTAGTCACAAAAAGAAATACCCGTCAGTCAAATATGTACAGTACTTTAATTGCGTCCAAAGGAAATGATCCCCAAAACAATTTAACATGCTGCCAATATTCCTCGATAGATGTCTTCATAATTGTTAATTAACCAGTCTATCAGATGTGCTTTTCTCAGGCTTGTGGCTTATGATGGAGCCAACCATGGTCAATTTTGGGGGGGAGCAGCTCCTCATTTTTGTTGATTTACATTTATGGTGATGAAATGTGAAATGCTAAATTTATCCTGACTCTGATACAGTTTCCGTCTGAATCCAATGGCTTGTTGTTCATGTTTGATGCATTGACCATGTACAGATGAAAAAAATATAACAATTAAAATAAATCCATGTCTGTTCAGCCCAGTCAAGTGAGTAAATTACCATTCTCCATAAGGATTGCATTTCTTTTGCATCCGAATTGGTGTCTTTGCATGCCAGCAGATATTGAATAACTCGACTTGATTTTCGATCAAACGCGGGGTTTTTTTTATGACTTTGAGTCACTGAATTGCTCTAAAATGGCTCGACAGAACAGAAAGTTGATTGACTGCATGTAAGGATGTGAAATTTCAATGCCTTCAGTCTTGAGGAACAAAGTAGGCGCTGTGAGAAATGGAGCAAATATGAGATTGAGGAAGGCGCTTGAGTGAGTGATACAGCACCGAGAACAGTGAAAGATTGAAGAAAATCACATGCTGACAACTCAAACTTGGGCAGCCTGTGAGCTTCTGGGATTTATCTCTGCCCTTCTTTTCTGCAGCGCCTGTTGATATATTTCAGTTTTACATGTCAATGCATATTCTATTTCTATAACTACGCTCCGCCTCCAAAAATAGTGTAATTCCTTTATTTGCTGCAGACTGAAAACGTTTGTGTTTGACATCAAAAAATGAACATAAAACATCAAGTCCAACTTCAAAGACATCTTTTTTCCCCCCACCCTACTCATTTTTATGTGAGTGAAAGTATTGGAACATGTAACTGATAGTTGTGGTTTGTTGCCCTTTTGTGTCCTGTTGTAATTAATACAACCAGATTGCTACTAGTTGGAGAACGGTCCAAGGGTGAAATATAACCATTTGTGAAGCTGTAAGAACACATTAAAATATCAAATTAAACTATTTGGAATGCCTTGAAGAAGAGATAAACCATTTATGTCCTGAGTAACAGATGTTCAATGGCTATGCAAAAAAGAAGAAAAAAAACGTTTTTAGAACTGTCAATCTAAAGTACACAGAAAAAAATTAATTAATCTTACTTACTCAGTTTTATGAAGTGGTTGCGCACAATAAAATCATCTGGATCCAGATACATTTTTCAAGTAAATTATACATCTATTTAAAAACTGTACCTCGAGCCGGATGATTGTGTGCAACCACTTGACTAAACAAGATTGAGTAGGTTTCAAAACACCACTTTTGTCAGTGTATAAAACCACTATCAGCAAAAACCTCCAGAGGGCCAGCAATGAAGGTCATGAATAGAAGTACAGTTTACAAGTTTACAAAAAACCTGAAATGTTCATCTTTTGGCCTCACATTCATCTTTTCACGTCAGACTGAGATGTTTTCAGTCTAAACTTGGTGAGGGGAGCGCATGCATGCTGCTCTCTTTCAGCCACCTTGAAATAAATTCTTCTCGAATGGACATGTCCCTTTAATTACAATGCCACTTCCGGTCATTTGTTTAATCCAAGAGGTCGCTGCTGTTGTAGTCCGTTGTCTATCCACAGTGATCAACGACAAAGGCAGTCACTGCAGGATTCCTAAAGTGGAGAGATAGCAAACAGTTGGCAGAGGTCCTCCTTGGAATAACGTGGGCGTGTGCAGAAACTCCTGATGACTCTGCAGACAGTAATGTGATTAAACACTAAGTTATTATGGGAATATGTTAAATGTAGAGAGGATGAAGACACACGTTTCAGTCATAATCAAGAAGGACGTGGTGTTAAGAGTTAAGTGAAAGTGAACGATCTTGATATTGATCATTCATTTATCTTCCCAACCGCTTATATCCTCACTAGGGTCGCGGGGCAGGCTGGAGCCTATCCCAGCCGTCTTCAGGCATTAGGCGGGGACACCCTGAACTAGTTGCCAGCCAATTGCAGGGCACACAGAGACGAACAACCATTCGCGCTCACACTCACACCTCGGGACAATTTGGAGTGTTCAATCAGCCTGCCATGCATGTTTTTGGAATGTGGGAGGAAACCGGAATACCCGGAGAAAACCCACGCAGGCCCGGGGAGAACATGTAAACCCCACACAGGGAGCCCGGAGCTGGAATTGAACGCGGTACCTCTGCACTGTGAAGTCTACGTGCTAACCATTGGACTACCGGGCCGCCTTCATATTGATAAATATGGTGGAAAGCACCAAAGCCGAAAATGTCATTGGAGCATAGCATAACAGAAAACACTACAAATTAAACTTCACTGTGATTAACATCTTGAACGGCCAGTTACACTTGAAATACATGTATTGTTTTCTTTGTCACTGACATGAGTTTTCATTGGATAACGCAAACCTGAGCTGAGCGCAAGCAAGCACTGAGGCAAGACAAATTCATTAGGGGGTGAAAATGGAACAATTCAATGTTAATCGACAGTTTGACAAAGTACCTCTCCATCATTTGCCTGTCCACAGGTGAAGCATGCCACGGTTTGTTACTATGGTAACCCACATCGGCTGACAAGCTGTATGTGACACAGAGCTGCATGTTGCACTGTGCGCACACGAGAGACGGTGGCAACGATGTCTTTGTACGGAACCGAGTCGTCAGCTTGTAAGTCATCATCAGGAGGCACAAGTAACATTAGCCTGGGCGTCAACCCGTCAACTGGGTTGAAAAACAATTGCATGAAAAATATTTTATCACACCTCAGACTGGTTGTCAGTCAATCACAGGGCGTGTGGAGACTGAGAACCATCCAAACGAACATTCACACCATCACCGAGTGGGAAGTGAACCCACGCTGCCTGCATTTGAGTCAGGCAAATGAACCACCGCACCGTCAGTGACCCAGCCTGCGGCACATCCTAAAAAATGACTTACACGGCATCAGGTGGTTAGGGCCTCACTAAAGAGGAAAATATACACATATAGGGTGATTGACAAGTCCTTATTTAAAAAATAAATCCTTCTTTTAACTTCTTTTAACGTAATCTTTTTTCCGGATTATTTGATTTGTAAGGATTTATACAAGAAATGGATTTAAGAGGAAAGTTAGTGAGCGCTACAAATAAACCGTTGCAAATTCACATTTTGCAACTCATACAACCAAATCGGCAAAGCAAAACTAAGGTCGTTTATGCGGTGCAACGCACTCGTGGAGCAGGAAGATGGAAAATAGAAAAGGAACATTTTTAAAGAACGGAAAATGGCGAAAGTAGGGGATCAATTTCAAACTTACCTTACCTTACTTACCTCACATCTTCAGCGGCTTTTTTTCAAACCGAGAGCAACTGATTAGGTACTGATGACCAATTTCACACACAGACCTCTGAGATAACAAATTTACTGACATGACATTCAATTAGATGTTTTTGTTCATAAATAATGGTATGCGTCTCTTTGAAGCTCACTGGTCATGTAAATGATTTTGCACAATAATATATATATATATATATATATATATATATATATATATATATATATATATATATATATATATACATATACATATATATATATATATATACATATACATATATATATACATATACATATATATATATATATATATATATATATATATATATATATATATATAATATTTGCAATACTTCATTTTTATACATGGATGTTTTTTCTTCAATTTGTTCCTTGGAATTGGCTGGTGACGTCAGGGTGTATCTGATACTGCCTGATGGCCAATGGCCAGCTGGGACAGGTTACAGCTCACCTGAGACCTGAAGAAGCATAAACGGTAACTGCTGAGCATAACTCCAGGCGCTTTCTGTTTATTAAAGACCAGTGTTGCTCCTCACTTTTATTGCCAGCTTCGGGATCCTTAAGTAAACCACACGCGTGCTCATAGAGGCCATTAAAAGAACCAAAATCGGAGAGAAAGCAAATTACACGGACTTTGACTTAATGATAACTCAACAGATGACATTTCACATCTTCATGCATGATCAAGTATCAAGTATCAAGATGGCGATTTAAATTCGAAAGTTTTGTATTTTATTTCATCAGAAAAGCCCATCAAACTGGGAAAGAGTGCTCTATGCTTGCTCTTGCTTGATGTGGCACATTGGAGTTTAATGGAGCCCCGTCATATTCTTCCTTGTGAAAAAAATTCTGCTAAACATCATCCTCGTTACACATCGAAGCGGGTCGATCACCTGGAGGCGTACCCTTCAGATGCGGTTCTGACATGAAAACAATTACAGGGTATATCATGGAATTGCAAGTAATGGAGCGCAAGGTCAGAAATGGAATAAGTGGCCGAGGCGAGATCTTAATGTCGCAAAAAAAAAAAAAAATGAAGAAAACAATAAGCTGACCTTTTGCCTCCCTAAAAACAAATTGATACACAAGAGCCAGCTGTTATTACAAACTCAGCGTGACAGTATACACTTCAAGCAGTATATTGAAAAACTTCTGCTGACTTATGTGATCCTCTATGCCTCCTGCCCAAAATTTTGTCAGACCGTATCTGACCCAGCCAAATTGTAAATGAGTATCTCTTTGTTTTTGCCATCCTTTGAGCGTGACAGCCACTTGGTGATGGAAAGTTCACATGCAAAGATTAATGGACTTCAAAGGAGTCGAAGAAGACAAGCGCATGATTAGTTGATGTTTTGTGCAGTACGCAGTATGATTACTTGATGAAAGCTTTGTCAACATCAAATTAGATGACAGCCGAATGCTATTGGTTCCACAGAGCAGAGGTGTTTTTTGTAAAATGGACAAATCTGTCTTCCCTCTCCGATTCATTAATCTGAGCGATGACAGCACATGTCAAAATAGGATCGAATACACCCCTGTCACAAATATCCAAATCCAAACGACACATGCAATCTTGTAAACACACAAGGGCACGGCCTGCATCTACGCCATGACTTATAGGTGCTTGATGGATCATCTTTTAAAAATAGGAATTCCAAGCAGACAGGCCGGAGATGTGTGATTGATGACTTGTGTCGTCTTTTATATCAGCCATTTAAAGTGTCACCCCTCCAAAACGGCTTCTTGGGCAGATAAACCTCATGTGAGACCTCCTCTCACTCTGCAATCAAGCAGGCTGGGACACAATACAAAATTTGCACATCTAAAAAAAAAATTGAAAACAATATATAATTAGCCTCTACCGACATCATGTCCGGTCTTTATTTTTGCTACATGATGAGCCATTCTGAAGTCAGAGTGCATTTCTTTCCCCTTGCATCCCTCCCTGCCGCTCTAATGATATTTTCTCATATCTGCCATCTTATCAAATTCAAATTCCTATGATGGATAAGTCTTCTTGTGAGGATGTGCTGGAATGTCCTCTGCCTCAATCAATCTGTGTGTTACCAGGTGATTGTGCCTTGCTGGGATGCGCGCCATTATGAGGTTCTATTGAGAGGCCCAGCTGAGTTGCAATGCCTCCAATTACTCAAAGCCCATTTCTAATTTCTGTAAACAAGGACTGGTGCAAAATGTGCACTTGGTTTCACCTTGTGGTATATTTCACACATTTGACCTCGCACTTCCAATTGCTCCATTTACACTGGGACTGTCCATCTCTCCACAGACACATTTTTTAAAAAGTTATCGAACAGTAGTGGTAGTCTAAATATATACAGCAATTTAGATTCAATACGTGAAAAATTTAAAAGCTGCACAAACAGCAATATTCTCCAACATGACGATTGTCCCCACTTGCTCAGCAGTCGACCAAATGAAGAGGGGGGAAAATGCTCAAAAGTGTATCCATATATCCATTTTCTATTCTGCTTATCCGAGCAGGATTGCAGAGGTGAGCTGGAGCCTATCCGAGCTGGCATCGTTAGTGAGAGGCGGGCTAGGCGTTACTATGACAAAGTAATTCAATATAGGCAAGGAAGACTCACCTACAGTAAAAAATAAAGTTCACTGCTCAAGGAGCTACTCTATATTTTCCTGAACACCACATCAATAAATTACTTGTGTCCCAGCAAAGAAAGATGTAGGGCGGACAGCATACATTTATAAAAAATAATTTAAATCGGTTGAAGTCACTTCTTGAAGCATCATTCAACTTCATTCTTCCATTAGAAACCTATATGTGTGTGTATATAAAAAAAATTTAAAATCCTCTTCTAATCTCCCCTCGGGTGGTGTCCGTCCCTCATTCAGCTCGGGTCCTCTACCAGAGGCCAGGAAGCTTGAGGGTTCTGCGCAGTATCCTTGCTGTTGGACTGAGATGTCCGATGTTGTTCCCGGGATCTGTTGCGACCACTCATCCAGTTTGGGGGTCAATGCCCCGAGTGCTCCGACCACCACAGGCACGGCTGTCACCTTTACCTTTCAGGCTCTCTCCAGCTCCTCTCTGAGCCCTTGGTATTTCTCGAGTTTCTCGTGTTCCTTCTTCCTGATGTTTCCATCACTTGGGACATCTACATCCACTACAACAGCTTTTCTCCACCACCCTTTATCTATGATCACGATATCTGGTTGGTTCGCCATTACCATCTTGTCAGTCTGGATCGTCCCACAGGGTCTTCGCTCTGTCATTCTCCACCACCTTCGGAGGTGTTTCCCATTTTGACCTTGGGGTTTCCAGTCCATACTCCGCACAGATGTTTCGGTAGACTATGCCAGCCACCTGGTTATGGCGTTCCATGTAGGCTTTCCTGCCAGCATCATACACCCTGCAGTTATGTGGTGGATCGTCTCAGGTGCTGTCTTTGCACAACCTACACCTTGGGTCTTGTCTGGTGTGGTATATCTGGGCCTCAATGGCTATGGTGCTCAGGGCCTGCTCCTGAGCAGCCAGGATGAGTGCCTCTGTGCTGTCCTTCAGACTAGCCACTGATAGGACTTCTTGAGATCGGCCTCTTCAGTTATGTTCCAGTGGAACATCCCGTGTAGGGGCTTGTCCTCCCATGATGGCCCCTCTTCCAGCGCCTCATCTTCTGTTCCCCATTGTCTGAGACATTCTCTGAGTACGTCATCCGTTGGAGTCTTCTCCCTGATGGAGCTTGGATATTTCATCCTGGACAGTGGCTCTCACACTCCCGAGTCCCCAGCCTCCGAGTTCGCAACGAAGGCTCTGAGGGTCCTGTTCACCTTATACAACTCCAAGCATTCAGTGATCCATGTGTGTGGCAACGAGTCATAGGTTTTTCTTGTAATCAATCCAGGTTGTGCACAGGTTGGTATGTCGGGACCTGCAGTCTTATGCGTGACCAGCCATTGGTCACTGCTGTTATGTGCAACCTCCTTCTCCCATATGCCTTTCCAGTACATTTCAGTTTCCAGTCTTGGTGGGTCAGCTCTGTTGTTAGGATCCTGCCACTGAGCGTACACTTTCGCAGGTTGTGTTGCGAACAGCCTGTTTATTCGGCTGGCCTCATTCTCTTTCGTGTACCGCTTTAGGCAACTGGACAAGGCTTGGAGCCTGTGTTTGGCAGTTTCGAGTGCTTCAGGTATGGTCATCTGGATGTACCTCTCGGGTATCGGCCTTTTCATCACACCTCTCTGGGCCTCCGTCAATTGACTCACATCTTTCCGAGCCGCCTTGAGCTTAGCCTCCAACCGTCTTTTCCATGGTGGGTAACGTATCTCATGGCTTCCATGGTTGCTCTTATAGCCCAGAGTCTCCAGGATCACTGATGCTGAAGCGTATATCAGCTCATTGGTTTCTGTGATCGTTACGGTAGGGATCGCCCTCAGTGCTGCATTCACACTTTCTATGAGACTTTCAGGTGGTACTTCACATAGCCGTTGTAATCGGTTTCTAGGTTGCCCAGCTTTCATTCTCGCCATGATCTTAGTTTTCAGGTCAGTTGCTGCCTCGCTCAGCATTTCATTCATTGGGGCTGGCCTCCCAATCTCTGGTTTGACCTTCTCTGATCGTTGTACCTCATCAATCTCAAGTTGTGACAGCAGTTGCCATTTGTGGATGTTGGAACACTGAGCTACTAGTTGTTTCTAGTTGTCAACCGTGACTGTGGGTTTCGAAGTAACCGTATAGCATGTAACCCCTCTGACTAGGGTTGCTTAAGAAGTAGCATTCCAACAGAGCCATGTTATCGCATCTCGCCCATCTCCGCTTTGTACCAGTAGCCCATTTTTCATCAAGGTGCTCTGGTTCCCCAGCACCTGACGCAGACCTTGTTTGGCCGGGCGACGTCCGAGCCGGCTTGTCATTCATTTTAATGTCTCTCATCATTGTATGAGGTAGGCATTAGCGTGAATCTTGCCCAAGGACCCACACTGGTTGGTGTTATGTGCTAATTTTTTGCCCCAAGCGGGATTCAAACCACCTCAAACCGATGCCTTACCAACTGAGCTATCCAGTCTCTCTCTCTCTCTCTCTCTCTCTCTCTCTCTCTCAAGAGAGAGAGAATTTGCCGCAAATTTATTTTTTTTGGGGTGAACGCTCATGTGCATTCTTGATTGGCTGTGACGCCATGCACCGATTCCATTTTGAATTGTGCCAATGAAGACGATTGGCAGAACCCCGCAGACTGAGAGGCAGTTCATTCGGCTTCGGTGGCTTCACTCAGTGTGCGGCGGGTTTTAATTTGTAGTTAATTTATTTGATCTAAATCGATCTGACCTTAAAGTCTGATTTGATAGACTGACCCTCATACCGAAGGCAACATCACATTTATAAATCAATGTGAGAATCACTGAACACCAAGTCAGCACATCTTGGGTAGAGCTGGAACATAATGTGACCTTCACGGTGAGCGGATTACAGAATGTGAAAAAGAAAAGTGAGACTTAAAGGTCATTCCTAAAATGGTTGGAGTACCGCCACTAAACTGAAACAATAGAGACAATAGACACAAAAAAGAAAATGGGTTATTTATGAATCATGCTCCCTGCAGGATCAACAACACACACACACAATTTGAGATCATGAATATCTCAAAACAGATAAACTGCAACATTTCCCGCATAACAAAATCACCCTGTCCTTCAGATTAAATTAAGGTCTTTAAATTGTGTGTGTGTGTGTGTGTGTGTGTGTGAACAATCAATTTCGTTTGGTTTTTCTTCATCTGGAAAAGGAAGCCATTGTAGCCAGTGGAGGGAATTATTTCTGGGCTTTCTGGAGGAAGGCAAATAAACAGCCAAAGATGGAGGAAAGATTCCCCAAACATTTGCTGAAATTGGTCAGATAAGACTAAAAAAGGGACTCAGAAATTGTGTCCGGCTACCTTTAGAAAATCACTTTGACGTTCATCAGGTCGCAATTCACCCTCATCTTCAGTGGTTTTGTAAAATGTTCCTTTCATTTTAGATTAAAAAAAAATACATTTTACTTTGCGTTTTGTTCAATCTTGATAAAATGTCCAAGCCACAAAACACAGTTAATAAACTCAACTCAACTCAACTGTATTTATAAAGCACTTTCAAACAGCAATCACTGCTTATGGAGCAATTTAACATATACAAAAAACAGTCAAACAAATCGGTAATAAAGACAGTAGAAAGCACCAAGCAGTAAAACCAAGAACAAATCTAAGTCATGCTGAGTCGAATGCCAAGGAATACCAGTGAATAAAACTCAAAAACAAATCATTACTGTATTTGAAAAAAATCACATTATTACTTTTCTACATGATTTTTTGGGGGGCTGATTCCAAATCTACTCTCGTTTTTCTTTTTTCTCCAGCACATCAGGTATTCATAATTATAATAACAATAATACAGCATTTAAGCAGCTGGGGTGTTCAAGTGTTCAATCAACCTGCCAGGCATTTGTTTGGAATGTGAGAGGAAACCGGAGAACCTGAAGAAAACCCACGCAGGCCTGGGGAGAACATGCAAACTCCACACAGGGAGGCCGGAGCCGGGATCGAACCCACGACCTCTGCACTGTGAAGTTGATGCACTAATTATTGGATTACTGGGCCGCCTGCAAGAAAAACTTGCCCGGACCGATGTTTGTGCAAAGTTTCATGAGGATTTGCCCACGCGTTCAGTAACTTTTTGTTTGTTTGCTGGTCCCTCTATCTGGAATGACCTCCCACTGAACATTCGGCAAGCCTCCTCGCTGCCCATCTTCAAAACCCTCCTCAAAACTCACTTGTATTCTTTGGCATTCGACTCAGCATGACTTAGATTTGTTCTTGGTTTTACTGTTTAGTGCTTTCTACCATCTATATTACCGATTTGTTTTACTGTTTATTGTGCATGTTAAATTGCTCCTTGTACAGCACTTTGTATGCAGCGATGGCTGTTTGAAAGTGCTCTATAAATCTTGACTTGACTTGTTTGATGGAAATTTTGGTGACAAGGCATGAACGACAAGATAAAAAGACACAGCATTACATATAACGAAACTAAAAGTAATCCAAACAACTGAAATACAGATCATGACAGAGAAGGTGGAACCATCGTCAGTCTGTCAGTGAGCTGCCATCAGTATTTGGCGATGGATTTACTGGTGAAATGTCACACGCAGGGTCCACACATCTGACACAACACCTAATAAAGAACAAATAAAACAGTGTTGACTCCCTTTTTGCTCCACCAAGTCTCAATCATTTTGGCTTTGGCCTCCATTTCAACAAATGGAATAAAATTCAAAAACCTTAAGCATCAGAGATTACCAACAGATCAATATCCAAATATTTAACACTAAACAGAAGAACCAGTCTAGGTTGGTCATCATCACTTTTTCTATCGACACTTTTTAATGACGCATTAGACAAAATTGCAACAGAATGTTTTTTTTCTTTATTCAACTAGACCAGGGGTGGCCATTAGGTAGATCTGATCTACCGGTAGATCTAAGACAGGTCCCAAGTAGATCCGAGGAGTGTCGAGGAGAAAAAAAAGCAAACAACCATTTGTGTGTCTTTGTACATGTTAATAATATATTTTTTGTGTTAATGTACACTGCACCCTACTCATCTTATCAGTCTAATTTTCACCCAAAAAATATTTAAAAATAAAATAAAGCAGGTAAATCTTGAATTTATGGTGGCGGGTGATTACGTCACCGGAAGTTGTTAGCTATCAGCAGTTTACAATTGCAGCTTGTGATCAGAACTGTTGCACTCTATCTTTTATCATCATTATACTCATTCAGAGTTTGCTTTGTGTGCAATTCACAGAGGGCACGAGCAAAGAATAGGAATCTAGGAGGGCCCAGCACTTTAAAACGGTACGTGTGAGCTACGCTAGTTAACAGGCTGCAAAAGTGCGTCGCATGCCTCAGTTTCAGGCTGTTTCTCATCAGAGCGTGCGTGTGCGTGTGCGTGTGCGTGTGCGCGTGCATGTGTGTGCGTGTGCGCGCGTGTGTGTGTGTGTGTGTGTGTGTGTGTGTGCGCGTGTGCGTGTGCGCGCCGGTAAGGGTAGATCCCGGGATGTTAGTTGATCGAAAAGTAGATCTTCGATCCAAAAGGTTTGAGCACCCCTAAACTAGACCATTTAGTTCCTTTCCATCAGTCCATAAATTCATCAATAACTTTGGGAACGTTTCTTGCTTCTCCGTGAACCGGACTAAATGCGAGATCCTGCCTCTCATGTCCATTGACAGGGATGCTGAAGTTGGGGGGACTTACCCAATAAACTTGCCACCCAATCCATCAAATACCTCCCAATCCATATCTCAATAAACCCAAAGGACATATTCAAATTGAACTTCATACTGCCGCTATGGAAAATCAAATAAGACCTCAGTCAATGGAATAAACTGTTACTCTACCTCATTGCTGATTTGTTTATTTGCTTTGGAATTGCTCCTTGTTCCATACTCTTCCGTGCTTGTCCTGTAAAGTGTGCATACATGTTCTACATTTGAAGTACCTTGTTCTTGTTAAGGGTGAATATATCATATATCAACATGCTGTATATCATTTAACTCATTCACTCCCAAATACATTTTTAAAAGTCTTTTCAGACTTGGTCCAGAATTGGCTGGTACTGAATGAGTTAAATGTCCTGAAGATCAGGCTGGAAAACTGTTCTTTCATCATTAAATGCCCCGTGAATGAGCAGCCTATGCCCTTGTCACAAAATTGGAAAATGCTACACTATATCAGAAATTCTTGCTTTAGGTTAAAAAGAAAAAGAAAACTCTTCCGAGAATGTAACATTGTAACTCACCTCCAGAAAATATGATTAAAATTGACATCTTCGCTTCATGCCCTGATCCTTTAAAAACATTTAATTGTATTTGTAATTATTCCACAAAAAAAATCTATTTTCCCTCATATGCGCCCTTAGCGGTCGCATTTTAATAACACCACATCATCGCCCATGGGATTCATTCAACATTTCGGCTTTTTCTCATCACCATTAAAATGTACGATGAGTTGCTTACAGGTGGAGTTTCACCTTATAGACACCATTCCTGAGCAAACTCATCTTGTGTTTGCTTTTGGCTTTCCTCATCGGCCGATTGTAAGGCCAGTCAGAAGCTGACGGCAGGTTTAATCCAATCAAACTTTCAAACACGTCAAGTAATCTTCTTCCTCTAATATTGTATCAGTAAGTGAGGAGACAGAGAGCATGAGGGAAGATAATGTCTGTTGTGGTGAGCAGAAGAATTTGGCTAAAACGCAATTGTAGAGATGCGGATTGTGATGTAGATAGATGTGAGGTGAAAAAAGCTAGCAGGCTATTCTTGTGTCATGCTTGGGATCCGATTCATGGTCAATGATGTCCGAATCAACGGTGTAACATTTAATGATACGCCTTCTTCGACTGCGTCCAGCCATTACTTCACCTCTCGTCGGCATGTTATGCAGTAAGTCACGAAAGCATAACTGCATCCTTCTGAGGTCACCGGAGCAAAGCTTTGCTGAAAAGGAATATACTGTACGACTTCTGATATGCTCTGCCATGAAAAGACACAAAACGGTGATATTTCTTTTGTGAGCACAAAGAGGCAATACTTATATACTCAGATATAAATGTGTCTTTGTACAATGTAAATTCTTAAATTTCTCATGGGCACTCAAGCTGTTATTATTTTCCCAAGAGCACATTGTTTGCCAGAAGGCTTTCAGTTTCCTAAACCCAGTTTGATGGTATATTTTATGGATATATGATCCATCCATCCATCCATCCATCCATTTTCCGAACCGCTTGATCCTCACTAGGGTCGTGGGGGGTGCTGGAGCCTATCCCAGCTGTCTTCGGGCAGTAGGTGGGGAACACCCTGAATCGGTTGCCAGCCAATTGCAGGGCACACAGAGACAAACAACCATCCACGCCCACATTCACACCTAGGGACAATTTAGAGTGTTCAATCAGCCTGCCATGCATGTTTTTGGAATGTGGGAGGAAACCGGAGTACCCGGAGAAAACCCACGCAGGCCCGGGGGGAACATGCAAACTCCACACAGGGAGGCCAGAGCTGGAATTGAACTGCACTGTGAGCACTGCACTCGGGCCGCCATTGGATATATGATGCAGTCTGAATTCAATAAAATGCTGCAATACTTTCATTTTGTACAGCTGACCTGCACAATCCACTGTCATCCAATACAAGATCTTTCCACAGTAGTTTTGTTTCTTATGTCACATTCCTCTCAGTTCCCATGTAGACTGAGAATAATGTTCACCTCATAAAACTGAATTGTATACTGTGTGTGCGTGTGTGTGCGTGTGTGTGCGCGTGTGTGCGTGTGCTTAAAGAAATTTAGTTATTAACCTTTAAGCTTCAAAAGCAGACTCAAAATTCTCTAAATGTGACAACCTTCTCACTAATGACTAATTTTCAGAGTTTTTTTTCTTCTGTATACTATAAGCCTTTTAAATTTAATAAAGAAAAAAATAATAATGTGGTGCCCCTATTGGCGGTTGCAAGTACTGCAGGCAAAATCACTCGACCACCTCCAATTCATCAAATAATTAGAACCTATTATCGCGACACTTGCATGGAGCATGAAGTTCACAATAACACAGAACAAACAGCTTGAAAGCAGCTCTTGACGTTCCTCACTGGGCCACGTTTCATGAAAAGGCACTGGCTCAGCACCCCCAACTACCATAAATGTGTGTGAATGCATGCCTGCGTGACTTTTGACTTCCTGTGCAAATGACACTTTTTAGGACCAGTTTAGGTCTTTACATTCTCGGACAGAAACAATTTATTTGGCCTGGAAATTATGCTTCCCTCATGAGCAATTTGTGAACAAGGCAACTGTTCTTGCTTTTACGGCTATTTTAAACACATTGTTGCTTATTGGTGAAAAGTGGACTGAAAGTTGCTGTGTGAGGGCTTTCGGCGGCAACAAGTAATGGTTCCATTAATCCATTCATTTTCTGTACCACTTGTCTTCATTAGGTTCATGAGTAAACTGGCCTCATTCTCAATACACTTTGGACTGGTAGTCAATCGATCCCAGGGCACATACAGACAAGCACCTATTCACCTAAGCATATAAACACGCGCATATAAAAGATTTAGAGTCTTCAATTCATCCAAGAACCATGTTTTTGGGATGGCAAAGCAAGCCAGAGTACCCGCATTAAACACACACAAGCACAGGGAAAACACACAAACTCCACACTTGGGCAGCTTGAGTCAAGATTCGAAGTCAGGACATCATGACTGTGAGGCGGCGGATGTGCAGAGCACTGCCCAACTTGTTGCTCCATGTATTATTTTGCATGTAAATTTACTCAAACCCACTCAAAATTCAGAGTAATGTGCGAACACAGTGCCTCAGTATTGTTATGCAGCAATTTCAAGCACATTGTTCCTGATCGGTGAAAAGTGGTCAGGTAGGTGATGTGTGATGACTTTAAACAAGTTACGTTTTCTTATCAGGATCGTGAACTACTCCAAGTGGTATAGATGAATACTCCTAAAATGATGACCTCAAATGCAATGACAGATGAATGCCATGTAAGGTAATATTCTGGTAAAGTGCAACATTAATGTAGCACATAAACTATATAACATTAATGGGAAAAAGTTACTGCAGATAAACTTCTGAATGTAAAAAAAAAAAAAAATACGGTCAATATTAAAGTTTGGAGACAGGAAGCAAATAAATTCTTGCCGAAGATATTACCGGTACTTGCTGGGCGGAAGCAACTATGTAGTTGTTTAGATGTCATTTAAGTCTTATCAAATGTCTGTTAAGCAAATAAAAGTAGCAAATTTGCAACTCATTTTTGCCAGGATGGCGAAGAGGCAAAGTAAGGGTGATTTTTTTCTCTGCACCAGCTCATGTTAAAAACAGTCACGTTCTCTTTCTGATCTTACCATTATTGCAAGTACAGAATCTTTTGTGTTCTGGAAGATCAGTGCAAGTAGAAGACGAAGAAGGAAAAAAAAAGGATGGTGAGCTGGTCCATTAGGATCAGACTGACAAATAGGAGGAGGACGTCTCTTTCTCAGGAGTCGAGATGAAAATAATCCAAGTCTCTGCTATCATGCAAGCCCAGTTATGTCTAAGAAGTAATCTTATTTTGCATTTAAATTTGCACTGTGCCCACTTTGACAGTGTTTGTGCAAAGGAAATAATGGGCTTCGGGTTCAGACGCCGGCCATGCCACTCCACAGCAGGTGCAGATAATGAAATTAATGTAGAATTTTATTTAGTCCTTCCACTTTTAAGTATCTTGGCGGTTTGCATGCCATCTCACTGTCACTCCACCATAACTTCTTACTGAGACATTTAAAAAAAGGCCCGCGGTTAGTTTTATTAGCTGTCACCAATTTTGAAAAGATAACATGATCATTTAAAATCCAACTTAGGACTCAAGGAACATAACTGCAATCTCCTCCCGACAATGAATGTATGTGCACATTGGACCAAGGTTATAAGAGTTAACAAAAACAAACAAAATAAAAGTAACTGAAACAGTATCTTACGTTTTCACAAAATTACATTTTAATTACAGCAAAAATGTCCTGCGTTTTCATCGTCGTCAAATAATATCATACCGTACTTTTATTTATTTATGTACTTATTTTAGTGTTGGTTTGTGTCTGTACAGGAAGGTTAGACAGTCATTTGAAATTGTAGTTGACTTTACTACACAAAACTTAGCGACTTTTTTTTAACACTTTACAAATAATCCATATACCGGTAATTTAAAAATAAATGCATGAAAACTAAACGATAGAGTACATTTTTGAAAAAAATGTTAATAAAAACTAATAAACCTGATCTAAAAACATGTTAAAGCTAATTGAAATAACAAAAGTCCAAATTAAGTAAAGTCTAACACAAACGTGAATTCCAAACCTGAAATAATCCTGCTCCTGATGTCTACTGTCGGACTCCTAACAAGGGGCATTGGGAAGCTGATATTGCATCTGAATTTGGACAAGAAGCAGAGTATACCCTCGACAGGACATCCACACAAGCTGAACTAAAAAAAAACATCTTCTGTCAAATTGCTGTCAATTTTTATGCCACTTTTTAACTAAAAAAGAGTTCATCTCTAGCTGCCCTGTCTGAGCATTGTAGGCCCGTAATGGAGGCCTGCCTGAATGCAAACGCTCCCTGACAGTCCAGAATAAATTATTGTTGCCCGCACCCTTTTTTGGGATTCTGCCGGGCACACTGTGAACTTAAAGACTGCAGCAGGGAAGAACAGCCTGTGATATATCAGACAGGAATCTGCCTGGCCAAGCTATACTGTAGGAGCGCACAATTTGGGGTTTGTTATTCAAAGCTGGGTGCACCATAGAGCGTCGAGGGGATGTTGTTCAAGACCAAGCCTGAGGTGTTTTTAAGTGCAGCTATGGTCCGACTGAAACTGAAAAGCTCCTCGGCAAGCAGAACGTGTCAGTCAAACCCTAGCGTGCAGTCGGTTCACGAGTAGAGTGTTTTGTGTTTATTGAGCTGCCGCCTGCAAAAACTATCAGCAGGACTCATTCCAGAAGTCATTGAGCATACGCTCTGATAGACTGAGGCGGTGCAGCCTCTTGATGTGGGACTCAATAACTTAGACTGGCAGCATATTCTCGGTACGTGGGGTGATGCCTTGGGAAAAGCAGTGACAGCCCAGCACACCCACGTTCAGCTCCAAACAACACCAATTACTTAGTGCAGCTCCTGTTAACCCATTAAGCTCTTCAAAAGACCTGAATCAGCTAGCGCGCTCGTTGTCCAAGTGGGAATGATAAATTGGCGCCTTTCTCCGATGAGCAAGTCTACAGTCTGGTAATTACATGTTTTTGTGCGCAGTAATTATGATTGGATGTGTGGGATGATTTTCAAAATGTGTATGTGGAGGCCTCAAACCAAAGAGAGCCGCCATTGACAAAAATAGGAGTTCTGTCTCAAGGAGAACTAATTTGTAAATGCCATCTGCAAATGGCAGGACCATTGAGTTTAATCACTGAGTGAAAAGCACATCATAATACATTTATAGTTAATTAGAGCAAGAACAAAAAAAAAGTAGGACCATTGCCAAGGTATTTGCAGACAAGTTCATCACTGTTAGCTCCTGACTGCTTGAGAGAACTTGAGAGTTTCTTAGACACCGCTGAGGTTAACCGGAGCCAGGAAACAAATGGCCTGGTGTATTCAGGGGTGCTCATGTCCCGAAATAACTTATTAAGAGGTGTAAAGGTACAGTGCTAAAATCTTCCTTCGACGACACTGTCACATGTAAAACGACCTCTTTAATTTGATATTGGATGTAGAGGCCGCAGGCGATTGCATGGTCTCCCCGTGCTTACCACATTCCCAAAACTTGTATAGTTGGTAGGATATTGAAGACTTGGAATTGGTCATGGTTTTAAATGAGAAAGGTTTTTTTTTTTGTATATACCGCATTGGCCCGAATATAAGATGGCTCTGATTATAAGACGACACCTTCTTTTTCAAGACTGAAGTTTGAAAAAAGTTTTTTTAAACATCAAATTAATTTGTATACGGAAAATAATTACAGTACATCTGAAACAAATGATTATAACAATTGTCACGTTGCATGGGGGTGGTGGACCCCAAAAAGCAGGCAGGAGAGAGGAGCAAGGTGTATTTGAAGATGTGTATTGATAAAACACAGAAAACTAAATCCTGGCGGCCCGGTAGTCCAGTGGTTAGCACGTCGGCTTCACAGTGCAGAGGTAGCGGGTTCGATTCCAGCTCCGGCCTCCCTGTGTGGAGTTTGCATGTTCTCCCCGGGCCTACGTGGGTTTTCTCCGGGTGCTCCGGTTTCCTCCCACATTCCAAAAACATGCGTGGCAGGCTGATTGAACACTCTAAATTGTCCCTAGGTGTGAGTGTGAGTGCGAATGGTTGTTCGTTTCTGTGTGCCCTGTGATTGGCTGGCAACCAATTCAGGGTGTCCCCCGCCTACTGCCCGAAGACAGCTGGGATAGGCTCCAGCACCCCCCGCGACCCTTGTGAGGATCAAGCGGCTTGGAAGATGAATGAATGAATGAATGAACTAAATCCTAAGCAAACAAAGTCCAAAGTAGCAAACAAAAATCATGACTGAAGATAAAACATAACAGCAACCAAAACATGACTCAAACAAACATGACAGTAGCAAAAGCAACAATGACCCGACACTGAGTGTTCGGGCAGGAGTGCTTTTATAGGCCTAATTACCTGTGACCAATAGGTGTGCAGCTGCCAGGGGAGCCCGACAGTGCCACCTGTTGGTCCCTAAACCGAATCGTGACAACAATATATTCGAGAGGAAAAGCATGTTATTTTGCCTCATTCAAATCTAAAGTGCAATCACATTCGTAAATGAATGGCTTCTGGTTTTTGAAATGTAAATGACATCATAACTTCTTCTCAGCTGCCGGTTAACCTGGACGATCTTCGACCCACTTATCTCCAGATTGTCACTGTTTCTCCATTTTCTGTTATCTCTTCTATTGTTTTCTTCTCTTTTTCTTGTGTGTCGAGACCCCGAATATATATATGTCTTATTTCAATGCAAAAAACACTGTTTTATATTCGGGCCAATACGGTTTGTGCTCTGCGATGGGCTCGTGACCATGCCAAGGGTGTACTCCACATCTTGCCCATCGTCAGCTGGTTAGGCTCCAGCTCACCCATGACACCACTGAGAACAAGTAGTGTAGAAAATGGGCAGATGGATTTAGGTTTTGGCTGAATGGGTCTGCTAATTCCAACTTTTGTTGACCACAACAATAAAACTGCTGTGCCTGTCCATCAGTCTATATATTCAAAACAGCAGGGCGCACCCGTCACTCCCATGAATGCTAAATCCGGGAAACTATTTGTAGTATTTACTGTTGTTTTCCCTTTGTTTCAGCGCCGCACTTCCATCTCAAACTGACCGCCCCACTGCACGTCAAACAGTGTCACTGGCGGGTCACCGTGATTATTGAGCAGGCTAAAGCTTTGCAGACACCCAGTAATTTACTTTGGCAACGAGACTGTCAAGATCTGTATTCGTTTTTCAAATAAATGCGCTTGAAGCCATAACAATCTTTGATGATTTTATGGAGCTCCAGAAGAGAGGTGCTGATTTATATGCTTACTTTTTTTCACATGTAGGTGTCAATTCACTGTAGTGTTACTGGTACAAATTCTAACTGCATACAGATTTGTAGTGCCTGTTTTTGTCACTATTCATTTGATAGATGGTCTAGTATAATGCTGTGTTCATATTTGTGACACTCCTGCAACATTTGGGTCAAATTCAATACATTGAGAAATGCACATATTCTGAAAGAGCATTTCAAATGCCTTTAACACTTTCTGGGACAGCGGTTACTATAGTGGGCAGCTTATCATGTTATTAAGTCACAGGGTATCATTATTGGTGCATGAAAGGGTTAGATGATTGTGCAAATCAGGTAATATTTGGTGAATATATGCCCATTTAAATATTGAGAATTAAGTAGGTGGAGAATGGCTAAACTCACATTCATTCTAGCACTCACCAGAAATAAACAAAATTAACACCAACTATTTCCATAAAGATGTCTTTTATAATGCCAAATGTTCAGAAAATATTCCAGCATTGGATAAAATGTCTTTTTTTTATCCACCTCTCCTCACAAGGGTCACGGGCCTGCTGGAGCCTATCCCAGCTGTCTTATGGCAGTAGTTGGGGTACACCCTGAACTGGTTGCCAGCCAATCGCAGGACACAGAGAGACAAACAAACATCCAGACTCACACTCACACTTACGGACAATTAAGGCATTTTTGCAACATCTGCAGCAAAAGTTTAATTGAAGGCTATTTATTGATACATATTAGAGTACTGTATGTATATAACATAAATGCCACTGACTGTTCCTGGTGCCATTTCATGTTTACTTCCGGTATACAGAACTGATTTAGCCACGTAGCATTTGCCCTTTCCATCATTCTGCATAAATGACACATGTCCAATTGTGTTGAAGAAAATGGTTATGACTGAAATTTTGTTGGACTGCATCGACAGCAGATACATATTTCTTTCAGTTGATGCTGAAAGATTTGCCGCCTACTTAGACAATTGGGTAGCTAATGAAGGCAATTGTATCACTCCATTATTAGGACTTATTGTATCGGGTATCTATCGCTCATAGCTGTTCTGGCCAACTCTCACCCTTTGGATTGTTTTCTAATTAGTACTTAATTAAATATATGTCCAAAATATACATCCAAAATAATACGTATAAAAATTCTTTTAGTATGTCGCCATTCCCGAATATATTTTTTAGCTTGTCATGGCTAATCTGTGAATTCCTCAAGCCATGTTTTCACAAAGAATGAACTTTAAATGTACTGTATCTTGAGGGTGATGCACAATAAGTCTATACGGGCAAATGGAAGTGTGCAAAGCTCTTGTCAACGCCTGCATGCCTCAAATGGTGCTGAAGTTGAGAGGTGCCGCTACCATATCAGCCACGGACACGCAATGAAAATTTTCCCTGCATGCAAAATACAGCAGAAAGCTTTAATGTGTACTTCAGGGCTTTGAATGACTGGCCAAGATTTTGTTTCATTTTCGAGGGAATGTAAACCCTCACAAACTTCATTAAGGCAACATTTCACTTTTTATTGCATTAAACTCACAGGGCAAGTTTTTTTGGTTTATTTTGTTTATCTTTCTTGGCCCCGAAAGGTACATAAAAGTCTATATTTGGCTGGAGTTACTGTTCAGTGCCAGTGTACAGTGGATTGTGTACTTCATATGCTTGTGAGATGCAGCGAAGCTTACTACTGGAAACACAAAGCAGCAATAGTCAAAACCATTTGGTAATTTAGTTACATATACTAGCTTTTGCAATCTATTCTTTTTAAGTGCATCACATTAACCCAGTGAGAATACTGTGTTCTCAGGTCACACCATGAATGACTAGGGAAAGCGTGATTCAGAGGGTGGCACCGTTTCATCAGAGAGTGATAATTTACGAGCGCAGAGATGTAATAGTTTATGCATCCCGTCAACCTTTCCGGGGGTTGCATCGGAGTCAAAATGAAGCACGCCTTCCTCCAGAGTCAGTGCGGAGATGAATGGTCACGTATGATGCCACAAAAAATATTTATAAATCAAAGCGCTGTCACTGCTAGTGACCCACAGTCGCGGCATTCTTACGGCTTCATTTTCAGTTGCCGTGCTGGGTCACATTTCACACCACTGCCTGATCAAATGAGTTTCTTATCAGAGTTAGATTTGATCTAGAAGGCAGAAGACACTTATGCTGCACTCACAGGATGTGAAACTGAGGGACATTTCTCAGCAATGACATTTCTTTGTGACGAGTTCAACTCGATGCTCGCTCCATTTTATTGAGAACACCACAGCGCTATCTTGTCTGTGTGTGTGTGTGTGTGGTGCAGAATTCATGCTTGATAATCCCCAAACAAAGTCCCATCATCTGCTTTATAACAGAGCTGCCAGCACATGTCAACTGATAGTGGCCCAGTTTTTCAGCATCGCCGGCGGATCGTTGGTTGCTATCATTTGGCGGAAACTCTGTTCAAGTTGGAGTGCGGGGAATACTGTCACTTTCTTCACTCTATCTGGAAGTCCTTCCAAATGAGATGCAGTCAGCAAGAGATGTTTTAGCCTCTCAACTGCACAGTGTTGGATCACTCTCAAAGCTGCCGTCTTCATCATCCACCGTCCAGCCTCAGTTGCTTTTGGCTACCCCAAACATATAGACAGTTAAGAGCAGATTGTCACACCCTAGTTTAAATGCAAATATTGTCCGACCTATTAGAGATTTGCGTGAAACATCAGAAGTCTGAAAGAATATAACGTCATTGCTGGGACTAAACCAATTGTCCTAACCCAATATGTTCATTCTCTAATGCACAGGTGTCAAAATGAAGGCCTGGGGGCCAGATCCGTCACGCCATGTCATTTTATGTGGCCCGCGAAAGCAAATTATCTGTGTCAACTTCGATTATCCTTGCTTAAATCTGTACCGAAATCTCAAATTGTCAGACGTAATAAATAACGGTTACATTTTGCAATAAGTTTGTTACCCTGTTTACACTCACTTGAGCAATAATCGAACAAATACTTGACTGATTTCAAAACTAGATAGCCATCATTTTTTTGTGTTCAAGTAATAATGTGATGATTAAACATTTATTCGGTTTCACTGTCGTAAAAACCGTCTGAGGGATAACGTAACTCCGAAGTGGCCCGCGACAAAAATGAATTTGACTCCCCTCCTCTAATGGATTGGTGAAAGAATGCTATAAGTGTGCTGTGTGGAAAATTCAAGAAATCATTCAAAATGGTGCATTTAATGCAGCGATACCTTAATTTACAGGTTTAATTCATCCTGTGACCAAATTGAGTTGAAATGCCATGAATCCAAGACAACCCTCCAAAAACCCAATACCATTTGTTGTTACATGCTTTTAGTAAAGGAAGTAAAGAAAAGTAGGACAGTGTTGTATGAAAACATAATAAACATGGGTGTGGCATCAAATATCAAAGCGCTTGAGAATCCCACTGAATCGGACCAAATGGAATCATTCCACCTTCAAATAAACTGTCCTTGTCCATGTGTTGAGATGGAATCTTCTTTGATCGGAGAGATGCACACCCATAATCATAAAGCATAATTAAAAAGAATTCGAGAAATAAACTGTTTCACAAAGTGTTAATTACTGTGGGACATGTTGAATCGCGCAACAATACTCGCTTTCTATGTGTGCCTCTAAGTTTTGACCTACTGTTGCCTCTATCAAGTGTTCTCATTTCGTATTTTTGTCTTTGACTGTTTTTCCTGTTCAATAAACAGTGGAAATGCTTTTGTGAATGTTGCACTCTACTGTTTGTTCCCCAATTCACTTCGTAACTCAACTCTCACAAAAAAAAAAGGCTTTTCTGTGAAAAGAATGCTTCTTGTGGAATGCCAGCTCATGGTTTTGCCACCAGTGCCCTGCGTAAGGAAGAGGCAGGCAGTTGTGCGATGGAGGCTCTGGACAGTTTGCTTGAAGAATAGAAGTGTTGTCAATATATCTCATTTGTTACGTGTTACTGATAAAACTTGAATTGTTCAATCCACCAAAGAATACTAAACAAGAGTCAATAGGAGCAGGAGAATAAGCCGCTTGGCGAAGACAATGAAGATCTGGCTCATTTTACAAAAGCACTTGGGGCACTACTTCAAAGCAAAGTAAACAGGCTTTCCATCAAAATACATTTTACTGGCAAAAAGGATTGTTTCTTGTTGGCCATTGATTCTGAAACTTCATAACATTAAATTATACTTTATTTCAGGGCAACTTGACAGTTGAAAGGATTATTTTTCCTGTATGTTGGGCAAGACCATGTTACGTGAACAGAAGGGAGTTAAAAGTATTCAAGTAAATACATCTTTATTTATAGATAAGCGTTTGTTTGTGGCCAACACAGCATATTAGCCCATCAGCCTCACAGGTGAGAGGTCCGGGGTTCGAATCTCAGCTCTGCCCGCCCCCCCTTACAAGTATTTTAATACATTGCTATACCATATAATTTGTGTAGGGGTAAGCTGTATCAATATAATTAATAATTGTTTTGTGCTGTTTTCGCCAGCCTTTGTGATTGAGACCATTAAACGCAACCAACACAAGAAATACCGCTGTGCATCAACAATATTCTTAAAAACAACTCAGTCAGACACCACCGGTTTCGTTTGTAGACTGCTGAGGCATAAAGCTAATTCCTTTTCCGGTAGTTTGAAGTGCAAAAAGAAAGCACAAAGAAAATATCTGTGCTCACTGATCATCTCGCACAGGCTCACCCACACTTTTTGGAGTACCTTTGCGTTTTTATAAGGGCAGACCGACACTTGCAAGTTGTCAAAAAAACACCTCAAGACACAAGCCCAGCACAAAATATACGCATAAAGCCTCAGTTTCAGAAGAGTTTTTGTCTGCATTGTCAGATAGAATGCTTGAAGAATCCAGGAAGAAAACTTTCAACGCATCAAACGATAATCCTTCTTGATCCACAAGTGGGCGGTGACGTGGCCCATGCTGGAATTAAATATGCATGTTTTTCATTGAAAGGATGCAATCAAATATTAAACCCAGAGCGCTTTGTCGTGCCAGGAGACATTGATTTGCCTGCATGCAACGGCGGGAGCCGCTGGGTTTTTTAACATTTGGCTCAAAAGGAAAGAAACTTACAAAAACAAAAAACAACAAAAACAATTGTGGTGACTGAACAATGTTTTTAGCCAAGAAATTAATGAGCCACTACATGAATAAAATGTGTCATTGTTTCTTTGGAGTGCCAAACAGTCTGTGGGCATCATTAAATCTGACGCAACCTTTAATTTAAGTTTAGCCAAATGTGTAAGTGCCCTTTTCAGTTTTCTTTAAGGCTGCCTAATAAGGGTGTTTATTTGAGCTTTAAGCGCATCTTAGTCTTACTGTAAATAAAACTTTTGTTTGCAACATAACTGGTACTCGTTAAGAGGGACATAGCTTTGACTCTGGCATCCCTTCATTGGCTCCCTATACATTTTAGAATTCATTTTAAGGTTCTATTATTTTGTTGTCAAATCTTTGAATGGTCACGCCCCACCTTGCCTCTCGGAGCTACTCCACCCATATGCACTTGCAGGATGCCTCTGGTCTGTGGACCAGATGCTATTCGAGACATTGAGGACGAAATGAAGGCTCTGATGGGGGATGGAGTCTTTTCCTGTCTTCGGAATGCATTCCCGCTAAACAATAGGCAAGCCTTAAAGAATATATATCCATCCATCCATTTTCCGATCCCATTTATCCTCACAAGGGTCATAGGAGGTGCTGGAGCCTATCCCAGCCGTCTTCGGGTAGTAGGTGGGGGACACCCTGAGCTGGTTGCGAGATAATCGCAGGCCACATAGAGAAGAACAACCATCCGCGCTCACACTCACACCTAGGGACAATTTAGAATGTTCAATCAGCATGCCATGTATGTTTTTGGAATGTGGGAGTACTGGAAACCGGAGTACTCGGAGATAACCCAAGGAGGCACGGTGAGAACATGCAAACTCCACACAGGAAGGCCGGACCCGGGATTGAACTCACGACCTTTGCATTGTGAGGTTGATGCGCTAACCACTCGATCACCGACCTGTCAAGGAAGAAGAAAGAATAAAAAAGCAGAATGAAGCTCACCAAGCCAGTAAAGAACACAGAGAATGTTTGCTTCCCCGCTCTGACGTTAATGGAAAAAAACCCCAAGCCGTGCTCCAAAAGGGGGCGGGCCAATCTGTGCCTTTAGTCATCCGAAAAACACTTTTAAATCACTACAGATTCTTTTGAGGAGGGTGAATTTCAGTGCTGACATCATTTTTACATACAGAGCTTTTATATATAAGTGCAGCCCTCTCAAGTGTCCCGTTAATGTGACTTCTTATTTTAGAATACAAGAATAACAGAGACAAAGACAGTTGTCTTGTTCACAGTAGCCAAAGTGCCTATTGTCTAATTACTGTGACTTCTGTTGGCGGAGGGTAAGAACTGGGAAGAAGTCCAAATGATTTTCATTTTGGAAATAAAAAAGGACAAAAGTAGCTTGTCTTCTCTCTCTAGAGTGTAAACATTGGTCCTTTACTGCAAAGCAAAACTAGAGTGCAGTGTACTCGGTAGAGTGGATGATTGGATAAGGCAAGGAACTCTCTCATGTTTTAAATGTCAACTGGTCAATAAAAGTCTGGCATCCAGTCACTTCTCATTTGTACTGAAACAGAGGACGATATTAAAAATTGAAACTAAAATTACCAGCATGGCATTTCCCCTTTTAGTCATTGGTGTTTTTCATGTCCGCTCTGCACTCTGTGTCCTCAGTAATCGTGAATCAGCAGCACTCCGATTTCTGAAAAACATTTGACTTTCATGTCTTAACCCGACATTCCACCTGCAGTCCGAAATGTCATTTGTTTTTAAATTAAAGCTGAATGTCACACTCAACGTGTCCCTTTTTTTAAGAGATTGACTTAATGACCTTGACGAATATATCATTAAGGCACACAAATTTAGTTCTCAGAGGAGTTTAGGTATTGCAGGAGAACAGCTGTTGGGCCAGTTGAGCAGATGCATTAACTTGGCAAGAAATGTGTGAAAAGACAAACTAATTTTATTTTAACATCCATCTATCCATCCATTTTCAACACAGCTGATCCTGAACAGGGCGGGGTGTTGGAGCCTGTGCCAGCTGACTACACCCTGAACTGGTTGCCAGGCAGTCGAAGGGCACATATGGAGACAAACCATTCCCACATTCATTGAGTGTGAACCGATCCCATGCTGCCCCCACACACGTCAGGCGAGGGCACTCCTACACCATTGGCGACTTAGTGTTAAAAATCTGTTGGCTATCCAGTAAAATACGGATGGCAATTGATTAGCTGAGATTTCCCTCCGCCTTTTCTCCACTGTATGGTGCCTACAGTGCTGCTCAAACCAACTGGATTCACGTTTACATTCCCATAAACAGGTACAGCTCCACCGTGAACTTTCAAGCGCCCTATCAAGTTACGAGCGATCACCCGGTTTTCGACACCATTTCAAAAAAAATGGAGAGCAACAGTCGCCGATGCACTTTCAGGTATTTACATAAGGGGACAAACAGTCAAACACACAGATACAAAATTCAGACACTCAGAAGGAGCAAGGAGGAGACACTCACAACGCCCGACCAGACTGATTCTAAAATCCCAAGGTCCCTCGCTTGCCCTTGCCCGATTTAATTACACGAAATATAACCTGTTTATTTCTTTACAGTGTATTTTATTACGTTTTAATTTTTATTTTATAGGGGAGTTCACTTTAACAATGGACTGTAATGGAGCAGTAACGTGAATGCTGTTTACAAGTGTCACGTTGAGCCCGGGGCGATGAGAAATCGCCTCGTGCACAACAGAAAAAAACGAGGTGGATCCCCGGAGAAGCAGACAACGAAAAGATCTTGTGAGAACAAAGGGATTTTAATAAATAACAAAAGGAGCCCGAACAGGGAAAACGGTAACAGAAAGCGCTGGTCAAATAAGAACCAGGAAAAAATAAGGAAGATAACCGAAAACGCTCGCGAAACGATAAAGGGCGAGGAACTACCGAGATAACAATTAGATCACAATATGAAGTACGCGAAGATTGGGGCCGTAAGGCAATAGGGCAGCGAGAAATGGTCGAACGACGAGAATAGCAAATAGCGAGCAATGGCACGGTAAGGAATTCTCCGGCAGTGAGATGACTGCCGGAGTCGCCTAATAAAGGCACGTAATCAGCCCGAAATAACGGGCAGGTGTGCCGAACAGGCGGCGGGAGAACCCGCCACCTGCTGGCGAGCACGCGACGTGACAGTACCCCCCCCTCAATGGACGCCTCCCGGCGGACTACCCGGTTTGGACGGATGAGCAGTGTGGAAGTCGCGCAGAAGGGACGGGTCAAGGATCCAGGAGCGAGGCACCCATTGCCGCTCCTCCGGCCCGTAGCCCTCCCAATCGACCAGGTACTGGAAGCCCTTGCCCCTGCGCCGAGAGTCCAGGATGGCACGAACCGTGTACACCGGGTCCCCGTCGACCACCCGCGGGGGCGGCGGCGGAGCGGGAGGGGGCGCCAAGGCGCTGGAAGACACAGGCTTGAGCAGGGAGACGTGGAACACGGGGTGGACCTTCATGGAGGCCGGCAGCCGGAGCCTGACCGCGACGGGGCTGATGACGGCCTCGACCTCGAACGGGCCAGCGAACCGGGGCCCCAGTTTGGCAGACGAGCCGGCCAGGCGAAGATCCCTCGCAGCCAGCCACACCTTTTCTCCCACCGCATATGAGGGCGCCGGGCGCCGACGACGATCAGCGATCCGCCGGTTCCGGGACGCAGTGCGGGACAACGCAGCCCGGGCCTCCCTCCACACGTGATGGGCCCGCTTAAGGTGGTGCTGCACGGAGGGGACCTCCACCTGCCCCTCCTGGGACGGGAACAGCGGTGGCTGGTAACCGTAGGCCGTCATGAACGGCGATCTGCCTGTAGCGGAGGAAACGAGAGTGTTGTGGGCATATTCCACCCAGGGCAGGTGGTCAGCCCAGGATGCCGGACGGTGGAGACAAACACAGCGGAGGGCTGCCCCCAGATCCTGGTTGGCGCGCTCAGCCTGTCCATTGGACTGAGGGTGGTACCCCGAGGTCAGGCTGGCCGTAGCTCCGAGGGACCGGCAGAACCGCTTCCAGACGCGGGACACAAACTGGGGCCCCCGATCTGACACGATGTCCGCCGGAATGCCGTGGAGACGGAAGACGTGCTGGATGAGGAGGTTGGCGGTCTCCAGCGCCGACGGCAACCTGGACAAGGGCACAAAGTGAGCGGCCTTGGAGAAGCGGTCCACGATCGTGAGCACGACCGTCCGGCCCCGGGAAGGCGGCAGGCCCGTGACGAAGTCCACCGCGATGTGAGACCACGGGCGAGGAGGAATGGGCAGCGGCTGGAGCAGTCCCGCCGGAGGCTGATGCGACGACTTGCCGCAGGCGCAGGAGGTGCAGGCCTTGACGAACTCCGTCGTGTCGCGGCGGAGCTCCGGCCACCAGAAACGCTGGGCGACGAGCTGCACAGTCCGGTTCACCCCGGGATGACACGCCACCTTGGATGCGTGTCCCCACTGCAGGACCTCCGAACGGAGGGCAGGAGGCACGAACAGCTTCCCTGCTGGGCACCCCGCCGGCACCTGCACCCCCACCAGGGCGGACAGGATCCGCTGCTCAATCTCCCACTGGACGGCCCCCACTATGCACTGGGTCGGGAGGATGGTCTCCGGGGAACGGTCCCTCCCCGCAGGTTCGTGGAGCCGGGAAAGGGCGTCAGGCTTAGTGTTCTTGGAACCGGGGGAGTAGGTGAGAACGAAGTCAAACCTGGTGAGGAAGAGGGCCCACCGGGCCTGACGGGCGTTAAGTCTCTTCGCGGAGCGGAGATAGGCGAGGTTCTTATGGTCCGTGTATACGGTAAACGGTTCCTTAGCCCCCTCGAGCCAGTGCCGCCACTCCTGTAATGCGGTGACCACAGCCAACAGTTCCCGGTTGCCCACGTCGTAGTTCGACTCGGCGGCACTGAGTCGACGGGAGAAGAAGGCGCAGGGGTGCAGCTTCTGGTCGACTGGGGAGCGTTGGGACAGCACCGCACCCACCCCTGAATCCGAGGCGTCCACCTCTACGACGAAAGGGCGGTCAGGGTCAGGATGTTGCAGAACCGGGGGACTAGTGAACGCCGCCTTAAGACGAGCGAACGCCGCACCCGCGGCAGGGTCCCACTTAAAAGGGATCTTGGTCGAAGTAAGGCGGGTTAGGGGAAGCGCCATCTGGCTGTAACCACGGATGAAACGCCTATAGAAGTTGGCGAACCCCAAGAAGCGCTGCAGCTCCTTACGGTTGGACGGGACCGGCCATTCAGTGACCGCACGCGTCTTAATGGGGTCCGCCCGTAGCTTGCCCTGTTCTATAATGAACCCCAGGAAGGAGATTACGGGAACATGGAACTCACACTTTTCTGCCTTGACGAAGAGCCGGTTCTCGAGCAAACGTTGTAGCACCAGCCGAACATGTTGCCGGTGCTCATGCAGAGAACGAGAAAAAATTAAAATGTCGTCAAGATAAACGAAACAGAAGATGTTGATCATGTCCCGGAGCACGTCATTAATGAGGTTCTGGAAGACGGCGGGTGCGTTTGTGAGGCCAAAAGGCATGACGAGATATTCGAAATGGCCCAGGGGAGTCTTAAACGCGGTTTTCCACTCGTCGCCCTCTCGGATGCGAACCAAGTGGTAAGCGCTGCGTAAGTCTAATTTTGAGAATATTGTGGCTGTTTGTAATGGAGCGAAGGCGGAGTCCAACAAGGGTAGCGGGTATCTATTTTTAATTGTAATTTCATTTAACCCACGATAGTCTACGCAGGGTCGTAGGGACTTATCCTTCTTCCCCACGAAGAAGAAACCCGCCCCTAACGGTGAGCGTGATGGTCTGATGAGACCTGCAGCGAGCGAGCTGTTAATATACTCCGTTAACGCCTCGCGCTCGGGATGGGATACCTGATACAGACGCGAGGTTGGCAACGGAGCGCCCGCCTGCAGGTCTATCGCGCAATCGTAGGGGCGGTGTGGGGGCAAGGAGCGCGCGCGATCCTCGCTAAAGACCTCCCTAAGGTCCCGATAGCACTCCGGCACTCCGTCAAGGCAGATCTCCTCGGGGGGCGTGACGCGTTCGTGCCTCCCGACGGCTGACTGCAGGCAGTGCTGGTAACAATAGGGGCTCCAGCTATCGATAGCGGGGCGCGCCCATGAGATCACCGGGTTATGCGTTTGAAGCCAGGGTAAACCGAGGATGATCGGGGCGTTCCGGGACCGCATAACATAAAAACGGCGATGCTCCATATGATTACCGGATAGCGAAAGCTTTAACGGCTCCGTTCGATGCGTTACCACCGCCAGGAGGCGCCCATCTAGATCACGCACCCGCTTCGCCACAACCAACTCCTCTAAAAAGCACCCCAGTTCGGACGCGAGATTAGTGTCCATTAAACAGTCATCTGCTCCCGAATCCACCAGGGCCCGAACCCGTCTTGACCGAGAACCGCCGAATACCTCCGCCTCGAGCTCGAGTCTATTGAGGTGTCCCGGTCGCTTGTCTACTCGCCTAGACTCGGGGGGCGACGCGCGGGGCCGTGACTCACAGTACTCGGGAGAAGCGTGGAAGGACGATCCCGGATGGCTGGTTGCGGCGCGGGGGGATGGTTGGGCGCCGCTTGTTGTAGCATGGTCGCGATGACGGCGCCTTCCTTCCTCCGCACCACCGTCCTTGCCGCCCAGCTGCATCGGCTCGTCCCGGGAGTGATCACCGAACCCACGATGTTCCTCACGGTACGTGGTGCGGCGGGACGGATACCGATCACCTCCACGCTCCCGGCCTCGCTCCCTCAGGCGATTGTCCATAAGGAGGGCGAGGTCGATCAGCTCCTCCAAATCGGTGCTGTGGTCGCGGGTCGCCAGCTCGTCCTTGAGTAATGAGTTCAGGCCACGGCGAAACAGTCCACACAGGGCCCGATCGTCGTACCCGCTCTGCGCGGCCAGGATCCGGAACTCGATGGAGTAGTCAGCGACCGAACGCCTTCCCTGCTGCAGGGCGAGCAGCCGCCCCTCCGCCTCTCTGCCCCGCACGGGATGGTGGAACACCCGACGGAAGGCTGCCACGAAATCAGGATAGGAGGTGCGGAGATTCGGCTTAGCGTCGCTGGTCGCGATTGCCCACGATGCCGCCGGACCTGTCAAGAGACTCATGATATAAGCCACCTTGGCGGCGTCAGTGGCATAGGAGGACGGCTGTTGGTCAAAAACGAGCGAGCAGTTGTGTAAAAAGTGTCCACACTGCCCGTGCTCACCCCCGTAACGAGGGGGATGTGGAAGCGAGGGCTCCCTCGACATAGTAGGGTACGAGGAGGGAGCCTCCGGGATGGTAGGACGAAGCCCGGAAGGTGGTCTTCGTTCCTCCACCCGAATAAGGCGAGGTTCGAGATCATCGAACCGATGAGCCAGCATGGAGACCGCGCCGCTGAGTTCCGTAAGGGCTTGGCTGTGCTGACTCATTTGCCGCTCTTGTCGAGCAAGAGCGGCCAAGATCTTTTCGGCGTCTGCGGGATCCATGGTGGCCGGAGAATTCTGTCACGTTGAGCCCGGGGCGATGAGAAATCGCCTCGTGCACAACAGAAAAAAACGAGGTGGATCCCCGGAGAAGCAGACAACGAAAAGATCTTGTGAGAACAAAGGGATTTTAATAAATAACAAAAGGAGCCCGAACAGGGAAAACGGTAACAGAAAGCGCTGGTCAAATAAGAACCAGGAAAAAATAAGGAAGATAACCGAAAACGCTCGCGAAACGATAAAGGGCGAGGAACTACCGAGATAACAATTAGATCACAATATGAAGTACGCGAAGATTGGGGCCGTAAGGCAATAGGGCAGCGAGAAATGGTCGAACGACGAGAATAGCAAATAGCGAGCAATGGCACGGTAAGGAATTCTCCGGCAGTGAGATGACTGCCGGAGTCGCCTAATAAAGGCACGTAATCAGCCCGAAATAACGGGCAGGTGTGCCGAACAGGCGGCGGGAGAACCCGCCACCTGCTGGCGAGCACGCGACGTGACAACAAGAAAGGAAGGAATAGGCAGACTATTTCCTGAGGAAGCTCAGAAGTGTGCAGCAAGATGATGTGTTTCATCACTGTGTGAGAGCTAGTGCCATTTACTTGTACTGGTGCCTTGTGTGGGAGCAACAACATTGCCAGGGATGCAAAAAGGATTACAGGTAATAAACTATTAAAAAGGCCAGTGACATCCTGAGATCTAAAGTCAGCCGGGATAGGCTCTGGCAGCCCCACGACCCTGTTCAGGACAAGCAGTGTTAAAAATGGATGGATGAGCATACACACGACACACCATCATACTCATGGATCTTTCATGCCCATAAAACATTTTTGACATTTTGTCATATATAGCCGTGATACCTTTATATTTTGTTCTTATTCATGCGATTAAAAGTGAGCTGTCTTGACATTTGTGGGTAAACAATTCCTGTCGGTAGACTATTTTGAGGATGAATGATTAATTTTAAATGGAATGTGATGGCTCAGCAGGAGGTATTTCTCAGAAAAGACTGAATGTTACAAAAGTTAGTGACCAAAATCTTATGTTCATTTTATAAATGCTGCCACACACAAAACTGTCATCTGTTAAAAAAAATGTATTGCTTATTTCTTGAGTGTCATCTCTTCCCTTCAGCAAAACGTGCGGATTAAGTTTGAAAAATAAGTATGTTAGAGTTTGAATAAGGACAACAATGCTGGCAAAGCCGTACTGTACTGCCTGGTGATTAAGCCACTGAATACAAGTAAACAAATAAAGAAACCACAGGGCCAGAATCCTGCCTCTCAAAAAAAAAAAATACAAAAATAAGTTAAGAGCCAAGAAAAGGCAGGCTGCAAATAAAATTACTCTCCTGGCTGATCCTAATCAACAGACTCAAATCTCAGGACAATGACTGTTCTGTTGTCCCAATGAATAAAAGAATATCGCGCGTGGATCGCTTCAACTGGCCATTCAGTAGAACAAGCTTCTCAGAGTTGCGGAAGATCAAAGGTACTATTCATTCTGAATGAAACCAAATTGTGACCACATATACAAAGTGCAAGAATTTAACTCCCGGTACCTCCACTTTCGTCAGGCACAAACTACTGGGATGGTTTTCACTCAAGAAGGCTGAAGCAGAAAGAAATTTGATTGTGCAGTCAGATCTAAAATGCAGGCTGCATACTGAAACCGTCATCATTTTGAGCGTGCAATACTTTGTCGGTTGCTCTTAGTCCACTAATGAAACCACTCAAACCCACAAGTAAAAACAGACTACAGATGAAGTAGAAATGTCAAATCCCCAAGAAATTGCATCCAAATGCTGGGAGATGAAAGATGAAACATGATTTAATGTATAGCATGCGCCAAACAGCATGCAAATATTCCCTCGGGGTGCTGTGAGGAGTAAACGGATGAAACCAGAGCTTATTGCATGCTGAGTACATCCTATAAAGAGGGCATTTGGAAAAATATTTTTTTCACTGCTTCTCTTTGGGTCTCTTGAGTGCTGGCCCACCTTAAGTGTGAAATCACATCACCCAGTAATTGTTCTAGTGAGTTACGATGTTAAAAAAAAAAAAAAAAAAAAGAGGCCAGCAAGCAAGCTGCTCGGGTGTTAGTTTCAATTGTCAAAGCAATCCTTAAGCTTCTGCAGAGCTACGCTGTTGTTGGATGCAGAGATCTTCACATTGTGCATCATTAGATTGCTTCACAGCAACAGAGGACACCAGCACAAAATGGCTTCCTCTTCATTTCGTATGGAAACATCCCAGCGATTGTCACCCGAGGTATTCTCATCTGTTTTAGTGATCTGGGACAATAAAATGCCAATAAGCCCAAAATGCAAAACAGAAATGCAGAAAAAATGGTAGTTTTGGATAACTGACACATAAACATAAAAAAAACAGACTCTGGCTCAGCTGTGTACATATATTTACCACTGTATTCCAACATCCATGTTTCTCCCACCACTGATGCTTGATTGGTGTCAATGAAACACAAAACCATATTTGCATCTGCACACCACACAGTAGAAGTGGGCTGGAATCAGTGGTTCATTTCGAGACAACCGCCAAAAAATTAAGTAAAGAAGGCCATACGTGTGCTGTAATTCTTGTTCCTCATTTTTTTTGTAATGCCACAACAGAAGGCTACCATAAAAAAAAGTACGACAATAACCTTATAGAGCAACTGACTAAACCAGTCCCAATACCAAGGGTTGGGTAAACATGTATAGGAAAGCTAAACAAGCTAATCGCTAATCAGTTGTACCAGTAACAAGTTGAACTTTATCTATTATACATAAATGTGCCGGGAAAACAAACAATATTTGTTCCTGGCTGTCAGTATTCACATATTATCATTTGGGTTTTAATGTGCATGTTTGATTCCCAGCATTGGCACAGTCATTGTAGGATGGCAATGATCGATTTAATTGAGTTGTGTCGTGCATGTCAAACTCATTTCCATGTCACGACGTTGCTGTTGGGATAGTATGTAAATGTGTCACTCAAACACTCGGTCGTCTTATATTTTGTGTCAGTTTTCATATTGAACACGTAATTGTGCTGGTCTCTGCAACTTTATCTATTGAACCGTTTTAGGCTATTAGTGAGGCAGCAGAAGACGGCCCTGAAATTATCAATCATCCGTTTCTGTAGCGAATTAATTACACTCATTGATTACTGTGTATGAGTGATCTGTTGCTAATGTTCTCATCTGCTCAGTCTAATGCAAGCTGATGTCTCTTGGGTCCTCGCTCAACATCTGCTCATTCACCTCACACACCTACAATTTGTTTCTTCTGCAATAATTGCAATCGTTTAACAGGAAGTCCGCCGCAGCGAATAAAGTGTGTAGGCATAAAATAGAAAATCAAGTTGGATTTCACCCTTTCTTGACAGCGCCACACAAAAGCCTACCATTTATCTGATAAGAATGTTCCATTGTGTGTCACTCTATATAGCAGAGCAATTCCTGTACCCATGAAATGTCAACAGTGGTGACTTCACACCAGATGATTCAAGAAAGGAAAACAATTAGTTTTAGTGAACTCAAATGAATGGGAAAAAAATAACAAAAAAACTCATGTGAATGCTTACTTTTGTTTGTCCTCAGCACTGTCACCTTCAAGTCAATCCATTTATCGATGTCAATATAACCGACTGAAACTTTACTTCAGTGTTTATTAATGGCTCATGTAAACTTGAGTCCGTGTGGAACAGTTTTGAATATTTCTCTTCTGCAGCCGACCTTCGTCCTTGGTGCCCACCATTTACGTACTTGCATACTAAAACCAAAAAAAAACAAAAAACACACTCATTCATTCATTCATTCATTCATTCATTCATCTTCCGTACCGCTTGATCCTCACTAGGGTCGCGGGGGGTGCTGGAGCCCATCCCAGCCGTCTCCGGGCAGTAGGCGGGGGACACCCTGAATCGGTTGCCAGCCAATCGCAGGGCACACATAGACGAACAACCATCCACGCTCACACTCACACCTAGGGACAATTTAGAGTGTTCAATCAGCCTGCCATGCACATTTTTGGAATGTGGGAGGAAACCGGAGCACCCGGAGAAAACCCACGCAGGCCCGGGGAGAACATGCAAACTCCACACAGGGAGGCCGGAGCTGGAATCGAACCCGGTACCTCTGCACTGTGAAGCCGACGTGCTAACCACTGGACTACCGGGCCGCACACATTAGAAGATAATGATTGGAACTCAGTGCAAAACACAGCTCAAACATGTTTCCCATTTAAATGTTCTTACTAAAAGTCACATTGCCAAAAGTGGTGTCAACAACAGTGGTCTTGAATAATGACATAAATATGCACAAATTGAAATGCATGAATTGTTCATATTGCTTCTTTTACAGTTTACTGTACAATGATGCATATTAATTTTACTTGTTAAAACAGTTTATCATGTTTTGTTATAGCAACTCAACGTTCCCTGTAGAACGGCATCACCTCAACCCTTGATTCCTACGAAGGGCAACAGACTCCTATTGAAATAGTGGTGGTCATCAATGCAGCTGGTGGCACTCCAGAAATCCAATTGCTAATCAGCCATCTTTCCCTTACAAAAATGGGTGGGCTGTGTCAAGAACGAAGGTCACCAATCGGGGAGGCGTTGGAGATTGGCAGCACAACATCAGCAAACACACAGACAACAACATAATAACCACACAGGTTGACGGCCGTGACCTAATTGCAAGTAGCGTTAAGCTGGGCCGAATCAGTAAAGTTGATTCTCCAATGACGGGCATGAAAGTAAAGAGGATTTTGACCACTCATAGAAATGTGAAACAGTAAGGCTGTGACTTACAGTACAATATAGATTACTAATTGCCGTAATTCATTTTACAATATTTGCGGTGAAAATCATTACAATAACTCCACCTAATTTTGGAGTTACTTTTATCCAAAACAATTGGCAAATTCAAAATGTTAACATTTAGTTTGAAGATTGGATTTGACAAGGCAACTTTGTGTATTGTCTGGTCCTAAATTGTCACAAATATATACGGCTCATACGTCAAAAACATTTGCACAACATGTTTAGGCTCTGCTCACAAAACAAGGTATAAATTGTTGGGGTTGAAAAATAGAAAGGATCATCTCGAAATGATTGCAACCTGCTCTCCCTCTTTAAACAGATACTCAAGAAGAATGTGCCCCGATCCAATCCCTCCTCCCCCAACTCCAGTACCATTTTGACCCTCCATCAAGAAATCACGGATGTTTTGTGGCTTGCTTGTTGGCAATAGTATGCAAGCACTATGTAACAAATTCGTACAAATCTGTGGCTATAGTGGGGCACTGGACCAAGTAGATTACTTTTTTTCCCCTTTGGTTAAAACTGTATTGCAAGATTTTGTTGAAAAGAAAGCGATTCACAAACATGAACCCCACTCTCTTTGATGAATTTTGTATGGTTCAAGTGGCGACTGATACAACAGCATGGTGATTGTTCCGAGGTTTGCACTCTACGGAAGGCAATTACGGTTGATGATGTGATTGTTAGAAGTAGAAAGGATGAGCTCTCCAGTGTGTACACTTTGCTATATTCAGCCAGATGCTACAAAACAGATAGGATGGTACTTCACAGCACGGGTACAAAATGACCCAAAGCAAAAGAGAAGACAAAGTCGGTGCAGATCTCAAAATTCAAGTCAGAAAGAAACAGAGGCCGTAGGGAACACCTGATAAAGCATTTTGCAAGGAGGAGAATTTAAATTGGCTGATAGTATGAGCTTCAAACTTCAAAACAGACATTGCCTCCAAACTATTTTTTTTACGCTTTTTTTTCCAGACATACTCAAGCATCAGAGTCTGGTGTCAGGCATCGGGTCTCATGAACACATTGGTGAGGTTTATGAAATTACAGTGTCAGCGATCAGACGTCGGTTTAAAAGTCATCATGTGTCAAAAATCCTTTTTCCACGATTATGCAATTGCATCATTTGAATTGCGTCAGCGTCTGGAAATATGTGACAGTGTATAATCGGAGAGGCAGCAAACAAAAACAACAAAAAGTCACAACCCAACCCATCCAATTCCATCTGTCATGTGTCGTTCATTCACAGCCGCCACATCGGGGGTATGGCAAGAGTGGATGGGTGCAGGTGGTTTGGTATTCCAGATGAATGATGTAACTTTGACAGGTATTGTGAAAGGGTACGTGTTTTCGTCTGTGACTGACAGGTGACAGTTCCGGGGTTTAACATCTCGCCAAGTTTAAGCTATGATTGGGTCCAGGTTTGGTGTTGCCCCGAGCAAATGGATGGCTAGTTTGTCTACATGGAGGTAATTCAGTGAAAATGGCAGTCAATACCAGATAGTTTGGAACTACCCTTGACAATGGTTACATTGTAATTATTTGATTTCAAACAATGATAGTTAAAGATTCCAAATATAGAGTGATGTTGGATATTTACACTGCACACAGTAGAAGAAAAACAGGCTGCTGTGAGATGCGATGCATTGTTGAGACACTTTTTTCACCCCAGAGATGACTTTGTGATTAGAGACATTGCACGTGCATACCGTCTATACGGGGTGATGATGTTATTGTCGACATTATTACAACTTTACTTGAAAGCCTTCACAATATACTTGAGTATTCTCAACAACTCGCCGGGTAACTAGATGAGTCGCACAGGACAATTCAAGGATGTGATCCGTGTGCTGCATCACAGTTTACCCGACCGGCAGATTAATTCACCTGCACTTTCTGTTGGGAACCTTATGCCAGCTCCTTTGTATTACTTGCCAGATGCAATGGCCATATTAGGTTTCATATTAATCCCTGCAGCATGAGATGCATGCAAAGCGCCTCCTCTGTGGTGTGTCAAGAAAATTAGCATGGGCACCAAGAAATGTACCGTGACCGCTGAGGGTCTGAGACTTTCAAAGAGAGATGGGTTCATTTCCGCACAAGTCCCCCTTGATTTAAACGTGTGGGCTTTATTTCCTGAAATGATTGCACTGCCCAAGTGTCTCCAGTGCAGCAAAGTCAAGTCCCGGTGCAAACTCTGATGCACTTTCTGCTGACTGCATAGAAAGTGAGGTGCCTGCCTTGGGAGAATTTGCTGCAATGCTGCTGAATTTAGTGTGTAAGTGTTCATTAATGTATGATTAAATGAAGAAACACAGCCTAAAGAGGAATTTTCTCAAACACGTGAAACGATGTTATGTTTCTGTGTTTTTGAAAAGCTCATGAATAATATATGGGAATTACCGGCAGGAAAAGAGGTTTAATCAAAACTGTTCTTTTTTTTTTTTTAAACAAAGTAGGGCATACACGACAATGGCGGCGCTAGCTAAGGAGGCTGTCAAGACCCCAAGTTAGTGACCAATAGTCTAATAGAATCTGTCATTAAAAACAAACTCAAAATCATGACTTTCATGTAAGGGCCAGCAAACAACACAGCTCCGAAGTCATTTTTTTAAATCATAGAATCCACAATCATGTTTTGATTAAATAAAATGGGTGAAATATTCATTGGGTCAATCAGAAGAAATAGCAGAAGTAGATGACAGAAAAATACATTTTGATAGCTGTAGAGACCCCCCCACCCCCCAAAATAATTAATGACATCAGCAAAAGGGCATGAGTGATGGTATCCAAGTCTACCATTGAACAAAAAAGTATGGAGGCTTCACCCGAAGATAAAAACCACTCATTAGCAATAACTGAAAGCCCATATCATAGCTTGGGCTTGCATGGGTTCTTCTGGGAGAGGCTGCATCATAATGGAAGTCTCCAGAAATATTTCTGTCATTTTCACAAACTGTAATCAAATCCATTGGAAGATTCTTCATTATTCTGCCAGGTAATGGCCAAAAACATAACCACATGGTCAAAATCAAGTGTTTCTTTAGTCGAAAAATAAATAAAGAAATCGTCCTCACTGTTCCAATATGTTTGGATGACGGTAGGTTACCGGTATATCATTTGACAGCCAGTCATAGTGCAGCATATACGGTACGTGTTTCATCTTTCAAAATGTTTTGGTGGTCACTTTTGACACGAGTTAAAGCAAATTCAAGGATGTGAACTTATTTTCACTGTCTGTTTAGTGTTGACAGTAATTGTAGAGGAATGCATGAATTAGGAAATCATTTTTAAAAAATGGTGTGTGCACAAGCTTGAGGTCAGAGAGTGATTGTTCAAAATGTCAAAATCGGATATGCGTGTCCCATGAGAGATAGTTATGCGGTCAATACATTTTTATCCACTCTTAGGAGAAAGGATAAATTAGAACTGTTATATTTTCTGAAAATCACTCAATGTGAGGGCTAACAGACATGGGAAGGTCTTCAGGCGAGTGAAGCGTACTCATCAAAGTGTCTTTGTGCACTGCGATCTTACACACTTGAATGTGGAAAAAGGACCATTTATATGAAAGATAACATTGGTTGAACAGTCCGGACACGTAACTGGAAATATGAGAATGTCATACTGGAATTAAGCAAGTAAGTCAATGTCATCTGCTCGGAGATAAATGTGTTAGTCTTGGAGCCCTCTGACACTTTCCATGTACACAGCAGCGAAAAGACTCGAGCATGCCCCGACCAATCTCGTGTGGTCAGTTAGGGACGGCAATAGGATTTATCTTCATTTACTGTCTGCTACGCTGAAATCCCTGAGAAATGAATTTCATCATCTGGTTACTCTGCATACGGTATTTATTGAGCCCCTCAAACGCAGGTGGCATAAAATCAGCAGGAAGCATGCAGGCACTATTCAGAAAAGTAACGGTCGACGGTGACACCTCTTGTCTATTTTGTGACCGTAAAAGCCCCTCTGCTTTCCCCATCTGTCTGAAACACGCCAACTATCTGGCAGTGAGAATATTTAATACAGCCACACAAGAGAACACAGAAACTGTGACAAATGGAATCTGCTGTGTATGCAACACTCTTCGGGGACCCGCTCTGCCTCGAAACAGGACAATGCTGAAGATGTGCCAAAACCAAGTACAATTGGCAGCACTCCTGCAGGGAAACCCAGAACCTTCACAGAGGATAATGACACTGGCTTCACTTCAGGGACAATGATGAAAGCCCCCCACCACTGCTCTAATTATTAAAAACTGGACATGAACCAATGACTCTTGTGAGATGATTGTCCAAGGAAAGAAAAACAACCAGAACTCTTCTTCTTTTATTTTTTAACCTACAAGTAAATGTTAAAGTGTTACTTCAAATTTGTCTTAACCTTTAATAAAATTTTATGTTGGAAACAAATTGACAGGACCAGATTACGTTCGACCTTGCGCGTGAATTTATTTTTATACTTACACTTATGAGAAAAGTTGAAATACAACCGGTACTTTAAAAATTGCCGGAAGAGGTAATAAAGATTTTATGTTTGACAAACACATAAATAACTTTGGCTGAGTTGGTTTGTGTGCAGTCGTCAGCAGACTGCTTTTCTCTATAATTGCCACTGAAGGGTACTGAAACACTGTGCCACTGTATGTTCATGCTATATTTATAGCTGTTCATATCGAAAATGGCACAGGAGATGTAAAAAATATATTTAAGAATGCGGTGTTTTCACAGGAAGGCACAAGGATGCCATCAGTCAAGACTGAGACTGGTTACTACATTTTAGTACACGATGTGATGAATAACAAAAGGTAGAAGGTGTTGCCATGGAGAATAAGTCAAAAACAGTGTGACAGCATTCCAACCTGAGAAGTCAGTTGGTGATTATGCAATAGCGCTCCCACTGTATCCTGCTTGCTGACTTGGAAAACATGCGGTTGATTTTCACACTGGTGCACCTTCAATAGTTATTGACTAGTTATTGAATAACCACCAGGCCCACTTGCCAGGTCCTCGAATTGATTTGGTAGTTACTGTGCCGATTGCAAATAGCTTTAAATGTATGATGACTATCGGCGTGTGCCGCTTGCAGTGACAGTATCTCAAAGGTCTAATTTGCAGCCAGACAACAGCCATCTCCATCGCGGCTTGGGTGTGTCGGCACTCATTGATTGCTAACAACATCCTAATGTGCGTATTGATGTCCCAAATAAGTATCCAGATTGGACATGAATAGATGATAAAATAGCCGCTCATGATTAATTGCATTGTTTAGGTTCAACCGCTGCAACTACACTGATAACAGCAATTTGACTCTCAGTGACCGAATGCCCAGCACTGCTTTACCTTGATGTTCCTCATTCCTTTTCTCAACATCAATATCCATATTTTCTTTTAGAGGCAAAATTTCATTGCTATTTGAGTCATGAAAGTGATTTTGAAATGTTCATAAACAACCTTTGGCACTTTGATGGATTTTGTGTCGCTGCGTGGAAACTTTTAGATGCGTTGAAAATTGCTCATAAACACATTGTGCATAATGAGGTAAACGACCTCGTTTTCTAATCTTTCATTCATTCATTCATTCATTTTCCGTACCGCTTGATCCTCACGAGGGTCGCGGGGGGTGCTATAGCCTATCCCAGCCGTCTCCGGGCAGTAGGCAGAGGACACCCTGAATCGGTTGCCAGCCAATCACAGGGCACACAGAGACGAACAACCATCCGCGCTCACACTCACACTTAGGGACAATTTAGTGTGTTCCATGAACCTGCCATGCATGTTTTTGGAATGTGGGAGGAAACCGGAGTACACCGAGAAAACCCACGCAGGCCCGGGGAGAATATGCAAACTCCACACAGGGAGGCCGGAGCTGGAATCGAACCCGGCACCTCTGCACTGTGAAGCCGACGTGCTAACCACTGGACTACCGGGCCGCCTTAATCTTTCATTGAATTCAAATATAAAATGATTTTAAAAAAACTGTAATTGGGTAACAACCAGTCCAGGTTGACCCCCGCCACCAACCCACCCCATCTGGGATGAGCTGCAGGTCACCTGTGACCGCACCTTAATGAGGACAAACAGGATAGAAAATGGAAGAATTGAATATTTTGATTTGAAAATATTAAGATTTTGATTATGAAGTAAAACATGACATTTACAATAAATACATTGACGTAAAAATTTGCAAAACAGATTGCAAATGAGTTGAATCTTAATAAGCCTCCTTTCATTTGGTGTTTTTTGTCTACTTTCTATTGGACTATTTTCAGAAGTCGATTTTTGGCTAAATCCTTACCATTAAATACTAGGCAATTTAAAAAAAAATAAGAAAAGAGAATCAAATTCCAATTGGTGACTAACATCTTCACACTTAGCAATATTAGAACCATCAGTGGTGTGTCTATTCACACGAAGACATTCATGAAGCATAACAGTAAAGTTTGCCAATAATGTAATGGCGTCTCTAAATTCAGAGGGTGGATTTCAAGTCTTTTATTTCCAACCCTCTCTGGTGTGTAATGCTTCGACTGTGACCCGGATGGCTTCCGTTGCCATATTATTGAGTCTCTCAATCCGTGGATCACTGCGACTCCATAGAGAGGGATCATTGAGGAACAACTGTGTGTTTGGAAAAGTAGTTTTGGTCATATACAAGTTGAAGCTAACTTTAAGAGGCTATTCAAAGTAAATAATACAAAGTTTGGACAGTACTTGGCAGTATGCACCAAATAACTGGAGTCCGGCAGGGACCCAAGAAGAATAAGAAAAAGACAATGACAATGAGAATTTTATAGACAGGAGTAGGAGTTTGAGCTACTTGGGAGTACATTTTACCCTCGGTAAGCCATTTTGAATGTTAAACTTTTGGGCATTTTAGGAGTCAAATCAGCTGTTGGCACTCAACAGCGTGCTCTTGCAGGGGCCACAAATGAGGCAGTGTTCACTACCACCATGGCCTGGATGTTCTCTACATGCGAAGAGTTAAAAAAAAAAGAGCAATCCATCCATTCATTATCTGATCTATTCATCCTCACGAGGGCTGCGGGCATGCTTACACCCTGAACAGGTCGCCAGCCAATCGCAGGACACACACAGCCAAACAACCATTTGCACTCAGAATCACACTTTGGGACATTTGAGAGAATTCAATTAACACAATTGCATGTTTTAAGAATCTGGGGGAAAAAAACGGAAGAAACTGACCTGTTTTCATTGCATCAATCATATTGCTGTTAAGGTTGCTGTGAGTTCCTGGAAAGTAAGAGTGCCCAAACATTGTCAGGAACGAGTGTGTCTGTGCCTGTGCATAAAAGACGATGTGCAAATATGGTATGGGGGAGTGGGGAGGGGTGTTCAGTCGTTAGGCAAGTGCATTTGCAGACAGATGTACAGTACATATTTTCTGATGGTATCATGTTGAAATGGTAATCCGAATTAATTTTGGAATCAAATCATTTTAGCAGGGCATATGGTTCCTGCCCTAATTTGTTATGTTGATGTGGTATGTAGAATTACAAATAACTTACTGTCCATCCCCGAATCATAATGCTTTTAGAGATGGAAACATGTAAATGTGGACTCTTCATGTAAGAGTGGCATGTTTATCATTTAGCAGCGCATATGTGCTTTTGAGCCAGTGGGAGTAAATTAGAATGCCCTCTTCAGTTTAAATTCCGCTTTCAAAACCTTGGAGCGGGTATTAACAAGCCAACCTATCAACATGGATGAAACGTGTCATTAGCACAAGGACAAAGCATCTTATCTCTATCTACTCTTAGGATAGAGCTGTATTAAAGCCTGAGAAAGAAACCCCTCGTGACGCCGAATCAGTTTGCAGGGGGAATGATCGTGGAAGTTGACTGGTGCTTAGCAGGAAGTCATGTTTGCAGTGGGAAACAAAGCCTTGAGGAGATTAGTGTCGCTAAAACTTTCAAAAGACGTATTGATTCAAAAGGTCACATTTTTCCTGCTCTCACAATGAGACTTCTTGTCTGTCTGTAATTATATATTTTATTACATATCCAAGGTTGCATTAAATGGATTTTCACAATGATATATCTAATCTTTGTAATATTCAAACTCTGGTGTTTTTTTTCTTTTCCAACACGGAGGTCAGAAGTAAAATCCCTGGAGCTGAGACGGAATCAATTTCTCGCTCAAGCGCCCAGAAAATGGGCAAATTAGCTCAGGGAAGATGCTGGGAGGAGTTCAGGTGATTGGGATACAAAGTGTCACTGGTATTTGCATTAATTGATGTTATAGCAAGAGAATCGCTGAGAATACTGAAAACACCATTAAAAACCTGACCCACCACCCAATCTTGAACGGCGAATGGTTAGATGTACTTTCACGCATTTATTTTTGTTGTGTTGCAGACACACATGTGTACACATCACCGATCAGCTTTTGTTTCATAATAGGTTACCGTATTTTTCGCACCATACGGCACACCTAAAAGTCTTCAATTTTCCCAAAAGTCGACAGTGCACCTTATATATGGTGACACCGTCACTTTATATTCATCATTTGGTTGTTTTCCCATTAGTGTGTTCCTATGCCATCTAGTGGTGATTATTAGCAGGAACCAATTGTCACCTAAAAGGGTTCTGACAACTACTTTGTGAGCAGCCACTATGAAATAAATAAAATACCAAAAACAGTTAACTACTGACTAAACGAAGGAAGAAGGAGACAAGCAAGACTTCTAAGGATGTTTAGCCCCTTGTGAATGTTAGCCCATCAGGTTTGTGTGCCTTTTTCTCGAATCAATTGTCTTCATAACTTTTGTCTTTCATTTATTGTCTTGTAATGGAAATTGTATTGATATGGCTCATGTCCGTGTTTATGACCAGTTCTAATGGCTTTGTTACGGCTGTATTGTATTGTATTGTATTGTACTGTATTTCCCTTTAGCGGAACACCATCTAGTGGATGCATAGCGCAACCGCAGCCACTATTGTAGCTTCTATTCTCTGCGGCTTAATGCAGTGTGTGCTATATATGCAAACAGTTTTAAAATAGTCCATTCATCAAAGGTGCACCTTATAATCCCAAGTGCCTTATAGTGCAGAAATATGGTATATCATTTTTTTACAGTCTGATTTTTACCTATCTTACACTTATCGGACTTTAATCCACATTTGGAAGAAGCATACATTCTTTTGATCTGATGATAGCTGTGTGTTGTTTTGCTCATGCATATCTAAATTGTTCCACCAACAAAACAAATAGAATCCATTGAAACCATGCAGCCTTCGTGACTCTTAACAAAGACGAAAAAACAGTCGAGCCGATGCACTGAGTTCCATATTATTGCATTTGAGAATGCTGTTGGTCTTCCAAAAGGTCACTGATCCTAATGGCATTTCAGAGTGGTTGGGTAATGGGGTTGACTGATGCATAGCGAGCGCTCACAAGCACAAAAACACAGCAGGGAGCATGTTCGCTAATTGATACCAGTGCCTTTTACATAAATCCGAGATTGTTCACAGTTATTTGGTGCAGGGGCTAACAAAGGAACTCATCCATAAATGATCAGAGCAGAACAATATGTTCTACTACAGTCATTAATGGTCTGACTTGCGTATGTACTGGGTCGGTTTATGTAGTGCTGCAAAATGCTGTTAAATGTCATGATAACCCATTCGGTGAGTCAGATAAATGTGGTGTAGGACTAAAGTCTTGGGATCTAGCTTCTCATCAATGAATTAATCAAGTAGGGATTAGTCGATTTCCCACTATCTCCCAATGTTTCCTGTGGGTGTAATGACCAGGTAACTCAATGTGCTTCACACAACCAAACGGACATCTAAAAATATTAACAAACACAACAACATTCCCAAGGCAGAGAGAGCAATTAACTTATTAAAATTACTGAAAGAATGTATTCTCGATAATATTGAAGTACATTTGCAAGCAAACATTTTAAAGACATTAAAGACAAAGTAAAAACAAGAAAAATAGCTTACAGAATTTCCTAAAAGGCCGTAGAGTGAAATAGATTTTTAAACCGCTTAAAACACCTTATTCAAATAAAAGGGGAAAAAAGCTTTCTCAACTTATACTTTAAGCATTTATATTTGGGGCTGGCTTCACTTGCGACGGCAACATATTTGTGGGATGCGCTTACCATCTGGTCCATTTTCAGATCGTGACAATAAATGCTGCTTCATCATGTTTGTTTTGAAACCTGGTACATTATAAAACAAGAAAGAACGCCTTAATGACGGAATTGTGTATACGGCTATTGGCAATTTTTTTTCAATGTACAATTTTGTCATTTGTCCTACCTCTGAGCATTTTAAAATGAAGTCACTCTACATAAATGACCCTCATTCCTCAGTGGCACGAGCCCTATTTTTGTGACACCACTAAAAAGTTAAGATGAAAGTCTACACCTCAATTACCGGTACAAGTTCATCATCCTTTTTTAAATCAGCTTTGGCTGCATCATGAGAAATTAAATATGTGATTATAAGAAAAAAGAAAATCACTGACCAAATACCTATGGACCTAAGTGTGCACACTTTAAAAATCTTCTGGATAATATTTAACATGGAAGTGAGCTGCTATCATCTGAAGTGACCTTTCAACTGGGAGGTATTTAAACTTTTGGAGCATCTTTTCACAATCGCCATGTTTTAAATGAATACGGAAATGAATATGAAGGAGAGGTTGCCCGCTTCACTGTTGAAAGGCTCAGAGTTCCTTCCTTTGTGGAGTTCTTCCCATGCTGGTGTGATTTTCTTCGCGCCATCAAGCTTCCAGTGCCCCCATCCCCACCCCCTGCAACTAAAACATTGTGTGTTATGTAGGTTGAAGACTTTAAACCAGTGGTTCTTAACCTGGGTTCGATCGAACCCTAGCGTTCAGTAAATCAGTCTTCGGGGTTCGACAGAGCCTCTACCATGGAGATTCAGTGTGTCATTTTGTTATGACACGCCCGCTTGGCCATCACTGGCAGGTTCATTTTGTGCACAATTAAAAAATAACTATACAAATTGTGCTTACATTTTTTTCTGTTTTTATGCGTTTTGTATGTCTTGAATTTGTAAAAAGAAAAAAAATCATCTTTTTCATTTTTCACTAATGAAGGGTTCGGTGAATGTGCATGTGAACCGGTTGTATTCGGTACCTCTCACAAGGTTAAGAACCACTGCTCTAAACTATCTATTGATGTGTGAAGGGCTGTCTCTACAAGTACCCTTCCACTTATTCCAGGATGTAGCATAAACATCCCAACAACGAATTGATGAATTTAAAGATACAATTATCATCATCAGGATCAGTTTTCTGGAGAAGCACAAATTACATTGCTTGGTGGTATTTATAAAGCATATTTTCTCCACTGCTCCAACATGCACATGAATGAATGAGCACATTTTTATCCCATGAGCAGCTACTGTATGCAACGTTTTCACCTGGTCTGCTCGACTGCCCAACCCTCTCGTTTGTATTCCAGGAGCAGAATTTCCCTATTAGGGGCAGTTAATAAGATGCTAAGTCTTTGAAATTTCAACCTCAGCAAAAGGACGTTGAGCACTTTAAACGCATTAACATGCCCCGTGTGAAGCCTGCGAGCGCTTGGAGTGCAGTTGTCTCATTTTTGAGCCTAGCTACTCTCTTCTATAATCTGCAGACTTTGATTAAGTATAATTAATACATTACCCCTCGTGCCAAGTAGAGGGAACAACATAATCTCCTCAAAGTTCCGACAAGACTGCAAGGAGATGAACTCAGCTGAAGCCATTTTCTTTAAAGGGATGAGATCAATTGTAATTCCACAGATCAAGTGTCACCGCTGATTTCATGCCTCCCAAGTGCAAGCCACCACTGGTGTTCATTCATTGTGACACTAGAGGCATAAAACGAGCCTGTGACTTTTCCGCTGGACATATACAGCACGTTCTAACTGGAGCTGATCGATAGCAGAGGAAAATGCTCAAAGTACTGAGGGCTACTGGATGTCTTGCTCCGGGACACGCACACGCTCTACAGCCCTCTAAACCTGTCAATCACTTTGTAGATTCACGACACGGTGTCAAAATGAACATCACAACTTGACTTGATGCATCGAAGAAAAAAATTCCACACTAATGTTCTGAACTGTTGATATATTGAGACAAGCATTGACTTTAATGCCTTTATGTGTTGGAACTGTCTCCAAATTTAGCAATAATGCCACTAATGGCCTCATTGTGGCAGTCTGGTGAGACAAAGTTGAAAGACAAAAGTACTCTTTTATTGCGGTTATTAGGCAACAATTTAACAATTCACCCCATTGTACCAAAATTGACACAAGCGTTTTTTTTTTTAATTCATATATTATACAGCGGTCTGAAAAAGTGTTTGCCTCCTTCCTGTTTTTTTCATTTTTGGAGGTAGCATTTTGTGTTATCTTTGACAAATAATTCATTTGTTTGATGATCTCAAACATTTAAGATAAGAAATCCTTTATTTGTCCCACGATGGAGAAATTCCCAAGTTACAGCAGCAAAAATATAAATGGGAGAAATGTGGCAAACAAGCAAAAAAGAAAAAAAATAAGAAAGGAAGGAGCAAACACCTTTTCACACCACTGTATAAGTGCCATGTTGTGAAAACGCAAAAGATGTAGCTATTGTGTTGTATTGTATTCCATGTCTTTGCAGTAGAATTGGAGGATGTATTTCTCCAGCAGCTGCCTGTGTTGTTGGGATAATACCGAATAGAAAGTCTCCTATCTCCCTCGTCACAACTCACCGACTCCAATAAACGACCTCAGACTCTGTTGTCATCATCATAATGACCATGTCAAACCGAAAAATAAATACACCCACAGTGGCCATGCTATGAAGCAATTTGCTGTCACGCTACGTGAAAAGTTTACGTGAGGACTCTGGGCTTATGGTGGGTCGAATTGCAGAGACTGGAGAAGATTGACAAATACAACGAGTAATTTTTTTGAACCAAAGGCGGCGGGGGTTGAGTTGGGAAAAAGTGGTTGTTCTGTGGCCACGATGTCGCTTTTCCATTAGCCCCAAACTGTCTCATACCACACCACATGGCTTGACCTGGCACCACATCACGCTGCTTTTCAAAAAGCACTGACACGGGGCGGGATCAACTGAACTGTGCAAACTGCACATCCACGCAAAATGAGGCCCCCCCACAGAGGATGGAGCTCCACATGTGGCATGTTCTAAATCTAGGGAAGGGCAGATGAATGAGATAAGGGGATGTCGTGTGTTGTGTACGTTATGATCTTTTTATTTACATTGTACAAAGCAGCCAGGACAAAAGCGTGTGAAAGTTCGATTTTCTTTGATCACCATCACACTTTGCCTCTTTGCTGTTAACCTTTTGGAGTGTGGGGGCATCTCAAAATAATTACCGATAAATACATAACTAATAGCAACAAACTCAAAGAAGAAACCATTTTCTTGAAAATGTTGGTTGAACTCCAAAACGGACCACATGATGACAATTTGACTTTGGAGGTTTCACTGGCTTGTCAACCAACTTTTACACATTTCTGAAAATTCCGCAATTTACAGCATCGAACTGCTGAGACAAAAATACACTTCTCCCTTTTCTTCGACAGCGCACATCCTCATAATAAATCGATGTGTGATAGGTGTGCCTAAATTGATCATGTTGCATAGTCAGAATGCACGCTGGAAGAAAAGAACATAACGATAGGCCCACGCTCATCTGTCCTCCGAGCGCCTCATTAGTGCGGCGAGTCACCGTCAGTGCACAAACTGAGTGAATGTAAATGTGGTAGAAGGGATCTCTCTTGGTGGCACAGCCCAAGAACACCTCCGGGGAGGAGGCTACTATAAATCACGATGCGTCACATTTATCATGGGAACTCCCAACAGGATTCATGAACTAGCAGTTAGAACTAACCATCCATCCATCCATCCATCATCTACTGCTTATCCGGGGCCGGGTCGCGGGGGCAACAGCTTTAGCAGGGAAGCCCAGACTTCCCTCTCCCTAGCTACTTCTTCCAGCTCTCCCCGGGGGATCCCGAGGCGTTCCCAGGCCAGCTGGGTGACGTAGTCTCTCCAGCGTGTCCTGGGTCTTCCTCGGGGTCTCCTCCCAGTGGGACATGCCCGGAACACCTCACCAGGGAGGCGCTCAGGAGGCATCCGAATCAGATGCCCAAGCCACCTCATCTGGCTCCTCTCGATGTGGAGGAGAAGCGGCTCGACTCTGAGCCCCTCCCGGATGACCGAGCTCCTCACCTTATCTCTAAGGGAGAGCCCGGACACCCTGCGGAGAAAACTCATTTCGGCCGCTTGTATCCGGGATCTCGTTCTTTCGGTCACGATCCATAGCTCGTGGCCATAGATGAGGGTTGGGACGTAGATCGACCGGTAAATTGAGAGCTTCGCCCTTTGGCTCAGCTCCTTCTTCACCACGACAGACCGATACAACGTCCGCATCACAGCAGACGCTGCACCGATCCGCCTGTCGATCTCTCGCTCCCTCCTGCCCTCACTCGTGAACAAGACCCCAAGATACTTAAACTCCTCCACTTGGGGCAAGATCTCCCCCCCGACCCGGAGGGGGCACTCCACCCTTTTCCGACTGAGGACCATGGTTTCAGATTTGGAGGTGCTGATTTTCATCCCAACCGCTTCACACTCGGCTGCGAAACGCTCCAGTGAGAGTTGTAGAGACCCGTTTGAAGGAGCCAACAGCACCACATCATCTGCAAAAAGCAGGGATGTAATACTGAGGCCCCCAAAACGGACTCCCTCAACGCTTCGGCTGCGCCTAGAAATTCTGTCCATAAAGGTTATGAATAGAATCGGCGACAAAGGGCAGCCTTGGCGGAGTCCTACCCCCACTGGAAACGATTCCGACTTACTGCCGGCAATGCGAACCAAACTCTGACATCGGTGGTATAGTGACCGAACAGCCCGTATCAGGGGGTTCGGTACCCCATACCCACGAAGCACCCCCCACAGAACTCCCCGAGGGACACGGTCAAACGCCTTCTCCAAGTCCACAAAACACATGTAGACTGGTTAGGCGAATTCCCACATACCCTCAAGGACCCTGCTAAGGGTGTAGAGCTGGTCCACTGTTCCACGGCCGGGACGAAAACCACACTGCTCCTCCTCAATCTGAGGCTCGACTTCCCGACGGACCCTCCTCTCCAGCACCCCTGAATAGACCTTACCAGGGAGGCTGAGGAGTGTGATCCCTCTGTAGTTGGAACACACCCTCCGGTCCCCCTTTTTAAAAAGAGGGACTACCACCCCGGTCTGCCAATCCAGAGGCACTCTCCCTGTTGACCATGCGATGTTGCAGAGGCGTGTCAACCAGGACAGCCCCACAACATAGCCCCAGAGCCTTGAGGAACTCCGGGCGGATCTCATCCACCCCTGGGGCCTTGCCACCGAGGAGCTTTTTAACCACATCGGTGACTTCAACCACAGAGATAGGAGAGCCCACCTCAGAGTCCTCGGGCTCTGCTTCCTCCAAGGAAGGCGTGTTGGTGGAGTTGAGGAGGTCTTCGAAGTACTCTGCCCACCGGTTCACAACGTCCCGAGTCGAAGTCATCAGCGCCCCATCCCCACTGTACACAGTGTTAGTGGTGCACTGCTTCCCCCTCCTGAGCCGTCGGATGGTGGACCAGAATTTCCTCGAAGCCGTCCGGAAGTCGGCTTCCATGGCCTCACCGAACTCTTCCCACGCTCGGGTTTTTGCCTCGGCGACCACCGAAGCCACGGTCCGCTTGGCCAGTCGATACCCGTCAGCTGCCTCTGGGGTCCCACAGGCCATAAAGGCTCGATAGGACTCCTTCTTCAGCTTGACGGCATCCCTTACTGCTGGTGTCCACCAGCGAGTACGGGGATTGCCGCCACGACAGGCACCAACCACCTTACGGCCACAACTCAGATTGGCCGCCTCAACAATAGAGGCACGGAACATGGTCCACTCGGGCTCAATGTCCCCCGCCTCCCCCGGAACATGGGAAAAGCTCTGTCGAAGGTGGGAGTTGAAACTCCTTCTGACAGGGGATTCCGCCAGACGCTCCCAACAAACCCTCACGATACGTTTGGGTCTGCCAGGACGGACTGGCATCTTCCCCACCATCGGAGCCTACTCACCACCAGGTGGTGATCAGTTGACAGCTCCCCCCCTCTCTTCACCCGAGTGTCCAGAACATGCGGCCGCAAATCCGATGATACAACTACAAAGTCGATCATCGAACTGCGGCCTAGGGTGTCCTGGTGCCAAGTGCACATATGGACACCCTTATGTTTGAACAAGGTGTTCGTTATGGACAATCCGTGGCGAGCACAGAAGTCCAATAACAAAACACCACTCGAGTTCTGATCGGGGGGGCCGTTCCTCCCAATCACGCCCCTCCAAGTCTCACTGTCATTGCCCACGTGAGCATTGAAGTCTCCCAGCAGAACAAGGGAGTCCCCAGCAGGAGTACTCTCCAGCACACCCTCCAAGGACTCCAAAAAGGGTGGGTATGCTGAGCTGCTGTTTGGTGCATATGCACAAACAACAGTAGGGACCCGTCCACCCACCCGAAGGCGGAGGGAGGCAACCCTCTCGTCTACCGGTGTGAACCCCAATGTACAGGCACTGAGCCGGGGGGCAATGAGTATGCCCACACCTGCTCTGCGCCTCTCACCGTGAGCAACTCCAGAGTGGAAGAGAGTCCAACCCCTCTCGAGAGAACTGGTACCAGAACCCAGGCTGTGTGTGGAGGCAAGTCCGACTATATCCAGTCGGAAATTCTCTGCCTCACACACCAGCTCGGGCTCCTTCCCTGCCAGAGAGGTGACATTCCATGTCCCAAGAGCTAGCTTCTGCAGCCGAGGATCGGACCGCCAGGGTCCCCGTCTTTGGCTGCCGCCCAGCTCACATAGCACCCGACCCCTTTGGCCCCTCTCATGGGTGGTGAGCCCATGGGAAGGGGGACCCACGTTGCCTCTTCGGGCTGTGCCCGGCCGGGCCCCATGGGTGTAGGCACGGCCACCAGGCGCTTGCCAACGAGCCCCACCTCCAGGCCTGGCTCCAGAGTGGGGCCCCGGTGACCCGCGTCCGGGCAAGGGAAACCTTGGTCCATATATTGTAGTCATCATAAGGGTCTATGAGCCATGCTTTGTCTGGTCCCTCACCTAGAACCTGTTTGCCATGGGTGACCCTGCCAGGGGCATAAAGCCCCAGAAAACTTAGCTCCTCGGATCATTGGGACACGCAAACCCCTCCACCACGGTAAGGTGACGGCTCACGGAGGGGCAGTTAGAACTAACACTTGAGAAATAAAAAATATAGAGGGTCAATCAGTGGGAGGATGGAACATTGTGACGCCTACTGAGTCGATTCATTTGCCGCTTTTTTACCTTTTATCCCTCTGTATGAGCATCTGACGATAAATTTGTGGTCATCGGATCTACTATGTATTAAATGAAGCAACAACAACAACAACAAAAAAATCAAAATCTATATCTACACTCTGATTTGTGAGAGGGTCCACAGATTTGTTTTTGCAACAAAGTTGTGCAAAACTCCAAGAGGCAATATATCTCAATACAAATCGTAACAAAGACGACCCCCTGTTTTTCAAGACTCAAGTTTGAAGAAAGACTTTTTGAACACCAAATTAATTTTTATACAGAAAATAATTACAGGACATCTGAAACAAATGATTATAACAATATATTTGAGAGAAAAAGCATGTTATTTTGCCTCAGTCAAATCTAAAGTCTAATCACATTCGAAAATGAATGGCTTCTGTTTTTTGAAATGTAAATGACATCATAACTTCTCCTCAGCTGCCGGTTCACCTGGCCGATCTTCGACCCACTTTTTTCCAGATTGTCACTACGTTTCTCCATTTTCTGTTATCTCTCCTCTTATTTTGTTCTCTTTTCCTTCTTACCGCTATTTTTCATTTTTCTTCTTCGTGCTACCGCTATTTTTATTCTTCGTGGCAGGGGTTCACTTTGGCCTGGGGAGTCAAGTTCAGCATTCGGTTCAATGATATCTGGCGCTATCTAGCATTGTAAATGGGTATAATGTCTTGACCCCGAGTATATGACGACCCCCACTTTTTCAGTCTTATTTCAATGCAAAAAACACCATCTTATATTCGGGCCAATAGGGTATTTTCCACGTTTCCACATTTTTTTCCCATTGTCTCAAAACAATTGATTAAAAAACAGGAAACGCCTGAATGGTTTGGACAGCTTTTCCAAAATGCCCCACCCCAAGTTCTGTTTCTTACTTGTCCTTAAATGTTCACAATTCGCATTGTCTCAAAACAAGTGTTAGTATCCGTGACCTGAACTAAACTGTGACGTTCGCCTACCTTTCTGTGGGTTTTGTAATGACAAATGACAATTGAACTTGCCGTCGTGTCTTCATTCCGCAACTTATTCGACATTGTTGCAAAATCTTTGCACTATGACATCAACAGAATTCGGAAACCACAGAACCTACATGGGGAACCCTTTCATGCCCCCTGAAACCGGATAACATGAGAAGCTGTCCACTGTTGTAACCGCTGCCCCTGAAAGGGTTAAAGTAGAATTGCTCAATACTGCACTTAGTGGATATAAGCTCAGTGATTTCGCTAGTGACCAGTTCGGAGTGTACCAAGATCCACTCAAATTCAGATGGGATAGTCTCAAGCTCAGCCAAGTTCTGTAGCTCAAAGCTCTACACAATGACACAAGCAATTAACCAATGATCATCAATTCATGAGCTGTGTTTTTTCACATCTCATATTGGAATTAGTCGTGTATTGTATAACTAGTGTTTTGACCCAAACACTGATAAACAGTTCGAGCCACTAAAATGTACGCACGAAAGATATATATCTTTAGTATCGCACCACTATTCCCTTTACAAAGTTCTAGTCGTGATTTGCAAAAGAAAAAAAAGGCATGTCATTGAAGCGTGCAGTGACATTCTCGTGTCGCACGTCATTCATCATTTCACATCCTCATCCTCCAAACAGCAACTGGGTCATCCTCACGGTGACCCCATCAGGCTGAGTGTTTCACCCGACTCGAACGACTCTCAGAGTGACATGTTTGTCTTTGAAGTACACGGTCCCAAAGCACCTACGGTAGCTGCCATTCCACATCATCCATATGAGACGGATGTACTCAGAAGTATTTAAATCATCATCTAGATATACGTAGAAACAATACGATATGTTTTCGTTTCACACATTTGAATCATTTGCAACCAAAAATCAAGAACTTTTTTTTTTCAGCAGAATCGATCAATTTGTTGGGTATATGTTGTCATTTGATGAGACAATTATACATCGATATTGTTTCACAGTCATAACGGTCCTTTGAGGGAAACCATAACTACAATGTGGCCTGCAGCAAAAAAAATGAGTTTGACACCCCTGGAATCACAACACCATGCGTAGAGCATTTTGCAGCACCAGATCTGTCTGCTCAAGAGTGCCATTAAATTAATTAATCAAATGATAATTTTCTCCCTCTTGTGATTGTTTCTCATCATTGATCAATGGGACATTTTCAAGTTGCATTCAGCTGCTGAGCTGGTTTTTTGCAAAATTGGACGGTGAAATTGACTGTAGAATTCGGCTAATTTGATAACTCTTAATTTGTTCTTTTATGAGCCCTTTAAAGTGGACTGGGGAAATCAGTTTTTCTATTGAGGCCCAACTGGGTTTGTGTTCTTCCATTTTGACCAAAATGTTTCTGTGCATGTGATTGTGCGGAACTGATGAGGTCACTAAGTTCTCCTGCTAATATGCATCGTATGTATGCATGAGCTCTTAAACACCCAGACCAATATCGCCATATAAGTGTAGGACGTTGACGCATACGTAATTTTGATTGGACATGCGAAATGCAGTCGTATGTATACATGCCCGCGCAGTGATCAAGAGTAGTTTCCTCACAACCAGTGGGGGATTGTGAAAAGTAATAAAAAAGACGGCGTTTCCGTCAGCAAAGCCGAATTAAGTCTGTTTGAGAAAGAACTTGTTTGTGGGGTGTCATGGAAGGGAAGTCAACCACTGGCCATGATAAAGAGAAGTTTGCTCAGTGATCTCTGGCCTCTCGCTTGTTCAAAGGTCTCCATCTGAGACCAGTGATGTCAACAGCTTTGGAAAGAGTTTATCGATCCTTTTGGTGTCCCTGACATTGATGCTGCTCTCCCAGCAGGCAACAGCATAGTAGAAGGCACTTGCTAAAACGTATCCAACATCTTGCTGCACACATTGAAGGACCCGAGCTTCCTTGGGAAGTAGTTTGCTGATTCTCCTAAACAGTGTCCATGTTGGTGCACCATTAAGTGGACTTTCAGGTAGAGGTAAGATCGGGCCAAAAAAAATCCAGCCCGACCTGACCCGGCCCACGGGTATTAAAACCCGACCCGGCCCGAGCCCGACCAATTAGCTTGATTTGCAGGCCGGAGCCCGAAGCAAACACGAAATTTCATATTTTATTTGTCAGGACTCGGGAGGAGGGGATGATTTTTGATAACAAATTAAAGCCTGTCTTTAGTAACGAAATCAAAGTTAAACAAGACTGTATAAACATTTACATCTTTTATATTTCTGTTTCTGCAGAGGGTAGATTAACCGACAATTTTCCATCATTGACGGATTTTTTAAAGAATTGACGGGAAAAATTTAAGGCCGTCGGCCATTGTGACGGGTTGAAAATTGGGCCATTTACCGCAGTATCAGTACGTCCTTGAGAATCTAGCGCGGCACTTTAAGAGAGAGAAGAGAGACAAAGAAGAACAATGACGGGTGGATCATAGACAGAGACAGGAAGGAGTTCTTTGAATTGTCATTGCAAGAGTTTAGTATAGGATGTGTTGTGATGAGGCGACTGCTGTTTTGTTTTTGTTTTTTTTTGCAAACCACGGTCTCTCGTGGCCAAAACTATTCACGGCCTTGAAACGCCTCAGTGCACTGTGTGATGTTTGGGTAGCAACATCACAGTGCATTGTTATATATTTATTAAAAAATGTCAGCGAGTGAGAAACCCCGGCCCGACCCGAAGCAATGATTGACATTTTAGGCCCGACCCGGCCCGAACGGGTCAGGTTCGAGCTTCAGAGATTACCTCTACATCCAAGTAATCCCATTGATCCCCCCCACGACAGTGGTCCTCTTAAAGTCCACAACCAGTGTCTTTAGTTTTCCTATTGTTCCAGCTGAAATTCCTTTCTTTGGTATTGGTACTAGGGAGGAGGGTTTTTACTTCATAAAGCTTAGGTGTATTTTCTCCAGCTGTTTTCTCACCTGGACAGCTGTCACTGTGAGGGTTTGCCACTCTGGTGGAGGGGGACTGAGATGGGGAGGCTCAAGGATGGTTTAATTGTTACTTTGGAGAATGGGCGAGGAGGGATGAAGGTAATGTGTGTGTGTGTGTGGAGGGGGGGGGGGCACATGAACAGCAGGGGAGCCGAACTATTGAAAGTAATTCAACCGATTAGCCCTCTCCAGAGTGCTTCCCTGCTGCAGCTGGCCTTTACAATCACAGCAATGCATTCACCCCTGGAGGTGAAATTAAAGAAGATAGGATGTATTTTTGGGACTCATGGATCAACAATTACACAACACTTTACACACTCTATTTCTTGTCTTTCTGTCCTTTTTATGAAACCATCCTGTTTCAAGGGGTCAGCCTTGTCATCCGCAATTAAACCAGTCATCATTCCGCCACGTATGCTGCTGTTTCTAATGGCAAGTCCAGCTTTCATTTCCATTAGGCTCAGAGACAGAGGCAGAGTTCTACGACTGCTGAGGTGTTGCAGGCTGCCTCTCGTCATCTTGCCAGCGACTGTATTTATGACAGTGGTCTGTATTTTCCCCAAAAAATGTCTGCAATTTGGTCCCCTCTACCTCGTCACCCAACAAGCTGGCTCCCACCGGCATGTGTGCGCTGCGGCTCGCTGCTTCTACTTGTGGAAGCAGAGGCCAATGTGTGTATTCACACTTGATGGGTGGGCAGGCATTCTAGAGAGACCTAAATATTTTTGTTTAAACCAGTTGTCACCAAACTACGGCCAGCGGGCCGCATCCGGCCCACCTCCACATTTGGTCCGGCCCCCCTGAACAATACTAGAGTCTTTTGATTTATTTTTCATCTATGTATATTTGTATTTTATCATAAAATGTGGCTTTCGCCAAATACAATAAATTATTCTTTAGTTATGAACTATTTTCATGATTAACTATTAGCTAGTAACAATTTCATAAACACATATAACGTGACATTTGTTCCATCCTTCGGCGGTCTGTGCCGTTATCTGGCAACGCCAGAAAAAAAAAATCCTAAACCCGTCCCTCTCAAAGAGAACGTAATCATGGCGAAAAGGTGAGGTAAGAGAAAAACAATTATTCAGAATACAGGGAATTTAACCCAAAATGGAGAAACAATTTTTTTTTCAATGCAAAGAAAAGATTGTCTATCTCATCTGTGGCGGTATTCCAAGAATACAATCTGCGGAGACACTATGAATCCCGTCACGACAACAAGTACGATTTTTTGCATGGCCAAATGATAGCAGACAAACTGTCAACGCTAAAAAGAGGAACGTTAGCTCAGCAAAATACATTTGTACGCCAAGCTCAGCTGAACCAGCCATCTGTTGGGGCTAGCTTTCGGTTTGCTCAACTGATAGCAAGCAGCGGTAAGGAGAGTTTGTCAAGAAATGCATGAATGCTGTCGCGGAGGTGGTGTGTCCCGAGAAGAAAGACGTCTTTAGTACCGCGAGTGTATCAAAAAAAGTTATTTGATTTTGTGTGGGTTTCTGGGAAACAATACATTTTTACGTGTAGGTACTCTTGCAGTCACACTTTTGCTGTTACAAACTGACCCCGGCCCCTCCATTAGAGAAGCAAAAAGTTATGTGGCCCTCACAGGAAAAAGTTTGGGGACCACTGATTTAAACGATAAAAAGTTCAATGCCCATCATGTTGCCTTAAAATGAACACTACATGGACACATTGGCAAAGAACAGTAGCCGAACCATTTTCAGCGCATGAATACAACACCGACTCCTGATGTCTCTCACTCGGGCACGCCCATTCCAAGCGCTCATCCAACAAACGAAAACTACATATATATAGTATATGAATTACATTTTATACAATGAGTTTGTTCATTATAATTCACTTTAATTGTTTTATTGTTTTGATATAGTACAGTGGTGAGATAGGAGTTTAATTTGCTCCGTGACCATGCTTATGAATTAAGACTTGCATCTCAAATTCTATCGCTTGTCAATAACCTGTTCCGACCTCCACCCAATAAACAATCAAAATGTTTCTCACTCTATCATATTGTAGACTAAATAATTTTTTTGACGGAACATATATTTTATGAAAAGCTTTTGCATCGAGCTGATTGCCGGCTATAGACATCAAACATTAATGTGCAGGTAAGAAGCACTCTAGGGCTGTTTGTTTTCATCTCCCTCCCGCAAACGTGAAGTGTTGATTCTGCACGACTGGAATCCGGTGTTAAATGGGAGCTGCGCTTTCAGGCATGGTGACAAGAGGAACTCGCAGGATCCTGCAGGAAGAGGCTGTAGCCTATTTTGGGTCTTTGTGTTTAACCCAATTAGAGCGTCTACATGCACCGGCTGAATCGACAGCAGCCACGCGACTTGAGAAGTGGGACAGAAGCATAATAGGCACGTGATTGAGCCAAGACAATGGCTTGATGTTTGTGGAAACACATGCGCCGACTGTTGTCTTATGAGAAGCGCGAAGAGGCAAATCGTGCAATAACACCAAGGGACGGCATGCCGTACTGCGCCGCGACCTTGGCGTCACGCGCACCGGTCCTACGATCCCACAGCAATTCCCTTTTGCAGCAAAGCTGTCAATAAGGCCCGCAGGCTTCGATGAAACCCCAATAAAAAACATGAAGCCGCTAAATAAACGAAGCGACGTGAAGGAACACTGGGGCACTGCTGCGTGGGAGCTTGTCCAAACACAATAAAGTACATGTTTGTGAACGGACAGCAGGGAGGTGGCTGATCAAAACCGGACTGATCTTAGTAAAGAAAACTCATTCGTTGAGCACCTTTGTTTTAAGTCAGTGTAAAGTGAAATCATGGATTTGGATAATAATACATTTTGTATACTTACTGAAAACTATGTAGGAGTGAATTGTGGAAATATAGGCTTAAACAGCATTAGTCGACCCTTCCCTGCTAAAGACGAGCTTGAGGTGCCCAGTGACGTAGTTGGTCAACCAGTCAGCAGTCAAACTGTCCCAACGAATGTGCACGGTGACTTGCATGTCTATTTGATTGACTATCTTCCACAGAAACTATTCAATGTTGAATCGTTGTGTGATCATCTTTTAAGCTGCAATCGTTACCAAATTGCATGCTTGCACTGCTATTTACAGTAATTGCACAGTGAAGTTAGCAAGATTTGTGTTTCTGAACAATTTGAGTAACGTACGCACAAATTTTCCATTAAAAAAAAAAAACAACAAAACTACTGCATCTTGCTAAGTGCTAGTTTTGGTGTCTATTTGTGGAAGGAAGAAGAATGATCATCTTTTAGTGTCTTATCTTAAGCTTTTTTGAGTGGTTACCCTGTGGTGGCCCTGTCAGAATTGTTACAGGCCCCGTATAGTCACGATATACATTTCATATTTTGTGTATTTGTCATTCAAAACAATGCCAGTTTTGCCTGTCTTCCTTTTTATTCCATTTCCCTGGGATAGTGGCAAAAGTTAACAAAAGAAATATTTTTTCTTGCTTTCAGTGGGCCAACCCCATCCATTCAACACATTCAGTGGAACATGTACGTGCCCGTACTGCATGTCCAGTACATTTAAAAAGTGTAAAGCATTGACATGAAACACAGGGTTTGAAATGAATGGTGGCCTCTGCCAACAAACACACGTGAAACATGCGCTGCGCATTTCTGTCAGTCGTCAGAGAAACGGAAGTCCGCCAGTGATGGACTTAGAAGGTCGATACCAACCCGGTTAGTGACAATTACAGTGACTGACACTTCCGCCGGTGCTTAGGCCGTTACTTTTTCATAGTTTCCCGTCATTTGTCATTTTTGCCAGCAAAACGAGCAGCCGTCAATGACGGATTGATGGACCTTTTGTCAAAACTTACGGAATGCCCAACTCTGTTGAATACATCTCTGGCAGTATCAGTCGTAAGTGAGCAGAATGTTTGATGCACTCCTGAATTCGTTTGATCTTCTCTGTTTTTCAGAATTTTCGATCAAACCACTGCCCGCACTATCCAAAACTAATGCACTCGTCTTTTCATGCCAGTTTAGCGGGAAAACAAACACCATGGAGACACACGGTAATGGCAGTTGTAATTTTCCTCCTAGTATCTTTTCTTTTGTGGTGTCTAATCTTACACCTGGCAGGTGGAGAGAGCGCGTGTGTGAGATGATGTGTATATATGCGTGTGTGCCGAGCTGCGTCGATTAAGAGTGAGTCCCGGTGCCTCGGAGAAATCCCTGCAGTGACTGAAGCAACAGATGTGGATGCTCGTTGGGAAGTTTATTTGCTATTTTACCCTTCACAGAACATCACTCCTAATTAGCTCTCCATGGATGCGAGTGGGCTGCTGGACTGTTGCCTCATCAATTGAATCAATGGCGTGCCTTCATGCGGAATGCTCATCCACACACACTATAAACACACCCAAAATCAGATGTGAGCGGCTTCAGCTCAAACATGACCCCAATGAGGAAAAGCAGTCGCCCTAAAGCAAATGGATGACATATTTCAATCGCACCTTCATAAATGGTAAACTGAAGACAGATTCACCATCAAACTAAATTTTTTGCACTTTACGCCATCTGGTGGTCATTTCATCTTGACTCATGGGGGAAGTCCTTGTTTTGTATCAATATCTGGCCAATTCCTGCTTTTGTTTGACCGTGTGTTGCTAACCGAGGGGTAAATCATGCTGCCAAGTCAACTGAGGCTGTTTTAGGTGTTTTGTTGGAAAATTGCACACTCTCTTAAATTTAATCTAACGTGCTTGTTCATTGAATTTTGGAGGAAGCCATAGATAGCATCCAGAGAAAATCCACAGAAGCACAGGAAGAACTAGCAAACTCCATACAGGAAGGCCTGAGCCTAGATTGCAAACCCTAATCACAGAAGTGTGTGGAAGATGCATGCTAATGTCTCTTCCATTCTCATTAAATCCATGCCTCTGAGACTGCGGGCTGTTTAAATAAAAAAAAAAAGGCCAGAGATTGTGTTGACGTCTTCTTTTTCATGATTCCAACAATGTTTCCTACTTGGGGTTTCTTTCCTCAACATTTTTTAAAATTATTGCAGTGTAAATAAAGCTTTTCTCCTTCTATGCTGACAAATGAGTCTTTTTGTGTGTGCACTCCTGTCAGGTGTCCGTAAAGAATCCGGACAGAACAAGGATTCCACAAGCATACATGGAGATAAGAGGCTTTGAACAAAAACATCTTTATAAAAACGCAAGACCGACAAAATACAACTAAGGACGCTGGTAACAAAGAACGAGGAAAAGGTGAGAACAAACCAAAAATGCTTGAGCAAGAAAAACGTAATTGATTGTGAACTCAAAGGACAAGAAATCCAATACACAGAGAACATACATCAAGAATACATAATGAGAAAAATAGAACAACAACAAAATTATTGGCAAGAACATCATTCACACTTGGCAACAGATTCATGTTCGTCAGTGAAGCTGGCTTTTTAAAGGCAGTCGATAACGACGCCTGACATGGAACAGGTGTGACTTGTATGACGCCTTACCTCCAATTGAAGACTGAAGAAAAAAAAAACAAGGTAGAAGTATGACAACTCCTCTGTCATGACAGCACTCTGTTCACGGTTTGTTGATCGTGGATACAATTGGACACGATATAACTGCTGCATAGAAGCACTGTGCCATCATTTTGACAAATGTCCCGTTTGCTAATCCTGATTCAAAATCAGTGCCGTTAAATGGGACTTTGTTCCTCCAACTACACCTCTGTTGTTGCAGTCAAACACCGCATAGCAACTCATCATTCTTTTGGGCTCAGATATAGGTCATCTATTCAAACACTCAATAAGCACATGAACAAAAGATTGAACGCACTGCGGCTGCGGCCATGTCCAGAGGTCTGTGATGTCGTGGGAAAACAATCATGAGGGGATTGTTTCACAACTCTCTGCAGCATTTCTACAGTTTCTTACCTTCTGACCCACACCAAACAAGAATGAAGAGCTGTCAAAACAAATCAGGGACAAGACTGTAGAACAATCAGCAAAAGATTTTCTGAAAAGTCAAGTCAAGTCAACAGTATTTATAGATCACTTTCAAACAGCCATCGCTGCATACAAAGTGCTGTACATAAGGGCGATTTAACATACACAATAAACAGTAAGACGAAATGGTAATAAAGGCGGTAGAAAGCACCAAGCAGTAAAATCATGCTGAGTCGAACGCCAAAGAATACAAGTGGGTTTTGAGGAGGGCTTTAAAGATGGGCAGCGAGGAGGCTTGCCGAATGTTCAGTGGGAGGTCATTCCAGAGAGAGGGACCAGCAACAGAAAAGGCTCGATCCCCTCTGAGCCTCAGTTTAGTTCTTGGTACTTCTAACAAAGACTGGTCCAAAGACCTGAGGCGCCGGGCAGGTGTGTAGGGGCGGATGAGTTGAAAATGATTGTCTCCATATCCTCAAAGTACGAAGCAGGAACTTGTAAATGAGCCGACGGCAATTGAGATAGATGTCAGCCACCAAGAAAACAGGAACAGAAACATACTCCTCCGTATTAGACGGAAATATTTCAGTGGCTGCAAAGAACAAGAAGGCACATGGACAGACTTGCCTTAAATTTGCTAGTGAACCTCTAAATTACTTAAAGAAGACACGGGGGAAAAATTGTGGTCAAAGCAACACCTTGTCAAAGAGTCGTAGAACAATGACATTTGTTTTCGTCTTGTTTTATTTACATTTAAAAACACAAAGCACGAACAAAGGGTGAGCATTTATTTATAGTACCGTTTAAGATGTGAAACAAGATACACCAATCACAGTTTGCTTTGCTTTAAACAGTTAAGGGGTTCAACTAAATGAATACAATTCAGTTTTGGGGGAAATCCAGAATTGGAATGCAATGAGACGTACCGCTGAGGTAGGTTGTAGAAACAATCGTTATTTTGATCACGGCATGAAAAATGAAAGATATTCTTATCTCCCAGTTTCACACAAACATAATGACAATAAATGCTCTCCGCTAAAAGGTTTAATATAAAAATAAATTAAAAAATACATTGAAATGAGCACTGTTTTCTTTCGAACCCTCTCGTGGCAATGACAGTGATAAAGTGCTCAATAGTGAAGCGTGGCCACTTAGGAGACAATATTTCCTTTCTGATGTTTTGTTTTCACTGTGGTCAGACATTTTAAAGTACCTTTTTCATTAAAAAAAATAAAGACATTAGTTGGAAGAGAAAGAAGACAGCATTTTGCAGAAATTAAGACAAATCTCAAACTGTGGAGATACTTGACATTCAGACATGCACATTGGGGAAAAATGATCTTTTAGTACAACATGTCCTTCAAACATCTTTGCGGTGCTTTTCTAAGAATCCGCCGAAGGACAATTTTCCTGACAATATGTCATACAAAGGGCAGCGTCGTAAGTCACAGACTTATTTCAGTACAGGTTTTCCTCAGCAAGTCTGTCTGAAATAAAAAAAAAAAGGTAGAAAACAACATTAGCCAAGATTAACAATGAGTCTTCATGAGTGCCCCTGACAGAACTTACCTTGCTGCAGGTTACTCTGCAATGAGCAATTGAGTTGATGCAACTCAGTGTTTTGGTCATGACATCCCAACTGCAAAGTGAAAGGATCTAAAGCGACGTTTGGAGCCAGTGAATTCTCTGAGGTCGTCAGGCTGGGACCTCGCAGATCAAAGTGTTGTGAGGCGCACGCGGTATCCCGAGGGCAGTTGAAGTCGGGAATAGCAGAGCCTATCTTTGCGACCATATCCAGATCATCGAGGAGGCTCTCTAAAACGCCGTCATTCAGCAATTTGTTATGTAGGGTAGAGGGGATAGCAGCCTGGATAGGCCACTGATGTGAGCAGGAAGAGGAGGAGGAGGAGGAGGAGGAGGAGGAAGAGGATGGCAGGCAGTCAGCGCTTTGGAGCAGATCGAGGGGACCAACCATGTCAAAAGTAGAAGCCAACGAGGAGATCTGCTGAGCCAGAATGCTGATCTCCGCCTGCTCCATCTGGCTGTACTGCTCAGATGTCATGGACAGAGGGGACTGGCTGGGGGTTGGAAGACTGGCAGGTAACATGTACTGGGGAACAAGGTGCACTTGTTGGAGGCTGCCCTCTTGTGGCTGCTCCAATAGGCTAAAGTCATCTTGATGCAGGGCGCAATCCCCGGAGCTCTCACTCATGTCTGACGTTGCCAAGCCGTCTGGAACTAATCTGGCATCGGATGCGCAAGCCGGGAAATCATAGCCTGTGGATGAGGGGGAGGCCAGAGACAGAGGATTGAAAGTGAGGAAGACTCCCTGATCAAAGGTGTGCTGCGAGGGGAGGGAGCCGTGAGGTGAAAGGTGACAGGCAAGCGCAGCTTCCGGGTAGGAGTAGGAGGAAGGGGAAGCCTCCGGGCAGGACAGCAGCTGATCGGCGTATGTGTGCACATCCATGTGGAAGACGAGGTTCAGTTCCTCCAGCTGCACAGGAGAGCTCGAGGACGCGGGGCTGTACGGAGGGGTGAAGAACGCAGGGCTGCCCCCTAAAGGAAGGGGTGAAATATCGCCATGGTGGATCTCTTCATCAGACTCCGCCCTGACTTTCAAACACGTCTCCTGGCTTTGGCTGTTGGGAGAGCCCTGCTTCTTACAGCTTCTGGGAGGATAACTGTCTGTCGGGGATGATGGCCTTAAAGCATCGTCACTCATTCTCCTCTCCAGAAATTTGGCCTCTGTTTCACTAAAAGATGGCAGGATGAATTTTAGAAAAACAACTAACAAAATTACAAACACAATTACAAAAGACAAACAAACCAGGCAAGAATAGCACCGAACCTCATCTGATTTTGTTGCGACGCACTATAGAAAATCCTTTCCTAATGTCACATCTGCATGAAAATACTATTCAAGTTCCCTGCGGTCTTGCAGAAGCGAAATTCCAGTGCCACTATCACTGTGATGTGAAACGACCACAAGGCCGCAGCAATTTGAATGAATAATTGTGCTGTTCGATCACTGTTTTCTTTTATTTTATTTTCTGCTAATTTATTACTCTATTGCATATATGTTCAATAAAAAACCAAACATTACTTAATGTTATTAATTATTTAGTAATTAATTTAGGGTCAGTGTGCAATTTGTCTTTTTGATTGATCTGAGTAGTTCTTGGCTTCCTCAATGACGTTTTAGAGTTAGCCTTTAAATTTGTCTTCCCCCTCGTATTTGGCCCCAAAAATAAACCTTGGGCTAAAGAAAATGGCACTAAATTGGTTTAACATGGTATGAATGATAAAGGCCTATTTTGATCTCCTACACGCGACAGAACATGGAAAAACATTTTCATGCAAACAATAAAATGGATGCCGGTTAATAACTCCAACTATATTCAAAGACGTTGTATGTCATGTATTTTCTGTTTGTGTTTACACAGGTATTTTCTATGTAGTTAGCAGACACTTGAAGCTAGTTTGCGTAGCAGTTTGAACACCCTAGGTCAGGCATGTCCAGCTGCGGGCCTGGAGGGCCACTGTCCTGCCTGTTTTCCAGCTCTCCCGGCTGCAACACACCTTATTCAGATGATCAGCTCATCAGCCAGCTCTGACGCAGCTTGAGAACATTCTTGATGATTTGAATCAGGTGTGTTGCTCTTGGGAGAGCTGGAAAACAGGCAGGACAGCGGCCCTTGAGGACCGACTTTGAACACCCCTGCCCTAGGTCAATAGAATTCAAAGTTAGAGACACAAAAATGTTGCAATTGTCACCGGTCCCCTCAATGTCAAAATATTGCTTTACTGGAAGCCAGAGCCCAAAACCAAAAAAAAAAAAAAAAAAAGGTCTGAGGATTGTTGTTTTTAACAACACATTGACTTTTAATAACAGTGGAAACATTTGCCACACCTGATGAGGACGTTAGTGCAGCAAATATGTGCAGTCTGGCACTGAGACTCTTTGGTAGCACAAATGTAGCTCCAGGCCCATGAAAGATCTTTGCACTGAAGCCTCATAACCATCTGCACCTTCAGGCTCTCGTCTGCTTGTACTGGAAAAAAAAGCACATATACTGTATTTATTATTGTGCACAGTCACAAACACAAATCTGCTCCAAATCACAATTGAGGGGTTTGGATGAAGGACGCAAGAGCCTAGCAGGCAAACTTGATGTAATTCCATCACTTATCCAAAACAAATTAAATCTGAATTCATTCTTGAAGTGTTTGACAAGTATGTAACAATGCTTTGTCATGTAGACTCGAAAGGGAGTACCGTGCAAAAGAATATTGCTCTATTCCTAATGCACACATATGCTGTCGCAGAGATTCTAAATTGTGGCTCGTTGAAAAACAACCAAATCAGAAATTTTGTAACCCAAGTAACCCACTGGTGTTGATGCACTTACAGTATGTGCATCACTTTTTAGCAAAATCATTGAATTTGATTACAAAAATATGTGAATGTACATTGTTGCATTTTTTTAATGTCATGTTTGTTTGTTTTTTTGTTTTTTACATTTTACATTTTTTACATACATTTTTTTCAGGAATAAATGTACAGGTGTACCTCACTACATATGAATATTGGGAATTTATTATTAATATTATTTTACTACATACAGAGTGAAATATTTTTCTTTTTATTTTAAATATAATTTTGATGATTATAGTGTTAGAATATTTTATGAAAATTTTATGTGACTAATGAAAGCAACGTAGCCTCTGATTGTCTTTGATTAGCTTACCGGTACATTCCTGCCGGGCCAAAACTGTTGGAGAAATACAGATTTCAAATAGGACCCTAACGCAAAGAACTGTTTGCTGAACAAGAACGCTGACACTGTTTTCCTCCTTAGAGCATGATGAATAATTAATAATAACGCATTAGGCCTTGTCACTTACATAAACGTCTGTGATGGTTCACACTTAAAGATAGATCTTCAGGGTGGACAAGGCTGTACCATGAGCGGCCAACCATTTCTTCCGCCGAGTACCCCATAAAATACAAAACACTGAAAGAAATAAGCACAATATTTTTTTGTAAAAAAATAAAAATATCATGACTTGATATTATTCATTCCTCGAATAGACGTGGCCCGCTTGTACCTGTCTGACAGCCGAGTGAAGCTCATATCAAGTTCATGCACACTGTGGAAACTGGGGCACAAGTGTGACTCAACACCCCCGAGACGGTCCACTGTGGGGGTGCACAGGGCCAGAAAGAGGGTCTTGCCAGCGGTACTGATGGAGGAGAATGGAAAAGGCTCCGGAAAGGATTGGAAGCTGCCTCGAACCAGCATTGAGCAGCTTCTTTGCTGCTGTTTGAAGGTCTTGGAGGTCTGCATGCTGCATACAAAACTCCTCTCTACGGGAATAAATAGACCAGTTGGAAGTAGTAGTGTGCAGTATTTGCTACACGGTGTTACTTTTTTTTTCTTTTTATGACCTTTTAGCTGTTTTTCCTCCACAAATTGTGGCTATTTTATATTGGGGGGGGGGGGCGGGGAGAGGGTGAGAGGGGGGACATGATAAGTCATACCATTGCTGTCAAATCAAAAACATGTAAAGTGGATTTCGAAATTGTCTTTACACCCCTGCTCAAATGCCAGGATTTTGCGATATTAAAAATAAGATCCAAAAATACAGTTTGTGGTTACTTTGTTGTTTACTTCAAACTTTTTGTTGTAGGGTTCAGAGAGTGGCACTTCTATCCAAACATTGTGAAATACTTAATGAAAAATCTAATATGGTAGGAGCACCTATGCATGTATTATGTCCCTATTTGAAGTGGCATTTTTGTCATTCATCTGGTTCAGAAGTGGGTGGTCCTATGTGCCCACCCCCACCCCAGTAGCACTGATGAAAAATTGTGGCCGAATTCAGCATTAAAGTTGGTCCTCCGCAATGTACATTTTTGATATTCATCAAAAAGCAACATTGATAAGTAGGTTTCATGTTAAAATGTAATTAAAATGTAAACAGTTCATTGTTACATTACATCTTTCAATTATCTGGATGTAGAGTCTTGAGTCATTTTTTGGGTCCATAGTAGGTTTGCGAGCTTTGTTATACACACGCAAAATGTGAACGTCGTAAATATCTGTGTTAAGCATGTACACAAATCTCTCTGATGGACAAGGAGTTCAGTTTTCCTCAATTACCTGATGATGACGTCTTTTCATCGTGCCCCTTCAGGATGGGCTCAATAATATCAATGTCCTCACATTCCACCATGTCGTATATGGTGTCTCCTTGAAGCACGTCGACCTGAGAATAGAATGAAACGTTTTACCAATTCAGGAATAAAAGGGAATCATTCTGTTTATAACACGACACCCTATTGAAGCTCAGACTCACCATGGAAAGGCCCAGATATTCCGATACATTTTCCGACACGTAGACCAGCTTCCCTTGGACAGTAGTGACGAGGATGAAACCATGCAAGGCTTGGAGAAAGGCCTCATAAGCGAATGAGCAGGGGAGGGCATCTCCGCTGGGAAGCCCTAAAGGAAGAAACGTCTGAGTTCATCCTCAACACTTTATGAAAGAAGGGAGCTCTTCTCCACTCACCCTGCAAGAGAACCGACTTCCTGATGTAAGTGCACACGGCAGCCATTGAGTGCAGGTAGGAGAGGCGCTTCTGGTCTACCAAGGGGATGGGGAGCAGGGCTCGCATATTCCTGATCTCATGATTGATGTGGTCCCGCCGTGCTTTGGATGCGCCTTTGGTGGATCTGTGAGGAACCATGCTGGCCAAGTTGAAGGAAACTAAAATGGGCAAACTCACCAGTGCCTCCCTTGCATCCCAAAAATGATGTGAGCGTTCATCATTGGCTTGCGTCAAAAGAGAAAAAGACCACCAATTGCCTCAACCAACCCACTTTTAAAAAAGAAGCAAGCTGAGTGAGAGTGCTCGGGTCTCTTTTCCCTCCATACGACGGCAGAATTTGAACATGAATGGTTCCTATGGAAACTACGGTGATGAGAAGCCGTCACGTCTGTAGTGGAGGATGAGGGCTCTCAGCAGAGTTGGTGCGTGTGTTGTGTGTGCGTGTGTGATCGGTATCTGTCCTGAGCCTTTTTATAGCTGCCAAGGGACTTCAGTGTGGGGGCGTCAACACTCAAAAGTGGAGGCTGGGCTTGTGCTGAACCAAGTGGCCACAATGGGGAGAGGGCACCCCGCGTCACGAGGATACGTACAAAAAGGAGAATCATGTTTTTTTTTTTTTTTAAATCCGACGCCTCACGATAAAAAGAGAAATAATTACTTAATTCATGGCAAATTGCTTGAGGAAGCATTGTATAAGGAACAGGATAATGGCTCTTTTATGTACTGTACTCCACAGTATGCCTTGAATGGATTCTTTTTCATTTGGCGGGATGCCCCAGATTACTTAATAAATGAATGAAATGAACTAATCAATGCTTTCGATAATGTCCACTCTCACACCTCATAATCTCATCAATTGCGATCCGGGGCTGTCAAATACACCTTTAGAAAGTGAAAGAAAAGAACGCTCAGTTTTGAATGATACTTTCATTTAACAATGTGTTTATGGTTTATTTGTAAATGTGTAGTTGCTATTCACAATATTTTTTTCAGTCTCTCGTGTCACTATTTTGTACCACTTGGAATACATAACACGGCTCTCATGACGATGCAGCGCCAACAACAAAAAACAACAAACAAAAAAACTGAGCACAAGCAACTTTGTTAATGTGAACATTTGATACAGTTCATATTATGGAAGTCATTACAGGTATATTGCAAGCAGTAAAGAAAATGGATGGCTGGTTGGGGTATATTCATTATAATGCCTGAATTAGAACTGGCCAGCACCACATGGAGAACTGTTTGACTATTTTGGATACCTCATTTAACTACGAGAGGTGAGTAAAATAGCAACTCGCTTCGATTACTACTTTTCTATTGTCAAGCACAATTAAATGAATTCATATTTGGACATTATCAGATTCTACGGATGTAAATCACAAAGTCAACAAACGTGCAGACGTGTCGTTTTGTGAACATCTTTTAACAACCAAAAAAATCATTAAGTTGTATTCAGTGTTTGGGTAACAATACAAGCTGTTTGGTAACAAGTCAAATGAATGTTATTGTTGTTCCGCCAATTTGCAACACAAGTTATCTCAAGTCACTTTCCATAGGGAGCAGCTACAAGTAGGATCGCGCTCCCCACACTTTGAAGGAGCCCAGCTGAAGACGACCTCAGCAAGTACTTTGGAGACAATGAAAAACTTCCCTTGACAGGAAGAACGGAAATAGAGGACGGAGAACCCCTTTTTTCCAAGATTTAATAAACCACTATAAGTCATTTGAGAAAAACAACAAGTCTCACCTCCTGCCTGCCAAATACTGAGTGCGGAATTGACTTTGTCTTTGTTAAAACTGTTGTACCTGCACTAATTATACAGAGGGCCAACTACAGCTGATCCCTTTTGCCATTTATAGTATAATTGGTAGATGTTCATCGTGATAACAGTCAGGCGTGGCGGAAACGAATACATTGTCTTACAAATCGTTTATTGAGAATTCATAAGGTCATCTGAGATTTACAAGCACTTTTCTAAAGTGGTACCAGTATTTGCCTGAGCCTGATTCCTTTAAAGTTGTTTGTTTTCAACCCTGTGTCATCATATTCTACATTGAATCATTGTCATACGCGATAAACCTTTTTGGTGTTAGACTAAAATAGAAGTGTTTGAAATAGTCCAGCAATACTGTATTGTTGAAGAGTCTGCAGTACACAACGTGTGTATGCATCACTGATTTGTGAGGAGTCGTGTGAGCCAATCAGCTGTTTCAGTTTGGCTTCACAGGGTGCATTAGTCACTCAATTAATCCCCCGATGCAAGCTAACGGGTTTGAATCCGGAACACACCGAGCCTAGTTACTTTAAATGAGATCCTTTAGCAGATGAAGAGATTATGGGCATCACACCCCATGGCAATATGACTAAAGCACCTTCACACGCAGGAAGCATGTTGTTCTCGACATTGAAACGTGCTCTCTATCAACTGCAGCCATGGCAGTACATGTGGCCCTTCCTTGAAATGTCAGATGTTTTTTCAGGCTCCAGCTTCTATCCCCTTGGGGCTCTTTAAATGCCTCTTTTCACAAATCCCCAAATTTAGCGGCCGCGCGCCGAAAACTAGAACTTGAGTGATGGAATCGGAGCGGGACGCGGCGAGACAAGACAAAACAAACCACTCTGAACAAATCCTCAGTCTGATTCTCAAGGACCGATGGGATCGTCTGAGTCCTAAAGGGAAATTAGAGAGTCATTTGGCCGAGGCTTTCCCCGCATTAACGCCTGCGTCGTGGAGCGAGGAGGGCTCCGGGGCCAGACAAGGGACCCGGCGCTGTCCCGCTTCCTGTGTTCCGTGGGGCCAGGCGGGACAGGGTGTCTCTACTGCCTCACTTTGAGCTCACCCTCCGTCTGTGGCCCGCACTTAACTGTGGAGATAACAGTGACTTTATAGCTGAGGGCTGGTGACAGACAGGAACACACTGCCAGGACACTCCTACTGGTGGCGTAGGCAACGACTGCAGCTGGGTTTCACGCACTCATAACGGGGACGCCTCAGTGCAGCCGCACGCGTCCCAATGAAAGTCGTTTGGCGTGTGAGGTTGGGGGTGCTCGATGTTGTAGACATTGAGGGCTATCAGACAGGGTGACCGGGGGAAGATACAACGCTCCCAAGTTGAACAGGAAACATTAAATTGAGAGGCCAGGGCTTCAACGTCTCAAAGTGATACAAATGGAGTTGAAACAGGAATAGCCAGTCATGAGTTAAAGCTTCCACAAGATGCGAGGTTCATTACCTAAATGGAAGTGATGTATATTTTCAAAATTGTTAAGCTGTCATGTGTTCCATTAGTGTAACCTTGACAGTGACAATAACTACTGGAAATTATATTCAAGAGCGCAACTGGAAATTTTCAGGCAATTTCCAGTTTGGCAGTGAATACAGGAAGACTATGGGCCAAGATTTCTGCCAGTACATGAACAAAATCTGACCGCATTATACATATTTAGGTGCATGGTCCCTTCTCCACTCTCTGACACATTCAAATTATTGATGGCGCTGCTAACCAATTAAAATTTTGCAAAATTCTTGGAAGAATTTAATTTTTGATGTTAAGGTGTTCAAACTTGGTCACCTAGGGCAGTATAACACGGTCATGAAAACACACACAAGGAAGACTTTAACAAATACCTGAAGTGACTAACTGCAGTAATGTGTCACTTTTTGCAGAGGATAAAGAAAACACGCCTGTGAGTGTTATTGTATTGTCTTCTTACGTGTGTTCATGCACCATTTCAAATATCCATTGCCTAAGTTAGAACACTAGACTAATGACGCGTTTCACTTGCCTGTAAGGCGTTTTGTATTGTGTTAGCATTAAGCTGGTGGAAGATAAATTCTGAGTTTGGTTACTTCGACTGGGAGTAGCATTAAACAGCCGAAGCTTCTTTTTTGAAGAATTGTTCAATATCTGGCAAACGTTTGCGTGTTGTGAAGTGACTGGAGTCAAGTGAATGGGGTCAGTCACATCCCAAGGAACCACTATATTGCAAGTGCAGTGCAGTTGCTACGCAAAGAATGATATGCAGGAAATTAAGGAAAAATAGAAAAAGACCCAATGACATCAGTGAAACATGCTTCAAATGGTATGTTGCGTTTCATTGTGCACTCATGCACTGAGCTTATGTAAATATATGGTATACTTATCAAAATTTCTACGGGGTAGCTGTCATACAATATTTGAAAAGGTTTGAAATTAGTTCTTTGCATCAGAAAAGTGTAATACTTTAACACTGGTGTGATCTCCTTATACGGATAAGGAGGAAAAGGTTGCAGTAAACCTTTAGCACCAACAAAAAATGGTTGTAAGGCTTTTGTAGAAAGTGAGAGGAGCTATTGTCATTGTGATACGGTATTTAGGTCGCATTACTATTTTTAAGTAAAGTGAGAGAGGTGCAATTTTTCTCCCCTCACAAAAACACAACTGGAGTCAAATTGTATCAGATTTATTACTAAATCATATTGCACAGTAAGTCCTGACCAAATTTTACAATCTCCACTCAAACAGTAATACCCCCAAAAAAGAAAAAGGTGAGCATGTACGTGGATAATTGAACATTGAATACACTTTGCTCAGTTATCTTAGAAGGTTGAATAAGTAACAAATTGATACAATAAACTACGATACCATGTCACTGGCCACAATGCAGTCGCTGGTACCACAGTCTGACAGCGTTAGCCATTTGGGAAAGCAAGGCACACCCCTTTATCGTCTTTTCAAATGATACCTTAAAGGGTGGGTGAAATCACAGCCATTAAAAAAGATTAGGTCAAAATATTCAAACAAACACACCTGTAGCATCATTAGCGTTGCCTTACTGGAGGTGTAAGCATCATTATCAGAGAAAATGTGTTGCCCGACAGTGTCCTTAACGATGTATTTTTGTCCCTGAAGAGTTCCATCACCCATAGTCTTTACACACACACACACACACACAAAGGAAAAAAACACCCATCGCCGCACAATAGAGTTAGAAATAATATCGAATCACTGATGGCCATTTGGTGTGACATCAGTTTGACATGCTTTCAGTGGCTAGTGTGCACGGATTGGGTGACTGAGTATTGTGTGTGACTTGTCCATGTGAGTGTGTGTGTGAATGTGTGTGTGTGTGTGTGTGAGAGAGAGAGAGCATTAGAATGCATCTGTGCTCGGTGGTAGATCAGCACGTTGTCTCCTCTCGGACTGTCCTGATATGCTTTAGTGCCGTAGTCTGTCGTCTTGAACCTGCAATTTAACATACTACGCTCATTTGTAAACATTTACGGTACAGGCCAGTTAAGTCTGCACTGCGAGGGCCCAGGTTGCCGCAGGTTCCATTTTGTTGCCGTTATTTCTTCTTATAAAGAAAACAACACAAAGATCAATATCAAGATCCTATTGCCCTTGATGCAAAAGCCTCACAGCACTTCTTGCCCGCCATTCAAAGGTAACACAGTGAGTTGAGGCTGTAAATATAGACCTGACAACTGAAAATAGTCTTCAATAAATGGATTTTAGTTCAAATTAGGTGACACAAAAGGAGAGTGAGGCAGTGATCCCCTTCCTTAATACATACAGTACTGTGCCAAAGTCTTTGTAATGACAATCATGCATGAAAAGAAGTCTGTGCTTGGCCATGTTTGCTTAAAATGTGTGACAATAACTACTTCCCGTTAGGGGGTAGATCACATAGCCAGGAGGTGCCATTGTAATTCATAACATCATTGTAAATAACATAATAATAATTATGACGTAATAAAAATACCATCACACCAAAAGCACCACCCTTTTATATTTCCTTTTTAATGGAAATGGGGTTTGTGGTATTCATGTAATCATTCTAAATGTAGCTGTCACACTATGTACTGGTTTACAATGTCAAAATGAGCGCTGTGACAAAGGTTTGTGATCAAGCAAAGTGATTGACAGCCCAAGATATTTGTCCTGTATATCTTGAGAACAAATAGGCTTGGGACTTCTGTGAGTTATTATTTATTTATTTTTAAAAGAGCAGCTGTTTAATGATTTCAAGTGACTTGTTAAAACATAAAGGGTATTAGAATATACTATTAAACATGAAGAAAGTTTGTTCAAGAAAGTGGAAATTTAAGGCAGCCCTTATGCATTTGTATCCGGTCACTCGTAGTGGCGCAGAAGACGTGCATGCACGCTCTCCTGGAGTCAATAAGCAAGTCATGAGGAAAGTTGTCTTGACACCACGTGGATTGTCTAAAGGAGCAGGAGCTTGGTGATGCATATTCAACAAAAGTGTCTGTAGATGGCAAATTATACAATGATTCATTTCTTGAATTTGGCACAACAAAGCACACTGGCGGTTGGGGGCGGGGAGGCTAGTTCAGCAGGTGAGCAACAGCACAGCCACAGAATTTCATGAAGTAAGATGGGTAAGTCTTATTCAAAACATTGAGACAAACTATGGGGGAGGGAGATGGACAAAGTGATCACAACTGCCTAGTACAGAAGCGGTGCGTCACTGTGGGGCACTGGGGTGCGCCTTGGGTGGTGATGAAGCAAGACCAAAAAGTTAAGCGTCTCAAATAGTCTTTTTTTAAGCCAGTACAGCACCCAATAATCAATGTTCCTGAACATCAGAATGTAAAGTCTATTGACCCCATTAGCTGCAAACGGACATGGTATGCGTTTACATAAATGTACATTCTAATTCGAGATTGTGTTCAGATTTGTCTCTTAAAGCTTAGTTGTGTTTAATGACATCAACATCAGCTTTTGTTTTTTTCCCCCTCTTGTTCATCCTGTGCTTCAAAGTCTATGATTATCATAGGCTGATTGAAATTTCAACAAACAAACGAACAAAATAATAAAAATAATAATACAGAGAGAGGGTGAGCGGGTCGAACCCATTTTTCTTTTCCTCCTGTGAAACACCCTGAGCATGAGAAAGTCCACTGAGTCCAAACAAGTCCTTTGTGGGACATTTTGGATAAATGAGATTAAATCCAGCACATATTTGTATTTGACAAAACAGTCCCTCCATGCTCAGCTGGATCTGGCAGAAAAAAAATAATAATCAGCTTCATATTCAGCTAAATGTCAGCCATGGGGCGAGACGATAGGCCTGCTGATGTTGCTGTTGGTGGTCATGGCAGACAATTCCCACCTGGACGGAGGAGGAAGAGAGTTGAATGGTTCTGTCATCATCATGAAAGTTTGAATACATCTTTTAAAAATCTTATTATACAGCAGTTTTACTTGAACATGTTTACAGTTGAGCGGTTAAACACGAGCCTGTAAAATTCCCAAAGGTTTTGTTTTTACTTTATTTGGAAGAAATTGATTTTATTTACTTATTTTTAGAATTAAAACAGGTTGGACGTCAACCAGTGTCACAGAAAGGATGTTTACACTGTATTCAACAGATTACAATCCAAGTCACTTTTCATCCAACCTGACACAGTTGACCGCCACACTCTTTTCCACATTTTTATGTTTCAATGAGACCACTTAAAGTTCCCAAAAATATTGAACTCGTGTATCATCCCTCAATCAAGAAACTGTGTGACATAAGCGAGATGAGGATGAGGGGAAGGCTGTGATGTAACTTGAGAACCAGGAGCAGGGGCTGACAACGGGGTCTAGTACTGACCTGATGACAGGTCAGAGGTTGAGCTCCAGATTGTTATCACTGGCTCTGGTTTCAACACTCAGTCCCTCTCAATGGCTTTGTTCGTTTTTTTGTGTAGTGAGTACGTGTGTGCCGCAGAGCGGAGATTGGCACAGCGACAGAAGATGGCGAAGAAGATGCTAACAGGAGTTAACCAGACTCTTGTGACTTCACAATTTCTCTCCCACTCACCCAACATGTACACGCAAAACACTTGATAAGTTATAAACACGACTCAAAAGACTAAAAGGGATCTGATGCAAGGTGGCAGTGATGATTCGAGACAAATGAGGCTCATAGTCAAGTTACACATAATTGCAAAAATAATTTATGTTTATGTAGTGTTATGAAAAATACGATTTGAAAGATGTGCCATGAAAATTATGGATGGTTATTTTACTGTATCAAATACATCAGCCACAACATGAACAATTTCCAATGCAAGAGCTGCCATTCTATTTATATATCAGAGTCATAAAGAAGTGGTTAACAATGTTGCGACTTGCTCCAATGTTTTCTGTATTTTTAAATTTTGGCTCTTTGTGGGCCAGGCTGGTCCGCAAGAAGTTGTAATTAACTCTTGACTAAATTGATTTGATAAAACGCTCCATCTTTTGATCGGATTGATTTTCACTCGCGGTTGGGTTCCAAAATCCTGATCGCGTAAAGCCGAGTGATTAACCACAGCTGACCCAAAACGAAAGGGTCACCCAGAGGTTTTTTTTTCTGTTTTATTAACATTCATGTAACTCTACCATTCTCTTTCTCAACACTTTTGTCAACTTGTAACTAATGCCTGTTTAATTAGTCGCTCAGGGAAAAAGATCATAGCTTTAATGCATGGATCGTTCATCAAACAAGTATTCTTGTAATATTTTTGTCTTACGTACATAGATTAATTACTTCCATCATTCAAATTAAGAAGAGCTTCAAGACAACAGTGACAGAAAAACTTGGGCAAAACCTTCAGAACCCACAGGAGGTGTCACTATTTTTGGAAGTCCCTACGATTAAATAGTGCTAAAAGCACAGAACAACAGCACGGACAAGTTTATCTCAATTTAATGAACACACACACACACAAAAAAAAAAAAACAGAGCCCATGTTTTCGAAAAGGATGTTTGTCAGACCTGATATCATGCGGAAGGCCCGACTGCTCCAGACGGTACTGAATTACAGCTATTTTGCATAATGTCTTCAAATTAGGACCTGAAATAAAGAAAGTGGGTGACTCATAGGGATAGGGACATTAGTGAATCACAATTTACAACAGCGCCACGTCACAAAATGAAAAGCAGTCACATTTATGTCATGAAAATCACCATATTCAAGTGTCACTATAAACATAATATGAGGCTTCTGTGACTGAATGATTCATTAACATGATAAAAACGTACCTATCTACGCAGAAATCGCCCACGCCATCCATTCTCGAAAAATGTGCATCGGAGCTGAATTTGTTGCGATATTTCACCAAAAACGATCATGACCAATGACACAACTGAACTGAATGGATCAATGAGCGCTATCGTTATTGAATTTAATCAAAGCCTTTCACCTGGGAACTGGAAGAAAGTATTACTGTAGCTTTGTTTTTCATTCTAAGAGCACAAGGTCAAGTGAAGCATTTTCCTCATTATGTACAGACAGAACTTTCCTCAATATTATTTGATATTCATTGGAGAATCGTTCAAATGTACTGAGAAGTCCCTGGCGATCAAAGCCTTCATCTGACACTACAATATCGAATATATCAACGCCCAATCTACAGTCTGGCGAAGACCAGCAAACAACTGCGTAGTGGTTTCTTGTGGAACTCTCTACTTGGTTATAAAAAGATACTACGCCGACACACCTAACCACTTCGAAAACAATCTCAAGTCAACTTTATTGTCAAATGTGCTCAATGTGCAACATACAGCACAGATGAAATTTCTTTCCTCTCAACCACAGGAGACAGAGAGGAGCCGCTGCGGGTGCCCGCGCCGCCATCAACAGAACAGTTTAACATAAAATGACAAAATAATACAACACGACATATGAGACACAGACAGTCGTGCAATCTTAACCACTTTTTCTGCATACACATTGTTGTTTGAAGCAGTTATAGACGAAAGGGCAAACCGTAAGAGCTACAGCCACAATCAAACCAAAATATGCAACAAATGCACTTCAAACGCTTCACTTCACACAAGGCCAAATGAGCTAGGACACATCCGCGTGACGTTCACAAAGTACAACAATGATGGGAATGAGCAGAGTAAGGAAAATGAAAGGAACAGCACTTGATCCAAAGCATTATCTGTCACCCACGGCGAAGGCGTCTGTAAGTGCATGGCTGACAACGGAAAAGCCTTGAGTGGCCAGATGAATGCGATCTAAGTATACAATGTTCAACCAAATCCATTTCGAGTGATGCAGACGAGTTTGAGCCAAGTTTGAGGTATAAAGCGAAAGGTAGCATTGAGCTGGGAGATGGATTATACTTCAGTCAATGGCCACGTCAGTCCTCAGGCTTCAAACGGCAAACAAAAAGGGTACACAGAAGGGGTGTTCACACAGCACCCATCCATTTGCATCGGTGCTGTACTGATGTATTTTGTTGCAATATATCCTACACCGGTGTAAACCATGTGGAGCGTTCACACGTAAAAAGCTGCTCACTAAAGAGATGCATGTTAACCCCGGTGCAGCCCCATTTGCGTTCACACGGCAGTTTCTACGGCCGTGCAATCCGATAGTAATAATACGGAAATAAAACGTGTGCATGCATAAAGTGTACTTCCTTTTCCCCGCCTTGTTTATAACATATTGAAAAACCATGGTTTATACTTCTCCGGACAAATCAAAGCCGTGATCTAACAGACATCGTAAAAGGATGAGAGAAGAGAGAAAGGAAAGATGACGGAAGTCCAACACAGCACGAAAGCAACGCATTCAATACCCGTATGTAATCAACTCTTCTCACGCGCCGTAGCGAGTCTATTAGCGTTCACACGTCCAATTTTATATTGGTGCTGCCCCGCAAACTAGCATTTATTCGGGAGTAAATTTTTAAACCACCTCTTGAGCAGGGTTAAATTTGCTCCAGTTTAAGCTATTTTCAGGTGCTACACCGGTATAACGTACGTGTGAACGCTCTATGGGGGCAGCCTCGGTACTTCACCGGGGTAAAAGTTGCAGTGTGTACACCCTTATAGACATAAAAAAACATTCACGCATACACTCACACCTAGGGACAATTTAGAGTGTCCGATCAACCTACCTTGATGTTTTTGGACTGTGGGAGGCAACCGGAGTACTCGGAGAAAACCCACGCCGTTACGGGGAAAACGTGCAAAGTCCACACAGGAAGTCCGGATCCTGCACCTCTGCACTGTGAGTCGGACGTGCTAAGCAGTCAACCAAAAGTCAACTGCGTGTGTATAATGTAATAATGTATGGCATAGAAGCCTTTATTCTTAACATTTTAAGACATAACCCCCTTTTTGTATTCCATATCTTGTATGTATTTTTTGAAATGTCTTCTATGGAGATCCGACAATGTTATGAGAAAATAAGTTGAAAAATCAAGGCAAAGTCTCAATCAAAATGCATCACCAAATGGAATCAGATTGTTCCACCCAATTGAGAAATGGGATCAGTTTACAGTTGTTGCCTCGGAAATTGTCTTGCATAATTCCACCATCAAAACTTTAAATCCATAGCCATTCGCTCTTACAGTTCACTAATTTGAGTGACAGCGTAAAAGCATAAGCAATCGGCACATGGCAATGTAAGCCACACGGGACTCCAATGGGCATTGCCAGATGCCAGGGAAATATAAATGGCTTGTGTCCCACTCCAGACCAAAGTTTTGTCCCCCGACAAGGTTTCTCATTCACACTGCGACTGCCTGGGCAAATTCGGGCTGAGAATCCCTGGCAAGCACATCCTTGCTCTCGTCACATTTGCTCATCTGGTCTCCCTGCATTCTGTTAAGGCCATCCCGTTTTGTTCAAGGTGGCCCAATATATGAGTGCAGAGGAATGTAAACAGCAGGTAGGTGTTCTTTTAAGGATGGTCTTAAGACTACATTCATCAGCCATCATTTCTGCTAATAGCCAGACAATGCCCATGTACAGTTGTTACAATATTACATGTTATTTACAATTATTTCACAAAAACAGATAATTGAGCTCAGGGATACTCACTAAAATCCAAGATGTAGAGGTCCGAATGATCCATGAGGTCAAATTCATCACCCATCCCTTGCTCAGGACAGGGACTGCAAAAAAAAAAGAACAAAGACAAGAGTTGGTAGTTATCAACAAAAATAACATAGTTCAACATCCTCTCCTACTTTATATCTCCACAAGCCTGTACTACAAACACCAGATTTTAACATCATTAATCCCCATGTTATCCAAAAAAAGCACAACTGATTAAAAAAATAATAATGAAAAAAAAAACCTGCAAAAAAAAGAAAAGGCGTGCCAGTCACACAACATCATTCAGCTCTCCTTATCACGGCCAACTTGATTTAAGCCCACAGGAAGTCGAGCAATGCAGTAAGACAAGCTGGCCCATACAGATAGCCACCCAGACATGTGCTGCCGTTTATATCACTTCACATCTGTTTCCTGCCATGGAAAGATGCACACACACAAGAACAGGCAGAGACACCTGTGACACATGATTTATTGAATTAAAAGTTAGCATTCCCTGGTGCTATTAAAATAGTCCAACCCCCTAAAATAAAACTGCTGATATTTTTAATGAAAACAGCACAACTGGCTTTTCAGGTGCGTTTTCAGTGATTCATTTAAATAACTATGTATATGACTTGATTAGCATATTCCGATTCTGTTTTCAAGCGCAAAAAAAAAAAAAAAGAAAGCAAGTGCATTCATTTCAATTTATCAGATCTCAGAAGTCAAAATTAACATACAGCCATTTCCTATCATTTTTTTCTGTAATACAAATGAGCCCAAATGTGAATAGCAATCGCTCACTTCTTCAAGAACACAAAAATGAAGCGGATATTGCAAACATTTCACAGAGGTCTTTTTCGTTTTGTGTTGGTGCTGATCGCAGGTCTATAATTTAGGCATTTTTGTCACACAGAACAGTAAACATGGAGGGAGGGAGATAAATCATGCACAAAGAGGTAATCAAAATGCAGGACTGCAATTAGCTGGTAGGGTCCAAGTTTTTACCTTTGGGCAAAGTCATGCCTTCTAGTGAATGTACCGTTCTTACCGCACACCCCAACATTGAAGTGTGTGTATTGCGATAGAAAAAGTGGAATGCCTGTATCCCTACTTGGGAGTTGATGAAATTGTTTCAGGATTCCCCCCCCCCCCCCACCCCTTCTACTCATCAATCTCTATTTCTCTTTCCCGCTGTCTCCACCATCGAGTCTCCCTCTCGCTGCGTGTTCAGGATGTTGTAAGGGGTTTACGTTGCTAATCTTCCCCAAACAAACATGTTTGAGTCTTAAAGCGGCCAGGAGATGTGCAGAGCACGAGCACGGTCGTCCCAGAGGGCCAGCTGTGGAAGTCATTACGCCCCCAGCCCCCAGGAGGTGATCCACCCGGGCTTATAGGGAGCTGTCAACCGAATACCCTCAACCACCCAGTACCATCATCGGAAGACCGGTGACTCTTATCTCTGCTTCCCGTCCTTCATATAGGCCTACTGGCAGTGCCATCACTCAAAGTCATGCATAAAACGTTGAGGGCTGGTGGCAATGTTAGTGTCGAAAATGGCACGGAAAACTAGATTGAGGGAATGCATGTTGACACACCGAAACCAAGTCAGGGAAATATTTGCATACCTGTCAACTCATACGGTTTAGCCATAGTTCATACGGATTTTGTAGTGAATATTACGTATATGGCCGTATCGCACAGATCATACGTATTCTGAAACTTTCCGTTTGTTTTTTTTTCCCCCCTAACAGGTAGTTCCGTTTGCTTTTGTCTACTCGAATGCTTTCATTTCCGGTTACTTGCCAGTAAATTACGTGGTTCCTAGTTTAAAATATTCATTGCATACTTCGGTAGTGTACAAGCAAGTTCTACAAGGAAACAAATATATCGTTCATATTGCGCAATGGAACCAACAAGAAAGAGACGTAAAACGAAGCACAGTGGAAGGTTTCTTCAAGAATGTATATCGCAGTTCAATGGCGCAATAATGCCTCGTAAGACAGAAGAATATACTCATTGCACAATTTGCAAACGCGAAGTAAAAGTTCTTCCGTCTGGAGTTCATGATGTGAAAGAATATTTGAAGTCTAACTTGTACCAAAGGAATGCCCGAGAATCAGCCAAGTATGATGCAATTCACGGAGGATAACACAACCAGTGCTCCAAAGGTTATACTTAGTAAATATCATTAAAAATGTTGTGGTTTTTTTGACATATAAAATGCTTTGGTATGTTATATGGAGTTTTTGCTCTTTATAAGGATTTTTTTGGTAGTTTATACAGATTGGCGCTCCGAAAAGTTGACAGGTATGTATTTGGCATACTTGTTGCCCTAATAATTGTTATACTTTTAATTAGGTTTACAGTAAACAGAGTAAGATGGAAACTGCTTCTTTTGCCTGTTAGTGCAGTGAGGCATGTAACACGTGCAGTGAGGCATGCAACAAGCAAAATTTGCAACAAGTGACAAATTTCACAAGGAATGTTAGAAGAGAGTCTACTTTTTTTCTTTTTAAAAGGGTCACAACAATGCACTGATATGGCCACTATGGAACACTTAAGCATCCAACACACAAATATAAAGTGCATACATGATACATGAAAAACAAACTTGGTATTGTGTCGATGTAACAATAAAAATCAACCTACTTTTTTATGCATCTATTTGCAGTGTACCCCTGAAATGTGCCAAGTTAAGACACCACAGAACTAATATAAAGTCCATGAATTATTCACCACAAGCCGCTCACCAGATATTGTGCAGAGAAATCTATATTTCAATAGGTCTCCTGCTACTGTCTGTCAAATCCACCTTTCTTTTCTTCTTGGTCAGATGCTCTTGTATTGTTTCACCATTCACCACTTGCCCCGTTGCAAAGAAACTCTCCAAATACATCTTTTACTCATTTTGCTAGCTTGTGGGTTCAATATTAGTGCTATGCGACCAAGATTTGATATGTGTCAAGAGTCTTATATGGATGCAACAGAGAGAATCCGGTAGCTTTTCCAATGAAAATATGTTTCGGTCTCGGCTAATAAATCAGCCAGAAGTGCTATCAGTCATTTATTTAGACCACTTCCCTAAGGTCATACATGCCCTATGGTAGAAAACAGAAGGGCCCAATCGATAGCCTGTTTAACTTTAAAGGGTACACTAATTCTATCCTTGAGGGTACTGCCCCAGTGACAAGCCACAGGACGCTTAAAGATATAGATTTATCACCCTTTTTATGACAATGTATCCAGGATTCAAGAGCTGCAGAGAGAAGTAAAGGAAGTGGAATAGGTCAAAAAACAAAAAACACATTTGAGCCAGCAACCTTAGCTTTCAGCAGATCAGGAAGCAAAACCAATTAATGTGACATAATCCTCAATGTGCTCTTGGCACTTTCTTTCTAACCATCAACTTAATGTCTTTAATTCTTACCACTGCCTCAAATCTGTTGCTGAAGGTTATGAAAAGTTGAATTCGTGGGAATAACAGCATTAGTAGTAACTCCGCTATCTTGACAACACAATGCAGTACGGTCGCTGTCAACAACTCACATGGCGAGAGTCTCGGCCTTGGATGCTGATGCGAGAAAAAGCCAGAGATAAGGAGATGCTTTCAGGAGAGCAGCAAGAGAAATGACAATTTTCTCGCATACTCATGGACAATATTAGCCTGGGTGTGAAATCCAGCAGCACATTAATGTTTTATTGGTCTTTGTAAAACGAGCCGAAAAAGATCTTAGAAGCAGGGGAAGGAAAAGGGGGGTTGATGGAAGCGGGAAAGTCACAGTGTTTGACTTTATGTGGCGTCCTGGTGTTTGATGGTTCACTTTGTCACTACGTGTGAAAGAGGTTCCCCCAACCCTGCAGCTTTGGTGGTTCCCAATCTAAAAGAAGCCCGAGTGATACTCCCCCCCCCCCTAAAAAAACAGTGCTTGCTATTTGAAACAACACTCAATGAAGGTGTCTAATCACCCCATTGCCACCCTCTCTAGTAATGCACTGACTTTTCCCCCTAATTAGCTTTGAAAGTAGGCCGCTGAAACAGTAGAAAATCAACTACTGTCCTAAAACTAATGAGGGAAACCCCGAGAGCCGAGGAGCAGACCAAATTGGGAATTCGCATGTGAACACCAAAACATTCAGCAAATACATCAGCAAGACAAGCAAGTGTTCAATGGGAAAGTTACAGATGAGGTTCTTAGAAATGTTGTGAGCAGTGGACATATCGATCGGAGCATTTTGAGTAATTTCATTGCCGATATCCTCATTCTTGGAGTGATACGATGTGCATCCTGTTCCTTTCGCTGCATCCTATTGAACTTTGCTCCTTCAGGACCATCTACCTCACAGGAACTTATCACACACTACAACTTCCTGTAAAAGACCTTATCATATTGAGCAGAAACATGTAATTATTTTTGTTTGCTTTTCAAGGAAGGCAAAAACAGAAAACTAATTGAATTGACCGGGCAAACGGACAACTCGAGCAAAAAAACATTGGAGATTATTTCAATTAAAACACAATCTGGATTACATATTCCGCCATATAGTATAAAACTGCATTTTGAGCCTCAGTTTTTGACATTTATGCACGGCATCCTGGCGGCAAGTACAACTTTGTGCGTGTGAACCCGTATTTAAATCTTATATTCAATGGCCTACTGGACTGATGAGCAATGGTTAGTGAAGGTATTAACAGATTCTTTTACTTACCTATTTAAAATGGCATACTGTATTGTTAACAATTCATTTGTTATCACTGCTTCTCAGATTCTCGTCCATTCTTTTTTCTGCCTTAATCTTTTCTGTCTCACCTAGTCTAACCAACATATCTGTGCCCCCTCCTGAGCAGTGGCTGGAAGGTGGATTAAGGCCTGCAGCCCCATGATGAGAGTGAGACACCAATTTCTGCTGGCTCCTGAAGATGCCTGTCTTCAGATTAGACTAAAATACCAGGTGCTAATTAAACCTAAATCTCAAATTCCATGCCTTTTGTACAAAAAGTAATTCACATCGGTAATGGAACTAAGGCATAGATTGGCACTTGTACATACAGTATATACTCTGCTAATTTTGCAGGTTTTCTTTTTTTAAATAATATGCTGACAGAAACCTAGAGCTGATGAAAAGAAGGAAGACGTGAATTAGTCTTGTGGGCCTTGAACACAGCTGGCTAACGTCTATAGGAGACAAGAGAGATGGCATATTAATTTTTTTTTTTTTTTAAAACTGTTGCCACACTCTCCAGCCGCACTTTATAAAATGGTTGTCAAGGCCAAATGCGTTGGACACTCAATGATGATAGTGTAAGACTGAATAATGCACAGCGGTAAGAAGCTGTTCTTTTCATGGTTCTTATCACTGACCATATTATGGTACGTCTTTAAACCCCGAGTTTTATAAAGTCACAATCGGTTAAAAACAAAATCTGTCAATACGGAATACATTAAGCATTGTTCTAGAGAGTGCATCTAGAATCAATACAATTAAATTCTTGGCCCACTTGTGACAAGTACATGAAATCAAATGTTGGACTTCTATTTCACACAATTTTTACTAGAACAACATTACATGGTGTCACCTATGCAGGGTGTTTATTTGAGCTGCCGTGGAGCACTCACCCCTATGACACCAGAATGTATACAGGCTGTTGGTGGGTTAAGGAGGGTTAAGATGCAGATGAAATACTAGCATGCTAATGTCTTTGAAGGGTAAATCACAGAGTTGCTGTGCTGTCCAAAGGTCTCGTGCCGCACGCGCGAGATGCCCCAAATCCATCTCAGGTCACCTCGCTGTTTGACAAGTTTTATCTCAGACATATGAAACACACACACAAGCGGAGTGACAATTCTGAAAAGGAAACCTCTGCAACCTACCCTTTGACACCAATGACAACATGTGCATAACTGAAGACTTGATAATTGTGTTTGCATGGAGCCAAGTGTCTTCGGCAACATCTCTTAAAACTGCAAGCAACAAGTGCAGCTGGAATGGCCAATGATGTAGTTTGACCGTCAATTCAGTTAAACTTTACGGCAAGTCTTTTGCGTTTCATTAAATACATTGGGAAAGGAAAACCAAAAAGCGCTCGATAGTCGACTGACTGAATGCCATGTTGTGTTTAGTCTAAAAATTGAACTATCGGGTTCAATGGTGATAAGATACGCTTTGGCCAGCTGGGCTATCATAACAGCAGCCCCTTCAGCCATTGATAAGGTGCTAAATGGCATTATATGTGATATCGAGGCACCAGGCTTTTGACCTCCTGATCAGCAAAACAAGATCACTTGACAAGACAGAAAATCACTGGCTGAGCAAATTGCTGTTTTAAATTCATTAGTAAAATTCCAGCCAGATTAAATATCAGGGTGAGATTTGGGTGGAATAAACAAGAGGTTTTGTGCTGGGATGTTTTGGCTACCAGTGAGATTACCTGCTATGTGGTCTCCCTTGAGCTGAGTCTGAAGCAACCATATAGTCTCTCGAACTGGAAGCATGGGCCAACAACTTGAAAACCATGTACAGATTTTGATACCAATCAAAGATCTTGTTTCTGTTTTACTGCTTGCCCTATGACATGACGACAATTAATTGCTTTAAGAATAAATATGTCAAAATCTGTTTGAAATCTATTCTTGTTCTCATCCGACAATTAAAGGCTCTGTTAGTTAAGCCCCTGTCCGACTGAGGGGTGAACAATTGCAACTGTTGGTGAAGGTAGCAAAATATGCGCTCATGTCAGATTGCATCAGGGTTCATTCAAGGTTGCAAATGTTTGCTAACAGTTTTAGCAGGGGGGTTCTTGTCACATGGGGATGTTGAATATGTTCAGCCCTCTTTTGCAACAAGAAAAATAGAGGCAAACGCCTGGCGACCGTTTGGCGAACATTTGTGACCTTGAAAGAATCCTGATGAGAACGCAGCATCGGCTGCCTTTATAAAAACTCACAATTGTTGTTGTACAGGATCAGGACTTTGGAATGAAAAAATCAGTGGGCACCACCAAGGTGTAGAGACAAAGAACAAAAAATCGTAACTTACCACACTTGGGATGAGTCACGTCTTAAAGTTAAATAAGACACAAGATATATTTTTATTTCACTTCAATCATCATTATTGCAATCTTGAAGGCATTAATTGCACTAATAATAATTTATATTTGATGTCAACCAAACTCATAATATTTATGGCACCAGATTCTCCTTCACAGCTTGGAATCTGTCTGCTCAAAGCATGCCAATCTGCCATGCCCTTTTCCCACTGTACGGCACAGATGATGCCCAATTCTGAGCCTTAAAATAATTTGCAATTTAGCCATACCATAACATGTGGTTCGTTCATCTTAGCTGTGACACTCAAAGTCCAGCAAGATATCGATATAAAGCTGGACTACATACATTAATTCGCATGGATGTAGATTTTTTTTTTTTAACGGACATTTTAGTTTGCAGGGTATGCGGTTAATTGCTTTCGTAGGTGAAGGTCAGTGCAGGTGGACTTAGTCATGCATGGGTCGTCCTTCGTGGGGCAATGAGCAGGTCTCAGCAAATGAGTGTAACAGAGGTGGAGAGGGCAGATCAAATTGCACTCCGTGAGAAAGAATACTCCCTCAGGTCATAAATCAGAGATGGGGCAGAATTACGCGCCTCTCTGGAGCTCAGCATGCCTGTTTACACTGACGTAAGTGGCACTACATATAATACCGCGAATAACCGGCCAGTCAGTTCACTCACAGACAAACTGCACATTTTTCCAAAGTAATGTGTACCGGTCCACCCCATTTGTGAAGCATGCTCTAAATTGGGTCAATTCTTGTGTGAAAATTGTAATCAGAGTAACCTGAATTGAGGATTCCTCTTTTTTGGTCTAAAATCTTTGTTTTCTTTTTATTATTATTATTGACAGCCTATATACACGTAGTTACTCTCCTGCTGCATTTAGGGCAAACTGATCATTTCACACATTAAAATGCCTTTGAAAGCTGGGCAATTTGGAAGTTTCTGAGTTTTATTGTAGCTCACGGAAGTAATAAATAATGCCCACACAAATCTAGGACTGAGAATAAATATCAACAGAAGGGTTCTGTTTAAGATCAGTGTGAAAGGACAACCAACCCGGGAAAACAAAATGTGTGCCATAAATTTGAACACAATTTCCTTGGGCCGACCTACCAAATGAGCAGACTCCCAAAAAACACAAGCAAGTGTCAATAATTCATGGGGCCTGTGGAAGCATTCGTCAGCAGCGTAGAGACAGATCCCAATAACTTTTTAGGCCTGTTAACTGCCCTCCTGTTGTTAGGTCGTGTTAAAACAAACACACGGTCCAAGTCGCTTGAAAATAGATTGGTCTTAAACAGAAAAGGACCTTTTCATTACCATGTAGTACAAATTAAAAAAAATGATGGTAGTAATAAGGGAAAGAAAACAAATGGATGACTTCGAAGTCACTTAGTGTTCATTTGTGCGTCTTACTACGTGTGCGCTCGTGCTTATGGGAGTTCCTGTGCGTAAGAAGCTTACAGGCACCCATTTAAAAAAACATTCAATGCCAGTCAATAGAACTGTGTGGTCAACTTGTTTCCGGACTATTGAGATCACACTTATTTGTACAGTAACAACAACAACAACAACAACAGCTTGGGCTAGACATTAGATCAAGTAAATGTGGACCAAAATGAGAACCTTCCTGATTTGAAGAACAAATTAATAATGATTTAATTCACTTATAATTGTGGTGTTTGATCGCTTTCCAGGCTCGATCAACATCTTTGATTGTTCAGGTGATTCCAACCACACTGACCAACAAATTGTGACCCATCCAAGGCCTATCTGGTCTCGACAGGAAATAAAGACTCTTGTGAAATCCAACTTGGGCTAATCCAAAGGGGCATGGACATCCAGGGGAATCAAAGCAGTGCTTAACCATTTTCTACAACACAAATTGCAGGCTTGCATTTCTAACTTCGCAAGATGCAACACCACAATTGATTATCTCTGGTCAAATGTCTTACAGTGGTGATCAGTACTTCTGGTTCAATTAAAAATTATATTGCTGTGACACACATCTTCACTGTTGTTACAGCACGGCTTTATATCAATTTAACACATTCCACTACACTCACTGGTAGTTCATTTAATTGTGCACTTGCGAAAGTTACTGTAAAAAAAAAAGATGTGTGAAGTGCATCAAAGACGTGATTACATCCTACACACTTGCTGTTAAAGTTAAGTCTTTTACTGTTGAATAAATGCATAAAAGTAAAATGGTGAGACCTTATTTGTAGACTTGCATCACCATTAATAATATGAAAATGTTTTTCCAAACATGGACTGTACAATTAATATATTTTTTATCATGGAAAGTTTAACTCTCCATTCACTCTTTTAAAGTTAAAGGAAAATGTTTGATTGCAGGGATTGCCGCAAAAAGTTGCGCAACGACATATGAAGTCAAGGGTGCCATCACCATTTTTTCCAAGTATTGAACCACAATTCAAAAGAAATGTCTAATTTTCATTAGTTGATTTTCACTCAATTTATAGTTTCACGTTAATTATGTGACAATTGTGGGATTTTAACAAGAGGGTTCCCAACAATTTTATCCATGTATCTAGGTGATGTAAGTTGTACCATAATTAAAGCGATGATACTACGGCAATGTAGACGGAGTTATCATGATTTGAAGTCTGAAGGACTTTGGGCCTGTAGACGTAGTGGGCCTGAGAGGACTCTTATCCACAACCTTCCCATCTGCACTATCAAGTTATCCCAGTGGGGTTTTGACTGATAACTCAGGCTCGTGATAACAATAGCCCAGGTCCCGACTACGCTGGGCCATCTAAAAGCCGTTAGCTACCTCATTACTCCACTGGCTACTGCCCTACATAAAGCACAGTGGCACCTTAGTAGGCACCAGTTATCATTACTGCCTTATGACCACCAATGAAATTATCCCAGGCTACCGTCTACAGGAACCAGACCGTCACATTGGCATGTCGGGCGGAGAGAGCAGTCATTCCACCCAGAAAAGAAAACAAAAAACCTATTCAAACACAATTCACAAATATCCAGTGGAAATATTCTTATTCTTCATACAGTATTTAACAAGTATTTTGATGACTGTGTAGAACAGCGACTTCTGGCAAGCTTCCCTCTCTAAATTGTATTGCCGTTACGCACCATCTAATCCCACTAAATGGGATAAAATTTAAATTAGAAATGAATCTAATCTATGCATCACATGAGAATAATAAGAGGGTGAGTAGTTGTATATCCAGGCTGATATATATATATATATATATATATATACACACACACACGATTAGTGATAACTAACAGTGAAAAGCTGTATCGACTGTACTGTGTATGGAGCAAAATATTTCAGTATTTTTTGCTTTACCTGGTTCCTCCAAAGAGGATGATTCGATCCCCAACCATGCAGCAGCACTGTCGTCTTCGAGGACATGGGCCTTTTCCCTTGGGTTCTACTTTCGTCCATGAAAAGGCTTCTGCACAGTTTGAATGTAAATAACAGAACACACTGATGATGATGTTAATTATTTGGGAATACAACATGTACAATACAGTATTGACACATTACACATGCAAACCCGAAGACTGAGCTTCACTGCTTTCTGCACTAGATTAATCATGAAGAGTTGACTTTCTTTAGTGCAACTTCCAACATTTACCTCAATGTACAGGTGCACCGATTAATCATCAACTAATGGATTATCAAATCAAACAATAGCTCATTTGATAATAAAATAAACATTTAGATGAGTTAATTTAAAAGTGTCCGAATTCTCTGAATTTTAGCCTCTCAGGGGTAAATATCAGATTTCTGAAGCCTTCCGTGGAATCAGACTGCAACCAGCTTACATTTGTGTTTTTTCAAACCAAGACATTTTACTTTGGAAAACAACGACCTTCAGATTCCTCAATTAATAATCGAGAGATGAGTCCATTATTGAACTATTCATTACTTGTCCTACTTAGGTGTCCAAAGATGAAAATAAATAAAGAAACACAAATATCACCAGGCGTACCCACAAGTCAGCCCTTTGAATTGCAAAATTCTATACAAGAGTGAGAGGGGTGTTCAGAATTCATTCGAAATCGGTTCCCTTTGATTTAGAGGATAGTTATAGTTAAGAGGCATCACGAATAAATCAAAATATGTCCATAAATATATTCTTAAATTAGTTTGATATGTCTTTTTTATTGAATATTTTAACATATTTAATATATTACCCCCTACACTGCCCGCAAACTTTTCACCATCCTGGTACATAGGGATGAAATAATTCCCGTGGGAGACTGTGCTTTGAGAGATAGAACATACACACATGCTCAGCAAAACATCCGATTTACTGCATTAAGTATCTTTACATGCAGACTTTTAGCACGACTTGACATTGAAATAAAATAAAACAAAAACATAGGCCCTCGCCTTAATAGCACCGCACTCTGCCCCATGTTTCCGGTGCTTGGTTGTGTCTGTGTTGTGCAATATTTTCTCCACTTTATAATGAGTGTCTTCACTGTGTTACATGGTATATTTAACGCAAGGTAAATTCTTTGACACCCTTCTCCTGAGTGATACCTCTGAACAATGAGCTGACCCCGATGCTGTGGAAGCTCTCTGCGGACCATGACTTGTGCTATAAGATGTGACTATAAAAATGTCAGGAAAAGCCCACTTCAGTAGCCCTACTTTATTTGGGATTAATGAGAGACACTTTAAAGTGTTCCAGGTATCTGTAACATTTGTTTAAAGGTGGTCGGCTTATTCTGAACACAGTCATATCCATAGACATTAGAGGGTGAGCACACTTGTAAAACCACATGAGCCTCGGTTATGTGTATTTCCCCTTTCTAGACGTTTTCTGTTTTTGTTTTATCCAAATGAGTTGGAGATGTGATAGTTTACATTGGCGGTAGAAAAGGTTTTGAAATTCTTTAGCTTGGTCTAATTTTTCTTAACATAGACACTTGGCATTTGAACAGGAGTGTGAAGTCTTAATATGCAGTGTAAGGTTGCGCATGTCAAACAAATGCACTGAACGGTATCATGCCATCGCTATGGTAACAGGCCCTTAAAACCTGTAGAGAGAATTGGGATTGGAACTAAGATGCTGCCATCTAGCGGCTATGACTTCCAAAGCAGACTTGTAATTCAGCCGACAAAGTTGGTTAGCGGTTTTATTCATACTGTACAACCCGACCGCTAGTGTATGTAGTACAGCACGTCGAATATGACCTTTTGTGCATTGCACAGCTAAGTGCAATGAAATTATTGGTTTAATATGAAGGAGAGGCTTGAAGAAATAAGAAAGTTGGTTAATACAATCTTAAAGGCTCAATCAAATCAAGCATTTTCTTTACAACAATACGTTATATACAGCCCCACTAGCCCAGCATGGTATTCAAATTAGTGTTGCATTTGTGGAATATGAATTAAACATCAGCATGTACTTGTTTTTATCCATCCCAAGGTGAAGATAACCTATGTCATTTTCAGTTAATAAAAAGTGACGAAATGGCTGCCCCCTAGGATGGGTGGATTTTACTGCTTGATTCATTTTCCACACATGCAAGATTAATCAGAATCTTGTGTTTAGTATAGCGGAGGTGCATAGAGCATAATATTGTCGAGAACATTTTTGACTTGACACTTTAAAGTGACACTATTGAACGCCATCGCTGAAAATGGGTCACAATTATATAGAACTATAGGAAATGCAAACATGACCCCAAGTGAAAAAAAGCAACTGAGATACCTGGAGTGAATTTCCAGAGATCATTGAAGTGCTGGTCCAAATCTGCGTTGTAGCCTCCAAATATGTACAGCTCCCCCTTGTAGCAAACTACACGTTCACGGAGACAAGAGAGAGACATTTACATTAATAACATAACGCCCCGCCAAGATGAACTTCAAGAATTGTAGCTAAACAGCAGTACAGTGCTCTGCAAGTTGAAAGAGTTCCTTACAAGCTGAGTGACTCCTGCGTCCATCGGGTAAGAGCTGTGTTGCTGGAGAGCTCAACCAGGTATTGGTCTGTGTATCAAACACTTCTATTTTGTTGCAGTAGATCTCATTATTGGAGTGGAATGGACCAAAGTGGTCCCCCCGTCCTCCAAATACAAACATTTTTGTCCCGATGATGGTTGCTGAGTGGAAGTCCCGCCAGCTTGCTGGAATGCCCTGAAATGCAAAAAATAAAATTAAAAAAATAGAGCACATTTGTTAAAAATAAAATAATCATTTAATAGGGACAATTTTGATTTCCTATCTTTGAACACCACATCACAGTTAATTGGCCTCGACACTGAGATGAAACTGGAAGGGAAGTTCTGCCACCTAGTGGACATTACTAAGTCAAGTCAAGTCAACAGTATTTATAGAGCACTTTCAAACAGCCATCGCTGCATACAAAGTGCTGTACATGGAGCGATTTAACATACACAATGAAGAGTAAGACGAATCCGTAATAAAAGGCGGTAGAAAGCACCAAGCAGTAAAATCAAGAACAAATCTAAGTCATGCTGAATCAAACGCCAAAAAATACAAGTGAGTTTTGAGGAGGGCTTTAAAGATGGGCAGCGAGGAGGCTTGCCGAATGTTCAGTGGGAGGTCATTCCAGAGAGCGGGACCAGCAACAGAAAAGGCTCGATCCCCTCTGAGCCTCAGTTTAGTTCTTGGTACTTCTAACAAAGACTGGTCCACAGACCTGAGGCGCCCGGCAGGTGTGTAGGGGCGGATGAGCTCAGAGAGGTAAGGTGGCGCGAGATTATTCAGAGATTTGAAAACAAAGAGGAGGATCTTGAAAATAACTCTAAAATGAATGGGGAATTAAAGGAAACTAAACCTGCATAACGAGACTTGGGGAAAAATATCTGACGGCGCGACTATTGTGAACTACAAAAAGGTCGTGTAGCTTGAGAAGGCCATAACTGAGGCGCGCAAACATTGCACCTCATGAGCCAGAGGGTGGAGTTTGTGCCTTGCTCAAGTGCATCTCAAAAGTAGTCAGGAAGAAGACCAGTATCACTCCAACATTTATTTATTTTTTCTTTCTGCGGCAGGACTTGACCCATGAAACTCCTGATTTTCAATTACTGATCGAAAAATAGAAACTTGTTTTTAAACTCACCATGACATCAATCAAAGACCAATGCATGGTAGTGGTGTCCAGCTTGTGGATATCATTAGAGAAGCAGTCAGCCTAAAGCGCAGGAGAGGAAATGAATTAAATACCTTAATTTTCACGTGTGACAGTGTGTTTACCCAAAATTCATACTGAACTCAATTTGCCAACTTTCACAACAGATATATTTCCATGACTGAAAAGGAAGCTAGTCAAAGACTTACCAGCTGCTCGTATCCTCCAAATATATACATTGCCTTGAACAGAACGCAGGCTGAGTGACCATCTCTTGCCCCTGGAACTGTCCCAGAAATTCTTGGTGTGAACCATCTGTGGGTATCTGCAGCGCAAGGAGAACTTACATTAATTCCCACCACTATGCGTCAAACTGCTGGTAACAAGTAAGATATTTAGTGAGCGTTTTACACTATGCCATTTTGGTCCGTTTCTGTACAGGCAGCCAAAATGTCTCTATTTGCGTAAAATAGTTTATCCGATTAAAAGGGTAGCATACAAAACGTTTGTTTTACAAACAGCACAACTCAACATTGACAAAACACGCAAACTCCATCCGTAGGTCCATTTTCTGTAATGCTTACCGGTCGTCCCATGAGGATCCAGGGCGAGATGGACACTACTCCTGCTGTTTTATTTTGATACAACATAATCAATCTGCTTCCATGGAGGACTACAGAAATCTGAGAATATTTACTGTTGAGAAGCTGAAATTCTGGGGATTTCTACAACGATCGATTTGACAACTGGTTCATTGTTGACCAATTGTTGCACCTCTAAATTATTTGTTTTTAACATTTGTCAAAGAAAACTTTCTGTGCCAAATAAATGAAAAGCATGTTGACAGCATTAGCTCTTACAACCACAACCTTACCTAGTTTTAACCTCAGACTGTCAGAATCATGTGTCGTGAAATGTCTGAAATGTCATGTGACATTTCAGACTGCCTCTTAGTTTTAATTTTAACCTGCCCATACAAGAAATAATTGATTTTCCTCACAGTCAACATAGACCGAACCCAATTGAAAACTGTGGTATGAAATAAACTGGGGATTTTCTGAACCACGCCACCCCTAATTCATAGCTATGGACACTTTGGTATGTTCAAATCAACCAATATACTACATCTCTCTCTTTCTCTTGAAATAGAGAGCGAGAGACAGAGAGACAGAGAGACAGATAGACAGATAGCTAGTAAAGGAAACTGCTAAGATTTGTGATCTTCATTATTACCCTGATGGAATTTGCATTACATTCCCTATGGACAGTTCGCAGACATATTGTGAGTCGTATCTACTTACTGACATCGAACGCATACAGCACATTGCAGGCTCCTTCAGTGTCATTGCGTCCCCCCCACAAGTAGATGGTCTCATCCAGTAGCACTGCCGTGTGACCATAACGCATGTATGGCACTTCTCGTGCACGCTCATGTCCAACGGGCCTCACCGGGGGCAAGTTCATCCAGCGCATTGACACTATGGAAAAAAATGGTAGAGAAATAATATCGTAAAACAGTGTGGGAGAGTTTAGACTTCTCTTGTGCTCCAAGAGGATGAAGTTGATACATTTTACTAAAATGTGTTTTTTATGTTTGCAATGCTGTTTCATTCTTGTATAATATTTTACCAATTACTGTACTCATTTGCATATGTCTACGACAGAAGGTGGAAACACATTTTAAAAATCAATCACAAGGTAGAGCGGTGTGACAGCAGGCAATGCTGCAGAACAGACATCAAAGGGAAGAATTACAGAGCAAGCAAACTGATGAAATAATGAAACAATAGCTGAGATGCTCTCATTTCCATTTCAAATGAGCCAACTGCATCTTCATGAACGTTTGCTTGCGCCGATCTTTTGGCACTCACCAAATAAGGCGGCTCAAATTACTCAACCTACAGATGATAATGGACAAGTATTGTGGAAAGACTTCATTAATACTCAAGCAATTTGGAATTCAAACCAAAACAGGCTTTCAAGTAAAAAAAATTGAGGTCACAAAAGTCAGCATATCACGCAAGACTTGAGTACCTGTAAATCTTGCAAGACCTCACCAAACAACTGCTATTGTTAGCTGTTAGTGAATCACTGACTGGCTCGCTGCACTCACCATTGCCACGAGTTAACATTTTAGAGTGAATAACTTTTACTTTACAGAAACGGTTACTGAAATCTTCCATTCACGAGGTACCTCAGGGTTGTGCCTTTTATTAAGACCTCCTTTTAGGGATTCAAGTTAGGAGAGTGCTTATGTGTCTTTTTTAAAGGGATATGGTCTTGCTTTCTAAGTGTCCTTGGGTGCATTGAAAGGTGCTATGCAAATCAAATTTAAACTTATTATTATTATTATTTATTTTTACCTTATTTACACAACTGTTTAGCTATTAATAAGTTATGTATGCAAATTATTGCCTGTGCAGGTAAAAGGACATATCATATCAATTTATTATTTAGGGGGAAACTGCTTAGAAATCCCAACTGAATTTACACTTAGCATTTTAATTAAATGGACATTAAAAAAAAAATTTCATCAAGCACATTCTTGAGCATGACTTTTGACTCTTCAGCCGGGCTTTTTTCGAATTGGCTTTAAAAGTCAAAAGAAGCTTCCATATAGCCGCAACAGTAGACATTTCAAATACTATTTGACAACTTGATAGCTGTCAAAGTGCAACCCATGGAAACACAGAGTGTATGGTTATCCATTCTAACTTACCAGTGTTGAAAACATGCACGTCAATCTGACGTAGCGTCTCATAGTCCTCCCCGGAGCAGTAGCCCCCAAAGGTGTACACCTTGTGCCCCACGGCCACAGCGGCATGATTGACTCTCCGTGGCCCTCCTTCAAGGTGGACAGACCAACGCAACATTCCACTTGGCTGCACCTCTGCAGAGTTGATCACTTCGCCTCCATTAGGCCAATTTCCACCATTTAACCTGTGAACACAATAAGAGGAGTTCAGGAAAAAAATACTCCTGGCAATGGCGGTGACAATAAAAGAACTGGTCCTGGACTAGCTTAGCCTTGCTGACAAGAACGAGAACATAAAAAGAGCAAGAAAAAATTCAAAAGTGGGCATCACATCCTGCAGTGTGAACGCTACCCATCTGATCGCCACAACCAGCTGCCGGAATTAAAACTAAATGTGAATGTAAAATTCTCACCCTTATCTCAGCGAACTGCTTTCAATTCCGCTGAGAGCTTTGAAATCCGCAGCAAATTCCGCGATCGGGGGATCACAAATTATTTAACTTTGGAGGTTTCTCTGTATATGCATAAAAGCCAGGATAAAATTGAAGGTTGCCTTCCAAAGAAAGAAAATAGCCATAACTGATATAACTGGAATTTGACAAAATGTATGTATGACAGGCCACAATGCTTCTGAAAAAAATGTTGCTTTTTGGTCACATCAGCTCTAATGTATGTTTACAGACACAAAACTGTGGCATACAAAGAAACTAACACAATACTGTAAACCAGGGGTGCCCAAACTTTTTGGACCGAAGATCTACTTTTCGATCAACTAACCTTACGGGATCTACCCTTACCGGCGCGCGCACACGCACACGCGCACACACACGCACATACACGCACACAAACACACACACACACCATGATGAGAAACAGCCTGAAACTGAGGCAGGCGATGCACTTTTTCAGCCTGTTAACTGTCGTAGCTCACACGTACCGTTTTAAAGTGTTTCCCTGGGCCCTCCTAGGTTCCTATTCTTTGCCCGTGCCCTCGGTGAATTGTGCACGAAGCAAACCCTGAATGAGAATAATGTCGATAAAAGATAGATCGCAACAGCTTTGGTCAGAAGCTGCAATTGCAGAGTGCTGAGCGCAAACAACCTCCGTCATCACGCGCCACCATAAGATTTACCTGCTTTATTTTATTTTTTAGATATTTATTTTGTGAAAAGGAGACTGATAGGATGATTGTGGTGCAGCGTACATTAACACAAAAAATATATTACTAACATGTACAAAGACACACAAATGGTTGATTAGTTTTTTTCTCCTCGACACTCTTGGGATCTACTTGGGACCTGTTTTAGATCTACCGGTAGATCAGGATCGACGTAATGGGCACCCCTGCTGTAAACCATGGAGGTGGCCCGATTATGTTGGAATGGGTCTAGCATTGGGTGCCTTGGATCGGTGAAGGCTAAAATGAAATGTGAAGATCAACTGGAGCTGGGCATTATACTGTATGTAGAACACCCAAAAAATCACAACTATTTTTTTCATATCCTCTGATATAGAATATCATCATATTAATTGCCAGTTTGAAAGCATTTGTACTATATTTGAAAACTATATGCAAAAGATGAACACAGAAAAACGTGAAAATATTTTTACTCAACAGAACAACAAATGTTGAACACTAAAATAACACAATGAACTACTTTACTGTCTTGTGTGTTTTAGCAGGTTGGAAAAATAAACAATGTTACCCTGCGGAAGTAATAAAAACGTAGGCGAAGGTCAACTAATTGGCTATTGTAGCAAACATTTCCACCGTGTTGGACAAAGGGAATTCGCTTGCAGTGATTTCCGTAATCATTCTGAAACTGATCACGGTCTCAAATGTTGATCATATCATTGCCCAGTTCTACTATCAAAACAATCAAGTCAAGTCAAGTCAACAGTATTTATAGAGCACTTTCAAACAGCCATCGCTGCATACAAAGTGCTGTACATGGAGCGATTTAACATATACAATAAACAGTAAGACGAATCAGTAATAAGTAATAAGTAATAAGGCGGTAGAAAGCACCAAGCAGTAAAATCAAGAGCAAATCTAAGTCATGCTGAGTCAAACGCCAAAGAATACAAGTGAGTTTTGAGGAGGGCTTTAAAGATGGGCAGCGAGGAGGCTTGCCGAATGTTCAGTGGGAGGTCATTCCAGAGAGATGGACCAGCAACAGAAAAGGCTCGATCCCCTCCAAAAGCAAAGCATCCTGCCCAGTGTCAGAAAGCTTTGTCTCAGTCTTAGTTTGTGGGTTATTCAACATAATGACCCAAAATACACAGCTAAAAACACCCACGTATAGCGAAGAACACAGAGGAACACATCAGACTATTCTGAAGTGACTTCCCATGAGCCCACATCTAAATCTTACTGAACGTCTGTGAAAGGTGCCGAAAGTTGCAGTCAGGAAAAGACACCCTTCAAATGTTTGCTCATGAGAAGTGGGCCAAAATACTTTACTCACATTGCAAGTCTCTGTGAGTTACAGAACCCGTTTGATCGCAGTGTTTGGCTGAAAAGGCTTGCAGTGTTTTTCTGAAAACCAAAATATTAAGTTGAGGGTAAAATCATTTTTGTCCAGATCAGTTTCATTGGTGCGTTTTTGACCCATTATTCCCATTTTAAAACAGTTATCATGTTCCTTAACAGGTCTCTGACAGTCTTTGGTGTCAATACACAAACGACAAAGGATTGCATCAACCCTAACTGGTAACGCCACCCTGGGTGAATGGTTTTGGGGTGGAGTTGGATCTCATGCAAATGAGGCACGGCACATTCCACCTACCTGTACGATTCCTTGGTCAGAATGCCATTGGGAGGCAGAGCTAGAAGCGACAACTGGGTGAGAGGCTAAATGTTCTCTGCAGCTCGGAGTCTAAAAAGAAAAGTGTGCATAAAACTCGCATTAAGATTTTCACTCGTGGTGGAAGGACTTCATCATCAAGCAGTCAAATCACACAACTGATGTGTCAATTCATGCGTGTGTTACACGGATTGATAAACACAACTACCAAAACCCACAAGCAACACCGTGACAACTTCACCAAATATTTGAGTATGTGCCAGTTATTAGAAGTTGATGCTGATCCTGCTCTTGAGCTACTAGTAGAAAGTGGTAACGCAACATTTTGCTTATTATACAAGAAACCTTCTGTGTACCGGTATTTTGGTGGCTGGATTCTGACCATCTCTTGACAATGGCAGAAATATCCAAAGGTCACATCAAACCTCTTCCACCGCAGAAATATCAATCCAAAGGTCACATCAAACCTCTTCCACCTAGTGGAAAATGGGAAAGTCAACCCCCCCCCCCCCAAAATGTGTTACAATAAATTGTATGCAACCCTATTAGTTTAAACACTGCATTCTGATTGATTCTGATCTGTTCAGACTAGTGAAAGCACATCAAACCTAATACTGTAAAAAAAATTGAGGGGTTGACTTCCCCTTTAAAATTGCATTATCCATATACTGGAATGGAGAGTATGATTTTTTTAAGTGGCTGCCTTGATTGCCTGTACTTACGTGCATTTTGGCAACAGAGAGTACAGGCTTCACTATTTCATCCACATGTCGGCCTGTTCTAAGCAGGGCGACCAAAACTTAGCACCACCCAAAGCTTAATGTGGGACCCTGCTCTAGGTACAATGCAATGCCGTTCTACCCCACTGTAAACAACAACCACAAAAAAAATAAAAAAAATTGAAACTTAAGGCCAAAAACAAACCGAAATTGAATTTATCAAATGAATATTGACTTCTTACTAATCCAAGGAGGAACCATCCATTCATCCATCCTTTCACTACCACTTGGGTCGCAAATGTGTTAGAGCCTATCTCAGCTGACCAGAGACAGCGGACACCCTGGATTGGTCGACATTTGCAAGGCACAAACAAAGATTTCCACTCACATTTATGGACGATTTGGAGTTGAACAAGGACAGTCTTGGAATGTTGGAGGCAACTGGAGTACCAGGAGAAAACCCACACAAGCAGAACATGCAAACGCTACACAGGAAGACCATAGCCTGGATTCGAACCCTCCCTCAGAACTCCAAGGGGAGACCCAGTTACAGCAAAACAGTTTGCAGCCCCCACTCTCCCCATTCTGTTCAATGACCCACTTTCTTGTTGACCTCCAACCTTTGTTTGCACTTAAAAATACATCCCCAAGGGACCTCATCTATTTTGAGGGGAGCACCAGATCTTGGCGACGATTCTTTTATTTCATCACACATACTGTTTATGCGTGCCTGTGTACAATGCACATCCACCTTTGCACAAAGTACAATACAATACATGCTGATTTATATAGCGCTATCACAACAGCGGTAACTGTAACAAAGCGCTTAACAAGACAGTTACATAAAATAAAATAACAAACACAACACTTAACATAAGGCATTAAGTAGAAGCAAGTCAAGGCAATATCGGGTTTGCACAACAGCATGCGTAAACTATGTGTCGTCACCTTCACTATGTTTATGTACAACGACCTCTTGAGAGGCGGTGAAAAAGATCCACATACCAAGGTGTCATAGGAGATCATGTGTCCGATTTAGGAACATGAACATTATTAGCTAATTAGAGTCATTGGAACAGAGCAAAAAGCAGCAACACCTTCCCACAGCCTCGTCCTGCACCTCGTTATCGTTAACAGTACCTTTTCACTGTCGTATCTGTGAAGGACAGTTAGGTGGTCACAAACAACTTAGACGAGGTTATCGCTATCTTGTTCCACATTCATGCGATAGTGTGGGACTCTTGCCGACTTGGCTAGGCTAAAGCTAAACTACGCTACCATAGTGAGCGCATGGCCCTAAGCCGACAATAGAATGACACGATTTACAACAGCGACATTTATTTGCATATGAGGCAAGGCTGGTCAGTGGACACCGCAACAACCATTGTGTTCACAGTGTTAATAAGTATCGTATAGCTTACCTTGGAGCAGAGACGTAGGCGGTTCTCCGATGTTTTTGGACGCAGGCAGGCAGACAGGGACGTTGTGACGTGTCAGTGGGTGAGGGAGCGCGCCCCCTAGCGCCCGAGTCACGACAAATCTGTCACGCGCATCTCATAGGAGTCATGTGACAGACACTGCAATAAACTGCCTACTTACTGTTCCGGTTTTACAGTTCAGTAATCTGGTCCAGGCACTGCCACTGAGAATGTTAATTGTTCAGAGTCAACCTGCATTGCCGGACAAACTTGATCACTTTCATAGAAGGTGAAACAGGCCGTCTACTGCTTGCCGGTGTGGATAACGTCGTCAGGCCTCATGTTTGTATACAATGTGGATATGTCCAAGTCATGTATCAGGGGTCCCCCGACAGGGAAGATTTTTATTCCTAATTAAACATCACCACTCGCAGGTCTCTGGGTTGTGCAGTGCATGTAATTTAATTACTTTTGGATTACATCAAATACCAGATGGTAGAAGGTATTGTGGTTGACCTCACAGTGCTGAGGTTGTGGGTTCGATCGTTTGCATGTTCTCCCAGCGCCTGTGTGGGTTTTCCTCGAGTCCTCCGGTTTCCTCCCACATTCCAAAAACATGCATGACAGAATCAGAATTAGAATCAGAATCATCTTTATTGGCCAAGTATGTAGAACACACAAGGAATTTGTCTCCGGTATAACACGTTGCATTAGTAACAGGCTGATTGAACACTCAAAATTGTCCCGTGGTGTTAGTGTGCGCAGATGGTTGTTCATCAATGTGTGCCCTGCCTACTGCCCGCAGTGAGGATAAAGCGGATCAGATATCTATATCTATATATATATTGTGCGTCGTCCCGCACGCGGGCTGTCCTTCCGTCTGTCCCTTTTCAAAACGTACCTACTTCACCGCGCCGCTGCGCGCCGCCACTGCGCCGCTCAGGCAGTGGCTCACTACGATCGCGCGGGCATCTTAGCGAAAAAATGTTGTCTACCCACAAGCATTGCAATGAAATTGTTAGCTATTTAGTAGAGCTAAACATCTCTTTATTTTCGCGATAAGCAATGAAGATGAACAAAAAGTTGAACCAAGCAACAACACTTTTGTGGGCCGAAGGCCCACCTTACCAGCCTTCCGCAGGAACTAGCTGATGAGCAGCCCTGAGGGCGGCGAACCAGCTAGTATATTTATATACATTATATTTGTCAGAGGGTGGCACGGTGTCGACTGATTAGCACATCTGACTCACATTGCAGATGGGTAGGGTCCAGCTGCGGCCTTCCTTTGTGGCGTTTGTATGTTTTCCTTGTGCCTGTGTGGGCTTTCTCCGAGTACCCCGGTTTCCTCCCACGTTCCAAATCATGCATGGCAGTTTAATGAACACTCAAAATTGTCCCTAGGTGTGATTGTGAGCGTGAATGGTTGTTGGTCTATGTGTGACTTTCGGTTGGCTGCCGGAAGACAGCTGGGATAGGCTCCAGCACGCCCACAGCACTTGAGAACAGAGATGGGCATTCATAATTGCACCATATAATTTTATTCAAAATTGCGCCATATAATTGCTGATGCAAATGAAGGTGCTCAAATTCTTATGTAATAGGGGAGCGTCGACTCAGAACAGATTCCAAAATAGCCAAACACAAAAAAATTTCGAAAACTGAAATGATAAAAAACCTTTTCATATGTCACCACAAATGAGTTGTACATATATCTCAGTCTTTGCAAATCTTTTCAGAAATTATCTTCAAACATGTACTGGATAAGGCATTTATAAACTATTTGTGAATTCACTTTACAGGGTCTTTTATACAAAGATGAAGCACTTGATTAAATTGTAATTCTAAACAAAAAAGCTTGTATTTGGATAGTAAAATAATTATGAAAAAGTGACAAAAGGTGTTGGTGAGAAGAAGTGGTCTCTCATTACCATCAACAGAGGGCGCCCACCAATTCATCCTTGCTCCTAGGTTTTGTAGAAGAGCAGCGGTTCCACTGTTACCGAGTAGATGTAACATAACACCTCATCTAGTTTCGGGCAAATAACATGAGCAGAAGCTCCAGTTGGCTCGGATACACTTTTGAGCATTCCAATTTAACTATTCATTTTAAAAAAGAAAGAAAGAAATAAAAAAACCTGGAATAAAAAATATGCCAGGCATAAGTCATGAAGCTGTCAGGAATAGAGTACAGTTCATTCTAGACTTTACAACCATTTGGGAACCTTAAAGAAGGTTCATATTAGATGTGCTGCATTTATTCCCCTCTGTTTGGTAGCTTTTTCTAACACTGCTCTCAATGTTTAGCATTACATTAAATTTTCCTTTCTCTAATGGCTATGGTAATTAAATGAACAACTGACTTTATTAAGTTTGGTATTCATATCTGCCTTTTCTTTTCTTTTTTTGCTTGTGGTTTAAGGAATTCATCATAATTAACACTTAGGAAACAGTTTTATTGACAATTAACATGGTTTTATGCATTAAAACATTAAAATCACCTGAAACATACATGACACACCCTAAATTCAGGGTGATTCGCGCTTTAATTTTACAAAGCATGACATTGCCAAGGGGTTGGGTTGGTTGAAGGTACATCAACCTGGTTTCAAATGCAGGGAAGTAGAGACTTGTCCAAAGATTGTGGCACTAAGAAAACATATTACAACTGCCATGGGACTGCCTGCATCACTATTGAGTTTGATCCTCTGTCGCGGCGCTTTGATTGATACGTTGTGTGCAGGCATTTTGTCCCGATGCTAGTTGCATGTCATGGACAATAGCCAGACTGCAAACTCTCTTAACCCTCATATTATGTTGAAAAAAAATCACATTGATTATGTTGTGGGTCATTTTGACCCGCACTGTAAAAATCCACACAAAATAGTCAAAAAACAGGTTACACCAGTAACAACTTTGTTTAAGATGATGTAAACATTCAGATAAGAGACAGACAACAGATTTTAATCCCAAAAGTATATTTAAACTCTTTATAGGTGATTGATTACATACAAAAGATGGACATGAGCGAAAAAGCTGGAGACCCGTACAGATCTTAGGTGGATGAGACTGAGTCTGCATAAATAAAGAGGCTTCTCACGCCTGACGGCTAAAATACACACAAAGAAGCTTATGCAAACCGTGATCACTCAAACTTTCCAAAACCTGTCCACACAGCAGAACTTTTCACACTGTTGATATTACACAATTGCAGTTAGATGATATTATTGTCTGGAAGACGTCCCGAAAATTTGGGGATGTGGCAAGTACAACAATCTCGTCTGGGTCGATTGCTTTGCGTTTGAGCTGTTACATGTAAGCCTCATTTATCTTCATGATACTGATACTGAGGTGTTCACACGCTGTTAGCGTGAACATTCATCTTAAGTGTGTTAAGAAACTTGGAGGGTCATGGAGAACCACAATGTATTCCTGCAGACATTGTAACCCCCATTTTGAGTGTTTCTCTTTGTTGTATTTTTGAATGGCTGTATTTGTTTTCTTCTCATGCATCCTTGCTTTGAAAGGGACAAATCCTTTTTGACCAATTACATATGCATGGACAACAGCAAACTTTAGTCAGAGATGCCTCGATGTGTCCCTAAATGTATTTTTGACAATGATTTTAAAAATGCCTCGACTTATTTCGTTGCACATCACGATTTTGAGGTAATTATTGTTTTGTGTGTTTAAGTGTGAATTGCAAAATACAGATTTGACCATGTGTTCCAAGTTATGACATTGTGGTATAGAAAATGGATGCTGGCTTTTTCGATTGATAAAATGTCACACTTCTGCTATTGTACTATCTCAAAAAAAGACAATGTCAAGAATGCCTCAGTAAGTTCTTCTTGAGGTGCTCAGCGAATGTTTTGTTTCAAAACGGTCTGTGGTGCCTCCTTTTTTAAAAGGCTAGCCTGATCGTCACACCTGTCAGCGTTTGCACACATTGCGTCATCCATCTGATCCCGCAGTGTCCACATTTGCTTAGTGGTGTGTTTCACAGCTTTAATAGCCAGCACATGTGGTGTCTGTCTGTTGTTGGGACTGACACGGAGAACAGGAGTTGTCCAACTGCAGAATGACTCTGCGTTAACAACAACTGCTACAAACCAACTGCCGTTTGGTATTTTGTGGGCAGGAATAGCGATGGAAGAGCTTTACAATGTTTGTCTGCCATGAAATCGATAGCACGTAGCCATTTTCCTTATCGGTTCACATCAAAACCATCCATCTGTTGAGATGACAAGCAGCACAACCACCATTGTACGAAATAAAGTACTAAGTGAAAGGAGAAGTGTGTGTTGGTATTCTCTTGAAATATCAAGTATCAAGTACAACTTTATTGTCAAATGTCAAATGAAATTTCTTCTCTCACAAGACAACATATAAGGGGAGCCACTGCGGGTGCCCGCGTCGCCATCAAACTGTATGCACAGTAGAATTGCTGGAATGAGGCACACTCTTGGAATTGATTGATCTCCAAATTCTGCATTATTATTGACCCTCTCCTGAAATGACTCTCCAACATGCAGGCTTTCCATTGCATAATCTCAAAATAAAGTAAGCAGTCCTGCCGTGAAACACAGTCAGGCTTGTATCAGTCAAGGCCACGATCTGTTTATACGATCACACGAAAGGACAAGGAGCTGCAGAATGGGAATGTGCAGACATATTCCCAGGATGTTAAATACTCTGATTTGACTTCCGCAATAGCTGGATAAAGTCAACAGCTACATGCAGTCCAGCATGATGTCATAGTACATGATCTAATTCTGCGGCCAGATGATTGAATCATGCATTTTCCTTTAATTTGTTGCTTATTTAATGAACAGAGCTCTTTGTGAGTTTCTTAAGATGAAGATTGGTATGCACATGTGCTGATTTTCTTGCTTGTGGTTCACTGAAATAGCGCAGCATTAAGAGAAATTAGGACTTGTATAGCAGCTTTTATTGACCAATTACGTGTGAACCAACAAGCGATGCTTTGTAAGGAAATTCTTTCAGCGGGGCTATGGATTGAACAAAAATTAGTAATTCCACATCTTGCTTATGGGGTATAAAAAGTTGGGATCAGACTGGGTGAAAGCTACCCAAATTCAATTTTAAAATATTACGCGGTATTTGGACTGAGACTGAAAGCTTAGTTCAGTGAAAACAAAAACTAATGGACCAAGACCAAGCTCCAGGCATTCGTCCCCAAAATGTCCCTGTCAGTGTATGAATACAGTATGTGTGACGTAACATTGTAAGGCATTCAAAAGCACCGCTGTGGTGAAAATAGACTTCATAAATGCAGTCCATTTAATATTAACCATACAAATGTAGCTCTGTGGTTTGTCATCTTTGTAGTTTATTCCGAGTGCCTTTAATGCACATACCAGTTGTTTAGTGTATGCGGTGCGCTTGTGGCTTTGTGTGTCAATTGGCCTTGTGTGTTCATTTGAATGAGCAAATGTGTCCAGGAAAGTGCTTCGAAGTTAAGTTAAAGATAATGTGTGCATTATCATTATGCTGGACTCGTTATGCTTTCTTTCAGGCCGTGACACCTTTTTTTCCGTGTAGTAATCTTTTTTACATTTCCCGTACTTTTCAAGCGCTATTTAATTTTTACAATCCTAATATACCCCGCATAGCGTACGTGTAAAGCCCAGTGTGTACAAGTCTCGCCCGAGTTGCTCAGATTGACTGCAACAGGAGAGACAACTGGTAGCATTTTGTCCTGAATGACTTTAATTATGTGGCTTACTTTCTATTTTTGCCGAAAGGCAGCCGCACTTCTCCCTCCTTCCTCTAAAACAGTTGGGACATTGCTTCGTGATTGCATGACAACTGTTTGAAAGCCAATTGTTTTTTTCACGTGCCGTTGAACGACACTTGCCTATAAACACGCGTATGATGCTCCGTCTCTATATGCGTCATACTTTATCTCTCCAGTGTTATATGCACTGCTTATTCTTGCGCTGACTCATCCAACTGCCTTTCCTTGACTGGTAACATTTATGATCAACAACACACACCTGTTGTTGGCGATATTGCACCTTGCCATCTAATCACCAGGAAATATTTTGATACTGTCAATAGTTAGGTGCATCCACATTGCCTTCAATTATACATATTCGCAATTACCGGTAGTGGAAGTAGTGCTTTAAAATAGCTTGTAACAACATTCCATTGCCTGTACTGTACTTGTACAATACAAAAAAAGTGATCCTAATCTCTTTGTCATGATGTTGCTAAACAATGAACTCGTTGTTGAAACACTAGAAAAAAAAGGTAAACTGTAAAATATTGGCATAGCCTCCTGACTACCAGTAGTTCAAATTTGTCCTCTGTAGAGGACATTTTTTAACCTAAATATCTCCCACCCAGTGCCTCCAATCGCATTAACTCCTTTTGTTACTCGAAAGAGAACATTCAGTGCTTTCCAATGATACCAAATTTGTAGGGGTTCGAAAGAGTAAGAAAATGGCTTCCCTCAATGCAAGCACTTTTTTATGGGAATAGGAAAAGTAATACTTTTTATCAAGCACATTTTGTCTTGAAATGCTGTTGTCATTTTAATTATAAGACTCTTATTAACACGTTAAAGTGTTGTTTGAGTTCTTTTAAGTGTATTTGAGCCTGTTTAAAAAATGTAGTGAGATTTCAAAAAATTCTTTTGGAGTAGTCCAATTACTTCACATAGATTGGGGAATTTCCAAATAAGTGTGATTGGAAAACATATTTTTTTCCTGGTAGTCAGGAGGAGAGGCTAATTAGGCTCACTTATAACCCTTTCCCACTGCCGCAAAACCACGGGTAAACACGCATTTTTGGGCAGTGGGAATGACTCACTGGCCAGTGTCAATCCGTGTCCACCAGCACGCCATGGGAGGTGGGTTGTGATTGCCTCCGCTCCGTATCGCTTGCAGTTTAAAAGACTGACACGGTAGATGCCCGGTAATTACGTGATGACATAGGGCGGTACGTGATGCGTCATAACATCGCTCGCCATCGCCCTCGTATATAGCACGCACCCCCGCAATTTCGGCCAAATATTCACGTCGTCTACGTTGTCTCAGTAGTAGCAAAGAGTTGATCCTCTGCTGATTTTCGACCATTTTAAGGACGGTAAAAAGCATGATAAGAGAAAGAAGACTCGCTTCCATGTTACTTTGTTTACCACCAAGAAATCTGCCGCACTATCATCTACGCAATCAAAGTGTGGTGACGTAACCAGACACAAAGTGGTGGAGGGGGGCGCAGAATCACCTTGTGTTGGTCAGTGGGAAAGAGACAATATGCCAATTGGTTGCGTGTCGCCACGGATCACTACTATCCACTAGTTTCAGTGGGAAAAGGGTTCCTATGACGTTAACCAGTAAATGCACGGAACACATATATTTTTTCATAGCACTTGCACTCATTAGATGAGCTAACTCTGGACCTGTCACCCGCCAATCACAGGGCACATAGACAAACCATCATTCGCACTGACATTTACGCAGAATTTTAACAATTAGCATGTGGGTGGAAGCGAGTGTACCTGGAGAAAACCCACTCTCGGCCGGGGAGAACATCAAAACTTCATAAAGGTACCGAGATTCAAATGCTGAAACTCGAACCTTTAAGTGCGAACCACATGCTGCCCTCATGGGATAAATGTAAATGTTTATTCATTGAAATTCTAAACAAGTTAAAACTCAATGTGCTTCGTCACGTTTTTGTCACAGTGACAACTTATTTGTCATCTTATTGTCATCTGAGGTTACACATTTACAAGCACGCATTGCTCAGCGTGTTGTCAACAATGAGCTCATCCATTCCTCTAATGGGAGGTGACATGAGTGAGACGAACAATAAAGCCCAACTCTCAGGTGGGTCCAAGGTGTTACGTAATGCCCCTGAGGCTACTTTGAATTTTAAAGGAGAAACCATTTATTTGCCTGTCTTCAATTAAACCCATGCTGTGATGAGATATCAAGTGTTGACCAAAGTTCATTTCAAAAGGGTCTGCTAATTATTGCTCATTTCTTATTCACCCCATGCACAGAAGATGACAGGGAAGAATTACCTCATCTAAAACATTAAGCTAATGTTGAAAATGAAGTCAAGATGTAGATTGTCTCACTTATTATTATTTACTTACTTTATTTATTTACTTTACTTATATAAAGTTATTTTTAACAGAGCAGCCCCAAGTATGTAAATGTACAAATGCTTGTCAATGTAAATGTATTCAACTTCAAACCTTTCTTGTTTGTTTCTGTATGTTTTTTGCATTAAAAATGCTCTATCCTTGGGAAAGTGGAGTGACTCAGATGTGCAGTAATGCGCCCCAGGCAGACCGCAGCACCAGATAAGAATCTGTTCATGTGATTAATTCATCGCACTACACCGGGTCAACACAACTTCCACAATAAGACTCGAAGGCAGCCAACCTTCCGCTGGAATAACACCACAGGTTAAAGGTTAAGACTCTCTCGAGGTGATTGATACCTTTAGGGGAGTAAAAATAAGACACACGACATTTTCTGTTATACGGGCCTTTGATATGACTAGATTGCTTCCTGCTGCTGTTGCACCATCACCATGGGAACCAACGCTGTTATACATGACTGTGTGACCTCATCCCGGCAGCCTAACTGCCACCTGAGGGTTTCTTGGAACCAAACTCAAAGAAAAGTATGTGCGTGTCCCTGATCTGAACACCGATTTGGAACACCAGCACCAACCATAGTCTTGCACCAAAAACAAAATATTAGTTCCTATTTGATGTTTCAACCTACAAATTACTTTTGGGCAACAAATTAAGGACATAAAAGGAATGATTCATTTTACAGTAACAAGAAGAAAAAAAACAAGATGACAGCCTGCTCATTTAATATTCATTTCGCGAACAATTTTGCAGTCAAAGATGGTGGAATGGTTGCCTTCCACTGACTACAGTGCAGGCAGCATGAGTTCAGTTCCCTCTCAGTGACGGTGTCAATGTGAGTGTAAATTCTTGTCATGTGTCCTGCGCCTGACTGATGAGCTGTAGTCTGCCTTTCACCACAAATCAACTGGAATAGGCTCCAACTGCCCTGAACAGTATAAACACTAATAGAATGAATAGATGGAAGTCCATGAGCACTATGGGAATGGTTGAACGTCGACTATCGTAACCCGCCTTTAGTTGTGTATTAACTCTATGTCATCATAGGATTATATTTTTACATTTGCCTCAGGAGAACAGGTTAGATGTATGCTTCAGGGCAAAATATTCCTTTGTCGCTGCTTGCCTTTTTCTGCTATGTGAGGATCCTGGCAGTCTTCCTTTAAAAACAGTGACTAATTTGGTATTTAATTTCATATGATGTCATTCAACACTTGAGTTTTTGTGCGATAAGAATGGACGTGTTTTTAAGAAATGTGAATCAGGACTCAGACGATAATCAAAGTAACGCTGGTGTTAGTGTGCATAGGTGTGTGCGTGTGCGTGTGTGTGTGTGTGTGTGTGTGTGTGTGTGTGTGTGTGTGTGTGTGTGTGTGCGTGTGCGTGAGAGCGAGCATGTGTGCATGTGTTAGCGAGAGAGAGCGGAGACTCTGTTCTCTTTGAACTGCTTCCCAGTCTGAACGGGTTGACACAATAAAGCCCTTTCAAAACAGGAAATGTTGAAGGCCATAAATCTGGCATCGATGGTAAGATCTTTTTCATTTGTGTTTTGCAGGAACTCTTAAATGGGTGGGTACAAAATGGTAGAAGAGTAGTAAGCAAGTTGCAGTTTTTATTATATTGTAGCTTTGTATTTTGTGGTGCAGTATGTCAATACTTGATTGAGGATTCTCATCATAAAATCTCATCAGACTGAGGGGGCTCTCCAATTATGTTGCTCACCGAGAGGTTTGGTGCCTTCTTTTTGGGTACCTCAACGTTTGCTCATGTTTTAAAAACTATGACGGGCTTCAAGAAGTCTCCATCAAACAACATGCCACCATTATAGATCACACAACTGCTGTTAACATTTCTTAGGAATGATACAAAATAAATAAATACATGTAAAAAAAATACCCTCATGATGGAACAATATTTTTTTTTCTTTTCCCCAAATCTTAGCACCTCTGTTTGGGGTTTTCAAGTTCTCCTTTTGCTTGTGTGTGTCTCTCTCACATTTTTTTAAACGTGCATGCTCATCTGAAGACTGATTTACAAGGCCAGATTTATTTATTTTTTGGCAGACTTCCATAACTTTAGAGACCCCAAACATTAAGATAAAAATTTTAAAAAATCACGGTTACAACAGTTTTGAACATGCGGTGTGTGATGTGCAGCCACATGGCAAAATGAACACATCATGGACAAACCAATTTCACTCATGAATATTCAAAGTCAGACGTCAAAACCTCTCAAGACTAAATGTTACTTCAGAGTAAACGAACATGTGTATTTTATTCGGGGGGGGGGGGGGGGGGTTCCACAGGGAGAAAAAAAATGTGACATAAAAATAAAAGGTGTTGGTGAAAGCAGTGGAGACAGCATGAGCACAGACTTTCTGTTGTTTTGATTTTGGATTCCCCACCGTGCTTCCTCGCTGTCTTATCAACTCACTTTCTGACTGGCTGCACGTCACTGTCAACAGGCTGTGTGCTCCTTTTTCCCCCAGGCACACCATGCATGGGGAGATGTGGGGCCAAAAGAATCCAGCATGTTGAATATCCCCGATATGAGATTTGAACCGCCCTAAAACATCCCTCTGAGTGGTCGAGATCAGCCTGAACACACCACACGTTACAGGGATATGTGATATTATCTTTGGAGCCATTGCAAGAATTAGAGGATCTTTACGATTGTCAGGAGAGAACAATCAGGACTAAAGTCAGCCGAAGTATTCTGCCATTTAAACCAGGCTTTAATGAAAAACTCAAATTTGCCCAGGTTGTGAAAGTGCCTGCATGATTGTTGTTGTTGTCGTTTTAGGCCTGTGACTGATTGGGAACCAATCGTGAATGTAACCTGCCTCTTCTCTCTTGATCAGGATAAGCAGTAGAAAATGGATGGATGGCTCGATGATCAATGTATAAATCTTCAACTCAAATTGAGTGTCAAAATTGACATTAAGCAGAAAAAGTATTCTGATTTAAATGTGACAAAAAATGTAATCTGTCCTCGGTGAAGTCTGCCTGTTGTTCAAAAAAAATTCTGGAATAGGCTTCAACACTCCACTATGCTGAAAAAAGTGGGACAACAAAACGGTATGATGGATCTTAGTCTCATGCCTCAACACCACTGATATTCCCACCTACCTATGATAATTTTAAAATGCTAGAAACCATTTGTAATAGAATAATAAAAAATATATACAGTATAGCATATAACAGAAATGAACCCCCCCCTCATATTTTTGTAATTAATTATTCAGTTTCGTGGGACAATGTTCCACTGAAGAAATGACACCCTACCACAGCGTTAAATAGTCAGTGCACACCGACAGCAGTATGACTGCATAAATTTACTGTCCTCTCAAAGTAACTCAATACATGGACTTTATTGTCTAAATTGGTGGCAACAAAAGTGAGTACACCCCGAGATGAAACTATCCAAACTGTGTTTTTCACACAGGGTTAGATTTTTTTTCCTTTTTTCAGAAAAAGCCTTAATTTAAAAATTGCATTCCATCTTTTCTGGAATGTGTTGCAGTCATGAAATTCAAAGTTAATGATTATTTGCTATAACAAAGTATATTCGTTTGAATATTAAATATATAAATATATTTGAAGTGTATTCAACTAAATATAGGTTGAACATCATTTGCAAATGAGCAGCCTGGTGGTTGACTGGTGAGAGTGTCCGCCTGACGGTGCAGAGGTGCAGTGTTTGATTCTTATCGCAAGCCATTTGAGCACTTATTCCAAATCCCTGATATCAAACATAAGTGTGTGTCACTAGTTCGATATCTTTCAGCACTAGTTCGACACTTGGCCACACTAGTGACACACTTTGACGAACTAGTTGCATACAAACTCCAACTAGTCATTCATTTTCAGCAACATGTCAACTTGTCAATCATGGATTATTCTAACGTGAACTTGTGACACGTGATTTCCTGCACTAGTAAACAAGTGAGAGCTAAAATACTCACTAGTTTACTAGTGGTGGATACAACAGTAGCTAGTTCACTAGTTAAAGCCCCTTGACGCCTTGATATCTAACTAGTGAATGTCAAAAATGTTACTTGTTCACTGGTGATGCCCCAAATATTTACTAGTTGCACTAATGTGACATTTAATGTCGCACTAGTTTAACTAGTGAGGTCTAAAATGTTCACTAGTAGAACTAGTGGATGCCAACCTGCTCACTAGTAATCTAGTTGCACAAAATATAATGAGGAGGTGGGGCAGAAATGTGGCTGCAGGATTCCTATTGGATCTGCAGCTAAAATACACCAATCGGGATTCAGATTTTGTCATAATCACACCCACTTCATTTGCATGTTTTACACTAGTTTACAAGTTGTCCTGAGGATGTGCAGCTAGTTCACTAGAGGATGCCCATTATTGGTTACATGTCGACGAGTGAATCCAGGAATACAAACTAGTAAACTAGGTGAAATCAATTTGACCTTACACGTTAACTAGATGGTTTCAAAATGTGAACATGTTCACAGGTCAATGTAAAGATATCCACTAGTTACACTAGTTGGGCTCATTTTCACTGTACCTGTTAACTAGTGATACACATGTTTCCTCACTAGTAAACTAGTTGGGTTCAGTGTGACACACTAGTAAGCCAGTGACACAGATTTTCGTATCACTAGATAACTAGTGGAACGTATTTTGTCTCACTTGTCAGGCTCAATACTGAACATGTATAGACTTTGACTGAACATGTTTGACAAAACAGGGCACTAGGTGACATGTGCACACATCAAGTTTACTAGTGAAATAATCACATTTGGCTAGTTTACATGTTTGGCAGTTACAAAACTTTACAAGTTCACTAGTTGTGCACACATTAATTATCCAGCCATCCATTTTGTGATCCGCTTTAACCTCACAAGGGTTGCCGGAGGGGGGTGATGGAGTCTATCCCAGCAGTCTTCGGGCAGTTGGCGGGGGACACCCTGAACCGGTTGCAAGCCAATTTCAAGGCACAGAGGGACGAACAACCATCCGCACTCACACCCTGGGACAATTTAGAGTGCTCAATCAATCTGCCATTCATGTTTTTGGAATGTGGGAGGAAACCGGAGTACCTGGAGATTTTGCACTTGTAATTATTACGATTAACACTGTGTGGATACTATACAGCATACGTGTCAAAGTCAAGGGCCCAGATCTGACCTGCCACATTATTTTATGTGGCCCGTGAAAGCAAATCAAACATGGCAACATTCATGATGATTGCTAAAATATATACCAACATTTAAAATTCTCACATATAATAAATAAAAGAGACACTGTAAGCATTTTGTTGTGATTTTTCATTTGCAATTTCCCTTGCCGTTTGCAAGAACTTTTTGTTACCCTCATTCTTATCCTGGTAATTTTGTTACCAGCGTTTTATGTGGTACTTTATTGGTCGTGTTACCTTATTTTGTAACTAAAGAATTTTTATAATACAATTTCTTTTGGTATACGTTTGAGGGATCCGCTCCTATTCCGGATTAGTCAGGCACCCAAATCGGCTGAAAGTAGACGTCTCATACGCAGCGAAGTTATTTGGCAGGCCTCTTGCAGATATGAGTGGCAATTCAGCTGAATCTGCCACCGAAAGTGGTGTCAGTGAAGTTCTTAATCGCGTCTGGAACGCTCTTAACGTTGCAAAACGAGCATTGTCGGTGCAGATGGACGACAATAATCTATTGCGAGCCACAAGAAGCACTTTTCGGAGACGAAGAAGAGCACGCCCGACGGCAGGTAGGCTAACTTTGACAAATCTTATTGGCTCTATAAATGTTGCTATTGCATGAGTTTCAATCAATGTTATGAATAATACGATAAAAATGAAATAGTTTGGGCCATATGCCTTTTATTTGGTACTGTGAAACTGAGTGTAAGTATATAATAATGAGAGGGGAATCGAAGATTATATGCCCGAACGTCTTTGGCTATTTTGAGATTAGAATACCTGTACCCAATTTGCTGAAGGTACTATTGACAGTTGCATATTCTGTTCCTGTATACAGAAACGCAAACACTTGTTCATGGGATACACGGAGTCTGGAGAGTAAGGCTATTCCTGTTGCCGAATTCCGATCATCTTGTACTCCCGCCTCATTCGGAATGCTGCAAACCGACCAGAATTGGTTTGGGTAATGCATAAATGGCAGTTTTTCACAGTGAGATTATATTTTTACCCCCGACCCCCATTTGTTACTGTTATTGCTTCATTGGATGTGTAGTCCTGAACTGGTTGCCAGCCATATCACTAATGTTCAAAAGTTCGGGGTCACTCAGAAAATCCTCATGCTTTAAAGAAAAGCAATGTTTGTTTGTATTGTTTTAAAAAAACACTAGCGATGTCAAGATTGGTATTTCCAATTAACTTAATGTTATTGTCATGGATAAAACGGTGGGTAAGGGTATAAGTGACCTCAAACGTAGGAACAGTACATACCCTTCTGCTTTTATTGTAAAAATTATGCTCATATGTTTGATTTTTCTTTTTTTCTGGGGATGGGTATTTATTTTCCAGGGATCCCAAGTCATGATCTGCAAGGGACAAACTCCCCCGAGTGTTATGCACAACTTTCATGGAGTCTCGCAGAGTTTAATAATTACATCTGTCAAAGCTTCCCATCAGTTAGCCTAAATGTTTTTGGATTTCATCTCGCAAGAGCTGATAAGTCGAGGCGTCTGACTAGAATTCAGGCAAACACTTTAAAGGACCTCAAAACAGCAGTTGGCAGAAGCAGAATATATATTCTTCCCCAGACCAATATTACACTGCCGTTAGAGGTTAGTCTTTGTATTGATCAAACATTCCTTTTGGATATTAGCACTCTGACTGATTAATAAGACTTTGTCTTGACAACATAGATCACTGAATTTGAAAATACTCACGCTGTACCAGAGAGATCCTAACCAACTGAACACGAGAGCATTCCCCAGTATTTTCCTCCTCCACCATCCACAACATTGATGGCTTCACCTACTGCTACCTCAACAGCCACCAGACCTGAGGTCTCACGCAGTACCCAATCTCGACCCCCTGCATCATCAGGTATCATATCTCTGCCCTCACCTGCAGTCCCTCAGGTCATGCCCTCTGCTCCTGCAGTACCAGTTCACTTGTCATTTGTCACATCTAACAACAATTCCGATGCAAGTTCTCAGTCTTTGAAATCTGAAAAAACTGCATTTTTTTATGCAGGTATGAAGAGGAACAACCCAACATCCCCGTGACGGCTCTCACTGTAAAGCCCTGAGTGAGGAGCAGTTCAATTTGATCCCTTGCAATGTCAAGTGCTGGTCTTGCTCGTCAACCTAAAGTATGGAAATAAAAGGATTAAGGAATTCAAGCAAATGAATCACTACGTGTTTTTTATATACTGTATACAGTACAGGCATATAGACACAGATGTACATAAAAGTATATGCAGCTTCAACACCACGAGCAGCTATTTTCTCTAACCATTTTACTCAAGAAAAAAATAATTCAAACTTATAATTGAATAACTAAAAGATCACTAGTTATTGCTTAAAAGTGTATAGCCATAGCGTTACTTAATAGTCTACTGATTTGCAGGAAAACCACTGGTATAAAACGACGTTTGACAGGGTGATAGAAGGTAAGTCACAGCAAGTCATCAGTAAAACCCGTGTGTAGTTCGAATAAAAATACATACAAAAAAGCAATGACAAAAAATGGTAGCCATTTTACCTGTGTGCAAACGATGTGCCACATGGGAACAAACATGTCCACCATTAGGAGCGGGTCCCGCAATGATGACAGATCGGAGATCTATTAAACTTTGAATCAAATTTTGAATAGTATCAACGCTAAACTGGTCACTAACTCTTCTTAAATTAGCAATTGAAATGTTTATCGCGCGTGCTTCACTTTCACCGGCAGACCCTTTACGACAGGCACTCTCTATTGCCCTGCACCTTCGCCGAATACGTCTCAGGACGCTGTCCGCCATTGTTGTTCTAAAAAACTAAGTGGGCACAGAAGTTCCAAAATCATGAGCCCTGACTGGTGGGATGATACTATTTTGAAACGTACAGCCAATAGGATACCGTTACATGTTTTCGTAGTCATCCTTATTTGCATGTAATGCTAGTAGAGTGTAATGTCACCAGCACTACAAGTGGGCCCATTACGGCCTTATATGTTCACTAGTAAGCGTCAAAATGATCTTACTAGTGAACTAGTGGGCACATTTATGGCCTTACATGTTCACTAGTAAGCGTCAAAATGATCTTACTAGTGAACTAGTGGGCGTATTGCGGCTTACATGTCAACTAGTAAGCCTCAAAATGATCTTACTGGTGAACTAGTGGGCGTTTTGCTGCTTACATGTCAACTAGTAAGCCTCAAAATGATCTTACGAGTGAACTAGTGGGCGTTTTGCAGATTACATGTCAACTAGTAAGCCTCAAAATGATCTTACGAGTGAACTAGTGGGCGTTTTGCGGGTTACATGTCAACTAGTAAGCCTCAAAATGATCTTACTAGTGAACTAGTGGGCGTTTGTGGCTTACATGTTCACTAGTAAGCGTCAAAATGACCTTACTAGTGAACTAGTGAGCGTTTTGTGGCTTACATATTCACTAGTAAGCGTCAAAATGATCTTACTAGTGAACTAGTGGGCGTTTTGCGGCTTACATGTTCACTAGTAAGCGTCAAAATGATCTTACTAGTGAACTAGTGGGCGTTTTGTGGCTTACATGTCAACTAGTAAGCCTCAAAATGATCTTACTAGTGAACTAGTGGGCACATTTATGACTTTACATGTTCACTAGTAAGCGTCAAAATGATCTTACTAGTGAAATATTGGGCACATTTATGGCCTTACATGTTCACTAGTAAGCGTCAAAATCATCTTACTAGTGAACTAGTGAGCGTTTTGTGGCTTACATGTTCACTAGTAAGCGTCAAAATGATCTTACTAGTGAACTAGTGGGCGTTTTGTGGCTTATAGGTCAACTAGTAAGCCTCAAAATGATCTTACTAGTGAACTAGTGGGCACATTTATGGCCTTACATTTTCACTAGTAAGTGTCAAAATGACCTTACTAGTGAACTAGTGAGCGTTTTGTGGCTTACATGTTCACTAGTAAGCGTCAAAATGATCTTACTAGTGAACTAGTGGGCGTTTTGCGGCTTACATGTCAACTAGTAAGCCTCAAAATGATCTTACTAGTGAACTGGTGGGCGTTTTGCGGCTTACATGTCGACTAGTAAGCCTCAAAATGATCTTACGAGTGAACTGGTGGGCGTTTTGCGGCTTACATGTCAACTAGTAAGCCTCAAAATGATCTTACTAGTGAACTAGTGGGCGTTTTGCGGCTTACATGTCAACGAGTAAGCCTCAAAATGATCTTACGAGTGAACTAGTGGGCGTTTTGCGGCTTACATGTCAACTAGTAAGCCTCAAAATGATCTTATTAGTGAACTAGTGGGCGTTTTGTGGCTTACATGTCCACTAGTAAGCGTAAAAATGACCTTACTAGTGAACTAATGAGCGTTTTGTGGCTTACATGTTCACTAGTAAGTGTCAAAATGACCTTACTAGTGAACTAGTGAGCGTTTTGTGGCTTACATGTTCACTAGTAAGCCTCAAAAAGATCTTACTGGTGAACTAGTGGGCGTTTTGTGGCTTACATGTCAACTAGTAAGCCTCAAAATGATCTTACTAGTGAAGTAGTGGGCACATTTATGACTTTACATGTTCACTAGTAAGCGTCAAAATGTTCTTACTAGTGAAATATTGGGCACATTTATGGCCTTACATGCTCATTAGTAAGCGTCAAAATGATTTTAATAGTGGACGTTTTGTGGCTTACATATTCACTAGCAAGCCTCAAAATGAGCTTACTAGTGAACTAGTGGGTGTTTTGTGGCTCGCATGTTCACTAGTAAGCCTCAAAATGATCTTACTATTGAACTAGTGGGCATTTTGTGGCTTACATGTCAACTAGTAAGCCTCAAAATGAACTTACTAGTGAACTAGTGGGCACATTTATGGCCTTACATGTTCACTAGTAAGCGTCAAAATGATCTTACTAGTGAACTAGTGGGCACATTTATGGCCTTACATGCTCATTAGTAAGCGTCAAAATGATTTTAATAGTGGACGTTTTGTGGCTTACATATTCACTAGTAAGCCTCAAAATGATCTTACTAGTGAACTAGTGGGCATTTTGTGGCTTACATGTCAACTAGTAAGCCTCAAAATGATCTTACTAGTGAACTAGTGGGCACATTTATGACTTTATATGTTCACTAGTAAGCGTTAAAATGATCTTACTTGTAAACTAGTGGGCAAATTTATGGCCTTCCGTGTTCACTAGGAGGCGTCAAAATGATCTTACTATTGAACTAGTGGGCGTTTTGCGGCTTACATGTCAACTAGTAAGCCTCAAAATGATCTTACTAGTGAACTAGTGGGCGTTTTGCGGCTTACATGTCAACTAGTAAGTCTCAAAATGATCTTACTAGTGAACTAGTGAGCATTTTGTGGCTATCATGTTCACTAGAAAGCGTCAAAATGACCTTACTAGAGAACTAGTGAGCGTCTTGTGGCTTACATGTTCACTAGTAAGCGTCAAAATGACCTTACTAGTGAACTAGTGGGCGTTTTGTGGCTTACATGTCAACTAGTAAGCCTCAAAATGATCTTACTAGTGAACTAGTGGGCAAATTAATGGCGTTACATGTTCACTACTAAGCGTCAAAATTATCTTACGAGTGAACTAGTGGGCGTTTTGCTGCTTACATGTCAACTAGTAAGCCTCAAAATGATCTTACGAGTGAACTAGTGGGCGTTTTGCAGATTACATGTCAACTAGTAAGCCTCAAAATGATCTTACGAGTGAACTAGTGGGCGTTTTGCGGGTTACATGTCAACTAGTAAGCCTCAAAATGATCTTACTAGTGAACTAGTGGGCGTTTGTGGCTTACATGTTCACTAGTAAGCGTCAAAATGACCTTACTAGTGAACTAGTGAGCGTTTTGTGGCTTACATATTCACTAGTAAGCGTCAAAATGATCTTACTAGTGAACTAGTGGGCGTTTTGCGGCTTACATGTTCACTAGTAAGCGTCAAAATGATCTTACTAGTGAACTAGTGGGCGTTTTGTGGCTTACATGTCAACTAGTAAGCCTCAAAATGATCTTACTAGTGAACTAGTGGGCACATTTATGACTTTACATGTTCACTAGTAAGCGTCAAAATGATCTTACTAGTGAAATATTGGGCACATTTATGGCCTTACATGTTCACTAGTAAGCGTCAAAATCATCTTACTAGTGAACTAGTGAGCGTTTTGTGGCTTACATGTTCACTAGTAAGCGTCAAAATGATCATACTAGTGAACTAGTGGGCGTTTTTTGGCTTATAGGTCAACTAGTAAGCCTCAAAATGATCTTACTAGTGAACTAGTGGGCACATTTATGGCCTTACATTTTCACTAGTAAGTGTCAAAATGACCTTACTAGTGAACTAGTGAGCGTTTTGTGGCTTACATGTTCACTAGTAAGCGTCAAAATGATCTTACTAGTGAACTAGTGGGCGTTTTGCGGCTTACATGTCAACTAGTAAGCCTCAAAATGATCTTACTAGTGAACTGGTGGGCGTTTTGCGGCTTACATGTCGACTAGTAAGCCTCAAAATGATCTTACGAGTGAACTGGTGGGCGTTTTGCGGCTTACATGTCAACTAGTAAGCCTCAAAATGATCTTACTAGTGAACTAGTGGGCGTTTTGCGGCTTACATGTCAACGAGTAAGTCTCAAAATGATCTTACTAGTGAACTAGTGAGCATTTTGTGGCTATCATGTTCACTAGAAAGCGTCAAAATGACCTTACTAGAGAACTAGTGAGCGTCTTGTGGCTTACATGTTCACTAGTAAGCGTCAAAATGACCTTACTAGTGAACTAGTGGGCGTTTTGTGGCTTACATGTCAACTAGTAAGCCTCAAAATGATCTTACTAGTGAACTAGTGGGCAAATTAATGGCGTTACATGTTCACTACTAAGCGTCAAAATTATCTTACGAGTGAACTAGTGGGCGTTTTGCTGCTTACATGTCAACTAGTAAGCCTCAAAATGATCTTACGAGTGAACTAGTGGGCGTTTTGCGGGTTACATGTCAACTAGTAAGCCTCAAAATGATCTTACTAGTGAACTAGTGGGCGTTTGTGGCTTACATGTTCACTAGTAAGCGTCAAAATGACCTTACTAGTGAACTAGTGAGCGTTTTGTGGCTTACATATTCACTAGTAAGCGTCAAAATGATCTTACTAGTGAACTAGTGGGCGTTTTGCGGCTTACATGTTCACTAGTAAGCGTCAAAATGATCTTACTAGTGAACTAGTGGGCGTTTTGTGGCTTACATGTCAACTAGTAAGCCTCAAAATGATCTTACTAGTGAACTAGTGGGCACATTTATGACTTTACATGTTCACTAGTAAGCCTCAAAATGATCTTACTAGTGAACTAGTGGGCACATTTATGGCCTTACATTTTCACTAGTAAGTGTCAAAATGACCTTACTAGTGAACTAGTGAGCGTTTTGTGGCTTACATGTTCACTAGTAAGCGTCAAAATGATCTTACTAGTGAACTAGTGGGCGTTTTGCGGCTTACATGTCAACTAGTAAGCCTCAAAATGATCTTACTAGTGAACTGGTGGGCGTTTTGCGGCTTACATGTCGACTAGTAAGCCTCAAAATGATCTTACGAGTGAACTGGTGGGCGTTTTGCGGCTTACATGTCAACTAGTAAGCCTCAAAATGATCTTACTAGTGAACTAGTGGGCGTTTTGCGGCTTACATGTCAACGAGTAAGCCTCAAAATGATCTTACGAGTGAACTAGTGGGCGTTTTGCGGCTTACATGTCAACTAGTAAGCCTCAAAATGATCTTATTAGTGAACTAGTGGGCGTTTTGTGGCTTACATGTCCACTAGTAAGCGTCAAAATGACCTTACTAGTGAACTAGTGAGCGTTTTGTGGCTTACATGTTCACTAGTAAGCCTCAAAAAGATCTTACTGGTGAACTAGTGGGCGTTTTGTGGCTTACATGTCAACTAGTAAGCCTCAAAATGATCTTACTAGTGAAGTAGTGGGCACATTTATGACTTTACATGTTCACTAGTAAGCGTCAAAATGTTCTTACTAGTGAAATATTGGGCACATTTATGGCCTTACATGCTCATTAGTAAGCGTCAAAATGATTTTAATAGTGGACGTTTTGTGGCTTACATATTCACTAGTAAGCCTCAAAATGAGCTTACTAGTGAACTAGTGGGTGTTTTGTGGCTCGCATGTTCACTAGTAAGCCTCAAAATGATCTTACTAATGAACTAGTGGGCATTTTGTGGCTTACATGTCAACTAGTAAGCCTCAAAATGAACTTACTAGTGAACTAGTGGGCACATTTATGGCCTTACATGTTCACTAGTAAGCGTCAAAATGATCTTACTAGTGAACTAGTGGGCACATTTATGGCCTTACATGCTCATTAGTAAGCGTCAAAATGATTTTAATAGTGGACGTTTTGTGGCTTACATATTCACTAGTAAGCCTCAAAATGATCTTACTAGTGAACTAGTGGGCATTTTGTGGCTTACATGTCAACTAGTAAGCCTCAAAATGATCTTACTAGTGAACTAGTGGGCACATTTATGACTTTATATGTTCACTAGTAAGCGTTAAAATGATCTTACTTGTGAACTAGTGGGCAAATTTATGGCCTTCCGTGTTCACTAGGAGGCGTCAAAATGATCTTACTATTGAACTAGTGGGCGTTTTGCGGCTTACATGTCAACTAGTAAGCCTCAAAATGATCTTACTAGTGAACTAGTGGGCGTTTTGCGGCTTACATGTCAACTAGTAAGTCTCAAAATGATCTTACTAGTGAACTAGTGAGCATTTTGTGGCTATCATGTTCACTAGAAAGCGTCAAAATGACCTTACTAGTGAACTAGTGAGCGTCTTGTGGCTTACATGTTCACTAGTAAGCGTCAAAATGACCTTACTAGTGAACTAGTGGGCGTTTTGTGGCTTAAATGTCAACTAGTAAGCCTCAAAATGATCTTACTAGTGAACTAGTGGGCAAATTAATGGCGTTACATGTTCACTACTAAGCGTCAAAATGATCTTACGAGTGAACTAGTGGGCGTTTCGCGGCTTACATGTCAACTAGTAAGCCTCAAAATGAACTTACTAATGAACTAGTGAGCGTTTTGTGGCTTACATGTTCACTAGTAAGCATCAAAATGATCTTACTAGTGAACTAGTGGGCGTTTTGCGGCTTACATGTCAACTAGTAAGCCTCAAAATGATCTTACTAGTGAACTAGTGGGCGTTTTGTGGTTTACATGTTCACTAGTAAGCGTCAAAATGACCTTACTAGTGAACTAGTGAGCGTTTTGTGGCTTACATGTTCACTAGTAAGCGTCAAAATGACCTTACTAGTGAACTAGTGGGCTTTTTGCGGCTTACATGTCACCTAGTAAGCCTCAAAATGATCTTACTAGTGAACTGGTGGACGTTTTGCGGCTTACATGTCGACTAGTAAGCCTCAAAATGATCTTACGAGTGAACTAGTGGGCGTTTCGCGGCTTACATGTCAACTAGTAAGCCTCAAAATGAACTTACTAATGAACTAGTGAGCGTTTTGTGGCTTACATGTTCACTAGTAAGCCTTAAAATGATCTTATTAGTGAACTAGTGGGCGTTTTGGGGCTTACATGTTCACTAGTAAGTGTCAAAATGACCTTACTCGTGAACTAGTGAGCGTTTTGTGGCTTACATGTTCACCAGTAAGCATCAAAATGATCTTACTAGTGAACTAGTGGGCGTTTTGTGGCTTACATGTTCACTAGTAAGCCTCAAAATGATCTTACGAGTGAACTAGTTAGCGTTTTGTGGCTTACATGTTCACTAGTAAGTGTCAAAATGACCTTACTCGTGAACTAGTGAGCGTTTTTTGGCTTACATGTTCACTAGTAAGCGTCAAAATGATCTTACTAGTGAACTAGTGGGCTTTTTGCGGCTTACATGTCACCTAGTAAGCCTCAAAATGATCTTACTAGTGAACTGGTGGACGTTTTGCGGCCTACATGTCGACTAGTAAGCCTCAAAATGATCTTACGAGTGAACTGGTGGGCGTTTTGCAGCTTACATGTCAACTAGTAAGCCTCAAAATGATCTTACTAGTGAACTAGTGGGCGTTTTGCGGCTTACATGTCAACTAGTAAGCCTCAAAATGATCTTACGAGTGAACTGGTGGGCGTTTTGCGGCTTACATGTCAACTAGTAAGCGTCAAAATGATCTTACTAGTGAACTAGTGGGCGTTTTGTGGCTTACATGTCAACTAGTAAGCCTCAAAATGATCTTACTAGTGAACTAGTGGGCACATTTATGACTTTACATGTTCACTAGTAAGCGTCAAAATCATCTTACTAGTGAAATATTGGGCACATTTATGGCCTTACATGTTCACTAGTAAGCGTCAAAATCATCTTACTAGTGAACTAGTGGGCACATTTATGGCCTTACATTTTCACTAGTAAGTGTCAAAATGACCTTACTAGTGAACTAGTGAGCGTTTTGTGGCTTACATGTTCACTAGTAAGCGTCAAAATGACCTTACTAGTGAACTAGTGAGCGTTTTGTGGCTTACATGTTCACTAGTAAGCGTCAAAATGACCTTACTAGTGAACTAGTGAGCGTTTTGTGGCTTACATGTTCACTAGTAAGCGTCAAAATGATCTTACTAGTGAACTAGTGAGCCTTTTGTGGCTTACATGTTCACTAGTAAGCGTCAAAATGACCTTACTCGTGAACTAGTGAGCCTTTTGTGGCTTACATGTTCACTAGTAAGTGTCAAAATGACCTTACTCGTGAACTAGTGAGCCTTTTGTGGCTTACATGTTCACTAGTAAGCGTCAAAATGACCTTACTAGTGAACTAGTGAGCCTTTTGTGGCTTACATGTTCACTAGTAAGTGTCAAAATGACCTTACTCGTGAACTAGTGAGCCTTTTGTGGCTTACATGTTCACTAGTAAGCGTCAAAATGACCTTACTAGTGAACTAGTGAGCCTTTTGTGGCTTACATGTTCACTAGTAAGTGTCAAAATGACCTTACTCGTGAACTAGTGAGCCTTTTGTGGCTTACATGTTCACTAGTAAGCGTCATTTTGACGCTTACTAGTGAACTAGTGAGCCTTTTGTGGCTTACATGTTCACTAGTAAGCGTCAAAATGACCTTACTAGTGAACTAGTGAGCCTTTTGTGGCTTACATGTTCACTAGTAAGTGTCAAAATGACCTTACTCGTGAACTAGTGAGCGTTTTGTGGCTTACATGTTCACTAGTAAGCGTCAAAATGACCTTACTAGTGAACTAGTGAGCCTTTTGTGGCTTACATGTTCACTAGTAAGTGTCAAAATGACCTTACTCGTGAACTAGTGAGCGTTTTGTGGCTTACATGTTCACTAGTAAGCGTCAAAATGACCTTACTAGTGAACTAGTGAGCCTTTTGTGGCTTACATGTTCACTAGTAAGCGTCAAAATGACCTTACTAGTGAACTAGTGAGCCTTTTGTGGCTTACATGTTCACTAGTAAGCGTCAAAATGACCTTACTAGTGAACTACTGAGCGTTTTGTGGCTTACATGTTCACTAGAAAGTGTCAAAATGACCTTACTAGTGAACTAGTGAGCGTTTTGTGGCTTACATGTTCACTAGTAAGCGTCAAAATGATCTTACTAGTGAACTAGTGGGCGTTTTGTGGCTTACATGTTCACTAGTAAGCGTCAAAATGATCTTAGTAGTGAACTAGTGGGCGTTTTGGGGCTTACATGTTCACTAGTAAGTGTCAAAATGACCTTACTCGTGAACTAGTGAGCGTTTTGTGGCTTACATGTTCACTAGTAAGCGTCAAAATGACCTTACTAGTGAACTAGTGAGCGTTTTGTGGCTTACATGTTCACTTGTAAGCGTCAAAATGACCTTATTAGTGAACTAGTGAGCGTTTTGTGGCTTACATGTTCACTAGTAAGTGTAAAAATGACCTTACTAGGTAACTAGTGAGCGTTTTGTGGCTTACATGTTCACTAGTAAGCGTCAAAATGATCTGACTAGTGAACTAGTAGGCGTTTTGTGGCTTGCATGTTCACTAGTAAGCCTCAAAATGATCTTACTAGTGAACTAGTGGGCGTTTTGCGGCTTTCGTGTCAACTAGTAAGCCTCAAAATGATCTTACTAGTGAACTAGTGAGCGTTTTGTGGCTTACATGTTCACTAGTAAGCGTCAAAATGATCTTAATAGTGAACTAGTGGGCGTTTTGCGGCTTACATGTCAACTAGTAAGCCTCAAAATGATCTTACTAGTGAACTAGTGGGCGTTTTGTGGCTTACATGTTCACTAGTAAGCGTCAAAATGATCTTACTAGTGAACTAGTGGGCGTTTTGTGGCTTACATGTTCACGAGTAAGCCTCAAAATGATCTTATTAGTGAACTAGTGGGCGTTTTGGGGCTTACATGTTCACTAGTAAGTGTCAAAATGACCTTACTCGTGAACTAGTGAGCGTTTTGTGGCTTACATGTTCACTAGTAAGTGTCAAAATGACCTTACTAGTGAACTAGTGAGCGTTTTGTGGCTTACATGTTCACTAGTCAGCGTCAAAATGATCTTACTAGTGAACTAGTGGGCGTTTTGTGGCTTACATGTTCACGAGTAAGCCTCAAAATGATCTTATTAGTGAACTAGTGGGCGTTTTGTGGCTTACATGTTCACTAGTAAGCCTCAAAATGATCTTATTGGTGAACTAGTGGGCGTTTTGGGGCTTACATGTTCACTAGTAAGCGTCAAAATGACCTTACTAGTGAACTAGTGAGCGTTTTGTGGCTTACATGTTCACTAGTAAGCCTCAAAATGATCTTATTGGTGAACTAGTGGGCGTTTTGGGGCTTACATGTTCACTAGTAAGTGTCAAAATGACCTTACTCGTGAACTAGTGAGCGTTTTGTGGCTTACATGTTCACTAGTAAGTGTCAAAATGACCTTACTAGTGAACTAGTGAGCGTTTTGTGGCTTACATGTTCACTAGTAAGCGTCAAAATGACCTTACTAGTGAACTAGTGAGCGTTTTGTGGCTTACATGTTCACTAGTACGCGTCAAAATGACCTTACTAGTGAACTAGTGAGCGTTTTGTGGCTTACATGTTCACTAGTAAGCGTCAAAATGATCTTACTAGTGAACTAGTGGGCGTTTTGGGGCTTACATGTTCACTAGTAAGTGTCAAAATGACCTTACTCGTGAACTAGTGAGCGTTTTGTGGCTTAGATCTTACTAGTGAACTAGTGGGCACGTTTATGGCCTTAGATGTTCACTAGTAAGCGTGAAAATGATCTTACTAGTGACCTAGTGGGCGTTTTGCGGCTTACATGTCAACTAGTAAGCCTCAAAATGATCTTACGAGTGAGCTAGTGGGCGTTTTGCGGCTTACATGTTCACTACTAAGCGTCACAATGACCTTACTTGTGAACTACTGTGCGTTTTGTGGCTTACATGTTCACTAGTAAGCGTCAAAATAATCTTACTAGTGAACTAGTGGGCGTTTTGTGGCTTACATGTCAAATAGCAAGCCTCAAAATGATCTTACTAGTGAACTAATGGGCACATTTATGGCCTTACGTGTTCACTAGTAAGCGTCAAAATGATCTTACTAGTAAACTAGTGGGCGTTTTGTGGCTTACATCTTCACTCGTAAGCCTCAAAATGATCTTACTAGTGAACTAGTGGGCGTTTTGTGGCTTACATGTCAACTAGTAAGCCTCAAAATGATCTTACTAGTGAACTAGTGGGCACATTTATGGCCTTACATGTTCACTAGTAAGCCTCAAAATGATCTTACCAGTGAACTAGTGGGCATTTTGCGGCTTACATGTCAACTAGTAAGCCTCAAAATGATCTTACTAGTGAACTAGTGGGCATTTTGTGGCTTACATGTCAACTAGTAAGCCTCAAAATGATCTTACTAGTGAACTAGTGGGCACATTTATGGCCTTACATGTTCACTAGTAAGCCTCAAAACGATCTTACTAGTGAACTAGTGGGCGTTTTGTGGCTTACATGTTCACGAGTAAGCGTCAAGATGATCTTACTAGTGAACTAGTGGGCGTTTTGCGGCTTGCATGTCAACTAGTAAGGCTCAAAATGATCTAACGAGTGAACTAGTGGGCGTTTTGCGGCTTACATGTCAACAAGTAAGCCTCAAAATGATCTTACTAATGAACTAGTGGGCGTTTTGTGGCTTACATGTTCACTAGTAAGCGTCAAAATGACCTTACTAGTGAATTGGTGAGCGTTTTGTGGCTTAAATGTCAACTACTAAGCCTCAAAATGATCTTACTAGTGAACTAGTGGGCGTTTTGTGGCTTACATGTTCACTAGTAAGCCTAAAAATGATCTTACTAGTGAACTAGTGGGCACATTTATGGCCTTACGTGTTCACTCGTACGCGTCAAAATGATCTTACTTGTGAACTAGTGGGCGTTTTGCGGCTTGCATGTCAACTAGTAAGCCTCAAAATGATCTTACGAGTGAACTAGTGGGCGTTTTGCGGCTTACATGTCAACAAGTAAGCCTCAAAATGATCTTAGTAGTGAACTAGTGGGCGTTTTGTGGCTTACATGTTCACTAGTAAGTGTCAAAATGACCTTACTAGTTAACTAGTGAGTGTTTTGTGGCTTACATGTTCACTAGTAGGCGTCAAAATGATCTTACTAGTGAACTAGTGGGCGTTTTGTGGCTTACATCTTCACTAGTAAGCGTCAAAATGATCTTACTAGTGAACTAGTGGGCGTTTTGCGGCTTACATGTTCACTAGTAAGCGTCAAAATGATCTTACTAGTGAACTAGTGGGGACATTTATGACTTTACATGTTCACTAGCAAGCCTCAAAATGATCTTACTAGTGAATTAGTGGGCACATTTATGGCCTTACGTGTTCACTAGTAAGCGTCAAAATGATCTTACTAGTAAACTAGTGGGCACATTTATGGCCTTACATGTTCACTAGTAAGCCTCAAAATGATGTTACCAGTGAACTAGTGGGCATTTTGCGGCTTACATGTCAACTAGTAAGCCTCAAAATGATCTTACTATAGAACTAGTGGGCATTTTGTGGCTTACATGTCAACTAGTTAGCCTCAAAATGATCTTACTAGTGAACTAGTGGGCACATTTATGGCCTTACATGTTCACTTGTAAGCCTCAAAATGATCTTACTAGTGAACTAGTGGGCGTTTTGTGGCTTACATGTTCACGAGTAAGCGTCAAAATGATCTTACTAGTGAACTAGTGGGTGTTTTGCGGCTTACATCTTCACTCGTAAGCCTCAAAATGATCTTACTAGTGAACTAGTGGGCGTTTTGTGGCTTACATCTTCACTAGTAAGCCTCAGAATGATCTTACTAGAGAACTAGTGGGCATTTTGTGGCTTACATGTCAACTAGTAAGCCTCAAAATGATCTTACTAGTGAACTAGTGGGCACATTTATGGCCTTACATGTTCACTAGTAAGCGTCAAAATGATCTTACTAGTGAACTAGTGGGCACGTTTATGGCCTTAGATGTTCACTAGTAAGCGTGAAAATGATCTTACTAGTGAACTAGTGGGCGTTTTGCGGCTTACATGTCAACTAGTAAGCCTCAAAATGATCTTACGAGTGAACTAGTGGGCACATTTATGGCCTTACATGTTCACTAGTAAGCGTCAAAATGATCTTAAAAGTAAACTAGTGGGCTTTTTTTGGCTTACATCTTCACTCGTAAGCCTCAAAATGATCTTACTAGTGAACTAGTGGGCGTTTTGTGGCTTACATGTCAACTAGTAAGCCTCAAAATGATCTTACTAGTGAACTAGTGGGCACATTTATGGCCTTACATGTTCACTAGTAAGCCTCAAAATTATCTTACCAGTGAACTAGTGGGCATTTTGCGGCTTACATGTCAACTAGTAAGCCTCAAAATGATCTTACTAGTGAACTACTGGGCGTTGTGTGGCTTACATGTCAAATAGCAAGCCTCAAAATGATCTTACTAGTGAACTAGTGGGCACATTTATGGCCTTACATGTTCACTAGTAAGCGTCAAAATGATCTTAAAAGTAAACTAGTGGGCTTTTTTTGGCTTACATCTTCACTCGTAAGCCTCAAAATGATCTTACTAGTGAACTAGTGGGCGTTTTGTGGCTTACATGTCAACTAGTAAGCCTCAAAATGATCTTACTAGTGAACTAGTGGGCACATTTATGGCCTTACATGTTCACTAGTAAGCCTCAAAATTATCTTACCAGTGAACTAGTGGGCATTTTGCGGCTTACATGTCAACTAGTAAGCCTCAAAATGATCTTACTAGTGAACTAGTGGGCATTTTGTGGCTTACATGTCAACTAGTAAGCCTCAAAATGATCTTACTAGTGAACTAGTGGGCACATTTATGGCCTTACATGTTCACTAGTAAGCCTCAAAACGATCTTACTAGTGAACTAGTGGGCGTTTTGTGGCTTACATGTTCACGAGGAAGCGTCAAAATGATCTTACTAGTGAACTAGTGGGCGTTTTGCGGCTTGCATTTCAACTAGTAAGCCTCAAAATGATCTAACGAGTGAACTAGTGGGCGTTTTGCGGCTTACATGTCAACAAGTAAGCCTCAAAATGATCTTACTAATGAACTAGTGGGCGTTTTGTGGCTTACATGTTCACTAGTAAGTGTCAAAATGACCTTACTAGTGAACTAGTGAGCGTTTTGTGGCTTACATGTTCACTAGTAAGCGTCAAAATGACCTTACTAGTGAACTAGTGAGCGTTTTGTGGCTTACATGTTCACTAGTACGCGTCAAAATGACCTTACTAGTGAACTAGTGAGCGTTTTGTGGCTTACATGTTCACTAGTAAGCGTCAAAATGATCTTACTAGTGAACTAGTGGGCGTTTTGGGGCTTACATGTTCACTAGTAAGTGTCAAAATGACCTTACTCGTGAACTAGTGAGCGTTTTGTGGCTTAGATCTTACTAGTGAACTAGTGGGCACGTTTATGGCCTTAGATGTTCACTAGTAAGCGTGAAAATGATCTTACTAGTGACCTAGTGGGCGTTTTGCGGCTTACATGTCAACTAGTAAGCCTCAAAATGATCTTACGAGTGAGCTAGTGGGCGTTTTGCGGCTTACATGTTCACTACTAAGCGTCACAATGACCTTACTTGTGAACTACTGTGCGTTTTGTGGCTTACATGTTCACTAGTAAGCGTCAAAATAATCTTACTAGTGAACTAGTGGGCGTTTTGTGGCTTACATGTCAAATAGCAAGCCTCAAAATGATCTTACTAGTGAACTAATGGGCACATTTATGGCCTTACGTGTTCACTAGTAAGCGTCAAAATGATCTTACTAGTAAACTAGTGGGCGTTTTGTGGCTTACATCTTCACTCGTAAGCCTCAAAATGATCTTACTAGTGAACTAGTGGGCGTTTTGTGGCTTACATGTCAACTAGTAAGCCTCAAAATGATCTTACTAGTGAACTAGTGGGCACATTTATGGCCTTACATGTTCACTAGTAAGCCTCAAAATGATCTTACCAGTGAACTAGTGGGCATTTTGCGGCTTACATGTCAACTAGTAAGCCTCAAAATGATCTTACTAGTGAACTAGTGGGCATTTTGTGGCTTACATGTCAACTAGTAAGCCTCAAAATGATCTTACTAGTGAACTAGTGGGCACATTTATGGCCTTACATGTTCACTAGTAAGCCTCAAAACGATCTTACTAGTGAACTAGTGGGCGTTTTGTGGCTTACATGTTCACGAGTAAGCGTCAAGATGATCTTACTAGTGAACTAGTGGGCGTTTTGCGGCTTGCATGTCAACTAGTAAGGCTCAAAATGATCTAACGAGTGAACTAGTGGGCGTTTTGCGGCTTACATGTCAACAAGTAAGCCTCAAAATGATCTTACTAATGAACTAGTGGGCGTTTTGTGGCTTACATGTTCACTAGTAAGCGTCAAAATGACCTTACTAGTGAATTGGTGAGCGTTTTGTGGCTTAAATGTCAACTACTAAGCCTCAAAATGATCTTACTAGTGAACTAGTGGGCGTTTTGTGGCTTACATGTTCACTAGTAAGCCTAAAAATGATCTTACTAGTGAACTAGTGGGCACATTTATGGCCTTACGTGTTCACTCGTACGCGTCAAAATGATCTTACTTGTGAACTAGTGGGCGTTTTGCGGCTTGCATGTCAACTAGTAAGCCTCAAAATGATCTTACGAGTGAACTAGTGGGCGTTTTGCGGCTTACATGTCAACAAGTAAGCCTCAAAATGATCTTAGTAGTGAACTAGTGGGCGTTTTGTGGCTTACATGTTCACTAGTAAGTGTCAAAATGACCTTACTAGTTAACTAGTGAGTGTTTTGTGGCTTACATGTTCACTAGTAGGCGTCAAAATGATCTTACTAGTGAACTAGTGGGCGTTTTGTGGCTTACATCTTCACTAGTAAGCGTCAAAATGATCTTACTAGTGAACTAGTGGGCGTTTTGCGGCTTACATGTTCACTAGTAAGCGTCAAAATGATCTTACTAGTGAACTAGTGGGGACATTTATGACTTTGCATGTTCACTAGCAAGCCTCAAAATGATCTTACTAGTGAATTAGTGGGCACATTTATGGCCTTACGTGTTCACTAGTAAGCGTCAAAATGATCTTACTAGTAAACTAGTGGGCACATTTATGGCCTTACATGTTCACTAGTAAGCCTCAAAATGATGTTACCAGTGAACTAGTGGGCATTTTGCGGCTTACATGTCAACTAGTAAGCCTCAAAATGATCTTACTATAGAACTAGTGGGCATTTTGTGGCTTACATGTCAACTAGTTAGCCTCAAAATGATCTTACTAGTGAACTAGTGGGCACATTTATGGCCTTACATGTTCACTTGTAAGCCTCAAAATGATCTTACTAGTGAACTAGTGGGCGTTTTGTGGCTTACATGTTCACGAGTAAGCGTCAAAATGATCTTACTAGTGAACTAGTGGGTGTTTTGCGGCTTACATCTTCACTCGTAAGCCTCAAAATGATCTTACTAGTGAACTAGTGGGCGTTTTGTGGCTTACATCTTCACTAGTAAGCCTCAGAATGATCTTACTAGAGAACTAGTGGGCATTTTGTGGCTTACATGTCAACTAGTAAGCCTCAAAATGATCTTACTAGTGAACTAGTGGGCACATTTATGGCCTTACATGTTCACTAGTAAGCGTCAAAATGATCTTACTAGTGAACTAGTGGGCACGTTTATGGCCTTAGATGTTCACTAGTAAGCGTGAAAATGATCTTACTAGTGAACTAGTGGGCGTTTTGCGGCTTACATGTCAACTAGTAAGCCTCAAAATGATCTTACGAGTGAACTAGTGGGCACATTTATGGCCTTACATGTTCACTAGTAAGCGTCAAAATGATCTTAAAAGTAAACTAGTGGGCTTTTTTTGGCTTACATCTTCACTCGTAAGCCTCAAAATGATCTTACTAGTGAACTAGTGGGCGTTTTGTGGCTTACATGTCAACTAGTAAGCCTCAAAATGATCTTACTAGTGAACTAGTGGGCACATTTATGGCCTTACATGTTCACTAGTAAGCCTCAAAATTATCTTACCAGTGAACTAGTGGGCATTTTGCGGCTTACATGTCAACTAGTAAGCCTCAAAATGATCTTACTAGTGAACTACTGGGCGTTGTGTGGCTTACATGTCAAATAGCAAGCCTCAAAATGATCTTACTAGTGAACTAGTGGGCACATTTATGGCCTTACATGTTCACTAGTAAGCGTCAAAATGATCTTAAAAGTAAACTAGTGGGCTTTTTTTGGCTTACATCTTCACTCGTAAGCCTCAAAATGATCTTACTAGTGAACTAGTGGGCGTTTTGTGGCTTACATGTCAACTAGTAAGCCTCAAAATGATCTTACTAGTGAACTAGTGGGCACATTTATGGCCTTACATGTTCACTAGTAAGCCTCAAAATTATCTTACCAGTGAACTAGTGGGCATTTTGCGGCTTACATGTCAACTAGTAAGCCTCAAAATGATCTTACTAGTGAACTAGTGGGCATTTTGTGGCTTACATGTCAACTAGTAAGCCTCAAAATGATCTTACTAGTGAACTAGTGGGCACATTTATGGCCTTACATGTTCACTAGTAAGCCTCAAAACGATCTTACTAGTGAACTAGTGGGCGTTTTGTGGCTTACATGTTCACGAGGAAGCGTCAAAATGATCTTACTAGTGAACTAGTGGGCGTTTTGCGGCTTGCATTTCAACTAGTAAGCCTCAAAATGATCTAACGAGTGAACTAGTGGGCGTTTTGCGGCTTACATGTCAACAAGTAAGCCTCAAAATGATCTTACTAATGAACTAGTGGGCGTTTTGTGGCTTACATGTTCACTAGTAAGCGTCAAAATGACCTTACTAGTGAATTAGTGAGCGTTTTGTGGCTTACATGTCAACTACTAAGCCTCAAAATGATCTTACTAGTGAACTAGTGGGCGTTTTGTGGCTTACATGTTCACTAGTAAGCCTAAAAATGATCTTACTAGTGAACTAGTGGGCACATTTATGGCCTTACGTGTTCACTAGTACGCGTCAAAATGATCTTACTTGTGAACGAGTGGGCGTTTTGCGGCTTGCATGTCAACTAGTAAGCCTCAAAATGATCTTACGAGTGAACTAGTGGGCGTTTTGCGGCTTACATGTCAACAAGTAAGCCTCAAAATGATCTTAGTAGTGAACTAGTGCGCGTTTTGTGGCTTACATGTTCACTAGTAAGTGTCAAAATGACCTTACTAGTTAACTAGTGAGTGTTTTGTGGCTTACATGTTCACTAGTAGGCGTCAAAATGATCTTACTAGTGAACTAGTGGGCGTTTTGTGGCTTACATGTCAAATAGCAAGCCTCAAAATGATCTTACTAGTGAACTAGTGGGCGTTTTGTGGCTTACATGTCAACTAGTAAGCCTCAAAATGATCTTACTAGTGAACTCGTGGGCACATTTATGGCCTTACATGTTCACTAGTAAGCCTCAAAATGATCTTACCAGTGAACTAGTGGGCATTTTGCGGCTTACATGTCAACTAGTAAGCCTCAAAATGATCTTACCAGTGAACTAGTGGGCATTTTGCGGCTTACATGTCAACTAGTAAGCCTCAAAACGATCTTACTAGTGAACTAGTGGCTTCTTTTGTGGCTTACATGTTCACTAGTAAGCGTCACAATGACCTTACTTGTGAACTAGTGAGTGTTTTGTGGCTTACATGTTCACTAGTAGGCGTCAAAATGATCTTACTAGAGAACTAGTGGGCATTTTGTGGCTTACATGTCAACTAGTAAGCCTCAAAATGATCTTACTAGTGAATTAGTGGGCACATTTATGGCCTTACATGTTCACTAGTAAGCGTCAAAATGATCTTACTAGTGAACTAGTGGGCACATTTATGGCCTTACATGTTCACTAGTAAGCCTCAAAATGATCTTACTAGTGAACTAGTGGGCGTTTTGTGGCTTACATGTTCATGAGTAAGCGTCAAAATGATCTTACTAGTGAACTAGTGGGCGTTTTGCGGCTTGCATGTCAACTAGTAAGCGTCAAAATGATCTTACTAGTGAACTAGTGGGCGTTTTGTGGCTTACATCTTCACTAGTAAGCCTCAAAATGATCTTACTAGAGAACAAGTGGGCATTTTGTGGCTTACATGTTCACGAGTAAGCGTCAAAATGATCTTACTAGTGAACTAGTGGGCGTTTTGCGGCTTGCATGTCAACTAGTAAGCGTCAAAATGATCTTACTGGTGAACTAGTGGGCGTTTTGTGGCTTACATCTTCACTAGTAAGCCTCAAAATGATCTTACGAGTGAGCTAGTGGGCGTTTTGCGGCTTACATGTTCACTAGTGAGCGTCACAATGACCTTACTTGTGAACTAGTGAGCGTTTTGTGGCTTACATGTTCACTAGTAAGCATCAAAATGATCTTACTAGTGAACTACTGGGCGTTTTGTGGCTTACATGTTCACTAGTAAGCCTCAAAATGATCTTACTAGTGAACTAGTGGGCGTTTTGTGGCTTACATGTCAAATAGCAAGCCTCAAAATGATCTTACTAGTGAACTAATGGGCACATTTATGGCCTTACGTGTTCACTAGTAAGCCTCAAAATGATCTTACTAGTAAACTATGTGGGCGTTTTGTGGCTTACATCTTCACTCGTAAGCCTCAAAATGATCTTACTAGTGAACTAGTGGGCACATTTATGGCCTTACATGTTCACTAGTAAGCCTCAAAATGATCTTACCAGTGAACTAGTGGGCATTTTGCGGCTTACATGTCAACTAGTAAGCCTCAAAACGATCTTACTAGTGAACTAGTGGCTTCTTTTGTGGCTTACATGTTCACTAGTAAGCGGCACAATGACCTTACTTGTGAACTAGTGAGCGTTTTGTGGCTTACATGTTCACTAGTAAGCGTCAAAATGATCTTACTAGTGAACTAGTGGGCGTTTTGTGGCTTACATGTTCACTAGTAAGCCTCAAAATGATCTTACTAGTGAACTAGTGGGCGTTTTGTGGCTTACATGTCAAATAGCAAGCCTCAAAATGATCTTACTAGTGAACTAATGGGCACATTTATGGCCTTACGTGTTCACTAGTAAGCGTCAAAATGATCTTACTAGTAAACTAGTGGGCACATTTATGGCCTTACATGTTCACTAGTAAGCCTCAAAATGATCTTACTAGTGAACTAGTGGGCGTTTTTCGGCTTGCATGTCAACTAGTAAGCCTCAAAATGATCTTACTAGGGAACTAGTGGGCGTTTTGTGGCTTAGATCTTCACTAGTAAGCCTCAAAATGATCTTACTAGAGAACTAGTGGGCATTTTGCGGCTTACATGTCAACTAGTAAGCCTCAGAACGATCTTACTAGTGAACTAGTGAGCGTTTTGTGGCTTACATGTTCACTAGTAGGCGTCAAAATGATCTTACTAGTGAACTAGTGGGCGTTTTGTGGCTTACATCTTCACTAGTAAGCCTCAAAATGATCTTACTAGAGAACTAGTGGGCATTTTGTGGCTTACATGTCAACTCGTAAGCCTCAAAATGATCTTACTAGTGAATTAGTGGGCACATTTATGGCCTTACATGTTCACTAGTAAGCGTCAAAATGATCTTACTAGTGAACTAGTGGGCACATTTATGGCCTTACATGTTCACTAGTAAGCCTCAAAATGATCTTACTAGTGAACTAGTGGGCGTTTTGTGGCTTACATGTTCACGAGTAAGCGTCAAAATGATCTTACTAGTGAACTAGTGGGCGTTTTGCGGCTTACATCTTCACTCGTAAGCCTCAAAATGATCTTACTAGTGAACTAGTGGGCGTTTTGTGGCTTACATCTTCACTAGTAAGCCTCAGAATGATCTTACTAGAGAACTAGTGGGCATTTTGTGGCTTACATGTCAACTAGTAAGCCTCAAAATGATTTTACTAATGAACTAGTGGGCACATTTATGGCCTTAAATGTTCACTAGTAAGCGTCAAAATGATCTTACTAGTGAACTAGTGGGCACGTTTATGGCCTTAGATGTTCACTAGTAAGCCTCAAAATGATCTTACGAGTGAGCTAGTGGGCGTTTTGCGGCTTACATGTTCACTAGTAAGCGTCACAATGACCTTACTTGTGAACTACTGAGCGTTTTGTGGCTTACATGTTCACTAGTAAGCGTCAAAATAATCTTACTAGTGAACTAGTGGGCGTTTTGTGGCTTACATGTCAACTAGTAAGCCTCAAAACGATCTTATTAGTGAACTAGTGGGCACATTTATGGCCTTACATGTTCACTAGTAAGCGTCAAAATGATCTTACTAGTAAACTAGTGGGCGTTTTGTGGCTTACATCTTCACTCGTAATCCTCAAAATGATCTTACTAGTGAACTATTGGGCGTTTTGTGGCTTACATGTCAACTAGTAAGCCTCAAAATGATCTTACTAGTGAACTAGTGGGCACATTTATGGCCTTACATGTTCACTAGTAAGCCTCAAAATGATCTTACCAGTGAACTAGTAGGCATTTTGCGGCTTACATGACAACTAGTAAGCCTCAAAATGATCTTACTAGTGAACTAGTGGGCATTTTGTGGCTTACATGTCAACTAGTAAGCCTCAAAATGATCTTACTAGTTAACTAGTGGGCACATTTATGGCCTTACATGTTCACTAGTAAGCCTCAAAACGATATTACTAGTGAACTAGTGGGCGTTTTGTGGCTTACATGTTCACGAGTAAGCGTCAAGATGATCTTACTAGTGAACTAGTGGGCGTTTTGCGGCTTGCATGTCAACTAGTAAGCCTCAAAATGATCTAACGAGTGAACTAGTGGGCGTTTTGCAGCTTACATGTCAACAAGTAAGCCTCAAAATGAACTTACTAATGAACTAGTGGGCGTTTTGTGGCTTACATGTTCACTAGTAAGCCTAAAAATGATCTTACTAGTGAACTAGTGGGCACATTTATGGCCTTACGTGTTCACTAGTACGCGTCAAAATGATCTCACTTGTGAACTAGTGGGCGTTTTGCGGCTTGCATGTCAACTAGTAAGCCTCAAAATGATCTTACGAGTGAACTAGTGGGCGTTTTGCGGCTTACATGTCAACAAGTAAGCCTCAAAATGATCTTAGTAGTGAACTAGTGGGCGTTTTGTGGCTTACATGTTCACTAGTAAGTGTCAAAATGACCTTACTAGTTAACTAGTGAGTGTTTTGTGGCTTACATGTTCACTAGTAGGCGTCAAAATGATCTTACTAGTGAACTAGTGAGCGTTTTGTGGCTTACATGTTCACTAGTAAGCCTCAAAATGATCTTACTAGAGAACTAGTGGGCGTTTTGTGGCTTACATGTCAAATAGCAAGCCTCAAAATGATCTTACTAGTGAACTAATGGGCACATTTATGGCCTTACGTGTTCACTAGTAAGCGTCAAAATGATCTTACTAGTAAACTAGTGGGCACATTTATGGCCTTACATGTTCACTAGTAAGCCTCAAAATGATGTTACCAGTGAACTAGTGGGCATTTTGCGGCTTACATGTCAACTAGTAAGCCTCAAAATGATCTTACTAGTGAGCTAGTGGGCATTTTGTGGCTTACATGTCAACTAGTAAGCCTCAAAATGATCTTACTAGTGAACTAGTGGGCAAATATATGGCCTTACATGTTCACTTGTAAGCCTCAAAATGATCTTACTAGTGAACTAGTGGGCGTTTTGTGGCTTACATGTTCACGAGTAAGGGTCAAAATGATCTAACTAGTGAACTCGTGGGCGTTTTGCGGCTTGCATGTCAACAAGTAAGCCTCAAAATGATCTTACTAATGAACTAGTGGGCGTTTTGTGGCTTACATGTTCACTAGTAAGCGTCAAAATGACCTTACTAGTGAACTAGTGGGCGTTTTGTGGCTTACATGTCAACTAGGAAGCCTCAAAATGATCTTACTAGTGAACTAGTGGGCGTTTTGTGGCTTACATGTTCACTAGTAAGTGTCAAAATGACCTTACTAGTTAACTAGTGAGTGTTTTGTGGCTTACATGTTCACTAGTAGGCGTCACAATGACCTTACTAGTGAACTAGTGGGCGTTTTGTGGCTTACATCTTCACTAGTAAGCCTCAAAATGATCTTACTAGAGAACTAGTGGGCATTTTGTGGCTTACATGTCAACTAGTAAGCCTCAAAATGATCTTACTAGTGAACTAGTGGGCACATTTATGGCCTTACATGTTCACTAGTAAGCGTCAAAATGATCTTACTAGTGAACTAGTGGGCACGTTTATGGCCTTAGATGTTCACTAGTAAGCGTGAAAATGATCTTACTAGTGAACTAGTGGGCGTTTTGCGGCTTACATGTCAACTAGTAAGCCTCAAAATGATCTTACGAGTGAGCTAGTGGGCGTTTTGCGGCTTACATGTTCACTAGTAAGCGTCACAATCACCTTACTTGTGAACTACTGAGCGTTTTGTGGCTTACATGTTCACTAGTAAGCGTCAAAATAATCTTACTAGTGAACTAGTGGGCGTTTTGTGGCTTACATGTCAAATAGCAAGCCTCAAAATGATCTTACGAGTGAACTAATGGGCACATTTATGGCCTTACGTGTTCACTAGTAAGCGTCAAAATGATCTTACTAGTAAACTGGTGGGCGTTTTGTGGCTTACATCTTCACTCGTAAGCCTCAAAATGATCTTACTAGTGAACTAGTGGGCGTTTTGTGGCTTACATGTCAACTAGTAAGCCTCAAAATGATGTTACCAGTGAACTAGTGGGCACATTTATGGCCTTACATGTTCACTTGTAAGCCTCAAAATGATCTTACTAGTGAACTAGTGGGCGTTTTGTGGCTTACATGTTCACGAGTAAGGGTCAAAATGATCTAACTAGTGAACTCGTGGGCGTTTTGCGGCTTGCATGTCAATTAGTAAGCCTCAAAATTATCTTACGAGTGAATTAGTGGGCGTTTTGCGGCTTACATGTCAACAAGTAAGCCTCAAAATGATCTTACTAATGAACTAGTGGGCGTTTTGTGGCTTACATGTTCACTAGTAAGCGTCAAAATGACCTTACTAGTGAACTAGTGGGCGTTTTGTGGCTTACATGTCAACTAGGAAGCCTCAAAATGATCTTACTAGTGAACTAGTGGGCGTTTTGTGGCTTACATGTTCACTAGTAAGTGTCAAAATGACCTTACTAGTTAACTAGTGAGTGTTTTGTGGCTTACATGTTCACTAGTAGGCGTCACAATGACCTTACTAGTGAACTAGTGGGCGTTTTGTGGCTTACATCTTCACTAGTAAACCTCAAAAGGATCTTACTAGAGAACTAGTGGGCATTTTGTGGCTTACATGTCAACTAGTAAGCCTCAAAATGATCTTACTAGTGAATTAGTGGGCACATTTATGGCCTTACATGTTCACTAGTAAGCGTCAAAATGATCTTACTAGTGAACTAGTGGGCACATTTATGGCCTTACATGTTCACTAGTAAGCCTCAAAATGATCTTACTAGTGAACTAGTGGGCGTTTTGTGGCTTACATGTTCACGAGTAAGCCTCAAAATTATCTTACTAGTGAACTAGTGGGCGTTTTGCGGCTTGCATGTCAACTAGTAAGCGTCAAAATGATCTTACTAGTGAACTAATGGGCGTTTTGTGGCTTACATCTTCACTAGTAAGCCTCAGAATGATCTTACTAGAGAACTAGTGGGCATTTTGTGGCTTACATGTCAACTAGTAAGCCTCAAAATGATCTTACTAGTGAACTAGTGGGCACATTTATGGCCTTACATGTTCACTAGTAAGCGTCAAAATGATCTTACTAGTGAACAAGTGGGCACGTTTATGGCCTTAGATGTTCACTAGTAAGCGTGAAAATGATCTTACTAGTGAAATAGTGGGCGTTTTGCGGCTTACATGTCAACTAGTAAGCCTCAAAATGATCTTACAAGTGAGCTAGTGGGCGTTTTGCGGCTTACATGTTCACTAGTAAGCGTCAAAATGACCTTACTAGTGAACTAGTGAGCGTTTTGTGGCTTACATGTTCACTAGTAAGCCTCAAAAAGATCTTACTGGTGAACTAGTGGGCGTTTTGTGGCTTACATGTCAACTAGTAAGCCTCAAAATGATCTTACTAGTGAACTAGTGGGCACATTTATGGCCTTACATGTTCACTAGTAAGCCTCAAAATGATCTTACCAGTGAACTAGTAGGCATTTTGCGGCTTACATGACAACTAGTAAGCCTCAAAATGATCTTACTAGTGAACTAGTGGGCATTTTGTGGCTTACATGTCAACTAGTAAGCCTCAAAATGATCTTACTAGTTAACTAGTGGGCACATTTATGGCCTTACATGTTCACTAGTAAGCCTCAAAACGATATTACTAGTGAACTAGTGGGCGTTTTGTGGCTTACATGTTCACGAGTAAGCGTCAAGATGATCTTACTAGTGAACTAGTGGGCGTTTTGCGGCTTGCATGTCAACTAGTAAGCCTCAAAATGATCTAACGAGTGAACTAGTGGGCGTTTTGCAGCTTACATGTCAACAAGTAAGCCTCAAAATGAACTTACTAATGAACTAGTGGGCGTTTTGTGGCTTACATGTTCACTAGTAAGCCTAAAAATGATCTTACTAGTGAACTAGTGGGCACATTTATGGCCTTACGTGTTCACTAGTACGCGTCAAAATGATCTCACTTGTGAACTAGTGGGCGTTTTGCGGCTTGCATGTCAACTAGTAAGCCTCAAAATGATCTTACGAGTGAACTAGTGGGCGTTTTGCGGCTTACATGTCAACAAGTAAGCCTCAAAATGATCTTAGTAGTGAACTAGTGGGCGTTTTGTGGCTTACATGTTCACTAGTAAGTGTCAAAATGACCTTACTAGTTAACTAGTGAGTGTTTTGTGGCTTACATGTTCACTAGTAGGCGTCAAAATGATCTTACTAGTGAACTAGTGAGCGTTTTGTGGCTTACATGTTCACTAGTAAGCCTCAAAATGATCTTACTAGAGAACTAGTGGGCGTTTTGTGGCTTACATGTCAAATAGCAAGCCTCAAAATGATCTTACTAGTGAACTAATGGGCACATTTATGGCCTTACGTGTTCACTAGTAAGCGTCAAAATGATCTTACTAGTAAACTAGTGGGCACATTTATGGCCTTACATGTTCACTAGTAAGCCTCAAAATGATGTTACCAGTGAACTAGTGGGCATTTTGCGGCTTACATGTCAACTAGTAAGCCTCAAAATGATCTTACTAGTGAGCTAGTGGGCATTTTGTGGCTTACATGTCAACTAGTAAGCCTCAAAATGATCTTACTAGTGAACTAGTGGGCAAATATATGGCCTTACATGTTCACTTGTAAGCCTCAAAATGATCTTACTAGTGAACTAGTGGGCGTTTTGTGGCTTACATGTTCACGAGTAAGGGTCAAAATGATCTAACTAGTGAACTCGTGGGCGTTTTGCGGCTTGCATGTCAATTAGTAAGCCTCAAAATTATCTTACTGGTGAACTAGTGGGCGTTTTGTGGCTTACATGTCAACTAGTAAGCCTCAAAATGATCTTACTAGTGAACTAGTGGGCACATTTATGGCCTTACATGTTCACTAGTAAGCCTCAAAATGATCTTACCAGTGAACTAGTAGGCATTTTGCGGCTTACATGACAACTAGTAAGCCTCAAAATGATCTTACTAGTGAACTAGTGGGCATTTTGTGGCTTACATGTCAACTAGTAAGCCTCAAAATGATCTTACTAGTTAACTAGTGGGCACATTTATGGCCTTACATGTTCACTAGTAAGCCTCAAAACGATATTACTAGTGAACTAGTGGGCGTTTTGTGGCTTACATGTTCACGAGTAAGCGTCAAGATGATCTTACTAGTGAACTAGTGGGCGTTTTGCGGCTTGCATGTCAACTAGTAAGCCTCAAAATGATCTAACGAGTGAACTAGTGGGCGTTTTGCAGCTTACATGTCAACAAGTAAGCCTCAAAATGAACTTACTAATGAACTAGTGGGCGTTTTGTGGCTTACATGTTCACTAGTAAGCCTAAAAATGATCTTACTAGTGAACTAGTGGGCACATTTATGGCCTTACGTGTTCACTAGTACGCGTCAAAATGATCTCACTTGTGAACTAGTGGGCGTTTTGCGGCTTGCATGTCAACTAGTAAGCCTCAAAATGATCTTACGAGTGAACTAGTGGGCGTTTTGCGGCTTACATGTCAACAAGTAAGCCTCAAAATGATCTTAGTAGTGAACTAGTGGGCGTTTTGTGGCTTACATGTTCACTAGTAAGTGTCAAAATGACCTTACTAGTTAACTAGTGAGTGTTTTGTGGCTTACATGTTCACTAGTAGGCGTCAAAATGATCTTACTAGTGAACTAGTGAGCGTTTTGTGGCTTACATGTTCACTAGTAAGCCTCAAAATGATCTTACTAGAGAACTAGTGGGCGTTTTGTGGCTTACATGTCAAATAGCAAGCCTCAAAATGATCTTACTAGTGAACTAATGGGCACATTTATGGCCTTACGTGTTCACTAGTAAGCGTCAAAATGATCTTACTAGTAAACTAGTGGGCACATTTATGGCCTTACATGTTCACTAGTAAGCCTCAAAATGATGTTACCAGTGAACTAGTGGGCATTTTGCGGCTTACATGTCAACTAGTAAGCCTCAAAATGATCTTACTAGTGAGCTAGTGGGCATTTTGTGGCTTACATGTCAACTAGTAAGCCTCAAAATGATCTTACTAGTGAACTAGTGGGCAAATATATGGCCTTACATGTTCACTTGTAAGCCTCAAAATGATCTTACTAGTGAACTAGTGGGCGTTTTGTGGCTTACATGTTCACGAGTAAGGGTCAAAATGATCTAACTAGTGAACTCGTGGGCGTTTTGCGGCTTGCATGTCAATTAGTAAGCCTCAAAATTATCTTACGAGTGAATTAGTGGGCGTTTTGCGGCTTACATGTCAACAAGTAAGCCTCAAAATGATCTTACTAATGAACTAGTGGGCGTTTTGTGGCTTACATGTTCACTAGTAAGCGTCAAAATGACCTTACTAGTGAACTAGTGGGCGTTTTGTGGCTTACATGTCAACTAGGAAGCCTCAAAATGATCTTACTAGTGAACTAGTGGGCACATTTATGGCCTTACATGTTCACTAGTAAGCCTCAAAATGATCTTACCAGTGAACTGGTGGGCATTTTGCGGCTTACATGTCAACTAGTAAGCCTCAAAACGATCTTACTAGTGAACTAGTGGCTTCTTTTGTGGCTTACATGTTCACTAGTAAGCGTCACAATGACCTTACTTGTGAACTAGTGAGCGTTTTGTGGCTTACATGTTCACTAGTAAGCGTCAAAATGATCTTACTAGTGAACTAGTGGGCGTTTTGTGGCTTACATGTTCACTAGTAAGCCTCAAAATGATCTTACGAGTGAATTAGTGGGCGTTTTGCGGCTTACATGTCAACAAGTAAGCCTCAAAATGATCTTACTAATGAACTAGTGGGCGTTTTGTGGCTTACATGTTCACTAGTAAGCGTCAAAATGACCTTACTAGTGAACTAGTGGGCGTTTTGTGGCTTACATGTCAACTAGGAAGCCTCAAAATGATCTTACTAGTGAACTAGTGGGCGTTTTGTGGCTTACATGTTCACTAGTAAGTGTCAAAATGACCTTACTAGTTAACTAGTGAGTGTTTTGTGGCTTACATGTTCACTAGTAGGCGTCACAATGACCTTACTAGTGAACTAGTGGGCGTTTTGTGGCTTACATCTTCACTAGTAAGCCTCAAAATGATCTTACTAGAGAACTAGTGGGCATTTTGTGGCTTACATGTCAACTAGTAAGCCTCAAAATGATCTTACTAGTGAACTAGTGGGCACATTTATGGCCTTACATGTTCACTAGTAAGCGTCAAAATGATCTTACTAGTGAACTAGTGGGCACGTTTATGGCCTTAGATGTTCACTAGTAAGCGTGAAAATGATCTTACTAGTGAACTAGTGGGCGTTTTGCGGCTTACATGTCAACTAGTAAGCCTCAAAATGATCTTACGAGTGAGCTAGTGGGCGTTTTGCGGCTTACATGTTCACTAGTAAGCGTCACAATCACCTTACTTGTGAACTACTGAGCGTTTTGTGGCTTACATGTTCACTAGTAAGCGTCAAAATAATCTTACTAGTGAACTAGTGGGCGTTTTGTGGCTTACATGTCAAATAGCAAGCCTCAAAATGATCTTACGAGTGAACTAATGGGCACATTTATGGCCTTACGTGTTCACTAGTAAGCGTCAAAATGATCTTACTAGTAAACTGGTGGGCGTTTTGTGGCTTACATCTTCACTCGTAAGCCTCAAAATGATCTTACTAGTGAACTAGTGGGCGTTTTGTGGCTTACATGTCAACTAGTAAGCCTCAAAATGATGTTACCAGTGAACTAGTGGGCACATTTATGGCCTTACATGTTCACTTGTAAGCCTCAAAATGATCTTACTAGTGAACTAGTGGGCGTTTTGTGGCTTACATGTTCACGAGTAAGGGTCAAAATGATCTAACTAGTGAACTCGTGGGCGTTTTGCGGCTTGCATGTCAATTAGTAAGCCTCAAAATTATCTTACGAGTGAATTAGTGGGCGTTTTGCGGCTTACATGTCAACAAGTAAGCCTCAAAATGATCTTACTAATGAACTAGTGGGCGTTTTGTGGCTTACATGTTCACTAGTAAGCGTCAAAATGACCTTACTAGTGAACTAGTGGGCGTTTTGTGGCTTACATGTCAACTAGGAAGCCTCAAAATGATCTTACTAGTGAACTAGTGGGCGTTTTGTGGCTTACATGTTCACTAGTAAGTGTCAAAATGACCTTACTAGTTAACTAGTGAGTGTTTTGTGGCTTACATGTTCACTAGTAGGCGTCACAATGACCTTACTAGTGAACTAGTGGGCGTTTTGTGGCTTACATCTTCACTAGTAAACCTCAAAAGGATCTTACTAGAGAACTAGTGGGCATTTTGTGGCTTACATGTCAACTAGTAAGCCTCAAAATGATCTTACTAGTGAATTAGTGGGCACATTTATGGCCTTACATGTTCACTAGTAAGCGTCAAAATGATCTTACTAGTGAACTAGTGGGCACATTTATGGCCTTACATGTTCACTAGTAAGCCTCAAAATGATCTTACTAGTGAACTAGTGGGCGTTTTGTGGCTTACATGTTCACGAGTAAGCCTCAAAATTATCTTACTAGTGAACTAGTGGGCGTTTTGCGGCTTGCATGTCAACTAGTAAGCGTCAAAATGATCTTACTAGTGAACTAATGGGCGTTTTGTGGCTTACATCTTCACTAGTAAGCCTCAGAATGATCTTACTAGAGAACTAGTGGGCATTTTGTGGCTTACATGTCAACTAGTAAGCCTCAAAATGATCTTACTAGTGAACTAGTGGGCACATTTATGGCCTTACATGTTCACTAGTAAGCGTCAAAATGATCTTACTAGTGAACAAGTGGGCACGTTTATGGCCTTAGATGTTCACTAGTAAGCGTGAAAATGATCTTACTAGTGAAATAGTGGGCGTTTTGCGGCTTACATGTCAACTAGTAAGCCTCAAAATGATCTTACAAGTGAGCTAGTGGGCGTTTTGCGGCTTACATGTTCACTAGTAAGCGTCACAATGACCTTACTTGTGAACTACTGAGCGTTTTGTGGCTTACATGTTCACTAGTAAGCGTCAAAATAATCTTACTAGTGAACTAGTGGGCGTTTTGTGGCTTACATGTCAAATAGCAAGCCTCAAAATGATCTTACTAGTGAACTAATGGGCACATTTATGGCCTTACGTGTTCACTAGTAAGCTTCAAAATGATCTTACTAGTAAACTAGTGGGCGTTTTGTGGCTTACATCTTCACTCGTAAGCCTCAAAATGATCTTACTAGTGAACTAGTGGGCGTTTTGTGGCTTACATTTCAACTAGTAAGCCTCAAAATGATTTTACTAGTAAACTAGTGGGCACATTTATGGCCTTACATGTTCACTAGTAAGCCTCAAAATGATGTTACTAGTAAACTAGTGGGCGTTTTGTGGCTTACATCTTCACTCGTAAGCCTCAAAATGATCTTACTAGTGAACTAGTGGGCGTTTTGTGGCTTACATGTCAACAAGTAAGCCTCAAAATGATCTTACTAGTGAACTAGTGGGCACATTTATGGCCTTACATGTTCACTAGTAAGCCTCAAAATGATCTTACCAGTGAACTAGTGGGCATTTTGCGGCTTACATGTCAACTAGTAAGCCTCAAAATGATCTTACTAGTGAACTAGAGGGCATTTTGTGGCTTACATGTCAACTAGTAAGCCTCAAAATGATCTTACTAGTGAACTAGTGGGCGTTTTGTGGCTTACATGTTCACGAGTAAGGGTCAAAATGATCTAACTAGTGAACTCGTGGGCGTTTTGCGGCTTGCATGTCAACTAGTAAGCCTCAAAATTATCTTACGAGTGAACTAGTGGGCGTTTTGCGGTTTACATGTCAACAAGTAAGCCTCAAAATGATCTTACTAATGAACTAGTGGGCGTTTTGTGGCTTACATGTTCACTAGTAAGCGTCAAAATGATCTTACTAGTGAACTAGTGAGCACGTTTATGGCCTTAGATGTTCACTTGTAAGCGTGAAAATGATCTTACTAGTGAACTAGTCGGCGTTTTGCGGCTTACATGTCAACTAGTAAGCCTCAAAATGATCTTACGAGTGAGCTAGTGGGCGTTTTGCGGCTTACATGTTCACTAGTAAGCGTCACAATGACCTTACTTGTGAACTAGTCAGCGTTTTGTGGCTTACATGTTCACTAGTAAGCATCAAAATGATCTTACTAGTGAACTAACGGGCACATTTATGGCCTTACGTGTTCACTAGTAAGCGTCAAAATGATCTTACTAGTAAACTAGTGGGCGTTTTGTGGCTTACATTTCAAATAGCAAGCCTCAAAATGATCTTACTAGTGAACTAATGGGCACATTTATGGCCTTACGTGTTCACTAGTAAGTGTCAAAATGATCTTACTAGTAAACTAGTGGGCGTTTTGTGGCTTACATCTTCCCTCGTAAGCCTCAAAATGATCTTACTAGTGAACTAGTGGGCGTTTTGTGGCTTACATGTCAACTAGTAAGCCTCAAAATGATCTTACTAGTGAACTAGTGGGCACATTTATGGCCTTACATGTTCACTAGTAAGCCTCAAAATGATCTTACCAGTGAACTAGTGGGCATTTTGCGGCTTACATGTCAACTAGTAAGCCTCAAAATGATCTTACTAGTGAACTAGTGGGCACATTTATGGCCTTACATGTTCACTAGTAACCTCAAAATGATCTTACCAGTGAACTAGTGGGCATTTTGCGGCTTACATGTCAACTAGTAAGCCTCAAAACTATCTTACTAGTGAACTAGTGGCTTCTTTTGTGGCTTACATGTTCACTAGTAAGCGTCACAATGACCTTACTTGTGAACTAGTGGGCGTTTTGTGGCTTACATCTTCACTAGTAAGCCTCAAAATGATCTTACTAGAGAACTAGTGGGCATTTTGCGGCTTACATGTCAACTAGTAAGCCTCAGAACGATCTTACTAGTGAACTAGTGAGCGTTTTGTGGCTTACATGTTCACTAGTAGGCGTCAAAATGATCTTACTAGTGAACTAGTGGGCGTTTTGTGGCTTACATCTTCACTAGTAAGCCTCAAAATAATCTTACTAGAGAACTAATGGGCATTTTGTGGCTTACATGTCAACTAGTAAGCCTCAAAATGATCTTACTAGTGAATTAGTGGACACATTTATGGCCTTACATGTTCACTAGTAAGCGTCAAAATGATCTTACTAGTGAACTAGTGGGCACATTTATGGCCTTACATGTTCACTAGTAAGCCTCAAAATGATCTTACTAGTGAACTAGTGGGCGTTTTGTGGCTTACATGTTCACGAGTAAGCGTCAAAATGATCTTACTAGTGAACTAGTGGGCGTTTTGTGGCTTACATCTTCACTAGTAAGCCTCAGAATGATCTTACTAGAGAACTAGTGGGCATTTTGTGGCTTACATGTCAACTAGTAAGCCTCAAAATGATCTTACTAGTGAACTAGTGGGCACATTTATGGCCTTAAATGTTCACTAGTAAGCGTCAAAATGATCTTACTAGTGAACTAGTGGGCATGTTTATGGCCTTAGATGTTCACTAGTAAGCGTGAAAATGATCTTACTAGTGAACTAGTGGGCGTTTTGCGGCTTACATGTCAACTAGTAAGCCTCAAAATGATCTTACGAGTGAGCTAGTGGGCGTTTTGCGGCTTACATGTTCACTAGTAAGCGTCACAATGACCTTACTTGTGAACTACTGAGCGTTTTGTGGCTTACATGTTCACTAGTAAGCGTCAAAATAATCTTACTAGTGAACTAGTGGGCGTTTTGTGGCTTACATGTCAACTAGTAAGCCTCAAAATGATCTTACTAGTGAACTAGTGGGCACATTTATGGCCTTACATGTTCACTAGTAAGCCTCAAAATGATCTTACCAGTGAACTAGTAGGCATTTTGCGGCTTACATGTCAACTAGTAAGCCTCAAAATGATCTTACTAGTGAACTAGTGGGCATTTTGTGGCTTACATGTCAACTAGTAAGCCTCAAAATGATCTTACTAGTTAACTAGTGGGCACATTTATGGCCTTACATGTTCACTAGTAAGCCTCAAAACGATCTTACTAGTGAACTAGTGGGCGTTTTTTGGCTTACATGTTCACGAGTAAGCGTCAAGATGATCTTACTAGTGAACTAGTGGGCGTTTTGCGGCTTGCATGTCAACTAGTAAGCCTCAAAATGATCTAACGAGTGAACTAGTGGGCGTTTTGCAGCTTACATGTCAACAAGTAAGCCTCAAAATGAACTTACTAATGAACTAGTGGGCGTTTTGTGGCTTACATGTTCACTAGTAAGCCTAAAAATGATCTTACTAGTGAACTAGTGGGCACATTTATGGCCTTACGTGTTCACTAGTACGCGTCAAAATGATCTTACTTGTGAACTAGTGGGCGTTTTGCGGCTTGCATGTCAACTAGTAAGCCTCAAAATGATCTTACGAGTGAACTAGTGGGCGTTTTGCTGCTTACATGTCAACAAGTAAGCCTCAAAATGATCTTAGTAGTGAACTAGTGGGCGTTTTGTGGCTTGCATGTCAACTAGTAAGCCTCAAAATTATCTTACGAGTGAACTAGTGGGCGTTTTGCGGCTTACATGTCAACAAGTAAGCCTCAAAATGATCTTACTAATGAACTAGTGGGCGTTTTGTGGCTTACATGTTCACTAGTAAGCGTCAAAATGACCTTACTAGTGAACTAGTGGGCGTTTTGTGGCTTACATGTCAACTAGGAAGCCTCAAAATGATCTTACTAGTGAACTAGTGGGCGTTTTGTGGCTTACATGTTCACTAGTAAGTGTCAAAATGACCTTACTAGTTAACTAGTGGGCGTTTTGCGGCTTACATGTTCACTAGTAGGCGTCAAAATGATCTTACTAGTGAACTAGTGGGCGTTTTGTGGCTTACATCTTCACTAGTAAGCCTCAAAATGATCTTACTAGTGAACTAGTGGGCGTTTTGTGGCTTACATGTTCACGAGTAAGGGTCAAAATGATCTAACTAGTGAACTCGTGGGCGTTTTGCGGCTTGCATGTCAACTAGTAAGCCTCAAAATGATCTTACGAGTGAACTAGTGGGCGTTTTGCGGCTTACATGTCAACAAGTAAGCCTCAAAATGATCTTACTAATGAACTAGTGGGCGTTTTGTGGCTTACATGTTCACTAGTAAGTGTCAAAATGATCTTACTAGTGAACTAGTGGGCGTTTTGCGGCTTACATGTCAACGAGTAAGCCTCAAAATGACCTTACTAGTGAACTAGTGGGCGTTTTGTGGCTTACATCTTCACTAGTAAGCCTCAAAATGAACTTACTAGTGAACTAGTGGGCGTTTTGCGGCTTACATGTCAACTAGCAGGCCTCAAAATGATCTTACGAGTGAGCTAAGGGGCGTTTTGCGGCTTACATGTCAACTAGTAAGCCTCAAAATGATCTTACTAATGAACTAGTGGGCACATTTATGGCCTTACATGTTCACTATTAAGAGTCAAAATGATCTTACTAGTGAACTAGTGGGCACATTTATGGCCTTACATGTTCACTAGTAAGCGTCAAAATGATCTTACAAGTGAACTAGTGGGCGTTTTGTGGCTTACATCTTCACTCGTAAGCCTCAAAATGATCTTACTAGTGAACTAGTGGGCGTTTTGTGGCTTACATGTCAACTAGTAAGCCTCAAAATGATCTTACGAGTGAACTAGTGGGCGTTTTGCGGGTTACATGTCAACTAGTAAGCCTCAAAATGATCTTACTAGTGAACTAGTGGGCGTTTGTGGCTTACATGTTCACTAGTAAGCGTCAAAATGACCTTACTAGTGAACTAGTGAGCGTTTTGTGGCTTACATATTCACTAGTAAGCGTCAAAATGATCTTACTAGTGAACTATTGGGCGTTTTGTGGCTTACATGTTCACTAGTAAGCCTCAAAATGATCTTACCAGTGAACTAGTGGGCATTTTGCGGCTTACATGTCAACTAGTAAGCCTCAAAATGATCTTACTAGTGAACTAGTGGGCACATTTATGGCCTTACATGTTCACTAGTAAGCCTCAAAATGATCTTACCAGTGAACTAGTGGGCATTTTGCGGCTTACATGTCAACTAGTAAGCCTCAAAACGATCTTACTAGTGAACTAGTGGCTTCTTTTGTGGCTTACATGTTCACTAGTAAGCGTCACAATGACCTTACTTGTGAACTAGTGAGTGTTTTGTGGCTTACATGTTCACTAGTAGGCGTCAAAATGATCTTACTAGTGAACAAGTGGGCGTTTTGTGGCTTACATCTTCACTAGTAAGTCTCAAAATGATCTTACTAGAGAACAAGTGGGCATTTTGTGGCTTACATGTCAACTAGTAAGCCTCAAAATGATCTTACTAGTGAATTAGTGGGCACATTTATGGCCTTACATGTTCACTAGTAAACGTCAAAATCATCTTACTAGTGAACTAGTGGGCACATTTATGGCCTTACATGTTCACTAGTAAGCCTCAAAATGATCTTACTAGTGAACTAGTGGGCGTTTTGTGGCTTACATGTTCACGAGTAAGCGTCAAAATGATCTTACTGGTGAACTAGTGGGCGTTTTGCGGCTTGCATGTCAACTAGTAAGCATCAAAATGATCTTACTAGTGAACTAGTGGGCGTTTTGTGGCTTACATCTTCACTAGTAAGCCTCAAAATGATCTTACTAGAGAACTAGTGGGCATTTTGTGGCTTACATGTCAACTAGTAAGCCTCAAAATGATCTTACTAGTGAACTAGTGGGCACATTTATGGCCTTACATGTTCACTAGTAAGCGTCAAAATGATCTTACTAGTGAACTACTGGGCACGTTTATGGCCTTAGATGTTCACTAGTAAGCGTGAAAATGATCTTACTAGTGAACTAGTGGACGTTTTGCGGCTTACATGTCAACTAGTAAGCCTCAAAATGATCTTACGAGTGAGCTAGTGGGCGTTTTGCGGCTTACATGTTCACTAGTAAGCGTCTCAATGACCTTACTTGTGAACTAGTGAGCGTTTTGTGGCTTACATGTTCACTAGTAAGCATCAAAATGATCTTACGAGTGAACTAGTGGGCGTTTTGTGGCTTACATGTTCACTAGTAAGCCTCAAAATGATCTTACTAGTGAACTAGTGGGCGTTTTGTGGCTTACATGTCAAATAGCAAGCCTCAAAATGATCTTACTAGTGAACTAATGGGCACATTTATGGCCTTACGTGTTCACTAGTAAGCGTCAAAATGATCTTACTAGTAAACTAGTGGGCGTTTTGTGGCTTACATCTTCACTCGTAAGCCTCAAAATGATCTTACTAGTGAACTAGTGGGCGTTTTGTGGCTTACATGTCAACTAGTAAGCCTCAAAATGATCTTACTAGTGAACTAGTGGGCACATTTATGGCCTTACATGTTCACTAGTAAGCCTCAAAATGATCTTACCAGTGAACTAGTGGGAATTTTGCGGCTTACATGTCAACTAGTAAGCCTCAAAATGATCTTACTAGTGAACTAGTGGGCACATTTATGGCCTTACATGTTCACTAGTAAGCCTCAAAATGATCTTACCAGTGAACTAGTGGGCATTTTGCGGCTTACATGTCAACTAGTAAGCCTCAAAACGATCTTACTAGTGAACTAGTGGCTTCTTTTGTGGCTTACATGTTCACTAGTAAGCGTCACAATGACCTTACTTGTGAACTAGTGAGCGTTTTGTGGCTTACATGTTCACTAGTAAGCGTCAAAATGATCTTACTAGTGAACTAGTGGGCGTATTGTGGCTTACATGTTCACTAGTAAGCCTCAAAATGATCTTACTAGTGAACTAGTGGGCGTTTTGTGGCTTACATGTCAAATAGCAAGCCTCAAAATGATCTTACTAGTGAACTAATGGGCACATTTATGGCCTTACGTGTTCACTAGTAAGCGTCAAAATGATCTTACTAGTAAACTAGTGGGCACATTTATGGCCTTACATGTTCACTAGTAAGCCTCAAAATGATCTTACTAGTGAACTAGTGGGCGTTTTGCGGCTTGCATGTCAACTAGTAAGCCTCAAAATGATCTTACGAGTGAACTAGTGGGCGTTTTGTGGCTTACATGTTCACGGGTAAGCGTCAAAATGATCTTACTAGTGAACTAGTGGGCGTTTTGTGGCTTACATGTCAACAAGTAAGCCTCAAAATGATCTTACGAGTGAGCTAAGGGGCGTTTTCTGGCTTACATGTCAACTAGTAAGCCTCAAAATGATCTTACTAGTGAACTAGTGGGCACATTTATGGCCTTACATGTTCACTTGTAAGCCTCAAAATGATCTTACTAGTGAACTAGTGGGCGTTTTGCGGCTTGCATGTCAACTAGTAAGCGTCAAAATGATCTTACTAGTGAACTAGTGGGCGTTTTGTGGCTTACATCTTCACTAGTAAGCCTCAGAATGATCTTACTAGAGAACTAGTGCGCATTTTGTGGCTTACATGTCAACTCGTAAGCCTCAAAATGATCTTACTAGTGAACTAGTGGGCACATTTATGGCCTTACATGTTCACTAGTAAGCGTCAAAATGATCTTACTAGTGAACTAGTGGGCACGTTTATGGCCTTAGATGTTCACTAGTAAGCGTGAAAATGATCTTACTAGTGAACTAGGTGGCGTTTTGCGGCTTACATGTCAACTAGTAAGCCTCAAAATGATCTTACGAGTGAGCTAGTGGGCGTTTTGCGGCTTACATGTTCACTAGTAAGCGTCACAATGACCTTACTTGTGAACTACTGAGCGTTTTGTGGCTTACATGTTCACTAGTAAGCGTCAAAATAATCTTACTAGTGAACTAGTGGGCGTTTTGTGGCTTACATGTCAAATAGCAAGCCTCAAAATGATCTTACGAGTGAACTAATGGGCACATTTATGGCCTTACGTGTTCACTAGTAAGCGTCAAAATGATCTTACTAGTAAACTAGTGGGCGTTTTGTGGCTTACATCTTCACTCGTAAGCCTCAAAATGATCTTACCAGTGAACTAGTGGGCGTTTTGTGGCTTACATGTCAACTAGTAAGCCTCAAAATGATGTTACCAGTGAACTAGTGGGCATTTTGCGGCTTACATGTCAACTAGTAAGCCTCAAAATGATCTTACTAGTGAACTAGTGGGCATTTTGTGGCTTACATGTCAACTAGTAAGCCTCAAAATGATCTTGCTAGTGAACTAGTGGGCACATTTATGGCCTTACATGTTCACTTGTAAGCCTCAAAATGATCTTACTAGTGAACTAGTGGGCGTTTTGTGGCTTACATGTTCACGAGTAAGGGTCAAAATGATCTAACTAGTGAACTTGTGGGCGTTTTGCGGCTTGCATGTCAATTAGTAAGCCTCAAGATTATCTTACGAGTGAATTAGTGGGCGTTTTGCGGCTTACATGTGAACAAGTAAGCCTCAAAATGATCTTACTAATGAACTAGTGGGCGTTTTGTGGCTTACATGTTCACTAGTAAGCGTCAAAATGACCTTACTAGTGAACTAGTGGGCGTTTTGTGGCTTACATGTCAACTAGGAAGCCTCAAAATGATCTTACTAGTGAACTAGTGGGCGTTTTGTGGCTTACATGTTCACTAGTAAGTGTCAAAATGACCTTACTAGTTAACTAGTTAGTGTTTTGTGGCTTACATGTTCACTAGTAGGCGTCACAATGACCTTACTAGTGAACTAGTGGGCGTTTTGTGGCTTACATCTTCACTAGTAAGCCTCAAAATGATCTTACTAGAGAACTAGTGGGCATTTTGTGGCTTACATGTCAACTAGTAAGCCTCAAAATGATCTTACTAGTGAACTAGTGGGCACATTTATGGCCTTACATGTTCACTAGTAAGCGTCAAAATGATCTTACTAGTGAACTAGTGGGCACGTTTATGGCCTTAGATGTTCACTAGTAAGCGTGAAAATGATCTTACTAGTGAACTAGTGGGCGTTTTGCGGCTTACATGTCAACTAGTAAGCCTCAAAATGATCTTACGAGTGAGCTAGTGGGCGTTTTGCGGCTTACATGTTCACTAGTAAGCGTCACAATGACCTTACTTGTGAACTACTGAGCGTTTTGTGGCTTACATGTTCACTAGTAAGCGTCAAAATAATCTTACTAGTGAACTAGTGGGCGTTTTGTGGCTTACATGTCAAATAGCAAGCCTCAAAATGATCTTACGAGTGAACTAATGGGCACATTTATGGCCTTACGTGTTCACTAGTAAGCGTCAAAATGATCTTACTAGTAAACTAGTGGGCGTTTTGTGGCTTACATCTTCACTCGTAAGCCTCAAAATGATCTTACTAGTGAACTAGTGGGCGTTTTGTGGCTTACATGTCAACTAGTAAGCCTCAAAATGATGTTACCAGTGAACTAGTGGGCACATTTATGGCCTTACATGTTCACTTGTAAGCCTCAAAATGATCTTACTAGTGAACTAGTGGGCGTTTTGTGGCTTACATGTTCACGAGTAAGGGTCAAAATGATCTAACTAGTGAACTCGTGGGCGTTTTGCGGCTTGCATGTCAATTAGTAAGCCTCAAAATTATCTTACGAGTGAATTAGTGGGCGTTTTGCGGCTTACATGTCAACAAGTAAGCCTCAAAATGATCTTACTAATGAACTAGTGGGCGTTTTGTGGCTTACATGTTCACTAGTAAGCGTCAAAATGACCTTACTAGTGAACTAGTGGGCGTTTTGTGGCTTACATGTCAACTAGGAAGCCTCAAAATGATCTTACTAGTGAACTAGTGGGCGTTTTGTGGCTTACATGTTCACTAGTAAGTGTCAAAATGACCTTACTAGTTAACTAGTGAGTGTTTTGTGGCTTACATGTTCACTAGTAGGCGTCACAATGACCTTACTAGTGAACTAGTGGGCGTTTTGTGGCTTACATCTTCACTAGTAAGCCTCAAAATGATCTTACTAGAGAACTAGTGGGCATTTTGTGGCTTACATGTCAACTAGTAAGCCTCAAAATGATCTTACGAGTGAACTAATGGGCACATTTATGGCCTTACGTGTTCACTAGTAAGCGTCAAAATGATCTTACTAGTAAACTAGTGGGCGTTTTGTGGCTTACATCTTCACTCGTAAGCCTCAAAATGATCTTACCAGTGAACTAGTGGGCGTTTTGTGGCTTACATGTCAACTAGTAAGCCTCAAAATGATGTTACCAGTGAACTAGTGGGCATTTTGCGGCTTACATGTCAACTAGTAAGCCTCAAAATGATCTTACTAGTGAACTAGTGGGCATTTTGTGGCTTACATGTCAACTAGTAAGCCTCAAAATGATCTTGCTAGTGAACTAGTGGGCACATTTATGGCCTTACATGTTCACTTGTAAGCCTCAAAATGATCTTACTAGTGAACTAGTGGGCGTTTTGTGGCTTACATGTTCACGAGTAAGGGTCAAAATGATCTAACTAGTGAACTTGTGGGCGTTTTGCGGCTTGCATGTCAATTAGTAAGCCTCAAGATTATCTTACGAGTGAATTAGTGGGCGTTTTGCGGCTTACATGTGAACAAGTAAGCCTCAAAATGATCTTACTAATGAACTAGTGGGCGTTTTGTGGCTTACATGTTCACTAGTAAGCGTCAAAATGACCTTACTAGTGAACTAGTGGGCGTTTTGTGGCTTACATGTCAACTAGGAAGCCTCAAAATGATCTTACTAGTGAACTAGTGGGCGTTTTGTGGCTTACATGTTCACTAGTAAGTGTCAAAATGACCTTACTAGTTAACTAGTTAGTGTTTTGTGGCTTACATGTTCACTAGTAGGCGTCACAATGACCTTACTAGTGAACTAGTGGGCGTTTTGTGGCTTACATCTTCACTAGTAAGCCTCAAAATGATCTTACTAGAGAACTAGTGGGCATTTTGTGGCTTACATGTCAACTAGTAAGCCTCAAAATGATCTTACTAGTGAACTAGTGGGCACATTTATGGCCTTACATGTTCACTAGTAAGCGTCAAAATGATCTTACTAGTGAACTAGTGGGCACGTTTATGGCCTTAGATGTTCACTAGTAAGCGTGAAAATGATCTTACTAGTGAACTAGTGGGCGTTTTGCGGCTTACATGTCAACTAGTAAGCCTCAAAATGATCTTACGAGTGAGCTAGTGGGCGTTTTGCGGCTTACATGTTCACTAGTAAGCGTCACAATGACCTTACTTGTGAACTACTGAGCGTTTTGTGGCTTACATGTTCACTAGTAAGCGTCAAAATAATCTTACTAGTGAACTAGTGGGCGTTTTGTGGCTTACATGTCAAATAGCAAGCCTCAAAATGATCTTACGAGTGAACTAATGGGCACATTTATGGCCTTACGTGTTCACTAGTAAGCGTCAAAATGATCTTACTAGTAAACTAGTGGGCGTTTTGTGGCTTACATCTTCACTCGTAAGCCTCAAAATGATCTTACTAGTGAACTAGTGGGCGTTTTGTGGCTTACATGTCAACTAGTAAGCCTCAAAATGATGTTACCAGTGAACTAGTGGGCACATTTATGGCCTTACATGTTCACTTGTAAGCCTCAAAATGATCTTACTAGTGAACTAGTGGGCGTTTTGTGGCTTACATGTTCACGAGTAAGGGTCAAAATGATCTAACTAGTGAACCCGTGGGCGTTTTGCGGCTTGCATGTCAATTAGTAAGCCTCAAAATTATCTTACGAGTGAATTAGTGGGCGTTTTGCGGCTTACATGTCAACAAGTAAGCCTCAAAATGATCTTACTAATGAACTAGTGGGCGTTTTGTGGCTTACATGTTCACTAGTAAGCGTCAAAATGACCTTACTAGTGAACTAGTGGGCGTTTTGTGGCTTACATGTCAACTAGGAAGCCTCAAAATGATCTTACTAGTGAACTAGTGGGCGTTTTGTGGCTTACATGTTCACTAGTAAGTGTCAAAATGACCTTACTAGTTAACTAGTGAGTGTTTTGTGGCTTACATGTTCACTAGTAGGCGTCACAATGACCTTACTAGTGAACTAGTGGGCGTTTTGTGGCTTACATCTTCACTAGTAAGCCTCAAAATGATCTTACTAGAGAACTAGTGGGCATTTTGTGGCTTACATGTCAACTAGTAAGCCTCAAAATGATCTTACTAGTGAACTAGTGGGCACATTTATGGCCTTACATGTTCACTAGTAAGCCTCAAAATGATCTTACTAGTGAACTAGTGGGCGTTTTGTGGCTTACATGTTCACGAGTAAGCCTCAAAATGATCTTACTAGTGAACTAGTGGGCGTTTTGCGGCTTGCATGTCAACTAGTAAGCGTCAAAATGATCTTACTAGTGAACTAGTGGGCGTTTTGTGGCTTACATCTTCACTAGTAAGCCTCAGAATGATCTTACTAGAGAACTAGTGGGCATTTTGTGGCTTACATGTCAACTAGTAAGCCTCAAAATGATCTTACTAGTGAACTAGTGGGCACATTTATGGCCTTACATGTTCACTAGTAAGCGTCAAAATGATCTTACTAGTGAACTAGTGGGCACGTTTATGGCCTTAGATGTTCACTAGTAAGCGTGAAAATGATCTTACTAGTGAACTAGTGGGCGTTTTGCGGCTTACATGTCAACTAGTAAGCCTCAAAATGATCTTACAAGTGAGCTAGTGGGCGTTTTGCGGCTTACATGTTCACTAGTAAGCGTCACAATGACCTTACTTGTGAACTACTGAGCGTTTTGTGGCTTACATGTTCACTAGTAAGCGTCAAAATAATCTTACTAGTGAACTAGTGGGCGTTTTGTGGCTTACATGTCAAATAGCAAGCCTCAAAATGATCTTACTAGTGAACTAATGGGCACATTTATGGCCTTACCTGTTCACTAGTAAGCTTCAAAATGATCTTACTAGTAAACTAGTGGGCGTTTTGTGGCTTACATCTTCACTCGTAAGCCTCAAAATGATCTTACTAGTGAACTAGTGGGCGTTTTGTGGCTTACATGTCAACTAGTAAGCCTCAAAATGATTTTACTAGTAAACTAGTGGGCACATTTATGGCCTTACATGTTCACTAGTAAGCCTCAAAATGATGTTACTAGTAAACTAGTGGGCGTTTTGTGGCTTACATCTTCACTCGTAAGCCTCAAAATGATCTTACTAGTGAACTAGTGGGCGTTTTGTGGCTTACATGTCAACAAGTAAGCCTCAAAATGATCTTACTAGTGAACTAGTGGGCACATTTATGGCCTTACATGTTCACTAGTAAGCCTCAAAATGATCTTACCAGTGAACTAGTGGGCATTTTGCGGCTTACATGTAAACTAGTAAGCCTCAAAATGATCTTACTAGTGAACTAGAGGGCATTTTGTGGCTTACATGTCAACTAGTAAGCCTCAAAATGATCTTACTAGTGAACTAGTGGGCGTTTTGTGGCTTACATGTTCACGAGTAAGGGTCAAAATGATCTAACTAGTGAACTCGTGGGCGTTTTGCGGCTTGCATGTCAACTAGTAAGCCTCAAAATTATCTTACGAGTGAACTAGTGGGCGTTTTGCGGTTTACATGTCAACAAGTAAGCCTCAAAATGATCTTACTAATGAACTAGTGGGCGTTTTGTGGCTTACATGTTCACTAGTAAGCGTCAAAATGATCTTACTAGTGAACTAGTGAGCACGTTTAAGGCCTTAGATGTTCACTTGTAAGCGTGAAAATGATCTTACTAGTGAACTAGTCGGCGTTTTGCGGCTTACATGTCAACTAGTAAGCCTCAAAATGATCTTACGAGTGAGCTAGTGGGCGTTTTGCGGCTTACATGTTCACTAGTAAGCGTCACAATGACCTTACTTGTGAACTAGTCGGCGTTTTGTGGCTTACATGTTCACTAGTAAGCATCAAAATGATCTTACTAGTGAACTAACGGGCACATTTATGGCCTTACGTGTTCACTAGTAAGCGTCAAAATGATCTTACTAGTAAACTAGTGGGCGTTTTGTGGCTTACATTTCAAATAGCAAGCCTCAAAATGATCTTACTAGTGAACTAATGGGCACATTTATGGCCTTACGTGTTCACTAGTAAGTGTCAAAATGATCTTACTAGGAAACTAGTGGGCGTTTTGTGGCTTACATCTTCACTCGTAAGCCTCAAAATGATCTTACTAGTGAACTAGTGGGCGTTTTGTGGCTTACATGTCAACAAGTAAGCCTCAAAATGATCTTACTAGTGAACTAGTGGGCACATTTATGGCCTTACATGTTCACTAGTAAGCCTCAAAATGATCTTACCAGTGAACTAGTGGGCATTTTGCGGCTTACATGTAAACTAGTAAGCCTCAAAATGATCTTACTAGTGAACTAGAGGGCATTTTGTGGCTTACATGTCAACTAGTAAGCCTCAAAATGATCTTACTAGTGAACTAGTGGGCGTTTTGTGGCTTACATGTTCACGAGTAAGGGTCAAAATGATCTAACTAGTGAACTCGTGGGCGTTTTGCGGCTTGCATGTCAACTAGTAAGCCTCAAAATTATCTTACGAGTGAACTAGTGGGCGTTTTGTGGTTTACATGTCAACAAGTAAGCCTCAAAATGATCTTACTAATGAACTAGTGGGCGTTTTGTGGCTTACATGTTCACTAGTAAGCGTCAAAATGATCTTACTAGTGAACTAGTGAGCACGTTTATGGCCTTAGATGTTCACTTGTAAGCGTGAAAATGATCTTACTAGTGAACTAGTCGGCGTTTTGCGGCTTACATGTCAACTAGTAAGCCTCAAAATGATCTTACGAGTGAGCTAGTGGGCGTTTTGCGGCTTACATGTTCACTAGTAAGCGTCACAATGACCTTACTTGTGAACTAGTCAGCGTTTTGTGGCTTACATGTTCACTAGTAAGCATCAAAATGATCTTACTAGTGAACTAACGGGCACATTTATGGCCTTACGTGTTCACTAGTAAGCGTCAAAATGATCTTACTAGTAAACTAGTGGGCGTTTTGTGGCTTACATTTCAAATAGCAAGCCTCAAAATGATCTTACTAGTGAACTAATGGGCACATTTATGGCCTTACGTGTTCACTAGTAAGTGTCAAAATGATCTTACTAGGAAACTAGTGGGCGTTTTGTGGCTTACATCTTCCCTCGTAAGCCTCAAAATGATCTTACTAGTGAACTAGTGGGCGTTTTGTGGCTTACATGTCAACTAGTAAGCCTCAAAATGATCTTACTAGTGAACTAGTGGGCACATTTATGGCCTTACATGTTCACTAGTAAGCCTCAAAATGATCTTACCAGTGAACTAGTGGGCATTTTGCGGCTTACATGTCAACTAGTAAGCCTCAAAATGATCTTACTAGTGAACTAGTGGGCACATTTATGGCCTTACATGTTCACTAGTAACCTCAAAATGATCTTACCAGTGAACTAGTGGGCATTTTGCGGCTTACATGTCAACTAGTAAGCCTCAAAACTATCTTACTAGTGAACTAGTGGCTTCTTTTGTGGCTTACATGTTCACTAGTAAGCGTCACAATGACCTTACTTGTGAACTAGTGGGCGTTTTGTGGCTTACATCTTCACTAGTAAGCCTCAAAATGATCTTACTAGAGAACTAGTGGGCATTTTGCGGCTTACATGTCAACTAGTAAGCCTCAGAACGATCTTACTAGTGAACTAGTGAGCGTTTTGTGGCTTACATGTTCACTAGTAGGCGTCAAAATGATCTTACTAGTGAACTAGTGGGCGTTTTGTGGCTTACATCTTCACTAGTAAGCCTCAAAATAATCTTACTAGAGAACTAATGGGCATTTTGTGGCTTACATGTCAACTAGTAAGCCTCAAAATGATCTTACTAGTGAATTAGTGGACACATTTATGGCCTTACATGTTCACTAGTAAGCCTCAAAATGATCTTACTAGTGAACTAGTGGGCGTTTTGTGGCTTACATGTTCACGAGTAAGGGTCAAAATGATCTAACTAGTGAACTTGTGGGCGTTTTGCGGCTTGCATGTCAATTAGTAAGCCTCAAGATTATCTTACGAGTGAATTAGTGGGCGTTTTGCGGCTTACATGTGAACAAGTAAGCCTCAAAATGATCTTACTAATGAACTAGTGGGCGTTTTGTGGCTTACATGTTCACTAGTAAGCGTCAAAATGACCTTACTAGTGAACTAGTGGGCGTTTTGTGGCTTACATGTCAACTAGGAAGCCTCAAAATGATCTTACTAGTGAACTAGTGGGCGTTTTGTGGCTTACATGTTCACTAGTAAGTGTCAAAATGACCTTACTAGTTAACTAGTTAGTGTTTTGTGGCTTACATGTTCACTAGTAGGCGTCACAATGACCTTACTAGTGAACTAGTGGGCGTTTTGTGGCTTACATCTTCACTAGTAAGCCTCAAAATGATCTTACTAGAGAACTAGTGGGCATTTTGTGGCTTACATGTCAACTAGTAAGCCTCAAAATGATCTTACTAGTGAACTAGTGGGCACATTTATGGCCTTACATGTTCACTAGTAAGCGTCAAAATGATCTTACTAGTGAACTAGTGGGCACGTTTATGGCCTTAGATGTTCACTAGTAAGCGTGAAAATGATCTTACTAGTGAACTAGTGGGCGTTTTGCGGCTTACATGTCAACTAGTAAGCCTCAAAATGATCTTACGAGTGAGCTAGTGGGCGTTTTGCGGCTTACATGTTCACTAGTAAGCGTCACAATGACCTTACTTGTGAACTACTGAGCGTTTTGTGGCTTACATGTTCACTAGTAAGCGTCAAAATAATCTTACTAGTGAACTAGTGGGCGTTTTGTGGCTTACATGTCAAATAGCAAGCCTCAAAATGATCTTACGAGTGAACTAATGGGCACATTTATGGCCTTACGTGTTCACTAGTAAGCGTCAAAATGATCTTACTAGTAAACTAGTGGGCGTTTTGTGGCTTACATCTTCACTCGTAAGCCTCAAAATGATCTTACTAGTGAACTAGTGGGCGTTTTGTGGCTTACATGTCAACTAGTAAGCCTCAAAATGATGTTACCAGTGAACTAGTGGGCACATTTATGGCCTTACATGTTCACTTGTAAGCCTCAAAATGATCTTACTAGTGAACTAGTGGGCGTTTTGTGGCTTACATGTTCACGAGTAAGGGTCAAAATGATCTAACTAGTGAACTCGTGGGCGTTTTGCGGCTTGCATGTCAATTAGTAAGCCTCAAAATTATCTTACGAGTGAATTAGTGGGCGTTTTGCGGCTTACATGTCAACAAGTAAGCCTCAAAATGATCTTACTAATGAACTAGTGGGCGTTTTGTGGCTTACATGTTCACTAGTAAGCGTCAAAATGACCTTACTAGTGAACTAGTGGGCGTTTTGTGGCTTACATGTCAACTAGGAAGCCTCAAAATGATCTTACTAGTGAACTAGTGGGCGTTTTGTGGCTTACATGTTCACTAGTAAGTGTCAAAATGACCTTACTAGTTAACTAGTGAGTGTTTTGTGGCTTACATGTTCACTAGTAGGCGTCACAATGACCTTACTAGTGAACTAGTGGGCGTTTTGTGGCTTACATCTTCACTAGTAAGCCTCAAAATGATCTTACTAGAGAACTAGTGGGCATTTTGTGGCTTACATGTCAACTAGTAAGCCTCAAAATGATCTTACGAGTGAACTAATGGGCACATTTATGGCCTTACGTGTTCACTAGTAAGCGTCAAAATGATCTTACTAGTAAACTAGTGGGCGTTTTGTGGCTTACATCTTCACTCGTAAGCCTCAAAATGATCTTACCAGTGAACTAGTGGGCGTTTTGTGGCTTACATGTCAACTAGTAAGCCTCAAAATGATGTTACCAGTGAACTAGTGGGCATTTTGCGGCTTACATGTCAACTAGTAAGCCTCAAAATGATCTTACTAGTGAACTAGTGGGCATTTTGTGGCTTACATGTCAACTAGTAAGCCTCAAAATGATCTTGCTAGTGAACTAGTGGGCACATTTATGGCCTTACATGTTCACTTGTAAGCCTCAAAATGATCTTACTAGTGAACTAGTGGGCGTTTTGTGGCTTACATGTTCACGAGTAAGGGTCAAAATGATCTAACTAGTGAACTTGTGGGCGTTTTGCGGCTTGCATGTCAATTAGTAAGCCTCAAGATTATCTTACGAGTGAATTAGTGGGCGTTTTGCGGCTTACATGTGAACAAGTAAGCCTCAAAATGATCTTACTAATGAACTAGTGGGCGTTTTGTGGCTTACATGTTCACTAGTAAGCGTCAAAATGACCTTACTAGTGAACTAGTGGGCGTTTTGTGGCTTACATGTCAACTAGGAAGCCTCAAAATGATCTTACTAGTGAACTAGTGGGCGTTTTGTGGCTTACATGTTCACTAGTAAGTGTCAAAATGACCTTACTAGTTAACTAGTTAGTGTTTTGTGGCTTACATGTTCACTAGTAGGCGTCACAATGACCTTACTAGTGAACTAGTGGGCGTTTTGTGGCTTACATCTTCACTAGTAAGCCTCAAAATGATCTTACTAGAGAACTAGTGGGCATTTTGTGGCTTACATGTCAACTAGTAAGCCTCAAAATGATCTTACTAGTGAACTAGTGGGCACATTTATGGCCTTACATGTTCACTAGTAAGCGTCAAAATGATCTTACTAGTGAACTAGTGGGCACGTTTATGGCCTTAGATGTTCACCAGTAAGCGTGAAAATGATCTTACTAGTGAACTAGTGGGCGTTTTGCGGCTTACATGTCAACTAGTAAGCCTCAAAATGATCTTACGAGTGAGCTAGTGGGCGTTTTGCGGCTTACATGTTCACTAGTAAGCGTCACAATGACCTTACTTGTGAACTACTGAGCGTTTTGTGGCTTACATGTTCACTAGTAAGCGTCAAAATAATCTTACTAGTGAACTAGTGGGCGTTTTGTGGCTTACATGTCAAATAGCAAGCCTCAAAATGATCTTACGAGTGAACTAATGGGCACATTTATGGCCTTACGTGTTCACTAGTAAGCGTCAAAATGATCTTACTAGTAAACTAGTGGGCGTTTTGTGGCTTAGATCTTCACTCGTAAGCCTCAAAATGATCTTACTAGTGAACTAGTGGGCGTTTTGTGGCTTACATGTCAACTAGTAAGCCTCAAAATGATGTTACCAGTGAACTAGTGGGCACATTTATGGCCTTACATGTTCACTTGTAAGCCTCAAAATGATCTTACTAGTGAACTAGTGGGCGTTTTGTGGCTTACATGTTCACGAGTAAGGGTCAAAATGATCTAACTAGTGAACCCGTGGGCGTTTTGCGGCTTGCATGTCAATTAGTAAGCCTCAAAATTATCTTACGAGTGAATTAGTGGGCGTTTTGCGGCTTACATGTCAACAAGTAAGCCTCAAAATGATCTTACTAATGAACTAGTGGGCGTTTTGTGGCTTACATGTTCACTAGTAAGCGTCAAAATGACCTTACTAGTGAACTAGTGGGCGTTTTGTGGCTTACATGTCAACTAGGAAGCCTCAAAATGATCTTACTAGTGAACTAGTGGGCGTTTTGTGGCTTACATGTTCACTAGTAAGTGTCAAAATGACCTTACTAGTTAACTAGTGAGTGTTTTGTGGCTTACATGTTCACTAGTAGGCGTCACAATGACCTTACTAGTGAACTAGTGGGCGTTTTGTGGCTTACATCTTCACTAGTAAGCCTCAAAATGATCTTACTAGAGAACTAGTGGGCATTTTGTGGCTTACATGTCAACTAGTAAGCCTCAAAATGATCTTACTAGTGAACTAGTGGGCACATTTATGGCCTTACATGTTCACTAGTAAGCCTCAAAATGATCTTACTAGTGAACTAGTGGGCGTTTTGTGGCTTACATGTTCACGAGTAAGCCTCAAAATGATCTTACTAGTGAACTAGTGGGCGTTTTGCGGCTTGCATGTCAACTAGTAAGCGTCAAAATGATCTTACTAGTGAACTAGTGGGCGTTTTGTGGCTTACATCTTCACTAGTAAGCCTCAGAATGATCTTACTAGAGAACTAGTGGGCATTTTGTGGCTTACATGTCAACTAGTAAGCCTCAAAATGATCTTACTAGTGAACTAGTGGGCACATTTATGGCCTTACATGTTCACTAGTAAGCGTCAAAATGATCTTACTAGTGAACTAGTGGGCACGTTTATGGCCTTAGATGTTCACTAGTAAGCGTGAAAATGATCTTACTAGTGAACTAGTGGGCGTTTTGCGGCTTACATGTCAACTAGTAAGCCTCAAAATGATCTTACAAGTGAGCTAGTGGGCGTTTTGCGGCTTACATGTTCACTAGTAAGCGTCACAATGACCTTACTTGTGAACTACTGAGCGTTTTGTGGCTTACATGTTCACTAGTAAGCGTCAAAATAATCTTACTAGTGAACTAGTGGGCGTTTTGTGGCTTACATGTCAAATAGCAAGCCTCAAAATGATCTTACTAGTGAACTAATGGGCACATTTATGGCCTTACCTGTTCACTAGTAAGCTTCAAAATGATCTTACTAGTAAACTAGTGGGCGTTTTGTGGCTTACATCTTCACTCGTAAGCCTCAAAATGATCTTACTAGTGAACTAGTGGGCGTTTTGTGGCTTACATGTCAACTAGTAAGCCTCAAAATGATTTTACTAGTAAACTAGTGGGCACATTTATGGCCTTACATGTTCACTAGTAAGCCTCAAAATGATGTTACTAGTAAACTAGTGGGCGTTTTGTGGCTTACATCTTCACTCGTAAGCCTCAAAATGATCTTACTAGTGAACTAGTGGGCGTTTTGTGGCTTACATGTCAACAAGTAAGCCTCAAAATGATCTTACTAGTGAACTAGTGGGCACATTTATGGCCTTACATGTTCACTAGTAAGCCTCAAAATGATCTTACCAGTGAACTAGTGGGCATTTTGCGGCTTACATGTAAACTAGTAAGCCTCAAAATGATCTTACTAGTGAACTAGAGGGCATTTTGTGGCTTACATGTCAACTAGTAAGCCTCAAAATGATCTTACTAGTGAACTAGTGGGCGTTTTGTGGCTTACATGTTCACGAGTAAGGGTCAAAATGATCTAACTAGTGAACTCGTGGGCGTTTTGCGGCTTGCATGTCAACTAGTAAGCCTCAAAATTATCTTACGAGTGAACTAGTGGGCGTTTTGCGGTTTACATGTCAACAAGTAAGCCTCAAAATGATCTTACTAATGAACTAGTGGGCGTTTTGTGGCTTACATGTTCACTAGTAAGCGTCAAAATGATCTTACTAGTGAACTAGTGAGCACGTTTAAGGCCTTAGATGTTCACTTGTAAGCGTGAAAATGATCTTACTAGTGAACTAGTCGGCGTTTTGCGGCTTACATGTCAACTAGTAAGCCTCAAAATGATCTTACGAGTGAGCTAGTGGGCGTTTTGCGGCTTACATGTTCACTAGTAAGCGTCACAATGACCTTACTTGTGAACTAGTCAGCGTTTTGTGGCTTACATGTTCACTAGTAAGCATCAAAATGATCTTACTAGTGAACTAACGGGCACATTTATGGCCTTACGTGTTCACTAGTAAGCGTCAAAATGATCTTACTAGTAAACTAGTGGGCGTTTTGTGGCTTACATTTCAAATAGCAAGCCTCAAAATGATCTTACTAGTGAACTAATGGGCACATTTATGGCCTTACGTGTTCACTAGTAAGTGTCAAAATGATCTTACTAGGAAACTAGTGGGCGTTTTGTGGCTTACATCTTCACTCGTAAGCCTCAAAATGATCTTACTAGTGAACTAGTGGGCGTTTTGTGGCTTACATGTCAACAAGTAAGCCTCAAAATGATCTTACTAGTGAACTAGTGGGCACATTTATGGCCTTACATGTTCACTAGTAAGCCTCAAAATGATCTTACCAGTGAACTAGTGGGCATTTTGCGGCTTACATGTAAACTAGTAAGCCTCAAAATGATCTTACTAGTGAACTAGAGGGCATTTTGTGGCTTACATGTCAACTAGTAAGCCTCAAAATGATCTTACTAGTGAACTAGTGGGCGTTTTGTGGCTTACATGTTCACGAGTAAGGGTCAAAATGATCTAACTAGTGAACTCGTGGGCGTTTTGCGGCTTGCATGTCAACTAGTAAGCCTCAAAATTATCTTACGAGTGAACTAGTGGGCGTTTTGCGGTTTACATGTCAACAAGTAAGCCTCAAAATGATCTTACTAATGAACTAGTGGGCGTTTTGTGGCTTACATGTTCACTAGTAAGCGTCAAAATGATCTTACTAGTGAACTAGTGAGCACGTTTATGGCCTTAGATGTTCACTTGTAAGCGTGAAAATGATCTTACTAGTGAACTAGTCGGCGTTTTGCGGCTTACATGTCAACTAGTAAGCCTCAAAATGATCTTACGAGTGAGCTAGTGGGCGTTTTGCGGCTTACATGTTCACTAGTAAGCGTCACAATGACCTTACTTGTGAACTAGTCAGCGTTTTGTGGCTTACATGTTCACTAGTAAGCATCAAAATGATCTTACTAGTGAACTAACGGGCACATTTATGGCCTTACGTGTTCACTAGTAAGCGTCAAAATGATCTTACTAGTAAACTAGTGGGCGTTTTGTGGCTTACATTTCAAATAGCAAGCCTCAAAATGATCTTACTAGTGAACAAATGGGCACATTTATGGCCGAACGTGTTCACTAGTAAGTGTCAAAATGATCTTACTAGGAAACTAGTGGGCGTTTTGTGGCTTACATCTTCCCTCGTAAGCCTCAAAATGATCTTACTAGTGAACTAGTGGGCGTTTTGTGGCTTACATGTCAACTAGTAAGCCTCAAAATGATCTTACTAGTGAACTAGTGGGCACATTTATGGCCTTACATGTTCACTAGTAAGCCTCAAAATGATCTTACCAGTGAACTAGTGGGCATTTTGCGGCTTACATGTCAACTAGTAAGCCTCAAAATGATCTTACTAGTGAACTAGTGGGCACATTTATGGCCTTACATGTTCACTAGTAACCTCAAAATGATCTTACCAGTGAACTAGTGGGCATTTTGCGGCTTACATGTCAACTAGTAAGCCTCAAAACTATCTTACTAGTGAACTAGTGGCTTCTTTTGTGGCTTACATGTTCACTAGTAAGCGTCACAATGACCTTACTTGTGAACTAGTGGGCGTTTTGTGGCTTACATCTTCACTAGTAAGCCTCAAAATGATCTTACTAGAGAACTAGTGGGCATTTTGCGGCTTACATGTCAACTAGTAAGCCTCAGAACGATCTTACTAGTGAACTAGTGAGCGTTTTGTGGCTTACATGTTCACTAGTAGGCGTCAAAATGATCTTACTAGTGAACTAGTGGGCGTTTTGTGGCTTACATCTTCACTAGTAAGCCTCAAAATAATCTTACTAGAGAACTAATGGGCATTTTGTGGCTTACATGTCAACTAGTAAGCCTCAAAATGATCTTACTAGTGAATTAGTGGACACATTTATGGCCTTACATGTTCACTAGTAAGCGTCAAAATGATCTTACTAGTGAACTAGTGGGCACATTTATGGCCTTACATGTTCACTAGTAAGCCTCAAAATGATCTTACTAGTGAACTAGTGGGCGTTTTGTGGCTTACATGTTCACGAGTAAGCGTCAAAATGATCTTACTAGTGAACTAGTGGGCGTTTTGTGGCTTACATCTTCACTAGTAAGCCTCAGAATGATCTTACTAGAGAACTAGTGGGCATTTTGTGGCTTACATGTCAACTAGTAAGCCTCAAAATGATCTTACTAGTGAACTAGTGGGCACATTTATGGCCTTAAATGTTCACTAGTAAGCGTCAAAATGATCTTACTAGTGAACTAGTGGGCATGTTTATGGCCTTAGATGTTCACTAGTAAGCGTGAAAATGATCTTACTAGTGAACTAGTGGGCGTTTTGCGGCTTACATGTCAACTAGTAAGCCTCAAAATGATCTTACGAGTGAGCTAGTGGGCGTTTTGCGGCTTACATGTTCACTAGTAAGCGTCACAATGACCTTACTTGTGAACTACTGAGCGTTTTGTGGCTTACATGTTCACTAGTAAGCGTCAAAATAATCTTACTAGTGAACTAGTGGGCGTTTTGTGGCTTACATGTCAACTAGTAAGCCTCAAAATGATCTTACTAGTGAACTAGTGGGCACATTTATGGCCTTACATGTTCACTAGTAAGCCTCAAAATGATCTTACCAGTGAACTAGTAGGCATTTTGCGGCTTACATGTCAACTAGTAAGCCTCAAAATGATCTTACTAGTGAACTAGTGGGCATTTTGTGGCTTACATGTCAACTAGTAAGCCTCAAAATGATCTTACTAGTTAACTAGTGGGCACATTTATGGCCTTACATGTTCACTAGTAAGCCTCAAAACGATCTTACTAGTGAACTAGTGGGCGTTTTTTGGCTTACATGTTCACGAGTAAGCGTCAAGATGATCTTACTAGTGAACTAGTGGGCGTTTTGCGGCTTGCATGTCAACTAGTAAGCCTCAAAATGATCTAACGAGTGAACTAGTGGGCGTTTTGCAGCTTACATGTCAACAAGTAAGCCTCAAAATGAACTTACTAATGAACTAGTGGGCGTTTTGTGGCTTACATGTTCACTAGTAAGCCTAAAAATGATCTTACTAGTGAACTAGTGGGCACATTTATGGCCTTACGTGTTCACTAGTACGCGTCAAAATGATCTTACTTGTGAACTAGTGGGCGTTTTGCGGCTTGCATGTCAACTAGTAAGCCTCAAAATGATCTTACGAGTGAACTAGTGGGCGTTTTGCTGCTTACATGTCAACAAGTAAGCCTCAAAATGATCTTAGTAGTGAACTAGTGGGCGTTTTGTGGCTTACATGTTCACTAGTAAGTGTCAACATGACCTTACTAGTTAACTAGTGAGTGTTTTGTGGCTTACATGTTCACTAGTAAGCGTCAAAATGACCTTACTAGTGAATTAGTGAGCGTTTTGTGGCTTACATGTCAACTACTAAGCCTCAAAATGATCTTACTAGTGAACTAGTGGGCGTTTTGTGGCTTACATGTTCACTAGTAAGCCTAAAAATGATCTTACTAGTGAACTAGTGGGCACATTTATGGCCTTAAGTGTTCACTAGTACGCGTCAAAATGATCTTACTAGTGAACTAGTGGGCGTTTTCTGGCTTACATGTTCACGAGTAAGTGTCAAAATGACCTTACTAGTTAACTAGTGAGTGTTTTGTGGCTTACATGTTCACTAGTAGGCGTCAAAATGATCTTACTAGTGAACTAGTGAGCGTTTTGTGGCTTACATGTTCACTAGTAAGCCTCAGAATGATCTTACTAGAGAACTAGTGGGCGTTTTGTGGCTTACATGTCAAATAGCAAGCCTCAAAATTATCTTACTAGTGAACTAATGGGCACATTTATGGCCTTACGTGTTCACTAGTAAGCGTCAAAATGATCTTACTAGTAAACTAGTGGGCGTTTTGCGGCTTGCATGTCAACTAGTAAGCCTCAAAATGATCTTACCAGTGAACTAGTGGGCATTTTGCGGCTTACATGTCAACTAGTAAGCCTCAAAATGATCTTACTAGTGAACTAGAGGGCATTTTGTGGCTTACATGTTCACGAGTAAGGGTCAAAATGATCTAACTAGTGAACTAGTGAGCACGTTTATGGCCTTAGATGTTCACTTGTAAGCGTGAAAATGATCTTACTAGTGAACTAGTCGGCGTTTTGCGGCTTACATGTCAACTAGTAAGCCTCAAAATGATCTTACGAGTGAGCTAGTGGGCGTTTTGCGGCTTACATGTTCACTAGTAAGCGTCACAATGACCTTACTTGTGAACTAGTCAGCGTTTTGTGGCTTACATGATCACTAGTAAGCATCAAAATGATCTTACTAGTGAACTAACGGGCACATTTATGGCCTTACGTGTTCACTAGTAAGCGTCAAAATGATCTTACTAGTAAACTAGTGGGCGTTTTGTGGCTTACATTTCAAATAGCAAGCCTCAAAATGATCTTACTAGTGAACTAATGGGCACATTTATGGCCTTACGTGTTCACTAGTAAGTGTCGAAATGATCTTACTAGTAAACTAGTGGGCGTTTTGTGGCTTACATCTTCCCTCGTAAGCCTCAAAATGATCTTACTAGTGAACTAGTGGGCGTTTTGTGGCTTACATGTCAACTAGTAAGCCTCAAAATGATCTTACTAGTGAACTAGTGGGCACATTTATGGCCTTACATGTTCACTAGTAAGCCTCAAAATGATCTTACCAGTGAACTAGTGGGCATTTTGCGGCTTACATGTCAACTAGTAAGCCTCAAAATGATCTTACTAGTGAACTAGTGGGCACATTTATGGCCTTACATGTTCACTAGTAACCTCAAAATGATCTTACCAGTGAACTAGTGGGCATTTTGCGGCTTACATGTCAACTAGTAAGCCTCAAAACTATCTTACTAGTGAACTAGTGGCTTCTTTTGTGGCTTACATGTTCACTAGTAAGCGTCACAATGACCTTACTTGTGAACTAGTGGGCGTTTTGTGGCTTACATCTTCACTAGTAAGCCTCAAAATGATCTTACTAGAGAACTAGTGGGCATTTTGCGGCTTACATGTCAACTAGTAAGCCTCAAAATGATCTTACTAGTGAATTAGTGGGCACATTTATGGCCTTACATGTTCACTAGTAAGCGTCAAAATGATCTTACTAGTGAACTAGTGGGCACATTTATGGCCTTACATGTTCACTAGTAAGCCTCAAAATGATCTTACTAGTGAACTAGTGGGCGTTTTGTGGCTTACATGTTCACGAGTAAGCGTCAAAATGATCTTACTAGTGAACTAGTGGGCGTTTTGTGGCTTACATCTTCACTAGTAAGCCTCAGAATGATCTTACTAGAGAACTAGTGGACATTTTGTGGCTTACATGTCAACTAGTAAGCCTCAAAATGATCTTACTAGTGAACTAGTGGGCACATTTATGGCCTTAAATGTTCACTAGTAAGCGTCAAAATGATCTTACTATTGAACTAGTGGGCACGTTTATGGCCTTAGATGTTCACTAGTAAGCGTGAAAATGATCTTACTAGTGAACTAGTGGGCGTTTTGCGGCTTACATGTCAACTAGTAAGCCTCAAAATGATCTTACGAGTGAGCTAGTGGGCGTTTTGCGGCATACATGTTCACTAGTAAGCGTCACAATGACCTTACTTGTGAACTACTGAGCGTTTTGTGGCTTACATGTTCACTAGTAAGCGTCAAAATAATCTTACTAGTGAACTAGTGGGCGTTTTGTGGCTTACATGTCAAATAGCAAGCCTCAAAATGATCTTACTAGTGAACTAATGGGCACATTCATGGCCTTACATGTCAACTAGTAAGCCTCAAAATGATCTTACTAGTGAACTAGTGGGCACATTTATGGCCTTACATGTTCACTAGTAAGCCTCAAAATGATCTTACCAGTGAACTAGTAGGCATTTTGCGGCTTACATGTCAACTAGTAAGCCTCAAAATGATCTTACTAGTGAACTAGTGGGCATTTTGTGGCTTACATGTCAACTAGTAAGCCTCAAAATGATCTTACTAGTTAACTAGTGGGCACATTTATGGCCTTACATGTTCACTAGTAAGCCTCAAAACGATCTTACGAGTGAACTAGTGGGCGTTTTGCGGCTTACATGTCAACAAGTAAGCCTCAAAATGATCTTAGTAGTGAACTAGTGGGCGTTTTGTGGCTTACATGTTCACTAGTAAGTGTCAAAATGACCTTACTAGTTAACTAGTGAGTGTTTTGTGGCTTACATGTTCACTAGTAAGCGTCAAAATGACCTTACTAGTGAATTAGTGAGCGTTTTGTGGCTTACATGTCAACTACTAAGCCTCAAAATGATCTTACTAGTGAACTAGTGGGCGTTTTGTGGCTTACATGTTCACTAGTAAGCCTAAAAATGATCTTACTAGTGAACTAGTGGGCACATTTATGGCCTTACGTGTTCACTAGTACGCGTCAAAATGATCTTACTAGTGAACTAGTGGGCGTTTTGTGGCTTACATGTTCACGAGTAAGTGTCAAAATGACCTTACTAGTTAACTAGTGAGTGTTTTGTGCCTTACATGTTCACTAGTAGGCGTCAAAATGATCTTACTAGTGAACTAGTGAGCGTTTTGTGGCTTACATGTTCACTAGTAAGCCTCAAAATGATCTTACTAGAGAACTAGTGGGCGTTTTGTGGCTTACATGTCAAATAGCAAGCCTCAAAATTATCTTACTAGTGAACTAATGGGCACATTTATGGCCTTACGTGTTCACTAGTAAGCGTCAAAATGATCTTACTAGTAAACTAGTGGGCGTTTTGCGGCTTGCATGTCAATTAGTAAGCCTCAAAATGATCTTACGAGTGAACTAGTGGGCGTTTTGCGGCTTACATGTCAACAAGTAAGCCTCAAAATGATCTTAGTAGTGACCTAGTGGGCGTTTTGTGGCTTACATGTTCACTAGTAAGTGTCAAAATGACCTTACTAGTTAACTAGTGAGTGTTTTGTGGCTTACATGTTCACTAGTAGGCGTCAAAATGATCTTACTAGTGAACTAGTGAGCGTTTTGTGGCTTACATGTTCACTAGTAAGCCTCAAAATGATCTTACTAGAGAACTAGTGGGCGTTTTGTGGCTTACATGTCAAATAGCAAGCCTCAAAATTATCTTACTAGTGAACTAATGGGCACATTTATGGCCTTACGTGTTCACTAGTAAGCGTCAAAATGATCTTACTAGTAAACTAGTGGGCACATTTATGGCCTTACATGTTCACTAGTAAGCCTCAAAATGATGTTACCAGTGAACTAGTGGGCATTTTGCGGCTTACATGTCAACTAGTAAGCCTCAAAATGATCTTACTAGTGAACTAGTGGGCATTTTGTGGCTTACATGTCAACTAGTAAGCCTCAAAATGATCTTACTAGTGAACTAGTGGGCACATATATGGCCTTACATGTTCACTTGTAAGCCTCAAAATGATCTTACTAGTGAACTAGTGGGCGTTTTGTGGCTTACATGTTCATGAGTAAGGGTCAAAATGATCTAACTAGTGAACTCGTGGGCGTTTTGCGGCTTGCATGTCAACTAGTAAGCCTCAAAATTATCTTACGAGTGAACTAGTGGGCGTTTTGCGGCTTACATGTCAACAAGTAAGCCTCAAAATGATCTTACTAATGAACTAGTGGGCGTTTTGTGGCTTACATGTTCACTAGTAAGCGTCAAAATGACCTTACTAGTGAACTAGTGGGCGTTTTGTGGCTTACATGTCAACTAGGAAGCCTCAAAATGATCTTACTAGTGAACTAGTGGGCGTTTTGTGGCTTACATGTTCACTAGTAAGTGTCAAAATGACCTTACTAGTTAACTAGTGGGCGTTTTGCGGCTTACATGTTCACTAGTAGGCGTCAAAATGATCTTACTAGTGAACTAGTGGGCGTTTTGTGGCTTACATCTTCACTAGTAAGCCTCAAAATGATCTTACTAGTGAACTAGTGGGCGTTTTGTGGCTTACATGTTCACGAGTAAGGGTCAAAATGATCTAACTAGTGAACTCGTGGGCGTTTTGCGGCTTGCATGTCAACTAGTAAGCCTCAAAATGATCTTACGAGTGAACTAGTGGGCGTTTTGCGGCTTACATGTCAACAAGTAAGCCTCAAAATGATCTTACTAATGAGCTAGTGGGCGTTTTGTGGCTTACATGTTCACTAGTAAGTGTCAAAATGATCTTACTAGTGAACTAGTGGGCGTTTTGCGGCTTACATGTCAACGAGTAAGCCTCAAAATGATCTTACTAGTGAACTAGTGGGCGTTTTGTGGCTTACATCTTCACTAGTAAGCCTCAAAATGAACTTACTAGTGAACTAGTGGGCGTTTTGCGGCTTACATGTCAACTAGCAGGCCTCAAAATGATCTTACGAGTGAGCTAAGGGGCGTTTTGCGGCTTACATGTCAACTAGTAAGCCTCAAAATGATCTTACTAATGAACTAGTGGGCACATTTATGGCCTTACATGTTCACTATTAAGAGTCAAAATGATCTTACTAGTGAACTAGTGGGCACATTTATGGCCTTACATGTTCACTAGTAAGCGTCAAAATGATCTTACAAGTGAACTAGTGGGCGTTTGGTGGCTTACATCTTCACTAGTAAGCCTCAAAATGAACTTACTAGTGAACGAGTGGGCGTTTTGCGGCTTACATGTCAACAAGCAGGACTCAAAATGATCTTACGAGTGAGCGAAGGGGCGTTTTGCGGCTTACATGTCAACGAGTAAGCCTCAAAATGATCTTACTAGTGAACTCCTGGGCACATTTATGGCCTTACATGTTCACTATTAAGAGTCAAAATGATCTTACTAGTGAACAAGTGGGTGTTTTGCGGCTTACATGTCAACTAGCAGGCCTCAAAATGATCTTACGAGTGAGCTAAGGGGCGTTTTGCGGCTTACATGTCAACTAGCAGGCCTCAAAATGATCTTACGAGTGAGCTAAGGGGCGTTTTGCGGCTTACATGTCAACTAGTAAGCCTCAAAATGACCTTACTAGTTAACTAGTGAGTGTTTTGTGGCTTACATGTTCACTAGTAGGCGTCAAAATGATCTTACTAGTGAACTAGTGGGCGTTTTGCGGCTTACATGTCAACTAGTAAGCCTCAAAATGATCTTACGAGTGAACTGATGGGCACCTTTATGGCCTTACGTGTTCACTAGTAAGCGTCAAAATGATCTTACTAGTAAACTAGTGGGCACATTTATGGCCTTACATGTTCACTAGTAAGCCTCAAAATGATCTTACTAGTGAACTAGTGGGCGTTTTGCGGCTTGCATGTCAACTAGTAAGCCTCAAAATGATCTTACGAGTGAACTAGTGGGCGTTTTGTGGCTTACATGTTCACGGGTAAGCGTCAAAATGATCTTACTAGTGAACTAGTGGGCGTTTTGTGGCTTACATGTCAACAAGTAAGCCTCAAAATGATCTTACGAGTGAGCTAAGGGGCGTTTTCTGGCTTACATGTCAAGTAGTAAGCCTCAAAATGATCTTACTAGTGAACTAGTGGGCACATTTATGGCCTTACATGTTCACGAGTAAGCGTCAAAATGATCTTACTAGTGAACTAGTGGGCGTTTTGCGGCTTGCATGTCAACTAGTAAGCGTCAAAATGATCTTACTAGTGAACTAGTGGGCGTTTTGTGGCTTACATCTTCACTAGTAAGACTCAGAATGATCTTACTAGAGAACTAGTGGGCATTTTGTGGCTTACATGTCAACTAGTAAGCCTCAAAATGATCTTACTAGTGAACTAGTGGGCACATTTTTGGCCTTACATGTTCACTAGTAAGCGTCAAAATGATCTTACTAGTGAACTAGTGGGCACGTTTATGGCCTTAGATGTTCACTAGTAAGCGTGAAAATGATCTTACTAGTGAACTAGTGGGCGTTTTGCGGCTTACATGTCAACTAGTAAGCCTCAAAATGATCTTACGAGTGAGCTAGTGGGCGTTTTGCGGCTTACATGTTCACTAGTAAGCGTCACAATGACCTTACTTGTGAACTACTGAGCGTTTTGTGGCTTACATGTTCACTAGTAAGCGTCAAAATAATCTTACTAGTGAACTAGTGGGCGTTTTGTGGCTTACATGTCAAATAGCAAGCCTCAAAATGATCTTACTAGTGAACTAATGGGCACATTTATGGCCTTACGTGTTCACTAGTAAGCGTCAAAATGATCTTACTAGTAAACTAGTGGGCGTTTTGTGGCTTACATCTTCACTCGTAAGCCTCAAAATGATCTTACTAGTGAACTAGTGGGCGTTTTGTGGCTTACATGTCAACTAGTAAGCCTCAAAATGATCTTACCAGTGAACTAGTGGGCATTTTGCGGCTTACATGTCAACTAGTAAGCCTCAAAATGATCTTACTAGTGAACTAGTGGGCATTTTGTGGCTTACATGTCAACTAGTAAGCCTCAAAATGATCTTACTAGTGAACTAGTGGGCACATTTATGGCCTTACATGTTCACCTGTAAGCCTCAAAATGATCTTACTAGTGAACTAGTGGGCGTTTTGTGGCTTACATGTTAACGAGTAAGGTTCAAAATGATCTAACTAGTGAACTCGTGGGCGTTTTGCGGCTTGTATGTCAACTAGTAAGCCTCAAAATTATCTTACGAGTGAACTAGTGGGCATTTTGCGGCTTACATGTCAACAAGTAAGCCTCAAAATGATCTTACTAATGAACTAGTGGGCGTTTTGTGGCTTACATGTTCACTAGTAGGCGTCACAATGACCTTACTAGTGAACTAGTGGGCGTTTTGTGGCTTACATGTTCACGAGTAAGCGTCAAAATGATCTTACTAGTGAACTAGTGGGCGTTTTGCGGCTTGCATGTCAACTAGTAAGCGTCAAAATGATCTTACTAGTGAACTAGTGGGCGTTTTGTGGCTTACATCTTCACTAGTAAGCCTCAAAATGATCTTACTAGTGAACTAGTGGGCGTTTTGTGGCTTACATGTCAAATAGCAAGCCTCAAAATGATCTTACTAGTGAACTAATGGGCACATTTATGGCCTTACGTGTTCACTAGTAAGCGTCAAAATGATCTTACTAGTAAACTAGTGGGCACATTTATGGCCTTACATGTTCACTAGTAAGCCTCAAAATGATCTTACTAGTGAACTAGTGGGCGTTTTGCGGCTTGCATGTCAACTAGTAAGCCTCAAAATGATCTTACGAGTGAGGTTAGTGGAGGTCAACTCATTAGGTACACGCACCTCATTGGTGCCCAGCAATTCATTCCGTTGTGCTAATGAGCTCATTTGCAGGGATTACACATCACGTCACTTCCGGAGTGAACGCTGGCGAATTTTGGACGCCGCTACTCCCCCGTGATTTTTTGATTTTTAAGTCCATTTCATGTCAATCTTTTATCTTTTATAGCCGACATATTTTATGTCGACCTGCTTTTATGGTCACCGAGTGAACAATGATCAATCCACACTCGATCGGCCGAACTGTCATTACCTGTCATCGAGTATTGAGTTGTCGTTGAGTTGCGGCTAGCGGCTAGCTTACCCACTAACTGTTGCCGCTTCCCGACTTCATTACTCCGGTCCGGCTATGTCAATCAGCTGTGAGTGGCTTGCTTTCTTCTGGTTCGCTCTGTGTGTTTTCCACCACTCATTGGAAGCGCTTCACCAATATGCAGCCACTGAGCTCAAACTCAACTTTAATCAACACGGTCCACCACCGCCTGCTCTGCTCCAACACCCGGACATCCTTTACGTGCCCCGGCGAAGGTGCACTCACCGGGGCTCACGCCGAAACTATCGATACGACAACTCCAGCTCCATCAGGTCGTTCTGGTCCACCGCTCGCCGCCCACGGAAGAACACCGGACGCCGTGCGGATGCCTCTGTGTTGACACGCGTCCCGAGGTCGGATAGCATCGCGGTCGCTCGCAGCTGCACTCCTGTCAACGTTGGCCTACTGAACATCCGCTCCCTTACGAGCAAGGGCCAGTTCGTCCACGACCTCCTGACAGACCGTGAGTTTGACATTCTGTGTCTGACTGAGACCTGGCAGCAGCCAGATGATTATGGTACTCTTAATGAAGCTACTCCACCGGGCTTTGTTTATCACGCTGTGCCGCGCACGACTGGGAGGGGAGGCGGCCTCGCGATGATTCTGCGCGAGGATTGGAAATTTGCACCTGTAAATGTGCCTGCTTTTTTATCTTTTGAAGCGACTGTTATACAGCTCTCTGGATCAACTCCCACACTGATTGCCACTATTTACCGTCCACCAAAACCAAACAAGAATTTTATCACTGACATTACTACACTCCTCACTCATCTGTATACACTATCACCAAATGTGATTCTCTTAGGAGATTTTAATATACACATGGACAATATCAATGACTCACTTACCAAAGACTTTACCTCCTGTCTGGACAGTTTTGGTTTTCAACAGTATGTCAACTTTCCCACACACAGTAAAGGACATATTCTGGACTTGATCTGCTGTATTGGATTATCACCAACAAACTGTAAAACCGATCTCCTCCCATACACAGATCATCTATTGCTTTCATTCAATGTTAACCTGTCATTTTTCAAATCCAACCCACAACGCATTATACATTTCCGTAAAATCAAGGACATTAACCCGGACAATTTAGAATCACTTATCAACAACCTCCCCAGTACTGATTGTCTTTCTACAACAGATGAGTTTTTGACACACTACAATACAAATCTCCATAACATTCTCAATATCCTGGCCCCACTCAAAACCCGAACTGTCTCCTTCAACCAAACAGCACCCTGGTTTACCCCTACCCTCAGACAACTTAAATCAAAAGGCCGTCAACTTGAAAGATTATATAGAAAAACTGGACTCGCCATTCATAAAGAAATGTACACTACCCACTTTCTCCATTACAAGGACTCAATATCCAAAGCCAAATCAATCTTCTACTCTGGATTAATCAGTTCCAATGAAGGCAACCCCAGATCACTCTTTTCACTCATTTCTAAACTCACTAAACCTGCTGACACTCTTCCCTCACATCTCTATTCCACTGATTTTTGTAATACTCTGGCCTCATTTTTTACATCCAAAATCCAACTTATCCACCAGCAACTCACCCCTTCAGCTGCTCCTAACCCTCCTTCTCCATTCTCCCCGGTTCCTACCCACCTATTCTCTGCATTCACATCCCCATCTGTCCACCAAATCTCCATCTTAATCCAGAAGTCCAAATCCTCTACTTGTCAGCTTGACCCTCTCCCTACTGTTTTAGTCAAAGCTTCTATCCCGGCCCTCTCCCCTCTCATCACTAACATTATTCAAACTTCCCTCTCTACTGGCATTGTACCATCTCATCTCAAAACTGCTGCTGTCACTCCCATACTGAAGAAACCTGGCTCTGATCCCTGCGACTTGAACAACTTTCGTCCCATATCAAACCTTCCGTTCATCTCCAAACTTCTAGAGAAAACAGTAGCTGCTCAACTTCACACCCATCTTTCCTCCAATAAGCTATACGAACAATTTCAATCTGGCTTCCGTCCCCTCCATAGTACTGAAACTGCCCTCCTCAAAATATGCAATGACCTTCTTCTCTCTGCTGACTCCGGTTCACTCGCCATCCTCCTCCTGCTTGACCTCAGTGCAGCCTTTGACACCATCTCTCACTCCATCCTCCTCGACAGACTCTCCTCCATTGGCATCACCAGCATCCCCCTCTCCTGGTTCCGCTCCTATCTTTCTGACCGCACCCAGTTTATCCAGCTCAAACGTTTTAGATCTCACCCCTTTCCCCTCACTTCAGGTGTTCCTCAGGGTTCTGTCCTTGGCCCATTGCTATTTCTAATCTATCTTCTTCCCGTGGGTAATATCTTCAGGAAACATCACATTCATTTTCATTGCTACGCGGATGACACCCAGCTCTACATCTCTACCAAACCTAATACCGTACTTCCACCATCCTCCCTAACCAACTGCCTGCAGGAATTAAAATCTTGGTTCACCTCAAATTTCCTCAAACTGAATAGCAATAAAACTGAATTCCTCCTTATAGGCACTAAATCCAATCTAAACAAAATAAACAACTTCTCCATTCCCTTCGAAAGCTCTTCCATCTCCCCCTCCCCTCAGGTCAAGAGTCTGGGTGTCATCCTTGATAGCACCCTCTCCTTCACCTCACATATCAACCACATCACTCGTTCTGCATATTATCATCTTCGAAACATCCACCGGCTCCGCTCTTCTCTCACTCCTCAGTCCACTGCTATACTTGTACACACCCTCGTCACCTCGCGACTCGATTACTGTAATTCCCTTCTGTTTGGTCTCCCTCAAAAAACCCTCCATAAGCTTCAGCTGGTCCAAAATTCAGCCGCCCGCATTATCACACTCACGCCATACATAAACCATATTACACCTGTCCTCCAACATCTCCACTGGCTTCCCATTTTACACCGCATTCAATATAAAATCCTGCTACTCACATTCAAATCCATTCATGACCTAGCCCCTCCATACCTATCTGACCTCATCCATATTCCTACGCCTGTCCGCTCTCTTCGTTCCTCCTCCTCTGTCCTCCTCTCTGTCCCCCCTGCTCGCCTCGTCACCATGGGAAATAGAGCCTTCAGTCGCTCTGCTCCCCAGCTATGGAACTCACTCCCCGCTGACCTTCGTAATACAGCCTCATTAACACAATTCAAATCCCGCCTCAAAACACATCTGTTTCGACAAGCCTATTCACTCAGACCATAAAGCCATTGTTTTATTTATTTATTTTGTTGTATTTTTTCTTATCTTATTTGATGTAGTTTTTTAACATTGTACTCGTGATTTTAACTGCTTGTTGTAAGGTGTCCTTGAGTTTCTAGAAAGGCGCCCACAAATAAAATGTATTATTATTATTATTATTATTAACTAGTGGGCGTTTTGTGGCTTACATGTTCACGGGTAAGCGTCAAAATGATCTTACTAGTGAACTAGTGGGCGTTTTGTGGCTTACATGTCAACAAGTAAGCCTCAAAATGATCTTACGAGTGAGCTAAGGGGCGTTTTCTGGCTTACATGTCAACTAGTAAGCCTCAAAATGATCTTACCAGTGAACTAGTGGGCACATTTATGGCCTTACATGTTCACGAGTAAGCGTCAAAATGATCTTACTAGTGAACTAGTGGGCGTTTTGTGGCTTACATCTTCACTAGTAAGCCTCAGAATGATCTTACTAGAGAACTAGTGGGCATTTTGTGGCTTACATGTCAACTAGTAAGCCTCAAAATGATCTTACTAGTGACCTAGTGGGCACATTTATGGCCTTACATGTTCACTAGTAAGCGTCAAAATGATCTTACTAGTGAACTAGTGGGCACGTTTATGGCCTTAGATGTTCACTAGTAAGCGTGAAAATGATCTTACTAGTGAACTAGTGGGCGTTTTGCGGCTTACATGTCAACTAGTAAGCCTCAAAATGATCTTACGAGTGAGCTAGTGGGCGTTTTGCGGCTTACATGTTCACTAGTAAGCGTCAAAATGATCTTACTAGTGAACTAGTGGGCACGTTTATGGCCTTAGATGTTCACTAGTAAGCGTCAAAATAATCTTACTAGTGAACTCGTGGGCGTTTTGTGGCTTACATGTCAACTAGTAAGCCTCAAAATGATCTTACTAGTGAACTAGTGGGCATTTTGTGGCTTACATGTCAACTAGTAAGCCTCAAAATGATCTTACTAGTGAACTAGTGGGCACATTTATGGCCTTACATGTTCACTAGTAAGCGTCAAAATGATCTTACTAGTGAACTAGTGGGCACGTTTATGGCCTTAGATGTTAACTAGTAAGCATGAAAATGATCTTACTAGTGAACTAGTGGGCGTTTTGCGGCTTACATGTCAACTAGTAAGCCTCAAAATGATCTTACGAGTGAGCTAGTGGGCGTTTTGCGGCTTACATGTTCACTAGTAAGCGTCACAATGACCTTACTTGTGAACTAGTGAGCGTTTTGTGGCTTACATGTTCACTAGTAAGCGTCAAAATGATCTTACTAGTGAACTAGTGGGCGTTTTGTGGCTTACATGTTCACTAGTAAGACTCAAAATGATCTTACTAGTGAACTAGTGGGCGTTTTGTGGCTTACATGTCAAATAGCAAGCCTCAAAATGATCTTACTAGTGAACTAATGGGCACATTTATGGCCTTACGTGTTCACTAGTAAGCGTCAAAATGATCTTACTAGTAAACTAGTGGGCACATTTATGGCCTTACATGTTCACTAGTAAGCCTCAAAATGATCTTACTAGTGAACTAGTGGGCGTTTTGCGGCTTGCATGTCAACTAGTAAGCCTCAAAATGATCTTACGAGTGAACTAGTGGGCGTTTTGTGGCTTACATGTTCACGGGTAAGCGTCAAAATGATCTTACTAGTGAACTAGTGGGCGTTTTGTGGCTTACATGTCAACAAGTAAGCCTCAAAATGATCTTACGAGTGAGCTAAGGGGCGTTTTCTGGCTTACATGTCAACTAGTAAGCCTCAAAATGATCTTACCAGTGAACTAGTGGGCACATTTATGGCCTTACATGTTCACGAGTAAGCGTCAAAATGATCTTACTAGTGAACTAGTGGGCGTTTTGTGGCTTACATCTTCACTAGTAAGCCTCAGAATGATCTTACTAGAGAACTAGTGGGCATTTTGTGGCTTACATGTCAACTAGTAAGCCTCAAAATGATCTTACTAGTGAACTAGTGGGCACATTTATGGCCTTACATGTTCACTAGTAAGCGTCAAAATGATCTTACTAGTGAACTAGTGGGCACGTTTATGGCCTTAGATGTTCACTAGTAAGCGTGAAAATGATCTTACTAGTGAACTAGTGGGCGTTTTGCGGCTTACATGTCAACTAGTAAGCCTCAAAATGATCTTACGAGTGAGCTAGTGGGCGTTTTGCGGCTTACATGTTCACTAGTAAGCGTCAAAATGATCTTACTAGTGAACTAGTGGGCACGTTTATGGCCTTAGATGTTCACTAGTAAGCGTCAAAATAATCTTACTAGTGAACTCGTGGGCGTTTTGTGGCTTACATGTCAAATAGCAAGCCTCAAAATGATCTTACTCGTGAACTAATGGGCACATTTATGGCCTTACGTGTTCACTAGTAAGCGTCAAAATGATCTTAAAAGTAAACTAGTGGGCTTTTTTTGGCTTACATCTTCACTCGTAAGCCTCAAAATGATCTTACTAGTGAACTAGTGGGCGTTTTGTGGCTTACATGTCAACTAGTAAGCCTCAAAACGATCTTACTAGTGAACTAGTGGGCGTTTTGTGGCTTACATGTTCACGAGGAAGCGTCAAAATGATCTTACTAGTGAACTAGTGGGCGTTTTGCGGCTTGCATGTCAACTAGTAAGCCTCAAAATGATCTAACGAGTGAACTAGTGGGCGTTTTGCGGCTTACATGTCAACAAGTAAGCCTCAAAATGATCTTACTAATGAACTAGTGGGCGTTTTGTGGCTTACATGTTCACTAGTAAGCGTCAAAATGACCTTACTAGTGAATTAGTGAGCGTTTTGTGGCTTACATGTCAACTACTAAGCCTCAAAATGATCTTACTAGTGAACTAGTGGGCGTTTTGTGGCTTACATGTTCACTAGTAAGACTAAAAATGATCTTACTAGTGAACTAGTGGGCACATTTATGGCCTTACGTGTTCACTAGTACGCGTCAAAATGATCTTACTTGTGAACGAGTGGGCGTTTTGCGGCTTGCATGTCAACTAGTAAGCCTCAAAATGATCTTACGAGTGAACTAGTGGGCGTTTTGCGGCTTACATGTCAACAAGTAAGCCTCAAAATGATCTTAGTAGTGAACCAGTGCGCGTTTTGTGGCTTACATGTTCACTAGTAAGTGTCCAAATGACCTTACTAGTTAACTAGTGAGTGTTTTGTGGCTTACATGTTCACTAGTAGGCGTCAAAATGATCTTACTAGTGAACTAGTGGGCGTTTTGCGGCTTACATGTCAACTAGTAAGCCTCAAAATGATCTTACGAGTGAGCTAGTGGGCGTTTTGCGGCTTACATGTTCACTAGTAAGCGTCACAATGACCTTACTTGTGAACTAGTGAGCGTTTTGTGGCTTACATGTTCACTAGTAAGCATCAAAATGATCTTACTAGTGAACTAGTGGGCGTTTTGTGGCTTACATGTTCACTAGTAAGCCTCAAAATGATCTTACTAGTGAACTAGTGGGCGTTTTGTGGCTTACATGTCAAATAGCAAGCCTCAAAATGATCTTACTAGTGAACTAGTGGGCGTTTTGTGGCTTACATGTCAACTAGTAAGCCTCAAAATGATCTTACTAGTGAACTAGTGGGCACATTTATGGCCTTACATGTTCACTAGTAAGCCTCAAAATGATCTTACCAGTGAACTAGTGGGCATTTTGCGGCTTACATGTCAACTAGTAAGCCTCAAAATGATCTTACTAGTGAACTAGTGGGCACATTTATGGCCTTACATGTTCAATAGTAAGCCTCAAAATGATCTTACCAGTGAACTAGTGGGCATTTTGCGGCTTACATGTCAACTAGTAAGCCTCAAAACGATCTTACTAGTGAACTAGTGGCTTCTTTTGTGGCTTACATGTTCACTAGTAAGCGTCACAATGACCTTACTTGTGAAATAGTGAGTGTTTTGTGGCTTACATGTTCACTAGTAGGCGTCAAAATGATCTTACTAGTGAACTAGTGGGCGTTTTGTGGCTTACATCTTCACTAGTAAGCCTCAAAATGATCTTACTAGAGAACTAGTGGGCATTTTGTGGCTTACATGTCAACTAGTAAGCCTCAAAATGATCTTACTAGTGAATTAGTGGGCACATTTATGGCCTTACATGTTCACTAGTAAGCGTCAAAATGATCTTACTAGTGAACTAGTGGGCGCATTTATGGCCTTACATGTTCACTAGTAAGCCTCAAAATGATCTTCACTAGTAAGCCTCAAAATGATCTTACTAGTGAACTAGTGGGCGTTTTGTGGCTTACATGTTCATGAGTAAGCGTCAAAATGATCTTACTAGTGAACTAGTGGGCGTTTTGCGGCTTGCATGTCAACTAGTAAGCGTCAAAATGATCTTACTAGTGAACTAGTGGGCGTTTTGTGGCTTACATCTTCACTAGTAAGCCTCAAAATGATCTTACTAGAGAACTAGTGGGCATTTTGTGGCTTACATGTTCACGAGTAAGCGTCAAAATGATCTTACTAGTGAACTAGTGGGCGTTTTGCGGCTTGCATGTCAACTAGTAAGCGTAAAATGATCTTACTAGTGAACTAGTGGGCGTTTTGTGGCTTACATCTTCACTAGTAAGCCTCAAAATGATCTTACGAGTGAGCTAGTGGGCGTTTTGTGGCTTACATGTCAACTAGTAAGCCTCAAAATGATCTTACTAGTGAACTAGTGGGCACATTTATGGCCTTACATGTTCACTAGTAAGCCTCAAAATGATCTTACCAGTGAACTAGTGGGCATTTTGCGGCTTACATGTCAACTAGTAAGCCTCAAAATGATCTTACTAGTGAACTAGTGGGCACATTTATGGCCTTACATGTTCAATAGTAAGCCTCAAAATGATCTTACCAGTGAACTAGTGGGCATTTTGCGGCTTACATGTCAACTAGTAAGCCTCAAAACGATCTTACTAGTGAACTAGTGGCTTCTTTTGTGGCTTACATGTTCACTAGTAAGCATCACAATGACCTTACTTGTGAACTAGTGAGTGTTTTGTGGCTTACATGTTCACTAGTAGGCGTCAAAATGATCTTACTAGTGAACTAGTGGGCGTTTTGTGGCTTACATCTTCACTAGTAAGCCTCAAAATGATCTTACTAGAGAACTAGTGGGCATTTTGTGGCTTACATGTCAACTAGTAAGCCTCAAAATGATCTTACTAGTGAATTAGTGGGCACATTTATGGCCTTACATGTTCACTAGTAAGCGTCAAAATGATCTTACTAGTGAACTAGTGGGCACATTTATGGCCTTACATGTTCACTAGTAAGCCTCAAAATGATCTTACTAGTGAACTAGTGGGCGTTTTGTGGCTTACATGTTCATGAGTAAGCGTCAAAATGATCTTACTAGTGAACTAGTGGGCGTTTTGCGGCTTGCATGTCAACTAGTAAGCGTCAAAATGATCTTACTAGTGAACTAGTGGGCGTTTTGTGGCTTACATCTTCACTAGTAAGCCTCAAAATGATCTTACTAGAGAACTAGTGGGCATTTTGTGGCTTACATGTTCACGAGTAAGCGTCAAAATGATCTTACTAGTGAACTAGTGGGCGTTTTGCGGCTTGCATGTCAACTAGTAAGCGTCAAAATGATCTTACTAGTGAACTAGTGGGCGTTTTGTGGCTTACATCTTCACTAGTAAGCCTCAAAATGATCTTACGAGTGAGCTAGTGGGCGTTTTGCGGCTTACATGTTCACTAGTAAGCGTCACAATGACCTTACTTGTGAACTAGTGAGCGTTTTGTGGCTTACATGTTCACTAGTAAGCATCAAAATGATCTTACTAGTGAACTACTGGGCGTTTTGTGGCTTACATGTTCACTAGTAAGCCTCAAAATGATCTTACTAGTGAACTAGTGGGCGTTTTGTGGCTTACATGTCAAATAGCAAGCCTCAAAATGATCTTACTAGTGAACTAATGGGCACATTTATGGCCTTACGTGTTCACTAGTAAGCCTCAAAATGATCTTACTAGTAAACTATGTGGGCGTTTTGTGGCTTACATCTTCACTCGTGAGCCTCAAAATGATCTTACTAGTGAACTAGTGGGCACATTTATGGCCTTACATGTTCACTAGTAAGCCTCAAAATGATCTTACCAGTGAACTAGTGGGCATTTTGCGGCTTACATGTCAACTAGTAAGCCTCAAAACGATCTTACTAGTGAACTAGTGGCTTCTTTTGTGGCTTACATGTTCACTAGTAAGCGTCACAATGACCTTACTTGTGAACTAGTGAGCGTTTTGTGGCTTACATGTTCACTAGTAAGCGTCAAAATGATCTTACTAGTGAACTAGTGGGCGTTTTGTGGCTTGCATGTTCACTAGTAAGCGTCAAAATGACCTTACTTGTGAACTAGTGAGCGTTTTGTGGCTTACATGTTCACTAGTAAGCCTCAAAACGATCTTACTAGTGAACTAGTGGCTTCTTTTGTGGCTTACATGTTCACTAGTAAGCGTCACAATGACCTTACTTGTGAACTAGTGAGCGTTTTGTGGCTTACATGTTCACTAGTAAGCGTCAAAATGATCTTACTAGTGAACTAGTGGGCGTTTTGTGGCTTACATGTTCACTAGTAAGCCTCAAAATGATCTTACTAGTGAACTAGTGGGCGTTTTGTGGCTTACATGTCAAATAGCAAGCCTCAAAATGATCTTACTAGTGAACTAATGGGCACATTTATGGCCTTACGTGTTCACTAGTAAGCGTCAAAATGATCTTACTAGTAAACTAGTGGGCACATTTATGGCCTTACATGTTCACTAGTAAGCCTCAAAATGATCTTACTAGTGAACTAGTGGGCGTTTTGCGGCTTGCATGTCAACTAGTAAGCCTCAAAATGATCTTACGAGAACTAGTGGGCGTTTTGTGGCTTACATGTTCACGGGTAAGCGTCAAAATGATCTTACTAGTGAACTAGTGGGCGTTTTGTGGCTTACATGTCAACAAGTAAGCCTCAAAATGATCTTACCAGTGAACTAGTGGGCATTTTGCGGCTTACATGTAAACTAGTAAGCCTCAAAACGATCTTACTAGTGAACTAGTGGCTTCTTTTGTGGCTTACATGTTCACTAGTAAGCGTCACAATGACCTTACTTGTGAACTAGTGAGTGTTTTGTGGCTTACATGTTCACTAGTAGGCGTCAAAATGATCTTACTAGTGAACTAGTGGGCGTTTTGTGGCTTACATATTCACTAGTAAGCCTCAAAATGATCTTACTAGAGAACTAGTGGGCATTTTGTGGCTTACATGTCAACTAGTAAGCCTCAAAATGATCTTACTAGTGAATTAGTGGGCACATTTATGGCCTTACATGTTCACTAGTAAGCGTCAAAATGATCTTACTAGTGAACTAGTGGGCACATTTATGGCCTTACATGTTCACTAGTAAGCCTCAAAATGATCTTAAAGTGAACTAGTGGGCGTTTTGTGGCTTACATGTTCACGAGTAAGCCTCAAAATGATCTTACTAGAGAACTAGTGGGCATTTTGTGGCTTACATGTTCACGAGTAAGCGTCAAAATGATCTTACTAGTGAACTAGTGGGCGTTTTGCGGCTTGCATGTCAACTAGTAAGCGTCAAAATGATCTTACTAGTGAACTAGTGGGCGTTTTGTGGCTTACATCTTCACTAGTAAGCCTCAAAATGATCTTACGAGTGAGCTAGTGGGCGTTTTGCGGCTTACATGTTCACTAGTAAGCGTCACAATGACCTTACTTGTGAACTAGTGAGCGTTTTGTGGCTTACATGTTCACTAGTAAGCCTCAAAACGATCTTACTAGTGAACTAGTGGCTTCTTTTGTGGCTTACATGTTCACTAGTAAGCGTCACAATGACCTTACTTGTGAACTAGTGAGCGTTTTGTGGCTTACATGTTCACTAGTAAGCGTCAAAATGATCTTACTAGTGAACTAGTGGGCGTTTTGTGGCTTACATGTTCACTAGTAAGCCTCAAAATGATCTTACTAGTGAACTAGTGGGCGTTTTGTGGCTTACATGTCAAATAGCAAGCCTCAAAATGATCTTACTAGTGAACTAATGGGCACATTTATGGCCTTACGTGTTCACTAGTAAGCGTCAAAATGATCTTACTAGTAAACTAGTGGGCACATTTATGGCCTTACATGTTCACTAGTAAGCCTCAAAATGATCTTACTAGTGAACTAGTGGAAGTTTTGTGGCTTCCATGTTCATGAGTAAGCGTCAAAATGATCTTACGAGTGAACTAGTGGGCGTTTTGTGGCTTACATGTTCACGGGTAAGCGTCAAAATGATCTTACTAGTGAACTAGTGGGCGTTTTGTGGCTTACATGTCAACAAGTAAGCCTCAAAATGATCTTACCAGTGAACTAGTGGGCATTTTGCGGCTTACATGTAAACTAGTAAGCCTCAAAATGATCTTACTAGTGAACTAGTGGCTTCTTTTGTGGCTTACATGTTCACTAGTAAGCGTCACAATGACCTTACTTGTGAACTAGTGAGTGTTTTGTGGCTTACATGTTCACTAGTAGGCGTCAAAATGATCTTACTAGTGAACTAGTGGGCGTTTTGTGGCTTACATATTCACTAGTAAGCCTCAAAATGATCTTACTAGAGAACTAGTGGGCATTTTGTGGCTTACATGTCAACTAGTAAGCCTCAAAATGATCTTACTAGTGAATTAGTGGGCACATTTATGGCCTTACATGTTCACTAGTAAGCGTCAAAATGATCTTACTAGTGAACTAGTGGGCACATTTATGGCCTTACATGTTCACTAGTAAGCCTCAAAATGATCTTAAAGTGAACTAGTGGGCGTTTTGTGGCTTACATGTTCACGAGTAAGCCTCAAAATGATCTTACTAGAGAACTAGTGGGCATTTTGTGGCTTACATGTTCACGAGTAAGCGTCAAAATGATCTTACTAGTGAACTAGTGGGCGTTTTGCGGCTTGCATGTCAACTAGTAAGCGTCAAAATGATCTTACTAGTGAACTAGTGGGCGTTTTGTGGCTTACATCTTCACTAGTAAGCCTCAAAATGATCTTACGAGTGAGCTAGTGGGCGTTTTGCGGCTTACATGTTCACTAGTAAGCGTCACAATGACCTTACTTGTGAACTAGTGAGCGTTTTGTGGCTTACATGTTCACTAGTAAGCATCAAAATGATCTTACTAGTGAACTAGTGGAAGTTTTGTGGCTTCCATGTTCATGAGTAAGCGTCAAAATGATCTTACTAGTGAACTAGTGGGCGTTTTGTGGCTTACATGTTCATGAGTAAGCGTCAAAATGATCTTACTAGTGAACTAGTGGGCGTTTTGCGGCTTGCATGTCAACTAGTAAGCGTCAAAATGATCTTACTAGTGAACTAGTGGGCGTTTTGTGGCTTACATGTTCACGAGTAAGCCTCAAAATGATCTTACTAGAGAACTAGTGGGCATTTTGTGGCTTACATGTTCACGAGTAAGCGTCAAATTGATCTTACTAGTGAACTAGTGGGCGTTTTGCGGCTTGCATGTCAACTAGTAAGCGTCAAAATGATCTTACTAGTGAACTAGTGGGCGTTTTGTGGCTTACATCTTCACTAGTAAGCCTCAAAATGATCTTACGAGTGAGCTAGTGGGCGTTTTGCGGCTTACATGTTCACTAGTAAGCGTCACAATGACCTTACTTGTGAACTAGTGAGCGTTTTGTGGCTTACATGTTCACTAGTAAGCATCAAAATGATCTTACTAGTGAACTAGTGGAAGTTTTGTGGCTTCCATGTTCATGAGTAAGCGTCAAAATGATCTTACTAGTGAACTAGTGGGCGTTTTGCGGCTTGCATGTCAACTAGTAAGCGTCAAAATGATCTTACTAGTGAACTAGTGGGCGTTTTGTGGCTTACATCTTCACTAGTAAGCCTCAAAATGATCTTACTAGAGAACTAGTGGGCATTTTGTTGCTTACATGTTCACGAGTAAGCGTCAAAATGATCTTACTAGTGAACTAGTGGGCGTTTTGCGGCTTGCATGTCAACTAGTAAGCGTCAAAATGATCTTACTAGTGAACTAGTGGGCGTTTTGTGGCTTACATCTTCACTAGTAAGCCTCAAAATGATCTTACGAGTGAGCTAGTGGGCGTTTTGCGGCTTACATGTTCACTAGTAAGCGTCACAATGACCTTACTTGTGAACTAGTGAGCGTTTTGTGGCTTACATGTTCACTAGTAAGCATCAAAATGATCTTACTAGTGAACTAGTGGAAGTTTTGTGGCTTCCATGTTCATGAGTAAGCGTCAAAATGATCTTACTAGTGAACTAGTGGGCGTTTTGCGGCTTGCATGTCAACTAGTAAGCGTCAAAATGATCTTACTAGTGAACTAGTGGGCGTTTTGTGGCTTACATCTTCACTAGTAAGCCTCAAAATGATCTTACTAGAGAACTAGTGGGCATTTTGTTGCTTACATGTTCACGAGTAAGCGTCAAAATGATCTTACTAGTGAACTAGTGGGCGTTTTGCGATTTGCATGTCAACTAGTAAGCGTCAAAATGATCTTACTAGTGAACTAGTGGGCGTTTTGTGGCTTACATCTTCACTAGTAAGCCTCAAAATGATCTTACGAGTGAGCTAGTGGGCGTTTTGCGGCTTACATGTTCACTAGTAAGCGTCACAATGACCTTACTTGTGAACTAGTGAGCGTTTTGTGGCTTACATGTTCACTAGTAAGCATCAGAATGATCTTACTAGTGAACTACTGGGCGTTTTGTGGCTTACATGTTCACTAGTAAGCCTCAAAATGATCTTACTAGTGAACTAGTGGGCGTTTTGTGGCTTACATGTCAAATAGCAAGCCTCAAAATGATCTTACTAGTGAACTAATGGGCACATTTATGGCCTTACGTGTTCACTAGTAAGCCTCAAAATGATCTTACTAGTAAACTATGTGGGCGTTTTGTGGCTTACATCTTCACTCGTGAGCCTCAAAATGATCTTACTAGTGAACTAGTGGGCACATTTATGGCCTTACATGTTCACTAGTAAGCCTCAAAATGATCTTACCAGTGAACTAGTGGGCATTTTGCGGCTTACATGTCAACTAGTAAGCCTCAAAACGATCTTACTAGTGAACTAGTGGCTTCTTTTGTGGCTTACATGTTCACTAGTAAGCGTCACAATGACCTTACTTGTGAACTAGTGAGCGTTTTGTGGCTTACATGTTCACTAGTAAGCGTCAAAATGATCTTACTAGTGAACTAGTGGGCGTTTTGTGGCTTACATGTTCACTAGTAAGCCTCAAAATGATCTTACTAGTGAACTAGTGGGCGTTTTGTGGCTTACATGTCAAATAGCAAGCCTCAAAATGATCTTACTAGTGAACTAATGGGCACATTTATGGCCTTAAGTGTTCACTAGTAAGCGTCAAAATGATCTTACTAGTAAACTAGTGGGCACATTTATGGCCTTACATGTTCACTAGTAAGCCTCAAAATGATCTTACTAGTGAACTAGTGGGCGTTTTGCGGCTTGCATGTCAACTAGTAAGCCTCAAAATGATCTTACGAGTGAACTAGTGGGCGTTTTGTGGCTTACATGTTCACGGGTAAGCGTCAAAATGATCTTACTAGTGAACTAGTGGGCGTTTTGTGGCTTACATGTCAACAGGTAAGCCTCAAAATGATCTTACCAGTGAACTAGTGGGCATTTTGCGGCTTACATGTCAACTAGTAAGCCTCAAAACGATCTTACTAGTGAACTAGTGGCTTCTTTTGTGGCTTACATGTTCACTAGTAAGCGTCACAATGACCTTACTTGTGAACTAGTGAGTGTTTTGTGGCTTACATGTTAACTAGTAGGCGTCAAAATGATCTTACTAGTGAACTAGTGGGCGTTTTGTGGCTTACATCTTCACTAGTAAGCCTCAAAATGATCTTACTAGAGAACTAGTGGGCATTTTGTGGCTTACATGTCAACTAGTAAGCCTCAAAATGATCTTACTAGTGAATTAGTGGGCACATTTATGGCCTTACATGTTCACTAGTAAGCGTCAAAATGATCTTACTAGTGAACTAGTGGGCACATTTATGGCCTTACATGTTCACTAGTAAGCCTCAAAATGATCTTACTAGTGAACTAGTGGGCGTTTTGTGGCTTACATGTTCATGAGTAAGCGTCAAAATGATCTTACTAGTGAACTAGTGGGCGTTTTGCGGCTTGCATGTCAACAGTAAGCGTCAAAATGATCTTACTAGTGAACTAGTGGGCGTTTTGTGGCTTACATGTTCACGAGTAAGCCTCAAAATGATCTTACTAGAGAACTAGTGGGCATTTTGTGGCTTACATGTTCACGAGTAAGCGTCAAAATGATCTTACTAGTGAACTAGTGGGCGTTTTGCGGCTTGCATGTCAACTAGTAAGCGTCAACATGATCTTACTAGTGAACTAGTGGGCGTTTTGTGGCTTACATCTTCACTAGTAAGCCTCAAAATGATCTTACGAGTGAGCTAGTGGGCGTTTTGCGGCTTACATGTTCACTAGTAAGCGTCACAATGACCTTACTTGTGAACTAGTGAGCGTTTTGTGGCTTACATGTTCACTAGTAAGCATCAAAATGATCTTACTAGTGAACTAGTGGGCGTTTTGTGGCTTACATGTTCATGAGTAAGCGTCAAAATGATCTTACTAGTGAACTAGTGGGCGTTTTGCGGCTTGCATGTCAACTAGTAAGCGTCAAAATGATCTTACTAGTGAACTAGTGGGCGTTTTGTGGCTTGCATGTCAACTAGTAAACGTCAAAATGATCTTACTAGTGAACTAGTGGGCGTTTTGTGGCTTACATGTTCATGAGTAAGCGTCAAAATGATCTTACTAGTGAACTAGTGGGCGTTTTGCGGCTTGCATGTCAACTAGTAAGCGTCAAAATGATCTTACTAGTGAACTAGTGGGCGTTTTGTGGCTTACATCTTCACTAGTAAGCCTCAAAATGATCTTACTAGTGAACTAGTGGGCGTTTTGCGGCTTGCATGTCAACTAGTAAACGTCAAAATGATCTTACTAGTGAACTAGTGGGCGTTTTGTGGCTTACATGTTCATGAGTAAGCGTCAAAATGATCTTACTAGTGAACTAGTGGGCGTTTTGCGGCTTGCATGTCAACTAGTAAGCGTCAAAATGATCTTACTAGTGAACTAGTGGGCGTTTTGTGGCTTACATCTTCACTAGTAAGCCTCAAAATGATCTTACTAGAGAACTAGTGGGCATTTTGTGGCTTACATGTTCACGAGTAAGCGTCAAAATGATCTTACTAGTGAACTAGTGGGCGTTTTGCGGCTTGCATGTCAACTAGTAAACGTCAAAATGATCTTACTAGTGAACTAGTGGGCGTTTTGCGGCTTGCATGTCAACTAGTAAGCGTCAAAATGATCTTACTAGTGAACTAGTGGGCGTTTTGTGGCTTACATCTTCACTAGTAAGCCTCAAAATGATCTTACGAGTGAGCTAGTGGGCGTTTTGCGGCTTACATGTTCACTAGTAAGCGTCACAATGACCTTACTTGTGAACTAGTGAGCGTTTTGTGGCTTACATGTTCACTAGTAAGCATCAAAATGATCTTACTAGTGAACTAGTGGAAGTTTTGTGGCTTCCATGTTCATGAGTAAGCGTCAAAATGATCTTACTAGTGAACTAGTGGGCGTTTTGTGGCTTACATGTTCATGAGTAAGCGTCAAAATGATCTTACTAGTGAACTAGTGGGCGTTTTGCGGCTTGCATGTCAACTAGTAAGCGTCAAAATGATCTTACTAGTGAACTAGTGGGCGTTTTGTGGCTTACATGTTCACGAGTAAGCCTCAAAATGATCTTACTAGAGAACTAGTGGGCATTTTGTGGCTTACATGTTCACGAGTAAGCGTCAAAATGATCTTACTAGTGAACTAGTGGGCGTTTTGCGGCTTGCATGTCAACTAGTAAGCGTCAAAATGATCTTACTAGTGAACTAGTGGGCGTTTTGTGGCTTACATCTTCACTAGTAAGCCTCAAAATGATCTTACGAGTGAGCTAGTGGGCGTTTTGCGGCTTACATGTTCACTAGTAAGCGTCACAATGACCTTACTTGTGAACTAGTGAGCGTTTTGTGGCTTACATGTTCACTAGTAAGCATCAAAATGATCTTACTAGTGAACTAGTGGAAGTTTTGTGGCTTCCATGTTCATGAGTAAGCGTCAAAATGATCTTACTAGTGAACTAGTGGGCGTTTTGCGGCTTGCATGTCAACTAGTAAGCGTCAAAATGATCTTACTAGTGAACTAGTGGGCGTTTTGTGGCTTACATCTTCACTAGTAAGCCTCAAAATGATCTTACTAGAGAACTAGTGGGCATTTTGTTGCTTACATGTTCACGAGTAAGCGTCAAAATGATCTTACTAGTGAACTAGTGGGCGTTTTGCGGCTTGCATGTCAACTAGTAAGCGTCAAAATGATCTTACTAGTGAACTAGTGGGCGTTTTGTGGCTTACATCTTCACTAGTAAGCCTCAAAATGATCTTACGAGTGAGCTAGTGGGCGTTTTGCGGCTTACATGTTCACTAGTAAGCGTCACAATGACCTTACTTGTGAACTAGTGAGCGTTTTGTGGCTTACATGTTCACTAGTAAGCATCAAAATGATCTTACTAGTGAACTAGTGGAAGTTTTGTGGCTTCCATGTTCATGAGTAAGCGTCAAAATGATCTTACTAGTGAACTAGTGGGCGTTTTGCGGCTTGCATGTCAACTAGTAAGCGTCAAAATGATCTTACTAGTGAACTAGTGGGCGTTTTGTGGCTTACATCTTCACTAGTAAGCCTCAAAATGATCTTACTAGAGAACTAGTGGGCATTTTGTTGCTTACATGTTCACGAGTAAGCGTCAAAATGATCTTACTAGTGAACTAGTGGGCGTTTTGCGATTTGCATGTCAACTAGTAAGCGTCAAAATGATCTTACTAGTGAACTAGACTGCGTTTTGTGGCTTACATCTTCACTAGTAAGCCTCAAAATGATCTTACGAGTGAGCTAGTGGGCGTTTTGCGGCTTACATGTTCACTAGTAAGCGTCACAATGACCTTACTTGTGAACTAGTGAGTGTTTTGTGGCTTACATGTTCACTAGTAAGCATCAGAATGATCTTACTAGTGAACTACTGGGCGTTTTGTGGCTTACATGTTCACTAGTAAGCCTCAAAATGATCTTACTAGTGAACTAGTGGGCGTTTTGTGGCTTACATGTCAAATAGCAAGCCTCAAAATGATCTTACTAGTGAACTAATGGGCACATTTATGGCCTTACGTGTTCACTAGTAAGCCTCAAAATGATCTTACTAGTAAACTATGTGGGCGTTTTGTGGCTTACATCTTCACTCGTGAGCCTCAAAATGATCTTACTAGTGAACTAGTGGGCACATTTATGGCCTTACATGTTCACTAGTAAGCCTCAAAATGATCTTACCAGTGAACTAGTGGGCATTTTGCGGCTTACATGTCAACTAGTAAGCCTCAAAACGATCTTACTAGTGAACTAGTGGCTTCTTTTGTGGCTTACATGTTCACTAGTAAGCGTCACAATGACCTTACTTGTGAACTAGTGAGCGTTTTGTGGCTTACATGTTCACTAGTAAGCGTCAAAATGATCTTACTAGTGAACTAGTGGGCGTTTTGTGGCTTACATGTTCACTAGTAAGCCTCAAAATGATCTTACTAGTGAACTAGTGGGCGTTTTGCGGCTTGCATGTCAACTAGTAAGCCTCAAAATGATCTTACGAGTGAACTAGTGGGCGTTTTGTGGCTTACATGTTCACGGGTAAGCGTCAAAATGATCTTACTAGTGAACTAGTGGGCGTTTTGTGGCTTACATGTCAACAGGTAAGCCTCAAAATGATCTTACCAGTGAACTAGTGGGCATTTTGCGGCTTACATGTCAACTAGTAAGCCTCAAAACGATCTTACTAGTGAACTAGTGGCTTCTTTTGTGGCTTACATGTTCACTAGTAAGCGTCACAATGACCTTACTTGTGAACTAGTGAGTGTTTTGTGGCTTACATGTTAACTAGTAGGCGTCAAAATGATCTTACTAGTGAACTAGTGGGCGTTTTGTGGCTTACATCTTCACTAGTAAGCCTCAAAATGATCTTACTAGAGAACTAGTGGGCATTTTGTGGCTTACATGTCAACTAGTAAGCCTCAAAATGATCTTACTAGTGAATTAGTGGGCACATTTATGGCCTTACATGTTCACTAGTAAGCGTCAAAATGATCTTACTAGTGAACTAGTGGGCACATTTATGGCCTTACATGTTCACTAGTAAGCCTCAAAATGATCTTACTAGTGAACTAGTGGGCGTTTTGTGGCTTACATGTTCATGAGTAAGCGTCAAAATGATCTTACTAGTGAACTAGTGGGCGTTTTGCGGCTTGCATGTCAACAGTAAGCGTCAAAATGATCTTACTAGTGAACTAGTGGGCGTTTTGTGGCTTACATGTTCACGAGTAAGCCTCAAAATGATCTTACTAGAGAACTAGTGGGCATTTTGTGGCTTACATGTTCACGAGTAAGCGTCAAAATGATCTTACTAGTGAACTAGTGGGCGTTTTGCGGCTTGCATGTCAACTAGTAAGCGTCAAAATGATCTTACTAGTGAACTAGTGGGCGTTTTGTGGCTTACATCTTCACTAGTAAGCCTCAAAATGATCTTACGAGTGAGCTAGTGGGCGTTTTGCGGCTTACATGTTCACTAGTAAGCGTCACAATGACCTTACTTGTGAACTAGTGAGCGTTTTGTGGCTTACATGTTCACTAGTAAGCATCAAAATGATCTTACTAGTGAACTAGTGGGCGTTTTGTGGCTTACATGTTCATGAGTAAGCGTCAAAATGATCTTACTAGTGAACTAGTGGGCGTTTTGCGGCTTGCATGTCAACTAGTAAGCGTCAAAATGATCTTACTAGTGAACTAGTGGGCGTTTTGTGGCTTACATCTTCACTAGTAAGCCTCAAAATGATCTTACTAGAGAACTAGTGGGCATTTTGTGGCTTACATGTTCACGAGTAAGCGTCAAAATGATCTTACTAGTGAACTAGTGGGCGTTTTGCGGCTTGCATGTCAACTAGTAAACGTCAAAATGATCTTACTAGTGAACTAGTGGGCGTTTTGTGGCTTACATGTTCACGAGTAAGCCTCAAAATGATCTTACTAGAGAACTAGTGGGCATTTTGTGGCTTACATGTTCACGAGTAAGCGTCAAAATGATCTTACTAGTGAACTAGTGGGCGTTTTGCGGCTTGCATGTCAACTAGTAAGCGTCAAAATGATCTTACTAGTGAACTAGTGGGCGTTTTGTGGCTTACATCTTCACTAGTAAGCCTCAAAATGATCTTACGAGTGAGCTAGTGGGCGTTTTGCGGCTTACATGTTCACTAGTAAGCGTCACAATGACCTTACTTGTGAACTAGTGAGCGTTTTGTGGCTTACATGTTCACTAGTAAGCATCAAAATGATCTTACTAGTAAACTAGTGGGCACATTTATGGCCTTACATGTTCACTAGTAAGCCTCAAAATGATCTTACTAGTGAACTAGTGGGCGTTTTGCGGCTTGCATGTCAACTAGTAAGCCTCAAAATGATCTTACGAGTGAACTAGTGGGCGTTTTGTGGCTTACATGTTCATGAGTAAGCGTCAAAATGATCTTACTAGTGAACTAGTGGGCGTTTTGCGGCTTGCATGTCAACTAGTAAGCGTCAAAATGATCTTACTAGTGAACTAGTGGGCGTTTTGTGGCTTACATCTTCACTAGTAAGCCTCAAAATGATCTTACTAGAGAACTAGTGGGCATGTTGTGGCTTACATGTTCACGAGTAAGCGTCAAAATGATCTTACTAGTGAACTAGTGGGCGTTTTGCGGCTTGCATGTCAACTAGTAAGCGTCAAAATGATCTTACTAGTGAACTAGTGGGCGTTTTGTGGCTTACATCTTCACTAGTAAGCCTCAAAATGATCTTACGAGTGAGCTAGTGGGCGTGTTGCGCCTTACATGTTCACTAGTAAGCGTCACAATGACCTTACTTGTGAACTAGTGAGCGTTTTGTGGCTTACATGTTCACTAGTAAGCCTCAAAACGATCTTACTAGTGAACTAGTGGCTTCTTTTGTGGCTTACATGTTCACTAGTAAGCGTCACAATGACCTTACTTGTGAACTAGTGAGCGTTTTGTGGCTTACATGTTCACTAGTAAGCGTCAAAATGATCTTACTAGTGAACTAGTGGGCGTTTTGTGGCTTACATGTTCACTAGTAAGCCTCAAAATGATCTTACTAGTGAACTAGTGGGCGTTTTGTGGCTTACATGTCAAATAGCAAGCCTCAAAATGATCTTACTAGTGAACTAATGGGCACATTTATGGCCTTACGTGTTCACTAGTAAGCGTCAAAATGATCTTACTAGTAAACTAGTGGGCACATTTATGGCCTTACATGTTCACTAGTAAGCCTCAAAATGATCTTACTAGTGAACTAGTGGGCGTTTTGCGGCTTGCATGTCAACTAGTAAGCCTCAAAATGATCTTACGAGTGAACTAGTGGGCGTTTTGTGGCTTACATCTTCACTAGTAAGCCTCAAAATGATCTTACGAGTGAGCTAGTGGGCGTTTTGCGGCTTACATGTTCACTAGTAAGCGTCACAATGACCTTACTTGTGAACTAGTGAGCGTTTTGTGGCTTACATGTTCACTAGTAAGCATCAAAATGATCTTACTAGTGAACTAGTGGAAGTTTTGTGGCTTCCATGTTCATGAGTAAGCGTCAAAATGATCTTACTAGTGAACTAGTGGGCGTTTTGCGGCTTGCATGTCAACTAGTAAGCGTCAAAATGATCTTACTAGTGAACTAGTGGGCGTTTTGTGGCTTACATCTTCACTAGTAAGCCTCAAAATGATCTTACTAGAGAACTAGTGGGCATTTTGTTGCTTACATGTTCACGAGTAAGCGTCAAAATGATCTTACTAGTGAACTAGTGGGCGTTTTGCGATTTGCATGTCAACTAGTAAGCGTCAAAATGATCTTACTAGTGAACTAGACTGCGTTTTGTGGCTTACATCTTCACTAGTAAGCCTCAAAATGATCTTACGAGTGAGCTAGTGGGCGTTTTGCGGCTTACATGTTCACTAGTAAGCGTCACAATGACCTTACTTGTGAACTAGTGAGTGTTTTGTGGCTTACATGTTCACTAGTAAGCATCAGAATGATCTTACTAGTGAACTACTGGGCGTTTTGTGGCTTACATGTTCACTAGTAAGCCTCAAAATGATCTTACTAGTGAACTAGTGGGCGTTTTGTGGCTTACATGTCAAATAGCAAGCCTCAAAATGATCTTACTAGTGAACTAATGGGCACATTTATGGCCTTACGTGTTCACTAGTAAGCCTCAAAATGATCTTACTAGTAAACTATGTGGGCGTTTTGTGGCTTACATCTTCACTCGTGAGCCTCAAAATGATCTTACTAGTGAACTAGTGGGCACATTTATGGCCTTACATGTTCACTAGTAAGCCTCAAAATGATCTTACCAGTGAACTAGTGGGCATTTTGCGGCTTACATGTCAACTAGTAAGCCTCAAAACGATCTTACTAGTGAACTAGTGGCTTCTTTTGTGGCTTACATGTTCACTAGTAAGCGTCACAATGACCTTACTTGTGAACTAGTGAGCGTTTTGTGGCTTACATGTTCACTAGTAAGCGTCAAAATGATCTTACTAGTGAACTAGTGGGCGTTTTGTGGCTTACATGTTCACTAGTAAGCCTCAAAATGATCTTACTAGTGAACTAGTGGGCGTTTTGCGGCTTGCATGTCAACTAGTAAGCCTCAAAATGATCTTACGAGTGAACTAGTGGGCGTTTTGTGGCTTACATGTTCACGGGTAAGCGTCAAAATGATCTTACTAGTGAACTAGTGGGCGTTTTGTGGCTTACATGTCAACAGGTAAGCCTCAAAATGATCTTACCAGTGAACTAGTGGGCATTTTGCGGCTTACATGTCAACTAGTAAGCCTCAAAACGATCTTACTAGTGAACTAGTGGCTTCTTTTGTGGCTTACATGTTCACTAGTAAGCGTCACAATGACCTTACTTGTGAACTAGTGAGTGTTTTGTGGCTTACATGTTAACTAGTAGGCGTCAAAATGATCTTACTAGTGAACTAGTGGGCGTTTTGTGGCTTACATCTTCACTAGTAAGCCTCAAAATGATCTTACTAGAGAACTAGTGGGCATTTTGTGGCTTACATGTCAACTAGTAAGCCTCAAAATGATCTTACTAGTGAATTAGTGGGCACATTTATGGCCTTACATGTTCACTAGTAAGCGTCAAAATGATCTTACTAGTGAACTAGTGGGCACATTTATGGCCTTACATGTTCACTAGTAAGCCTCAAAATGATCTTACTAGTGAACTAGTGGGCGTTTTGTGGCTTACATGTTCATGAGTAAGCGTCAAAATGATCTTACTAGTGAACTAGTGGGCGTTTTGCGGCTTGCATGTCAACAGTAAGCGTCAAAATGATCTTACTAGTGAACTAGTGGGCGTTTTGTGGCTTACATGTTCACGAGTAAGCCTCAAAATGATCTTACTAGAGAACTAGTGGGCATTTTGTGGCTTACATGTTCACGAGTAAGCGTCAAAATGATCTTACTAGTGAACTAGTGGGCGTTTTGCGGCTTGCATGTCAACTAGTAAGCGTCAAAATGATCTTACTAGTGAACTAGTGGGCGTTTTGTGGCTTACATCTTCACTAGTAAGCCTCAAAATGATCTTACGAGTGAGCTAGTGGGCGTTTTGCGGCTTACATGTTCACTAGTAAGCGTCACAATGACCTTACTTGTGAACTAGTGAGCGTTTTGTGGCTTACATGTTCACTAGTAAGCATCAAAATGATCTTACTAGTGAACTAGTGGGCGTTTTGTGGCTTACATGTTCATGAGTAAGCGTCAAAATGATCTTACTAGTGAACTAGTGGGCGTTTTGCGGCTTGCATGTCAACTAGTAAGCGTCAAAATGATCTTACTAGTGAACTAGTGGGCGTTTTGTGGCTTACATCTTCACTAGTAAGCCTCAAAATGATCTTACTAGAGAACTAGTGGGCATTTTGTGGCTTACATGTTCACGAGTAAGCGTCAAAATGATCTTACTAGTGAACTAGTGGGCGTTTTGCGGCTTGCATGTCAACTAGTAAACGTCAAAATGATCTTACTAGTGAACTAGTGGGCGTTTTGTGGCTTACATGTTCACGAGTAAGCCTCAAAATGATCTTACTAGAGAACTAGTGGGCATTTTGTGGCTTACATGTTCACGAGTAAGCGTCAAAATGATCTTACTAGTGAACTAGTGGGCGTTTTGCGGCTTGCATGTCAACTAGTAAGCGTCAAAATGATCTTACTAGTGAACTAGTGGGCGTTTTGTGGCTTACATCTTCACTAGTAAGCCTCAAAATGATCTTACGAGTGAGCTAGTGGGCGTTTTGCGGCTTACATGTTCACTAGTAAGCGTCACAATGACCTTACTTGTGAACTAGTGAGCGTTTTGTGGCTTACATGTTCACTAGTAAGCATCAAAATGATCTTACTAGTAAACTAGTGGGCACATTTATGGCCTTACATGTTCACTAGTAAGCCTCAAAATGATCTTACTAGTGAACTAGTGGGCGTTTTGCGGCTTGCATGTCAACTAGTAAGCCTCAAAATGATCTTACGAGTGAACTAGTGGGCGTTTTGTGGCTTACATGTTCATGAGTAAGCGTCAAAATGATCTTACTAGTGAACTAGTGGGCGTTTTGCGGCTTGCATGTCAACTAGTAAGCGTCAAAATGATCTTACTAGTGAACTAGTGGGCGTTTTGTGGCTTACATCTTCACTAGTAAGCCTCAAAATGATCTTACTAGAGAACTAGTGGGCATGTTGTGGCTTACATGTTCACGAGTAAGCGTCAAAATGATCTTACTAGTGAACTAGTGGGCGTTTTGCGGCTTGCATGTCAACTAGTAAGCGTCAAAATGATCTTACTAGTGAACTAGTGGGCGTTTTGTGGCTTACATCTTCACTAGTAAGCCTCAAAATGATCTTACGAGTGAGCTAGTGGGCGTGTTGCGCCTTACATGTTCACTAGTAAGCGTCACAATGACCTTACTTGTGAACTAGTGAGCGTTTTGTGGCTTACATGTTCACTAGTAAGCCTCAAAACGATCTTACTAGTGAACTAGTGGCTTCTTTTGTGGCTTACATGTTCACTAGTAAGCGTCACAATGACCTTACTTGTGAACTAGTGAGCGTTTTGTGGCTTACATGTTCACTAGTAAGCGTCAAAATGATCTTACTAGTGAACTAGTGGGCGTTTTGTGGCTTACATGTTCACTAGTAAGCCTCAAAATGATCTTACTAGTGAACTAGTGGGCGTTTTGTGGCTTACATGTCAAATAGCAAGCCTCAAAATGATCTTACTAGTGAACTAATGGGCACATTTATGGCCTTACGTGTTCACTAGTAAGCGTCAAAATGATCTTACTAGTAAACTAGTGGGCACATTTATGGCCTTACATGTTCACTAGTAAGCCTCAAAATGATCTTACTAGTGAACTAGTGGGCGTTTTGCGGCTTGCATGTCAACTAGTAAGCCTCAAAATGATCTTACGAGTGAACTAGTGGGCGTTTTGTGGCTTACATGTTCACGGGTAAGCGTCAAAATGATCTTACTATTGAACTAGTGGGCGTTTTGTGGCTTACATGTCAACAAGTAAGCCTCAAAATGATCTTACCAGTGAACTAGTGGGCATTTTGCGGCTTACATGTAAACTAGTAAGCCTCAAAACGATCTTACTAGTGAACTAGTGGCTTCTTTTGTGGCTTACATGTTCACTAGTAAGCGTCACAATGACCTTACTTGTGAACTAGTGAGTGTTTTGTGGCTTACATGTTCACTAGTAGGCGTCAAAATGATCTTACTAGTGAACTAGTGGGCGTTTTGTGGCTTACATATTCACTAGTAAGCCTCAAAATGATCTTACTAGAGAACTAGTGGGCATTTTGTGGCTTACATGTCAACTAGTAAGCCTCAAAATGATCTTACTAGTGAATTAGTGGGCACATTTATGGCCTTACATGTTCACTAGTAAGCGTCAAAATGATCTTACTCGTGAACTAGTGGGCACATTTATGGCCTTACATGTTCACTAGTAAGCCTCAAAATGATCTTAAAGTGAACTAGTGGGCGTTTTGTGGCTTACATGTTCACCAGTAAGCCTCAAAATGATCTTACTAGAGAACTAGTGGGCATTTTGTGGCTTACATGTTCACGAGTAAGCGTCAAAATGATCTTACTAGTGAACTAGTGGGCGTTTTGCGGCTTGCATGTCAACTAGTAAGCGTCAAAATGATCTTACTAGTGAACTAGTGGGCGTTTTGTGGCTTACATCTTCACTAGTAAGCCTCAAAATGATCTTACGAGTGAGCTAGTGGGCGTTTTGCGGCTTACATGTTCACTAGTAAGCGTCACAATGACCTTACTTGTGAACTAGTGAGCGTTTTGCGGCTTACATGTCAACTAGTAAGCCTCAAAACGATCTTACTAGTGAACTAGTGGCTTCTTTTGTGGCTTACATGTTCACTAGTAAGCGTCACAATGACCTTACTTGTGAACTAGTGAGCGTTTTGTGGCTTACATGTTCACTAGTAAGCGTCAAAATGATCTTACTAGTGAACATGTAAGCCGCAAAACGCCCACTAGCTCACTCGTAAGATCATTTTGAGGCTTACTAGTGAAGATGTAAGCCACAAAACGCCCACTAGTTCACAAGTAAGGTCATTGTGACGCTTACTAGTGAACATGTAAGCCGCAAAACGCCCACTAGCTCACTCGTAAGATCATTTTGAGGCTTACTAGTGAAGATGTAAGCCACAAAACGCCCACTAGTTCACTAGTAAGATCATTTTGACGCTTACTAGTTGACATGCAAGCCGCAAAACGCCCACTAGTTCACTAGTAAGATCATTTTGACGCTTACTCGTGAACATGTAAGCCACAAAATGCCCACTAGTTCACTAGTAAGATCATTTTGACGCTTACTCATGAACATGTAAGCCACAAAACGCCCACTAGTTCACTAGTAAGATCATTTTGAGGCTTACTAGTGAACATGTAAGGCCATAAATGTGCCCACTAGTTCACTAGTAAGATCATTTTGACGCTTACTAGTGAACATGTAAGGCCATAAATGTGCCCACTAATTCACTAGTAAGATCATTTTGAGGCTTACTAGTTGACATGTAAGCCACAAAATGCCCACTAGTTCTCTAGTAAGATCATTTTGAGGCTTACTAGTGAATATGTAAGCCACAAAACTAGTAAGCGTCACAATGACCTTACTTGTGAACTAGTGAGCGTTTTGTGGCTTACATGTTCACTAGTAAGCATCAAAATGATCTTACTAGTGAACTAGTGGGCGTTTTGCGGCTTGCATGTCAACTAGTAAGCGTCAAAATGATCTTACTAGTGAACTAGTGGGCGTTTTGTGGCTTACATCTTCACTAGTAAGCCTCAAAATGATCTTACTAGAGAACTAGTGGGCATTTTGTTGCTTACATGTTCACGAGTAAGCGTCAAAATGATCTTACTAGTGAACTAGTGGGCGTTTTGCGGCTTGCATGTCAACTAGTAAGCGTCAAAATGATCTTACTAGTGAACTAGTGGGCGTTTTGTGGCTTACATCTTCACTAGTAAGCCTCAAAATGATCTTACGAGTGAGCTAGTGGGCGTTTTGCGGCTTACATGTTCACTAGTAAGCGTCACAATGACCTTACTTGTGAACTAGTGAGCGTTTTGTGGCTTACATGTTCACTAGTAAGCATCAAAATGATCTTACTAGTGAACTAGTGGAAGTTTTGTGGCTTCCATGTTCATGAGTAAGCGTCAAAATGATCTTACTAGTGAACTAGTGGGCGTTTTGCGGCTTGCATGTCAACTAGTAAGCGTCAAAATGATCTTACTAGTGAACTAGTGGGCGTTTTGTGGCTTACATCTTCACTAGTAAGCCTCAAAATGATCTTACTAGAGAACTAGTGGGCATTTTGTTGCTTACATGTTCACGAGTAAGCGTCAAAATGATCTTACTAGTGAACTAGTGGGCGTTTTGCGATTTGCATGTCAACTAGTAAGCGTCAAAATGATCTTACTAGTGAACTAGTGGGCGTTTTGTGGCTTACATCTTCACTAGTAAGCCTCAAAATGATCTTACGAGTGAGCTAGTGGGCGTTTTGCGGCTTACATGTTCACTAGTAAGCGTCACAATGACCTTACTTGTGAACTAGTGAGCGTTTTGTGGCTTACATGTTCACTAGTAAGCATCAGAATGATCTTACTAGTGAACTACTGGGCGTTTTGTGGCTTACATGTTCACTAGTAAGCCTCAAAATGATCTTACTAGTGAACTAGTGGGCGTTTTGTGGCTTACATGTCAAATAGCAAGCCTCAAAATGATCTTACTAGTGAACTAATGGGCACATTTATGGCCTTACGTGTTCACTAGTAAGCCTCAAAATGATCTTACTAGTAAACTAGTGGGCGTTTTGTGGCTTACATCTTCACTCGTAAGCCTCAAAATGATCTTACTAGTGAACTAGTGGGCACATTTATGGCCTTACATGTTCACTAGTCAGCCTCAAAATGATCTTACCAGTGAACTAGTGGGCATTTTGCGGCTTACATGTCAACTAGTAAGCCTCAAAACGATCTTACTAGTGAACTAGTGGCTTCTTTTGTGGCTTACATGTTCACTAGTAAGCGTCACAATGTTTTGTGGCTTACATGTTCACTAGTAAGCATCAAAATGATCTTACTAGTGAACTAGTGGGCGTTTTGTGGCTTACATGTTCACTAGTAAGCCTCAAAATGATCTTACTAGTGAACTAGTGGGCGTTTTGTGGCTTACATGTCAAATAGCAAGCCTCAAAATGATCTTACTAGTGAACTAATGGGCACATTTATGGCCTTACGTGTTCACTAGTAAGCCTCAAAATGATCTTACTAGTAAACTAGTGGGCGTTTTGTGGCTTACATCTTCACTCGTAAGCCTCAAAATGATCTTACTAGTGAACTAGTGGGCACATTTATGGCCTTACATGTTCACGAGTAAGCCTCAAAATGATCTTACTAGAGAACTAGTGGGCATTTTGTGGCTTACATGTTCACGAGTAAGCGTCAAAATGATCTTACTAGTGAACTAGTGGGCGTTTTGCGGCTTGCATGTCAACTAGTAAGCGTCAAAATGATCTTACTAGTGAACTAGTGGGCGTTTTGTGGCTTACATCTTCACTAGTAAGCCTCAAAATGATCTTACGAGTGAGCTAGTGGGCGTTTTGCGGCTTACATGTTCACTAGTAAGCGTCACAATGACCTTACTTGTGAACTAGTGAGCGTTTTGTGGCTTACATGTTCACTAGTAAGCATCAAAATGATCTTACTAGTAAACTAGTGGGCACATTTATGGCCTTACATGTTCACTAGTAAGCCTCAAAATGATCTTACTAGTGAACTAGTGGGCGTTTTGCGGCTTGCATGTCAACTAGTAAGCCTCAAAATGATCTTACGAGTGAACTAGTGGGCGTTTTGTGGCTTACATGTTCACGGGTAAGCGTCAAAATGATCTTACTAGTGAACTAGTGGGCGTTTTGTGGCTTACATGTCAACAGGTAAGCCTCAAAATGATCTTACCAGTGAACTAGTGGGCATTTTGCGGCTTGCATGTCAACTAGTAAGCCTCAAAACGATCTTACTAGTGAACTAGTGGCTTCTTTTGTGGCTTACATGTTCACTAGTAAGCGTCACAATGACCTTACTTGTGAACTAGTGAGTGTTTTGTGGCTTACATGTTAACTAGTAGGCGTCAAAATGATCTTACTAGTGAACTAGTGGGCGTTTTGTGGCTTACATCTTCACTAGTAAGCCTCAAAATGATCTTACTAGAGAACTAGTGGGCATTTTGTGGCTTACATGTCAACTAGTAAGCCTCAAAATGATCTTACTAGTGAATTAGTGGGCACATTTATGGCCTTACATGTTCACTAGTAAGCGTCAAAATGATCTTACTAGTGAACTAGTGGGCACATTTATGGCCTTACATGTTCACTAGTAAGCCTCAAAATGATCTTACTAGTGAACTAGTGGGCGTTTTGTGGCTTACATGTTCATGAGTAAGCGTCAAAATGATCTTACTAGTGAACTAGTGGGCGTTTTGCGGCTTGCATGTCAACAGTAAGCGTCAAAATGATCTTACTAGTGAACTAGTGGGCGTTTTGTGGCTTACATGTTCACGAGTAAGCCTCAAAATGATCTTACTAGAGAACTAGTGGGCATTTTGTGGCTTACATGTTCACGAGTAAGCGTCAAAATGATCTTACTAGTGAACTAGTGGGCGTTTTGCGGCTTGCATGTCAACTAGTAAGCGTCAAAATGATCTTACTAGTGAACTAGTGGGCGTTTTGTGGCTTACATCTTCACTAGTAAGCCTCAAAATGATCTTACGAGTGAGCTAGTGGGCGTTTTGCGGCTTACATGTTCACTAGTAAGCGTCACAATGACCTTACTTGTGAACTAGTGAGCGTTTTGTGGCTTACATGTTCACTAGTAAGCATCAAAATGATCTTACTAGTGAACTAGTGGGCGTTTTGTGGCTTACATGTTCATGAGTAAGCGTCAAAATGATCTTACTAGTGAACTAGTGGGTGTTTTGCGGCTTGCATGTCAACTAGTAAGCGTCAAAATGATCTTACTAGTGAACTAGTGGGCGTTTTGTGGCTTACATCTTCACTAGTAAGCCTCAAAATGATCTTACTAGAGAACTAGTGGGCATTTTGTGGCTTACATGTTCACGAGTAAGCGTCAAAATGATCTTACTAGTGAACTAGTGGGCGTTTTGCGGCTTGCAGGTCAACTAGTAAGCGTCAAAATGATCTTACTAGTGAACTAGTGGGCGTTTTGTGGCTTACATCTTCACTAGTAAGCCTCAAAATGATCTTACGAGTGAGCTAGTGGGCATTTTGCGGCTTACATGTTCACTAGTAAGCGTCACAATGACCTTACTTGTGAACTAGTGAGCGTTTTGTGGCTTACATGTTCACTACTAAGCATCAAAATGATCTTACTAGTGAACTACTGGGCGTTTTGTGGCTTACATGTCCACTAGTAAGCCTCAAAATGATCTTACTAGTGAACTAGTGGGCGTTTTGTGGCTTACATGTCAAATAGCAAGCCTCAAAATGATCTTACTAGTGAACTAATGGGCACATTTATGGCCTTACGTGTTCACTAGTAAGCCTCAAAATGATCTTACTAGTAAACTAGTGGGCGTTTTGTGGCTTACATCTTCACTCGTAAGCCTCAAAATGATCTTACTAGTGAACTAGTGGGCACATTTATGGCCTTACATGTTCACTAGTAAGCCTCAAAATGATCTTACCAGTGAACTAGTGGGCATTTTGCGGCTTACATGTCAACTAGTAAGCCTCAAAACGATCTTACTAGTGAACTAGTGGCTTCTTTTGTGGCTTACATGTTCACTAGTAAGCCTCAAAATGATCTTACTAGTGAACGAGTGGGCGTTTTGTGGCTTACATGTCAAATAGCAAGCCTCAAAATGATCTTACTAGTGAACTAATGGGCACATTTATGGCCTTACGTGTTCACTAGTAAGCGTCAAAATGATCTTACTAGTAAACTAGTGGGCACATTTATGGCCTTACATGTTCACTAGTAAGCCTCAAAATGATCTTACTAGTGAACTAGTGGGCGTTTTGCGGCTTGCATGTCAACTAGTAAGCCTCAAAATGATCTTACGAGTGAACTAGTGGGCGTTTTGTGGCTTACATGTTCACGGGTAAGCGTCAAAATGATCTTACTAGTGAACTAGTGGGCGTTTTGTGGCTTACATGTCAACAAGTAAGCCTCAAAATGATCTTACGAGTGAGCTAAGGGGCGTTTTCTGGCTTACATGTCAACTAGTAAGCCTCAAAATGATCTTACTAGTGAACTAGTGGGCACATTTATGGCCTTACATGTTCACGAGTAAGCGTCAAAATGATCTTACTAGTGAACTAGTGGGCGTTTTGCGGCTTGCATGTCAACTAGTAAGCGTCAAAATGATCTTACTAGTGAATTAGTGGGCACATTTATGGCCTTACATGTTCACTAGTAAGCGTCAAAATGATCTTACTAGTGAACAAGTGGGCACATTTATGGCCTTACATGTTCACTAGTAAGCCTCAAAATGATCTTACTAGAGAACTAGTGGGCATTTTGTGGCTTACATGTCAACTAGTAAGCCTCAAAATGATCTTACTAGTGAATTAGTGGGCACATTTATGGCCTTACATGTTCACTAGTAAGCCTCAAAATGATCTTACTAGTGAACTAGTGGGCACATTTATGGCCTTACATGTTCACTAGTAAGCCTCAAAATGACCTTACTAGTGAACTAGTGGGCGTTTTGTGGCTTATATGTTCATGAGTAAGCGTCAAAATTATATTACTAGTGAACTAGTGGGCGTTTTGCGGCTTGCATGTCAACTAGTAAGCGTCAAAATGATCTTACTAGTGAACTAGTGGGCGTTTTGTGGCTTACATCTTCACTAGTAAGCCTCAAAATGATCTTACTAGAGAACTAGTGGGCATTTTGTGGCTTACATGTTCACGAGTAAGCGTCAAAATGATCTTACTAGTGAACTAGTGGGCGTTTTGCGGCTTGCATGTCAACTAGTAAGCGTCAAAATGATCTTACTAGTGAACTAGTGGGCGTTTTGTGGCTTACATCTTCACTAGTAAGCCTCAAAATGATCTTACGAGTGAGCTAGTGGGCGTTTTGCGGCTTACATGTTCACTAGTAAGCGTCACAATGACCTTACTTGTGAACTAGTGAGCGTTTTGTGGCTTACATGTTCACTAGTAAGCGTCAAAATGATCTTACTAGTGAACTAGTGGGCGTTTTGTGGCTTACATGTTCACTAGTAAGCCTCAAAATGATCTTACTAGTGAACTAGTGGGCGTTTTGTGGCTTACATGTCAAATAGCAAGCCTCAAAATGATCTTACTAGTGAACTAATGGGCACATTTATGGCCTTACGTGTTCACTAGTAAGCGTCAAAATGATCTTACTAGTAAACTAGTGGGCACATTTATGGCCTTACATGTTCACTAGTAAGCCTCAAAATGATCTTACTAGTGAACTAGTGGGCGTTTTGCGGCTTGCATGTCAACTAGTAAGCCTCAAAATGATCGTACGAGTGAACTAGTGGGCGTTTTGTGGCTTACATGTTCACGGGTAAGCGTCAAAATGATCTTACTAGTGAACTAGTGGGCGTTTTGTGGCTTACATGTCAACAAGTAAGCCTCAAAATGATCTTACGAGTGAGCTAAGGGGCGTTTTCTGGTTTACATGTCAACTAGTAATCCTCAAAATGATCTTAATAGTGAACTAGTGGGCGTTTTGTGGCTTACATCTTCACTAAAAAAAAAGTTTGGGTTCACTGCCCAATTTGTTGCCGCATATGAAACAGAAGTGAACTGAACCCAAAACGTTATCATGTTGCTGTTAGTCAGCAAGTCCCCCCTAAAAAAATAATAAATCGCTGCCGTGTGAGCCGCGTAAATATCACAACTTGAAACAAAAACGAACAACATTCGTCACACTGAATTAACAATACTTCACGTGTTATACAACATACTCCAATTCACAAGGCGCATTCACAACAATCGCGACCTTAACAAAGAAAGTAAAAAGAAATTTTCCATGTCCACGTCAAACAGACCTTCAAGCATTAGAAAGAAAAGCCAAATGAGCTCCTGCTGCAGGCATCGCACGTCAAATCTCGAGTCGCTCGACAGTATGGACCCTGACGACTTGGACATCAAGATGGCCGTTGGCCACCATGCTGACCAGAAAATGTGCGACCCACCCGCTCTGTCCAAAAAGAGGTTCAAAAGCAAACCGCAAAATAACTATACAAATCAGTTTTAAGCCAATAAACTGATGAGATGTCGTAATGTAACGGGGCACCAATTTTGAAACGTGACGCATAAATATGCTCCCGTATATGCTCAAACAGTTCGTGCACAAACCGAAAGTCGCACAAACCTACCTAAATATAGCCCGCAAAACGCGCTTGTTTATATCTAGATTCCACCCTTCGCCCGTTAAACCGAGATGTACCCAAAAAAACGACCCATCACTATATGAAGCAATATATATCCTCACGAGGTACGCGGGGGTGGGTGGAGCTTATTCCAGCCATCTCCGGGCAGTAGGAGGGGGACACCCTGAACCGGTCGCCAACCAATTACAGGGCACACAGACACAAGCACAACCACCCAAGCCCATGCTCACACCTAGGGACAATTTAGAGTTTCCAATCAGGCCGTCATGCATGTTATCGCAATATTAATATGAAACAAATCAACACACACACAAAACGGGAGATAAGATGAGATGAGTTTGTTGTACTTCCTCCTACAACCTCTCAAATCACTATTACCTGTTCACATTCCAACAAACAAACACCCATCAGGAAGCAATAACAAAGTAGCACGGTTAAGCACTGTGCATTTTTCCAGCGTTAAAGGGGATCGACATAACAACATGGACACACAAAATAAATGCCAACCAGGCGACAAAAAAACGTCATGCTAGTGTACAACAGCTCATCCCCTTTTCTTTTTTTTTTCCTAGCACTCTTCCAGCATGCAGAGTTCACACCATACACTGCTCAAGGCTGCCAAAAGGCTTATCTATGCCACAACTGTCTTTGGTAAACACCACCTCGGGTGCGTGATTCTCAAAAATGCCATTGTTGACCTTAAAACGTGCAGTCATACTAAGTTAACGAAGCCAATTGTAAATTATTCACACGTGACCCTGAAACGTCCCGATTAAAGCTGGAAGATTTTGCTCTTGTGACGAACGAAATTAGAAATCCAGCCTGTGTATGCACAAATGAGATGTGTCTTAAAATCTGACAGGTTTTTTTTTATGACTCAAACCAACAAGAATTTGTATGTTCGACGATAGCTTCAACTCTAGTCATTAAATTTCATAATGACGGAAGGCACAACACAATCCACGGATAGCAAAGTTGTAACTGAATTTTCCAATTTCATGAGACAAGACCATCATTCCTCCCACAACAGGAGCCGTGATGGCTCTTCTCATGTTTCAAGAGAAATGTGCATCTGATGAACGTAATCTAAAAAAACATTGGAACATAATCGGAACATTCTGGCAATTAGCAGCATAACAGAAGCATTTATAAAACAAATAAGATAATTGAAACCCACAGACATTAACATTCACAAATCATCCAGATCAAGGCCTTCACTGTATACTTACACATTCTAACTCCTCCCAGAAAGTTAACAACGTCCACTGTTTACGACTTACAAACAACCATCTAAGCATCTCGTGACCTTCCGGCCCTTTTCAACCTAAACACACGGTGACCTCCTCATTCGTAGCATCACTGTGTCAAACCTCACCTGCCTGGGCCTTTCTTTATTCTCAACATACCCAACTTCCATCATCACCTTACGTCTCACCATCAATATTTTCACTTGCCTTTCACCCACTATAAGTATCCAAAACTCTCTGTGTCACCACACCCATACTCAACCATTTTACTTCTTTACCTGATTTACAAATACTTCATGTAGCGCCGGTTGAAATAATGAAGCTGAAGTGGTGTTAGGAATTATAATAAAAACAGTTACAATTACAAGTACCGGTAATTATAATAGATGCCATACAAACCTTCCACACTGCAAAAGCCAGAAAACAAAACAAACAAGACTCCATGAGTCGCGCCAAGAGTCACGCTTATCTACACACCCACACGCAAAGACTAATCCAACACATATTCGCAGACACAACCCTACAGACAAACCAAAATATTCACCTTGCTACCGCTCACAACCAAGTTAAGCACATCCAAACTTTTAATTTTGTCATCCGCGAGAAGACTTCACTCCATCCAAATATCGATACAGTATATGCCATCAATTTACTGTCAAACAAGCCGCCATCCAAACTTGTTGCTCCTCAGCTCCATTTAGATGATATGATTTTCGCAGATCCTCCATTTCCTGGACAAATTGTACCACGTCAATTTTATGTGATGTAATGCCGTCTATGGCTTTTTTTTTACATCTTCTTGTGTCCATGTTCTATAAACAAGAATGACAGGCGACTCATCTTTTATGTCTGGATTTGCAACTTCAATCATGGGAAAAGCGTCTCGTACCTCACTCCCTTCGTCAACCTTTGTCGCAGCAGGGGAAAAAACACTACTCCAATTTTTGGAAAATTCCACTCCCAAATATCCTTTTCCCCTGGTGGCCATCGGATGGCCCCCTCTGTAAGAGGGTGGAGGGGATGGTGGAAAAGGAGGAGATGTCGGAAGAGTCGGATACAACGGTGGTGTAACAACAGTATTTGTGGATGCCATCTCCAACGCATTTTCTCTTTCTTCTTTCTGCTCCAATGCATTCTCTCTTTCTACTTTCTGTTCTTCCCCCTGTCAGTATACCTACCGGACCCGATTCATCATCTTCTTTCCTGTGAAACATAACGTCTCCCTCAATCTTTTCACTTACACAATCCCCTCTTTCCACTTTTTCTAAACCCCTCTTTACTTTCACTTTCCGCCTCTTTTCAGCCAAGGACACCCAGAAATCAATGTCTCCAAACCCATCCTTATCCATTTTCGTTTTGTCATTCTTGCACATTGATCTAATATTATCCTGCAGGCGCATCAACGTTTGTATATTCAGCTGTCCAGCGAATTTGTATTTTTCCATCCACGTATCTAAATGTTTTATCTTCGAAGGACATTGACTCTCTACGAATCTCCAGTCCTTACATGTTAACTTCTTTTTGGGATCACCTCTCTCCACGGTCTTACTATTATGAACCCCCATTGCGAATTAGGGGGTGGAACTTTGAGAATTTGAGAATTTTTTGTTTAGAGTCAGCGATTTACCTAGGGTAACTAGGCTGACTATTCCCTTGAACAGGGTGGCAATTTCTCCGACTGAGGTAATTTCCAACCTTCTACCACCAAGGTGGCGGGAAATTCTTGCATCTGCTTCCTCAGACAGTTGCCACAACAAATGTCCTGTTCAGATGAGGTAGCGAACCTCCACTCACACAGTTACACAGTCATTCATTTATGCGCATTTAATTTGCTTTTATCCTATTACCTTGACCAGAGGTAACGCACTATCCACACATTATTTATAACCGGGGTTTAATACACATTATTTACACACGGAGTTTAAGCACGTGCAGGACACCGTCGCCCTCACCAGTTTATGAGACTTACCGGTCTGTATGCCTGATAGGGACTCGTATGGCTCAGGGCTTTGCGGCTTAAAAAGACCACGTCTTTTTGCCGGCGCGCAAACACTCAATCACCGTTGAAAGAGTTCCTTCTCAACAAACCCCTCTCAGGCTCACATAGGGTCTCGAACCAGGCGTTCGAACCAAACTACAACACCTGTCCTGAGAGTGTTTCAATTAAAAACAGGTTTAAAGACCACCCCGACCTCCGTCTTTACAAACCCGGCGCGCAAACACTCACCTAGAGTGTCGATGCGGAGTTTAAGTACGTACAGGACACCGTGGCCACGGTCTTCCTGGCCGTCGACTCAGCGTCTGGAGGCGTCAGGTATGTTGCGATCCCGGACGAGCCCCCAAAAATGTCAGGTCGGTCCAAATTGACACGCAGGAATAACCAAAAGGAGGAGACAGGAGACTCGATTCTGGTACCAGGAGGGAACGAGGAGAAGCGTTCGGTTTCAGTTCTCCACACGTAACCCTAACGATCTCCCCCTTCACCTCCTCATTTATTGGGAAAGCTACTACATAGGTGTGTCCAACCTAAAGGGTGGGGGCTGTTGAACACACACTGAACTTGTTTGACTGTGTGTGTGTATGTGAGTGCAATTTACGTACATGTGTGCAAATGTCACATAAACATCCCGTTGCAGCTGGTGTTGATGTCTCCATTCCCGGTTCAGCCTTGCTCGCTGTTTAGTCTTAACAGTTATCTCTTCCCAACAACGTCCTCGGAAAGGTGGTTGCGACCCTAAACCTTTCACACAGTACAGCAAGCAAAAGTGAGCACATAATGAAGAACATATAATGATTATAGATGTGAGTAAATAATAAAGGATAAATCTTTATTGAAAGCATAAGCGTTCTTCATTGCAGGCAAAACCAACTAATGATTGCAAGCATAAGCGTTCTTCTTTGCAAGCAAAATCAAACTATACTGACAGGCAGAAGCATTCTTCATTGCGAGCATAAAATGACGACACGAGAATCAACCGAATAATACGTGAATGTATGATTACTAAAAAATAATAAATCCAACAAAGCGTCAAAATGACCTTACTAGTGAACTCGTGAGCATTTTGTGGCTTACATGTTCACTAGTAAGCGTCAAAATGACCTTGCTAGTGAACTAGTGAGCGTTTTTGTGGCTTACATGTTCACTAGTAAGCGTCAAAATGATCTTACTAGTGAACTATTGGGCGTTTTGTGGCTTACATGTTCACTAGTAAGCCTCAAAATGATCTTACTAGTGAACTAGTGGGCGTTTTGTGGCTTACATGTCAACTAGTAAGCCTCAAAATGATCTTACTAGTGAAGTAGTGGGCGTTTTGCGGCTTACATGTCAATTAGTAAGCCTCAAAATGATCTTACTAGTGAACTAGTGGGCACATTTATGGCCTTACATGTTCACGAGGAAGCATCAAAATGATCTTACGAGTGAACTAGTAGGCGTTTTGCGGCTTACATGTCAACTAGTAAGCCTGAAAATGATCTTACTAGTGAACTAGTGGGCGTTTTGTGGCTTAAATGTTCACTAGTAAGCGTCAAAATGACCTTACTAGTGAACTAGTGAGCGTTTTGTGGCTTACATGTTTACTAGTAAGCATCAAAATGACCTTGCTAGTGAACTAGTGAGCGTTTTTGTGGCTTACATGTTCACTAGTAAGCGTCAAAATGATCTTACTAGTGAACTATTGGGCGTTTTGTGGCTTACATGTTCACTAGTAAGCCTCAAAATGACCTTACTAGTGAACTAGTGAGCGTTTTGTGGCTTACATGTTCACTAGTAAGCGTCAAAATGATCTTACTAGTGAACTAGTGGGCGTTTTGTGGCTTACATGTCAACTAGTAAGCATCAAAATGACCTTGCTAGTGAACTACTGAGCGTTTTTGTGGCTTACATGTTCACTATTAAGCGTCAAAATGATCTTACTAGTGAACTAGTGGGCACATTTATGGCCTTACATGTTCACTAGTAAGCGCCAAAATGACCTTACTAGTGAACTAGTGAGCGTTTTGTGGCTTACATGTTCACTAGTAAGCGTCAAAATGATCTTACTAGTGAACTAGTGGGCGTTTTGTGGCTTACATGTCAACTAGTAAGCCTCAAAATGATCTTACTAGTGAACTAGTGGGCACATTTATGGCCTTACATGTTCACTAGTAAGCGTCAAAATGATCTTACTAGTGAACTAGTGGGCACATTTATGGCCTTACATGTTCACTAGTAAGCGTCAAAATTATCTTACTAGTGAACTAGTGAGCGTTTTGTGGCTTACATGTTCACTAGTAAGCGTCAAAATGACCTTACTAGTGAACTAGTGAGCGTTTTGTGGCTTACATGTTCACTAGTAAGCCTCAAAATGATCTTACTAGTGAACTAGTGGCGTTTTGCGGCTCACATGTCAACTAGTAAGCCTCAAAATGATCTTACTAGTGAACTAGTGGGCACATTTATGGCCTTACATGTTCACTAGTAAGCGTCAAAATGACCTTACTAGTGAACTAGTGGGCGTTTTGCGGCTTACATGTCAACTAGTAAGCCTCAAAATAATCTTACTAGTGAACTAGTGGGCGTTTTGCGGCTTACATGTCAACTAGTAAGCCTCAAAATGATCTTACTCGTGAACTAGTGGGCACATTTATGGGCTTACATCTTCACTAGTAAGCGTCAAATTGATCTTACTCATGAACTAGTAGGCGTTTTGCGGCTTACATGTCAACTAGTAAGCCTCAATATGATCTTACTAGTGAACTAGTGGGCACATTTATGGGCTTACATCTTCACTAGTAAGCGTCAAATTGATCTTACTCGTGAACGAGTGGGCGTTTTGCAGCTTACATGTCAACTAGTAAGCCTCAAAATGATCTTACTAGTGAACTAGTGGGCGTTTTGTGGCTTACATGTTCACTCGTAAGCGTCAAAATGACCTTACTAGTGAACTAGTGGCGTTTTGCGGCTTACAACTCAACTAGTAATCCTCAAAATGATCTTACTAGTGAACTAGTAGGCGTTTTGCGGCTTACATGTCAACTAGTAAGCCTCAAAATGATCTTACTAGTGAACTAGTGGGCACATTTATGGGCTTACATCTTCACTACTAAGCGTCAAATTGATCTTACTCGTGAACTAGTGGGCGTTTTGCGGCTTACATGTCAACTAGTACGCCTCAAAATGATCTTACTAGTGAACTAGTGGGCGTTTTGTGGCTTACATGTCAATTAGTAAGCCTCAAAATGATCTTACTAGTCAACTAGTGGGCACATTTATGGCCTTACATGTTCACTAGTAAGCGTCAAAATGATCTTACTAGTGAACTAGTGGGCACATTTATGGCCTTACATGTTCACTAGTAAGCGTCAAAATGATCTTACTAGTGAACTAGTAGGCGTTTTGCGGCTTACATGTCAACTAGTAAGCCTCAAAATGATCTTACGAGTGAACTAGTGGTCGTTTTGTGGCTTACATGTCAACTAGTAAGCCTCAAAATTATCTTACTAGTGAACTAGTGGGCACATTTATAGCCTTACATGTTCACTAGTAAGCGTCAAAATGATCTCACTAGTGAACTAGTGGGCACATTTATAGCCTTACATCTTCACTAGTAAGCCTCAAAATGATCTTACTAGTGAACTAGTGGGCATTTTGTGGCTTACATGTCAACTAGTAAGCCTCAAAATGATCTTACTAGTGAACTAGTTGGCATTTTGTGGCTTACATGTCAACTAGTAAGCCTCAAAATTATCTTACGAGTGAGCTAGTGGCCGTTTTGCGGCTTACATGTCAACTAGTAAGCCTCAAATTGATCTTACTCGTGAACTAGTGAGTGTTTGGTGGCTTACATGTTCACTAGTAGGCGTCAAAATGATCTTACTAGTGAGCGTTTTGTGGCTTACATGTTCACTAGTAAGCGTCCAAATGACCTTACTATTGAACTAGTGAGTGTTTTGTGGCTTACATGTTCACTAGTAAGCATCAAAATGATCTTACTAGTGAACTAGTGGGCACATTTATGGCCTTACATGTTCACGAGTAAACGTCAAAATGATCTTACTAGTGAACTAGTGGGCGTTTTGTGGCTTACATATCAACTAGTAAGCCTCAAAATGATACGAGTTAGCTAGTGGCCGTTTTGCGGCTTACATGTCAACTAATAAGCCTCAAAATTATCTTACTCGTGAACTAGTGAGCGTTTTGTGGCTTACATGTTCACTAGTAAGCCTCAAAATGATCTTACCAGTGAACTAGTGGGCGTTTTGCGGCTTACATGTCAACTAGTAAGCCTCACAATGATCTTACTAGTGAACTAGTGGGCACATTTATGGCCTTACATGTTCACGAGTAAACGTCAAAATGATCTTACTAGTGAACTAGTGGGCGTTTTGTGGCTGACATATCAACTAGTAAGCCTCAAAATGATCTTACGAGTGAGCTAGTGGGCGTTTTGCGGCTTACATGTCAACTAGTAAGCCTCAAAATGGTCTTACTCGTGGACTAGTGAGCGTTTTGTGGCTTACACGTTCACTAGTAAGTGTCAAAATGACCTTACTAGTGAACTAGTGTTTTGTGGCTTACATGTTCACTAGTAGGCGTCAAAATGATCTTACTAGTGAGCGTTTTGTGGCTTACATGTTCACTAGTAAACGTCAAAATGACCTTACTAGTGAACTAGTGAGTGTTTTGTGGCTTACATGTTCACTAGTAAGCGTCAAAATGATCTTACTAGTGAACTAGTAGGCGTTTTGTGGCTTACATGTCAACTAGTAAGCCTCAAAATTATCTTACTAGTGAACTAGCGGGCGTTTTGTGGCTTACATGTTCACTAGTAAGCATCAAAATGATCTTACTAGTGAACTAGTGGGCAAATGTATAGCCTTACATGTTCACTAGTAAGCCTCAAAATTCTTACAAGTGAACTAGTGGGCACATTTATGGCCTTGCATGTTCACTAGTAAGCGTCAAAATGATCTTACTAGTGAACTAGTGGGCGTTTTGTGGCTTACATGTCAACTAGTAAGCCTCAAAACGATCTTATTAGTGAACTAGTGGGCACATTTATGGCCTTACATGTTCACTAGTAAGCGTGAAAATGATCTTACTAGTGAACCAGTGGGCGTTTTGTGGCTTACATCTTCACTAGTAAGCCTCAAAATGATCTTACGAGTGAACTAGTGGGCGTTTTGTGGCTTACATGTCAACTAGTAAGCCTCAAAACGATCTTATTAGTGAACTCGTGGGCACATTTATGGCCTTACATGTTCACTAGTAAGCGTCAAAATGATCTTACTAGTGAACTAGTATTTATTTGTATTTTTTTTAGCATTACTACTCCATTTTGTAATGCATATTCTACTTGGCAGTATTTTTCTTTATTTTCAAGTTCAACATTAGATGTTTTATTTTTACGTCACATGTTAAACTTTCAAAATGATCTTACTAGTGAACTAGCGGGCGTTTTGTGGCTTACATGTTCACTAGTAAGCATCAAAATGATCTTACTAGTGAACTAGTGGGCAAATGTATAGCCTTACATGTTCACTAGTAAGCCTCAAAATTCTTACAAGTGAACTAGTGGGCACATTTATGGCCTTGCATGTTCACTAGTAAGCGTCAAAATGATCTTACTAGTGAACTAGTGGGCGTTTTGTGGCTTACATGTCAACTAGTAAGCCTCAAAACGATCTTATTAGTGAACTAGTGGGCACATTTATGGCCTTACATGTTCACTAGTAAGCGTGAAAATGATCTTACTAGTGAACCAGTGGGCACATTTATAGCCTTACATCTTCACTAGTAAGCCTCAAAATGATCTTACTAGTGAACTAGTGGGCATTTTGTGGCTTACATGTCAACTAGTAAGCCTCAAAATGATCTTACTAGTGAACTAGTTGGCATTTTGTGGCTTACATGTCAACTAGTAAGCCTCAAAATTATCTTACGAGTGAGCTAGTGGCCGTTTTGCGGCTTACATGTCAACTAGTAAGCCTCAAATTGATCTTACTCGTGAACTAGTGAGTGTTTGGTGGCTTACATGTTCACTAGTAGGCGTCAAAATGATCTTACTAGTGAGCGTTTTGTGGCTTACATGTTCACTAGTAAGCGTCCAAATGACCTTACTATTGAACTAGTGAGTGTTTTGTGGCTTACATGTTCACTAGTAAGCATCAAAATGATCTTACTAGTGAACTAGTGGGCACATTTATGGCCTTACATGTTCACGAGTAAACGTCAAAATGATCTTACTAGTGAACTAGTGGGCGTTTTGTGGCTTACATATCAACTAGTAAGCCTCAAAATGATACGAGTTAGCTAGTGGCCGTTTTGCGGCTTACATGTCAACTAATAAGCCTCAAAATTATCTTACTCGTGAACTAGTGAGCGTTTTGTGGCTTACATGTTCACTAGTAAGCCTCAAAATGATCTTACCAGTGAACTAGTGGGCGTTTTGCGGCTTACATGTCAACTAGTAAGCCTCACAATGATCTTACTAGTGAACTAGTGGGCACATTTATGGCCTTACATGTTCACGAGTAAACGTCAAAATGATCTTACTAGTGAACTAGTGGGCGTTTTGTGGCTGACATATCAACTAGTAAGCCTCAAAATGATCTTACGAGTGAGCTAGTGGGCGTTTTGCGGCTTACATGTCAACTAGTAAGCCTCAAAATGGTCTTACTCGTGGACTAGTGAGCGTTTTGTGGCTTACACGTTCACTAGTAAGTGTCAAAATGACCTTACTAGTGAACTAGTGTTTTGTGGCTTACATGTTCACTAGTAGGCGTCAAAATGATCTTACTAGTGAGCGTTTTGTGGCTTACATGTTCACTAGTAAACGTCAAAATGACCTTACTAGTGAACTAGTGAGTGTTTTGTGGCTTACATGTTCACTAGTAAGCGTCAAAATGATCTTACTAGTGAACTAGTGGGCGTTTTGTGGCTTACATGTCAACTAGTAAGCGTCAAAATTATCTTACTAGTGAACTAGCGGGCGTTTTGTGGCTTACATGTTCACTAGTAAGCATCAAAATGATCTTACTAGTGAACTAGTGGGCAAATGTATAGCCTTACATGTTCACTAGTAAGCCTCAAAATTCTTACAAGTGAACTAGTGGGCACATTTATGGCCTTGCATGTTCACTAGTAAGCGTCAAAATGATCTTACTAGTGAACTAGTGGGCGTTTTGTGGCTTACATGTCAACTAGTAAGCCTCAAAACGATCTTATTAGTGAACTAGTGGGCACATTTATGGCCTTACATGTTCACTAGTAAGCGTGAAAATGATCTTACTAGTGAACCAGTGGGCGTTTTGTGGCTTACATCTTCACTAGTAAGCCTCAAAATGATCTTACGAGTGAACTAGTGGGCGTTTTGTGGCTTACATGTCAACTAGTAAGCCTCAAAACGATCTTATTAGTGAACTCGTGGGCACATTTATGGCCTTACATGTTCACTAGTAAGCGTCAAAATGATCTTACTAGTGAACTAGTATTTATTTGTATTTTTTTAGCATTACTACTCCATTTTGTAATGCATATTCTACTTGGCAGTATTTTTCTTTATTTTCAAGTTCAACATTAGATGTTTTATTTTTACGTCACATGTTAAACTTTCAAAATTATCTTACTAGTGAACTAGCGGGCGTTTTGTGGCTTACATGTTCACTAGTAAGCATCAAAATGATCTTACTAGTGAACTAGTGGGCAAATGTATAGCCTTACATGTTCACTAGTAAGCCTCAAAATTCTTACAAGTGAACTAGTGGGCACATTTATGGCCTTGCATGTTCACTAGTAAGCGTCAAAATGATCTTACTAGTGAACTAGTGGGCGTTTTGTGGCTTACATGTCAACTAGTAAGCCTCAAAACGATCTTATTAGTGAACTAGTGGGCACATTTATGGCCTTACATGTTCACTAGTAAGCGTGAAAATGATCTTACTAGTGAACCAGTGGGCGTTTTGTGGCTTACATCTTCACTAGTAAGCCTCAAAATGATCTTACGAGTGAACTAGTGGGCGTTTTGTGGCTTACATGTCAACTAGTAAGCCTCAAAACGATCTTATTAGTGAACTCGTGGGCACATTTATGGCCTTACATGTTCACTAGTAAGCGTCAAAATGATCTTACTAGTGAACTAGTATTTATTTGTATTTTTTTTAGCATTACTACTCCATTTTGTAATGCATATTCTACTTGGCAGTATTTTTCTTTATTTTCAAGTTCAACATTAGATGTTTTATTTTTACGTCACATGTTAAACTTACCTTGAGCATTGTAAAAAGTGGTTTCATTTAATTTCGTAATTTCTTTAATTACCCTACGTTTTTCAGTCTAAAACTCAATTGAAAATGTTTCGATATAATATCCTCATCAAACACACCAGTCTTTTTTGTCTCTTATCTGTGACAAGCATGCACATACACTCATCCTGGGATTTGCTCTTTCTTATTAAATCTTGTTAATTACTTTGCACTTTGTGAATGTTTTGAAGATTACATTTTTTTCCAAAAATGGTCTCACAAATGTATTCAACCTCTTTCACAACTCTGACTTTTACAAGATAACCAGCACAAACTAAAACCAACCAGCAAACATACATGCTCACCTGAGTTTTACCAGGTCACCATACTAGTACATACTGCCACTAAATGGATAGCGGAAAACAAAAAAAGGTCCATTTATCACTACACTATAAATGGGCTATAGTGTTGACGGTGAGTCTTTGTAAATGGTTGTCTGTCTCTGAGTCCTAAAACAGTGTATGGTTTATGAAATAAATATATTTTTTCCCAATTGCAAAGCAGAGACAATCTTTTTTTTTTACAACTGAGACTGTTACGGCTTTGTAATACACATTTCCCTTTGTCTATGGGGAGTCACTATTTTTCATGTCATCAAAGGGATTAAGGCCTACTCCAATAATTTAGTCATTCAAACTTGCATCATAAACTGAACTTTCTTGCTGTGGAAAAAAAATACCACAAACACTGGCAGCATTGTGACTTTCCTAATTTTCTTTTCATAAAACGACAACTAGTCAAACTAAAACAATGCCCTAAGTAATTGGAATGCCATTGTTATTAAACCAAAAGATAGGTTTAGAGTAGGTAGAGTGGTTTCTGGTAGAGGTGGGTGTGTGTGGGAAATGGGGGTGTCCTTTTCAAATCGGCAGAAAAACATGTTTAGTTCATTAGCAAGACCCTTATTGTTCACTGTTTGGGTGGGGGGTGGCATTCTATAGTTAGTGATTGCTTTCAGGCCATTCCATACAGATGCAGAGTCTTTAGCAGAGAACTGGTTTTTCAGACTCTCTGCATAGCTTCTCTTAGCGATGTTAATTTCCTTTGTCAATTGGTTTCGGGCGTGTTTGTACAGTGCCCGATCTCCACTTCTAAATGCAGCCTCTTTCTCTTTCCTGAGTTGCCCGAGTTTGGGAGTAAACCATGGCGGAAGAACTTCGTTGGTACACACATGTCCTCACAGAAACTGATGTATGATGTTACAGTGTCTGTGTATTCATCCAGTGTGCCCGTTGAAGTTTCAAAGACGCCCCAATCAGTGCAGTCTAAGCATTCTTGTAGAGCTAGCTTTGCTTCATCCGTCCATTTTTTTCACAGTCTTAACAACCGGTTTAACACATTTGAGTTTCTGTCTGTATGTATGTGGATTACATTGTGGTCAGAAAGACCCAATGCTGCACGGGCGACCGATCGGTATGCATTTTTGATTGTTGTATAGCAGTGGTCTAGAATGTTGCCTTCTCTGGAGAAACAGTCGATGTGCTGCTTATATCTGGGAAGTCCACGGTTAAGATGTGCTCTATTAAAATCGCCCAAAATGATCAGGGGTGACTCTGGGTATTTTAGTTCGAGTTTGTTTACTTGTTTGGCTAGCGTTTGTATCGCCGTGTTAGCGTTAGCTTGTGGCGCAATGAAAACACCGACTAGTAAAAATGAGGTGAACTCACGTGGCGAGTAGAATGGCTTGCAGTTTAAAGACAGCGACTCCAGGTCCGGGCTGCAGTGTGCGTCGAGCTTCGTGACATCAGTGCACCATTCTTCGTTGATATAGAAGCAAATCCCACCAACTTTCGATTTCCCTGATAGCTCCGTGTCGCGGTCGGCTCGGAGAAGGCGGAAGCCGGTAGATGTAGCGCGGAATCCGGGTGGCGGTCACTGAGCCAGGTTTCAGTGAAGCAGAGCGCAGCAGAACGTGCAAAGGTTTTGTTGGTCTTTGTGAGAAGAAGTTCATCCATCTTAGTTGGCAGAGATCGTAGATTAGCAAGATGGATCGATGGGATGGTGAAAAAAGGCCGAGCGTAGCCTCCCCAATGCGCAGCAACTTTTCCCTTGTGTAAGTAAGCCGCTCAGGGTCGGCAAAAATAAACGAAAATGACAAAAACAGGGATAATACTAGGGAGCGTGTGACCGAGGCTGCCATACCTGTCGGCGCCTGATGGCGTTTATTATCCGTTGTATTCTTTGCGTTCACTAACAGATGTAATGCAAAGGACCGCAGCAGCGCGACTTTGTGTGTATAAACACGGACACCCTGATTAGGAAAGGACAGAGCCGACTCTTCCTACTCAGGAAACTGAGGTCTTTTGGGTTCAGGGGTCACTCCTTAAGATGTTCTATCCACTCGGTGGTGGCCTCGGCCATCCATTATGGCATTGTCTGCTGGTCAGGCAGCATCTCAGCCCGGGACAGAAAGAGACTGGAGCGACTGGTCAGGAAGGCCAGTTCTGTCCTGGGTTGCTCCCTTGACACTCTGGAGGAGGTGGGCAACAGAAGGATGCTAACTAAGCTAAAAGCTATGATGGCCAGTCCCTCCCACCACCTCCAGCCCGCCCTGACAGCACTTGGTAGCTCCATCAGCCAGAGACTGTTACACCCGCGCTGCAAGAAGGAGAGATACCGATGCTGGTTCCTACCGACTGCTGTCAGGCTGATGAATAAAAAATAACAATCATAATAATAATAATAATTAAATGATGTGAAGGAAAATTGTAAATAGTACTGCGATTTATCCATTTTGTGTTCATATTGCATTTAATTGAAAGATGTTTGTTGTTTTTTTTCTCTTTCTTCTTTCTACATACATTCTTGCTGCTGGAGGCTGTAAATTTCCGTAGTGTGGGACGAATAAAGGATATCTTATCTTATCTTAATGTTTGACTAACCGGAGACCCTGTCTGAGGAGGGCATGTGGCGATAACGATGCGCTGATTGGCTCATTTGAATTTAAGGTGTGCCATACCTTAGCGTCAGCATATACGATGCGCTGATTGGCCCATTTGAATTTAAGGGGTGCCCATACCTAAGCGTCAGCATATACGATACGCTGATTGGCTCATTTGAATTTAAGGTGTGCCCATACTTAACCGTCAGCACGCGTCTCTCCCAATACACACGCATTCAAAATGCCTCGGACGGCGGTCGGAACCGGTCAGCGGCGAAGGGCGCGCATCGGACGATACCCGCAGTCGAACCCGAGCGTCGCGGGGGGCAAAAACGAGACGGCCGAACACCCGCATAGTGCGCAGGATTTTACAGCAGGTAACATAACGCGACGCTCGGGTGCGACGGCGGGTATCGTCCGAGGCGCGCCCTTCGGGTCGCCGCGCGCGGCGGGTCGACGGCCGCCGCTGGCCGGCTCCGACCGCGCCATCTTGCAACACACTGTCAGACGAGGGCTCGGAACGCCCCAGTGCGCATGCAAATTAGCCATGTGCGCGAAAGCCGCGCGCGGGTTTCGAAATGTACGCACCTTGTGTTGTCGTCCGAAATGAAAAATAAAATAATTTGCCCGCCCGCCGCCCCCTCTCTCTTAAAACTACTCGTCCGAGGCATTTTGAATGCGTGTGCATTGGGATAGACGCGTGCTGACAGCTGACGGTTATGTATGGGAACACCTTAAATTCAAATGAGCCAATCAGCGTATCGTATATGCTGACGCTGTGTGCAGTTCTGGCGTCGCGCATGCGACAGTTTATTTTCCCAATAAACTGCAAGCCATTCTACTCGCCACGTGAGTTCACCTCCTTTTTACTAGTCGGTGTTTACATTGCGCCACAAGCTAACGCTAACACGGCGATTCAAAATGGAGGATTGTGTCAGGAAACAGACGCATGCGCAACGCCACAGTGTGCTCACAGCTTCAGCCCAGGAGAGCCGCTCACAGACAATTGGACAAAACGAATCGCGAGAGGTTTCGATTGTGTGCAGTTCTGCTCCCGTCTACCCGGGGTTCTTTGCAGCTGTTTAACAGCATAACACCGCAAGCTAAATGAACGTCACAATGGCGTCCTCAAATAATATTTGCATGACTCAGACATTGCATTCACTTTCCACTAAAATCCTCGCGGCGGCCCGAAGGGTGCGCCTCGGACGATACCCGCCGTCGAACCCGAGAGTCGCGGGGGGCAAAAACGAGACGGCCGAACACCCGCATAGTGCGCAGGATTTTTCCACTGTCTTCCCGGGGTCCTTTGCAGCTATTTAACAGCAGGACACCGCAAGGTAAATGAGCGTCACAATGGCGTCCTCAAATAATATTTGCATGCCTCAGACATTGCATTCACTTATAGTGTAAGAACAGCACTGCACAGTCCTGTGCTCCTTGTGTCAGTATTTAAAATGGTTCTTAACTCCTCTTCAGATATATTTTTACGTGATTTCAGAGGGGATTTGAAAAGGGGAATTGTACACATGAAAAGGATATTTTTGTTTTCATGTTTAGTATTATTTTGGTAAAATTAGTGCTTTGTTTTTTGTTAAAGTAAGGGAAAAAAGACGTAGGATTCGTAGTGTCCTGTGGTGCTGTGTCTTTGTTGTGTGTGTAGTTGTTGTTGTGGAAGATTGTTTGTTTCTTTTGTCTGGGTGGTGGTGGTTGAAGATGTATTTGATGGTGGTGGTTGTTGAGTGAGTGGGTGTAGTGGGTGGGTTGGGTGTTGGGCTTTTTGTCTGATTTGCGATGCGTGTAGTTTTAGATGGATGTTCAGTGGGAGAGTTTTTGTTTCCTCATGCAAGTGTTGTATGTTTGTGTCTTGTGTGCATCCTGTTGCTATTCTGAGTGCTGTGTTCTGTGTGGTCTGGAGTTTTGTCTTGTTTGTGTCCGATAGTCTTGGTGACCATATAGTGTTTGCCTATTCGAGGCGTGTGAGTGTGGTTGCTTTGTATGTGGTGAGTATAGTTTCTTTGGATTTTCCCCAGTGAGTGGTTGTTAAGGCTTTAAGTATTTTGTTTGATTGCTTGGCGCGGGTTAGAGTGTGTTGTGTGTGTTTTGAGAAGGTGAGTTTGGGGTCCCATGTTAATCCCAGTATTTTGGGTTCGCGGACTGTGGGTAGGGTGGTGTTATCTATTTGTAAAGTGAGCCTGTTGCTGTATTCTGCCGGATCCGGTGTGAACAGAGTGGTGGTGGTTTTGTCTGCGTTGAGTGTGAGTTGGTTCTGTTTTGTCCAGTTGTATATGTCGTGGAGATATTTTTGTACTTGTTGTTGTGCCTGTTGTGGTTTGACATGTGTGGATAGAATGGTGATGTCGTCTGCATATGTAACTGTGTGTACATTTGGAGGTGGTTGTGGTAAGTCTGCCATGTATATGTTGAATAGTGTTGGTGAAAGTACTCCCCCCTGTGGTACCCCCGTTTTCGTGTTTCTGTGTTCTGATGTTTCCCCCCGGTATTGAGTGTATTGTCTGCGTCCCCTTATGTAGTTGAAGATGTATTTGATGATGATGTTTGGGGTGTTAGTGTTGTTGAGTTTGTTTGTGAGTGTGTGTAGGTTTACCGTGTCAAAGGCTTTGGACATGTCTAGGGCTATGGCAACTGTTCGTTGTGGTGGTTTTTGTTGATTGAAACCTGTGGCTATGATGTTGTGTATGTGGTGTAGTGCTGTGGTTGTGGAGTGTTGTTTTCGGAAGCCGTGTTGGTGAGAGGGTAGTTGAGTGTTGTTGGTAATGAAGGGTAGTATTACCTTTTCCATTGTTTTGGCTATTGGGCTGAGTAGTGCTATTGGTCTGTAAGATGGGCCGAGTGCGTGGTTTTTGTTGGGTTTTGGTATTGGGATTATTTTTGCAGTCTTCCATATTGCGGGGATGGTGTTGGTGTTGAGTGATGTGTTGTAAGTGTGTGTGAGTAGTGTTATTGCTTTGGGGCCTAGGTGTTTCAGATGTCTGATGTTTATGTTGTCTGGGCCTGTGGAGTTGTTGCTTTTGGAGCGTTGTAGTGCTTGTTTGACTTGTTGTTCTGTGATGGTTATGGGCGTGGTGTTGAGTTTTCGTATTTTGCGTTGTAGTTGTCTGTATGTTCTGTTGGTTTTGTGTTGTATTATGTTGGTGAATTGTTTGTTGAATGCTCGTGCTTTCTGTTTGTTGGATATTGCCGTGTGTTGTCCGAACTGTATTGTGGTGTTTTCTGGTGCTTTTTGTTCTTTGTTAGATAGTCTTGTTACTGTGTTCCAGAGTATGTATTGTTTGTGTCTGTGGTTCCATGCATCCGTTAAGTGTTCTTTCCATAGCTCTTGTTTGTGTTTTTGGATTTGTTTGTCTATTTCTTTGTTTAGGTCTGTGATGCGTGGGTCTTGGTGGTTTTGTTGTCTGATGTCGTTTCTTTGGCTGATGAGTTTTCTGATGTGTTGTGGTAGGAGAAGTGATTTGCTTTTTATTTTTCCGTGGGGTATGTGGTGTTTGTCTGCTGTAAGTATGAGGTTTGTGAGCATGGTGTTGGCTGTGTGGATGTTGTCAGGTATGGTTAAGTTCTCCAGTGCTGATTCTATTTCAGAGGTGTATCCTTCCCAGTCTGCTTTCCTGTAATTTGTGTAAGTTTGAAGGTGTTGTTGTAGGCGGAAAGGAGCACGCGTGTTGTGTGTGATTTTGATAGGAAGGTGGTCTGAACTGAGTGCGTGTATTGTGGTCCATGTTGTTCTGTTTGTGATGCTGTTGCTGGCTGTTGTGATGTCCGGTGATGTTGGTTGTTGGTTGATGTTTGTAGGTTTTCTGGTAGGTGTGTTTGCGTTTAGAGTGATTTGTTGGGAGTTCTGTAGTATGTCTGCAATGAGGGTGCCTCTGTGGTCGTCGTAGGGAGAGTGCCATTGTGTTGAGTGAGCGTTGATGTCTGCGGTTAGAATGGTGTTGTTCAGCGAGTTTATGTATTGGAAGGTGTTGGTGATGTCTGTGTCTTCTGTGGCGTGGTCTGGTCGGGTGGTATCTCTGGGGGGTATATACATGTTGCATATGTGTAGTCTTTTGTGGTTGGTTATGTGAATCTTTACGGTTTGAATTTCTGTAGTGTTGGTGTTAATGTTGTTGGGGATGTTCATGGGAGTGAATGTGACTGATTTGTGAATGTATGTGAGCAGTCCTCCTCCTCCCTTGTGTTCTCTGTCTTTCCTAATGCTGGTGTAGTTGGTGAGACGAGGTGTGTTGTGTTGTTTTTCTAGTTTGGTTTCTTGTATGGTGATGATGTCTGCGTGCTGTTGTGAGGCGAGTTCTTCTAGTTCTGTTTTCTTGTTTTGGATGCCGTTGATGTTTATTTGTAGTATGGTCAGTGTGTGTTTGTTGTTTTTGTTGGTGGGTGTTGTTCTTTGTGGGTTGTTCGGGGGTTGTGGTGTTGGGGTGTTTGTTGTTTGCGTGTGTGTTCTGCATGTCCACGTGTTTGTGTATTGGCGGGTGGTGATGCCGGAGCAATGTCTGTGTATCCAGTGTGGGTGTGTTGAGTTGCATCTGAGTGAGGTTTGTCTGCGTGTGATGATTCTATTGCAGCTATTGCAGGTCCAGGTTTGGGGGGGTGGTCTTGTGTTTGTTGTATCTCTGTTGGAGTTGTCTGTCCGTGTTGCGTTTGAGGGTAGTGTTGGTGAGGCGAGTGTGTTGTTTTGGTCTGTTTGTGCTCTGCTGCCTGTTGGTGTCCTACGAGGTGTTGTTGTTCGTGGTGGTGTTTTGGGATGTAGTCTGCATTTCCATGTTATGTTGTATTGTCTAGTGTTTATGTTTGTGCAATGTTTGTGTACCCAGTGTGGTGTGTGGTGGTTGCATCTGAAGGATGTCTGTCTTCTTGTAATCTGTTGTGTGCAAATGTCGCATGTCCAGGTAGTTTGTTGTGTGTGTGTTTGTTGCGTGCGTGAGAGTGTCTGTGTGGGCCCCGGATTTGTCTCTATGTCCCCCGCCTGGAGCAAAAGGTCCGCCCGCCACCCTGCCAGGTTCAGGGGGCGGTTAGCCGAAAAAAAAAAAAAACGGCCGTAAGGGCACCCCGTTCGGGGTGCAGGGATTGGTTCCTTGATTTGTCCCCCCGTTCGGGGGGAACCCTCCAACTGCGAGTAAGCCAAGGAGTTTGGAGGTACAGCGGGTTGACAGCAGTGTGATCGAGCAGATTAGATAGAGTAGAATTTGAATGGGGCTTCACTGATTTATTTCATACAATTCATATCTAAAACACAGTTGAAAAATATTTGATTGTTAAAATATTTAAATACAAGAACTATATCAAGAAATTAACAAAACATAGTTTTTTTAGTTAGGAGAAAAGTCTAAAAACATCACAAATGACAAACGTTGTGCCTCTCCTCCTCCTGTTCTTCAATGAAGCTGATCACCCTCCAGCTCCCGTTAGAAACATCGTGCTGCTGAAGGTGTGCCGGCAGAATGGTTGTGATACAGGAGGTGCTGTGGACTCTCCCAGAAACGAGGACCTAGTTTAGTTGTAGATCCAGTAAAACATAGTGCAAATGTGACATTATTTATAATGCACAGTTACAGTCTTGTGAATATTAAAAAATGTACTTCATGTAATGCAGGAAGCGAATATTTCAAACGAACTAAGGCAGCAAACAGTAAGAGCAAAATCGTGTTCCAAACATTACCCCTTTTTTAAATGTCAATTAGCTTGTGAGTAATAAGACAAAATGTGACTGTCAGACAGAGAACTGTCAGAGCAAACGGCAGATTTTAGAAAGTCCTGCCGAAATAAATCTGCACCCGACTGCGACTGTCAGCGTTGAACTGCCGCCATTGCTGTCAAAGTCAGACACATCTCCAAAATTGTTGGAGCAAAATTTTAAGCAGGCTTCATCTTGATAAATTGACCACGTATTTGACATTTACACCATAATGTTACCGCCTAAAATAATCGTAAAACAAAATTTTGTGTAACAACAAGAGTAATATGTACCCCAAAAGCTTTCAAAGCGTCTGAAAGTTTTCTCCTCCATTTTTGTTGGGGCTTGGCTCGAAATGCATCATGATTGGCCTCCCGAAGTCCACGTGTCTGTCGGACGTGCTCTCATTGGTCTACAATACCATCACGGATGAATAAATACTCAAAGGGCTTGCCAGGCAAGCCCTTTGAACCCTTTAAATACTCAATGGGCTTGCCTGGCAAGCCCTTTGATTATTTATTCCATATTGCCCACTAGTTCACTAGTAAGGTCATTTTGACGCTTACTAGTGAACATGTAAGGCCATAAATGTGCCCACTAGTTCACTAGTAAGATCATTTTGAGGCTTACTAGTTGACATGTAAGCCACAAAATGCCCGCTAGTTCACTAGTAAGATAATTTTGAGGCTTCTAGTGAACATGTAAGCCACAGAACGCCCACTAGTTCACTAGTAAGATCATTTTGACGCTTACTAGTGAACATGTAAGCCACAAAACGCTCACTAGTTCACGAGTAAGGTCATTTTGACGCTTACTAGTGAACATGTAAGCCACAAAACGCTCACTGGTTCACTAGTAAGGTAATTTTGACGCTTACTAGTGAACATGTAAGCCACAAAACGCCCACTAGTTCCCTAGTAAGATCATTTTGACGCTTATTTATGAACATGTCAGCCACAAAACGCTCACTCGTTCACTAGTAAGATCATTTTGAGGCTTACTAGTGAACATGTAAGCCACAAAACGCCCACTAGTTCCCTAGTAAGATCATTTTGACGCTTACTAGTGAACATGTAAGGCCATAAATGTGCCCACTAGTTCACTAGTAAGTTCATTTTGAGGCTTACTAGTTGACATGTAAGCCACACATCGCCTACTAGTTCACTAGTAAGTTCATTTTGAGGCTTACTAGTGAACATGTAAGCCACAAAACGCCCAATAGTTCACTAGTAAGCTCATTTTGACGCTTACTACTGAACATTTAAGGCCATAAATGTGCCCACTAGTTCACTGGTAAGATGATTTTGACGCTTACTAGTGAACATGTAAGGCCATAAATGTGCCCACTTGTAGTGCTAGTGACATTACACTGTACTTGCATTAAATGCAAATAAGGATGATTATGAAAACATGTAACGGTATCCTATTGGCTGTACGTTTCAAAATAGTGTCATCCCACCAGTCAGGGCTCATGATTTTGGAAATTCTGTGCCCACTTAGTTTTTTAAAACAACAATGGCGGACAGTGTCCTGAGACGTATTCGGCGAAGGTGCAGGGCAATAGAGAGTGCCTGTCATCAAGGGTCTGCCGGTGAAAGTGAAGCACGCGCGATAAACATTTCAATTGCTAATTTAAGAAGAGTTAGTGACCAGTTTAGCGCTGATACTATTCAAAGTTTGATTCAAAGTCCAATAGATCTCCGATCTGTCATCATTGCGGGACCCACTCCTAATGGTGGACGTGTTTGTTCCCATGTGGCACATCGTTTGCACACAGGTAAAATGGCTACCATTTTTTGTCATTGGTTTTTCGTATGTATTTTTATTCAAACTACACACGGGTTTTACTGACGACTTGCTGTGACTTACCTTCTATCACCCTGTCAAACGTCGTTTTATACCAGTGGTTTTCCTGCAAATCAGTAGACTATTAAGTAACGCGATGGCTGTACACTTTTAAGCAATAACTAGTGATCTTTTAGTTATTCAATTATAAGTTTGAATTATTTTTTTCTTGAGTAAAATGGTTAGAGAAAATAGCTGCTCGTGGTTTTGAAGCTGCATATACTTTTATGTACATCTGTGTCTATATGCCTGTACTGTATACAGTATATAAAAAACACGTAGTGATTCGTTTGCTTGAATTCCTTAATCCTTTTATTTCCATACTTTAGGTAGACGAGGAAGACCAGCACTTGACATTACAAGTGATCAAATTGAACTGCTCCCCACTCAGGGCTTTACAGTGAGAGCCATCACTGAGATGTTGTGTTGTTCCTCTTCATACCTGCATAAAAAAATGAAGTTTTTTCAGATTTCAGCCAGAAATAGATTTACTCCCATTCATGATGTTGACCTGGAAGAGCATGTCAGAAGATTGCACAGCCAATTTCCCAGATCAGGCTCGGAAGCAAGTGTTCTGCTACATACTCTTGTCCCTTCATGTATATATCATTATATTCATTGTGAAAGTGTACTTTCTTTATTGTGTTGTTTTATGAACCTGTTGCAGATGATGAGGGCATACCTGCGTGCTGATGGTATTGTAGTACAAAGAAAAAGAGTTCGAGAAATCCTCAACCGTATTGAGCCAGCTGCTGCAGCCCAGAGATGGAGCCAGACTGTGGCTAGAAGAACATACTATGTGCCATTCCCCAATAGTTTATGGCACATAGATGGGCATATGCGTCTCATTCGGTAATAAGGGATCATCTTATATTTGTACTCGTGGGAGCATTAGAAAGCCATATTGTATGGACAGCACAGATTAAATTGAATTTTATCATTTGTATATCCAAGTTACACAAATTGCCTCCATGTAGTCTTAAGTGCACAGCAATACCTTCTCTACCGAGATGATATTTCAAACAAGATATGAAACTTGATTGTTTTCTTGTATTTAATCATTATTCTTTTCATGTTTGTTTTACAGGTGGGTGTTTGTGACACATGCCGGCATTGATGGGAATTCCAGGCTAATAACGTACCTTCAACTGGAGCACAGACAACACAGCTTTGACAGTGTTGAAATATTTTGTCCAAGCCACCTGCCTGTATGGGTTACCCTCCAGAGTAAGATCCGACCATGGTGGTGAAAACACTGGTTGCTCTTTTAATGAACCTACTGCAGGGACAAGACACCAAAATTTTTTCTAGCTCCAGCCAACACCCCCTCACAATTTACTCACACCTCCCATGGCCTGATTATCCACCAACAGGGGCCCTTTTTGGATTATCATTTTGGCATAGGAACTTTCCTTTCCTATCCTAACCGAGTGAGATGAGCCGGTAGCACCTGGAGCAAAGATCGTCTAAATTTTAATAATGCTTAGGAAAGGTTCTGACCATCCTTTACGAAAGGAAAGGAGATATATTATGCAGCAGGAATATTTAAAGGGGAAGTCTTTTTTTATGTTGTTGTTGTTGTTGTTGTTGTTGTCGACCCCACCCGTGCCCCGACATTGGGGGACCGGGCCCTCACTCCGTCTCCCGGATCCCCAGACCCCCCTCCTCCGCCCAGCGGGCGAGCAGGGCCGCCACTCCGCTTGGGTTTCGCCAGAGGTCCTCCGGAGTCAGTGTGGTGGGTATGTTTGTGCAGGTGAACAGGTGTTGTGTGTCGTGCACTTGCGTGCCGCATAGCGCACAGAGTGGTGTTGGGTGTGTGTCCGGTGTAATGTTGTGTAGGTAGGAGTGGAGGGCTGGTGATTTGTTGGTTCGGAGTTGTGCTAGGAGTTGTCTGGTTCTGTGTGGTAGGTCTTGCTCTGATGGGTCTATTTCTGGTGCTGGTGCATGTATTACTTTGTTGTGTTGTCTGGTGTCCAAGTGTGTTTGTACAAAGTGGGTGTGTATATCTTTCATGTTCTGTTTTATGGTGTCGTTGTTGGTGTCCTGTGGTGCTGTGTCTTTGTTGTGTGTGTAGTTGTTGTTGTGGAAGATTGTTTGTTTCTTTTGTCTGGGTGGTGGTGGTTGTTGAGTGAGTGGGTGTAGTGGGTGGGTTGGGTGTTGGGCTTTTTGTCTGATTTGCGATGCGTGTAGTTTTAGATGGATGTTCAGTGGGAGAGTTTTTGTTTCCTCATGCAAGTGTTGTATGTTTGTGTCTTGTGTGCATCCTGTTGCTATTCTGAGTGCTGTGTTCCGTGTGGTCTGGAGTTTTGTCTTGTTTGTGTCCGATAGTGTTGGTGACCATATAGTGTTTGCGTATTCGAGGCGTGTGAGTGTGGTTGCTTTGTATGTGGTGAGTATAGTTTCTTTGGATTTTCCCCAGTGAGTGGTTGTTAAGGCTTTAAGTATTTTGTTTGATTGCTTGGCGCGGGTTAGAGTGTGTTGTGTGTGTTTTGAGAAGGTGAGTTTGGGGTCCCATGTTAATCCCAGTATTTTGGGTTCGCGGACTGTGGGTAGGGTGGTGTTATCTATTTGTAAAGTGAGCCTGTTGCTGTATTCTGCCGGATCCGGTGTGAACAGAGTGGTGGTGGTTTTGTCTGCGTTGAGTGTGAGTTGGTTCTGTTTTGTCCAGTTGTATATGTCGTGGAGATATTTTTGTACTTGTTGTTGTGCCTGTTGTGGTTTGACATGTGTGGATAGAATGGTGATGTCGTCTGCATATGTAACTGTGTGTACATTTGGAGGTGGTTGTGGTAAGTCTGCCATGTATATGTTGAATAGTGTTGGTGAAAGTACTCCCCCCTGTGGTACCCCCGTTTTCGTGTTTCTATGTTCTGATGTTTCCCCCCGGTATTGAGTGTATTGTCTGCGTCCCCTTATGTAGTTGAAGATGTATTTGATGATGATGTTTGGGGTGTTAGTGTTGTTGAGTTTGTTTGTGAGTGTGTGTAGGTTTACCGTGTCAAAGGCTTTGGACATGTCTAGGGCTATGGCAACTGTTCGTTGTGGTGGTTTTTGTTGATTGAAACCTGTGGCTATGATGTTGTGTATGTGGTGTAGTGCTGTGGTTGTGGAGTGTTGTTTTCGGAAGCCGTGTTGGTGAGAGGGTAGTTGAGTGTTGTTGGTAATGAAGGGTAGTATTACCTTTTCCATTGTTTTGGCTATTGGGCTGAGTAGTGCTATTGGTCTGTAAGATGGGCCGAGTGCGTGGTTTTTGTTGGGTTTTGGTATTGGGATTATTTTTGCAGTCTTCCATATTGCGGGGATGGTGTTGGTGTTGAGTGATGTGTTGTAAGTGTGTGTGAGTAGTGTTATTGCTTTGGGGCCTAGGTGTTTCAGATGTCTGATGTTTATGTTGTCTGGGCCTGTGGAGTTGTTGCTTTTGGAGCGTTGTAGTGCTTGTTTGACTTGTTGTTCTGTGATGGTTATGGGCGTGGTGTTGAGTTTTCGTATTTTGCGTTGTAGTTGTCTGTATGTTCTGTTGGTTTTGTGTTGTATTATGTTGGTGAATTGTTTGTTGAATGCTCGTGCTTTCTGTTTGTTGGATATTGCCGTGTGTTGTCCGAACTGTATTGTGGTGTTTTCTGGTGCTTTTTGTTCTTTGTTTGATAGTCTTGTTACTGTGTTCCAGAGTATGTGTTGTTTGTGTCTGTGGTTCCATGCATCCGTTAAGTGTTCTTTCCATAGCTCTTGTTTGTGTTTTTGGATTTGTGTGTCTATTTCTTTGTTTAGGTCTGTGATGCGTGGGTCTTGGTGGTTTTGTTGTCTGATGTCGTTTCTTTGGCTGATGAGTGTTCTGATGTGTTGTGGTAGGAGAAGTGATTTGCTTTTTATTTTTCCGTGGGGTATGTGGTGTTTGTCTGCTGTAAGTATGAGGTTTGTGAGCATGGTGTTGGCTGTGTGGATGTTGTCAGGTATGGTTATGTTCTCCAGTGCTGATTCTATTTCAGAGGTGTATCCTTCCCAGTCTGCTTTCCTGTAATTTGTGTAAGTTTGAAGGTGTTGTTGTAGGCGGAAAGGAGCACGCGTGTTGTGTGTGATTTTGATAGGAAGGTGGTCTGAACTGAGTGCGTGTATTGTGGTCCATGTTGTTCTGTTTGTGATGCTGTTGCTGGCTGTTGTGATGTCCGGTGATGTTGGTTGTTGGTTGATGTTTGTAGGTTTTCTGGTGGGTGTGTTTGCGTTTAGAGTGATTTGTTGGGAGTTTTGTAGTATGTCTGCAATGTGGGTGCCTCTGTGGTCGTCGTAGGGAGAGTGCCATTGTGTTGAGTGAGCGTTGATGTCTGCGGTTAGAATGGTGTTGTTCAGCGAGTTTATGTATTGGAAGGTGTTGGTGATGTCTGTGTCTTCTGTGGCGTGGTCTGGTCGGGTGGTATCTCTGGGGGGTATATACATGTTGCATATGTGTAGTCTTTTGTGGTTGGTTATGTGAATCTTTACGGTTTGAATTTCTGTAGTGTTGGTGTTAATGTTGTTGGGGATGTTCATGGGAGTGAATGTGTATCTACTGTATATCTATTAAAAAAATCCTCGTCTCACCCCTCAGGTGGTGTCCATCCCTCATTCAGCTGGGGTCCTCTACCAGAGGCCAGGAAGCTTGAGGGTTCTGCGCAGTATCCTTGCCGTTCCCAGCACTGCACATTTCTGGACTGAGATGTCCGATGTTGTTCCCGGGATCTGTTGCAACCACTCATCATCTAGTTTGGGGGTCACTGCCCCGAGTGCTCCGACCACCACAGGCACGACTGTCCCCTTTACCTTCCAGGCTCTCTCCAGCTCCTCTCTGAGCCCTTGGGATTTCTCGAGTTTCTCGTGTTCCTTCTTTCTGATGTTTCCAGCACTTGGGACCGCTACATCCACTACAACGGCTTTCCTCTGCCCTTTATCTATCATCAGGATATCTGGTTGGTTCGCCATTACCATCTTGTCAGTCTGGATCTGGAAGTCCCATAGGATCTTCGCTCTGTCATTCTCCACCACCTTCGGAGGTGTTTCCCATTTTGACCTTGGGGTTTCCAGTCCGTACTCCGCACAGATGTTTCGGTAGACTATGCCAGCCACCTGGTTATGGCGTTCCATATAGGCTTTCCCTGCCAGCACCTTACACCCTGCAGTTATGTGTTAGATCGTCTCAGGTGCCTCTTTGCACAACCTACACCTTGGGTCTTGTCTGGTGTGGTATATCTGGGCCTCAATGGCTCTAGTGCTCAGGGCCTGCTCCTGAGCAGCCAGGATGAGTGCCTCTGTACTGTCCTTCAGGCCAGCCCTCTCTAGCCACTGATGGGAATTCTTGAGATCTGCCACTTCAGTTATGGTCCGGTGGTACATCCCGTGTAGGGGCTTGTCCTCCGATGATGGTCCCTCTTCCAGCGCCTCATCCTCTGTTGCCCATTGTCTGAGACATTCTCTGAGTACGTCATCCGTTGGAGCCTTCTCCTTGATGTATTCATGGAGCTTGGATGTTTCATCCTGGACAGTGGCTCTCACACTCACTAGTCCCCAGCCGCTTTCCTTGTTGCCAGTTCAAGGTTGCCATTGGCTTGTGGTACACCGAGGTACTTGTAGCTGTCCTCAATGTCTGCTATTGTTCCTTCGGGGAGTGAGACCCCTTCAGTCCGGACTACCGTTCCTCTCTTAGTCACCATCCGACTATCACATCCCGATGTCGCTGCTGTAGATCCTGGTTGTGTGGATCAGGGAGTCTATGTCCCTTTCACTCTTAGCATACAGCTTTATGTCATCCATGTAGAGGAGGTGACTGATCGTAGCTTCATTTCTGAGGCTGTATCCATAGCCTGTCTTGGTGATTACTTGGCTTAGGGAGTTCAGTCCTATGCAGAACAGCAATGGGGAGAGTGCATCACCTTGGTATATGCCACATTTGATGGACACTTGGGTAAGTGGCTTGCCATTGGCTTCAAGTGTGGTTTTCCACATCCTCATCAAGTTCGCAACGAAGGCTCTTAGGGTCCTGTTCACCTTATACACATCCAAGCATTCAGTGATCCATGTATGTGGCATCGAGTCATAGGCTTTCTTTTAATCAATCCAGGCTGTGCACAGGTTGGTACATCGGGACCTGCAGTCTTGTGCGACTGTTCTGTCAACCAGGAGCTGATGTTTGGCTCCCCTGGTATCTCTACCAATGCCCTTCCGTGCTTCGCTCATGTATTGATCCATGTGTGCACTTATCTTAGCCGCAACATGAGCTTCCAAAATTGTGGAGGGACAGGTTATTGGCCGATAGTTGGATGCGACTGCACCCTTTGAGGGATCTTTCATGATAAGGATCGTTCGCCCTTCGGTTAGCCATCCTGGGTGAGTCCCATCCCTAGGCAGCTGGTTCATTTGTGCTGCTGGGCGCTCATGGAGTGCTGTGAGTCTCTTTAGCCAGTAAGTGTGGACCATGTCCGGGCCTGGTGCTGTCCAGTTCTTCATATTTGAGACTATTTCCTTTATGTCTGCCACTGTTATGGTAATTGGGTTCTGTTCAGGGAGGTGTCTGTGCTCCTCTCTTTGGGTGACCAGCCATTGTGCACTGCTGTTATGTGCAACCTCCTTCTCCCATCTGCCTCTCCAGTACCTTTCAGTTTCCAGTCTTGGTGGATCAGCTCTGTTGTTAGGACCCTGCCACTGAGCGTACACTTTCGCAGGTTGTGTTGCAAACAGCCTGTTTATTCGTCTGGCCTCATTCTCTTTCGTGTACCGCTTTAGGCGGCTGGACAAGGCTTGGAGCCTTTGTTTCGAGTGTTTCATATATGGTCATCTGGATGTACCTCTCAGGATCGGCCTTTTCATCACACCTCTCTGGACCTCAGTCAATTGACTCACATCTTTCCGAGCCACCTTGATCTTAGCCTCCAACCGTCTTTTCCATGGTCGGTAATGTATCTCATGGCTTCCATGGTTGCTCTTATAGCCAAGCATCTCAAGGATCACTGATGCTGAAGCGTATATCAGTTCATTTCCGTGATCGTTACGGTAAGGATCGCCCTCAGTGCTGAATTCACACTTTCCAAGAGACTTTCAGGTGGTACTTCACATAGCCGTTGTAATCGGATTCTAGGTTTCCCAGCTTTCATTCTTGCCATGATCTTAGCCTTCAGGTCAGTTGCTGCCTCGCTCAGCATTTCATTCATTGGGGCTGGCCTCCCAATCTCATCATCTGCATTCACTCTGGTATGAACTCCTCCTCTGATCTGGCAGCCTGGGGCCCCTCACCATGGAACCTGCGTTGTACCTCATCAATCTCAAGTTGTGACAGCAGTTGCCGTTTGTGGATGTTGGAACACTGAGTTACGAGTTGTTTCGTGGCCACCCGTGACTGTGGGTTTCGAAGTAACCATTTAGCCCACATTCTCTCCATGTAACCTCTCTGACTAGGCTTGCTTGAGTAGTAGCATTCCAACAGAGCCATGTTATTGCATCTTGCCCATCTCTGCTCCATTTTTCATCAAGGTGCTCTGGTTCCCCAGCACCTGACGCAGACCTTGTTTGGCCGGGCGACGTCTGAGCTGGCATGTCATTCATTTTATTGTCTCTCATCATTGTATGAGGTACGCATTAGCGTGAAGGCTCTTGCCCAAGGACCCACACTGGATGGTGTTATGTGCTCATTTTTTGCCCCAAGTGGGGAGCGGAGGGACGGGCGCTGGGGGGGGGACCATCGTGGTGGGGCGGGCCCCTACGCGGGATGTGCCACCGGACCGTGGCTGAGGTGGCTGATCTCAAGAAGTCCTATCGGTGGCTGGAGGGGACTGGCCTGGGGGACAGCGCAGGGGCGCTCATCCTGGCTGCTCAGGAGCGGGCCTTGGGCGCCGGAGCCGTCGAGGCCCGGATGTGCCGCGCCGGACAGGACCCGGGGTGTGGGTTGTGCGGGGAGGCGCCTGGGACGATCCGGCACGTGGCTGCGGGGTGTGGGATGCTGGCAGGGGGGGCCTGCGTGGAGCGCCATGGCCAGGTGGCTGGCGTGGTCTGCCGAGGCATCTGTGCGGAGTGTGGACTGGGGGCCCCGGGGTCGGAGTGGGGGGCACCTCCGAGGGTGGTGGAGGGTGGCGGAGCGGGGATCCTGTGGGACTTCCGGATCCAGACTGGCGGGATGGTGGTGGCGAGCCAGCCAGATGTCGTGGTCGTGGATGGGGGGCGGAGGAGGGCCGTTGTGGTGGATGTGGCGGTCCCAGGTGGTGGAGGCATCGGGAGGGGGGAGCATGGGGGGCTCGGGGGGTACCAGGGGCTCGGGGAGGGGCTGGGGAGGGCCTGGGGGGTGGGGGTGGCGGTCGTGCCTGTGGTGGTCGGGGCGCTCGGGGCAGTGACCCCCGGACTGGATGGGTGGTTGCGACAGATCCCGGGACCAGCGTCGGACATCTCGGTCCGGAGGTGTGCGGTGCTGGGAGCGGCGGGGGTACTGCGCGGGGCCCTCGGGCTTCCTGGCCTCTGGTGGAGGACCCGAGCTGAATGAGGGACGGACACCACCCGAGGACACCTCCTATTGGCTCCATGATAAGAGCTACACCCAGCAAAGAATTAACCCTTTAAAACCTGATTCTGAGCTTTCACAATTATTTACCGCCATTTGCGTAATATCTACAGTATACAGAAGGAATCAAGCAATTTTTACCAATGTATCTGTAGGTGATGTTTATTTATTATGTACACAGAGATAAAGAGTAATGGCACAGCTCTGCAGTATCTTTCCACTTTTATATATGTATGCTATACTAAATAAAATGAATAGGGCACCATATAATGCAACAGTTATGCAACTCCCTAAATAATGATGTGAATTTTCAGTTGTTGCTAAATCAGTTAGGATGTTATAATTTGTGGTGTAGATGCGAATTTAGGAGAGCAGGACAATATATCGCATTGCAATTGGAGCAGCAGCTTGGTTGATGATGTCCCCAAACCGGCTCATCTATTATATTTGTCGTGCAATACAATGAAAATGAGCACAATTGCAAAACATAGGCTTCTTATATTTTAAAATAAAATAATCACATGTTTACCGTTCTGGGGTTTCTACAATCATGAATGGAGGCATTATTTACAGCAGGTTGATGTTGTTGTTGTTGTTGTCGACCCCACCCGTGCCCCGACATTGGGGGACCGGGCCCTCACTCCGTCTCCCGGATCCCCAGACCCCCCTCCGCCGCCCAGCGGGCGAGCAGGGCCGCCACTCCGCTTGGGTTTCGCCAGAGGTCCTCCGGAGTCAGTGTGGTGGGTATGTTTGTGCAGGTGAACAGGTGTTGTGTGTCGTGCACTTGCGTGCCGCATAGCGCACACAGTGGTGTTGGGTGTGTGTCCGGTGTAATGTTGTGTAGGTAGGAGTGGAGGGCTGGTGATTTGTTGGTTCGGAGTTGTGCTAGGAGTTGTCTGGTTCTGTGTGGTATGTCTTGCTCTGATGGGTCTATTTCTGGTGCTGGTGCATGTATTACTTTGTTGTGTTGTCTGGTGTCCAAGTGTGTTTGTACAAAGTGGGTGTGTATGTCTTTCATGTTCTGTTTTATGGTGTCGTTGTTGGTGTCCTGTGGTGCTGTGTCTTTGTTGTGTGTGTAGTTGTTGTTGTGGAAGATTGTTTGTTTCTTTTGTCTGGGTGGTGGTGGTTGTTGAGTGAGTGGGTGTAGTGGGTGGGTTGGGTGTTGGGCTTTTTGTCTGATTTGCGATGCGTGTAGTTTTAGATGGGTGTTCAGTGGGAGAGTTTTTGTTTCCTCATGCAAGTGTTGTATGTTTGTGTCTTGTGTGCATCCTGTTGCTATTCTGAGTGCGGTGTTCTGTGTGGTCTGGAGTTTTGTCTTGTTTGTGTCCGATAGTGTTGGTGACCATATAGTGTTTGCGTATTCGAGGCGTGTGAGTGTGGTTGCTTTGTATGTGGTGAGTATAGTTTCTTTGGATTTTCCCCAGTGAGTGGTTGTTAAGGCTTTAAGTATTTTGTTTGATTGCTTGGCGCGGGTTAGAGTGTGTTGTGTGTGTTTTGAGAAGGTGAGTTTGGGGTCCCATGTTAATCCCAGTATTTTGGGTTCGCGGACTGTGGGTAGGGTGGTGTTATCTATTTGTAAAGTGAGTCTGTTGCTGTATTCTGCCGGATCCGGTGTGAACAGAGTGGTGGTGGTTTTGTCTGCGTTGAGTGTGAGTTGGTTCTGTTTTGTCCAGTTGTATATGTCGTGGAGATATTTTTGTACTTGTTGTTGTGCCTGTTGTGGTTTGACATGTGTGGATAGAATGGTGATGTCGTCTGCATATGTAACTGTGTGTACATTTGGAGGTGGTTGTGGTAAGTCTGCCATGTATATGTTGAATAGTGTTGGTGAAAGTACTCCCCCCTGTGGTACCCCCGTTTTCGTGTTTCTGTGTTCTGATGTTTCCCCCCGGTATTGAGTGTATTGTCTGCGTCCCCTTATGTAGTTGAAGATGTATTTGATGATGATGTTTGGGGTGTTAGTGTTGTTGAGTTTGTTTGTGAGTGTGTGTAGGTTTACCGTGTCAAAGGCTTTGGACATGTCTAGGGCTATGGCAACTGTTCGTTGTGGTGGTTTTTGTTGATTGAAACCTGTGGCTATGATGTTGTGTATGTGGTGTAGTGCTGTGGTTGTGGAGTGTTGTTTTCGGAAGCCGTGTTGGTGAGAGGGTAGTTGAGTGTTGTTGGTAATGAAGGGTAGTATTACCTTTTCCATTGTTTTGGCTATTGGGCTGAGTAGTGCTATTGGTCTGTAGGATGGGCCGAGTGCGTGGTTTTTGTTGGGTTTTGGTATTGGGATTATTTTTGCAGTCTTCCATATTGCGGGGATGGTGTTGGTGTTGAGTGATGTGTTGTAAGTGTGTGTGAGTAGTGTTATTGCTTTGGGGCCTAGGTGTTTCAGATGTCTGATGTTTATGTTGTCTGGGCCTGTGGAGTTGTTGCTTTTGGAGCGTTGTAGTGCTTGTTTGACTTGTTGTTCTGTGATGGTTATGGGCGTGGTGTTGAGTTTTCGTATTTTGCGTTGTAGTTGTCTGTATGTTCTGTTGGTTTTGTGTTGTATTATGTTGGTGAATTGTTTGTTGAATGCTCGTGCTTTCTGTTTGTTGGATATTGCCGTGTGTTGTCCGAACTGTATTGTGGTGTTTTCTGGTGCTTTTTGTTCTTTGTTAGATAGTCTTGTTACTGTGTTCCAGAGTATGTATTGTTTGTGTCTGTGGTTCCATGCATCCGTTAAGTGTTCTTTCCATAGCTCTTGTTTGTGTTTTTGGATTTGTTTGTCTATTTCTTTGTTTAGGTCTGTGATTCGTGGGTCTTGGTGGTTTTGTTGTCTGATGTCGTTTCTTTGGCTGATGAGTGTTCTGATGTGTTGTGGTAGGAGAAGTGATTTGCTTTTTATTTTTCCGTGGGGTATGTGGTGTTTGTCTGCTGTAAGTATGAGGTTTGTGAGCATGGTGTTGGCTGTGTGGATGTTGTCAGGTATGGTTAAGTTCTCCAGTGCTGATTCTATTTCAGAGGTGTATCCTTCCCAGTCTGCTTTCCTGTAATTTGTGTAAGTTTGAAGGTGTTGTTGTAGGCGGAAAGGAGCACGCGTGTTGTGTGTGATTTTGATAGGAAGGTGGTCTGAACTGAGTGCGTGTATTGTGGTCCATGTTGTTCTGTTTGTGATGCTGTTGCTGGCTGTTGTGATGTCCGGTGATGTTGGTTGTTGGTTGATGTTTGTAGGTTTTCTGGTAGGTGTGTTTGCGTTTAGAGTGATTTGTTGGGAGTTCTGTAGTATGTCTGCAATGAGGGTGCCTCTGTGGTCGTCGTAGGGAGAGTGCCATTGTGTTGAGTGAGCGTTGATGTCTGCGGTTAGAATGGTGTTGTTCAGCGAGTTTATGTATTGGAAGGTGTTGGTGATGTCTGTGTCTTCTGTGGCGTGGTCTGGTCGGGTGGTATCTCTGGGGGGTATATACATGTTGCATATGTGTAGTCTTTTGTGGTTGGTTATGTGAATCTTTACGGTTTGAATTTCTGTAGTGTTGGTGTTAATGTTGTTGGGGATGTTCATGGGAGTGAATGTGACTGATTTGTGAATGTATGTGAGCAGTCCTCCTCCTCCCTTGTGTTCTCTGTCTTTCCTAATGCTGGTGTAGTTGGTGAGACGAGGTGTGTTGTGTTGTTTTTCTAGTTTGGTTTCTTGTATGGTGATGATGTCTGCGTGCTGTTGTGAGGCGAGTTCTTCTAGTTCTGTTTTCTTGTTTTGGATGCCGTTGATGTTTATTTGTAGTATGGTCAGTGTGTGTTTGTTGTTTTTGTTGGTGGGTGTTGTTCTTTGTGGGTTGTTCGGGGGTTGTGGTGTTGGGGTGTTTGTTGTTTGCGTGTGTGTTCTGCATGTCCACGTGTTTGTGTATTGGCGGGTGGTGATGCCGGAGCAATGTCTGTGTATCCAGTGTGGGTGTGTTGAGTTGCATCTGAGTGAGGTTTGTCTGCGTGTGATGATTCTATTGCAGCTATTGCAGGTCCAGGTTTGGGGGGGTGGTCTTGTGTTTGTTGTATCTCTGTTGGAGTTGTCTGTCCGTGTTGCGTTTGAGGGTAGTGTTGGTGAGGCGAGTGTGTTGTTTTGGTCTGTTTGTGCTCTGCTGCCTGTTGGTGTCCTACGAGGTGTTGTTGTTCGTGGTGGTGTTTTGGGATGTAGTCTGCATTTCCATGTTATGTTGTATTGTCTAGTGTTTATGTTTGTGCAATGTTTGTGTACCCAGTGTGGTGTGTGGTGGTTGCATCTGAAGGATGTCTGTCTTCTTGTAATCTGTTGTGTGCAAATGTCGCATGTCCAGGTAGTTTGTTGTGTGTGTGTTTGTTGCGTGCGTGAGAGTGTCTGTGTGGGCCCCGGATTTGTCTCTATGTCCCCCGCCTGGAGCAAAAGGTCCGCCCGCCACCCTGCCAGGTTCAGGGGGCGGTTAGCCGAAAAAAAAAAAAAAACGGCCGTAAGGGCACCCCGTTCGGGGTGCAGGGATTGGTTCCTTGATTTGTCCCCCCGTTCGGGGGGAACCCTCCAACTGCGAGTAAGCCAAGGAGTTTGGAGGTACAGCGGGTTGACAGCAGTGTGATCGAGCAGATTAGATAGAGTAGAATTTGAATGGGGCTTCACTGATTTATTTCATACAATTAATATCTAAAACACAGTTGAAAAATATTTGATTGTTAAAATATTTAAATACAAGAACTATATCAAGAAATTAACAAAACATAGTTTTTTTAGTTAGGAGAAAAGTCTAAAAACATATCACAAATGACAAACGTTGTGCCTCTCCTCCTCCTGTTCTTCAATGAAGCTGATCACCCTCCAGCTCCCGTTAGAAACATCGTGCTGCTGAAGGTGTGCCGGCAGAATGGTTGTGATACAGGAGGTGCTGTGGACTCTCCCAGAAACGAGGACCTAGTTTAGTTGTAGATCCAGTAAAACATAGTGCAAATGTGACATTATTTATAATGCACAGTTACAGTCTTGTGAATATTAAAAAATGTACTTCATGTAATGCAGGAAGCGAATATTTCAAACGAACTAAGGCAGCAAACAGTAAGAGCAAAATCGTGTTCCAAACATTAACTCTTTTTTTAAATGTCAATTAGCTTGTGAGTAATAAGACAAAATGTGACTGTCAGACAGAGAACTGTCAGAGCAAACGGCAGATTTTAGAAAGTCCTGCCGAAATAAATCTGCACCCGACTGCGACTGTCAGCGTTGAACTGCCGCCATTGCTGTCAAAGTCAGACACATCTCCAAAATTGTTGGAGCAAATTTTTAAGCAGGCTTCATCTTGATAAATTGACCACGTATTTGACATTTACACCATAACGTTACCGCCTAAAATAATCGTAAAACAAAATTTTGTGTAACAACAAGAGTAATATGTACCCCAAAAGCTTTCAAAGCGTCTGAAAGTTTTCTCCTCCGTTTTTGTTGGGGCTTGGCTCGAAATGCATCATGATTGGCCGCCCGAAGTCCACGTGTCTGTCGGACGTGCTCTCATTGGTCTACAATACCATCACGGATGAATAAATACTCAAAGGGCTTGCCAGGCAAGCCCTTTGAACCCTTTAAATACTCAATGGGCTTGCCTGGCAAGCCCTTTGAGTATTTATTCCATATTGCCCACTAGTTCACTAGTAAGGTCATTTTGACGCTTACTAGTGAACATGTAAGGCCATAAATGTGCCCACTAGTTCACTAGTAAGATCATTTTGAGGCTTACTAGTTGACATGTAAGCCACAAAACGCCCGCTAGTTCACTAGTAAGATAATTTTGAGGCTTCTAGTGAACATGTAAGCCACAGAACGCCCACTAGTTCACTAGTAAGATCATTTTGACGCTTACTAGTGAACATGTAAGCCACAAAACGCTCACTAGTTCACTAGTAAGATCATTTTGACACTTATTTATGAACATGTCAGCCACAAAACACTCACTCGTTCACTAGTAAGATCATTTTGACGCTTACTAGTGAACATGTAAGCCACAAAACGCCCACTAGTTCACTAGTAAGGTCATTTTGACGCTTACTAGTGAACATGTAAGCCACAAAACGCCCACTAGTTCACTAGTAAGATCATTTTGACGCTTACTAGTGAACATGTAAGGCCATAAATGTGCCCACTAGTTCACTAGTAAGTTCATTTTGAGGCTTACTAGTTGACATGTAAGCCACACATCGCCTACTAGTTCACTAGTAAGATCATTTTGAGGCTTACTAGTGAACATGTAAGCCACAAAACGCCCAATAGTTCACTAGTAATATCATTTTGACGCTTACTAGTGAACATGTAAGCCACAAAACGCTCACTAGTTTACTAGTAAGGTCATTTTGACGCTTACTAGTGAACATGTAAGCCACAAAACGCTCACTAGTTCACTAGTAAGGTCATTTTGACGCTTACTAGTGAACATGTAAGCCGCAAAACGCCCACTAGTTCACTAATAAGATTATTTTGACGCTTACTACTGAACATTTAAGGCCATAAATGTGCCCACTAGTTCACTGGTAAGATGATTTTGACGCTTACTAGTGAACATGTAAGGCCATAAATGTGCCCACTTGTAGTGCTAGTGACATTACACTGTACTTGCATTAAGTGCAAATAAGGATGATTACGAAAACATGTAACGGTATCCTATTGGCTGTACGTTTCAAAATAGTGTCATCCCACCAGTCAGGGCTCATGATTTTGGAAATTCTGTGCCCACTTAGTTTTTTAAAACAACAATGGCGGACAGTGTCCTGAGACGTATTCGGCGAAGGTGCAGGGCAATAGAGAGTGCCTGTCATCAAGGGTCTGCCGGTGAAAGTGAAGCACGCGCGATAAACATTTCAATTGCTAATTTAAGAAGAGTTAGTGACCAGTTTAGCGCTGATACTATTCAAAGTTTGATTCAAAGTCCAATAGATCTCCGATCTGTCATCATTGCGGGACCCACTCCTAATGGTGGACGTGTTTGTTCCCATGTGGCACATCGTTTGCACACAGGTAAAATGGCTACCATTTTTTGTCATTGGTTTTTCGTATGTATTTTTATTCAAACTACACACGGGTTTTACTGACGACTTGCTGTGACTTACCTTCTATCACCCTGTCAAACGTCGTTTTATACCAGTGGTTTTCCTGCAAATCAGTAGACTATTAAGTAACACAATGGCTGTACACTTTTAAGCAATAACTAGTGATCTTTTAGTTATTCAATTATAAGTTTGAATTATTTTTTTCTTGAGTAAAATGGTTAGAGAAAATAGCTGCTCGTGGTTTTGAAGCTGCATATACTTTTATGTACATCTGTGTCTATATGCCTGTACTGTATACAGTATATAAAAAACACGTAGTGATTCGTTTGCTTGAATTCCTTAATCCTTTTATTTCCATACTTTAGGTAGACGAGGAAGACCAGCACTTGACATTACAAGTGATCAAATTGAACTGCTCCCCACTCAGGGCTTTACAGTGAGAGCCATCACTGAGATGTTGTGTTGTTCCTCTTCATACCTGCATAAAAAAATGAAGTTTTTTCAGATTTCAGCCAGAAATAGATTTACTCCCATTCATGATGTTGACCTGGAAGAGCATGTCAGAAGATTGCACAGCCAATTTCCCAGATCAGGCTCGGAAGCAAGTGTTCTGCTACATACTCTTGTCCCTTCATGTATATATCATTATATTCATTGTGAAAGTGTACTTTCTTTATTGTGTTGTTTTATGAACCTGTTGCAGATGATGAGGGCATACCTGCGTGCTGATGGTACTGTAGTACAAAGAAAAAGAGTTCGAGAAATCCTCAACCGTATTGAGCCAGCTGCTGCAGCCCAGAGATGGAGCCAGACTGTGGCTAGAAGAACATACTATGTGCCATTCCCCAATAGTTTATGGCACATAGATGGGCATATGCGTCTCATTCGGTAATAAGGGATCATCTTATATTTGTACTCGTGGGAGCATTAGAAAGCCATATTGTATGGACAGCACAGATTAAATTGAATTTTTCTCATTTGTATATCCAAGTTACACAAACTCCAAATTGCCTCCATGTAGTCTTAAGTGCACAGCAATACCTTCTCTACCGAGATGATATTTCAAACAAGATATGAAACTTGATTGTTTTCTTGTATTTAATCATTATTCTTTTCATGTTTGTTTTACAGGTGGGTGTTTGTGACACATGCCGGCATTGATGGGAATTCCAGGCTAATAACGTACCTTCAACTGGAGCACAGACAACACAGCTTTGACAGTGTTGAAATATTTTGTCCAAGCCACCTGCCTGTATGGGTTACCCTCCAGAGTAAGATCCGACCATGGTGGTGAAAACACTGGTTGCTCTTTTAATGAACCTACTGCAGGGACAAGACACCAAAATTATTTCTAGCTCCAGCCAACACCCCCTCACAATTTACTCACACCTCCCATGGCCTGATTATCCACCAACAGGGGCCCTTTTTGGATTATCATTTTGGCATAGGAACTTTCCTTTCCTATCCTAACCGAGTGAGATGAGCCGGTAGCACCTGGAGCAAAGATCGTCTAAATTTTAATAATGCTTAGGAAAGGTTCTGACCATCCTTTACGAAAGGAAAGGAGATATATTATGCAGCAGGAATATTTAAAGGGGAAGTCTTTTTTTATGTTGTTGTTGTTGTTGTTGTCGACCCCACCCGTGCCCCGACATTGGGGGACCGGGCCCTCACTCCGTCTCCCGGATCCCCAGACCCCCCTCCTCCGCCCAGCGGGCGAGCAGGGCCGCCACTCCGCTTGGGTTTCGCCAGAGGTCCTCCGGAGTCAGTGTGGTGGGTATGTTTGTGCAGGTGAACAGGTGTTGTGTGTCGTGCACTTGCGTGCCGCATAGCGCACAGAGTGGTGTTGGGTGTGTGTCCGGTGTAATGTTGTGTAGGTAGGAGTGGAGGGCTGGTGATTTGTTGGTTCGGAGTTGTGCTAGGAGTTGTCTGGTTCTGTGTGGTAGGTCTTGCTCTGATGGGTCTATTTCTGGTGCTGGTGCATGTATTACTTTGTTGTGTTGTCTGGTGTCCAAGTGTGTTTGTACAAAGTGGGTGTGTATATCTTTCATGTTCTGTTTTATGGTGTCGTTGTTGGTGTCCTGTGGTGCTGTGTCTTTGTTGTGTGTGTAGTTGTTGTTGTGGAAGATTGTTTGTTTCTTTTGTCTGGGTGGTGGTGGTTGTTGAGTGAGTGGGTGTAGTGGGTGGGTTGGGTGTTGGGCTTTTTGTCTGATTTGCGATGCGTGTAGTTTTAGATGGATGTTCAGTGGGAGAGTTTTTGTTTCCTCATGCAAGTGTTGTATGTTTGTGTCTTGTGTGCATCCTGTTGCTATTCTGAGTGCTGTGTTCCGTGTGGTCTGGAGTTTTGTCTTGTTTGTGTCCGATAGTGTTGGTGACCATATAGTGTTTGCGTATTCGAGGCGTGTGAGTGTGGTTGCTTTGTATGTGGTGAGTATAGTTTCTTTGGATTTTCCCCAGTGAGTGGTTGTTAAGGCTTTAAGTATTTTGTTTGATTGCTTGGCGCGGGTTAGTGTGTTGTGTGTGTTTTGAGAAGGTGAGTTTGGGGTCCCATGTTAATCCCAGTATTTTGGGTTCGCGGACTGTGGGTAGGGTGGTGTTATCTATTTGTAAAGTGAGCCTGTTGCTGTATTCTGCCGGATCCGGTGTGAACAGAGTGGTGGTGGTTTTGTCTGCGTTGAGTGTGAGTTGGTTCTGTTTTGTCCAGTTGTATATGTCGTGGAGATATTTTTGTACTTGTTGTTGTGCCTGTTGTGGTTTGACATGTGTGGATAGAATGGTGATGTCGTCTGCATATGTAACTGTGTGTACATTTGGAGGTGGTTGTGGTAAGTCTGCCATGTATATGTTGAATAGTGTTGGTGAAAGTACTCCCCCCTGTGGTACCCCCGTTTTCGTGTTTCTATGTTCTGATGTTTCCCCCCGGTATTGAGTGTATTGTCTGCGTCCCCTTATGTAGTTGAAGATGTATTTGATGATGATGTTTGGGGTGTTAGTGTTGTTGAGTTTGTTTGTGAGTGTGTGTAGGTTTACCGTGTCAAAGGCTTTGGACATGTCTAGGGCTATGGCAACTGTTCGTTGTGGTGGTTTTTGTTGATTGAAACCTGTGGCTATGATGTTGTGTATGTGGTGTAGTGCTGTGGTTGTGGAGTGTTGTTTTCGGAAGCCGTGTTGGTGAGAGGGTAGTTGAGTGTTGTTGGTAATGAAGGGTAGTATTACCTTTTCCATTGTTTTGGCTATTGGGCTGAGTAGTGCTATTGGTCTGTAAGATGGGCCGAGTGCGTGGTTTTTGTTGGGTTTTGGTATTGGGATTATTTTTGCAGTCTTCCATATTGCGGGGATGGTGTTGGTGTTGAGTGATGTGTTGTAAGTGTGTGTGAGTAGTGTTATTGCTTTGGGGCCTAGGTGTTTCAGATGTCTGATGTTTATGTTGTCTGGGCCTGTGGAGTTGTTGCTTTTGGAGCGTTGTAGTGCTTGTTTGACTTGTTGTTCTGTGATGGTTATGGGCGTGGTGTTGAGTTTTCGTATTTTGCGTTGTAGTTGTCTGTATGTTCTGTTGGTTTTGTGTTGTATTATGTTGGTGAATTGTTTGTTGAATGCTCGTGCTTTCTGTTTGTTGGATATTGCCGTGTGTTGTCCGAACTGTATTGTGGTGTTTTCTGGTGCTTTTTGTTCTTTGTTTGATAGTCTTGTTACTGTGTTCCAGAGTATGTGTTGTTTGTGTCTGTGGTTCCATGCATCCGTTAAGTGTTCTTTCCATAGCTCTTGTTTGTGTTTTTGGATTTGTGTGTCTATTTCTTTGTTTAGGTCTGTGATGCGTGGGTCTTGGTGGTTTTGTTGTCTGATGTCGTTTCTTTGGCTGATGAGTGTTCTGATGTGTTGTGGTAGGAGAAGTGATTTGCTTTTTATTTTTCCGTGGGGTATGTGGTGTTTGTCTGCTGTAAGTATGAGGTTTGTGAGCATGGTGTTGGCTGTGTGGATGTTGTCAGGTATGGTTATGTTCTCCAGTGCTGATTCTATTTCAGAGGTGTATCCTTCCCAGTCTGCTTTCCTGTAATTTGTGTAAGTTTGAAGGTGTTGTTGTAGGCGGAAAGGAGCACGCGTGTTGTGTGTGATTTTGATAGGAAGGTGGTCTGAACTGAGTGCGTGTATTGTGGTCCATGTTGTTCTGTTTGTGATGCTGTTGCTGGCTGTTGTGATGTCCGGTGATGTTGGTTGTTGGTTGATGTTTGTAGGTTTTCTGGTGGGTGTGTTTGCGTTTAGAGTGATTTGTTGGGAGTTTTGTAGTATGTCTGCAATGTGGGTGCCTCTGTGGTCGTCGTAGGGAGAGTGCCATTGTGTTGAGTGAGCGTTGATGTCTGCGGTTAGAATGGTGTTGTTCAGCGAGTTTATGTATTGGAAGGTGTTGGTGATGTCTGTGTCTTCTGTGGCGTGGTCTGGTCGGGTGGTATCTCTGGGGGGTATATACATGTTGCATATGTGTAGTCTTTTGTGGTTGGTTATGTGAATCTTTACGGTTTGAATTTCTGTAGTGTTGGTGTTAATGTTGTTGGGGATGTTCATGGGAGTGAATGTGTATCTACTGTATATCTATTAAAAAAATCCTCGTCTCACCCCTCAGGTGGTGTCCATCCCTCATTCAGCTGGGGTCCTCTACCAGAGGCCAGGAAGCTTGAGGGTTCTGCGCAGTATCCTTGCCGTTCCCAGCACTGCACATTTCTGGACTGAGATGTCCGATGTTGTTCCCGGGATCTGTTGCAACCACTCATCATCTAGTTTGGGGGTCACTGCCCCGAGTGCTCCGACCACCACAGGCACGACTGTCCCCTTTACCTTCCAGGCTCTCTCCAGCTCCTCTCTGAGCCCTTGGGATTTCTCGAGTTTCTCGTGTTCCTTCTTTCTGATGTTTCCAGCACTTGGGACCGCTACATCCACTACAACGGCTTTCCTCTGCCCTTTATCTATCATCAGGATATCTGGTTGGTTCGCCATTACCATCTTGTCAGTCTGGATCTGGAAGTCCCATAGGATCTTCGCTCTGTCATTCTCCACCACCTTCGGAGGTGTTTCCCATTTTGACCTTGGGGTTTCCAGTCCGTACTCCGCACAGATGTTTCGGTAGACTATGCCAGCCACCTGGTTATGGCGTTCCATATAGGCTTTCCCTGCCAGCACCTTACACCCTGCAGTTATGTGTTAGATCGTCTCAGGTGCCTCTTTGCACAACCTACACCTTGGGTCTTGTCTGGTGTGGTATATCTGGGCCTCAATGGCTCTAGTGCTCAGGGCCTGCTCCTGAGCAGCCAGGATGAGTGCCTCTGTACTGTCCTTCAGGCCAGCCCTCTCTAGCCACTGATGGGAATTCTTGAGATCTGCCACTTCAGTTATGGTCCGGTGGTACATCCCGTGTAGGGGCTTGTCCTCCGATGATGGTCCCTCTTCCAGCGCCTCATCCTCTGTTGCCCATTGTCTGAGACATTCTCTGAGTACGTCATCCGTTGGAGCCTTCTCCTTGATGTATTCATGGAGCTTGGATGTTTCATCCTGGACAGTGGCTCTCACACTCACTAGTCCCCAGCCGCTTTCCTTGTTGCCAGTTCAAGGTTGCCATTGGCTTGTGGTACACCGAGGTACTTGTAGCTGTCCTCAATGTCTGCTATTGTTCCTTCGGGGAGTGAGACCCCTTCAGTCCGGACTACCGTTCCTCTCTTAGTCACCATCCGACTATCACATCCCGATGTCGCTGCTGTAGATCCTGGTTGTGTGGATCAGGGAGTCTATGTCCCTTTCACTCTTAGCATACAGCTTTATGTCATCCATGTAGAGGAGGTGACTGATCGTAGCTTCATTTCTGAGGCTGTATCCATAGCCTGTCTTGGTGATTACTTGGCTTAGGGAGTTCAGTCCTATGCAGAACAGCAATGGGGAGAGTGCATCACCTTGGTATATGCCACATTTGATGGACACTTGGGTAAGTGGCTTGCCATTGGCTTCAAGTGTGGTTTTCCACATCCTCATCAAGTTCGCAACGAAGGCTCTTAGGGTCCTGTTCACCTTATACACATCCAAGCATTCAGTGATCCATGTATGTGGCATCGAGTCATAGGCTTTCTTTTAATCAATCCAGGCTGTGCACAGGTTGGTACATCGGGACCTGCAGTCTTGTGCGACTGTTCTGTCAACCAGGAGCTGATGTTTGGCTCCCCTGGTATCTCTACCAATGCCCTTCCGTGCTTCGCTCATGTATTGATCCATGTGTGCACTTATCTTAGCCGCAACATGAGCTTCCAAAATTGTGGAGGGACAGGTTATTGGCCGATAGTTGGATGCGACTGCACCCTTTGAGGGATCTTTCATGATAAGGATCGTTCGCCCTTCGGTTAGCCATCCTGGGTGAGTCCCATCCCTAGGCAGCTGGTTCATTTGTGCTGCTGGGCGCTCATGGAGTGCTGTGAGTCTCTTTAGCCAGTAAGTGTGGACCATGTCCGGGCCTGGTGCTGTCCAGTTCTTCATATTTGAGACTATTTCCTTTATGTCTGCCACTGTTATGGTAATTGGGTTCTGTTCAGGGAGGTGTCTGTGCTCCTCTCTTTGGGTGACCAGCCATTGTGCACTGCTGTTATGTGCAACCTCCTTCTCCCATCTGCCTCTCCAGTACCTTTCAGTTTCCAGTCTTGGTGGATCAGCTCTGTTGTTAGGACCCTGCCACTGAGCGTACACTTTCGCAGGTTGTGTTGCAAACAGCCTGTTTATTCGTCTGGCCTCATTCTCTTTCGTGTACCGCTTTAGGCGGCTGGACAAGGCTTGGAGCCTTTGTTTCGAGTGTTTCATATATGGTCATCTGGATGTACCTCTCAGGATCGGCCTTTTCATCACACCTCTCTGGACCTCAGTCAATTGACTCGCATCTTTCCGAGCCGCCTTGATCTTAGCCTCCAACCGTCTTTTCCATGGTCGGTAATGTATCTCATGGCTTCCATGGTTGCTCTTATAGCCAAGCATCTCAAGGATCACTGATGCTGAAGCGTATATCAGTTCATTTCCGTGATCGTTACGGTAAGGATCGCCCTCAGTGCTGAATTCACACTTTCCAAGAGACTTTCAGGTGGTACTTCACATAGCCGTTGTAATCGGATTCTAGGTTTCCCAGCTTTCATTCTTGCCATGATCTTAGCCTTCAGGTCAGTTGCTGCCTCGCTCAGCATTTCATTCATTGGGGCTGGCCTCCCAATCTCATCATCTGCATTCACTCTGGTATGAACTCCTCCTCTGATCTGGCAGCCTGGGGCCCCTCACCATGGAACCTGCGTTGTACCTCATCAATCTCAAGTTGTGACAGCAGTTGCCGTTTGTGGATGTTGGAACACTGAGTTACGAGTTGTTTCGTGGCCACCCGTGACTGTGGGTTTCGAAGTAACCATTTAGCCCACATTCTCTCCATGTAACCTCTCTGACTAGGCTTGCTTGAGTAGTAGCATTCCAACAGAGCCATGTTATTGCATCTTGCCCATCTCTGCTCCATTTTTCATCAAGGTGCTCTGGTTCCCCAGCACCTGACGCAGACCTTGTTTGGCCGGGCGACGTCTGAGCTGGCATGTCATTCATTTTATTGTCTCTCATCATTGTATGAGGTACGCATTAGCGTGAAGGCTCTTGCCCAAGGACCCACACTGGATGGTGTTATGTGCTCATTTTTTGCCCCAAGTGGGGAGCGGAGGGACGGGCGCTGGGGGGGGGACCATCGTGGTGGGGCGGGCCCCTACGCGGGATGTGCCACCGGACCGTGGCTGAGGTGGCTGATCTCAAGAAGTCCTATCGGTGGCTGGAGGGGACTGGCCTGGGGGACAGCGCAGGGGCGCTCATCCTGGCTGCTCAGGAGCGGGCCTTGGGCGCCGGAGCCGTCGAGGCCCGGATGTGCCGCGCCGGACAGGACCCGGGGTGTGGGTTGTGCGGGGAGGCGCCTGGGACGATCCGGCACGTGGCTGCGGGGTGTGGGATGCTGGCAGGGGGGGCCTGCGTGGAGCGCCATGGCCAGGTGGCTGGCGTGGTCTGCCGAGGCATCTGTGCGGAGTGTGGACTGGGGGCCCCGGGGTCGGAGTGGGGGGCACCTCCGAGGGTGGTGGAGGGTGGCGGAGCGGGGATCCTGTGGGACTTCCGGATCCAGACTGGCGGGATGGTGGTGGCGAGCCAGCCAGATGTCGTGGTCGTGGATGGGGGGCGGAGGAGGGCCGTTGTGGTGGATGTGGCGGTCCCAGGTGGTGGAGGCATCGGGAGGGGGGAGCATGGGGGGCTCGGGGGGTACCAGGGGCTCGGGGAGGGGCTGGGGAGGGCCTGGGGGGTGGGGGTGGCGGTCGTGCCTGTGGTGGTCGGGGCGCTCGGGGCAGTGACCCCCGGACTGGATGGGTGGTTGCGACAGATCCCGGGACCAGCGTCGGACATCTCGGTCCGGAGGTGTGCGGTGCTGGGAGCGGCGGGGGTACTGCGCGGGGCCCTCGGGCTTCCTGGCCTCTGGTGGAGGACCCGAGCTGAATGAGGGACGGACACCACCCGAGGACACCTCCTATTGGCTCCATGATAAGAGCTACACCCAGCAAAGAATTAACCCTTTAAAACCTGATTCTGAGCTTTCACAATTATTTACCGCCATTTGCGTAATATCTACAGTATACAGAAGGAATCAAGCAATTTTTACCAATGTATCTGTAGGTGATGTTTATTTATTATGTACACAGAGATAAAGAGTAATGGCACAGCTCTGCAGTATCTTTCCACTTTTATATATGTATGCTATACTAAATAAAATGAATAGGGCACCATATAATGCAACAGTTATGCAACTCCCTAAATAATGATGTGAATTTTCAGTTGTTGCTAAATCAGTTAGGATGTTATAATTTGTGGTGTAGATGCGAATTTAGGAGAGCAGGACAATATATCGCATTGCAATTGGAGCAGCAGCTTGGTTGATGATGTCCCCAAACCGGCTCATCTATTATATTTGTCGTGCAATACAATGAAAATGAGCACAATTGCAAAACATAGGCTTCTTATATTTTAAAATAAAATAATCACATGTTTACCGTTCTGGGGTTTCTACAATCATGAATGGAGGCATTATTTACAGCAGGTTGATGTTGTTGTTGTTGTTGTCGACCCCACCCGTGCCCCGACATTGGGGGACCGGGCCCTCACTCCGTCTCCCGGATCCCCAGACCCCCCTCCGCCGCCCAGCGGGCGAGCAGGGCCGCCACTCCGCTTGGGTTTCGCCAGAGGTCCTCCGGAGTCAGTGTGGTGGGTATGTTTGTGCAGGTGAACAGGTGTTGTGTGTCGTGCACTTGCGTGCCGCATAGCGCACAGAGTGGTGTTGGGTGTGTGTCCGGTGTAATGTTGTGTAGGTAGGAGTGGAGGGCTGGTGATTTGTTGGTTCGGAGTTGTGCTAGGAGTTGTCTGGTTCTGTGTGGTATGTCTTGCTCTGATGGGTCTATTTCTGGTGCTGGTGCATGTATTACTTTGTTGTGTTGTCTGGTGTCCAAGTGTGTTTGTACAAAGTGGGTGTGTATGTCTTTCATGTTCTGTTTTATGGTGTCGTTGTTGGTGTTCTGTGGTGCTGTGTCTTTGTTGTGTGTGTAGTTGTTGTTGTGGAAGATTGTTTGTTTCTTTTGTCTGGGTGGTGGTGTTTGTTGCGTGAGTGGGTGTAGTGGGTGGGTTGGGTGTTGGGCTTTTTGTCTGATTTGCGATGCGTGTAGTTTTAGATGGGTGTTCAGTGGGAGAGTTTTTGTTTCCTCATGCAAGTGTTGTATGTTTGTGTCTTGTGTGCATCCTGTTGCTATTCTGAGTGCGGTGTTCTGTGTGGTCTGGAGTTTTGTCTTGTTTGTGTCCGATAGTGTTGGTGACCATATAGTGTTTGCGTATTCGAGGCGTGTGAGTGTGGTTGCTTTGTATGTGGTGAGTATAGTTTCTTTGGATTTTCCCCAGTGAGTGGTTGTTAAGGCTTTAAGTATTTTGTTTGATTGCTTGGCGCGGGTTAGAGTGTGTTGTGTGTGTTTTGAGAAGGTGAGTTTGGGCTCCCATGTTAATCCCAGTATTTTGGGTTCGCGGACTGTGGGTAGGGTGGTGTTATCTATTTGTAAAGTGAGTCTGTTGCTGTATTCTGCCGGATCCGGTGTGAACAGAGTGGTGGTGGTTTTGTCTGCGTTGAGTGTGAGTTGGTTCTGTTTTGTCCAGTTGTATATGTCGTGGAGATATTTTTGTACTTGTTGTTGTGCCTGTTGTGGTTTGACATGTGTGGATAGAATGGTGATGTCGTCTGCATATGTAACTGTGTGTACATTTGGAGGTGGTTGTGGTAAGTCTGCCATGTATATGTTGAATAGTGTTGGTGAAAGTACTCCCCCCTGTGGTACCCCCGTTTTCGTGTTTCTGTGTTCTGATGTTTCCCCCCGGTATTGAGTGTATTGTCTGCGTCCCCTTATGTAGTTGAAGATGTATTTGATGATGATGTTTGGGGTGTTAGTGTTGTTGAGTTTGTTTGTGAGTGTGTGTAGGTTTACCGTGTCAAAGGCTTTGGACATGTCTAGGGCTATGGCAACTGTTCGTTGTGGTGGTTTTTGTTGATTGAAACCTGTGGCTATGATGTTGTGTATGTGGTGTAGTGCTGTGGTTGTGGAGTGTTGTTTTCGGAAGCCGTGTTGGTGAGAGGGTAGTTGAGTGTTGTTGGTAATGAAGGGTAGTATTACCTTTTCCATTGTTTTGGCTATTGGGCTGAGTAGTGCTATTGGTCTGTAGGATGGGCCGAGTGCGTGGTTTTTGTTGGGTTTTGGTATTGGGATTATTTTTGCAGTCTTCCATATTGCGGGGATGGTGTTGGTGTTGAGTGATGTGTTGTAAGTGTGTGTGAGTAGTGTTATTGCTTTGGGGCCTAGGTGTTTCAGATGTCTGATGTTTATGTTGTCTGGGCCTGTGGAGTTGTTGCTTTTGGAGCGTTGTAGTGCTTGTTTGACTTGTTGTTCTGTGATGGTTATGGGCGTGGTGTTGAGTTTTCGTATTTTGCGTTGTAGTTGTCTGTATGTTCTGTTGGTTTTGTGTTGTATTATGTTGGTGAATTGTTTGTTGAATGCTCGTGCTTTCTGTTTGTTGGATATTGCCGTGTGTTGTCCGAACTGTATTGTGGTGTTTTCTGGTGCTTTTTGTTCTTTGTTAGATAGTCTTGTTACTGTGTTCCAGAGTATGTATTGTTTGTGTCTGTGGTTCCATGCATCCGTTAAGTGTTCTTTCCATAGCTCTTGTTTGTGTTTTTGGATTTGTTTGTCTATTTCTTTGTTTAGGTCTGTGATGCGTGGGTCTTGGTGGTTTTGTTGTCTGATGTCGTTTCTTTGGCTGATGAGTTTTCTGATGTGTTGTGGTAGGAGAAGTGATTTGCTTTTTATTTTTCCGTGGGGTATGTGGTGTTTGTCTGCTGTAAGTATGAGGTTTGTGAGCATGGTGTTGGCTGTGTGGATGTTGTCAGGTATGGTTAAGTTCTCCAGTGCTGATTCTATTTCAGAGGTGTATCCTTCCCAGTCTGCTTTCCTGTAATTTGTGTAAGTTTGAAGGTGTTGTTGTAGGCGGAAAGGAGCACGCGTGTTGTGTGTGATTTTGATAGGAAGGTGGTCTGAACTGAGTGCGTGTATTGTGGTCCATGTTGTTCTGTTTGTGATGCTGTTGCTGGCTGTTGTGATGTCCGGTGATGTTGGTTGTTGGTTGATGTTTGTAGGTTTTCTGGTAGGTGTGTTTGCGTTTAGAGTGATTTGTTGGGAGTTCTGTAGTATGTCTGCAATGAGGGTGCCTCTGTGGTCGTCGTAGGGAGAGTGCCATTGTGTTGAGTGAGCGTTGATGTCTGCGGTTAGAATGGTGTTGTTCAGCGAGTTTATGTATTGGAAGGTGTTGGTGATGTCTGTGTCTTCTGTGGCGTGGTCTGGTCGGGTGGTATCTCTGGGGGGTATATACATGTTGCATATGTGTAGTCTTTTGTGGTTGGTTATGTGAATCTTTACGGTTTGAATTTCTGTAGTGTTGGTGTTAATGTTGTTGGGGATGTTCATGGGAGTGAATGTGACTGATTTGTGAATGTATGTGAGCAGTCCTCCTCCTCCCTTGTGTTCTCTGTCTTTCCTAATGCTGGTGTAGTTGGTGAGACGAGGTGTGTTGTGTTGTTTTTCTAGTTTGGTTTCTTGTATGGTGATGATGTCTGCGTGCTGTTGTGAGGCGAGTTCTTCTAGTTCTGTTTTCTTGTTTTGGATGCCGTTGATGTTTATTTGTAGTATGGTCAGTGTGTGTTTGTTGTTTTTGTTGGTGGGTGTTGTTCTTTGTGGGTTGTTCGGGGGTTGTGGTGTTGGGGTGTTTGTTGTTTGCGTGTGTGTTCTGCATGTCCACGTGTTTGTGTATTGGCGGGTGGTGATGCCGGAGCAATGTCTGTGTATCCAGTGTGGGTGTGTTGAGTTGCATCTGAGTGAGGTTTGTCTGCGTGTGATGATTCTATTGCAGCTATTGCAGGTCCAGGTTTGGGGGGGTGGTCTTGTGTTTGTTGTATCTCTGTTGGAGTTGTCTGTCCGTGTTGCGTTTGAGGGTAGTGTTGGTGAGGCGAGTGTGTTGTTTTGGTCTGTTTGTGCTCTGCTGCCTGTTGGTGTCCTACGAGGTGTTGTTGTTCGTGGTGGTGTTTTGGGATGTAGTCTGCATTTCCATGTTATGTTGTATTGTCTAGTGTTTATGTTTGTGCAATGTTTGTGTACCCAGTGTGGTGTGTGGTGGTTGCATCTGAAGGATGTCTGTCTTCTTGTAATCTGTTGTGTGCAAATGTCGCATGTCCAGGTAGTTTGTTGTGTGTGTGTTTGTTGCGTGCGTGAGAGTGTCTGTGTGGGCCCCGGATTTGTCTCTATGTCCCCCGCCTGGAGCAAAAGGTCCGCCCGCCACCCTGCCAGGTTCAGGGGGCGGTTAGCCGAAAAAAAAAAAAAACGGCCGTAAGGGCACCCCGTTCGGGGTGCAGGGATTGGTTCCTTGATTTGTCCCCCCGTTCGGGGGGAACCCTCCAACTGCGAGTAAGCCAAGGAGTTTGGAGGTACAGCGGGTTGACAGCAGTGTGATCGAGCAGATTAGATAGAGTAGAATTTGAATGGGGCTTCACTGATTTATTTCATACAATTCATATCTAAAACACAGTTGAAAAATATTTGATTGTTAAAATATTTAAATACAAGAACTATATCAAGAAATTAACAAAACATAGTTTTTTTAGTTAGGAGAAAAGTCTAAAAACATATCACAAATGACAAACGTTGTGCCTCTCCTCCTCCTGTTCTTCAATGAAGCTGATCACCCTCCAGCTCCCGTTAGAAACATCGTGCTGCTGAAGGTGTGCCGGCAGAATGGTTGTGATACAGGAGGTGCTGTGGACTCTCCCAGAAACGAGGACCTAGTTTAGTTGTAGATCCAGTAAAACATAGTGCAAATGTGACATTATTTATAATGCACAGTTACAGTCTTGTGAATATTAAAAAATGTACTTCATGTAATGCAGGAAGCGAATATTTCAAACGAACTAAGGCAGCAAACAGTAAGAGCAAAATCGTGTTCCAAACATTAACTCTTTTTTTAAATGTCAATTAGCTTGTGAGTAATAAGACAAAATGTGACTGTCAGACAGAGAACTGTCAGAGCAAACGGCAGATTTTAGAAAGTCCTGCCGAAATAAATCTGCACCCGACTGCGACTGTCAGCGTTGAACTGCCGCCATTGCTGTCAAAGTCAGACACATCTCCAAAATTGTTGGAGCAAATTTTTAAGCAGGCTTCATCTTGATAAATTGACCACGTATTTGACATTTACACCATAACGTTACCGCCTAAAATAATCGTAAAACAAAATTTTGTGTAACAACAAGAGTAATATGTACCCCAAAAGCTTTCAAAGCGTCTGAAAGTTTTCTCCTCCGTTTTTGTTGGGGCTTGGCTCGAAATGCATCATGTTTGGCCGCCCGAAGTCCACGTGTCTGTCGGACGTGCTCTCATTGGTCTACAATACCATCACGGATGAATAAATACTCAAAGGGCTTGCCAGGCAAGCCCTTTGAACCCTTTAAATACTCAATGGGCTTGCCTGGCAAGCCCTTTGAGTATTTATTCCATATTGCCCACTAGTTCACTAGTAAGGTCATTTTGACGCTTACTAGTGAACATGTAAGGCCATAAATGTGCCCACTAGTTCACTAGTAAGATCATTTTGAGGCTTACTAGTTGACATGTAAGCCACAAAACGCCCGCTAGTTCACTAGTAAGATAATTTTGAGGCTTCTAGTGAACATGTAAGCCACAAAACGCTCACTAGTTCACTAGTAAGATCATTTTGACACTTATTTATGAACATGTCAGCCACAAAACGCTCACTCGTTCACTAGTAAGATCATTTTGACGCTTACTAGTGAACATGTAAGCCACAAAACGCCCACTAGTTCACTAGTAAGGTCATTTTGACGCTTACTAGTGAACATGTAAGCCACAAAACGCCCACTAGTTCACTAGTAAGATCATTTTGACGCTTACTAGTGAACATGTAAGGCCATAAATGTGCCCACTAGTTCACTAGTAAGTTCATTTTGAGGCTTACTAGTTGACATGTAAGCCACACATCGCCTACTAGTTCACTAGTAAGATCATTTTGAGGCTTACTAGTGAACATGTAAGCCACAAAACGCCCAATAGTTCACTAGTAAGATCATTTTGACGCTTACTAGTGAACATGTAAGCCACAAAACGCTCACTAGTTTACTAGTAAGGTCATTTTGACGCTTACTAGTGAACATGTAAGCCACAAAACGCTCACTAGTTCACTAGTAAGGTCATTTTGACGCTTACTAGTGAACATGTAAGCCGCAAAACGCCCACTAGTTCACTAATAAGATTATTTTGACGCTTACTACTGAACATTTAAGGCCATAAATGTGCCCACTAGTTCACTGGTAAGATGATTTTGACGCTTACTAGTGAACATGTAAGGCCATAAATGTGCCCACTTGTAGTGCTAGTGACATTACACTGTACTTGCATTAAATGCAAATAAGGATGATTACGAAAACATGTAACGGTATCCTATTGGCTGTACGTTTCAAAATAGTGTCATCCCACCAGTCAGGGCTCATGATTTTGGAAATTCTGTGCCCACTTAGTTTTTTAAAACAACAATGGCGGACAGTGTCCTGAGACGTATTCGGCGAAGGTGCAGGGCAATAGAGAGTGCCTGTCATCAAGGGTCTGCCGGTGAAAGTGAAGCACGCGCGATAAACATTTCAATTGCTAATTTAAGAAGAGTTGGTGACCAGTTTAGCGCTGATACTATTCAAAGTTTGATTCAAAGTCCAATAGATCTCCGATCTGTCATCATTGCGGGACCCACTCCTAATGGTGGACGTGTTTGTTCCCATGTGGCACATCGTTTGCACACAGGTAAAATGGCTACCATTTTTTGTCATTGGTTTTTCGTATGTATTTTTATTCAAACTACACACGGGTTTTACTGACGACTTGCTGTGACTTACCTTCTATCACCCTGTCAAACGTCGTTTTATACCAGTGGTTTTCCTGCAAATCAGTAGACTATTAAGTAACGCGATGGCTGTACACTTTTAAGCAATAACTAGTGATCTTTTAGTTATTCAATTATAAGTTTGAATTATTTTTTTCTTGAGTAAAATGGTTAGAGAAAATAGCTGCTCGTGGTTTTGAAGCTGCATATACTTTTATGTACATCTGTGTCTATATGCCTGTACTGTATACAGTATATAAAAAACACGTAGTGATTCGTTTGCTTGAATTCCTTAATCCTTTTATTTCCATACTTTAGGTAGACGAGGAAGACCAGCACTTGACATTACAAGTGATCAAATTGAACTGCTCCCCACTCAGGGCTTTACAGTGAGAGCCATCACTGAGATGTTGTGTTGTTCCTCTTCATACCTGCATAAAAAAATGAATTTTTTTCAGATTTCAGCCAGAAATAGATTTACTCCCATTCATGATGTTGACCTGGAAGAGCATGTCAGAAGATTGCACAGCCAATTTCCCAGATCAGGCTCGGAAGCAAGTGTTCTGCTACATACTCTTGTCCCTTCATGTATATATCATTATATTCATTGTGAAAGTGTACTTTCTTTATTGTGTTGTTTTATGAACCTGTTGCAGATGATGAGGGCATACCTGCGTGCTGATGGTATTGTAGTACAAAGAAAAAGAGTTCGAGAAATCCTCAACCGTATTGAGCCAGCTGCTGCAGCCCAGAGATGGAGCCAGACTGTGGCTAGAAGAACATACTATGTGCCATTCCCCAATAGTTTATGGCACATAGATGGGCATATGCGTCTCATTCGGTAATAAGGGATCATCTTATATTTGTACTCGTGGGAGCATTAGAAAGCCATATTGTATGGACAGCACAGATTAAATTGAATTTTATCATTTGTATATCCAAGTTACACAAACTCCAAATTGCCTCCATGTAGTCTTAAGTGCACAGCAATACCTTCTCTACCGAGATGATATTTCAAACAAGATATGAAACTTGATTGTTTTCTTGTATTTAATCATTATTCTTTTCATGTTTGTTTTACAGGTGGGTGTTTGTGACACATGCCGGCATTGATGGGAATTCCAGGCTAATAACGTACCTTCAACTGGAGCACAGACAACACAGCTTTGACAGTGTTGAAATATTTTGTCCAAGCCACCTGCCTGTATGGGTTACCCTCCAGAGTAAGATCCGACCATGGTGGTGAAAACACTGGTTGCTCTTTTAATGAACCTACTGCAGGGACAAGACACCAAAATTATTTCTAGCTCCAGCCAACACCCCCTCACAATTTACTCACACCTCCCATGGCCTGATTATCCACCAACAGGGGCCCTTTTTGGATTATCATTTTGGCATAGGAACTTTCCTTTCCTATCCTAACCGAGTGAGATGAGCCGGTAGCACCTGGAGCAAAGATCGTCTAAATTTTAATAATGCTTAGGAAAGGTTCTGACCATCCTTTACGAAAGGAAAGGAGATATATTATGCAGCAGGAATATTTAAAGGGGAAGTCTTTTTTTATGTTGTTGTTATTGTTGTTGTCGTCGACCCCACCCGTGCCCCGACATTGGGGGACCGGGCCCACACTCCGTCTCCCGGATCCCCAGACCCCCCTCCTCCGCCCAGCGGGCGAGCAGGGCCGCCACTCCGCTTGGGTTTCGCCAGAGGTCCTCCGGAGTCAGTGTGGTGGGTATGTTTGTGCAGGTGAACAGGTATTGTGTGTCGTGCACTTGCGTGCCGCATAGCGCACAGAGTGGTGTTGGGTGTGTGTCCGGTGTAATGTTGTGTAGGTAGGAGTGGAGGGCTGGTGATTTGTTGGTTCGGAGTTGTGCTAGGAGTTGTCTGGTTCTGTGTGGTAGGTCTTGCTCTGATGGGTCTATTTCTGGTGCTGGTGCATGTATTACTTTGTTGTGTTGTCTGGTGTCCAAGTGTGTTTGTACAAAGTGGGTGTGTATGTCTTTCATGTTCTGTTTTATGGTGTCGTTGTTGGTGTCCTGTGGTGCTGTGTCTTTGTTGTGTGTGTAGTTGTTGTTGTGGAAGATTGTTTGTTTCTTTTGTCTGGGTGGTGGTGGTTGTTGAGTGAGTGGGTGTAGTGGGTGGGTTGGGTGTTGGGCTTTTTGTCTGATTTGCGATGCGTGTAGTTTTAGATGGGTGTTCAGTGGGAGAGTTTTTGTTTCCTCATGCAAGTGTTGTATGTTTGTGTCTTGTGTGCATCCTGTTGCTATTCTGAGTGCTGTGTTCTGTGTGGTCTGGAGTTTTGTCTTGTTTGTGTCCGATAGTGTTGGTGACCATATAGTGTTTGCGTATTCGAGGCGTGTGAGTGTGGTTGCTTTGTATGTGGTGAGTATAGTTTCTTTGGATTTTCCCCAGTGAGTGGTTGTTAAGGCTTTAAGTATTTTGTTTGATTGCTTGGCGCGGGTTAGAGTGTGTTGTGTGTGTTTTGAGAAGGTGAGTTTGGGGTCCCATGTTAATCCCAGTATTTTGGGTTCGCGGACTGTGGGTAGGGTGGTGTTATCTATTTGTAAAGTGAGCCTGTTGCTGTATTCTGCCGGATCCGGTGTGAACAGAGTGGTGGTGGTTTTGTCTGCGTTGAGTGTGAGTTGGTTCTGTTTTGTCCAGTTGTATATGTCGTGGAGATATTTTTGTACTTGTTGTTGTGCCTGTTGTGGTTTGACATGTGTGGATAGAATGGTGATGTCGTCTGCATATGTAACTGTGTGTACATTTGGAGGTGGTTGTGGTAAGTCTGCCATGTATATGTTGAATAGTGTTGGTGAAAGTACTCCCCCCTGTGGTACCCCCGTTTTCGTGTTTCTATGTTCTGATGTTTCCCCCCGGTATTGAGTGTATTGTCTGCGTCCCCTTATGTAGTTGAAGATGTATTTGATGATGATGTTTGGGGTGTTAGTGTTGTTGAGTTTGTTTGTGAGTGTGTGTAGGTTTACCGTGTCAAAGGCTTTGGACATGTCTAGGGCTATGGCAACTGTTTGTTGTGGTGGTTTTTGTTGATTGAAACCTGTGGCTATGATGTTGTGTATGTGGTGTAGTGCTGTGGTTGTGGAGTGTTGTTTTCGGAAGCCGTGTTGGTGAGAGGGTAGTTGAGTGTTGTTGGTAATGAAGGGTAGTATTACCTTTTCCATTGTTTTGGCTATTGGGCTGAGTAGTGCTATTGGTCTGTAAGATGGGCCGAGTGCGTGGTTTTTGTTGGGTTTTGGTATTGGGATTATTTTTGCAGTCTTCCATATTGCGGGGATGGTGTTGGTGTTGAGTGATGTGTTGTAAGTGTGTGTGAGTAGTGTTATTGGTTTGGGGCCTAGGTGTTTCAGATGTCTGATGTTTATGTTGTCTGGGCCTGTGGAGTTGTTGCTTTTGGAGCGTTGTAGTGCTTGTTTGACTTGTTGTTCTGTGATGGTTATGGGCGTGGTGTTGAGTTTTCGTATTTTGCGTTGTAGTTGTCTGTATGTTCTGTTGGTTTTGTGTTGTATTATGTTGGTGAATTGTTTGTTGAATGCTCGTGCTTTCTGTTTGTTGGATATTGCCGTGTGTTGTCCGAACTGTATTGTGGTGTTTTCTGGTGCTTTTTGTTCTTTGTTTGATAGTCTTGTTACTGTGTTCCAGAGTATGTGTTGTTTGTGTCTGTGGTTCCATGCATCCGTTAAGTGTTCTTTCCATAGCTGTTGTTTGTGTTTTTGGATTTGTGTGTCTATTTCTTTGTTTAGGTCTGTGATGCGTGGGTCTTGGTGGTTTTGTTGTCTGATGTCGTTTCTTTGGCTGATGAGTGTTCTGATGTGTTGTGGTAGGAGAAGTGATTTGCTTTTTATTTTTCCGTGGGGTATGTGGTGTTTGTCTGCTGTAAGTATGAGGTTTGTGAGCATGGTGTTGGCTGTGTGGATGTTGTCAGGTATGGTTAAGTTCTCCAGTGCTGATTCTATTTCAGAGGTGTATCCTTCCCAGTCTGCTTTCCTGTAATTTGTGTAAGTTTGAAGGTGTTGTTGTAGGCGGAAAGGAGCACGCGTGTTGTGTGTGATTTTGATAGGAAGGTGGTCTGAACTGAGTGCGTGTATTGTGGTCCATGTTGTTCTGTTTGTGATGCTGTTGCTGGCTGTTGTGATGTCCGCTGATGTTGGTTGTTGGTTGATGTTTGTAGGTTTTCTGGTGGGTGTGTTTGCGTTTAGAGTGATTTGTTGGGAGTTTTGTAGTATGTCTGCAATGTGGGTGCCTCTGTGGTCGTCGTAGGGAGAGTGCCATTGTGTTGAGTGAGCGTTGATGTCTGCGGTTAGAATGGTGTTGTTCAGCGAGTTTATGTATTGGAAGGTGTTGGTGATGTCTGTGTCTTCTGTGGCGTGGTCTGGTCGGGTGGTATCTCTGGGGGGTATATACATGTTGCATATGTGTAGTCTTTTGTGGTTGGTTATGTGAATCTTTACGGTTTGAATTTCTGTAGTGTTGGTGTTAATGTTGTTGGGGATGTTCATGGGAGTGAATGTGTATCTACTGTATATCTATAAAAAAAATCCTCGTCTCACCCCTCAGGTGGTGTCCATCCCTCATTCAGCTGGGGTCCTCTACCAGAGGCCAGGAAACTTGAGGGTTCTGCGCAGTATCCTTGCCGTTCCCAGCACTGCACATTTCTGGACTGAGATGTCCGATGTTGTTCCCGGGATCTGTTGCAACCACTCATCATCTAGTTTGGGGGTCACTGCCCCGAGTGCTCCGACCACCACAGGCACGACTGTCCCCTTTACCTTCCAGGCTCTCTCCAGCTCCTCTCTGAGCCCTTGGGATTTCTCGAGTTTCTCGTGTTCCTTCTTTCTGATGTTTCCAGCACTTGGGACCGCTACATCCACTACAACGGCTTTCCTCTGCCCTTTATCTATCATCAGGATATCTGGTTGGTTCGCCATTACCATCTTGTCAGTCTGGATCTGGAAGTCCCATAGGATCTTCGCTCTGTCATTCTCCACCACCTTCGGAGGTGTTTCCCATTTTGACCTTGGGGTTTCCAGTCCGTACTCCGCACAGATGTTTCGGTAGACTATGCCAGCCACCTGGTTATGGCGTTCCATATAGGCTTTCCCTGCCAGCACCTTACACCCTGCAGTTATGTGTTAGATCGTCTCAGGTGCCTCTTTGCACAACCTACACCTTGGGTCTTGTCTGGTGTGGTATATCTGGGCCTCAATGGCTCTAGTGCTCAGGGCCTGCTCCTGAGCAGCCAGGATGAGTGCCTCTGTACTGTCCTTCAGGCCAGCCCTCTCTAGCCACTGATGGGAATTCTTGAGATCGGCCACTTCAGTTATGGTCCGGTGGTACATCCCGTGTAGGGGCTTGTCCTCCGATGATGGTCCCTCTTCCAGCGCCTCATCCTCTGTTGCCCATTGTCTGAGACATTCTCTGAGTACGTCATCCGTTGGAGCCTTCTCCTTGATGTATTCATGGAGCTTGGATGTTTCATCCTGGACAGTGGCTCTCACACTCACTAGTCCCCAGCCGCTTTCCTTGTTGCCAGTTCAAGGTTGCCATTGGCTTGTGGTACACCGAGGTACTTGTAGCTGTCCTCAATGTCTGCTATTGTTCCTTCGGGGAGTGAGACCCCTTCAGTCCGGACTACCGTTCCTCTCTTAGTCACCATCCGACTATCACATCCCGATGTCGCTGCTGTAGATCCTGGTTGTGTGGATCAGGGAGTCTATGTCCCTTTCACTCTTAGCATACAGCTTTATGTCATCCATGTAGAGGAGGTGACTGATCGTAGCTTCATTTCTGAGGCTGTATCCATAGCCTGTCTTGGTGATTACTTGGCTTAGGGAGTTCAGTCCTATGCAGAACAGCAATGGGGAGAGTGCATCACCTTGGTATATGCCACATTTGATGGACACTTGGGTAAGTGGCTTGCCATTGGCTTCAAGTGTGGTTTTCCACATCCTCATCAAGTTCGCAACGAAGGCTCTTAGGGTCCTGTTCACCTTATACACATCCAAGCATTCAGTGATCCATGTATGTGGCATCGAGTCATAGGCTTTCTTTTAATCAATCCAGGCTGTGCACAGGTTGGTACATCGGGACCTGCAGTCTTGTGCGACTGTTCTGTCAACCAGGAGCTGATGTTTGGCTCCCCTGGTATCTCTACCAATGCCCTTCCGTGCTTCGCTCATGTATTGATCCATGTGTGCACTTATCTTAGCCGCAACATGAGCTTCCAAAATTGTGGAGGGACAGGTTATTGGCCGATAGTTGGATGCGACTGCACCCTTTGAGGGATCTTTCATGATAAGGATCGTTCGCCCTTCGGTTAGCCATCCTGGGTGAGTCCCATCCCTAGGCAGCTGGTTCATTTGTGCTGCTGGGCGCTCATGGAGTGCTGTGAGTCTCTTTAGCCAGTAAGTGTGGACCATGTCCGGGCCTGGTGCTGTCCAGTTCTTCATATTTGAGACTATTTCCTTTATGTCTGCCACTGTTATGGTAATTGGGTTCTGTTCAGGGAGGTGTCTGTGCTCCTCTCGTTGGGTGACCAGCCATTGTGCACTGCTGTTATGTGCAACCTCCTTCTCCCATCTGCCTCTCCAGTACCTTTCAGTTTCCAGTCTTGGTGGATCAGCTCTGTTGTTAGGACCCTGCCACTGAGCGTACACTTTCGCAGGTTGTGTTGCAAACAGCCTGTTTATTCGTCTGGCCTCATTCTCTTTCGTGTACCGCTTTAGGCGGCTGGACAAGGCTTGGAGCCTTTGTTTCGAGTGTTTCATATATGGTCATCTGGATGTACCTCTCAGGATCGGCCTTTTCATCACACCTCTCTGGACCTCAGTCAATTGACTCACATCTTTCCGAGCCGCCTTGATCTTAGCCTCCAACCGTCTTTTCCATGGTCGGTAATGTATCTCATGGCTTCCATGGTTGCTCTTATAGCCAAGCATCTCAAGGATCACTGATGCTGAAGCGTATATCAGTTCATTTCCGTGATCGTTACGGTAAGGATCGCCCTCAGTGCTGAATTCACACTTTCCAAGAGACTTTTAGGTGGTACTTCACATAGCCGTTGTAATCGGATTCTAGGTTTCCCAGCTTTCATTCTTGCCATGATCTTAGCCTTCAGGTCAGTTGCTGCCTCGCTCAGCATTTCATTCATTGGGGCTGGCCTCCCAATCTCATCATCTGCATTCACTCTGGTATGAACTCCTCCTCTGATCTGGCAGCCTGAGGCCCCTCACCATGGAACCTGCGTTGTACCTCATCAATCTCAAGTTGTGACAGCAGTTGCCGTTTGTGGATGTTGGAACACTGAGTTACGAGTTGTTTCGTGGCCACCCGTGACTGTGGGTTTCGAAGTAACCATTTAGCCCACATTCTCTCCATGTAACCTCTCTGACTAGGCTTGCTTGAGTAGTAGCATTCCAACAGAGCCATGTTATTGCATCTTGCCCATCTCTGCTCCATTTTTCATCAAGGTGCTCTGGTTCCCCAGCACCTGACGCAGACCTTGTTTGGCCGGGCGACGTCTGAGCTGGCATGTCATTCATTTTATTGTCTCTCATCATTGTATGAGGTACGCATTAGCGTGAAGGCTCTTGCCCAAGGACCCACACTGGATGGTGTTATGTGCTCATTTTTTGCCCCAAGTGGGGAGCGGAGGGACGGGCGCTGGGGGGGGGGACCATCGTGGTGGGGCGGGCCCCTACGCGGGATGTGCCACCGGACCGTGGCTGAGGTGGCTGATCTCAAGAAGTCCTATCGGTGGCTGGAGGGGACTGGCCTGGGGGACAGCGCAGGGGCGCTCATCCTGGCTGCTCAGGAGCGGGCCTTGGGCGCCGGAGCCGTCGAGGCCCGGATGTGCCGCGCCGGACAGGACCCGGGGTGTGGGTTGTGCGGGGAGGCGCCTGGGACGATCCGGCACGTGGCTGCGGGGTGTGGGATGCTGGCAGGGGGGGCCTGCGTGGAGCGCCATGGCCAGGTGGCTGGCGTGGTCTGCCGAGGCATCTGTGCGGAGTGTGGACTGGGGGCCCCGGGGTCGGAGTGGGGGGCACCTCCGAGGGTGGTGGAGGGTGGCGGAGCGGGGATCCTGTGGGACTTCCGGATCCAGACTGGTGGGATGGTGGTGGCGAGCCAGCCAGATGTCGTGGTCGTGGATGGGGGGCGGAGGAGGGCCGTTGTGGTGGATGTGGCGGTCCCAGGTGGTGGAGGCATCGGGAGGGGGGAGCATGGGGGGCTCGGGGGGTACCAGGGGCTCGGGGAGGGGCTGGGGAGGGCCTGGGGGGTGGGGGTGGCGGTCGTGCCTGTGGTGGTCGGGGCGCTCGGGGCAGTGACCCCCGGACTGGATGGGTGGTTGCGACAGATCCCGGGACCAGCGTCGGACATCTCGGTCCGGAGGTGTGCGGTGCTGGGAGCGGCGGGGGTACTGCGCGGGGCCCTCGGGCTTCCTGGCCTCTGGTGGAGGACCCGAGCTGAATGAGGGACGGACACCACCCGAGGACACCTCCTATTGGCTCCATGATAAGAGCTCCACCCAGCAAAGAATTAACCCTTTAAAACCTGATTCTGAGCTTTCACAATTATTTACCGCCATTTGCGTAATATCTACAGTATACAGAAGGAATCAAGCAATTTTTACCAATGTATCTGTAGGTGATGTTTATTTATTATGTACACAGAGATAAAGAGTAATGGCACAGCTCTGCAGTATCTTTCCACTTTTATATATGTATGCTATACTAAATAAAATGAATAGGGCACCATATAATGCAACAGTTATGCAACTCCCTAAATAATGATGTGAATTTTCAGTTGTTGCTAAATCAGTTAGGATGTTATAATTTGTGGTGTAGATGCGATTTTAGGAGAGCAGGACAATATATCGCATTGCAATTGGAGCAGCAGCTTGGTTGATGATGTCCCCAAACCGGCTCATCTATTATATTTGTCGTGCAATACAATGAAAATGAGCACAATTGCAAAACATAGGCTTCTTATATTTTAAAATAAAATAATCACATGTTTACCGTTCTGGGGTTTCTACAATCATGAATAGAGGCATTATTTACAGCAGGTTGATGTTGTTGTTGTTGTTGTCGACCCCACCCGTGCCCCGACATTGGGGGACCGGGCCCTCACTTCGTCTCCCGGATCCCCAGACCCCCCTCCGCCGCCCAGCGGGCGAGCAGGGCCGCCACTCCGCTTGGGTTTCGCCAGAGGTCCTCCGGAGTCAGTGTGGTGGGTATGTTTGTGCAGGTGAACAGGTGTTGTGTGTCGTGCACTTGCGTGCCGCATAGCGCACAGAGTGGTGTTGGGTGTGTGTCCGGTGTAATGTTGTGTAGGTAGGAGTGGAGGGCTGGTGATTTGTTGGTTCGGAGTTGTGCTAGGAGTTGTCTGGTTCTGTGTGGTAGGTCTTGCTCTGATGGGTCTATTTCTGGTGCTGGTGCATGTATTACTTTGTTGTGTTGTCTGGTGTCCAAGTGTGTTTGTACAAAGTGGGTGTGTATGTCTTTCATGTTCTGTTTTATGGTGTCGTTGTTGGTGTCCTGTGGTGCTGTGTCTTTGTTGTGTGTGTAGTTGTTGTTGTGGAAGATTGTTTGTTTCTTTTGTCTGGGTGGTGGTGGTTGTTGAGTGAGTGGGTGTAGTGGGTGGGTTGGGTGTTGGGCTTTTTGTCTGATTTGCGATGCGTGTAGTTTTAGATGGGTGTTCAGTGGGAGAGTTTTTGTTTCCTCATGCAAGTGTTGTATGTTTGTGTCTTGTTTGCATCCTGTTGCTATTCTGAGTGCGGTGTTCTGTGTGGTCTGGAGTTTTGTCTTGTTTGTGTCCGATAGTGTTGGTGACCATATAGTGTTTGCGTATTCGAGGCGTGTGAGTGTGGTTGCTTTGTATGTGGTGAGTATAGTTTCTTTGGATTTTCCCCAGTGAGTGGTTGTTAAGGCTTTAAGTATTTTGTTTGATTGCTTGGCGCGGGTTAGAGTGTGTTGTGTGTGTTTTGAGAAGGTGAGTTTGGGGTCCCATGTTAATCCCAGTAGTTTGGGTTCGCGGACTGTGGGTAGGGTGGTGTTATCTATTTGTAAAGTGAGTCTGTTGCTGTATTCTGCCGGATCCGGTGTGAACAGAGTGGTGGTGGTTTTGTCTGCGTTGAGTGTGAGTTGGTTCTGTTTTGTCCAGTTGTATATGTCGTGGAGATATTTTTGTACTTGTTGTTGTGCCTGTTGTGGTTTGACATGTGTGGATAGAATGGTGATGTCGTCTGCATATGTAACTGTGTGTACATTTGGAGGTGGTTGTGGTAAGTCTGCCATGTATATGTTGAATAGTGTTGGTGAAAGTACTCCCCCCTGTGGTACCCCCGTTTTCGTGTTTCTGTGTTCTGATGTTTCCCCCCGGTATTGAGTGTATTGTCTGCGTCCCCTTATGTAGTTGAAGATGTATTTGATGATGATGTTTGGGGTGTTAGTGTTGTTGAGTTTGTTTGTGAGTGTGTGTAGGTTTACCGTGTCAAAGGCTTTGGACATGTCTAGGGCTATGGCAACTGTTCGTTGTGGTGGTTTTTGTTGATTGAAACCTGTGGCTATGATGTTGTGTATGTGGTGTAGTGCTGTGGTTGTGGAGTGTTGTTTTCGGAAGCCGTGTTGGTGAGAGGGTAGTTGAGTGTTGTTGGTAATGAAGGGTAGTATTACCTTTTCCATTGTTTTGGCTATTGGGCTGAGTAGTGCTATTGGTCTGTAGGATGGGCCGAGTGCGTGGTTTTTGTTGGGTTTTGGTATTGGGATTATTTTTGCAGTCTTCCATATTGCGGGGATGGTGTTGGTGTTGAGTGATGTGTTGTAAGTGTGTGTGAGTAGTGTTATTGCTTTGGGGCCTAGGTGTTTCAGATGTCTGATGTTTATGTTGTCTGGGCCTGTGGAGTTGTTGCTTTTGGAGCGTTGTAGTGCTTGTTTGACTTGTTGTTCTGTGATGGTTATGGGCGTGGTGTTGAGTTTTCGTATTTTGCGTTGTAGTTGTCTGTATGTTCTGTTGGTTTTGTGTTGTATTATGTTGGTGAATTGTTTGTTGAATGCTCGTGCTTTCTGTTTGTTGGATATTGCCGTGTGTTGTCCGAACTGTATTGTGGTGTTTTCTGGTGCTTTTTGTTCTTTGTTAGATAGTCTTGTTACTGTGTTCCAGAGTATGTATTGTTTGTGTCTGTGGTTCCATGCATCCGTTAAGTGTTCTTTCCATAGCTCTTGTTTGTGTTTTTGGATTTGTTTGTCTATTTCTTTGTTTAGGTCTGTGATGCGTGGGTCTTGGTGGTTTTGTTGTCTGATGTCGTTTCTTTGGCTGATGAGTGTTCTGATGTGTTGTAGTAGGAGAAGTGATTTGCTTTTTATTTTTCCGTGGGGTATGTGGTGTTTGTCTGCTGTAAGTATGAGGTTTGTGAGCATGGTGTTGGCTGTGTGGATGTTGTCAGGTATGGTTAAGTTCTCCAGTGCTGATTCTATTTCAGAGGTGTATCCTTCCCAGTCTGCTTTCCTGTAATTTGTGTAAGTTTGAAGGTGTTGTTGTAGGCGGAAAGGAGCACGCGTGTTGTGTGTGATTTTGATAGGAAGGTGGTCTGAACTGAGTGCGTGTATTGTGGTCCATGTTGTTCTGTTTGTGATGCTGTTGCTGGCTGTTGTGATGTCCGGTGATGTTGGTTGTTGGTTGATGTTTGTAGGTTTTCTGGTAGGTGTGTTTGCGTTTAGAGTGATTTGTTGGGAGTTCTGTAGTATGTCTGCAATGAGGGTGCCTCTGTGGTCGTCGTAGGGAGAGTGCCATTGTGTTGAGTGAGCGTTGATGTCTGCGGTTAGAATGGTGTTGTTCAGCGAGTTTATGTATTGGAAGGTGTTGGTGATGTCTGTGTCTTCTGTGGCGTGGTCTGGTCGGGTGGTATCTCTGGGGGGTATATACATGTTGCATATGTGTAGTCTTTTGTGGTTGGTTATGTGAATCTTTACGGTTTGAATTTCTGTAGTGTTGGTGTTAATGTTGTTGGGGATGTTCATGGGAGTGAATGTGACTGATTTGTGAATGTATGTGAGCAGTCCTCCTCCTCCCTTGTGTTCTCTGTCTTTCCTAATGCTGGTGTAGTTGGTGAGACGAGGTGTGTTGTGTTGTTTTTCTAGTTTGGTTTCTTGTATGGTGATGATGTCTGCGTGCTGTTGTGAGGCGAGTTCTTCTAGTTCTGTTTTCTTGTTTTGGATGCCGTTGATGTTTATTTGTAGTATGGTCAGTGTGTGTTTGTTGTTTTTGTTGGTGGGTGTTGTTCTTTGTGGGTTGTTCGGGGGTTGTGGTGTTGGGGTGTTTGTTGTTTGCGTGTGTGTTCTGCATGTCCACGTGTTTGTGTATTGGCGGGTGGTGATGCCGGAGCAATGTCTGTGTATCCAGTGTGGGTGTGTTGAGTTGCATCTGAGTGAGGTTTGTCTGCGTGTGATGATTCTATTGCAGCTATTGCAGGTCCAGGTTTGGGGGGGTGGTCTTGTGTTTGTTGTATCTCTGTTGGAGTTGTCTGTCCGTGTTGCGTTTGAGGGTAGTGTTGGTGAGGCGAGTGTGTTGTTTTGGTCTGTTTGTGCTCTGCTGCCTGTTGGTGTCCTACGAGGTGTTGTTGTTCGTGGTGGTGTTTTGGGATGTAGTCTGCATTTCCATGTTATGTTGTATTGTCTAGTGTTTATGTTTGTGCAATGTTTGTGTACTCAGTGTGGTGTGTGGTGGTTGCATCTGAAGGATGTCTGTCTTCTTGTAATCTGTTGTGTGCAAATGTCGCATGTCCAGGTAGTTTGTTGTGTGTGTGTTTGTTGCGTGCGTGAGAGTGTCTGTGTGGGCCCCGGATTTGTCTCTATGTCCCCCGCCTGGAGCAAAAGGTCCGCCCGCCACCCTGCCAGGTTCAGGGGGCGGTTAGCCGAAAAAAAAAAAAACGGCCGTAAGGGCACCCCGTTCGGGGTGCAGGGATTGGTTCCTTGATTTGTCCCCCCGTTCGGGGGGAACCCTCCAACTGCGAGTAAGCCAAGGAGTTTGGAGGTACAGCGGGTTGACAGCAGTGTGATCGAGCAGATTAGATAGAGTAGAATTTGAATGGGGCTTCACTGATTTATTTCATACAATTAATATCTAAAACACAGTTGAAAAATATTTGATTGTTAAAATATTTAAATACAAGAACTATATCAAGAAATTAACAAAACATAGTTTTTTTAGTTAGGAGAAAAGTCTAAAAACATATCACAAATGACAAACGTTGTGCCTCTCCTCCTCCTGTTCTTCAATGAAGCTGATCACCCTCCAGCTCCCGTTAGAAACATCGTGCTGCTGAAGGTGTGCCGGCAGAATGGTTGTGATACAGGAGGTGCTGTGGACTCTCCCAGAAACGAGGACCTAGTTTAGTTGTAGATCCAGTAAAACATAGTGCAAATGTGACATTATTTATAATGCACAGTTACAGTCTTGTGAATATTAAAAAATGTACTTCATGTAATGCAGGAAGCGAATATTTCAAACGAACTAAGGCAGCAAACAGTAAGAGCAAAATCGTGTTCCAAACATTAACTCTTTTTTTAAATGTCAATTAGCTTGTGAGTAATAAGACAAAATGTGACTGTCAGACAGAGAACTGTCAGAGCAAACGGCAGATTTTAGAAAGTCCTGCCGAAATAAATCTGCACCCGACTGCGACTGTCAGCGTTGAACTGCCGCCAATGCTGTCAAAGTCAGACACATCTCCAAAATTGTTGGAGCAAATTTTTAAGCAGGCTTCATCTTGATAAATTGACCACGTATTTGACATTTACACCATAACGTTACCGCCTAAAATAATCGTAAAACAAAATTTTGTGTAACAACAAGAGTAATATGTACCCCAAAAGCTTTCAAAGCGTCTGAAAGTTTTCTCCTCCGTTTTTGTTGGGGCTTGGCTCGAAATGCATCATGATTGGCCGCCCGAAGTCCACGTGTCTGTCGGACGTGCTCTCATTGGTCTACAATACCATCACGGATGAATAAATACTCAAAGGGCTTGCCAGGCAAGCCCTTTGAACCCTTTAAATACTCAATGGGCTTGCCTGGCAAGCCCTTTGAGTATTTATTCCATATTGCCCACTAGTTCACTAGTAAGGTCATTTTGACGCTTACTAGTGAACATGTAAGGCCATAAATGTGCCCACTAGTTCACTAGTAAGATCATTTTGAGGCTTACTAGTTGACATGTAAGCCACAAAACGCCCGCTAGTTCACTAGTAAGATAATTTTGAGGCTTCTAGTGAACATGTAAGCCACAGAACGCCCACTAGTTCACTAGTAAGATCATTTTGACGCTTACTAGTGAACATGTAAGCCACAAAACGCTCACTAGTTCACTAGTAAGGTCATTTTGACGCTTACTAGTGAACATGTAAGCCACAAAACGCTCACTGGTTCACTAGTAAGGTAATTTTGACGCTTACTAGTGAACATGTAAGCCACAAAACGCCCACTAGTTCCCTAGTAAGATCATTTTGACACTTATTTATGAACATGTCAGCCACAAAACGCTCACTCGTTCACTAGTAAGATCATTTTGACGCTTACTAGTGAACATGTAAGCCACAAAACGCCCACTAGTTCACTAGTAAGGTCATTTTGACGCTTACTAGTGAACATGTAAGCCACAAAACGCCCACTAGTTCACTAGTAAGATCATTTTGACGCTTACTAGTGAACATGTAAGGCCATAAATGTGCCCACTAGTTCACTAGTAAGTTCATTTTGAGGCTTACTAGTTGACATGTAAGCCACACATCGCCTACTAGTTCACTAGTAAGATCATTTTGAGGCTTACTAGTGAACATGTAAGCCACAAAACGCCCAATAGTTCACTAGTAAGATCATTTTGACGCTTACTAGTGAACATGTAAGCCACAAAACGCTCACTAGTTTACTAGTAAGGTCATTTTGACGCTTACTAGTGAACATGTAAGCCACAAAACGCTCAGTAGTTCACTAGTAAGGTCATTTTGACGCTTACTAGTGAACATGTAAGCCGCAAAACGCCCACTAGTTCACTAATAAGATTATTTTGACGCTTACTACTGAACATTTAAGGCCATAAATGTGCCCACTAGTTCACTGGTAAGATGATTTTGACGCTTACTAGTGAACATGTAAGGCCATAAATGTGCCCACTTGTAGTGCTAGTGACATTACACTGTACTTGCATTAAATGCAAATAAGGATGATTACGAAAACATGTAACGGTATCCTATTGGCTGTACGTTTCAAAATAGTGTCATCCCACCAGTCAGGGCTCATGATTTTGGAAATTCTGTGCCCACTTAGTTTTTTAAAACAACAATGGCGGACAGTGTCCTGAGACGTATTCGGCGAAGGTGCAGGGCAATAGAGAGTGCCTGTCATCAAGGGTCTGCCGGTGAAAGTGAAGCACGCGCGATAAACATTTCAATTGCTAATTTAAGAAGAGTTAGTGACCAGTTTAGCGCTGATACTATTCAAAGTTTGATTCAAAGTCCAATAGATCTCCGATCTGTCATCATTGCGGGACCCACTCCTAATGGTGGACGTGTTTGTTCCCATGTGGCACATCGTTTGCACACAGGTAAAATGGCTACCATTTTTTGTCACTGGTTTTTCGTATGTATTTTTATTCAAACTACACACGGGTTTTACTGACGACTTGCTGTGACTTACCTTCTATCACCCTGTCAAACGTCGTTTTATACCAGTGGTTTTCCTGCAAATCAGTAGACTATTAAGTAACGCGATGGCTGTACACTTTTAAGCAATAACTAGTGATCTTTTAGTTATTCAATTATAAGTTTGAATTATTTTTTTCTTGAGTAAAATGGTTAGAGAAAATAGCTGCTCGTGGTTTTGAAGCTGCATATACTTTTATGTACATCTGTGTCTATATGCCTGTACTGTATACAGTATATAAAAAACACGTAGTGATTCGTTTGCTTGAATTCCTTAATCCTTTTATTTCCATACTTTAGGTAGACGAGGAAGACCAGCACTTGACATTACAAGTGATCAAATTGAACTGCTCCCCACTCAGGGCTTTACAGTGAGAGCCATCACTGAGATGTTGTGTTGTTCCTCTTCATACCTGCATAAAAAAATGAAGTTTTTTCAGATTTCAGCCAGAAATAGATTTACTCCCATTCATGATGTTGACCTGGAAGAGCATGTCAGAAGATTGCACAGCCAATTTCCCAGATCAGGCTCGGAAGCAAGTGTTCTGCTACATACTCTTGTCCCTTCATGTATATATCATTATATTCATTGTGAAAGTGTACTTTCTTTATTGTGTTGTTTTATGAACCTGTTGCAGATGATGAGGGCATACCTGCGTGCTGATGGTATTGTAGTACAAAGAAAAAGAGTTCGAGAAATCCTCAACCGTATTGAGCCAGCTGCTGCAGCCCAGAGATGGAGCCAGACTGTGGCTAGAAGAACATACTATGTGCCATTCCCCAATAGTTTATGGCACATAGATGGGCATATGCGTCTCATTCGGTAATAAGGGATCATCTTATATTTGTACTCGTGGGAGCATTAGAAAGCCATATTGTATGGACAGCACAGATTAAATTGAATTTTATCATTTGTATATCCAAGTTACACAAACTCCAAATTGCCTCCATGTAGTCTTAAGTGCACAGCAATACCTTCTCTACCGAGATGATATTTCAAACAAGATATGAAACTTGATTGTTTTCTTGTATTTAATCATTATTCTTTTCATGTTTGTTTTACAGGTGGGTGTTTGTGACACATGCCGGCATTGATGGGAATTCCAGGCTAATAACGTACCTTCAACTGGAGCACAGACAACACAGCTTTGACAGTGTTGAAATATTTTGTCCAAGCCACCTGCCTGTATGGGTTACCCTCCAGAGTAAGATCCGACCATGGTGGTGAAAACACTGGTTGCTCTTTTAATGAACCTACTGCAGGGACAAGACACCAAAATTATTTCTAGCTCCAGCCAACACCCCCTCACAATTTACTCACACCTCCCATGGCCTGATTATCCACCAACAGGGGCCCTTTTTGGATTATCATTTTGGCATAGGAACTTTCCTTTCCTATCCTAACCGAGTGAGATGAGCCGGTAGCACCTGGAGCAAAGATCGTCTAAATTTTAATAATGCTTAGGAAAGGTTCTGACCATCCTTTACGAAAGGAAAGGAGATATATTATGCAGCAGGAATATTTAAAGGGGAAGTCTTTTTTTATGTTGTTGTTATTGTTGTTGTCGTCGACCCCACCCGTGCCCCGACATTGGGGGACCGGGCCCACACTCCGTCTCCCGGATCCCCAGACCCCCCTCCTCCGCCCAGCGGCCGAGCAGGGCCGCCACTCCGCTTGGGTTTCGCCAGAGGTCCTCCGGAGTCAGTGTGGTGGGTATGTTTGTGCAGGTGAACAGGTGTTGTGTGTCGTGCACTTGCGTGCCGCATAGCGCACAGAGTGGTGTTGGGTGTGTGTCCGGTGTAATGTTGTGTAGGTAGGAGTGGAGGGCTGGTGATTTGTTGGTTCGGAGTTGTGCTAGGAGTTGTCTGGTTCTGTGTGGTAGGTCTTGCTCTGATGGGTCTATTTCTGGTGCTGGTGCATGTATTACTTTGTTGTGTTGTCTGGTGTCCAAGTGTGTTTGTACAAAGTGGGTGTGTATGTCTTTCATGTTCTGTTTTATGGTGTCGTTGTTGGTGTCCTGTGGTGCTGTGTCTTTGTTGTGTGTGTAGTTGTTGTTGTGGAAGATTGTTTCTTTTGTCTGGGTGGTGGTGGTTGTTGAGTGAGTGGGTGTAGTGGGTGGTTTGGGTGTTGGGCTTTTTGTCTGATTTGCGATGCGTGTAGTTTTAGATGGGTGTTCAGTGGGAGAGTTTTTGTTTCCTCATGCAAGTGTTGTATGTTTGTGTCTTGTGTGCATCCTGTTGCTATTCTGAGTGCGGTGTTCTGTGTGGTCTGGAGTTTTGTCTTGTTTGTGTCCGATAGTGTTGGTGACCATATAGTGTTTGCGTATTCGAGGCGTGTGAGTGTGGTTGCTTTGTATGTGGTGAGTATAGTTTCTTTGGATTTTCCCCAGTGAGTGGTTGTTAAGGCTTTAAGTATTTTGTTTGATTGCTTGGCGCGGGTTAGAGTGTGTTGTGTGTGTTTTGAGAAGGTGAGTTTGGGGTCCCATGTTAATCCCAGTATTTTGGGTTCGCGGACTGTGGGTAGGGTGGTGTTATCTATTTGTAAAGTGAGCCTGTTGCTGTATTCTGCCGGATCCGGTGTGAACAGAGTGGTGGTGGTTTTGTCTGCGTTGAGTGTGAGTTGGTTCTGTTTTGTCCAGTTGTATATGTCGTGGAGATATTTTTGTACTTGTTGTGCCTGTTGTGGTTTGACATGTGTGGATAGAATGGTGATGTCGTCTGCATATGTAACTGTGTGTACATTTGGAGGTGGTTGTGGTAAGTCTGCCATGTATATGTTGAATAGTGTTGGTGAAAGTACTCCCCCCTGTGGTACCCCCGTTTTCGTGTTTCTATGTTCTGATGTTTCCCCCCGGTATTGAGTGTATTGTCTGCGTCCCCTTATGTAGTTGAAGATGTATTTGATGATGATGTTTGGGGTGTTAGTGTTGTTGAGTTTGTTTGTGAGTGTGTGTAGGTTTACCGTGTCAAAGGCTTTGGACATGTCTAGGGCTATGGCAACTGTTCGTTGTGGTGGTTTTTGTTGATTGAAACCTGTGGCTATGATGTTGTGTATGTGGTGTAGTGCTGTGGTTGTGGAGTGTTGTTTTCGGAAGCCGTGTTGGTGAGAGGGTAGTTGAGTGTTGTTGGTAATGAAGGGTAGTATTACCTTTTCCATTGTTTTGGCTATTGGGCTGAGTAGTGCTATTGGTCTGTAAGATGGGCCGAGTGCGTGGTTTTTGTTGGGTTTTGGTATTGGGATTATTTTTGCAGTCTTCCATATTGCGGGGATGGTGTTGGTGTTGAGTGATGTGTTGTAAGTGTGTGTGAGTAGTGTTATTGCTTTGGGGCCTAGGTGTTTCAGATGTCTGATGTTTATGTTGTCTGGGCCTGTGGAGTTGTTGCTTTTGGAGCGTTGTAGTGCTTGTTTGACTTGTTGTTCTGTGATGGTTATGGGCGTGGTGTTGAGTTTTCGTATTTTGCGTTGTAGTTGTCTGTATGTTCTGTTGGTTTTGTGTTGTATTATGTTGGTGAATTGTTTGTTGAATGCTCGTGCTTTCTGTTTGTTGGATATTGCCGTGTGTTGTCCGAACTGTATTGTGGTGTTTTCTGGTGCTTTTTGTTCTTTGTTTGATAGTCTTGTTACTGTGTTCCAGAGTATGTGTTGTTTGTGTCTGTGGTTCCATGCATCCGTTAAGTGTTCTTTCCATAGCTGTTGTTTGTGTTTTTGGATTTGTGTGTCTATTTCTTTGTTTAGGTCTGTGATGCGTGGGTCTTGGTGGTTTTGTTGTCTGATGTCGTTTCTTTGGCTGATGAGTGTTCTGATGTGTTGTGGTAGGAGAAGTGATTTGCTTTTTATTTTTCCGTGGGGTATGTGGTGTTTGTCTGCTGTAAGTATGAGGTTTGTGAGCATGGTGTTGGCTGTGTGGATGTTGTCAGGTATGGTTATGTTCTCCAGTGCTGATTCTATTTCAGAGGTGTATCCTTCCCAGTCTGCTTTCCTGTAATTTGTGTAAGTTTGAAGGTGTTGTTGTAGGCGGAAAGGAGCACGCGTGTTGTGTGTGATTTTGATAGGAAGGTGGTCTGAACTGAGTGCGTGTATTGTGGTCCATGTTGTTCTGTTTGTGATGCTGTTGCTGGCTGTTGTGATGTCCGGTGATGTTGGTTGTTGGTTGATGTTTGTAGGTTTTCTGGTGGGTGTGTTTGCGTTTAGAGTGATTTGTTGGGAGTTTTGTAGTATGTCTGCAATGTGGGTGCCTCTGTGGTCGTCGTAGGGAGAGTGCCATTGTGTTGAGTGAGCGTTGATGTCTGCGGTTAGAATGGTGTTGTTCAGCGAGTTTATGTATTGGAAGGTGTTGGTGATGTCTGTGTCTTCTGTGGCGTGGTCTGGTCGGGTGGTATCTCTGGGGGGTATATACATGTTGCATATGTGTAGTCTTTTGTGGTTGGTTATGTGAATCTTTACGGTTTGAATTTCTGTAGTGTTGGTGTTAATGTTGTTGGGGATGTTCATGGGAGTGAATGTGACTGATTTGTGAATGTATGTGAGCAGTCCTCCTCCTCCCTTGTGTTCTCTGTCTTTCCTAATGCTGGTGTAGTTGGTGAGACGAGGTGTGTTGTGTTGTTTTTCTAGTTTGGTTTCTTGTATGGTGATGATGTCTGCGTGCTGTTGTGAGGCGAGTTCTTCTAGTTCTGTTTTCTTGTTTTGGATGCCGTTGATGTTTATTTGTAGTATGGTCAGTGTGTGTTTGTTGTTTTTGTTGGTGGGTGTTGTTCTTTGTGGGTTGTTCGGGGGTTGTGGTGTTGGGGTGTTTGTTGTTTGCGTGTGTGTTCTGCATGTCCACGTGTTTGTGTATTGGCGGGTGGTGATGCCAGAGCAATGTCTGTGTATCCAGTGTGGGTGTGTTGAGTTGCATCTGAGTGAGGTTTGTCTGCGTGTGATGATTCTATTGCAGCTATTGCAGGTCCAGGTTTGGGGGGGTGGTCTTGTGTTTGTTGTATCTCTGTTGGAGTTGTCTGACCGTGTTGCGTTTGAGGGTAGTGTTGGTGAGGCGAGTGTGTTGTTTTGGTCTGTTTGTGCTCTGCTGCCTGTTGGTGTCCTACGAGGTGTTGTTGTTCGTGGTGGTGTTTTGGGATGTAGTCTGCATTTCCATGTTATGTTGTATTGTCTAGTGTTTATGTTTGTGCAATGTTTGTGTACCCAGTGTGGTGTGTGGTGGTTGCATCTGAAGGATGTCTGTCTTCTTGTAATCTGTTGTGTGCAAATGTCGCATGTCCAGGTAGTTTGTTGTGTGTGTGTTTGTTGCGTGCGTGAGAGTGTCTGTGTGGGCCCCGGATTTGTCTCTATGTCCCCCGCCTGGAGCAAAAGGTCCGCCCGCCACCCTGCCAGGTTCAGGGGGCGGTTAGCCGAAAAAAAAAAAAACGGCCGTAAGGGCACCCCGTTCGGGGTGCAGGGATTGGTTCCTTGATTTGTCCCCCCGTTCGGGGGGAACCCTCCAACTGCGAGTAAGCCAAGGAGTTTGGAGGTACAGCGGGTTGACAGCAGTGTGATCGAGCAGATTAGATAGAGTAGAATTTGAATGGGGCTTCACTGATTTATTTCATACAATTAATATCTAAAACACAGTTGAAAAATATTTGATTGTTAAAATATTTAAATACAAGAACTATATCAAGAAATTAACAAAACATAGTTTTTTTAGTTAGGAGAAAAGTCTAAAAACATATCACAAATGACAAACGTTGTGCCTCTCCTCCTCCTGTTCTTCAATGAAGCTGATCACCCTCCAGCTCCCGTTAGAAACATCGTGCTGCTGAAGGTGTGCCGGCAGAATGGTTGTGATACAGGAGGTGCTGTGGACTCTTCCAGAAACGAGGACCTAGTTTAGTTGTAGATCCAGTAAAACATAGTGCAAATGTGACATTATTTATAATGCACAGTTACAGTCTTGTGAATATTAAAAAATGTACTTCATGTAATGCAGGAAGCGAATATTTCAAACGAACTAAGGCAGCAAACAGTAAGAGCAAAATCGTGTTCCAAACATTAACTCTTTTTTTAAATGTCAATTAGCTTGTGAGTAATAAGACAAAATGTGACTGTCAGACAGAGAACTGTCAGAGCAAACGGCAGATTTTAGAAAGTCCTGCCGAAATAAATCTGCACCCGACTGCGACTGTCAGCGTTGAACTGCCGCCATTGCTGTCAAAGTCAGACACATCTCCAAAATTGTTGGAGCAAATTTTTAAGCAGGCTTCATCTTGATAAATTGACCACGTATTTGACATTTACACCATAACGTTACCGCCTAAAATAATCGTAAAACAAAATTTTGTGTAACAACAAGAGTAATATGTACCCCAAAAGCTTTCAAAGCGTCTGAAAGTTTTCTCCTCCGTTTTTGTTGGGGCTTGGCTCGAAATGCATCATGATTGGCCGCCCGAAGTCCACGTGTCTGTCGGACGTGCTCTCATTGGTCTACAATACCATCACGGATGAATAAATACTCAAAGGGCTTGCCAGGCAAGCCCTTTGAACCCTTTAAATACTCAATGGGCTTGCCTGGCAAGCCCTTTGAGTATTTATTCCATATTGCCCACTAGTTCACTAGTAAGGTCATTTTGACGCTTACTAGTGAACATGTAAGGCCATAAATGTGCCCACTAGTTCACTAGTAAGATCATTTTGAGGCTTACTAGTTGACATGTAAGCCACAAAACGCCCGCTAGTTCACTAGTAAGATAATTTTGAGGCTTCTAGTGAACATGTAAGCCACAGAACGCCCACTAGTTCACTAGTAAGATCATTTTGACGCTTACTAGTGAACATGTAAGCCACAAAACGCTCACTAGTTCACTAGTAAGGTCATTTTGACGCTTACTAGTGAACATGTAAGCCACAAAACGCTCACTGGTTCACTAGTAAGGTAATTTTGACGCTTACTAGTGAACATGTTAGCCACAAAACGCCCACTAGTTCCCTAGTAAGATCATTTTGACACTTATTTATGAACATGTCAGCCACAAAACGCTCACTCGTTCACTAGTAAGATCATTTTGACGCTTACTAGTGAACATGTAAGCCACAAAACGCCCACTAGTTCACTAGTAAGGTCATTTTGACGCTTACTAGTGAACATGTAAGCCACAAAACGCCCACTAGTTCACTAGTAAGATCATTTTGACGCTTACTAGTGAACATGTAAGGCCATAAATGTGCCCACTAGTTCACTAGTAAGTTCATTTTGAGGCTTACTAGTTGACATGTAAGCCACACATCGCCTACTAGTTCACTAGTAAGATCATTTTGAGGCTTACTAGTGAACATGTAAGCCACAAAACGCCCAATAGTTCACTAGTAAGATCATTTTGACGCTTACTAGTGAACATGTAAGCCACAAAACGCTCACTAGTTTACTAGTAAGGTCATTTTGACGCTTACTAGTGAACATGTAAGCCACAAAACGCTCAGTAGTTCACTAGTAAGGTCATTTTGACGCTTACTAGTGAACATGTAAGCCGCAAAACGCCCACTAGTTCACTAATAAGATTATTTTGACGCTTACTACTGAACATTTAAGGCCATAAATGTGCCCACTAGTTCACTGGTAAGATGATTTTGACGCTTACTAGTGAACATGTAAGGCCATAAGTGTGCCCACTTGTAGTGCTAGTGACATTACACTGTACTTGCATTAAATGCAAATAAGGATGATTACGAAAACATGTAACGGTATCCTATTGGCTGTACGTTTCAAAATAGTGTCATCCCACCAGTCAGGGCTCATGATTTTGGAAATTCTGTGCCCACTTAGTTTTTTAAAACAACAATGGCGGACAGTGTCCTGAGACGTATTCGGCGAAGGTGCAGGGCAATAGAGAGTGCCTGTCATCAAGGGTCTGCCGGTGAAAGTGAAGCACGCGCGATAAACATTTCAATTGCTAATTTAAGAATTGTTAGTGACCAGTTTAGCGCTGATACTATTCAAAGTTTGATTCAAAGTCCAATAGATCTCCGATCTGTCATCATTGCGGGACCCACTCCTAATGGTGGACGTGTTTGTTCCCATGTGGCACATCGTTTGCACACAGGTAAAATGGCTACCATTTTTTGTCATTGGTTTTTCGTATGTATTTTTATTCAAACTACACACGGGTTTTACTGACGACTTGCTGTGACTTACCTTCTATCACCCTGTCAAACGTCGTTTTATACCAGTGGTTTTCCTGCAAATCAGTAGACTATTAAGTAACGCGATGGCTGTACACTTTTAAGCAATAACTAGTGATCTTTTAGTTATTCAATTATAAGTTTGAATTATTTTTTTCTTGAGTAAAATGGTTAGAGAAAATAGCTGCTCGTGGTTTTGAAGCTGCATATACTTTTATGTACATCTGTGTCTATATGCCTGTACTGTATACAGTATATAAAAAACACGTAGTGATTCGTTTGCTTGAATTCCTTAATCCTTTTATTTCCATACTTTAGGTAGACGAGGAAGACCAGCACTTGACATTACAAGTGATCAAATTGAACTGCTCCCCACTCAGGGCTTTACAGTGAGAGCCATCACTGAGATGTTGTGTTGTTCCTCTTCATACCTGCATAAAAAAATGAAGTTTTTTCAGATTTCAGCCAGAAATAGATTTACTCCCATTCATGATGTTGACCTGGAAGAGCATGTCAGAAGATTGCACAGCCAATTTCCCAGATCAGGCTCGGAAGCAAGTGTTCTGCTACATACTCTTGTCCCTTCATGTATATATCATTATATTCATTGTGAAAGTGTACTTTCTTTATTGTGTTGTTTTATGAACCTGTTGCAGATGATGAGGGCATACCTGCGTGCTGATGGTACTGTAGTACAAAGAAAAAGAGTTCGAGAAATCCTCAACCGTATTGAGCCAGCTGCTGCAGCCCAGAGATGGAGCCAGACTGTGGCTAGAAGAACATACTATGTGCCATTCCCCAATAGTTTATGGCACATAGATGGGCATATGCGTCTCATTCGGTAATAAGGGATCATCTTATATTTGTACTCGTGGGAGCATTAGAAAGCCATATTGTATGGACAGCACAGATTAAATTGAATTTTATCATTTGTATATCCAAGTTACACAAACTCCAAATTGCCTCCATGTAGTCTTAAGTGCACAGCAATACCTTCTCTACCGAGATGATATTTCAAACAAGATATGAAACTTGATTGTTTTCTTGTATTTAATCATTATTCTTTTCATGTTTGTTTTACAGGTGGGTGTTTGTGACACATGCCGGCATTGATGGGAATTCCAGGCTAATAACGTACCTTCAACTGGAGCACAGACAACACAGCTTTGACAGTGTTGAAATATTTTGTCCAAGCCACCTGCCTGTATGGGTTACCCTCCAGAGTAAGATCCGACCATGGTGGTGAAAACACTGGTTGCTCTTTTAATGAACCTACTGCAGGGACAAGACACCGAAATTATTTCTAGCTCCAGCCAACACCCCCTCACAATTTACTCACACCTCCCATGGCCTGATTATCCACCAACAGGGGCCCTTTTTGGATTATCATTTTGGCATAGGAACTTTCCTTTCCTATCCTAACCGAGTGAGATGAGCCGGTAGCACCTGGAGCAAAGATCGTCTAAATTTTAATAATGCTTAGGAAAGGTTCTGACCATCCTTTACGAAAGGAAAGGAGATATATTATGCAGCAGGAATATTTAAAGGGGAAGTCTTTTTTTATGTTGTTGTTGTTGTTGTTGTCGACCCCACCCGTGCCCCGACATTGGGGGACCGGGCCCTCACTCCGTCTCCCGGATCCCCAGACCCCCCTCCGCCGCCCAGCGGGCGAGCAGGGCCGCCACTCCGCTTGGGTTTCGCCAGAGGTCCTCCGGAGTCAGTGTGGTGGGTATGTTTGTGCAGGTGAACAGGTGTTGTGTGTCGTGCACTTGCGTGCCGCATAGCGCACAGAGTGGTGTTGGGTGTGTGTCCGGTGTAATGTTGTGTAGGTAGGAGTGGAGGGCTGGTGATTTGTTGGTTCGGAGTTGTGCTAGGAGTTGTCTGGTTCTGTGTGGTAGGTCTTGCTCTGATGGGTCTATTTTTGGTGCTGGTGCATGTATTACTTTGTTGTGTTGTCTGGTGTCCAAGTGTGTTTGTACAAAGTGGGTGTGTATGTCTTTCATGTTCTGTTTTATGGTGTCGTTGTTGGTGTCCTGTGGTGCTGTGTCTTTGTTGTGTGTGTAGTTGTTGTTGTGGAAGATTGTTTGTTTCTTTTGTCTGGGTGGTGGTGGTTGTTGAGTGAGTGGGTGTAGTGGGTGGGTTGGGTGTTGGGCTTTTTGTCTGATTTGCGATGCGTGTAGTTTTAGATGGGTGTTCAGTGGGAGAGTTTTTGTTTCCTCATGCAAGTGTTGTATGTTTGTGTCTTGTGTGCATCCTGTTGCTATTCTGAGTGCTGTGTTCTGTGTGGTCTGGAGTTTTGTCTTGTTTGTGTCCGATAGTGTTGGTGACCATATAGTGTTTGCGTATTCGAGGCGTGTGAGTGTGGTTGCTTTGTATGTGGTGAGTATAGTTTCTTTGGATTTTCCCCAGTGAGTGGTTGTTAAGGCTTTAAGTATTTTGTTTGATTGCTTGGCGCGGGTTAGAGTGTGTTGTGTGTGTTTTGAGAAGGTGAGTTTGGGGTCCCATGTTAATCCCAGTATTTTGGGTTCGCGGACTGTGGGTAGGGTGGTGTTATCTATTTGTAAAGTGAGCCTGTTGCTGTATTCTGCCGGATCCGGTGTGAACAGAGTGGTGGTGGTTTTGTCTGCGTTGAGTGTGAGTTGGTTCTGTTTTGTCCAGTTGTATATGTCGTGGAGATATTTTTGTACTTGTTGTTGTGCCTGTTGTGGTTTGACATGTGTGGATAGAATGGTGATGTCGTCTGCATATGTAACTGTGTGTACATTTGGAGGTGGTTGTGGTAAGTCTGCCATGTATATGTTGAATAGTGTTGGTGAAAGTACTCCCCCCTGTGGTACCCCCGTTTTCGTGTTTCTATGTTCTGATGTTTCCCCCCGGTATTGAGTGTATTGTCTGCGTCCCCTTATGTAGTTGAAGATGTATTTGATGATGATGTTTGGGGTGTTAGTGTTGTTGAGTTTGTTTGTGAGTGTGTGTAGGTTTACCGTGTCAAAGGCTTTGGACATGTCTAGGGCTATGGCAACTGTTCGTTGTGGTGGTTTTTGTTGATTGAAACCTGTGGCTATGATGTTGTGTATGTGGTGTAGTGCTGTGGTTGTGGAGTGTTGTTTTCGGAAGCCGTGTTGGTGAGAGGGTAGTTGAGTGTTGTTGGTAATGAAGGGTAGTATTACCTTTTCCATTGTTTTGGCTATTGGGCTGAGTAGTGCTATTGGTCTGTAGGATGGGCCGAGTGCGTGGTTTTTGTTGGGTTTTGGTATTGGGATTATTTTTGCAGTCTTCCATATTGCGGGGATGGTGTTGGTGTTGAGTGATGTGTTGTAAGTGTGTGTGAGTAGTGTTATTGCTTTGGGGCCTAGGTGTTTCAGATGTCTGATGTTTATGTTGTCTGGGCCTGTGGAGTTGTTGCTTTTGGAGCGTTGTAGTGCTTGTTTGACTTGTTGTTCTGTGATGGTTATGGGCGTGGTGTTGAGTTTTCGTATTTTGCGTTGTAGTTGTCTGTATGTTCTGTTGGTTTTGTGTTGTATTATGTTGGTGAATTGTTTGTTGAATGCTCGTGCTTTCTGTTTGTTGGATATTGCCGTGTGTTGTCCGAACTGTATTGTGGTGTTTTCTGGTGCTTTTTGTTCTTTGTTAGATAGTCTTGTTACTGTGTTCCAGAGTATGTATTGTTTGTGTCTGTGGTTCCATGCATCCGTTAAGTGTTCTTTCCATAGCTCTTGTTTGTGTTTTTGGATTTGTTTGTCTATTTCTTTGTTTAGGTCTGTGATGCGTGGGTCTTGGTGGTTTTGTTGTCTGATGTCGTTTCTTTGGCTGATGAGTGTTCTGATGTGTTGTGGTAGGAGAAGTGATTTGCTTTTTATTTTTCCGTGGGGTATGTGGTGTTTGTCTGCTGTAAGTATGAGGTTTGTGAGCATGGTGTTGGCTGTGTGGATGTTGTCAGGTATGGTTAAGTTCTCCAGTGCTGATTCTATTTCAGAGGTGTATCCTTCCCAGTCTGCTTTCCTGTAATTTGTGTAAGTTTGAAGGTGTTGTTGTAGGCGGAAAGGAGCACGCGTGTTGTGTGTGATTTTGATAGGAAGGTGGTCTGAACTGAGTGCGTGTATTGTGGTCCATGTTGTTCTGTTTGTGATGCTGTTGCTGGCTGTTGTGATGTCCGCTGATGTTGGTTGTTGGTTGATGTTTGTAGGTTTTCTGGTGGGTGTGTTTGCGTTTAGAGTGATTTGTTGGGAGTTTTGTAGTATGTCTGCAATGTGGGTGCCTCTGTGGTCGTCGTAGGGAGAGTGCCATTGTGTTGAGTGAGCGTTGATGTCTGCGGTTAGAATGGTGTTGTTCAGCGAGTTTATGTATTGGAAGGTGTTGGTGATGTCTGTGTCTTCTGTGGCGTGGTCTGGTCGGGTGGTATCTCTGGGGGGTATATACATGTTGCATATGTGTAGTCTTTTGTGGTTGGTTATGTGAATCTTTACGGTTTGAATTTCTGTAGTGTTGGTGTTAATGTTGTTGGGGATGTTCATGGGAGTGAATGTGTATCTACTGTATATCTATAAAAAAAATCCTCGTCTCACCCCTCAGGTGGTGTCCATCCCTCATTCAGCTGGGGTCCTCTACCAGAGGCCAGGAAGCTTGAGGGTTCTGCGCAGTATCCTTGCCGTTCCCAGCACTGCACATTTTCTGGACTGAGATGTCCGATGTCCGATATAGTTCTTGTATTTAAATACAAGAACTATATCAAGAAATTAACAAAACATAGTTTTTTTAGTTAGGAGAAAAGTCTAAAAACATATCACAAATGACAAACGTTGTGCCTCTCCTCCTCCTGTTCTTCAATGAAGCTGATCACCCTCCAGCTCCCGTTAGAAACATCGTGCTGCTGAAGGTGTGCCGGCAGAATGGTTGTGATACAGGAGGTGCTGTGGACTCTCCCAGAAACGAGGACCTAGTTTAGTTGTAGATCCAGTAAAACATAGTGCAAATGTGACATTATTTATAATGCACAGTTACAGTCTTGTGAATATTAAAAAATGTACTTCATGTAATGCAGGGAGCGAATATTTCAAACGAACTAAGGCAGCAAACAGTAAGAGCAAAATCGTGTTCCAAACATTAACTCTTTTTTTAAATGTCAATTAGCTTGTGAGTAATAAGACAAAATGTGACTGTCAGACAGAGAACTGTCAGAGCAAACGGCAGATTTTAGAAAGTCCTGCCGAAATAAATCTGCACCCGACTGCGACTGTCAGCGTTGAACTGCCGCCATTGCTGTCAAAGTCAGACACATCTCCAAAATTGTTGGAGCAAATTTTTAAGCAGGCTTCATCTTGATAAATTGACCACGTATTTGACATTTACACCATAACGTTACCGCCTAAAATAATCGTAAAACAAAATTTTGTGTAACAACAAGAGTAATATGTACCCCAAAAGCTTTCAAAGCGTCTGAAAGTTTTCTCCTCCGTTTTTGTTGGGGCTTGGCTCGAAATGCATCATGATTGGCCGCCCGAAGTCCACGTGTCTGTCGGACGTGCTCTCATTGGTCTACAATACCATCACGGATGAATAAATACTCAAAGGGCTTGCCAGGCAAGCCCTTTGAACCCTTTAAATACTCAATGGGCTTGCCTGGCAAGCCCTTTGAGTATTTATTCCATATTGCCCACTAGTTCACTAGTAAGGTCATTTTGACGCTTACTAGTGAACATGTAAGGCCATAAATGTGCCCACTAGTTCACTAGTAAGATCATTTTGAGGCTTACTAGTTGACATGTAAGCCACAAAACGCCCGCTAGTTCACTAGTAAGATAATTTTGAGGCTTCTAGTGAACATGTAAGCCACAGAACGCCCACTAGTTCACTAGTAAGATCATTTTGACGCTTACTAGTGAACATGTAAGCCACAAAACGCTCACTAGTTCACTAGTAAGGTCATTTTGACGCTTACTAGTGAACATGTAAGCCACAAAACGCTCACTGGTTCACTAGTAAGGTAATTTTGACGCTTACTAGTGAACATGTAAGCCACAAAACGCCCACTAGTTCCCTAGTAAGATCATTTTGACACTTATTTATGAACATGTCAGCCACAAAACGCTCACTCGTTCACTAGTAAGATCATTTTGACGCTTACTAGTGAACATGTAAGCCACAAAACGCCCACTAGTTCACTAGTAAGGTCATTTTGACGCTTACTAGTGAACATGTAAGCCACAAAACGCCCACTAGTTCACTAGTAAGATCATTTTGACGCTTACTAGTGAACATGTAAGGCCATAAATGTGCCCACTAGTTCACTAGTAAGTTCATTTTGAGGCTTACTAGTTGACATGTAAGCCACACATCGCCTACTAGTTCACTAGTAAGATCATTTTGAGGCTTACTAGTGAACATGTAAGCCACAAAACGCCCAATAGTTCACTAGTAAGATCATTTTGACGCTTACTAGTGAACATGTAAGCCACAAAACGCTCACTAGTTTACTAGTAAGGTCATTTTGACGCTTACTAGTGAACATGTAAGCCACAAAACGCTCAGTAGTTCACTAGTAAGGTCATTTTAACGCTTACTAGTGAACATGTAAGCCGCAAAACGCCCACTAGTTCACTAATAAGATTATTTTGACGCTTACTACTGAACATTTAAGGCCATAAATGTGCCCACTAGTTCACTGGTAAGATGATTTTGACGCTTACTAGTGAACATGTAAGGCCATAAATGTGCCCACTTGTAGTGCTAGTGACATTACACTGTACTTGCATTAAATGCAAATAAGGATGATTACGAAAACATGTAACGGTATCCTATTGGCTGTACGTTTCAAAATAGTGTCATCCCACCAGTCAGGGCTCATGATTTTGGAAATTCTGTGCCCACTTAGTTTTTTAAAACAACAATGGCGGACAGTGTCCTGAGACGTATTCGGCGAAGGTGCAGGGCAATAGAGAGTGCCTGTCATCAAGGGTCTGCCGGTGAAAGTGAAGCACGCGCGATAAACATTTCAATTGCTAATTTAAGAAGAGTTAGTGACCAGTTTAGCGCTGATACTATTCAAAGTTTGATTCAAAGTCCAATAGATCTCCGATCTGTCATCATTGCGGGACCCACTCCTAATGGTGGACGTGTTTGTTCCCATGTGGCACATCGTTTGCACACAGGTAAAATGGCTACCATTTTTTGTCATTGGTTTTTCGTATGTATTTTTATTCAAACTACACACGGGTTTTACTGACGACTTGCTGTGACTTACCTTCTATCACCCTGTCAAACGTCGTTTTATACCAGTGGTTTTCCTGCAAATCAGTAGACTATTAAGTAACGCGATGGCTGTACACTTTTAAGCAATAACTAGTGATCTTTTAGTTATTCAATTATAAGTTTGAATTATTTTTTTCTTGAGTAAAATGGTTAGAGAAAATAGCTGCTCGTGGTTTTGAAGCTGCATATACTTTTATGTACATCTGTGTCTATATGCCTGTACTGTATACAGTATATAAAAAACACGTAGTGATTCGTTTGCTTGAATTCCTTAATCCTTTTATTTCCATACTTTAGGTAGACGAGGAAGACCAGCACTTGACATTACAAGTGATCAAATTGAACTGCTCCCCACTCAGGGCTTTACAGTGAGAGCCATCACTGAGATGTTGTGTTGTTCCTCTTCATACCTGCATAAAAAAATGAAGTTTTTTCAGATTTCAGCCAGAAATAGATTTACTCCCATTCATGATGTTGACCTGGAAGAGCATGTCAGAAGATTGCACAGCCAATTTCCCAGATCAGGCTCGGAAGCAAGTGTTCTGCTACATACTCTTGTCCCTTCATGTATATATCATTATATTCATTGTGAAAGTGTACTTTCTTTATTGTGTTGTTTTATGAACCTGTTGCAGATGATGAGGGCATACCTGCGTGCTGATGGTATTGTAGTACAAAGAAAAAGAGTTCGAGAAATCCTCAACCGTATTGAGCCAGCTGCTGCAGCCCAGAGATGGAGCCAGACTGTGGCTAGAAGAACATACTATGTGCCATTCCCCAATAGTTTATGGCACATAGATGGGCATATGCGTCTCATTCGGTAATAAGGGATCATCTTATATTTGTACTCGTGGGAGCATTAGAAAGCCATATTGTATGGACAGCACAGATTAAATTGAATTTTATCATTTGTATATCCAAGTTACACAAACTCCAAATTGCCTCCATGTAGTCTTAAGTGCACAGCAATACCTTCTCTACCGAGATGATATTTCAAACAAGATATGAAACTTGATTGTTTTCTTGTATTTAATCATTATTCTTTTCATGTTTGTTTTACAGGTGGGTGTTTGTGACACATGCCGGCATTGATGGGAATTCCAGGCTAATAACGTACCTTCAACTGGAGCACAGACAACACAGCTTTGACAGTGTTGAAATATTTTGTCCAAGCCACCTGCCTGTATGGGTTACCCTCCAGAGTAAGATCCGACCATGGTGGTGAAAACACTGGTTGCTCTTTTAATGAACCTACTGCAGGGACAAGACACCAAAATTATTTCTAGCTCCAGCCAACACCCCCTCACAATTTACTCACACCTCCCATGGCCTGATTATCCACCAACAGGGGCCCTTTTTGGATTATCATTTTGGCATAGGAACTTTCCTTTCCTATCCTAACCGAGTGAGATGAGCCGGTAGCACCTGGAGCAAAGATCGTCTAAATTTTAATAATGCTTAGGAAAGGTTCTGACCATCCTTTACGAAAGGAAAGGAGATATATTATGCAGCAGGAATATTTAAAGGGGAAGTCTTTTTTTATGTTGTTGTTATTGTTGTTGTCGTCGACCCCACCCGTGCCCCGACATTGGGGGACCGGGCCCACACTCCGTCTCCCGGATCCCCAGACCCCCCTCCTCCGCCCAGCGGGCGAGCAGGGCCGCCACTCCGCTTGGGTTTCGCCAGAGGTCCTCCGGAGTCAGTGTGGTGGGTATGTTTGTGCAGGTGAACAGGTATTGTGTGTCGTGCACTTGCGTGCCGCATAGCGCACAGAGTGGTGTTGGGTGTGTGTCCGGTGTAATGTTGTGTAGGTAGGAGTGGAGGGCTGGTGATTTGTTGGTTCGGAGTTGTGCTAGGAGTTGTCTGGTTCTGTGTGGTAGGTCTTGCTCTGATGGGTCTATTTCTGGTGCTGGTGCATGTATTACTTTGTTGTGTTGTCTGGTGTCCAAGTGTGTTTGTACAAAGTGGGTGTGTATGTCTTTCATGTTCTGTTTTATGGTGTCGTTGTTGGTGTCCTGTGGTGCTGTGTCTTTGTTGTGTGTGTAGTTGTTGTTGTGGAAGATTGTTTGTTTCTTTTGTCTGGGTGGTGGTGGTTGTTGAGTGAGTGGGTGTAGTGGGTGGGTTGGGTGTTGGGCTTTTTGTCTGATTTGCGATGCGTGTAGTTTTAGATGGGTGTTCAGTGGGAGAGTTTTTGTTTCCTCATGCAAGTGTTGTATGTTTGTGTCTTGTGTGCATCCTGTTGCTATTCTGAGTGCTGTGTTCTGTGTGGTCTGGAGTTTTGTCTTGTTTGTGTCCGATAGTGTTGGTGACCATATAGTGTTTGCGTATTCGAGGCGTGTGAGTGTGGTTGCTTTGTATGTGGTGAGTATAGTTTCTTTGGATTTTCCCCAGTGAGTGGTTGTTAAGGCTTTAAGTATTTTGTTTGATTGCTTGGCGCGGGTTAGAGTGTGTTGTGTGTGTTTTGAGAAGGTGAGTTTGGGGTCCCATGTTAATCCCAGTATTTTGGGTTCGCGGACTGTGGGTAGGGTGGTGTTATCTATTTGTAAAGTGAGCCTGTTGCTGTATTCTGCCGGATCCGGTGTGAACAGAGTGGTGGTGGTTTTGTCTGCGTTGAGTGTGAGTTGGTTCTGTTTTGTCCAGTTGTATATGTCGTGGAGATATTTTTGTACTTGTTGTTGTGCCTGTTGTGGTTTGACATGTGTGGATAGAATGGTGATGTCGTCTGCATATGTAACTGTGTGTACATTTGGAGGTGGTTGTGGTAAGTCTGCCATGTATATGTTGAATAGTGTTGGTGAAAGTACTCCCCCCTGTGGTACCCCCGTTTTCGTGTTTCTATGTTCTGATGTTTCCCCCCGGTATTGAGTGTATTGTCTGCGTCCCCTTATGTAGTTGAAGATGTATTTGATGATGATGTTTGGGGTGTTAGTGTTGTTGAGTTTGTTTGTGAGTGTGTGTAGGTTTACCGTGTCAAAGGCTTTGGACATGTCTAGGGCTATGGCAACTGTTTGTTGTGGTGGTTTTTGTTGATTGAAACCTGTGGCTATGATGTTGTGTATGTGGTGTAGTGCTGTGGTTGTGGAGTGTTGTTTTCGGAAGCCGTGTTGGTGAGAGGGTAGTTGAGTGTTGTTGGTAATGAAGGGTAGTATTACCTTTTCCATTGTTTTGGCTATTGGGCTGAGTAGTGCTATTGGTCTGTAAGATGGGCCGAGTGCGTGGTTTTTGTTGGGTTTTGGTATTGGGATTATTTTTGCAGTCTTCCATATTGCGGGGATGGTGTTGGTGTTGAGTGATGTGTTGTAAGTGTGTGTGAGTAGTGTTATTGGTTTGGGGCCTAGGTGTTTCAGATGTCTGATGTTTATGTTGTCTGGGCCTGTGGAGTTGTTGCTTTTGGAGCGTTGTAGTGCTTGTTTGACTTGTTGTTCTGTGATGGTTATGGGCGTGGTGTTGAGTTTTCGTATTTTGCGTTGTAGTTGTCTGTATGTTCTGTTGGTTTTGTGTTGTATTATGTTGGTGAATTGTTTGTTGAATGCTCGTGCTTTCTGTTTGTTGGATATTGCCGTGTGTTGTCCGAACTGTATTGTGGTGTTTTCTGGTGCTTTTTGTTCTTTGTTTGATAGTCTTGTTACTGTGTTCCAGAGTATGTGTTGTTTGTGTCTGTGGTTCCATGCATCCGTTAAGTGTTCTTTCCATAGCTGTTGTTTGTGTTTTTGGATTTGTGTGTCTATTTCTTTGTTTAGGTCTGTGATGCGTGGGTCTTGGTGGTTTTGTTGTCTGATGTCGTTTCTTTGGCTGATGAGTGTTCTGATGTGTTGTGGTAGGAGAAGTGATTTGCTTTTTATTTTTCCGTGGGGTATGTGGTGTTTGTCTGCTGTAAGTATGAGGTTTGTGAGCATGGTGTTGGCTGTGTGGATGTTGTCAGGTATGGTTATGTTCTCCAGTGCTGATTCTATTTCAGAGGTGTATCCTTCCCAGTCTGCTTTCCTGTAATTTGTGTAAGTTTGAAGGTGTTGTTGTAGGCGGAAAGGAGCACGCGTGTTGTGTGTGATTTTGATAGGAAGGTGGTCTGAACTGAGTGCGTGTATTGTGGTCCATGTTGTTCTGTTTGTGATGCTGTTGCTGGCTGTTGTGATGTTGGTTGTTGGTTGATGTTTGTAGGTTTTCTGGTGGGTGTGTTTGCGTTTAGAGTGATTTGTTGGGAGTTTTGTAGTATGTCTGCAATGTGGGTGCCTCTGTGGTCGTCGTAGGGAGAGTGCCATTGTGTTGAGTGAGCGTTGATGTCTGCGGTTAGAATGGTGTTGTTCAGCGAGTTTATGTATTGGAAGGTGTTGGTGATGTCTGTGTCTTCTGTGGCGTGGTCTGGTCGGGTGGTATCTCTGGGGGGTATATACATGTTGCATATGTGTAGTCTTTTGTGGTTGGTTATGTGAATCTTTACGGTTTGAATTTCTGTAGTGTTGGTGTTAATGTTGTTGGGGATGTTCATGGGAGTGAATGTGACTGATTTGTGAATGTATGTGAGCAGTCCTCCTCCTCCCTTGTGTTCTCTGTCTTTCCTAATGCTGGTGTAGTTGGTGAGACGAGGTGTGTTGTGTTGTTTTTCTAGTTTGGTTTCTTGTATGGTGATGATGTCTGCGTGCTGTTGTGAGGCGAGTTCTTCTAGTTCTGTTTTCTTGTTTTGGATGCCGTTGATGTTTATTTGTAGTATGGTCAGTGTGTGTTTGTTGTTTTTGTTGGTGGGTGTTGTTCTTTGTGGGTTGTTCGGGGGTTGTGGTGTTGGGGTGTTTGTTGTTTGCGTGTGTGTTCTGCATGTCCACGTGTTTGTGTATTGGCGGGTGGTGATGCCGGAGCAATGTCTGTGTATCCAGTGTGGGTGTGTTGAGTTGCATCTGAGTGAGGTTTGTCTGCGTGTGATGATTCTATTGCAGCTATTGCAGGTCCAGGTTTGGGGGGGTGGTCTTGTGTTTGTTGTATCTCTGTTGGAGTTGTCTGTCCGTGTTGCGTTTGAGGGTAGTGTTGGTGAGGCGAGTGTGTTGTTTTGGTCTGTTTGTGCTCTGCTGCCTGTTGGTGTCCTACGAGGTGTTGTTGTTCGTGGTGGTGTTTTGGGATGTAGTCTGCATTTCCATGTTATGTTGTATTGTCTAGTGTTTATGTTTGTGCAATGTTTGTGTACCCAGTGTGGTGTGTGGTGGTTGCATCTGAAGGATGTCTGTCTTCTTGTAATCTGTTGTGTGCAAATGTCGCATGTCCAGGTAGTTTGTTGTGTGTGTGTTTGTTGCGTGCGTGAGAGTGTCTGTGTGGGCCCCGGATTTGTCTCTATGTCCCCCGCCTGGAGCAAAAGGTCCGCCCGCCACCCTGCCAGGTTCAGGGGGCGGTTAGCCGAAAAAAAAAAAAAACGGCCGTAAGGGCACCCCGTTCGGGGTGCAGGGATTGGTTCCTTGATTTGTCCCCCCGTTCGGGGGGAACCCTCCAACTGCGAGTAAGCCAAGGAGTTTGGAGGTACAGCGGGTTGACAGCAGTGTGATCGAGCAGATTAGATAGAGTAGAATTTGAATGGGGCTTCACTGATTTATTTCATACAATTCATATCTAAAACACAGTTGAAAAATATTTGATTGTTAAAATATTTAAATACAAGAACTATATCAAGAAATTAACAAAACATAGTTTTTTTAGTTAGGAGAAAAGTCTAAAAACATATCACAAATGACAAACGTTGTGCCTCTCCTCCTCCTGTTCTTCAATGAAGCTGATCACCCTCCAGCTCCCGTTAGAAACATCGTGCTGCTGAAGGTGTGCCGGCAGAATGGTTGTGATACAGGAGGTGCTGTGGACTCTCCCAGAAACGAGGACCTAGTTTAGTTGTAGATCCAGTAAAACATAGTGCAAATGTGACATTATTTATAATGCACAGTTACAGTCTTGTGAATATTAAAAAATGTACTTCATGTAATGCAGGAAGCGAATATTTCAAACGAACTAAGGCAGCAAACAGTAAGAGCAAAATCGTGTTCCAAACATTAACTCTTTTTTTAAATGTCAATTAGCTTGTGAGTAATAAGACAAAATGTGACTGTCAGACAGAGAACTGTCAGAGCAAACGGCAGATTTTAGAAAGTCCTGCCGAAATAAATCTGCACCCGACTGCGACTGTCAGCGTTGAACTGCCGCCATTGCTGTCAAAGTCAGACACATCTCCAAAATTGTTGGAGCAAATTTTTAAGCAGGCTTCATCTTGATAAATTGACCACGTATTTGACATTTACACCATAACGTTACCGCCTAAAATAATCGTAAAACAAAATTTTGTGTAACAACAAGAGTAATATGTACCCCAAAAGCTTTCAAAGCGTCTGAAAGTTTTCTCCTCCGTTTTTGTTGGGGCTTGGCTCGAAATGCATCATGTTTGGCCGCCCGAAGTCCACGTGTCTGTCGGACGTGCTCTCATTGGTCTACAATACCATCACGGATGAATAAATACTCAAAGGGCTTGCCAGGCAAGCCCTTTGAACCCTTTAAATACTCAATGGGCTTGCCTGGCAAGCCCTTTGAGTATTTATTCCATATTGCCCACTAGTTCACTAGTAAGGTCATTTTGACGCTTACTAGTGAACATGTAAGGCCATAAATGTGCCCACTAGTTCACTAGTAAGATCATTTTGAGGCTTACTAGTTGACATGTAAGCCACAAAACGCCCGCTAGTTCACTAGTAAGATAATTTTGAGGCTTCTAGTGAACATGTAAGCCACAAAACGCTCACTAGTTCACTAGTAAGATCATTTTGACACTTATTTATGAACATGTCAGCCACAAAACGCTCACTCGTTCACTAGTAAGATCATTTTGACGCTTACTAGTGAACATGTAAGCCACAAAACGCCCACTAGTTCACTAGTAAGGTCATTTTGACGCTTACTAGTGAACATGTAAGCCACAAAACGCCCACTAGTTCACTAGTAAGATCATTTTGACGCTTACTAGTGAACATGTAAGGCCATAAATGTGCCCACTAGTTCACTAGTAAGTTCATTTTGAGGCTTACTAGTTGACATGTAAGCCACACATCGCCTACTAGTTCACTAGTAAGATCATTTTGAGGCTTACTAGTGAACATGTAAGCCACAAAACGCCCAATAGTTCACTAGTAAGATCATTTTGACGCTTACTAGTGAACATGTAAGCCACAAAACGCTCACTAGTTTACTAGTAAGGTCATTTTGACGCTTACTAGTGAACATGTAAGCCACAAAACGCTCACTAGTTCACTAGTAAGGTCATTTTGACGCTTACTAGTGAACATGTAAGCCGCAAAACGCCCACTAGTTCACTAATAAGATTATTTTGACGCTTACTACTGAACATTTAAGGCCATAAATGTGCCCACTAGTTCACTGGTAAGATGATTTTGACGCTTACTAGTGAACATGTAAGGCCATAAATGTGCCCACTTGTAGTGCTAGTGACATTACACTGTACTTGCATTAAATGCAAATAAGGATGATTACGAAAACATGTAACGGTATCCTATTGGCTGTACGTTTCAAAATAGTGTCATCCCACCAGTCAGGGCTCATGATTTTGGAAATTCTGTGCCCACTTAGTTTTTTAAAACAACAATGGCGGACAGTGTCCTGAGACGTATTCGGCGAAGGTGCAGGGCAATAGAGAGTGCCTGTCATCAAGGGTCTGCCGGTGAAAGTGAAGCACGCGCGATAAACATTTCAATTGCTAATTTAAGAAGAGTTGGTGACCAGTTTAGCGCTGATACTATTCAAAGTTTGATTCAAAGTCCAATAGATCTCCGATCTGTCATCATTGCGGGACCCACTCCTAATGGTGGACGTGTTTGTTCCCATGTGGCACATCGTTTGCACACAGGTAAAATGGCTACCATTTTTTGTCATTGGTTTTTCGTATGTATTTTTATTCAAACTACACACGGGTTTTACTGACGACTTGCTGTGACTTACCTTCTATCACCCTGTCAAACGTCGTTTTATACCAGTGGTTTTCCTGCAAATCAGTAGACTATTAAGTAACGCGATGGCTGTACACTTTTAAGCAATAACTAGTGATCTTTTAGTTATTCAATTATAAGTTTGAATTATTTTTTTCTTGAGTAAAATGGTTAGAGAAAATAGCTGCTCGTGGTTTTGAAGCTGCATATACTTTTATGTACATCTGTGTCTATATGCCTGTACTGTATACAGTATATAAAAAACACGTAGTGATTCGTTTGCTTGAATTCCTTAATCCTTTTATTTCCATACTTTAGGTAGACGAGGAAGACCAGCACTTGACATTACAAGTGATCAAATTGAACTGCTCCCCACTCAGGGCTTTACAGTGAGAGCCATCACTGAGATGTTGTGTTGTTCCTCTTCATACCTGCATAAAAAAATGAAGTTTTTTCAGATTTCAGCCAGAAATAGATTTACTCCCATTCATGATGTTGACCTGGAAGAGCATGTCAGAAGATTGCACAGCCAATTTCCCAGATCAGGCTCGGAAGCAAGTGTTCTGCTACATACTCTTGTCCCTTCATGTATATATCATTATATTCATTGTGAAAGTGTACTTTCTTTATTGTGTTGTTTTATGAACCTGTTGCAGATGATGAGGGCATACCTGCGTGCTGATGGTATTGTAGTACAAAGAAAAAGAGTTCGAGAAATCCTCAACCGTATTGAGCCAGCTGCTGCAGCCCAGAGATGGAGCCAGACTGTGGCTAGAAGAACATACTATGTGCCATTCCCCAATAGTTTATGGCACATAGATGGGCATATGCGTCTCATTCGGTAATAAGGGATCATCTTATATTTGTACTCGTGGGAGCATTAGAAAGCCATATTGTATGGACAGCACAGATTAAATTGAATTTTATCATTTGTATATCCAAGTTACACAAACTCCAAATTGCCTCCATGTAGTCTTAAGTGCACAGCAATACCTTCTCTACCGAGATGATATTTCAAACAAGATATGAAACTTGATTGTTTTCTTGTATTTAATCATTATTCTTTTCATGTTTGTTTTACAGGTGGGTGTTTGTGACACATGCCGGCATTGATGGGAATTCCAGGCTAATAACGTACCTTCAACTGGAGCACAGACAACACAGCTTTGACAGTGTTGAAATATTTTGTCCAAGCCACCTGCCTGTATGGGTTACCCTCCAGAGTAAGATCCGACCATGGTGGTGAAAACACTGGTTGCTCTTTTAATGAACCTACTGCAGGGACAAGACACCAAAATTATTTCTAGCTCCAGCCAACACCCCCTCACAATTTACTCACACCTCCCATGGCCTGATTATCCACCAACAGGGGCCCTTTTTGGATTATCATTTTGGCATAGGAACTTTCCTTTCCTATCCTAACCGAGTGAGATGAGCCGGTAGCACCTGGAGCAAAGATCGTCTAAATTTTAATAATGCTTAGGAAAGGTTCTGACCATCCTTTACGAAAGGAAAGGAGATATATTATGCAGCAGGAATATTTAAAGGGGAAGTCTTTTTTTATGTTGTTGTTATTGTTGTTGTCGTCGACCCCACCCGTGCCCCGACATTGGGGGACCGGGCCCACACTCCGTCTCCCGGATCCCCAGACCCCCCTCCTCCGCCCAGCGGGCGAGCAGGGCCGCCACTCCGCTTGGGTTTCGCCAGAGGTCCTCCGGAGTCAGTGTGGTGGGTATGTTTGTGCAGGTGAACAGGTATTGTGTGTCGTGCACTTGCGTGCCGCATAGCGCACAGAGTGGTGTTGGGTGTGTGTCCGGTGTAATGTTGTGTAGGTAGGAGTGGAGGGCTGGTGATTTGTTGGTTCGGAGTTGTGCTAGGAGTTGTCTGGTTCTGTGTGGTAGGTCTTGCTCTGATGGGTCTATTTCTGGTGCTGGTGCATGTATTACTTTGTTGTGTTGTCTGGTGTCCAAGTGTGTTTGTACAAAGTGGGTGTGTATGTCTTTCATGTTCTGTTTTATGGTGTCGTTGTTGGTGTCCTGTGGTGCTGTGTCTTTGTTGTGTGTGTAGTTGTTGTTGTGGAAGATTGTTTGTTTCTTTTGTCTGGGTGGTGGTGGTTGTTGAGTGAGTGGGTGTAGTGGGTGGGTTGGGTGTTGGGCTTTTTGTCTGATTTGCGATGCGTGTAGTTTTAGATGGGTGTTCAGTGGGAGAGTTTTTGTTTCCTCATGCAAGTGTTGTATGTTTGTGTCTTGTGTGCATCCTGTTGCTATTCTGAGTGCTGTGTTCTGTGTGGTCTGGAGTTTTGTCTTGTTTGTGTCCGATAGTGTTGGTGACCATATAGTGTTTGCGTATTCGAGGCGTGTGAGTGTGGTTGCTTTGTATGTGGTGAGTATAGTTTCTTTGGATTTTCCCCAGTGAGTGGTTGTTAAGGCTTTAAGTATTTTGTTTGATTGCTTGGCGCGGGTTAGAGTGTGTTGTGTGTGTTTTGAGAAGGTGAGTTTGGGGTCCCATGTTAATCCCAGTATTTTGGGTTCGCGGACTGTGGGTAGGGTGGTGTTATCTATTTGTAAAGTGAGCCTGTTGCTGTATTCTGCCGGATCCGGTGTGAACAGAGTGGTGGTGGTTTTGTCTGCGTTGAGTGTGAGTTGGTTCTGTTTTGTCCAGTTGTATATGTCGTGGAGATATTTTTGTACTTGTTGTTGTGCCTGTTGTGGTTTGACATGTGTGGATAGAATGGTGATGTCGTCTGCATATGTAACTGTGTGTACATTTGGAGGTGGTTGTGGTAAGTCTGCCATGTATATGTTGAATAGTGTTGGTGAAAGTACTCCCCCCTGTGGTACCCCCGTTTTCGTGTTTCTATGTTCTGATGTTTCCCCCCGGTATTGAGTGTATTGTCTGCGTCCCCTTATGTAGTTGAAGATGTATTTGATGATGATGTTTGGGGTGTTAGTGTTGTTGAGTTTGTTTGTGAGTGTGTGTAGGTTTACCGTGTCAAAGGCTTTGGACATGTCTAGGGCTATGGCAACTGTTTGTTGTGGTGGTTTTTGTTGATTGAAACCTGTGGCTATGATGTTGTGTATGTGGTGTAGTGCTGTGGTTGTGGAGTGTTGTTTTCGGAAGCCGTGTTGGTGAGAGGGTAGTTGAGTGTTGTTGGTAATGAAGGGTAGTATTACCTTTTCCATTGTTTTGGCTATTGGGCTGAGTAGTGCTATTGGTCTGTAAGATGGGCCGAGTGCGTGGTTTTTGTTGGGTTTTGGTATTGGGATTATTTTTGCAGTCTTCCATATTGCGGGGATGGTGTTGGTGTTGAGTGATGTGTTGTAAGTGTGTGTGAGTAGTGTTATTGGTTTGGGGCCTAGGTGTTTCAGATGTCTGATGTTTATGTTGTCTGGGCCTGTGGAGTTGTTGCTTTTGGAGCGTTGTAGTGCTTGTTTGACTTGTTGTTCTGTGATGGTTATGGGCGTGGTGTTGAGTTTTCGTATTTTGCGTTGTAGTTGTCTGTATGTTCTGTTGGTTTTGTGTTGTATTATGTTGGTGAATTGTTTGTTGAATGCTCGTGCTTTCTGTTTGTTGGATATTGCCGTGTGTTGTCCGAACTGTATTGTGGTGTTTTCTGGTGCTTTTTGTTCTTTGTTTGATAGTCTTGTTACTGTGTTCCAGAGTATGTGTTGTTTGTGTCTGTGGTTCCATGCATCCGTTAAGTGTTCTTTCCATAGCTGTTGTTTGTGTTTTTGGATTTGTGTGTCTATTTCTTTGTTTAGGTCTGTGATGCGTGGGTCTTGGTGGTTTTGTTGTCTGATGTCGTTTCTTTGGCTGATGAGTGTTCTGATGTGTTGTGGTAGGAGAAGTGATTTGCTTTTTATTTTTCCGTGGGGTATGTGGTGTTTGTCTGCTGTAAGTATGAGGTTTGTGAGCATGGTGTTGGCTGTGTGGATGTTGTCAGGTATGGTTATGTTCTCCAGTGCTGATTCTATTTCAGAGGTGTATCCTTCCCAGTCTGCTTTCCTGTAATTTGTGTAAGTTTGAAGGTGTTGTTGTAGGCGGAAAGGAGCACGCGTGTTGTGTGTGATTTTGATAGGAAGGTGGTCTGAACTGAGTGCGTGTATTGTGGTCCATGTTGTTCTGTTTGTGATGCTGTTGCTGGCTGTTGTGATGTTGGTTGTTGGTTGATGTTTGTAGGTTTTCTGGTGGGTGTGTTTGCGTTTAGAGTGATTTGTTGGGAGTTTTGTAGTATGTCTGCAATGTGGGTGCCTCTGTGGTCGTCGTAGGGAGAGTGCCATTGTGTTGAGTGAGCGTTGATGTCTGCGGTTAGAATGGTGTTGTTCAGCGAGTTTATGTATTGGAAGGTGTTGGTGATGTCTGTGTCTTCTGTGGCGTGGTCTGGTCGGGTGGTATCTCTGGGGGGTATATACATGTTGCATATGTGTAGTCTTTTGTGGTTGGTTATGTGAATCTTTACGGTTTGAATTTCTGTAGTGTTGGTGTTAATGTTGTTGGGGATGTTCATGGGAGTGAATGTGTATCTACTGTATATCTATAAAAAAAATCCTCGTCTCACCCCTCAGGTGGTGTCCATCCCTCATTCAGCTGGGGTCCTCTACCAGAGGCCAGGAAACTTGAGGGTTCTGCGCAGTATCCTTGCCGTTCCCAGCACTGCACATTTCTGGACTGAGATGTCCGATGTTGTTCCCGGGATCTGTTGCAACCACTCATCATCTAGTTTGGGGGTCACTGCCCCGAGTGCTCCGACCACCACAGGCACGACTGTCCCCTTTACCTTCCAGGCTCTCTCCAGCTCCTCTCTGAGCCCTTGGGATTTCTCGAGTTTCTCGTGTTCCTTCTTTCTGATGTTTCCAGCACTTGGGACCGCTACATCCACTACAACGGCTTTCCTCTGCCCTTTATCTATCATCAGGATATCTGGTTGGTTCGCCATTACCATCTTGTCAGTCTGGATCTGGAAGTCCCATAGGATCTTCGCTCTGTCATTCTCCACCACCTTCGGAGGTGTTTCCCATTTTGACCTTGGGGTTTCCAGTCCGTACTCCGCACAGATGTTTCGGTAGACTATGCCAGCCACCTGGTTATGGCGTTCCATATAGGCTTTCCCTGCCAGCACCTTACACCCTGCAGTTATGTGTTAGATCGTCTCAGGTGCCTCTTTGCACAACCTACACCTTGGGTCTTGTCTGGTGTGGTATATCTGGGCCTCAATGGCTCTAGTGCTCAGGGCCTGCTCCTGAGCAGCCAGGATGAGTGCCTCTGTACTGTCCTTCAGGCCAGCCCTCTCTAGCCACTGATGGGAATTCTTGAGATCGGCCACTTCAGTTATGGTCCGGTGGTACATCCCGTGTAGGGGCTTGTCCTCCGATGATGGTCCCTCTTCCAGCGCCTCATCCTCTGTTGCCCATTGTCTGAGACATTCTCTGAGTACGTCATCCGTTGGAGCCTTCTCCTTGATGTATTCATGGAGCTTGGATGTTTCATCCTGGACAGTGGCTCTCACACTCACTAGTCCCCAGCCGCTTTCCTTGTTGCCAGTTCAAGGTTGCCATTGGCTTGTGGTACACCGAGGTACTTGTAGCTGTCCTCAATGTCTGCTATTGTTCCTTCGGGGAGTGAGACCCCTTCAGTCCGGACTACCGTTCCTCTCTTAGTCACCATCCGACTATCACATCCCGATGTCGCTGCTGTAGATCCTGGTTGTGTGGATCAGGGAGTCTATGTCCCTTTCACTCTTAGCATACAGCTTTATGTCATCCATGTAGAGGAGGTGACTGATCGTAGCTTCATTTCTGAGGCTGTATCCATAGCCTGTCTTGGTGATTACTTGGCTTAGGGAGTTCAGTCCTATGCAGAACAGCAATGGGGAGAGTGCATCACCTTGGTATATGCCACATTTGATGGACACTTGGGTAAGTGGCTTGCCATTGGCTTCAAGTGTGGTTTTCCACATCCTCATCAAGTTCGCAACGAAGGCTCTTAGGGTCCTGTTCACCTTATACACATCCAAGCATTCAGTGATCCATGTATGTGGCATCGAGTCATAGGCTTTCTTTTAATCAATCCAGGCTGTGCACAGGTTGGTACATCGGGACCTGCAGTCTTGTGCGACTGTTCTGTCAACCAGGAGCTGATGTTTGGCTCCCCTGGTATCTCTACCAATGCCCTTCCGTGCTTCGCTCATGTATTGATCCATGTGTGCACTTATCTTAGCCGCAACATGAGCTTCCAAAATTGTGGAGGGACAGGTTATTGGCCGATAGTTGGATGCGACTGCACCCTTTGAGGGATCTTTCATGATAAGGATCGTTCGCCCTTCGGTTAGCCATCCTGGGTGAGTCCCATCCCTAGGCAGCTGGTTCATTTGTGCTGCTGGGCGCTCATGGAGTGCTGTGAGTCTCTTTAGCCAGTAAGTGTGGACCATGTCCGGGCCTGGTGCTGTCCAGTTCTTCATATTTGAGACTATTTCCTTTATGTCTGCCACTGTTATGGTAATTGGGTTCTGTTCAGGGAGGTGTCTGTGCTCCTCTCGTTGGGTGACCAGCCATTGTGCACTGCTGTTATGTGCAACCTCCTTCTCCCATCTGCCTCTCCAGTACCTTTCAGTTTCCAGTCTTGGTGGATCAGCTCTGTTGTTAGGACCCTGCCACTGAGCGTACACTTTCGCAGGTTGTGTTGCAAACAGCCTGTTTATTCGTCTGGCCTCATTCTCTTTCGTGTACCGCTTTAGGCGGCTGGACAAGGCTTGGAGCCTTTGTTTCGAGTGTTTCATATATGGTCATCTGGATGTACCTCTCAGGATCGGCCTTTTCATCACACCTCTCTGGACCTCAGTCAATTGACTCACATCTTTCCGAGCCGCCTTGATCTTAGCCTCCAACCGTCTTTTCCATGGTCGGTAATGTATCTCATGGCTTCCATGGTTGCTCTTATAGCCAAGCATCTCAAGGATCACTGATGCTGAAGCGTATATCAGTTCATTTCCGTGATCGTTACGGTAAGGATCGCCCTCAGTGCTGAATTCACACTTTCCAAGAGACTTTTAGGTGGTACTTCACATAGCCGTTGTAATCGGATTCTAGGTTTCCCAGCTTTCATTCTTGCCATGATCTTAGCCTTCAGGTCAGTTGCTGCCTCGCTCAGCATTTCATTCATTGGGGCTGGCCTCCCAATCTCATCATCTGCATTCACTCTGGTATGAACTCCTCCTCTGATCTGGCAGCCTGGGGCCCCTCACCATGGAACCTGCGTTGTACCTCATCAATCTCAAGTTGTGACAGCAGTTGCCGTTTGTGGATGTTGGAACACTGAGTTACGAGTTGTTTCGTGGCCACCCGTGACTGTGGGTTTCGAAGTAACCATTTAGCCCACATTCTCTCCATGTAACCTCTCTGACTAGGCTTGCTTGAGTAGTAGCATTCCAACAGAGCCATGTTATTGCATCTTGCCCATCTCTGCTCCATTTTTCATCAAGGTGCTCTGGTTCCCCAGCACCTGACGCAGACCTTGTTTGGCCGGGCGACGTCTGAGCTGGCATGTCATTCATTTTATTGTCTCTCATCATTGTATGAGGTACGCATTAGCGTGAAGGCTCTTGCCCAAGGACCCACACTGGATGGTGTTATGTGCTCATTTTTTGCCCCAAGTGGGGAGCGGAGGGACGGGCGCTGGGGGGGGGACCATCGTGGTGGGGCGGGCCCCTACGCGGGATGTGCCACCGGACCGTGGCTGAGGTGGCTGATCTCAAGAAGTCCTATCGGTGGCTGGAGGGGACTGGCCTGGGGGACAGCGCAGGGGCGCTCATCCTGGCTGCTCAGGAGCGGGCCTTGGGCGCCGGAGCCGTCGAGGCCCGGATGTGCCGCGCCGGACAGGACCCGGGGTGTGGGTTGTGCGGGGAGGCGCCTGGGACGATCCGGCACGTGGCTGCGGGGTGTGGGATGCTGGCAGGGGGGGCCTGCGTGGAGCGCCATGGCCAGGTGGCTGGCGTGGTCTGCCGAGGCATCTGTGCGGAGTGTGGACTGGGGGCCCCGGGGTCGGAGTGGGGGGCACCTCCGAGGGTGGTGGAGGGTGGCGGAGCGGGGATCCTGTGGGACTTCCGGATCCAGACTGGTGGGATGGTGGTGGCGAGCCAGCCAGATGTCGTGGTCGTGGATGGGGGGCGGAGGAGGGCCGTTGTGGTGGATGTGGCGGTCCCAGGTGGTGGAGGCATCGGGAGGGGGGAGCATGGGGGGGCTCGGGGGGTACCAGGGGCTCGGGGAGGGGCTGGGGAGGGCCTGGGGGGTGGGGGTGGCGGTAGTGTGAGGGTAGTGTTGGTGAGGCGAGTGTGTTGTTTTGGTCTGTTTGTGCTCTGCTGCCTGTTGGTGTCCTACGAGGTGTTGTTGTTCGTGGTGGTGTTTTGGGATGTAGTCTGCATTTCCATGTTATGTTGTATTGTCTAGTGTTTATGTTTGTGCAATGTTTGTGTACCCAGTGTGGTGTGTGGTGGTTGCATCTGAAGGATGTCTGTCTTCTTGTAATCTGTTGTGTGCAAATGTCGCATGTCCAGGTAGTTTGTTGTGTGTGTGTTTGTTGCGTGCGTGAGAGTGTCTGTGTGGGCCCCGGATTTGTCTCTATGTCCCCCGCCTGGAGCAAAAGGTCCGCCCGCCACCCTGCCAGGTTCAGGGGGCGGTTAGCCGAAAAAAAAAAAAACGGCCGTAAGGGCACCCCGTTCGGGGTGCAGGGATTGGTTCCTTGATTTGTCCCCCCGTTCGGGGGGAACCCTCCAACTGCGAGTAAGCCAAGGAGTTTGGAGGTACAGCGGGTTGACAGCAGTGTGATCGAGCAGATTAGATAGAGTAGAATTTGAATGGGGCTTCACTGATTTATTTCATACAATTAATATCTAAAACACAGTTGAAAAATATTTGATTGTTAAAATATTTAAATACAAGAACTATATCAAGAAATTAACAAAACATAGTTTTTTTAGTTAGGAGAAAAGTCTAAAAACATATCACAAATGACAAACGTTGTGCCTCTCCTCCTCCTGTTCTTCAATGAAGCTGATCACCCTCCAGCTCCCGTTAGAAACATCGTGCTGCTGAAGGTGTGCCGGCAGAATGGTTGTGATACAGGAGGTGCTGTGGACTCTTCCAGAAACGAGGACCTAGTTTAGTTGTAGATCCAGTAAAACATAGTGCAAATGTGACATTATTTATAATGCACAGTTACAGTCTTGTGAATATTAAAAAATGTACTTCATGTAATGCAGGAAGCGAATATTTCAAACGAACTAAGGCAGCAAACAGTAAGAGCAAAATCGTGTTCCAAACATTAACTCTTTTTTTAAATGTCAATTAGCTTGTGAGTAATAAGACAAAATGTGACTGTCAGACAGAGAACTGTCAGAGCAAACGGCAGATTTTAGAAAGTCCTGCCGAAATAAATCTGCACCCGACTGCGACTGTCAGCGTTGAACTGCCGCCATTGCTGTCAAAGTCAGACACATCTCCAAAATTGTTGGAGCAAATTTTTAAGCAGGCTTCATCTTGATAAATTGACCACGTATTTGACATTTACACCATAACGTTACCGCCTAAAATAATCGTAAAACAAAATTTTGTGTAACAACAAGAGTAATATGTACCCCAAAAGCTTTCAAAGCGTCTGAAAGTTTTCTCCTCCGTTTTTGTTGGGGCTTGGCTCGAAATGCATCATGATTGGCCGCCCGAAGTCCACGTGTCTGTCGGACGTGCTCTCATTGGTCTACAATACCATCACGGATGAATAAATACTCAAAGGGCTTGCCAGGCAAGCCCTTTGAACCCTTTAAATACTCAATGGGCTTGCCTGGCAAGCCCTTTGAGTATTTATTCCATATTGCCCACTAGTTCACTAGTAAGGTCATTTTGACGCTTACTAGTGAACATGTAAGGCCATAAATGTGCCCACTAGTTCACTAGTAAGATCATTTTGAGGCTTACTAGTTGACATGTAAGCCACAAAACGCCCGCTAGTTCACTAGTAAGATAATTTTGAGGCTTCTAGTGAACATGTAAGCCACAGAACGCCCACTAGTTCACTAGTAAGATCATTTTGACGCTTACTAGTGAACATGTAAGCCACAAAACGCTCACTAGTTCACTAGTAAGATCATTTTGACACTTATTTATGAACATGTCAGCCACAAAACGCTCACTCGTTCACTAGTAAGATCATTTTGACGCTTACTAGTGAACATGTAAGCCACAAAACGCCCACTAGTTCACTAGTAAGGTCATTTTGACGCTTACTAGTGAACATGTAAGCCACAAAACGCCCACTAGTTCACTAGTAAGATCATTTTGACGCTTACTAGTGAACATGTAAGGCCATAAATGTGCCCACTAGTTCACTAGTAAGTTCATTTTGAGGCTTACTAGTTGACATGTAAGCCACACATCGCCTACTAGTTCACTAGTAAGATCATTTTGAGGCTTACTAGTGAACATGTAAGCCACAAAACGCCCAATAGTTCACTAGTAAGATCATTTTGACGCTTACTAGTGAACATGTAAGCCACAAAACGCTCACTAGTTTACTAGTAAGGTCATTTTGACGCTTACTAGTGAACATGTAAGCCACAAAACGCTCACTAGTTCACTAGTAAGGTCATTTTGACGCTTACTAGTGAACATGTAAGCCGCAAAACGCCCACTAGTTCACTAATAAGATTATTTTGACGCTTACTACTGAACATTTAAGGCCATAAATGTGCCCACTAGTTCACTGGTAAGATGATTTTGACGCTTACTAGTGAACATGTAAGGCCATAAATGTGCCCACTTGTAGTGCTAGTGACATTACACTGTACTTGCATTAAATGCAAATAAGGATGATTACGAAAACATGTAACGGTATCCTATTGGCTGTACGTTTCAAAATAGTGTCATCCCACCAGTCAGGGCTCATGATTTTGGAAATTCTGTGCCCACTTAGTTTTTTAAAACAACAATGGCGGACAGTGTCCTGAGACGTATTCGGCGAAGGTGCAGGGCAATAGAGAGTGCCTGTCATCAAGGGTCTGCCGGTGAAAGTGAAGCACGCGCGATAAACATTTCAATTGCTAATTTAAGAAGAGTTAGTGACCAGTTTAGCGCTGATACTATTCAAAGTTTGATTCAAAGTCCAATAGATCTCCGATCTGTCATCATTGCGGGACCCACTCCTAATGGTGGACGTGTTTGTTCCCATGTGGCACATCGTTTGCACACAGGTAAAATGGCTACCATTTTTTGTCATTGGTTTTTCGTATGTATTTTTATTCAAACTACACACGGGTTTTACTGACGACTTGCTGTGACTTACCTTCTATCACCCTGTCAAACGTCGTTTTATACCAGTGGTTTTCCTGCAAATCAGTAGACTATTAAGTAACGCGATGGCTGTACACTTTTAAGCAATAACTAGTGATCTTTTAGTTATTCAATTATAAGTTTGAATTATTTTTTTCTTGAGTAAAATGGTTAGAGAAAATAGCTGCTCGTGGTTTTGAAGCTGCATATACTTTTATGTACATCTGTGTCTATATGCCTGTACTGTATACAGTATATAAAAAACACGTAGTGATTCGTTTGCTTGAATTCCTTAATCCTTTTATTTCCATACTTTAGGTAGACGAGGAAGACCAGCACTTGACATTACAAGTGATCAAATTGAACTGCTCCCCACTCAGGGCTTTACAGTGAGAGCCATCACTGAGATGTTGTGTTGTTCCTCTTCATACCTGCATAAAAAAATGAAGTTTTTTCAGATTTCAGCCAGAAATAGATTTACTCCCATTCATGATGTTGACCTGGAAGAGCATGTCAGAAGATTGCACAGCCAATTTCCCAGATCAGGCTCGGAAGCAAGTGTTCTGCTACATACTCTTGTCCCTTCATGTATATATCATTATATTCATTGTGAAAGTGTACTTTCTTTATTGTGTTGTTTTATGAACCTGTTGCAGATGATGAGGGCATACCTGCGTGCTGATGGTATTGTAGTACAAAGAAAAAGAGTTCGAGAAATCCTCAACCGTATTGAGCCAGCTGCTGCAGCCCAGAGATGGAGCCAGACTGTGGCTAGAAGAACATACTATGTGCCATTCCCCAATAGTTTATGGCACATAGATGGGCATATGCGTCTCATTCGGTAATAAGGGATCATCTTATATTTGTACTCGTGGGAGCATTAGAAAGCCATATTGTATGGACAGCACAGATTAAATTGAATTTTATCATTTGTATATCCAAGTTACACAAACTCCAAATTGCCTCCATGTAGTCTTAAGTGCACAGCAATACCTTCTCTACCGAGATGATATTTCAAACAAGATATGAAACTTGATTGTTTTCTTGTATTTAATCATTATTCTTTTCATGTTTGTTTTACAGGTGGGTGTTTGTGACACATGCCGGCATTGATGGGAATTCCAGGCTAATAACGTACCTTCAACTGGAGCACAGACAACACAGCTTTGACAGTGTTGAAATATTTTGTCCAAGCCACCTGCCTGTATGGGTTACCCTCCAGAGTAAGATCCGACCATGGTGGTGAAAACACTGGTTGCTCTTTTAATGAACCTACTGCAGGGACAAGACACCAAAATTATTTCTAGCTCCAGCCAACACCCCCTCACAATTTACTCACACCTCCCATGGCCTGATTATCCACCAACAGGGGCCCTTTTTGGATTATCATTTTGGCATAGGAACTTTCCTTTCCTATCCTAACCGAGTGAGATGAGCCGGTAGCACCTGGAGCAAAGATCGTCTAAATTTTAATAATGCTTAGGAAAGGTTCTGACCATCCTTTACGAAAGGAAAGGAGATATATTATGCAGCAGGAATATTTAAAGGGGAAGTCTTTTTTTATGTTGTTGTTGTTGTTGTTGTCGACCCCACCCGTGCCCCGACATTGGGGGACCGGGACCGGGCCCTCACTCCGTCTCCCGGATCCCCAGACCCCCCTCCGCCGCCCAGCGGGCGAGCAGGGCCGCCACTCCGCTTGGGTTTCGCCAGAGGTCCTCCGGAGTCAGTGTGGTGGGTATGTTTGTGCAGGTGAACAGGTGTTGTGTGTCGTGCACTTGCGTGCCGCATAGCGCACAGAGTGGTGTTGGGTGTGTGTCCGGTGTAATGTTGTGTAGGTAGGAGTGGAGGGCTGGTGATTTGTTGGTTCGGAGTTGTGCTAGGAGTTGTCTGGTTCTGTGTGGTAGGTCTTGCTCTGATGGGTCTATTTCTGGTGCTGGTGCATGTATTACTTTGTTGTGTTGTCTGGTGTCCAAGTGTGTTTGTACAAAGTGGGTGTGTATGTCTTTCATGTTCTGTTTTATGGTGTCGTTGTTGGTGTCCTGTGGTGCTGTGTCTTTGTTGTGTGTGTAGTTGTTGTTGTGGAAGATTGTTTGTTTCTTTTGTCTGGGTGGTGGTGGTTGTTGAGTGAGTGGGTGTAGTGGGTGGGTTGGGTGTTGGGCTTTTTGTCTGATTTGCGATGCGTGTAGTTTTAGATGGGTGTTCAGTGGGAGAGTTTTTGTTTCCTCATGCAAGTGTTGTATGTTTGTGTCTTGTGTGCATCCTGTTGCTATTCTGAGTGCTGTGTTCTGTGTGGTCTGGAGTTTTGTCTTGTTTGTGTCCGATAGTGTTGGTGACCATATAGTGTTTGCGTATTCGAGGCGTGTGAGTGTGGTTGCTTTGTATGTGGTGAGTATAGTTTCTTTGGATTTTCCCCAGTGAGTGGTTGTTAAGGCTTTAAGTATTTTGTTTGATTGCTTGGCGCGGGTTAGAGTGTGTTGTGTGTGTTTTGAGAAGGTGAGTTTGGGGTCCCATGTTAATCCCAGTATTTTGGGTTCGCGGACTGTGGGTAGGGTGGTGTTATCTATTTGTAAAGTGAGCCTGTTGCTGTATTCTGCCGGATCCGGTGTGAACAGAGTGGTGGTGGTTTTGTCTGCGTTGAGTGTGAGTTGGTTCTGTTTTGTCCAGTTGTATATGTCGTGGAGATATTTTTGTACTTGTTGTTGTGCCTGTTGTGGTTTGACATGTGTGGATAGAATGGTGATGTCGTCTGCATATGTAACTGTGTGTACATTTGGAGGTGGTTGTGGTAAGTCTGCCATGTATATGTTGAATAGTGTTTGGTGAAAGTACTCCCCCCTGTGGTACCCCCGTTTTCGTGTTTCTATGTTCTGATGTTTCCCCCCGGTATTGAGTGTATTGTCTGCGTCCCCTTATGTAGTTGAAGATGTATTTGATGATGATGTTTGGGGTGTTAGTGTTGTTGAGTTTGTTTGTGAGTGTGTGTAGGTTTACCGTGTCAAAGGCTTTGGACATGTCTAGGGCTATGGCAACTGTTCGTTGTGGTGGTTTTTGTTGATTGAAACCTGTGGCTATGATGTTGTGTATGTGGTGTAGTGCTGTGGTTGTGGAGTGTTGTTTTCGGAAGCCGTGTTGGTGAGAGGGTAGTTGAGTGTTGTTGGTAATGAAGGGTAGTATTACCTTTTCCATTGTTTTGGCTATTGGGCTGAGTAGTGCTATTGGTCTGTAAGATGGGCCGAGTGCGTGGTTTTTGTTGGGTTTTGGTATTGGGATTATTTTTGCAGTCTTCCATATTGCGGGGATGGTGTTGGTGTTGAGTGATGTGTTGTAAGTGTGTGTGAGTAGTGTTATTGCTTTGGGGCCTAGGTGTTTCAGATGTCTGATGTTTATGTTGTCTGGGCCTGTGGAGTTGTTGCTTTTGGAGCGTTGTAGTGCTTGTTTGACTTGTTGTTCTGTGATGGTTATGGGCGTGGTGTTGAGTTTTCGTATTTTGCGTTGTAGTTGTCTGTATGTTCTGTTGGTTTTGTGTTGTATTATGTTGGTGAATTGTTTGTTGAATGCTCGTGCTTTCTGTTTGTTGGATATTGCCGTGTGTTGTCCGAACTGTATTGTGGTGTTTTCTGGTGCTTTTTGTTCTTTGTTTGATAGTCTTGTTACTGTGTTCCAGAGTATGTGTTGTTTGTGTCTGTGGTTCCATGCATCCGTTAAGTGTTCTTTCCATAGCTCTTGTTTGTGTTTTTGGATTTGTGTGTCTATTTCTTTGTTTAGGTCTGTGATGCGTGGGTCTTGGTGGTTTTGTTGTCTGATGTCGTTTCTTTGGCTGATGAGTGTTCTAATGTGTTGTGGTAGGAGAAGTGATTTGCTTTTTATTTTTCCGTGGGGTATGTGGTGTTTGTCTGCTGTAAGTATGAGGTTTGTGAGCATGGTGTTGGCTGTGTGGATGTTGTCAGGTATGGTTATGTTCTCCAGTGCTGATTCTATTTCAGAGGTGTATCCTTCCCAGTCTGCTTTCCTGTAATTTGTGTAAGTTTGAAGGTGTTGTTGTAGGCGGAAAGGAGCACGCGTGTTGTGTGTGATTTTGATAGGAAGGTGGTCTGAACTGAGTGCGTGTATTGTGGTCCATGTTGTTCTGTTTGTGATGCTGTTGCTGGCTGTTGTGATGTCCGGTGATGTTGGTTGTTGGTTGATGTTTGTAGGTTTTCTGGTGGGTGTGTTTGCGTTTAGAGTGATTTGTTGGGAGTTTTGTAGTATGTCTGCAATGTGGGTGCCTCTGTGGTCGTCGTAGGGAGAGTGCCATTGTGTTGAGTGAGCGTTGATGTCTGCGGTTAGAATGGTGTTGTTCAGCGAGTTTATGTATTGGAAGGTGTTGGTGATGTCTGTGTCTTCTGTGGCGTGGTCTGGTCGGGTGGTATCTCTGGGGGGTATATACATGTTGCATATGTGTAGTCTTTTGTGGTTGGTTATGTGAATCTTTACGGTTTGAATTTCTGTAGTGTTGGTGTTAATGTTGTTGGGGATGTTCATGGGAGTGAATGTGTATCTACTGTATATCTATAAAAAAAATCCTCGTCTCACCCCTCAGGTGGTGTCCATCCCTCATTCAGCTGGGGTCCTCTACCAGAGGCCAGGAAGCTTGAGGGTTCTGCGCAGTATCCTTGCCGTTCCCAGCACTGCACATTTCTGGACTGAGATGTCCGATGTTGTTCCCGGGATCTGTTGCAACCACTCATCATCTAGTTTGGGGGTCACTGCCCCGAGTGCTCCGACCACCACAGGCACGACTGTCCCCTTTACCTTCCAGGCTCTCTCCAGCTCCTCTCTGAGCCCTTGGGATTTCTCGAGTTTCTCGTGTTCCTTCTTTCTGATGTTTCCAGCACTTGGGACCGCTACATCCACTACAACGGCTTTCCTCTGCCCTTTATCTATCATCAGGATATCTGGTTGGTTCGCCATTACCATCTTGTCAGTCTGGATCTGGAAGTCCCATAGGATCTTCGCTCTGTCATTCTCCACCACCTTCGGAGGTGTTTCCCATTTTGACCTTGGGGTTTCCAGTCCGTACTCCGCACAGATGTTTCGGTAGACTATGCCAGCCACCTGGTTATGGCGTTCCATATAGGCTTTCCCTGCCAGCACCTTACACCCTGCAGTTATGTGTTAGATCGTCTCAGGTGCCTCTTTGCACAACCTACACCTTGGGTCTTGTCTGGTGTGGTATATCTGGGCCTCAATGGCTCTAGTGCTCAGGGCCTGCTCCTGAGCAGCCAGGATGAGTGCCTCTGTACTGTCCTTCAGGCCAGCCCTCTCTAGCCACTGATGGGAATTCTTGAGATCGGCCACTTCAGTTATGGTCCGGTGGTACATCCCGTGTAGGGGCTTGTCCTCCGATGATGGTCCCTCTTCCAGCGCCTCATCCTCTGTTGCCCATTGTCTGAGACATTCTCTGAGTACGTCATCCGTTGGAGCCTTCTCCTTGATGTATTCATGGAGCTTGGATGTTTCATCCTGGACAGTGGCTCTCACACTCACTAGTCCCCAGCCGCTTTCCTTGTTGCCAGTTCAAGGTTGCCATTGGCTTGTGGTACACCGAGGTACTTGTAGCTGTCCTCAATGTCTGCTATTGTTCCTTCGGGGAGTGAGACCCCTTCAGTCCGGACTACCGTTCCTCTCTTAGTCACCATCCGACTATCACATCCCGATGTCGCTGCTGTAGATCCTGGTTGTGTGGATCAGGGAGTCTATGTCCCTTTCACTCTTAGCATACAGCTTTATGTCATCCATGTAGAGGAGGTGACTGATCGTAGCTTCATTTCTGAGGCTGTATCCATAGCCTGTCTTGGTGATTACTTGGCTTAGGGAGTTCAGTCCTATGCAGAACAGCAATGGGGAGAGTGCATCACCTTGGTATATGCCACATTTGATGGACACTTGGGTAAGTGGCTTGCCATTGGCTTCAAGTGTGGTTTTCCACATCCTCATCAAGTTCGCAACGAAGGCTCTTAGGGTCCTGTTCACCTTATACACATCCAAGCATTCAGTGATCCATGTATGTGGCATCGAGTCATAGGCTTTCTTTTAATCAATCCAGGCTGTGCACAGGTTGGTACATCGGGACCTGCAGTCTTGTGCGACTGTTCTGTCAACCAGGAGCTGATGTTTGGCTCCCCTGGTATCTCTACCAATGCCCTTCCGTGCTTCGCTCATGTATTGATCCATGTGTGCACTTATCTTAGCCGCAACATGAGCTTCCAAAATTGTGGAGGGACAGGTTATTGGCCGATAGTTGGATGCGACTGCACCCTTTGAGGGATCTTTCATGATAAGGATCGTTCGCCCTTCGGTTAGCCATCCTGGGTGAGTCCCATCCCTAGGCAGCTGGTTCATTTGTGCTGCTGGGCGCTCATGGAGTGCTGTGAGTCTCTTTAGCCAGTAAGTGTGGACCATGTCCGGGCCTGGTGCTGTCCAGTTCTTCATATTTGAGACTATTTCCTTTATGTCTGCCACTGTTATGGTAATTGGGTTCTGTTCAGGGACGTGTCTGTGCTCCTCTCTTTGGGTGACCAGCCATTGTGCACTGCTGTTATGTGCAACCTCCTTCTCCCATCTGCCTCTCCAGTACCTTTCAGTTTCCAGTCTTGGTGGATCAGCTCTGTTGTTAGGACCCTGCCACTGAGCGTACACTTTCGCAGGTTGTGTTGCAAACAGCCTGTTTATTCGTCTGGCCTCATTCTCTTTCGTGTACCGCTTTAGGCGGCTGGACAAGGCTTGGAGCCTTTGTTTCGAGTGCTTCATATATGGTCATCTGGATGTACCTCTCAGGATCGGCCTTTTCATCACACCTCTCTGGACCTCAGTCAATTGACTCACATCTTTCCGAGCCGCCTTGATCTTAGCCTCCAACCGTCTTTTCCATGGTCGGTAATGTATCTCATGGCTTCCATGGTTGCTCTTATAGCCAAGCATCTCAAGGATCACTGATGCTGAAGCGTATATCAGTTCATTTCCGTGATCGTTACGGTAAGGATCGCCCTCAGTGCTGAATTCACACTTTCCAAGAGACTTTCAGGTGGTACTTCACATAGCCGTTGTAATCGGATTCTAGGTTTCCCAGCTTTCATTCTTGCCATGATCTTAGCTTTCAGGTCAGTTGCTGCCTCGCTCAGCATTTCATTCATTGGGGCTGGCCTCCCAATCTCATCATCTGCATTCACTCTGGTATGAACTCCTCCTCTGATCTGGCAGCCTGGGGCCCCTCACCATGGAACCTGCGTTGTACCTCATCAATCTCAAGTTGTGACAGCAGTTGCCGTTTGTGGATGTTGGAACACTGAGTTACGAGTTGTTTCGTGGCCACCCGTGACTGTGGGTTTCGAAGTAACCATTTAGCCCACATTCTCTCCATGTAACCTCTCTGACTAGGCTTGCTTGAGTAGTAGCATTCCAACAGAGCCATGTTATTGCATCTTGCCCATCTCTGCTCCATTTTTCATCAAGGTGCTCTGGTTCCCCAGCACCTGACGCAGACCTTGTTTGGCCGGGCGACGTCTGAGCTGGCATGTCATTCATTTTATTGTCTCTCATCATTGTATGAGGTACGCATTAGCGTGAAGGCTCTTGCCCAAGGACCCACACTGGATGGTGTTATGTGCTCATTTTTTGCCCCAAGTGGGGAGCGGAGGGACGGGCGCTGGGGGGGGGACCATCGTGGTGGGGCGGGCCCCTACGCGGGATGTGCCACCGGACCGTGGCTGAGGTGGCTGATCTCAAGAAGTCCTATCGGTGGCTGGAGGGGACTGGCCTGGGGGACAGCGCAGGGGCGCTCATCCTGGCTGCTCAGGAGCGGGCCTTGGGCGCCGGAGCCGTCGAGGCCCGGATGTGCCGCACCGGACAGGACCCGGGGTGTGGGTTGTGCGGGGAGGCGCCTGGGACGATCCGGCACGTGGCTGCGGGGTGTGGGATGCTGGCAGGGGGGGCCTGCGTGGAGCGCCATGGCCAGGTGGCTGGCGTGGTCTGCCGAGGCATCTGTGCGGAGTGTGGACTGGGGGCCCCGGGGTCGGAGTGGGGGGCACCTCCGAGGGTGGTGGAGGGTGGCGGAGCGGGGATCCTGTGGGACTTCCGGATCCAGACTGGCGGGATGGTGGTGGCGAGCCAGCCAGATGTCGTGGTCGTGGATGGGGGGCGGAGGAGGGCCGTTGTGGTGGATGTGGCGGTCCCAGGTGGTGGAGGCATCGGGAGGGGGGAGCATGGGGGGCTCGGGGGGTACCAGGGGCTCGGGGAGGGGCTGGGGAGGGCCTGGGGGGTGGGGGTGGCGGTCGTGCCTGTGGTGGTCGGGGCGCTCGGGGCAGTGACCCCCGGACTGGATGGGTGGTTGCGACAGATCCCGGGACCAGCGTCGGACATCTCGGTCCGGAGGTGTGCGGTGCTGGGAGCGGCGGGGGTACTGCGCGGGGCCCTCGGGCTTCCTGGCCTCTGGTGGAGGACCCGAGCTGAATGAGGGACGGACACCACCCGAGGACACCTCCTATTGGCTCCATGATAAGAGCTACACCCAGCAAAGAATTAACCCTTTAAAACCTGATTCTGAGCTTTCACAATTATTTACCGCCATTTGCGTAATATCTACAGTATACAGAAGGAATCAAGCAATTTTTACCAATGTATCTGTAGGTGATGTTTATTTATTATGTACACAGAGATAAAGAGTAATGGCACAGCTCTGCAGTATCTTTCCACTTTTATATATGTATGCTATACTAAATAAAATGAATAGGGCACCATATAATGCAACAGTTATGCAACTCCCTAAATAATGATGTGAATTTTCAGTTGTTGCTAAATCAGTTAGGATGTTATAATTTGTGGTGTAGATGCGAATTTAGGAGAGCAGGACAATATATCGCATTGCAATTGGAGCAGCAGCTTGGTTGATGATGTCCCCAAACCGGCTCATCTATTATATTTGTCGTGCAATACAATGAAAATGAGCACAATTGCAAAACATAGGCTTCTTATATTTTAAAATAAAATAATCACATGTTTACCGTTCTGGGGTTTCTACAATCATGAATGGAGGCATTATTTACAGCAGGTTGATGTTGTTGTTGTTGTTGTCGACCCCACCCGTGCCCCGACATTGGGGGACCGGGCCCTCACTCCGTCTCCCGGATCCCCAGACCCCCCTCCGCCGCCCAGCGGGCGAGCAGGGCCGCCACTCCGCTTGGGTTTCGCCAGAGGTCCTCCGGAGTCAGTGTGGTGGGTATGTTTGTGCAGGTGAACAGGTGTTGTGTGTCGTGCACTTGCGTGCCGCATAGCGCACAGAGTGGTGTTGGGTGTGTGTCCGGTGTAATGTTGTGTAGGTAGGAGTGGAGGGCTGGTGATTTGTTGGTTCGGAGTTGTGCTAGGAGTTGTCTGGTTCTGTGTGGTATGTCTTGCTCTGATGGGTCTATTTCTGGTGCTGGTGCATGTATTACTTTGTTGTGTTGTCTGGTGTCCAAGTGTGTTTGTACAAAGTGGGTGTGTATGTCTTTCATGTTCTGTTTTATGGTGTCGTTGTTGGTGTCCTGTGGTGCTGTGTCTTTGTTGTGTGTGTAGTTGTTGTTGTGGAAGATTGTTTGTTTCTTTTGTCTGGGTGGTGGTGGTTGTTGAGTGAGTGGGTGTAGTGGGTGGGTTGGGTGTTGGGCTTTTTGTCTGATTTGCGATGCGTGTAGTTTTAGATGGGTGTTCAGTGGGAGAGTTTTTGTTTCCTCATGCAAGTGTTGTATGTTTGTGTCTTGTGTGCATCCTGTTGCTATTCTGAGTGCGGTGTTCTGTGTGGTCTGGAGTTTTGTCTTGTTTGTGTCCGATAGTGTTGGTGACCATATAGTGTTTGCGTATTCGAGGCGTGTGAGTGTGGTTGCTTTGTATGTGGTGAGTATAGTTTCTTTGGATTTTCCCCAGTGAGTGGTTGTTAAGGCTTTAAGTATTTTGTTTGATTGCTTGGCGCGGGTTAGAGTGTGTTGTGTGTGTTTTGAGAAGGTGAGTTTGGGGTCCCATGTTAATCCCAGTATTTTGGGTTCGCGGACTGTGGGTAGGGTGGTGTTATCTATTTGTAAAGTGAGTCTGTTGCTGTATTCTGCCGGATCCGGTGTGAACAGAGTGGTGGTGGTTTTGTCTGCGTTGAGTGTGAGTTGGTTCTGTTTTGTCCAGTTGTATATGTCGTGGAGATATTTTTGTACTTGTTGTTGTGCCTGTTGTGGTTTGACATGTGTGGATAGAATGGTGATGTCGTCTGCATATGTAACTGTGTGTACATTTGGAGGTGGTTGTGGTAAGTCTGCCATGTATATGTTGAATAGTGTTGGTGAAAGTACTCCCCCCTGTGGTACCCCCGTTTTCGTGTTTCTATGTTCTGATGTTTCCCCCCGGTATTGAGTGTATTGTCTGCGTCCCCTTATGTAGTTGAAGATGTATTTGATGATGATGTTTGGGGTGTTAGTGTTGTTGAGTTTGTTTGTGAGTGTGTGTAGGTTTACCGTGTCAAAGGCTTTGGACATGTCTAGGGCTATGGCAACTGTTCGTTGTGGTGGTTTTTGTTGATTGAAACCTGTGGCTATGATGTTGTGTATGTGGTGTAGTGCTGTGGTTGTGGAGTGTTGTTTTCGGAAGCCGTGTTGGTGAGAGGGTAGTTGAGTGTTGTTGGTAATGAAGGGTAGTATTACCTTTTCCATTGTTTTGGCTATTGGGCTGAGTAGTGCTATTGGTCTGTAGGATGGGCCGAGTGCGTGGTTTTTGTTGGGTTTTGGTATTGGGATTATTTTTGCAGTCTTCCATATTGCGGGGATGGTGTTGGTGTTGAGTGATGTGTTGTAAGTGTGTGTGAGTAGTGTTATTGCTTTGGGGCCTAGGTGTTTCAGATGTCTGATGTTTATGTTGTCTGGGCCTGTGGAGTTGTTGCTTTTGGAGCGTTGTAGTGCTTGTTTGACTTGTTGTTCTGTGATGGTTATGGGCGTGGTGTTGAGTTTTCGTATTTTGCGTTGTAGTTGTCTGTATGTTCTGTTGGTTTTGTGTTGTATTATGTTGGTGAATTGTTTGTTGAATGCTCGTGCTTTTTGTTTGTTGGATATTGCCGTGTGTTGTCCGAACTGTATTGTGGTGTTTTCTGGTGCTTTTTGTTCTTTGTTAGATAGTCTTGTTACTGTGTTCCAGAGTATGTATTGTTTGTGTCTGTGGTTCCATGCATCCGTTAAGTGTTCTTTCCATAGCTCTTGTTTGTGTTTTTGGATTTGTTTGTCTATTTCTTTGTTTAGGTCTGTGATGCGTGGGTCTTGGTGGTTTTGTTGTCTGATGTCGTTTCTTTGGCTGATGAGTGTTCTGATGTGTTGTGGTAGGAGAAGTGATTTGCTTTTTATTTTTCCGGGGGGTATGTGGTGTTTGTCTGCTGTAAGTATGAGGTTTGTGAGCATGGTGTTGGCTGTGTGGATGTTGTCAGGTATGGTTAAGTTCTCCAGTGCTGATTCTATTTCAGAGGTGTATCCTTCCCACTCTGCTTTCCTGTAATTTGTGTAAGTTTGAAGGTGTTGTTGTAGGCGGAAAGGAGCACGCGTGTTGTGTGTGATTTTGATAGGAAGGTGGTCTGAACTGAGTGCGTGTATTGTGGTCCATGTTGTTCTGTTTGTGATGCTGTTGCTGGCTGTTGTGATGTCCGGTGATGTTGGTTGTTGGTTGATGTTTGTAGGTTTTCTGGTAGGTGTGTTTGCGTTTAGAGTGATTTGTTGGGAGTTCTGTAGTATGTCTGCAATGAGGGTGCCTCTGTGGTCGTCGTAGGGAGAGTGCCATTGTGTTGAGTGAGCGTTGATGTCTGCGGTTAGAATGGTGTTGTTCAGCGAGTTTATGTATTGGAAGGTGTTGGTGATGTCTGTGTCTTCTGTGGCGTGGTCTGGTCGGGTGGTATCTCTGGGGGGTATATACATGTTGCATATGTGTAGTCTTTTGTGGTTGGTTATGTGAATCTTTACGGTTTGAATTTCTGTAGTGTTGGTGTTAATGTTGTTGGGGATGTTCATGGGAGTGAATGTGACTGATTTGTGAATGTATGTGAGCAGTCCTCCTCCTCCCTTGTGTTCTCTGTCTTTCCTAATGCTGGTGTAGTTGGTGAGACGAGGTGTGTTGTGTTGTTTTTCTAGTTTGGTTTCTTGTATGGTGATGATGTCTGCGTGCTGTTGTGAGGCGAGTTCTTCTAGTTCTGTTTTCTTGTTTTGGATGCCGTTGATGTTTATTTGTAGTATGGTCAGTGTGTGTTTGTTGTTTTTGTTGGTGGGTGTTGTTCTTTGTGGGTTGTTCGGGGGTTGTGGTGTTGGGGTGTTTGTTGTTTGCGTGTGTGTTCTGCATGTCCACGTGTTTGTGTATTGGCGGGTGGTGATGCCGGAGCAATGTCTGTGTATCCAGTGTGGGTGTGTTGAGTTGCATCTGAGTGAGGTTTGTCTGCGTGTGATGATTCTATTGCAGCTATTGCAGGTCCAGGTTTGGGGGGGTGGTCTTGTGTTTGTTGTATCTCTGTTGGAGTTGTCTGTCCGTGTTGCGTTTGAGGGTAGTGTTGGTGAGGCGAGTGTGTTGTTTTGGTCTGTTTGTGCTCTGCTGCCTGTTGGTGTCCTACGAGGTGTTGTTGTTCGTGGTGGTGTTTTGGGATGTAGTCTGCATTTCCATGTTATGTTGTATTGTCTAGTGTTTATGTTTGTGCAATGTTTGTGTACTCAGTGTGGTGTGTGGTGGTTGCATCTGAAGGATGTCTGTCTTCTTGTAATCTGTTGTGTGCAAATGTCGCATGTCCAGGTAGTTTGTTGTGTGTGTGTTTGTTGCGTGCGTGAGAGTGTCTGTGTGGGCCCCGGATTTGTCTCTATGTCCCCCGCCTGGAGCAAAAGGTCCGCCCGCCACCCTGCCAGGTTCAGGGGGCGGTTAGCCGAAAAAAAAAAAAAACGGCCGTAAGGGCACCCCGTTCGGGGTGCAGGGATTGGTTCCTTGATTTGTCCCCCCGTTCGGGGGGAACCCTCCAACTGCGAGTAAGCCAAGGAGTTTGGAGGTACAGCGGGTTGACAGCAGTGTGATCGAGCAGATTAGATAGAGTAGAATTTGAATGGGGCTTCACTGATTTATTTCATACAATTAATATCTAAAACACAGTTGAAAAATATTTGATTGTTAAAATATTTAAATACAAGAACTATATCAAGAAATTAACAAAACATAGTTTTTTTAGTTAGGAGAAAAGTCTAAAAACATATCACAAATGACAAACGTTGTGCCTCTCCTCCTCCTGTTCTTCAATGAAGCTGATCACCCTCCAGCTCCCGTTAGAAACATCGTGCTGCTGAAGGTGTGCCGGCAGAATGGTTGTGATACAGGAGGTGCTGTGGACTCTCCCAGAAACGAGGACCTAGTTTAGTTGTAGATCCAGTAAAACATAGTGCAAATGTGACATTATTTATAATGCACAGTTACAGTCTTGTGAATATTAAAAAATGTACTTCATGTAATGCAGGAAGCGAATATTTCAAACGAACTAAGGCAGCAAACAGTAAGAGCAAAATCGTGTTCCAAACATTAACTCTTTTTTTAAATGTCAATTAGCTTGTGAGTAATAAGACAAAATGTGACTGTCAGACAGAGAACTGTCAGAGCAAACGGCAGATTTTAGAAAGTCCTGCCGAAATAAATCTGCACCCGACTGCGACTGTCAGCGTTGAACTGCCGCCATTGCTGTCAAAGTCAGACACATCTCCAAAATTGTTGGAGCAAATTTTTAAGCAGGCTTCATCTTGATAAATTGACCACGTATTTGACATTTACACCATAACGTTACCGCCTAAAATAATCGTAAAACAAAATTTTGTGTAACAACAAGAGTAATATGTACCCCAAAAGCTTTCAAAGCGTCTGAAAGTTTTCTCCTCCGTTTTTGTTGGGGCTTGGCTCGAAATGCATCATGATTGGCCGCCCGAAGTCCACGTGTCTGTCGGACGTGCTCTCATTGGTCTACAATACCATCACGGATGAATAAATACTCAAAGGGCTTGCCAGGCAAGCCCTTTGAACCCTTTAAATACTCAATGGGCTTGCCTGGCAAGCCCTTTGAGTATTTATTCCATATTGCCCACTAGTTCACTAGTAAGGTCATTTTGACGCTTACTAGTGAACATGTAAGGCCATAAATGTGCCCACTAGTTCACTAGTAAGATCATTTTGAGGCTTACTAGTTGACATGTAAGCCACAAAACGCCCGCTAGTTCACTAGTAAGATAATTTTGAGGCTTCTAGTGAACATGTAAGCCACAGAACGCCCACTAGTTCACTAGTAAGATCATTTTGACGCTTACTAGTGAACATGTAAGCCACAAAACGCTCACTAGTTCACTAGTAAGGTCATTTTGACGCTTACTAGTGAACATGTAAGCCACAAAACGCTCACTGGTTCACTAGTAAGGTAATTTTGACGCTTACTAGTGAACATGTAAGCCACAAAACGCCCACTAGTTCCCTAGTAAGATCATTTTGACACTTATTTATGAACATGTCAGCCACAAAACGCTCACTCGTTCACTAGTAAGATCATTTTGACGCTTACTAGTGAACATGTAAGCCACAAAACGCCCACTAGTTCACTAGTAAGGTCATTTTGACGCTTACTAGTGAACATGTAAGCCACAAAACGCCCACTAGTTCACTAGTAAGATCATTTTGACGCTTACTAGTGAACATGTAAGGCCATAAATGTGCCCACTAGTTCACTAGTAAGTTCATTTTGAGGCTTACTAGTTGACATGTAAGCCACACATCGCCTACTAGTTCACTAGTAAGATCATTTTGAGGCTTACTAGTGAACATGTAAGCCACAAAACGCCCAATAGTTCACTAGTAAGATCATTTTGACGCTTACTAGTGAACATGTAAGCCACAAAACGCTCAGTAGTTCACTAGTAAGGTCATTTTGACGCTTACTAGTTAACATGTAAGCCGCAAAACGCCCACTAGTTCACTAATAAGATTATTTTGACGCTTACTACTGAACATTTAAGGCCATAAATGTGCCCACTAGTTCACTGGTAAGATGATTTTGACGCTTACTAGTGAACATGTAAGGCCATAAATGTGCCCACTTGTAGTGCTAGTGACATTACACTGTACTTGCATTAAATGCAAATAAGGATGATTACGAAAACATGTAACGGTATCCTATTGGCTGTACGTTTCAAAATAGTGTCATCCCACCAGTCAGGGCTCATGATTTTGGAAATTCTGTGCCCACTTAGTTTTTTAAAACAACAATGGCGGACAGTGTCCTGAGACGTATTCGGCGAAGGTGCAGGGCAATAGAGAGTGCCTGTCATCAAGGGTCTGCCGGTGAAAGTGAAGCACGCGCGATAAACATTTCAATTGCTAATTTAAGAAGAGTTAGTGACCAGTTTAGCGCTGATACTATTCAAAGTTTGATTCAAAGTCCAATAGATCTCCGATCTGTCATCATTGCGGGACCCACTCCTAATGGTGGACGTGTTTGTTCCCATGTGGCACATCGTTTGCACACAGGTAAAATGGCTACCATTTTTTGTCATTGGTTTTTCGTATGTATTTTTATTCAAACTACACACGGGTTTTACTGACGACTTGCTGTGACTTACCTTCTATCACCCTGTCAAACGTCGTTTTATACCAGTGGTTTTCCTGCAAATCAGTAGACTATTAAGTAACGCGATGGCTGTACACTTTTAAGCAATAACTAGTGATCTTTTAGTTATTCAATTATAAGTTTGAATTATTTTTTTCTTGAGTAAAATGGTTAGAGAAAATAGCTGCTCGTGGTTTTGAAGCTGCATATACTTTTATGTACATCTGTGTCTATATGCCTGTACTGTATACAGTATATAAAAAACACGTAGTGATTCGTTTGCTTGAATTCCTTAATCCTTTTATTTCCATACTTTAGGTAGACGAGGAAGACCAGCACTTGACATTACAAGTGATCAAATTGAACTGCTCCCCACTCAGGGCTTTACAGTGAGAGCCATCACTGAGATGTTGTGTTGTTCCTCTTCATACCTGCATAAAAAAATGAAGTTTTTTCAGATTTCAGCCAGAAATAGATTTACTCCCATTCATGATGTTGACCTGGAAGAGCATGTCAGAAGATTGCACAGCCAATTTCCCAGATCAGGCTCGGAAGCAAGTGTTCTGCTACATACTCTTGTCCCTTCATGTATATATCATTATATTCATTGTGAAAGTGTACTTTCTTTATTGTGTTGTTTTATGAACCTGTTGCAGATGATGAGGGCATACCTGCGTGCTGATGGTATTGTAGTACAAAGAAAAAGAGTTCGAGAAATCCTCAACCGTATTGAGCCAGCTGCTGCAGCCCAGAGATGGAGCCAGACTGTGGCTAGAAGAACATACTATGTGCCATTCCCCAATAGTTTATGGCACATAGATGGGCATATGCGTCTCATTCGGTAATAAGGGATCATCTTATATTTGTACTCGTGGGAGCATTAGAAAGCCATATTGTATGGACAGCACAGATTAAATTGAATTTTATCATTTGTATATCCAAGTTACACAAACTCCAAATTGCCTCCATGTAGTCTTAAGTGCACAGCAATACCTTCTCTACCGAGATGATATTTCAAACAAGATATGAAACTTGATTGTTTTCTTGTATTTAATCATTATTCTTTTCATGTTTGTTTTACAGGTGGGTGTTTGTGACACATGCCGGCATTGATGGGAATTCCAGGCTAATAACGTACCTTCAACTGGAGCACAGACAACACAGCTTTGACAGTGTTGAAATATTTTGTCCAAGCCACCTGCCTGTATGGGTTACCCTCCAGAGTAAGATCCGACCATGGTGGTGAAAACACTGGTTGCTCTTTTAATGAACCTACTGCAGGGACAAGACACCAAAATTATTTCTAGCTCCAGCCAACACCCCCTCACAATTTACTCACACCTCCCATGGCCTGATTATCCACCAACAGGGGCCCTTTTTGGATTATCATTTTGGCATAGGAACTTTCCTTTCCTATCCTAACCGAGTGAGATGAGCCGGTAGCACCTGGAGCAAAGATCGTCTAAATTTTAATAATGCTTAGGAAAGGTTCTGACCATCCTTTACGAAAGGAAAGGAGATATATTATGCAGCAGGAATATTTAAAGGGGAAGTCTTTTTTTATGTTGTTGTTATTGTTGTTGTCGTCGACCCCACCCGTGCCCCGACATTGGGGGACCGGGCCCACACTCCGTCTCCCGGATCCCCAGACCCCCCTCCTCCGCCCAGCGGCCGAGCAGGGCCGCCACTCCGCTTGGGTTTCGCCAGAGGTCCTCCGGAGTCAGTGTGGTGGGTATGTTTGTGCAGGTGAACAGGTGTTGTGTGTCGTGCACTTGCGTGCCGCATAGCGCACAGAGTGGTGTTGGGTGTGTGTCCGGTGTAATGTTGTGTAGGTAGGAGTGGAGGGCTGGTGATTTGTTGGTTCGGAGTTGTGCTAGGAGTTGTCTGGTTCTGTGTGGTAGGTCTTGCTCTGATGGGTCTATTTCTGGTGCTGGTGCATGTATTACTTTGTTGTGTTGTCTGGTGTCCAAGTGTGTTTGTACAAAGTGGGTGTGTATGTCTTTCATGTTCTGTTTTATGGTGTCGTTGTTGGTGTCCTGTGGTGCTGTGTCTTTGTTGTGTGTGTAGTTGTTGTTGTGGAAGATTGTTTCTTTTGTCTGGGTGGTGGTGGTTGTTGAGTGAGTGGGTGTAGTGGGTGGTTTGGGTGTTGGGCTTTTTGTCTGATTTGCGATGCGTGTAGTTTTAGATGGGTGTTCAGTGGGAGAGTTTTTGTTTCCTCATGCAAGTGTTGTATGTTTGTGTCTTGTGTGCATCCTGTTGCTATTCTGAGTGCGGTGTTCTGTGTGGTCTGGAGTTTTGTCTTGTTTGTGTCCGATAGTGTTGGTGACCATATAGTGTTTGCGTATTCGAGGCGTGTGAGTGTGGTTGCTTTGTATGTGGTGAGTATAGTTTCTTTGGATTTTCCCCAGTGAGTGGTTGTTAAGGCTTTAAGTATTTTGTTTGATTGCTTGGCGCGGGTTAGAGTGTGTTGTGTGTGTTTTGAGAAGGTGAGTTTGGGGTCCCATGTTAATCCCAGTATTTTGGGTTCGCGGACTGTGGGTAGGGTGGTGTTATCTATTTGTAAAGTGAGCCTGTTGCTGTATTCTGCCGGATCCGGTGTGAACAGAGTGGTGGTGGTTTTGTCTGCGTTGAGTGTGAGTTGGTTCTGTTTTGTCCAGTTGTATATGTCGTGGAGATATTTTTGTACTTGTTGTTGTGCCTGTTGTGGTTTGACATGTGTGGATAGAATGGTGATGTCGTCTGCATATGTAACTGTGTGTACATTTGGAGGTGGTTGTGGTAAGTCTGCCATGTATATGTTGAATAGTGTTGGTGAAAGTACTCCCCCCTGTGGTACCCCCGTTTTCGTGTTTCTATGTTCTGATGTTTCCCCCCGGTATTGAGTGTATTGTCTGCGTCCCCTTATGTAGTTGAAGATGTATTTGATGATGATGTTTGGGGTGTTAGTGTTGTTGAGTTTGTTTGTGAGTGTGTGTAGGTTTACCGTGTCAAAGGCTTTGGACATGTCTAGGGCTATGGCAACTGTTCGTTGTGGTGGTTTTTGTTGATTGAAACCTGTGGCTATGATGTTGTGTATGTGGTGTAGTGCTGTGGTTGTGGAGTGTTGTTTTCGGAAGCCGTGTTGGTGAGAGGGTAGTTGAGTGTTGTTGGTAATGAAGGGTAGTATTACCTTTTCCATTGTTTTGGCTATTGGGCTGAGTAGTGCTATTGGTCTGTAAGATGGGCCGAGTGCGTGGTTTTTGTTGGGTTTTGGTATTGGGATTATTTTTGCAGTCTTCCATATTGCGGGGATGGTGTTGGTGTTGAGTGATGTGTTGTAAGTGTGTGTGAGTAGTGTTATTGCTTTGGGGCCTAGGTGTTTCAGATGTCTGATGTTTATGTTGTCTGGGCCTGTGGAGTTGTTGCTTTTGGAGCGTTGTAGTGCTTGTTTGACTTGTTGTTCTGTGATGGTTATGGGCGTGGTGTTGAGTTTTCGTATTTTGCGTTGTAGTTGTCTGTATGTTCTGTTGGTTTTGTGTTGTATTATGTTGGTGAATTGTTTGTTGAATGCTCGTGCTTTCTGTTTGTTGGATATTGCCGTGTGTTGTCCGAACTGTATTGTGGTGTTTTCTGGTGCTTTTTGTTCTTTGTTTGATAGTCTTGTTACTGTGTTCCAGAGTATGTGTTGTTTGTGTCTGTGGTTCCATGCATCCGTTAAGTGTTCTTTCCATAGCTGTTGTTTGTGTTTTTGGATTTGTGTGTCTATTTCTTTGTTTAGGTCTGTGATGCGTGGGTCTTGGTGGTTTTGTTGTCTGATGTCGTTTCTTTGGCTGATGAGTGTTCTGATGTGTTGTGGTAGGAGAAGTGATTTGCTTTTTATTTTTCCGTGGGGTATGTGGTGTTTGTCTGCTGTAAGTATGAGGTTTGTGAGCATGGTGTTGGCTGTGTGGATGTTGTCAGGTATGGTTATGTTCTCCAGTGCTGATTCTATTTCAGAGGTGTATCCTTCCCAGTCTGCTTTCCTGTAATTTGTGTAAGTTTGAAGGTGTTGTTGTAGGCGGAAAGGAGCACGCGTGTTGTGTGTGATTTTGATAGGAAGGTGGTCTGAACTGAGTGCGTGTATTGTGGTCCATGTTGTTCTGTTTGTGATGCTGTTGCTGGCTGTTGTGATGTCCGGTGATGTTGGTTGTTGGTTGATGTTTGTAGGTTTTCTGGTGGGTGTGTTTGCGTTTAGAGTGATTTGTTGGGAGTTTTGTAGTATGTCTGCAATGTGGGTGCCTCTGTGGTCGTCGTAGGGAGAGTGCCATTGTGTTGAGTGAGCGTTGATGTCTGCGGTTAGAATGGTGTTGTTCAGCGAGTTTATGTATTGGAAGGTGTTGGTGATGTCTGTGTCTTCTGTGGCGTGGTCTGGTCGGGTGGTATCTCTGGGGGGTATATACATGTTGCATATGTGTAGTCTTTTGTGGTTGGTTATGTGAATCTTTACGGTTTGAATTTCTGTAGTGTTGGTGTTAATGTTGTTGGGGATGTTCATGGGAGTGAATGTGACTGATTTGTGAATGTATGTGAGCAGTCCTCCTCCTCCCTTGTGTTCTCTGTCTTTCCTAATGCTGGTGTAGTTGGTGAGACGAGGTGTGTTGTGTTGTTTTTCTAGTTTGGTTTCTTGTATGGTGATGATGTCTGCGTGCTGTTGTGAGGCGAGTTCTTCTAGTTCTGTTTTCTTGTTTTGGATGCCGTTGATGTTTATTTGTAGTATGGTCAGTGTGTGTTTGTTGTTTTTGTTGGTGGGTGTTGTTCTTTGTGGGTTGTTCGGGGGTTGTGGTGTTGGGGTGTTTGTTGTTTGCGTGTGTGTTCTGCATGTCCACGTGTTTGTGTATTGGCGGGTGGTGATGCCGGAGCAATGTCTGTGTATCCAGTGTGGGTGTGTTGAGTTGCATCTGAGTGAGGTTTGTCTGCGTGTGATGATTCTATTGCAGCTATTGCAGGTCCAGGTTTGGGGGGGTGGTCTTGTGTTTGTTGTATCTCTGTTGGAGTTGTCTGTCCGTGTTGCGTTTGAGGGTAGTGTTGGTGAGGCGAGTGTGTTGTTTTGGTCTGTTTGTGCTCTGCTGCCTGTTGGTGTCCTACGAGGTGTTGTTGTTCGTGGTGGTGTTTTGGGATGTAGTCTGCATTTCCATGTTATGTTGTATTGTCTAGTGTTTATGTTTGTGCAATGTTTGTGTACTCAGTGTGGTGTGTGGTGGTTGCATCTGAAGGATGTCTGTCTTCTTGTAATCTGTTGTGTGCAAATGTCGCATGTCCAGGTAGTTTGTTGTGTGTGTGTTTGTTGCGTGCGTGAGAGTGTCTGTGTGGGCCCCGGATTTGTCTCTATGTCCCCCGCCTGGAGCAAAAGGTCCGCCCGCCACCCTGCCAGGTTCAGGGGGCGGTTAGCCGAAAAAAAAAAAAAACGGCCGTAAGGGCACCCCGTTCGGGGTGCAGGGATTGGTTCCTTGATTTGTCCCCCCGTTCGGGGGGAACCCTCCAACTGCGAGTAAGCCAAGGAGTTTGGAGGTACAGCGGGTTGACAGCAGTGTGATCGAGCAGATTAGATAGAGTAGAATTTGAATGGGGCTTCACTGATTTATTTCATACAATTAATATCTAAAACACAGTTGAAAAATATTTGATTGTTAAAATATTTAAATACAAGAACTATATCAAGAAATTAACAAAACATAGTTTTTTTAGTTAGGAGAAAAGTCTAAAAACATATCACAAATGACAAACGTTGTGCCTCTCCTCCTCCTGTTCTTCAATGAAGCTGATCACCCTCCAGCTCCCGTTAGAAACATCGTGCTGCTGAAGGTGTGCCGGCAGAATGGTTGTGATACAGGAGGTGCTGTGGACTCTCCCAGAAACGAGGACCTAGTTTAGTTGTAGATCCAGTAAAACATAGTGCAAATGTGACATTATTTATAATGCACAGTTACAGTCTTGTGAATATTAAAAAATGTACTTCATGTAATGCAGGAAGCGAATATTTCAAACGAACTAAGGCAGCAAACAGTAAGAGCAAAATCGTGTTCCAAACATTAACTCTTTTTTTAAATGTCAATTAGCTTGTGAGTAATAAGACAAAATGTGACTGTCAGACAGAGAACTGTCAGAGCAAACGGCAGATTTTAGAAAGTCCTGCCGAAATAAATCTGCACCCGACTGCGACTGTCAGCGTTGAACTGCCGCCATTGCTGTCAAAGTCAGACACATCTCCAAAATTGTTGGAGCAAATTTTTAAGCAGGCTTCATCTTGATAAATTGACCACGTATTTGACATTTACACCATAACGTTACCGCCTAAAATAATCGTAAAACAAAATTTTGTGTAACAACAAGAGTAATATGTACCCCAAAAGCTTTCAAAGCGTCTGAAAGTTTTCTCCTCCGTTTTTGTTGGGGCTTGGCTCGAAATGCATCATGATTGGCCGCCCGAAGTCCACGTGTCTGTCGGACGTGCTCTCATTGGTCTACAATACCATCACGGATGAATAAATACTCAAAGGGCTTGCCAGGCAAGCCCTTTGAACCCTTTAAATACTCAATGGGCTTGCCTGGCAAGCCCTTTGAGTATTTATTCCATATTGCCCACTAGTTCACTAGTAAGGTCATTTTGACGCTTACTAGTGAACATGTAAGGCCATAAATGTGCCCACTAGTTCACTAGTAAGATCATTTTGAGGCTTACTAGTTGACATGTAAGCCACAAAACGCCCGCTAGTTCACTAGTAAGATAATTTTGAGGCTTCTAGTGAACATGTAAGCCACAGAACGCCCACTAGTTCACTAGTAAGATCATTTTGACGCTTACTAGTGAACATGTAAGCCACAAAACGCTCACTAGTTCACTAGTAAGGTCATTTTGACGCTTACTAGTGAACATGTAAGCCACAAAACGCTCACTGGTTCACTAGTAAGGTAATTTTGACGCTTACTAGTGAACATGTAAGCCACAAAACGCCCACTAGTTCCCTAGTAAGATCATTTTGACACTTATTTATGAACATGTCAGCCACAAAACGCTCACTCGTTCACTAGTAAGATCATTTTGACGCTTACTAGTGAACATGTAAGCCACAAAACGCCCACTAGTTCACTAGTAAGGTCATTTTGACGCTTACTAGTGAACATGTAAGCCACAAAACGCCCACTAGTTCACTAGTAAGATCATTTTGACGCTTACTAGTGAACATGTAAGGCCATAAATGTGCCCACTAGTTCACTAGTAAGTTCATTTTGAGGCTTACTAGTTGACATGTAAGCCACACATCGCCTACTAGTTCACTAGTAAGATCATTTTGAGGCTTACTAGTGAACATGTAAGCCACAAAACGCCCAATAGTTCACTAGTAAGATCATTTTGACGCTTACTAGTGAACATGTAAGCCACAAAACGCTCACTAGTTTACTAGTAAGGTCATTTTGACGCTTACTAGTGAACATGTAAGCCACAAAACGCTCAGTAGTTCACTAGTAAGGTCATTTTGACGCTTACTAGTGAACATGTAAGCCGCAAAACGCCCACTAGTTCACTAATAAGATTATTTTGACGCTTACTACTGAACATTTAAGGCCATAAATGTGCCCACTAGTTCACTGGTAAGATGATTTTGACGCTTACTAGTGAACATGTAAGGCCATAAATGTGCCCACTTGTAGTGCTAGTGACATTACACTGTACTTGCATTAAATGCAAATAAGGATGATTACGAAAACATGTAACGGTATCCTATTGGCTGTACGTTTCAAAATAGTGTCATCCCACCAGTCAGGGCTCATGATTTTGGAAATTCTGTGCCCACTTAGTTTTTTAAAACAACAATGGCGGACAGTGTCCTGAGACGTATTCGGCGAAGGTGCAGGGCAATAGAGAGTGCCTGTCATCAAGGGTCTGCCGGTGAAAGTGAAGCACGCGCGATAAACATTTCAATTGCTAATTTAAGAAGAGTTAGTGACCAGTTTAGCGCTGATACTATTCAAAGTTTGATTCAAAGTCCAATAGATCTCCGATCTGTCATCATTGCGGGACCCACTCCTAATGGTGGACGTGTTTGTTCCCATGTGGCACATCGTTTGCACACAGGTAAAATGGCTACCATTTTTTGTCATTGGTTTTTCGTATGTATTTTTATTCAAACTACACACGGGTTTTACTGACGACTTGCTGTGACTTACCTTCTATCACCCTGTCAAACGTCGTTTTATACCAGTGGTTTTCCTGCAAATCAGTAGACTATTAAGTAACGCGATGGCTGTACACTTTTAAGCAATAACTAGTGATCTTTTAGTTATTCAATTATAAGTTTGAATTATTTTTTTCTTGAGTAAAATGATTAGAGAAAATAGCTGCTCGTGGTTTTGAAGCTGCATATACTTTTATGTACATCTGTGTCTATATGCCTGTACTGTATACAGTATATAAAAAACACGTAGTGATTCGTTTGCTTGAATTCCTTAATCCTTTTATTTCCATACTTTAGGTAGACGAGGAAGACCAGCACTTGACATTACAAGTGATCAAATTGAACTGCTCCCCACTCAGGGCTTTACAGTGAGAGCCATCACTGAGATGTTGTGTTGTTCCTCTTCATACCTGCATAAAAAAATGAAGTTTTTTCAGATTTCAGACAGAAATAGATTTACTCCCATTCATGATGTTGACCTGGAAGAGCATGTCAGAAGATTGCACAGCCAATTTCCCAGATCAGGCTCGGAAGCAAGTGTTCTGCTACATACTCTTGTCCCTTCATGTATATATCATTATATTCATTGTGAAAGTGTACTTTCTTTATTGTGTTGTTTTATGAACCTGTTGCAGATGATGAGGGCATACCTGCGTGCTGATGGTATTGTAGTACAAAGAAAAAGAGTTCGAGAAATCCTCAACCGTATTGAGCCAGCTGCTGCAGCCCAGAGATGGAGCCAGACTGTGGCTAGAAGAACATACTATGTGCCATTCCCCAATAGTTTATGGCACATAGATGGGCATATGCGTCTCATTCGGTAATAAGGGATCATCTTATATTTGTACTCGTGGGAGCATTAGAAAGCCATATTGTATGGACAGCACAGATTAAATTGAATTTTATCATTTGTATATCCAAGTTACACAAACTCCAAATTGCCTCCATGTAGTCTTAAGTGCACAGCAATACCTTCTCTACCGAGATGATATTTCAAACAAGATATGAAACTTGATTGTTTTCTTGTATTTAATCATTATTCTTTTCATGTTTGTTTTACAGGTGGGTGTTTGTGACACATGCCGGCATTGATGGGAATTCCAGGCTAATAACGTACCTTCAACTGGAGCACAGACAACACAGCTTTGACAGTGTTGAAATATTTTGTCCAAGCCACCTGCCTGTATGGGTTACCCTCCAGAGTAAGATCCGACCATGGTGGTGAAAACACTGGTTGCTCTTTTAATGAACCTACTGCAGGGACAAGACACCAAAATTATTTCTAGCTCCAGCCAACACCCCCTCACAATTTACTCACACCTCCCATGGCCTGATTATCCACCAACAGGGGCCCTTTTTGGATTATCATTTTGGCATAGGAACTTTCCTTTCCTATCCTAACCGAGTGAGATGAGCCGGTAGCACCTGGAGCAAAGATCGTCTAAATTTTAATAATGCTTAGGAAAGGTTCTGACCATCCTTTACGAAAGGAAAGGAGATATATTATGCAGCAGGAATATTTAAAGGGGAAGTCTTTTTTTATGTTGTTGTTATTGTTGTTGTCGTCGACCCCACCCGTGCCCCGACATTGGGGGACCGGGCCCACACTCCGTCTCCCGGATCCCCAGACCCCCCTCCTCCGCCCAGCGGCCGAGCAGGGCCGCCACTCCGCTTGGGTTTCGCCAGAGGTCCTCCGGAGTCAGTGTGGTGGGTATGTTTGTGCAGGTGAACAGGTGTTGTGTGTCGTGCACTTGCGTGCCGCATAGCGCACAGAGTGGTGTTGGGTGTGTGTCCGGTGTAATGTTGTGTAGGTAGGAGTGGAGGGCTGGTGATTTGTTGGTTCGGAGTTGTGCTAGGAGTTGTCTGGTTCTGTGTGGTAGGTCTTGCTCTGATGGGTCTATTTCTGGTGCTGGTGCATGTATTACTTTGTTGTGTTGTCTGGTGTCCAAGTGTGTTTGTACAAAGTGGGTGTGTATGTCTTTCATGTTCTGTTTTATGGTGTCGTTGTTGGTGTCCTGTGGTGCTGTGTCTTTGTTGTGTGTGTAGTTGTTGTTGTGGAAGATTGTTTCTTTTGTCTGGGTGGTGGTGGTTGTTGAGTGAGTGGGTGTAGTGGGTGGTTTGGGTGTTGGGCTTTTTGTCTGATTTGCGATGCGTGTAGTTTTAGATGGGTGTTCAGTGGGAGAGTTTTTGTTTCCTCATGCAAGTGTTGTATGTTTGTGTCTTGTGTGCATCCTGTTGCTATTCTGAGTGCGGTGTTCTGTGTGGTCTGGAGTTTTGTCTTGTTTGTGTCCGATAGTGTTGGTGACCATATAGTGTTTGCGTATTCGAGGCGTGTGAGTGTGGTTGCTTTGTATGTGGTGAGTATAGTTTCTTTGGATTTTCCCCAGTGAGTGGTTGTTAAGGCTTTAAGTATTTTGTTTGATTGCTTGCCGCGGGTTAGAGTGTGTTGTGTGTGTTTTGAGAAGGTGAGTTTGGGGTCCCATGTTAATCCCAGTATTTTGGGTTCGCGGACTGTGGGTAGGGTGGTGTTATCTATTTGTAAAGTGAGCCTGTTGCTGTATTCTGCCGGATCCGGTGTGAACAGAGTGGTGGTGGTTTTGTCTGCGTTGAGTGTGAGTTGGTTCTGTTTTGTCCAGTTGTATATGTCGTGGAGATATTTTTGTACTTGTTGTTGTGCCTGTTGTGGTTTGACATGTGTGGATAGAATGGTGATGTCGTCTGCATATGTAACTGTGTGTACATTTGGAGGTGGTTGTGGTAAGTCTGCCATGTATATGTTGAATAGTGTTGGTGAAAGTACTCCCCCCTGTGGTACCCCCGTTTTCGTGTTTCTATGTTCTGATGTTTCCCCCCGGTATTGAGTGTATTGTCTGCGTCCCCTTATGTAGTTGAAGATGTATTTGATGATGATGTTTGGGGTGTTAGTGTTGTTGAGTTTGTTTGTGAGTGTGTGTAGGTTTACCGTGTCAAAGGCTTTGGACATGTCTAGGGCTATGGCAACTGTTCGTTGTGGTGGTTTTTGTTGATTGAAACCTGTGGCTATGATGTTGTGTATGTGGTGTAGTGCTGTGGTTGTGGAGTGTTGTTTTCGGAAGCCGTGTTGGTGAGAGGGTAGTTGAGTGTTGTTGGTAATGAAGGGTAGTATTACCTTTTCCATTGTTTTGGCTATTGGGCTGAGTAGTGCTATTGGTCTGTAAGATGGGCCGAGTGCGTGGTTTTTGTTGGGTTTTGGTATTGGGGTTATTTTTGCAGTCTTCCATATTGCGGGGATGGTGTTGGTGTTGAGTGATGTGTTGTAAGTGTGTGTGAGTAGTGTTATTGCTTTGGGGCCTAGGTGTTTCAGATGTCTGATGTTTATGTTGTCTGGGCCTGTGGAGTTGTTGCTTTTGGAGCGTTGTAGTGCTTGTTTGACTTGTTGTTCTGTGATGGTTATGGGCGTGGTGTTGAGTTTTCGTATTTTGCGTTGTAGTTGTCTGTATGTTCTGTTGGTTTTGTGTTGTATTATGTTGGTGAATTGTTTGTTGAATGCTCGTGCTTTCTGTTTGTTGGATATTGCCGTGTGTTGTCCGAACTGTATTGTGGTGTTTTCTGGTGCTTTTTGTTCTTTGTTTGATAGTCTTGTTACTGTGTTCCAGAGTATGTGTTGTTTGTGTCTGTGGTTCCATGCATCCGTTAAGTGTTCTTTCCATAGCTGTTGTTTGTGTTTTTGGATTTGTGTGTCTATTTCTTTGTTTAGGTCTGTGATGCGTGGGTCTTGGTGGTTTTGTTGTCTGATGTCGTTTCTTTGGCTGATGAGTGTTCTGATGTGTTGTGGTAGGAGAAGTGATTTGCTTTTTATTTTTCCGTGGGGTATGTGGTGTTTGTCTGCTGTAAGTATGAGGTTTGTGAGCATGGTGTTGGCTGTGTGGATGTTGTCAGGTATGGTTATGTTCTCCAGTGCTGATTCTATTTCAGAGGTGTATCCTTCCCAGTCTGCTTTCCTGTAATTTGTGTAAGTTTGAAGGTGTTGTTGTAGGCGGAAAGGAGCACGCGTGTTGTGTGTGATTTTGATAGGAAGGTGGTCTGAACTGAGTGCGTGTATTGTGGTCCATGTTGTTCTGTTTGTGATGCTGTTGCTGGCTGTTGTGATGTCCGGTGATGTTGGTTGTTGGTTGATGTTTGTAGGTTTTCTGGTGGGTGTGTTTGCGTTTAGAGTGATTTGTTGGGAGTTTTGTAGTATGTCTGCAATGTGGGTGCCTCTGTGGTCGTCGTAGGGAGAGTGCCATTGTGTTGAGTGAGCGTTGATGTCTGCGGTTAGAATGGTGTTGTTCAGCGAGTTTATGTATTGGAAGGTGTTGGTGATGTCTGTGTCTTCTGTGGCGTGGTCTGGTCGGGTGGTATCTCTGGGGGGTATATACATGTTGCATATGTGTAGTCTTTTGTGGTTGGTTATGTGAATCTTTACGGTTTGAATTTCTGTAGTGTTGGTGTTAATGTTGTTGGGGATGTTCATGGGAGTGAATGTGTATCTACTGTATATCTATAAAAAAAATCCTCGTCTCACCCCTCAGGTGGTGTCCATCCCTCATTCAGCTGGGGTCCTCTACCAGAGGCCAGGAAGCTTGAGGGTTCTGCGCAGTATCCTTGCCGTTCCCAGCACTGCACATTTTCTGGACTGAGATGTCCGATGTCCGATATAGTTCTTGTATTTAAATACAAGAACTATATCAAGAAATTAACAAAACATAGTTTTTTTAGTTAGGAGAAAAGTCTAAAAACATATCACAAATGACAAACGTTGTGCCTCTCCTCCTCCTGTTCTTCAATGAAGCTGATCACCCTCCAGCTCCCGTTAGAAACATCGTGCTGCTGAAGGTGTGCCGGCAGAATGGTTGTGATACAGGAGGTGCTGTGGACTCTCCCAGAAACGAGGACCTAGTTTAGTTGTAGATCCAGTAAAACATAGTGCAAATGTGACATTATTTATAATGCACAGTTACAGTCTTGTGAATATTAAAAAATGTACTTCATGTAATGCAGGAAGCGAATATTTCAAACGAACTAAGGCAGCAAACAGTAAGAGCAAAATCGTGTTCCAAACATTAACTCTTTTTTTAAATGTCAATTAGCTTGTGAGTAATAAGACAAAATGTGACTGTCAGACAGAGAACTGTCAGAGCAAACGGCAGATTTTAGAAAGTCCTGCCGAAATAAATCTGCACCCGACTGCGACTGTCAGCGTTGAACTGCCGCCATTGCTGTCAAAGTCAGACACATCTCCAAAATTGTTGGAGCAAATTTTTAAGCAGGCTTCATCTTGATAAATTGACCACGTATTTGACATTTACACCATAACGTTACCGCCTAAAATAATCGTAAAACAAAATTTTGTGTAACAACAAGAGTAATATGTACCCCAAAAGCTTTCAAAGCGTCTGAAAGTTTTCTCCTCCGTTTTTGTTGGGGCTTGGCTCGAAATGCATCATGATTGGCCGCCCGAAGTCCACGTGTCTGTCGGACGTGCTCTCATTGGTCTACAATACCATCACGGATGAATAAATACTCAAAGGGCTTGCCTGGCAAGCCCTTTGAGTATTTATTCCATATTGCCCACTAGTTCACTAGTAAGGTCATTTTGACGCTTACTAGTGAACATGTAAGGCCATAAATGTGCCCACTAGTTCACTAGTAAGATCATTTTGAGGCTTACTAGTTGACATGTAAGCCACAAAACGCCCGCTAGTTCACTAGTAAGATAATTTTGAGGCTTCTAGTGAACATGTAAGCCACAGAACGCCCACTAGTTCACTAGTAAGATCATTTTGACGCTTACTAGTGAACATGTAAGCCACAAAACGCTCACTAGTTCACTAGTAAGATCATTTTGACACTTATTTATGAACATGTCAGCCACAAAACGCTCACTCGTTCACTAGTAAGATCATTTTGACGCTTACTAGTGAACATGTAAGCCACAAAACGCCCACTAGTTCACTAGTAAGGTCATTTTGACGCTTACTAGTGAACATGTAAGCCACAAAACGCCCACTAGTTCACTAGTAAGATCATTTTGACGCTTACTAGTGAACATGTAAGGCCATAAATGTGCCCACTAGTTCACTAGTAAGTTCATTTTGAGGCTTACTAGTTGACATGTAAGCCACACATCGCCTACTAGTTCACTAGTAAGATCATTTTGAGGCTTACTAGTGAACATGTAAGCCACAAAACGCCCAATAGTTCACTAGTAAGATCATTTTGACGCTTACTAGTGAACATGTAAGCCACAAAACGCTCACTAGTTTACTAGTAAGGTCATTTTGACGCTTACTAGTGAACATGTAAGCCACAAAACGCTCACTAGTTCACTAGTAAGGTCATTTTGACGCTTACTAGTGAACATGTAAGCCGCAAAACGCCCACTAGTTCACTAATAAGATTATTTTGACGCTTACTACTGAACATTTAAGGCCATAAATGTGCCCACTAGTTCACTGGTAAGATGATTTTGACGCTTACTAGTGAACATGTAAGGCCATAAATGTGCCCACTTGTAGTGCTAGTGACATTACACTGTACTTGCATTAAATGCAAATAAGGATGATTACGAAAACATGTAACGGTATCCTATTGGCTGTACGTTTCAAAATAGTGTCATCCCACCAGTCAGGGCTCATGATTTTGGAAATTCTGTGCCCACTTAGTTTTTTAAAACAACAATGGCGGACAGTGTCCTGAGACGTATTCGGCGAAGGTGCAGGGCAATAGAGAGTGCCTGTCATCAAGGGTCTGCCGGTGAAAGTGAAGCACGCGCGATAAACATTTCAATTGCTAATTTAAGAAGAGTTAGTGACCAGTTTAGCGCTGATACTATTCAAAGTTTGATTCAAAGTCCAATAGATCTCCGATCTGTCATCATTGCGGGACCCACTCCTAATGGTGGACGTGTTTGTTCCCATGTGGCACATCGTTTGCACACAGGTAAAATGGCTACCATTTTTTGTCATTGGTTTTTCGTATGTATTTTTATTCAAACTACACACGGGTTTTACTGACGACTTGCTGTGACTTACCTTCTATCACCCTGTCAAACGTCGTTTTATACCAGTGGTTTTCCTGCAAATCAGTAGACTATTAAGTAACGCGATGGCTGTACACTTTTAAGCAATAACTAGTGATCTTTTAGTTATTCAATTATAAGTTTGAATTATTTTTTTCTTGAGTAAAATGATTAGAGAAAATAGCTGCTCGTGGTTTTGAAGCTGCATATACTTTTATGTACATCTGTGTCTATATGCCTGTACTGTATACAGTATATAAAAAACACGTAGTGATTCGTTTGCTTGAATTCCTTAATCCTTTTATTTCCATACTTTAGGTAGACGAGGAAGACCAGCACTTGACATTACAAGTGATCAAATTGAACTGCTCCCCACTCAGGGCTTTACAGTGAGAGCCATCACTGAGATGTTGTGTTGTTCCTCTTCATACCTGCATAAAAAAATGAAGTTTTTTCAGATTTCAGCCAGAAATAGATTTACTCCCATTCATGATGTTGACCTGGAAGAGCATGTCAGAAGATTGCACAGCCAATTTCCCAGATCAGGCTCGGAAGCAAGTGTTCTGCTACATACTCTTGTCCCTTCATGTATATATCATTATATTCATTGTGAAAGTGTACTTTCTTTATTGTGTTGTTTTATGAACCTGTTGCAGATGATGAGGGCATACCTGCGTGCTGATGGTATTGTAGTACAAAGAAAAAGAGTTCGAGAAATCCTCAACCGTATTGAGCCAGCTGCTGCAGCCCAGAGATGGAGCCAGACTGTGGCTAGAAGAACATACTATGTGCCATTCCCCAATAGTTTATGGCACATAGATGGGCATATGCGTCTCATTCGGTAATAAGGGATCATCTTATATTTGTACTCGTGGGAGCATTAGAAAGCCATATTGTATGGACAGCACAGATTAAATTGAATTTTATCATTTGTATATCCAAGTTACACAAACTCCAAATTGCCTCCATGTAGTCTTAAGTGCACAGCAATACCTTCTCTACCGAGATGATATTTCAAACAAGATATGAAACTTGATTGTTTTCTTGTATTTAATCATTATTCTTTTCATGTTTGTTTTACAGGTGGGTGTTTGTGACACATGCCGGCATTGATGGGAATTCCAGGCTAATAACGTACCTTCAACTGGAGCACAGACAACACAGCTTTGACAGTGTTGAAATATTTTGTCCAAGCCACCTGCCTGTATGGGTTACCCTCCAGAGTAAGATCCGACCATGGTGGTGAAAACACTGGTTGCTCTTTTAATGAACCTACTGCAGGGACAAGACACCAAAATTATTTCTAGCTCCAGCCAACACCCCCTCACAATTTACTCACACCTCCCATGGCCTGATTATCCACCAACAGGGGCCCTTTTTGGATTATCATTTTGGCATAGGAACTTTCCTTTCCTATCCTAACCGAGTGAGATGAGCCGGTAGCACCTGGAGCAAAGATCGTCTAAATTTTAATAATGCTTAGGAAAGGTTCTGACCATCCTTTACGAAAGGAAAGGAGATATATTATGCAGCAGGAATATTTAAAGGGGAAGTCTTTTTTTATGTTGTTGTTGTTGTTGTTGTCGACCCCACCCGTGCCCCGACATTGGGGGACCGGGACCGGGCCCTCACTCCGTCTCCCGGATCCCCAGACCCCCCTCCGCCGCCCAGCGGGCGAGCAGGGCCGCCACTCCGCTTGGGTTTCGCCAGAGGTCCTCCGGAGTCAGTGTGGTGGGTATGTTTGTGCAGGTGAACAGGTATTGTGTGTCGTGCACTTGCGTGCCGCATAGCGCACAGAGTGGTGTTGGGTGTGTGTCCGGTGTAATGTTGTGTAGGTAGGAGTGGAGGGCTGGTGATTTGTTGGTTCGGAGTTGTGCTAGGAGTTGTCTGGTTCTGTGTGGTAGGTCTTGCTCTGATGGGTCTATTTCTGGTGCTGGTGCATGTATTACTTTGTTGTGTTGTCTGGTGTCCAAGTGTGTTTGTACAAAGTGGGTGTGTATGTCTTTCATGTTCTGTTTTATGGTGTCGTTGTTGGTGTCCTGTGGTGCTGTGTCTTTGTTGTGTGTGTAGTTGTTGTTGTGGAAGATTGTTTGTTTCTTTTGTCTGGGTGGTGGTGGTTGTTGAGTGAGTGGGTGTAGTGGGTGGGTTGGGTGTTGGGCTTTTTGTCTGATTTGCGATGCGTGTAGTTTTAGATGGGTGTTCAGTGGGAGAGTTTTTGTTTCCTCATGCAAGTGTTGTATGTTTGTGTCTTGTGTGCATCCTGTTGCTATTCTGAGTGCTGTGTTCTGTGTGGTCTGGAGTTTTGTCTTGTTTGTGTCCGATAGTGTTGGTGACCATATAGTGTTTGCGTATTCGAGGCGTGTGAGTGTGGTTGCTTTGTATGTGGTGAGTATAGTTTCTTTGGATTTTCCCCAGTGAGTGGTTGTTAAGGCTTTAAGTATTTTGTTTGATTGCTTGGCGCGGGTTAGAGTGTGTTGTGTGTGTTTTGAGAAGGTGAGTTTGGGGTCCCATGTTAATCCCAGTATTTTGGGTTCGCGGACTGTGGGTAGGGTGGTGTTATCTATTTGTAAAGTGAGCCTGTTGCTGTATTCTGCCGGATCCGGTGTGAACAGAGTGGTGGTGGTTTTGTCTGCGTTGAGTGTGAGTTGGTTCTGTTTTGTCCAGTTGTATATGTCGTGGAGATATTTTTGTACTTGTTGTTGTGCCTGTTGTGGTTTGGCATGTGTGGATAGAATGGTGATGTCGTCTGCATATGTAACTGTGTGTACATTTGGAGGTGGTTGTGGTAAGTCTGCCATGTATATGTTGAATAGTGTTGGTGAAAGTACTCCCCCCTGTGGTACCCCCGTTTTCGTGTTTCTATGTTCTGATGTTTCCCCCCGGTATTGAGTGTATTGTCTGCGTCCCCTTATGTAGTTGAAGATGTATTTGATGATGATGTTTGGGGTGTTAGTGTTGTTGAGTTTGTTTGTGAGTGTGTGTAGGTTTACCGTGTCAAAGGCTTTGGACATGTCTAGGGCTATGGCAACTGTTCGTTGTGGTGGTTTTTGTTGATTGAAACCTGTGGCTATGATGTTGTGTATGTGGTGTAGTGCTGTGGTTGTGGAGTGTTGTTTTCGGAAGCCGTGTTGGTGAGAGGGTAGTTGAGTGTTGTTGGTAATGAAGGGTAGTATTACCTTTTCCATTGTTTTGGCTATTGGGCTGAGTAGTGCTATTGGTCTGTAAGATGGGCCGAGTGCGTGGTTTTCGTTGGGTTTTGGTATTGGGATTATTTTTGCAGTCTTCCATATTGCGGGGATGGTGTTGGTGTTGAGTGATGTGTTGTAAGTGTGTGTGAGTAGTGTTATTGCTTTGGGGCCTAGGTGTTTCAGATGTCTGATGTTTATGTTGTCTGGGCCTGTGGAGTTGTTGCTTTTGGAGCGTTGTAGTGCTTGTTTGACTTGTTGTTCTGTGATGGTTATGGGCGTGGTGTTGAGTTTTCGTATTTTGCGTTGTAGTTGTCTGTATGTTCTGTTGGTTTTGTGTTGTATTATGTTGGTGAATTGTTTGTTGAATGCTCGTGCTTTCTGTTTGTTGGATATTGCCGTGTGTTGTCCGAACTGTATTGTGGTGTTTTCTGGTGCTTTTTGTTCTTTGTTAGATAGTCTTGTTACTGTGTTCCAGAGTATGTATTGTTTGTGTCTGTGGTTCCATGCATCCGTTAAGTGTTCTTTCCATAGCTCTTGTTTGTGTTTTTGGATTTGTTTGTCTATTTCTTTGTTTAGGTCTGTGATGCGTGGGTCTTGGTGGTTTTGTTGTCTGATGTCGTTTCCTTGGCTGATGAGTGTTCTGATGTGTTGTGGTAGGAGAAGTGATTTGCTTTTTATTTTTCCGTGGGGTATGTGGTGTTTGTCTGCTGTAAGTATGAGGTTTGTGAGCATGGTGTTGGCTGTGTGGATGTTGTCAGGTATGGTTAAGTTCTCCAGTGCTGATTCTATTTCAGAGGTGTATCCTTCCCAGTCTGCTTTCCTGTAATTTGTGTAAGTTTGAAGGTGTTGTTGTAGGCGGAAAGGAGCACGCGTGTTGTGTGTGATTTTGATAGGAAGGTGGTCTGAACTGAGTGCGTGTATTGTGGTCCATGTTGTTCTGTTTGTGATGCTGTTGCTGGCTGTTGTGATGTCCGGTGATGTTGGTTGTTGGTTGATGTTTGTAGGTTTTCTGGTAGGTGTGTTTGCGTTTAGAGTGATTTGTTGGGAGTTCTGTAGTATGTCTGCAATGAGGGTGCCTCTGTGGTCGTCGTAGGGAGAGTGCCATTGTGTTGAGTGAGCGTTGATGTCTGCGGTTAGAATGGTGTTGTTCAGCGAGTTTATGTATTGGAAGGTGTTGGTGATGTCTGTGTCTTCTGTGGCGTGGTCTGGTCGGGTGGTATCTCTGGGGGGTATATACATGTTGCATATGTGTAGTCTTTTGTGGTTGGTTATGTGAATCTTTACGGTTTGAATTTCTGTAGTGTTGGTGTTAATGTTGTTGGGGATGTTCATGGGAGTGAATGTGACTGATTTGTGAATGTATGTGAGCAGTCCTCCTCCTCCCTTGTGTTCTCTGTCTTTCCTAATGCTGGTGTAGTTGGTGAGACGAGGTGTGTTGTGTTGTTTTTCTAGTTTGGTTTCTTGTATGGTGATGATGTCTGCGTGCTGTTGTGAGGCGAGTTCTTCTAGTTCTGTTTTCTTGTTTTGGATGCCGTTGATGTTTATTTGTAGTATGGTCAGTGTGTGTTTGTTGTTTTTGTTGGTGGGTGTTGTTCTTTGTGGGTTGTTCGGGGGTTGTGGTGTTGGGGTGTTTGTTGTTTGCGTGTGTGTTCTGCATGTCCACGTGTTTGTGTATTGGCGGGTGGTGATGCCGGAGCAATGTCTGTGTATCCAGTGTGGGTGTGTTGAGTTGCATCTGAGTGAGGTTTGTCTGCGTGTGATGATTCTATTGCAGCTATTGCAGGTCCAGGTTTGGGGGAGTGGTCTTGTGTTTGTTGTATCTCTGTTGGAGTTGTCTGTCCGTGTTGCGTTTGAGGGTAGTGTTGGTGAGGCGAGTGTGTTGTTTTGGTCTGTTTGTGCTCTGCTGCCTGTTGGTGTCCTACGAGGTGTTGTTGTTCGTGGTGGTGTTTTGGGATGTAGTCTGCATTTCCATGTTATGTTGTATTGTCTAGTGTTTATGTTTGTGCAATGTTTGTGTACTCAGTGTGGTGTGTGGTGGTTGCATCTGAAGGATGTCTGTCTTCTTGTAATCTGTTGTGTGCAAATGTCGCATGTCCAGGTAGTTTGTTGTGTGTGTGTTTGTTGCGTGCGTGAGAGTGTCTGTGTGGGCCCCGGATTTGTCTCTATGTCCCCCGCCTGGAGCAAAAGGTCCGCCCGCCACCCTGCCAGGTTCAGGGGGCGGTTAGCCGAAAAAAAAAAAAAACGGCCGTAAGGGCACCCCGTTTGGGGTGCAGGGATTGGTTCCTTGATTTGTCCCCCCGTTCGGGGGGAACCCTCCAACTGCGAGTAAGCCAAGGAGTTTGGAGGTACAGCGGGTTGACAGCAGTGTGATCGAGCAGATTAGATAGAGTAGAATTTGAATGGGGCTTCACTGATTTATTTCATACAATTAATATCTAAAACACAGTTGAAAAATATTTGATTGTTAAAATATTTAAATACAAGAACTATATCAAGAAATTAACAAAACATAGTTTTTTTAGTTAGGAGAAAAGTCTAAAAACATATCACAAATGACAAACGTTGTGCCTCTCCTCCTCCTGTTCTTCAATGAAGCTGATCACCCTCCAGCTCCCGTTAGAAACATCGTGCTGCTGAAGGTGTGCCGGCAGAATGGTTGTGATACAGGAGGTGCTGTGGACTCTCCCAGAAACGAGGACCTAGTTTAGTTGTAGATCCAGTAAAACATAGTGCAAATGTGACATTATTTATAATGCACAGTTACAGTCTTGTGAATATTAAAAAATGTACTTCATGTAATGCAGGAAGCGAATATTTCAAACGAACTAAGGCAGCAAACAGTAAGAGCAAAATCGTGTTCCAAACATTAACTCTTTTTTTAAATGTCAATTAGCTTGTGAGTAATAAGACAAAATGTGACTGTCAGACAGAGAACTGTCAGAGCAAACGGCAGATTTTAGAAAGTCCTGCCGAAATAAATCTGCACCCGACTGCGACTGTCAGCGTTGAACTGCCGCCATTGCTGTCAAAGTCAGACACATCTCCAAAATTGTTGGAGCAAATTTTTAAGCAGGCTTCATCTTGATAAATTGACCACGTATTTGACATTTACACCATAACGTTACCGCCTAAAATAATCGTAAAACAAAATTTTGTGTAACAACAAGAGTAATATGTACCCCAAAAGCTTTCAAAGCGTCTGAAAGTTTTCTCCTCCGTTTTTGTTGGGGCTTGGCTCGAAATGCATCATGATTGGCCGCCCGAAGTCCACGTGTCTGTCGGACGTGCTCTCATTGGTCTACAATACCATCACGGATGAATAAATACTCAAAGGGCTTGCCAGGCAAGCCCTTTGAACCCTTTAAATACTCAATGGGCTTGCCTGGCAAGCCCTTTGAGTATTTATTCCATATTGCCCACTAGTTCACTAGTAAGGTCATTTTGACGCTTACTAGTGAACATGTAAGGCCATAAATGTGCCCACTAGTTCACTAGTAAGATCATTTTGAGGCTTACTAGTTGACATGTAAGCCACAAAACGCCCGCTAGTTCACTAGTAAGATAATTTTGAGGCTTCTAGTGAACATGTAAGCCACAGAACGCCCACTAGTTCACTAGTAAGATCATTTTGACGCTTACTAGTGAACATGTAAGCCACAAAATGCTCACTAGTTCACTAGTAAGGTCATTTTGACGCTTACTAGTGAACATGTAAGCCACAAAACGCTCACTGGTTCACTAGTAAGGTAATTTTGACGCTTACTAGTGAACATGTAAGCCACAAAACGCCCACTAGTTCCCTAGTAAGATCATTTTGACACTTATTTATGAACATGTCAGCCACAAAACGCTCACTCGTTCACTAGTAAGATCATTTTGACGCTTACTAGTGAACATGTAAGCCACAAAACGCCCACTAGTTCACTAGTAAGGTCATTTTGACGCTTACTAGTGAACATGTAAGCCACAAAACGCCCACTAGTTCACTAGTAAGATCATTTTGACGCTTACTAGTGAACATGTAAGGCCATAAATGTGCCCACTAGTTCACTAGTAAGTTCATTTTGAGGCTTACTAGTTGACATGTAAGCCACACATCGCCTACTAGTTCACTAGTAAGATCATTTTGAGGCTTACTAGTGAACATGTAAGCCACAAAACGCCCAATAGTTCACTAGTAAGATCATTTTGACGCTTACTAGTGAACATGTAAGCCACAAAACGCTCACTAGTTTACTAGTAAGGTCATTTTGACGCTTACTAGTGAACATGTAAGCCACAAAACGCTCACTAGTTCACTAGTAAGGTCATTTTGACGCTTACTAGTGAACATGTAAGCCGCAAAACGCCCACTAGTTCACTAATAAGATTATTTTGACGCTTACTACTGAACATTTAAGGCCATAAATGTGCCCACTAGTTCACTGGTAAGATGATTTTGACGCTTACTAGTGAACATGTAAGGCCATAAATGTGCCCACTTGTAGTGCTAGTGACATTACACTGTACTTGCATTAAATGCAAATAAGGATGATTACGAAAACATGTAACGGTATCCTATTGGCTGTACGTTTCAAAATAGTGTCATCCCACCAGTCAGGGCTCATGATTTTGGAAATTCTGTGCCCACTTAGTTTTTTAAAACAACAATGGCGGACAGTGTCCTGAGACGTATTCGGCGAAGGTGCAGGGCAATAGAGAGTGCCTGTCATCAAGGGTCTGCCGGTGAAAGTGAAGCACGCGCGATAAACATTTCAATTGCTAATTTAAGAAGAGTTAGTGACCAGTTTAGCGCTGATACTATTCAAAGTTTGATTCAAAGTCCAATAGATCTCCGATCTGTCATCATTGCGGGACCCACTCCTAATGGTGGACGTGTTTGTTCCCATGTGGCACATCGTTTGCACACAGGTAAAATGGCTACCATTTTTTGTCATTGGTTTTTCGTATGTATTTTTATTCAAACTACACACGGGTTTTACTGACGACTTGCTGTGACTTACCTTCTATCACCCTGTCAAACGTCGTTTTATACCAGTGGTTTTCCTGCAAATCAGTAGACTATTAAGTAACGCGATGGCTGTACACTTTTAAGCAATAACTAGTGATCTTTTAGTTATTCAATTATAAGTTTGAATTATTTTTTTCTTGAGTAAAATGGTTAGAGAAAATAGCTGCTCGTGGTTTTGAAGCTGCATATACTTTTATGTACATCTGTGTCTATATGCCTGTACTGTATACAGTATATAAAAAACACGTAGTGATTCGTTTGCTTGAATTCCTTAATCCTTTTATTTCCATACTTTAGGTAGACGAGGAAGACCAGCACTTGACATTACAAGTGATCAAATTGAACTGCTCCCCACTCAGGGCTTTACAGTGAGAGCCATCACTGAGATGTTGTGTTGTTCCTCTTCATACCTGCATAAAAAAATGAAGTTTTTTCAGATTTCAGCCAGAAATGGATTTACTCCCATTCATGATGTTGACCTGGAAGAGCATGTCAGAAGATTGCACAGCCAATTTCCCAGATCAGGCTCGGAAGCAAGTGTTCTGCTACATACTCTTGTCCCTTCATGTATATATCATTATATTCATTGTGAAAGTGTACTTTCTTTATTGTGTTGTTTTATGAACCTGTTGCAGATGATGAGGGCATACCTGCGTGCTGATGGTATTGTAGTACAAAGAAAAAGAGTTCGAGAAATCCTCAACCGTATTGAGCCAGCTGCTGCAGCCCAGAGATGGAGCCAGACTGTGGCTAGAAGAACATACTATGTGCCATTCCCCAATAGTTTATGGCACATAGATGGGCATATGCGTCTCATTCGGTAATAAGGGATCATCTTATATTTGTACTCGTGGGAGCATTAGAAAGCCATATTGTATGGACAGCACAGATTAAATTGAATTTTATCATTTGTATATCCAAGTTACACAAACTCCAAATTGCCTCCATGTAGTCTTAAGTGCACAGCAATACCTTCTCTACCGAGATGATATTTCAAACAAGATATGAAACTTGATTGTTTTCTTGTATTTAATCATTATTCTTTTCATGTTTGTTTTACAGGTGGGTGTTTGTGACACATGCCGGCATTGATGGGAATTCCAGGCTAATAACGTACCTTCAACTGGAGCACAGACAACACAGCTTTGACAGTGTTGAAATATTTTGTCCAAGCCACCTGCCTGTATGGGTTACCCTCCAGAGTAAGATCCGACCATGGTGGTGAAAACACTGGTTGCTCTTTTAATGAACCTACTGCAGGGACAAGACACCAAAATTATTTCTAGCTCCAGCCAACACCCCCTCACAATTTACTCACACCTCCCATGGCCTGATTATCCACCAACAGGGGCCCTTTTTGGATTATCATTTTGGCATAGGAACTTTCCTTTCCTATCCTAACCGAGTGAGATGAGCCGGTAGCACCTGGAGCAAAGATCGTCTAAATTTTAATAATGCTTAGGAAAGGTTCTGACCATCCTTTACGAAAGGAAAGGAGATATATTATGCAGCAGGAATATTTAAAGGGGAAGTCTTTTTTTATGTTGTTGTTATTGTTGTTGTCGTCGACCCCACCCGTGCCCCGACATTGGGGGACCGGGCCCACACTCCGTCTCCCGGATCCCCAGACCCCCCTCCTCCGCCCAGCGGCCGAGCAGGGCCGCCACTCCGCTTGGGTTTCGCCAGAGGTCCTCCGGAGTCAGTGTGGTGGGTATGTTTGTGCAGGTGAACAGGTGTTGTGTGTCGTGCACTTGCGTGCCGCATAGCGCACAGAGTGGTGTTGGGTGTGTGTCCGGTGTAATGTTGTGTAGGTAGGAGTGGAGGGCTGGTGATTTGTTGGTTCGGAGTTGTGCTAGGAGTTGTCTAGTTCTGTGTGGTAGGTCTTGCTCTGATGGGTCTATTTCTGGTGCTGGTGCATGTATTACTTTGTTGTGTTGTCTGGTGTCCAAGTGTGTTTGTACAAAGTGGGTGTGTATGTCTTTCATGTTCTGTTTTATGGTGTCGTTGTTGGTGTCCTGTGGTGCTGTGTCTTTGTTGTGTGTGTAGTTGTTGTTGTGGAAGATTGTTTCTTTTGTCTGGGTGGTGGTGGTTGTTGAGTGAGTGGGTGTAGTGGGTGGTTTGGGTGTTGGGCTTTTTGTCTGATTTGCGATGCGTGTAGTTTTAGATGGGTGTTCAGTGGGAGAGTTTTTGTTTCCTCATGCAAGTGTTGTATGTTTGTGTCTTGTGTGCATCCTGTTGCTATTCTGAGTGCGGTGTTCTGTGTGGTCTGGAGTTTTGTCTTGTTTGTGTCCGATAGTGTTGGTGACCATATAGTGTTTGCGTATTCGAGGCGTGTGAGTGTGGTTGCTTTGTATGTGGTGAGTATAGTTTCTTTGGATTTTCCCCAGTGAGTGGTTGTTAAGGCTTTAAGTATTTTGTTTGATTGCTTGGCGCGGGTTAGAGTGTGTTGTGTGTGTTTTGAGAAGGTGAGTTTGGGGTCCCATGTTAATCCCAGTATTTTGGGTTCGCGGACTGTGGGTAGGGTGGTGTTATCTATTTGTAAAGTGAGCCTGTTGCTGTATTCTGCCGGATCCGGTGTGAACAGAGTGGTGGTGGTTTTGTCTGCGTTGAGTGTGAGTTGGTTCTGTTTTGTCCAGTTGTATATGTCGTGGAGATATTTTTGTACTTGTTGTGCCTGTTGTGGTTTGACATGTGTGGATAGAATGGTGATGTCGTCTGCATATGTAACTGTGTGTACATTTGGAGGTGGTTGTGGTAAGTCTGCCATGTATATGTTGAATAGTGTTGGTGAAAGTACTCCCCCCTGTGGTACCCCCGTTTTCGTGTTTCTATGTTCTGATGTTTCCCCCCGGTATTGAGTGTATTGTCTGCGTCCCCTTATGTAGTTGAAGATGTATTTGATGATGATGTTTGGGGTGTTAGTGTTGTTGAGTTTGTTTGTGAGTGTGTGTAGGTTTACCGTGTCAAAGGCTTTGGACATGTCTAGGGCTATGGCAACTGTTCGTTGTGGTGGTTTTTGTTGATTGAAACCTGTGGCTATGATGTTGTGTATGTGGTGTAGTGCTGTGGTTGTGGAGTGTTGTTTTCGGAAGCCGTGTTGGTGAGAGGGTAGTTGAGTGTTGTTGGTAATGAAGGGTAGTATTACCTTTTCCATTGTTTTGGCTATTGGGCTGAGTAGTGCTATTGGTCTGTAAGATGGGCCGAGTGCGTGGTTTTTGTTGGGTTTTGGTATTGGGATTATTTTTGCAGTCTTCCATATTGCGGGGATGGTGTTGGTGTTGAGTGATGTGTTGTAAGTGTGTGTGAGTAGTGTTATTGCTTTGGGGCCTAGGTGTTTCAGATGTCTGATGTTTATGTTGTCTGGGCCTGTGGAGTTGTTGCTTTTGGAGCGTTGTAGTGCTTGTTTGACTTGTTGTTCTGTGATGGTTATGGGCGTGGTGTTGAGTTTTCGTATTTTGCGTTGTAGTTGTCTGTATGTTCTGTTGGTTTTGTGTTGTATTATGTTGGTGAATTGTTTGTTGAATGCTCGTGCTTTCTGTTTGTTGGATATTGCCGTGTGTTGTCCGAACTGTATTGTGGTGTTTTCTGGTGCTTTTTGTTCTTTGTTTGATAGTCTTGTTACTGTGTTCCAGAGTATGTGTTGTTTGTGTCTGTGGTTCCATGCATCCGTTAAGTGTTCTTTCCATAGCTGTTGTTTGTGTTTTTGGATTTGTGTGTCTATTTCTTTGTTTAGGTCTGTGATGCGTGGGTCTTGGTGGTTTTGTTGTCTGATGTCGTTTCTTTGGCTGATGAGTGTTCTGATGTGTTGTGGTAGGAGAAGTGATTTGCTTTTTATTTTTCCGTGGGGTATGTGGTGTTTGTCTGCTGTAAGTATGAGGTTTGTGAGCATGGTGTTGGCTGTGTGGATGTTGTCAGGTATGGTTATGTTCTCCAGTGCTGATTCTATTTCAGAGGTGTATCCTTCCCAGTCTGCTTTCCTGTAATTTGTGTAAGTTTGAAGGTGTTGTTGTAGGCGGAAAGGAGCACGCGTGTTGTGTGTGATTTTGATAGGAAGGTGGTCTGAACTGAGTGCGTGTATTGTGGTCCATGTTGTTCTGTTTGTGATGCTGTTGCTGGCTGTTGTGATGTCCGGTGATGTTGGTTGTTGGTTGATGTTTGTAGGTTTTCTGGTGGGTGTGTTTGCGTTTAGAGTGATTTGTTGGGAGTTTTGTAGTATGTCTGCAATGTGGGTGCCTCTGTGGTCGTCGTAGGGAGAGTGCCATTGTGTTGAGTGAGCGTTGATGTCTGCGGTTAGAATGGTGTTGTTCAGCGAGTTTATGTATTGGAAGGTGTTGGTGATGTCTGTGTCTTCTGTGGCGTGGTCTGGTCGGGTGGTATCTCTGGGGGGTATATACATGTTGCATATGTGTAGTCTTTTGTGGTTGGTTATGTGAATCTTTACGGTTTGAATTTCTGTAGTGTTGGTGTTAATGTTGTTGGGGATGTTCATGGGAGTGAATGTGTATCTACTGTATATCTATAAAAAAAATCCTCGTCTCACCCCTCAGGTGGTGTCCATCCCTCATTCAGCTGGGGTCCTCTACCAGAGGCCAGGAAGCTTGAGGGTTCTGCGCAGTATCCTTGCCGTTCCCAGCACTGCACATTTTCTGGACTGAGATGTCCGATGTCCGATATAGTTCTTGTATTTAAATACAAGAACTATATCAAGAAATTAACAAAACATAGTTTTTTTAGTTAGGAGAAAAGTCTAAAAACATATCACAAATGACAAACGTTGTGCCTCTCCTCCTCCTGTTCTTCAATGAAGCTGATCACCCTCCAGCTCCCGTTAGAAACATCGTGCTGCTGAAGGTGTGCCGGCAGAATGGTTGTGATACAGGAGGTGCTGTGGACTCTCCCAGAAACGAGGACCTAGTTTAGTTGTAGATCCAGTAAAACATAGTGCAAATGTGACATTATTTATAATGCACAGTTACAGTCTTGTGAATATTAAAAAATGTACTTCATGTAATGCAGGAAGCGAATATTTCAAACGAACTAAGGCAGCAAACAGTAAGAGCAAAATCGTGTTCCAAACATTAACTCTTTTTTTAAATGTCAATTAGCTTGTGAGTAATAAGACAAAATGTGACTGTCAGACAGAGAACTGTCAGAGCAAACGGCAGATTTTAGAAAGTCCTGCCGAAATAAATCTGCACCCGACTGCGACTGTCAGCGTTGAACTGCCGCCATTGCTGTCAAAGTCAGACACATCTCCAAAATTGTTGGAGCAAATTTTTAAGCAGGCTTCATCTTGATAAATTGACCACGTATTTGACATTTACACCATAACGTTACCGCCTAAAATAATCGTAAAACAAAATTTTGTGTAACAACAAGAGTAATATGTACCCCAAAAGCTTTCAAAGCGTCTGAAAGTTTTCTCCTCCGTTTTTGTTGGGGCTTGGCTCGAAATGCATCATGATTGGCCGCCCGAAGTCCACGTGTCTGTCGGACGTGCTCTCATTGGTCTACAATACCATCACGGATGAATAAATACTCAAAGGGCTTGCCAGGCAAGCCCTTTGAACCCTTTAAATACTCAATGGGCTTGCCTGGCAAGCCCTTTGAGTATTTATTCCATATTGCCCACTAGTTCACTAGTAAGGTCATTTTGACGCTTACTAGTGAACATGTAAGGCCATAAATGTGCCCACTAGTTCACTAGTAAGATCATTTTGAGGCTTACTAGTTGACATGTAAGCCACAAAACGCCCGCTAGTTCACTAGTAAGATAATTTTGAGGCTTCTAGTGAACATGTAAGCCACAGAACGCCCACTAGTTCACTAGTAAGATCATTTTGACGCTTACTAGTGAACATGTAAGCCACAAAACGCTCACTAGTTCACTAGTAAGGTCATTTTGACGCTTACTAGTGAACATGTAAGCCACAAAACGCTCACTGGTTCACTAGTAAGGTAATTTTGACGCTTACTAGTGAACATGTTAGCCACAAAACGCCCACTAGTTCCCTAGTAAGATCATTTTGACACTTATTTATGAACATGTCAGCCACAAAACGCTCACTCGTTCACTAGTAAGATCATTTTGACGCTTACTAGTGAACATGTAAGCCACAAAACGCCCACTAGTTCACTAGTAAGGTCATTTTGACGCTTACTAGTGAACATGTAAGCCACAAAACGCCCACTAGTTCACTAGTAAGATCATTTTGACGCTTACTAGTGAACATGTAAGGCCATAAATGTGCCCACTAGTTCACTAGTAAGTTCATTTTGAGGCTTACTAGTTGACATGTAAGCCACACATCGCCTACTAGTTCACTAGTAAGATCATTTTGAGGCTTACTAGTGAACATGTAAGCCACAAAACGCCCAATAGTTCACTAGTAAGATCATTTTGACGCTTACTAGTGAACATGTAAGCCACAAAACGCTCACTAGTTTACTAGTAAGGTCATTTTGACGCTTACTAGTGAACATGTAAGCCACAAAACGCTCAGTAGTTCACTAGTAAGGTCATTTTAACGCTTACTAGTGAACATGTAAGCCGCAAAACGCCCACTAGTTCACTAATAAGATTATTTTGACGCTTACTACTGAACATTTAAGGCCATAAATGTGCCCACTAGTTCACTGGTAAGATGATTTTGACGCTTACTAGTGAACATGTAAGGCCATAAGTGTGCCCACTTGTAGTGCTAGTGACATTACACTGTACTTGCATTAAATGCAAATAAGGATGATTACGAAAACATGTAACGGTATCCTATTGGCTGTACGTTTCAAAATAGTGTCATCCCACCAGTCAGGGCTCATGATTTTGGAAATTCTGTGCCCACTTAGTTTTTTAAAACAACAATGGCGGACAGTGTCCTGAGACGTATTCGGCGAAGGTGCAGGGCAATAGAGAGTGCCTGTCATCAAGGGTCTGCCGGTGAAAGTGAAGCACGCGCGATAAACATTTCAATTGCTAATTTAAGAAGAGTTAGTGACCAGTTTAGCGCTGATACTATTCAAAGTTTGATTCAAAGTCCAATAGATCTCCGATCTGTCATCATTGCGGGACCCACTCCTAATGGTGGACGTGTTTGTTCCCATGTGGCACATCGTTTGCACACAGGTAAAATGGCTACCATTTTTTGTCATTGGTTTTTCGTATGTATTTTTATTCAAACTACACACGGGTTTTACTGACGACTTGCTGTGACTTACCTTCTATCACCCTGTCAAACGTCGTTTTATACCAGTGGTTTTCCTGCAAATCAGTAGACTATTAAGTAACGCGATGGCTGTACACTTTTAAGCAATAACTAGTGATCTTTTAGTTATTCAATTATAAGTTTGAATTATTTTTTTCTTGAGTAAAATGGTTAGAGAAAATAGCTGCTCGTGGTTTTGAAGCTGCATATACTTTTATGTACATCTGTGTCTATATGCCTGTACTGTATACAGTATATAAAAAACACGTAGTGATTCGTTTGCTTGAATTCCTTAATCCTTTTATTTCCATACTTTAGGTAGACGAGGAAGACCAGCACTTGACATTACAAGTGATCAAATTGAACTGCTCCCCACTCAGGGCTTTACAGTGAGAGCCATCACTGAGATGTTGTGTTGTTCCTCTTCATACCTGCATAAAAAAATGAAGTTTTTTCAGATTTCAGCCAGAAATAGATTTACTCCCATTCATGATGTTGACCTGGAAGAGCATGTCAGAAGATTGCACAGCCAATTTCCCAGATCAGGCTCGGAAGCAAGTGTTCTGCTACATACTCTTGTCCCTTCATGTATATATCATTATATTCATTGTGAAAGTGTACTTTCTTTATTGTGTTGTTTTATGAACCTGTTGCAGATGATGAGGGCATACCTGCGTGCTGATGGTATTGTAGTACAAAGAAAAAGAGTTCGAGAAATCCTCAACCGTATTGAGCCAGCTGCTGCAGCCCAGAGATGGAGCCAGACTGTGGCTAGAAGAACATACTATGTGCCATTCCCCAATAGTTTATGGCACATAGATGGGCATATGCGTCTCATTCGGTAATAAGGGATCATCTTATATTTGTACTCGTGGGAGCATTAGAAAGCCATATTGTATGGACAGCACAGATTAAATTGAATTTTATCATTTGTATATCCAAGTTACACAAACTCCAAATTGCCTCCATGTAGTCTTAAGTGCACAGCAATACCTTCTCTACCGAGATGATATTTCAAACAAGATATGAAACTTGATTGTTTTCTTGTATTTAATCATTATTCTTTTCATGTTTGTTTTACAGGTGGGTGTTTGTGACACATGCCGGCATTGATGGGAATTCCAGGCTAATAACGTACCTTCAACTGGAGCACAGACAACACAGCTTTGACAGTGTTGAAATATTTTGTCCAAGCCACCTGCCTGTATGGGTTACCCTCCAGAGTAAGATCCGACCATGGTGGTGAAAACACTGGTTGCTCTTTTAATGAACCTACTGCAGGGACAAGACACCAAAATTATTTCTAGCTCCAGCCAACACCCCCTCACAATTTACTCACACCTCCCATGGCCTGATTATCCACCAACAGGGGCCCTTTTTGGATTATCATTTTGGCATAGGAACTTTCCTTTCCTATCCTAACCGAGTGAGATGAGCCGGTAGCACCTGGAGCAAAGATCGTCTAAATTTTAATAATGCTTAGGAAAGGTTCTGACCATCCTTTACGAAAGGAAAGGAGATATATTATGCAGCAGGAATATTTAAAGGGGAAGTCTTTTTTTATGTTGTTGTTGTTGTTGTTGTCGACCCCACCCGTGCCCCGACATTGGGGGACCGGGCCCTCACTCCGTCTCCCGGATCCCCAGACCCCCCTCCGCCGCCCAGCGGGCGAGCAGGGCCGCCACTCCGCTTGGGTTTCGCCAGAGGTCCTCCGGAGTCAGTGTGGTGGGTATGTTTGTGCAGGTGAACAGGTGTTGTGTGTCGTGCACTTGCGTGCCGCATAGCGCACAGAGTGGTGTTGGGTGTGTGTCCGGTGTAATGTTGTGTAGGTAGGAGTGGAGGGCTGGTGATTTGTTGGTTCGGAGTTGTGCTAGGAGTTGTCTGGTTCTGTGTGGTAGGTCTTGCTCTGATGGGTCTATTTCTGGTGCTGGTGCATGTATTACTTTGTTGTGTTGTCTGGTGTCCAAGTGTGTTTGTACAAAGTGGGTGTGTATGTCTTTCATGTTCTGTTTTATGGTGTCGTTGTTGGTGTCCTGTGGTGCTGTGTCTTTGTGTGTGTAGTTGTTGTTGTGGAAGATTGTTTGTTTCTTTTGTCTGGGTGGTGGTGGTTGTTGAGTGAGTGGGTGTAGTGGGTGGGTTGGGTGTTGGGCTTTTTGTCTGATTTGCGATGCGTGTAGTTTTAGATGGGTGTTCAGTGGGAGAGTTTTTGTTTCCTCATGCAAGTGTTGTATGTTTGTGTCTTGTGTGCATCCTGTTGCTATTCTGAGTGCTGTGTTCTGTGTGGTCTGGAGTTTTGTCTTGTTTGTGTCCGATAGTGTTGGTGACCATATAGTGTTTGCGTATTCGAGGCGTGTGAGTGTGGTTGCTTTGTATGTGGTGAGTATAGTTTCTTTGGATTTTCCCCAGTGAGTGGTTGTTAAGGCTTTAAGTATTTTGTTTGATTGCTTGGCGCGGGTTAGAGTGTGTTGTGTGTGTTTTGAGAAGGTGAGTTTGGGGTCCCATGTTAATCCCAGTATTTTGGGTTCGCGGACTGTGGGTAGGGTGGTGTTATCTATTTGTAAAGTGAGCCTGTTGCTGTATTCTGCCGGATCCGGTGTGAACAGAGTGGTGGTGGTTTTGTCTGCGTTGAGTGTGAGTTGGTTCTGTTTTGTCCAGTTGTATATGTCGTGGAGATATTTTTGTACTTGTTGTTGTGCCTGTTGTGGTTTGACATGTGTGGATAGAATGGTGATGTCGTCTGCATATGTAACTGTGTGTACATTTGGAGGTGGTTGTGGTAAGTCTGCCATGTATATGTTGAATAGTGTTGGTGAAAGTACTCCCCCCTGTGGTACCCCCGTTTTCGTGTTTCTATGTTCTGATGTTTCCCCCCGGTATTGAGTGTATTGTCTGCGTCCCCTTATGTAGTTGAAGATGTATTTGATGATGATGTTTGGGGTGTTAGTGTTGTTGAGTTTGTTTGTGAGTGTGTGTAGGTTTACCGTGTCAAAGGCTTTGGACATGTCTAGGGCTATGGCAACTGTTCGTTGTGGTGGTTTTTGTTGATTGAAACCTGTGGCTATGATGTTGTGTATGTGGTGTAGTGCTGTGGTTGTGGAGTGTTGTTTTCGGAAGCCGTGTTGGTGAGAGGGTAGTTGAGTGTTGTTGGTAATGAAGGGTAGTATTACCTTTTCCATTGTTTTGGCTATTGGGCTGAGTAGTGCTATTGGTCTGTAGGATGGGCCGAGTGCGTGGTTTTTGTTGGGTTTTGGTATTGGGATTATTTTTGCAGTCTTCCATATTGCGGGGATGGTGTTGGTGTTGAGTGATGTGTTGTAAGTGTGTGTGAGTAGTGTTATTGCTTTGGGGCCTAGGTGTTTCAGATGTCTGATGTTTATGTTGTCTGGGCCTGTGGAGTTGTTGCTTTTGGAGCGTTGTAGTGCTTGTTTGACTTGTTGTTCTGTGATGGTTATGGGCGTGGTGTTGAGTTTTCGTATTTTGCGTTGTAGTTGTCTGTATGTTCTGTTGGTTTTGTGTTGTATTATGTTGGTGAATTGTTTGTTGAATGCTCGTGCTTTCTGTTTGTTGGATATTGCCGTGTGTTGTCCGAACTGTATTGTGGTGTTTTCTGGTGCTTTTTGTTCTTTGTTAGATAGTCTTGTTACTGTGTTCCAGAGTAAGTATTGTTTGTGTCTGTGGTTCCATGCATCCGTTAAGTGTTCTTTCCATAGCTCTTGTTTGTGTTTTTGGATTTGTTTGTCTATTTCTTTGTTTAGGTCTGTGATGCGTGGGTCTTGGTGGTTTTGTTGTCTGATGTCGTTTCTTTGGCTGATGAGTGTTCTGATGTGTTGTGGTAGGAGAAGTGATTTGCTTTTTATTTTTCCGTGGGGTATGTGGTGTTTGTCTGCTGTAAGTATGAGGTTTGTGAGCATGGTGTTGGCTGTGTGGATGTTGTCAGGTATGGTTAAGTTCTCCAGTGCTGATTCTATTTCAGAGGTGTATCCTTCCCAGTCTGCTTTCCTGTAATTTGTGTAAGTTTGAAGGTGTTGTTGTAGGCGGAAAGGAGCACGCGTGTTGTGTGTGATTTTGATAGGAAGGTGGTCTGAACTGAGTGCGTGTATTGTGGTCCATGTTGTTCTGTTTGTGATGCTGTTGCTGGCTGTTGTGATGTCCGCTGATGTTGGTTGTTGGTTGATGTTTGTAGGTTTTCTGGTGGGTGTGTTTGCGTTTAGAGTGATTTGTTGGGAGTTTTGTAGTATGTCTGCAATGTGGGTGCCTCTGTGGTCGTCGTAGGGAGAGTGCCATTGTGTTGAGTGAGCGTTGATGTCTGCGGTTAGAATGGTGTTGTTCAGCGAGTTTATGTATTGGAAGGTGTTGGTGATGTCTGTGTCTTCTGTGGCGTGGTCTGGTCGGGTGGTATCTCTGGGGGGTATATACATGTTGCATATGTGTAGTCTTTTGTGGTTGGTTATGTGAATCTTTACGGTTTGAATTTCTGTAGTGTTGGTGTTAATGTTGTTGGGGATGTTCATGGGAGTGAATGTGTATCTACTGTATATCTATAAAAAAAATCCTCGTCTCACCCCTCAGGTGGTGTCCATCCCTCATTCAGCTGGGGTCCTCTACCAGAGGCCAGGAAGCTTGAGGGTTCTGCGCAGTATCCTTGCCGTTCCCAGCACTGCACATTTTCTGGACTGAGATGTCCGATGTCCGATATAGTTCTTGTATTTAAATACAAGAACTATATCAAGAAATTAACAAAACATAGTTTTTTTAGTTAGGAGAAAAGTCTAAAAACATATCACAAATGACAAACGTTGTGCCTCTCCTCCTCCTGTTCTTCAATGAAGCTGATCACCCTCCAGCTCCCGTTAGAAACATCGTGCTGCTGAAGGTGTGCCGGCAGAATGGTTGTGATACAGGAGGTGCTGTGGACTCTCCCAGAAACGAGGACCTAGTTTAGTTGTAGATCCAGTAAAACATAGTGCAAATGTGACATTATTTATAATGCACAGTTACAGTCTTGTGAATATTAAAAAATGTACTTCATGTAATGCAGGAAGCGAATATTTCAAACGAACTAAGGCAGCAAACAGTAAGAGCAAAATCGTGTTCCAAACATTAACTCTTTTTTTAAATGTCAATTAGCTTGTGAGTAATAAGACAAAATGTGACTGTCAGACAGAGAACTGTCAGAGCAAACGGCAGATTTTAGAAAGTCCTGCCGAAATAAATCTGCACCCGACTGCGACTGTCAGCGTTGAACTGCCGCCATTGCTGTCAAAGTCAGACACATCTCCAAAATTGTTGGAGCAAATTTTTAAGCAGGCTTCATCTTGATAAATTGACCACGTATTTGACATTTACACCATAACGTTACCGCCTAAAATAATCGTAAAACAAAATTTTGTGTAACAACAAGAGTAATATGTACCCCAAAAGCTTTCAAAGCGTCTGAAAGTTTTCTCCTCCGTTTTTGTTGGGGCTTGGCTCGAAATGCATCATGATTGGCCGCCCGAAGTCCACGTGTCTGTCGGACGTGCTCTCATTGGTCTACAATACCATCACGGATGAATAAATACTCAAAGGGCTTGCCAGGCAAGCCCTTTGAACCCTTTAAATACTCAATGGGCTTGCCTGGCAAGCCCTTTGAGTATTTATTCCATATTGCCCACTATTGCCAACATGTAAGCCACAAAACGCCCACTAGTTCACTAGTAAGGTCATTTTGACGCTTACTAGTGAACATGTAAGGCCATAAATGTGCCCACTAGTTCACTAGTAAGATCATTTTGAGGCTTACTAGTTGACATGTAAGCCACAAAACGCCCGCTAGTTCACTAGTAAGATAATTTTGAGGCTTCTAGTGAACATGTAAGCCACAGAACGCCCACTAGTTCACTAGTAAGATCATTTTGACGCTTACTAGTGAACATGTAAGCCACAAAACGCTCACTAGTTCACTAGTAAGGTCATTTTGACGCTTACTAGTGAACATGTAAGCCACAAAACGCTCACTGGTTCACTAGTAAGGTAATTTTGACGCTTACTAGTGAACATGTAAGCCACAAAACGCCCACTAGTTCCCTAGTAAGATCATTTTGACACTTATTTATGAACATGTCAGCCACAAAACGCTCACTCGTTCACTAGTAAGATCATTTTGACGCTTACTAGTGAACATGTAAGCCACAAAACGCCCACTAGTTCACTAGTAAGGTCATTTTGACGCTTACTAGTGAACATGTAAGCCACAAAACGCCCACTAGTTCACTAGTAAGATCATTTTGACGCTTACTAGTGAACATGTAAGGCCATAAATGTGCCCACTAGTTCACTAGTAAGTTCATTTTGAGGCTTACTAGTTGACATGTAAGCCACACATCGCCTACTAGTTCACTAGTAAGATCATTTTGAGGCTTACTAGTGAACATGTAAGCCACAAAACGCCCAATAGTTCACTAGTAAGATCATTTTGACGCTTACTAGTGAACATGTAAGCCACAAAACGCTCACTAGTTTACTAGTAAGGTCATTTTGACGCTTACTAGTGAACATGTAAGCCACAAAACGCTCAGTAGTTCACTAGTAAGGTCATTTTAACGCTTACTAGTGAACATGTAAGCCGCAAAACGCCCACTAGTTCACTAATAAGATTATTTTGACGCTTACTACTGAACATTTAAGGCCATAAATGTGCCCACTAGTTCACTGGTAAGATGATTTTGACGCTTACTAGTGAACATGTAAGGCCATAAATGTGCCCACTTGTAGTGCTAGTGACATTACACTGTACTTGCATTAAATGCAAATAAGGATGATTACGAAAACATGTAACGGTATCCTATTGGCTGTACGTTTCAAAATAGTGTCATCCCACCAGTCAGGGCTCATGATTTTGGAAATTCTGTGCCCACTTAGTTTTTTAAAACAACAATGGCGGACAGTGTCCTGAGACGTATTCGGCGAAGGTGCAGGGCAATAGAGAGTGCCTGTCATCAAGGGTCTGCCGGTGAAAGTGAAGCACGCGCGATAAACATTTCAATTGCTAATTTAAGAAGAGTTAGTGACCAGTTTAGCGCTGATACTATTCAAAGTTTGATTCAAAGTCCAATAGATCTCCGATCTGTCATCATTGCGGGACCCACTCCTAATGGTGGACGTGTTTGTTCCCATGTGGCACATCGTTTGCACACAGGTAAAATGGCTACCATTTTTTGTCATTGGTTTTTCGTATGTATTTTTATTCAAACTACACACAGGTTTTACTGACGACTTGCTGTGACTTACCTTCTATCACCCTGTCAAACGTCGTTTTATACCAGTGGTTTTCCTGCAAATCAGTAGACTATTAAGTAACGCGATGGCTGTACACTTTTAAGCAATAACTAGTGATCTTTTAGTTATTCAATTATAAGTTTGAATTATTTTTTTCTTGAGTAAAATGGTTAGAGAAAATAGCTGCTCGTGGTTTTGAAGCTGCATATACTTTTATGTACATCTGTGTCTATATGCCTGTACTGTATACAGTATATAAAAAACACGTAGTGATTCGTTTGCTTGAATTCCTTAATCCTTTTATTTCCATACTTTAGGTAGACGAGGAAGACCAGCACTTGACATTACAAGTGATCAAATTGAACTGCTCCCCACTCAGGGCTTTACAGTGAGAGCCATCACTGAGATGTTGTGTTGTTCCTCTTCATACCTGCATAAAAAAATGAAGTTTTTTCAGATTTCAGCCAGAAATAGATTTACTCCCATTCATGATGTTGACCTGGAAGAGCATGTCAGAAGATTGCACAGCCAATTTCCCAGATCAGGCTCGGAAGCAAGTGTTCTGCTACATACTCTTGTCCCTTCATGTATATATCATTATATTCATTGTGAAAGTGTACTTTCTTTATTGTGTTGTTTTATGAACCTGTTGCAGATGATGAGGGCATACCTGCGTGCTGATGGTATTGTAGTACAAAGAAAAAGAGTTCGAGAAATCCTCAACCGTATTGAGCCAGCTGCTGCAGCCCAGAGATGGAGCCAGACTGTGGCTAGAAGAACATACTATGTGCCATTCCCCAATAGTTTATGGCACATAGATGGGCATATGCGTCTCATTCGGTAATAAGGGATCATCTTATATTTGTACTCGTGGGAGCATTAGAAAGCCATATTGTATGGACAGCACAGATTAAATTGAATTTTATCATTTGTATATCCAAGTTACACAAACTCCAAATTGCCTCCATGTAGTCTTAAGTGCACAGCAATACCTTCTCTACCGAGATGATATTTCAAACAAGATATGAAACTTGATTGTTTTCTTGTATTTAATCATTATTCTTTTCATGTTTGTTTTACAGGTGGGTGTTTGTGACACATGCCGGCATTGATGGGAATTCCAGGCTAATAACGTACCTTCAACTGGAGCACAGACAACACAGCTTTGACAGTGTTGAAATATTTTGTCCAAGCCACCTGCCTGTATGGGTTACCCTCCAGAGTAAGATCCGACCATGGTGGTGAAAACACTGGTTGCTCTTTTAATGAACCTACTGCAGGGACAAGACACCAAAATTATTTCTAGCTCCAGCCAACACCCCCTCACAATTTACTCACACCTCCCATGGCCTGATTATCCACCAACAGGGGCCCTTTTTGGATTATCATTTTGGCATAGGAACTTTCCTTTCCTATCCTAACCGAGTGAGATGAGCCGGTAGCACCTGGAGCAAAGATCGTCTAAATTTTAATAATGCTTAGGAAAGGTTCTGACCATCCTTTACGAAAGGAAAGGAGATATATTATGCAGCAGGAATATTTAAAGGGGAAGTCTTTTTTTATGTTGTTGTTGTTGTTGTTGTCGACCCCACCCGTGCCCCGACATTGGGGGACCGGGCCCTCACTCCGTCTCCCGGATCCCCAGACCCCCCTCCGCCGCCCAGCGGGCGAGCAGGGCCGCCACTCCGCTTGGGTTTCGCCAGAGGTCATGTATTACTTTGTTGTGTTGTCTGGTGTCCAAGTGTGTTTGTACAAAGTGGGTGTGTATGTCTTTCATGTTCTGTTTTATGGTGTCGTTGTTGGTGTCCTGTGGTGCTGTGTCTTTGTTGTGTGTGTAGTTGTTGTTGTGGAAGATTGTTTGTTTCTTTTGTCTGGGTGGTGGTGGTTGTTGAGTGAGTGGGTGTAGTGGGTGGGTTGGGTGTTGGGCTTTTTGTGTGATTTGCGATGCGTGTAGTTTTAGATGGGTGTTCAGTGGGAGAGTTTTTGTTTCCTCATGCAAGTGTTGTATGTTTGTGTCTTGTGTGCATCCTGTTGCTATTCTGAGTGCTGTGTTCTGTGTGGTCTGGAGTTTTGTCTTGTTTGTGTCCGATAGTGTTGGTGACCATATAGTGTTTGCGTATTCGAGGCGTGTGAGTGTGGTTGCTTTGTATGTGGTGAGTATAGTTTCTTTGGATTTTCCCCAGTGAGTGGTTGTTAAGGCTTTAAGTATTTTGTTTGATTGCTTGGCGCGGGTTAGAGTGTGTTGTGTGTGTTTTGAGAAGGTGAGTTTGGGGTCCCATGTTAATCCCAGTATTTTGGGTTCGCGGACTGTGGGTAGGGTGGTGTTATCTATTTGTAAAGTGAGCCTGTTGCTGTATTCTGCCGGATCCGGTGTGAACAGAGTGGTGGTGGTTTTGTCTGCGTTGAGTGTGAGTTGGTTCTGTTTTGTCCAGTTGTATATGTCGTGGAGATATTTTTGTACTTGTTGTTGTGCCTGTTGTGGTTTGACATGTGTGGATAGAATGGTGATGTCGTCTGCATATGTAACTGTGTGTACATTTGGAGGTGGTTGTGGTAAGTCTGCCATGTATATGTTGAATAGTGTTGGTGAAAGTACTCCCCCCTGTGGTACCCCCGTTTTCGTGTTTCTATGTTCTGATGTTTCCCCCCGGTATTGAGTGTATTGTCTGCGTCCCCTTATGTAGTTGAAGATGTATTTGATGATGATGTTTGGGGTGTTAGTGTTGTTGAGTTTGTTTGTGAGTGTGTGTAGGTTTACCGTGTCAAAGGCTTTGGACATGTCTAGGGCTATGGCAACTGTTCGTTGTGGTGGTTTTTGTTGATTGAAACCTGTGGCTATGATGTTGTGTATGTGGTGTAGTGCTGTGGTTGTGGAGTGTTGTTTTCGGAAGCCGTGTTGGTGAGAGGGTAGTTGAGTGTTGTTGGTAATGAAGGGTAGTATTACCTTTTCCATTGTTTTGGCTATTGGGCTGAGTAGTGCTATTGGTCTGTAAGATGGGCCGAGTGCGTGGTTTTTGTTGGGTTTTGGTATTGGGATTATTTTTGCAGTCTTCCATATTGCGGGGATGGTGTTGGTGTTGAGTGATGTGTTGTAAGTGTGTGTGAGTAGTGTTATTGGTTTGGGGCCTAGGTGTTTCAGATGTCTGATGTTTATGTTGTCTGGGCCTGTGGAGTTGTTGCTTTTGGAGCGTTGTAGTGCTTGTTTGACTTGTTGTTCTGTGATGGTTATGGGCGTGGTGTTGAGTTTTCGTATTTTGCGTTGTAGTTGTCTGTATGTTCTGTTGGTTTTGTGTTGTATTATGTTGGTGAATTGTTTGTTGAATGCTCGTGCTTTCTGTTTGTTGGATATTGCCGCGTGTTGTCCGAACTGTATTGTGGTGTTTTCTGGTGCTTTTTGTTCTTTGTTTGATAGTCTTGTTACTGTGTTCCAGAGTATGTGTTGTTTGTGTCTGTGGTTCCATGCATCCGTTAAGTGTTCTTTCCATAGCTGTTGTTTGTGTTTTTGGATTTGTGTGTCTATTTCTTTGTTTAGGTCTGTGATGCGTGGGTCTTGGTGGTTTTGTTGTCTGATGTCGTTTCTTTGGCTGATGAGTGTTCTGATGTGTTGTGGTAGGAGAAGTGATTTGCTTTTTATTTTTCCGTGGGGTATGTGGTGTTTGTCTGCTGTAAGTATGAGGTTTGTGAGCATGGTGTTGGCTGTGTGGATGTTGTCAGGTATGGTTATGTTCTCCAGTGCTGATTCTATTTCAGAGGTGTATCCTTCCCAGTCTGCTTTCCTGTAATTTGTGTAAGTTTGAAGGTGTTGTTGTAGGCGGAAAGGAGCACGCGTGTTGTGTGTGATTTTGATAGGAAGGTGGTCTGAACTGAGTGCGTGTATTGTGGTCCATGTTGTTCTGTTTGTGATGCTGTTGCTGGCTGTTGTGATGTCCGCTGATGTTGGTTGTTGGTTGATGTTTGTAGGTTTTCTGGTGGGTGTGTTTGCGTTTAGAGTGATTTGTTGGGAGTTTTGTAGTATGTCTGCAATGTGGGTGCCTCTGTGGTCGTCGTAGGGAGAGTGCCATTGTGTTGAGTGAGCGTTGATGTCTGCGGTTAGAATGGTGTTGTTCAGCGAGTTTATGTATTGGAAGGTGTTGGTGATGTCTGTGTCTTCTGTGGCGTGGTCTGGTCGGGTGGTATCTCTGGGGGGTATATACATGTTGCATATGTGTAGTCTTTTGTGGTTGGTTATGTGAATCTTTACGGTTTGAATTTCTGTAGTGTTGGTGTTAATGTTGTTGGGGATGTTCATGGGAGTGAATGTGTATCTACTGTATATCTATAAAAAAAATCCTCGTCTCACCCCTCAGGTGGTGTCCATCCCTCATTCAGCTGGGGTCCTCTACCAGAGGCCAGGAAGCTTGAGGGTTCTGCGCAGTATCCTTGCCGTTCCCAGCACTGCACATTTCTGGACTGAGATGTCCGATGTTGTTCCCGGGATCTGTTGCAACCACTCATCATCTAGTTTGGGGGTCACTGCCCCGAGTGCTCCGACCACCACAGGCACGACTGTCCCCTTTACCTTCCAGGCTCTCTCCAGCTCCTCTCTGAGCCCTTGGGATTTCTCGAGTTTCTCGTGTTCCTTCTTTCTGATGTTTCCAGCACTTGGGACCGCTACATCCACTACAACGGCTTTCCTCTGCCCTTTATCTATCATCAGGATATCTGGTTGGTTCGCCATTACCATCTTGTCAGTCTGGATCTGGAAGTCCCATAGGATCTTCGCTCTGTCATTCTCCACCACCTTCGGAGGTGTTTCCCATTTTGACCTTGGGGTTTCCAGTCCGTACTCCGCACAGATGTTTCGGTAGACTATGCCAGCCACCTGGTTATGGCGTTCCATATAGGCTTTCCCTGCCAGCACCTTACACCCTGCAGTTATGTGTTAGATCGTCTCAGGTGCCTCTTTGCACAACCTACACCTTGGGTCTTGTCTGGTGTGGTATATCTGGGCCTCAATGGCTCTAGTGCTCAGGGCCTGCTCCTGAGCAGCCAGGATGAGTGCCTCTGTACTGTCCTTCAGGCCAGCCCTCTCTAGCCACTGATGGGAATTCTTGAGATCGGCCACTTCAGTTATGGTCCGGTGGTACATCCCGTGTAGGGGCTTGTCCTCCGATGATGGTCCCTCTTCCAGCGCCTCATCCTCTGTTGCCCATTGTCTGAGACATTCTCTGAGTACGTCATCCGTTGGAGCCTTCTCCTTGATGTATTCATGGAGCTTGGATGTTTCATCCTGGACAGTGGCTCTCACACTCACTAGCCCCCAGCCGCTTTCCTTGTTGCCAGTTCAAGGTTGCCATTGGCTTGTGGTACACCGAGGTACTTGTAGCTGTCCTCAATGTCTGCTATTGTTCCTTCGGGGAGTGAGACCCCTTCAGTCCGGACTACCGTTCCTCTCTTAGTCACCATCCGACTATCACATCCCGATGTCGCTGCTGTAGATCCTGGTTGTGTGGATCAGGGAGTCTATGTCCCTTTCACTCTTAGCATACAGCTTTATGTCATCCATGTAGAGGAGGTGACTGATCGTAGCTTCATTTCTGAGGCTGTATCCATAGCCTGTCTTGGTGATTACTTGGCTTAGGGAGTTCAGTCCTATGCAGAACAGCAATGGGGAGAGTGCATCACCTTGGTATATGCCACATTTGATGGACACTTGGGTAAGTGGCTTGCCATTGGCTTCAAGTGTGGTTTTCCACATCCTCATCAAGTTCGCAACGAAGGCTCTTAGGGTCCTGTTCACCTTATACACATCCAAGCATTCAGTGATCCATGTATGTGGCATCGAGTCATAGGCTTTCTTTTAATCAATCCAGGCTGTGCACAGGTTGGTACATCGGGACCTGCAGTCTTGTGCGACTGTTCTGTCAACCAGGAGCTGATGTTTGGCTCCCCTGGTATCTCTACCAATGCCCTTCCGTGCTTCGCTCATGTATTGATCCATGTGTGCACTTATCTTAGCCGCAACATGAGCTTCCAAAATTGTGGAGGGACAGGTTATTGGCCGATAGTTGGATGCGACTGCACCCTTTGAGGGATCTTTCATGATAAGGATCGTTCGCCCTTCGGTTAGCCATCCTGGGTGAGTCCCATCCCTAGGCAGCTGGTTCATTTGTGCTGCTGGGCGCTCATGGAGTGCTGTGAGTCTCTTTAGCCAGTAAGTGTGGACCATGTCCGGGCCTGGTGCTGTCCAGTTCTTCATATTTGAGACTATTTCCTTTATGTCTGCCACTGTTATGGTAATTGGGTTCTGTTCAGGGACGTGTCTGTGCTCCTCTCTTTGGGTGACCAGCCATTGTGCACTGCTGTTATGTGCAACCTCCTTCTCCCATCTGCCTCTCCAGTACCTTTCAGTTTCCAGTCTTGGTGGATCAGCTCTGTTGTTAGGACCCTGCCACTGAGCGTACACTTTCGCAGGTTGTGTTGCAAACAGCCTGTTTATTCGTCTGGCCTCATTCTCTTTCGTGTACCGCTTTAGGCGGCTGGACAAGGCTTGGAGCCTTTGTTTCGAGTGCTTCATATATGGTCATCTGGATGTACCTCTCAGGATCGGCCTTTTCATCACACCTCTCTGGACCTCAGTCAATTGACTCACATCTTTCCGAGCCGCCTTGATCTTAGCCTCCAACCGTCTTTTCCATGGTCGGTAATGTATCTCATGGCTTCCATGGTTGCTCTTATAGCCAAGCATCTCAAGGATCACTGATGCTGAAGCGTATATCAGTTCATTTCCGTGATCGTTACGGTAAGGATCGCCCTCAGTGCTGAATTCACACTTTCCAAGAGACTTTCAGGTGGTACTTCACATAGCCGTTGTAATCGGATTCTAGGTTTCCCAGCTTTCATTCTTGCCATGATCTTAGCTTTCAGGTCAGTTGCTGCCTCGCTCAGCATTTCATTCATTGGGGCTGGCCTCCCAATCTCATCATCTGCATTCACTCTGGTATGAACTCCTCCTCTGATCTGGCAGCCTGGGGCCCCTCACCATGGAACCTGCGTTGTACCTCATCAATCTCAAGTTGTGACAGCAGTTGCCGTTTGTGGATGTTGGAACACTGAGTTACGAGTTGTTTCGTGGCCACCCGTGACTGTGGGTTTCGAAGTAACCATTTAGCCCACATTCTCTCCATGTAACCTCTCTGACTAGGCTTGCTTGAGTAGTAGCATTCCAACAGAGCCATGTTATTGCATCTTGCCCATCTCTGCTCCATTTTTCATCAAGGTGCTCTGGTTCCCCAGCACCTGACGCAGACCTTGTTTGGCCGGGCGACGTCTGAGCTGGCATGTCATTCATTTTATTGTCTCTCATCATTGTATGAGGTACGCATTAGCGTGAAGGCTCTTGCCCAAGGACCCACACTGGATGGTGTTATGTGCTCATTTTTTGCCCCAAGTGGGGAGCGGAGGGACGGGCGCTGGGGGGGGGACCATCGTGGTGGGGCGGGCCCCTACGCGGGATGTGCCACCGGACCGTGGCTGAGGTGGCTGATCTCAAGAAGTCCTATCGGTGGCTGGAGGGGACTGGCCTGGGGGACAGCGCAGGGGCGCTCATCCTGGCTGCTCAGGAGCGGGCCTTGGGCGCCGGAGCCGTCGAGGCCCGGATGTGCCGCGCCGGACAGGACCCGGGGTGTGGGTTGTGCGGGGAGGCGCCTGGGACGATCCGGCACGTGGCTGCGGGGTGTGGGATGCTGGCAGGGGGGGCCTGCGTGGAGCGCCATGGCCAGGTGGCTGGCGTGGTCTGCCGAGGCATCTGTGCGGAGTGTGGACTGGGAGCCCCGGGGTCGGAGTGGGGGGCACCTCCGAGGGTGGTGGAGGGTGGCGGAGCGGGGATCCTGTGGGACTTCCGGATCCAGACTGGCGGGATGGTGGTGGCGAGCCAGCCAGATGTCGTGGTCGTGGATGGGGGGCGGAGGAGGGCCGTTGTGGTGGATGTGGCGGTCCCAGGTGGTGGAGGCATCGGGAGGGGGGAGCATGGGGGGCTCGGGGGGTACCAGGGGCTCGGGGAGGGGCTGGGGAGGGCCTGGGGGGTGGGGGTGGCGGTCGTGCCTGTGGTGGTCGGGGCGCTCGGGGCAGTGACCCCCGGACTGGATGGGTGGTTGCGACAGATCCCGGGACCAGCGTCGGACATCTCGGTCCGGAGGTGTGCGGTGCTGGGAGCGGCGGGGGTACTGCGCGGGGCCCTCGGGCTTCCTGGCCTCTGGTGGAGGACCCGAGCTGAATGAGGGACGGACACCACCCGAGGACACCTCCTATTGGCTCCATGATAAGAGCTCCACCCAGCAAAGAATTAACCCTTTAAAACCTGATTCTGAGCTTTCACAATTATTTACCGCCATTTGCGTAATATCTACAGTATACAGAAGGAATCAAGCAATTTTTACCAATGTATCTGTAGGTGATGTTTATTTATTATGTACACAGAGATAAAGAGTAATGGCACAGCTCTGCAGTATCTTTCCACTTTTATATATGTATGCTATACTAAATAAAATGAATAGGGCACCATATAATGCAACAGTTATGCAACTCCCTAAATAATGATGTGAATTTTCAGTTGTTGCTAAATCAGTTAGGATGTTATAATTTGTGGTGTAGATGCGAATTTAGGAGAGCAGGACAATATATCGCATTGCAATTGGAGCAGCAGCTTGGTTGATGATGTCCCCAAACCGGCTCATCTATTATATTTGTCGTGCAATACAATGAAAATGAGCACAATTGCAAAACATAGGCTTCTTATATTTTAAAATAAAATAATCACATGTTTACCGTTCTGGGGTTTCTACAATCATGAATGGAGGCATTATTTACAGCAGGTTGATGTTGTTGTTGTTGTTGTCGACCCCACCCGTGCCCCGACATTGGGGGACCGGGCCCTCACTCCGTCTCCCGGATCCCCAGACCCCCCTCCGCCGCCCAGCGGGCGAGCAGGGCCGCCACTCCGCTTGGGTTTCGCCAGAGGTCCTCCGGAGTCAGTGTGGTGGGTATGTTTGTGCAGGTGAACAGGTGTTGTGTGTCGTGCACTTGCGTGCCGCATAGCACACAGAGTGGTGTTGGGTGTGTGTCCGGTGTAATGTTGTGTAGGTAGGAGTGGAGGGCTGGTGATTTGTTGGTTCGGAGTTGTGCTAGGAGTTGTCTGGTTCTGTGTGGTAGGTCTTGCTCTGATGGGTCTATTTCTGGTGCTGGTGCATGTATTACTTTGTTGTGTTGTCTGGTGTCCAAGTGTGTTTGTACAAAGTGGGTGTGTATGTCTTTCATGTTCTGTTTTATGGTGTCGTTGTTGGTGTCCTGTGGTGCTGTGTCTTTGTTGTGTGTGTAGTTGTTGTTGTGGAAGATTGTTTGTTTCTTTTGTCTGGGTGGTGGTGGTTGTTGAGTGAGTGGGTGTAGTGGGTGGGTTGGGTGTTGGGCTTTTTGTCTGATTTGCGATGCGTGTAGTTTTAGATGGGTGTTCAGTGGGAGAGTTTTTGTTTCCTCATGCAAGTGTTGTATGTTTGTGTCTTGTGTGCATCCTGTTGCTATTCTGAGTGCGGTGTTCTGTGTGGTCTGGAGTTTTGTCTTGTTTGTGTCCGATAGTGTTGGTGACCATATAGTGTTTGCGTATTCGAGGCGTGTGAGTGTGGTTGCTTTGTATGTGGTGAGTATAGTTTCTTTGGATTTTCCCCAGTGAGTGGTTGTTAAGGCTTTAAGTATTTTGTTTGATTGCTTGGCGCGGGTTAGAGTGTGTTGTGTGTGTTTTGAGAAGGTGAGTTTGGGGTCCCATGTTAATCCCAGTAGTTTGGGTTCGCGGACTGTGGGTAGGGTGGTGTTATCTATTTGTAAAGTGAGTCTGTTGCTGTATTCTGCCGGATCCGGTGTGAACAGAGTGGTGGTGGTTTTGTCTGCGTTGAGTGTGAGTTGGTTCTGTTTTGTCCAGTTGTATATGTCGTGGAGATATTTTTGTACTTGTTGTTGTGCCTGTTGTGGTTTGACATGTGTGGATAGAATGGTGATGTCGTCTGCATATGTAACTGTGTGTACATTTGGAGGTGGTTGTGGTAAGTCTGCCATGTATATGTTGAATAGTGTTGGTGAAAGTACTCCCCCCTGTGGTACCCCCGTTTTCGTGTTTCTGTGTTCTGATGTTTCCCCCCGGTATTGAGTGTATTGTCTGCGTCCCCTTATGTAGTTGAAGATGTATTTGATGATGATGTTTGGGGTGTTAGTGTTGTTGAGTTTGTTTGTGAGTGTGTGTAGGTTTACCGTGTCAAAGGCTTTGGACATGTCTAGGGCTATGGCAACTGTTCGTTGTGGTGGTTTTTGTTGATTGAAACCTGTGGCTATGATGTTGTGTATGTGGTGTAGTGCTGTGGTTGTGGAGTGTTGTTTTCGGAAGCCGTGTTGGTGAGAGGGTAGTTGAGTGTTGTTGGTAATGAAGGGTAGTATTACCTTTTCCATTGTTTTGGCTATTGGGCTGAGTAGTGCTATTGGTCTGTAGGATGGGCCGAGTGCGTGGTTTTTGTTGGGTTTTGGTATTGGGATTATTTTTGCAGTCTTCCATATTGCGGGGATGGTGTTGGTGTTGAGTGATGTGTTGTAAGTGTGTGTGAGTAGTGTTATTGCTTTGGGGCCTAGGTGTTTCAGATGTCTGATGTTTATGTTGTCTGGGCCTGTGGAGTTGTTGCTTTTGGAGCGTTGTAGTGCTTGTTTGACTTGTTGTTCTGTGATGGTTATGGGCGTGGTGTTGAGTTTTCGTATTTTGCGTTGTAGTTGTCTGTATGTTCTGTTGGTTTTGTGTTGTATTATGTTGGTGAATTGTTTGTTGAATGCTCGTGCTTTCTGTTTGTTGGATATTGCCGTGTGTTGTCCGAACTGTATTGTGGTGTTTTCTGGTGCTTTTTGTTCTTTGTTAGATAGTCTTGTTACTGTGTTCCAGAGTATGTATTGTTTGTGTCTGTGGTTCCATGCATCCGTTAAGTGTTCTTTCCATAGCTCTTGTTTGTGTTTTTGGATTTGTTTGTCTATTTCTTTGTTTAGGTCTGTGATGCGTGGGTCTTGGTGGTTTTGTTGTCTGATGTCGTTTCCTTGGCTGATGAGTGTTCTGATGTGTTGTGGTAGGAGAAGTGATTTGCTTTTTATTTTTCCGTGGGGTATGTGGTGTTTGTCTGCTGTAAGTATGAGGTTTGTGAGCATGGTGTTGGCTGTGTGGATGTTGTCAGGTATGGTTAAGTTCTCCAGTGCTGATTCTATTTCAGAGGTGTATCCTTCCCAGTCTGCTTTCCTGTAATTTGTGTAAGTTTGAAGGTGTTGTTGTAGGCGGAAAGGAGCACGCGTGTTGTGTGTGATTTTGATAGGAAGGTGGTCTGAACTGAGTGCGTGTATTGTGGTCCATGTTGTTCTGTTTGTGATGCTGTTGCTGGCTGTTGTGATGTCCGGTGATGTTGGTTGTTGGTTGATGTTTGTAGGTTTTCTGGTAGGTGTGTTTGCGTTTAGAGTGATTTGTTGGGAGTTCTGTAGTATGTCTGCAATGAGGGTGCCTCTGTGGTCGTCGTAGGGAGAGTGCCATTGTGTTGAGTGAGCGTTGATGTCTGCGGTTAGAATGGTGTTGTTCAGCGAGTTTATGTATTGGAAGGTGTTGGTGATGTCTGTGTCTTCTGTGGCGTGGTCTGGTCGGGTGGTATCTCTGGGGGGTATATACATGTTGCATATGTGTAGTCTTTTGTGGTTGGTTATGTGAATCTTTACGGTTTGAATTTCTGTAGTGTTGGTGTTAATGTTGTTGGGGATGTTCATGGGAGTGAATGTGACTGATTTGTGAATGTATGTGAGCAGTCCTCCTCCTCCCTTGTGTTCTCTGTCTTTCCTAATGCTGGTGTAGTTGGTGAGACGAGGTGTGTTGTGTTGTTTTTCTAGTTTGGTTTCTTGTATGGTGATGATGTCTGCGTGCTGTTGTGAGGCGAGTTCTTCTAGTTCTGTTTTCTTGTTTTGGATGCCGTTGATGTTTATTTGTAGTATGGTCAGTGTGTGTTTGTTGTTTTTGTTGGTGGGTGTTGTTCTTTGTGGGTTGTTCGGGGGTTGTGGTGTTGGGGTGTTTGTTGTTTGCGTGTGTGTTCTGCATGTCCACGTGTTTGTGTATTGGCGGGTGGTGATGCCGGAGCAATGTCTGTGTATCCAGTGTGGGTGTGTTGAGTTGCATCTGAGTGAGGTTTGTCTGCGTGTGATGATTCTATTGCAGCTATTGCAGGTCCAGGTTTGGGGGGGTGGTCTTGTGTTTGTTGTATCTCTGTTGGAGTTGTCTGTCCGTGTTGCGTTTGAGGGTAGTGTTGGTGAGGCGAGTGTGTTGTTTTGGTCTGTTTGTGCTCTGCTGCCTGTTGGTGTCCTACGAGGTGTTGTTGTTCGTGGTGGTGTTTTGGGATGTAGTCTGCATTTCCATGTTATGTTGTATTGTCTAGTGTTTATGTTTGTGCAATGTTTGTGTACCCAGTGTGGTGTGTGGTGGTTGCATCTGAAGGATGTCTGTCTTCTTGTAATCTGTTGTGTGCAAATGTCGCATGTCCAGGTAGTTTGTTGTGTGTGTGTTTGTTGCGTGCGTGAGAGTGTCTGTGTGGGCCCCGGATTTGTCTCTATGTCCCCCGCCTGGAGCAAAAGGTCCGCCCGCCACCCTGCCAGGTTCAGGGGGCGGTTAGCCGAAAAAAAAAAAAAAACGGCCGTAAGGGCACCCCGTTCGGGGTGCAGGGATTGGTTCCTTGATTTGTCCCCCCGTTCGGGGGGAACCCTCCAACTGCGAGTAAGCCAAGGAGTTTGGAGGTACAGCGGGTTGACAGCAGTGTGATCGAGCAGATTAGATAGAGTAGAATTTGAATGGGGCTTCACTGATTTATTTCATACAATTAATATCTAAAACACAGTTGAAAAATATTTGATTGTTAAAATATTTAAATACAAGAACTATATCAAGAAATTAACAAAACATAGTTTTTTTAGTTAGGAGAAAAGTCTAAAAACATATCACAAATGACAAACGTTGTGCCTCTCCTCCTCCTGTTCTTCAATGAAGCTGATCACCCTCCAGCTCCCGTTAGAAACATCGTGCTGCTGAAGTTGTGCCGGCAGAATGGTTGTGATACAGGAGGTGCTGTGGACTCTTCCAGAAACGAGGACCTAGTTTAGTTGTAGATCCAGTAAAACATAGTGCAAATGTGACATTATTTATAATGCACAGTTACAGTCTTGTGAATATTAAAAAATGTACTTCATGTAATGCAGGAAGCGAATATTTCAAACGAACTAAGGCAGCAAACAGTAAGAGCAAAATCGTGTTCCAAACATTAACTCTTTTTTTAAATGTCAATTAGCTTGTGAGTAATAAGACAAAATGTGACTGTCAGACAGAGAACTGTCAGAGCAAACGGCAGATTTTAGAAAGTCCTGCCGAAATAAATCTGCACCCGACTGCGACTGTCAGCGTTGAACTGCCGCCATTGCTGTCAAAGTCAGACACATCTCCAAAATTGTTGGAGCAAATTTTTAAGCAGGCTTCATCTTGATAAATTGACCACGTATTTGACATTTACACCATAACGTTACCGCCTAAAATAATCGTAAAACAAAATTTTGTGTAACAACAAGAGTAATATGTACCCCAAAAGCTTTCAAAGCGTCTGAAAGTTTTCTCCTCCGTTTTTGTTGGGGCTTGGCTCGAAATGCATCATGATTGGCCGCCCGAAGTCCACGTGTCTGTCGGACGTGCTCTCATTGGTCTACAATACCATCACGGATGAATAAATACTCAAAGGGCTTGCCAGGCAAGCCCTTTGAACCCTTTAAATACTCAATGGGCTTGCCTGGCAAGCCCTTTGAGTATTTATTCCATATTGCCCACTAGTTCACTAGTAAGGTCATTTTGACGCTTACTAGTGAACATGTAAGGCCATAAATGTGCCCACTAGTTCACTAGTAAGATCATTTTGAGGCTTACTAGTTGACATGTAAGCCACAAAACGCCCGCTAGTTCACTAGTAAGATAATTTTGAGGCTTCTAGTGAACATGTAAGCCACAGAACGCCCACTAGTTCACTAGTAAGATCATTTTGACGCTTACTAGTGAACATGTAAGCCACAAAACGCTCACTAGTTCACTAGTAAGATCATTTTGACACTTATTTATGAACATGTCAGCCACAAAACGCTCACTCGTTCACTAGTAAGATCATTTTGACGCTTACTAGTGAACATGTAAGCCACAAAACGCCCACTAGTTCACTAGTAAGGTCATTTTGACGCTTACTAGTGAACATGTAAGCCACAAAACGCCCACTAGTTCACTAGTAAGATCATTTTGACGCTTACTAGTGAACATGTAAGGCCATAAATGTGCCCACTAGTTCACTAGTAAGTTCATTTTGAGGCTTACTAGTTGACATGTAAGCCACACATCGCCTACTAGTTCACTAGTAAGATCATTTTGAGGCTTACTAGTGAACATGTAAGCCACAAAACGCCCAATAGTTCACTAGTAAGATCATTTTGACGCTTACTAGTGAACATGTAAGCCACAAAACGCTCACTAGTTTACTAGTAAGGTCATTTTGACGCTTACTAGTGAACATGTAAGCCACAAAACGCTCACTAGTTCACTAGTAAGGTCATTTTGACGCTTACTAGTGAACATGTAAGCCGCAAAACGCCCACTAGTTCACTAATAAGATTATTTTGACGCTTACTACTGAACATTTAAGGCCATAAATGTGCCCACTAGTTCACTGGTAAGATGATTTTGACGCTTACTAGTGAACATGTAAGGCCATAAATGTGCCCACTTGTAGTGCTAGTGACATTACACTGTACTTGCATTAAATGCAAATAAGGATGATTACGAAAACATGTAACGGTATCCTATTGGCTGTACGTTTCAAAATAGTGTCATCCCACCAGTCAGGGCTCATGATTTTGGAAATTCTGTGCCCACTTAGTTTTTTAAAACAACAATGGCGGACAGTGTCCTGAGACGTATTCGGCGAAGGTGCAGGGCAATAGAGAGTGCCTGTCATCAAGGGTCTGCCGGTGAAAGTGAAGCACGCGCGATAAACATTTCAATTGCTAATTTAAGAAGAGTTAGTGACCAGTTTAGCGCTGATACTATTCAAAGTTTGATTCAAAGTCCAATAGATCTCCGATCTGTCATCATTGCGGGACCCACTCCTAATGGTGGACGTGTTTGTTCCCATGTGGCACATCGTTTGCACACAGGTAAAATGGCTACCATTTTTTGTCATTGGTTTTTCGTATGTATTTTTATTCAAACTACACACGGGTTTTACTGACGACTTGCTGTGACTTACCTTCTATCACCCTGTCAAACGTCGTTTTATACCAGTGGTTTTCCTGCAAATCAGTAGACTATTAAGTAACGCGATGGCTGTACACTTTTAAGCAATAACTAGTGATCTTTTAGTTATTCAATTATAAGTTTGAATTATTTTTTTCTTGAGTAAAATGGTTAGAGAAAATAGCTGCTCGTGGTTTTGAAGCTGCATATACTTTTATGTACATCTGTGTCTATATGCCTGTACTGTATACAGTATATAAAAAACACGTAGTGATTCGTTTGCTTGAATTCCTTAATCCTTTTATTTCCATACTTTAGGTAGACGAGGAAGACCAGCACTTGACATTACAAGTGATCAAATTGAACTGCTCCCCACTCAGGGCTTTACAGTGAGAGCCATCACTGAGATGTTGTGTTGTTCCTCTTCATACCTGCATAAAAAAATGAAGTTTTTTCAGATTTCAGCCAGAAATAGATTTACTCCCATTCATGATGTTGACCTGGAAGAGCATGTCAGAAGATTGCACAGCCAATTTCCCAGATCAGGCTCGGAAGCAAGTGTTCTGCTACATACTCTTGTCCCTTCATGTATATATCATTATATTCATTGTGAAAGTGTACTTTCTTTATTGTGTTGTTTTATGAACCTGTTGCAGATGATGAGGGCATACCTGCGTGCTGATGGTATTGTAGTACAAAGAAAAAGAGTTCGAGAAATCCTCAACCGTATTGAGCCAGCTGCTGCAGCCCAGAGATGGAGCCAGACTGTGGCTAGAAGAACATACTATGTGCCATTCCCCAATAGTTTATGGCACATAGATGGGCATATGCGTCTCATTCGGTAATAAGGGATCATCTTATATTTGTACTCGTGGGAGCATTAGAAAGCCATATTGTATGGACAGCACAGATTAAATTGAATTTTATCATTTGTATATCCAAGTTACACAAACTCCAAATTGCCTCCATGTAGTCTTAAGTGCACAGCAATACCTTCTCTACCGAGATGATATTTCAAACAAGATATGAAACTTGATTGTTTTCTTGTATTTAATCATTATTCTTTTCATGTTTGTTTTACAGGTGGGTGTTTGTGACACATGCCGGCATTGATGGGAATTCCAGGCTAATAACGTACCTTCAACTGGAGCACAGACAACACAGCTTTGACAGTGTTGAAATATTTTGTCCAAGCCACCTGCCTGTATGGGTTACCCTCCAGAGTAAGATCCGACCATGGTGGTGAAAACACTGGTTGCTCTTTTAATGAACCTACTGCAGGGACAAGACACCAAAATTATTTCTAGCTCCAGCCAACACCCCCTCACAATTTACTCACACCTCCCATGGCCTGATTATCCACCAACAGGGGCCCTTTTTGGATTATCATTTTGGCATAGGAACTTTCCTTTCCTATCCTAACCGAGTGAGATGAGCCGGTAGCACCTGGAGCAAAGATCGTCTAAATTTTAATAATGCTTAGGAAAGGTTCTGACCATCCTTTACGAAAGGAAAGGAGATATATTATGCAGCAGGAATATTTAAAGGGGAAGTCTTTTTTTATGTTGTTGTTGTTGTTGTTGTCGACCCCACCCGTGCCCCGACATTGGGGGACCGGGCCCTCACTCCGTCTCCCGGATCCCCAGACCCCCCTCCGCCGCCCAGCGGGCGAGCAGGGCCGCCACTCCGCTTGGGTTTCGCCAGAGGTCCTCCGGAGTCAGTGTGGTGGGTATGTTTGTGCAGGTGAACAGGTGTTGTGTGTCGTGCACTTGCGTGCCGCATAGCGCACAGAGTGGTGTTGGGTGTGTGTCCGGTGTAATGTTGTGTAGGTAGGAGTGGAGGGCTGGTGATTTGTTGGTTCGGAGTTGTGCTAGGAGTTGTCTGGTTCTGTGTGGTAGGTCTTGCTCTGATGGGTCTATTTCTGGTGCTGGTGCATGTATTACTTTGTTGTGTTGTCTGGTGTCCAAGTGTGTTTGTACAAAGTGGGTGTGTATGTCTTTCATGTTCTGTTTTATGGTGTCGTTGTTGGTGTCCTGTGGTGCTGTGTCTTTGTTGTGTGTGTAGTTGTTGTTGTGGAAGATTGTTTGTTTCTTTTGTCTGGGTGGTGGTGGTTGTTGAGTGAGTGGGTGTAGTGGGTGGGTTGGGTGTTGGGCTTTTTGTCTGATTTGCGATGCGTGTAGTTTTAGATGGGTGTTCAGTGGGAGAGTTTTTGTTTCCTCATGCAAGTGTTGTATGTTTGTGTCTTGTGTGCATCCTGTTGCTATTCTGAGTGCTGTGTTCTGTGTGGTCTGGAGTTTTGTCTTGTTTGTGTCCGATAGTGTTGGTGACCATATAGTGTTTGCGTATTCGAGGCGTGTGAGTGTGGTTGCTTTGTATGTGGTGAGTATAGTTTCTTTGGATTTTCCCCAGTGAGTGGTTGTTAAGGCTTTAAGTATTTTGTTTGATTGCTTGGCGCGGGTTAGAGTGTGTTGTGTGTGTTTTGAGAAGGTGAGTTTGGGGTCCCATGTTAATCCCAGTATTTTGGGTTCGCGGACTGTCGGTAGGGTGGTGTTATCTATTTGTAAAGTGAGCCTGTTGCTGTATTCTGCCGGATCCGGTGTGAACAGAGTGGTGGTGGTTTTGTCTGCGTTGAGTGTGAGTTGGTTCTGTTTTGTCCAGTTGTATATGTCGTGGAGATATTTTTGTACTTGTTGTTGTGCCTGTTGTGGTTTGACATGTGTGGATAGAATGGTGATGTCGTCTGCATATGTAACTGTGTGTACATTTGGAGGTGGTTGTGGTAAGTCTGCCATGTATATGTTGAATAGTGTTGGTGAAAGTACTCCCCCCTGTGGTACCCCCGTTTTCGTGTTTCTATGTTCTGATGTTTCCCCCCGGTATTGAGTGTATTGTCTGCGTCCCCTTATGTAGTTGAAGATGTATTTGATGATGATGTTTGGGGTGTTAGTGTTGTTGAGTTTGTTTGTGAGTGTGTGTAGGTTTACCGTGTCAAAGGCTTTGGACATGTCTAGGGCTATGGCAACTGTTCGTTGTGGTGGTTTTTGTTGATTGAAACCTGTGGCTATGATGTTGTGTATGTGGTGTAGTGCTGTGGTTGTGGAGTGTTGTTTTCGGAAGCCGTGTTGGTGAGAGGGTAGTTGAGTGTTGTTGGTAATGAAGGGTAGTATTACCTTTTCCATTGTTTTGGCTATTGGGCTGAGTAGTGCTATTGGTCTGTAAGATGGGCCGAGTGCGTGGTTTTTGTTGGGTTTTGGTATTGGGATTATTTTTGCAGTCTTCCATATTGCGGGGATGGTGTTGGTGTTGAGTGATGTGTTGTAAGTGTGTGTGAGTAGTGTTATTGCTTTGGGGCCTAGGTGTTTCAGATGTCTGATGTTTATGTTGTCTGGGCCTGTGGAGTTGTTGCTTTTGGAGCGTTGTAGTGCTTGTTTGACTTGTTGTTCTGTGATGGTTATGGGCGTGGTGTTGAGTTTTCGTATTTTGCGTTGTAGTTGTCTGTATGTTCTGTTGGTTTTGTGTTGTATTATGTTGGTGAATTGTTTGTTGAATGCTCGTGCTTTCTGTTTGTTGGATATTGCCGTGTGTTGTCCGAACTGTATTGTGGTGTTTTCTGGTGCTTTTTGTTCTTTGTTTGATAGTCTTGTTACTGTGTTCCAGAGTATGTGTTGTTTGTGTCTGTGGTTCCATGCATCCGTTAAGTGTTCTTTCCATAGCTGTTGTTTGTGTTTTTGGATTTGTGTGTCTATTTCTTTGTTTAGGTCTGTGATGCGTGGGTCTTGGTGGTTTTGTTGTCTGATGTCGTTTCTTTGGCTGATGAGTGTTCTGATGTGTTGTGGTAGGAGAAGTGATTTGCTTTTTATTTTTCCGTGGGGTATGTGGTGTTTGTCTGCTGTAAGTATGAGGTTTGTGAGCATGGTGTTGGCTGTGTGGATGTTGTCAGGTATGGTTATGTTCTCCAGTGCTGATTCTATTTCAGAGGTGTATCCTTCCCAGTCTGCTTTCCTGTAATTTGTGTAAGTTTGAAGGTGTTGTTGTAGGCGGAAAGGAGCACGCGTGTTGTGTGTGATTTTGATAGGAAGGTGGTCTGAACTGAGTGCGTGTATTGTGGTCCATGTTGTTCTGTTTGTGATGCTGTTGCTGGCTGTTGTGATGTCCGGTGATGTTGGTTGTTGGTTGATGTTTGTAGGTTTTCTGGTGGGTGTGTTTGCGTTTAGAGTGATTTGTTGGGAGTTTTGTAGTATGTCTGCAATGTGGGTGCCTCTGTGGTCGTCGTAGGGAGAGTGCCATTGTGTTGAGTGAGCGTTGATGTCTGCGGTTAGAATGGTGTTGTTCAGCGAGTTTATGTATTGGAAGGTGTTGGTGATGTCTGTGTCTTCTGTGGCGTGGTCTGGTCGGGTGGTATCTCTGGGGGGTATATACATGTTGCATATGTGTAGTCTTTTGTGGTTGGTTATGTGAATCTTTACGGTTTGAATTTCTGTAGTGTTGGTGTTAATGTTGTTGGGGATGTTCATGGGAGTGAATGTGTATCTACTGTATATCTATAAAAAAAATCCTCGTCTCACCCCTCAGGTGGTGTCCATCCCTCATTCAGCTGGGGTCCTCTACCAGAGGCCAGGAAGCTTGAGGGTTCTGCGCAGTATCCTTGCCGTTCCCAGCACTGCACATTTCTGGACTGAGATGTCCGATGTTGTTCCCGGGATCTGTTGCAACCACTCATCATCTAGTTTGGGGGTCACTGCCCCGAGTGCTCCGACCACCACAGGCACGACTGTCCCCTTTACCTTCCAGGCTCTCTCCAGCTCCTCTCTGAGCCCTTGGGATTTCTCGAGTTTCTCGTGTTCCTTCTTTCTGATGTTTCCAGCACTTGGGACCGCTACATCCACTACAACGGCTTTCCTCTGCCCTTTATCTATCATCAGGATATCTGGTTGGTTCGCCATTACCATCTTGTCAGTCTGGATCTGGAAGTCCCATAGGATCTTCGCTCTGTCATTCTCCACCACCTTCGGAGGTGTTTCCCATTTTGACCTTGGGGTTTCCAGTCCGTACTCCGCACAGATGTTTCGGTAGACTATGCCAGCCACCTGGTTATGGCGTTCCATATAGGCTTTCCCTGCCAGCACCTTACACCCTGCAGTTATGTGTTAGATCGTCTCAGGTGCCTCTTTGCACAACCTACACCTTGGGTCTTGTCTGGTGTGGTATATCTGGGCCTCAATGGCTCTAGTGCTCAGGGCCTGCTCCTGAGCAGCCAGGATGAGTGCCTCTGTACTGTCCTTCAGGCCAGCCCTCTCTAGCCACTGATGGGAATTCTTGAGATCGGCCACTTCAGTTATGGTCCGGTGGTACATCCCGTGTAGGGGCTTGTCCTCCGATGATGGTCCCTCTTCCAGCGCCTCATCCTCTGTTGCCCATTGTCTGAGACATTCTCTGAGTACGTCATCCGTTGGAGCCTTCTCCTTGATGTATTCATGGAGCTTGGATGTTTCATCCTGGACAGTGGCTCTCACACTCACTAGCCCCCAGCCGCTTTCCTTGTTGCCAGTTCAAGGTTGCCATTGGCTTGTGGTACACCGAGGTACTTGTAGCTGTCCTCAATGTCTGCTATTGTTCCTTCGGGGAGTGAGACCCCTTCAGTCCGGACTACCGTTCCTCTCTTAGTCACCATCCGACTATCACATCCCGATGTCGCTGCTGTAGATCCTGGTTGTGTGGATCAGGGAGTCTATGTCCCTTTCACTCTTAGCATACAGCTTTATGTCATCCATGTAGAGGAGGTGACTGATCGTAGCTTCATTTCTGAGGCTGTATCCATAGCCTGTCTTGGTGATTACTTGGCTTAGGGAGTTCAGTCCTATGCAGAACAGCAATGGGGAGAGTGCATCACCTTGGTATATGCCACATTTGATGGACACTTGGGTAAGTGGCTTGCCATTGGCTTCAAGTGTGGTTTTCCACATCCTCATCAAGTTCGCAACGAAGGCTCTTAGGGTCCTGTTCACCTTATACACATCCAAGCATTCAGTGATCCATGTATGTGGCATCGAGTCATAGGCTTTCTTTTAATCAATCCAGGCTGTGCACAGGTTGGTACATCGGGACCTGCAGTCTTGTGCGACTGTTCTGTCAACCAGGAGCTGATGTTTGGCTCCCCTGGTATCTCTACCAATGCCCTTCCGTGCTTCGCTCATGTATTGATCCATGTGTGCACTTATCTTAGCCGCAACATGAGCTTCCAAAATTGTGGAGGGACAGGTTATTGGCCGATAGTTGGATGCGACTGCACCCTTTGAGGGATCTTTCATGATAAGGATCGTTCGCCCTTCGGTTAGCCATCCTGGGTGAGTCCCATCCCTAGGCAGCTGGTTCATTTGTGCTGCTGGGCGCTCATGGAGTGCTGTGAGTCTCTTTAGCCAGTAAGTGTGGACCATGTCCGGGCCTGGTGCTGTCCAGTTCTTCATATTTGAGACTATTTCCTTTATGTCTGCCACTGTTATGGTAATTGGGTTCTGTTCAGGGAGGTGTCTGTGCTCCTCTCTTTGGGTGACCAGCCATTGTGCACTGCTGTTATGTGCAACCTCCTTCTCCCATCTGCCTCTCCAGTACCTTTCAGTTTCCAGTCTTGGTGGATCAGCTCTGTTGTTAGGACCCTGCCACTGAGCGTACACTTTCGCAGGTTGTGTTGCAAACAGCCTGTTTATTCGTCTGGCCTCATTCTCTTTCGTGTACCGCTTTAGGCGGCTGGACAAGGCTTGGAGCCTTTGTTTCGAGTGTTTCATATATGGTCATCTGGATGTACCTCTCAGGATCGGCCTTTTCATCACACCTCTCTGGACCTCAGTCAATTGACTCACATCTTTCCGAGCCGCCTTGATCTTAGCCTCCAACCGTCTTTTCCATGGTCGGTAATGTATCTCATGGCTTCCATGGTTGCTCTTATAGCCAAGCATCTCAAGGATCACTGATGCTGAAGCGTATATCAGTTCATTTCCGTGATCGTTACGGTAAGGATCGCCCTCAGTGCTGAATTCACACTTTCCAAGAGACTTTTAGGTGGTACTTCACATAGCCGTTGTAATCGGATTCTAGGTTTCCCAGCTTTCATTCTTGCCATGATCTTAGCCTTCAGGTCAGTTGCTGCCTCGCTCAGCATTTCATTCATTGGGGCTGGCCTCCCAATCTCATCATCTGCATTCACTCTGGTATGAACTCCTCCTCTGATCTGGCAGCCTGGGGCCCCTCACCATGGAACCTGCGTTGTACCTCATCAATCTCAAGTTGTGACAGCAGTTGCCGTTTGTGGATGTTGGAACACTGAGTTACGAGTTGTTTCGTGGCCACCCGTGACTGTGGGTTTCGAAGTAACCATTTAGCCCACATTCTCTCCATGTAACCTCTCTGACTAGGCTTGCTTGAGTAGTAGCATTCCAACAGAGCCATGTTATTGCATCTTGCCCATCTCTGCTCCATTTTTCATCAAGGTGCTCTGGTTCCCCAGCACCTGACGCAGACCTTGTTTGGCCGGGCGACGTCTGAGCTGGCATGTCATTCATTTTATTGTCTCTCATCATTGTATGAGGTACGCATTAGCGTGAAGGCTCTTGCCCAAGGACCCACACTGGATGGTGTTATGTGCTCATTTTTTGCCCCAAGTGGGGAGCGGAGGGACGGGCGCTGGGGGGGGGACCATCGTGGTGGGGCGGGCCCCTACGCGGGATGTGCCACCGGACCGTGGCTGAGGTGGCTGATCTCAAGAAGTCCTATCGGTGGCTGGAGGGGACTGGCCTGGGGGACAGCGCAGGGGCGCTCATCCTGGCTGCTCAGGAGCGGGCCTTGGGCGCCGGAGCCGTCGAGGCCCGGATGTGCCGCGCCGGACAGGACCCGGGGTGTGGGTTGTGCGGGGAGGCGCCTGGGACGATCCGGCACGTGGCTGCGGGGTGTGGGATGCTGGCAGGGGGGGCCTGCGTGGAGCGCCATGGCCAGGTGGCTGGCGTGGTCTGCCGAGGCATCTGTGCGGAGTGTGGACTGGGGGCCCCGGGGTCGGAGTGGGGGGCACCTCCGAGGGTGGTGGAGGGTGGCGGAGCGGGGATCCTGTGGGACTTCCGGATCCAGACTGGTGGGATGGTGGTGGCGAGCCAGCCAGATGTCGTGGTCGTGGATGGGGGGCGGAGGAGGGCCGTTGTGGTGGATGTGGCGGTCCCAGGTGGTGGAGGCATCGGGAGGGGGGAGCATGGGGGGCTCGGGGGGTACCAGGGGCTCGGGGAGGGGCTGGGGAGGGCCTGGGGGGTGGGGGTGGCGGTCGTGCCTGTGGTGGTCGGGGCGCTCGGGGCAGTGACCCCCGGACTGGATGGGTGGTTGCGACAGATCCCGGGACCAGCGTCGGACATCTCGGTCCGGAGGTGTGCGGTGCTGGGAGCGGCGGGGGTACTGCGCGGGGCCCTCGGGCTTCCTGGCCTCTGGTGGAGGACCCGAGCTGAATGAGGGACGGACACCACCCGAGGACACCTCCTATTGGCTCCATGATAAGAGCTCCACCCAGCAAAGAATTAACCCTTTAAAACCTGATTCTGAGCTTTCACAATTATTTACCGCCATTTGCGTAATATCTACAGTATACAGAAGGAATCAAGCAATTTTTACCAATGTATCTGTAGGTGATGTTTATTTATTATGTACACAGAGATAAAGAGTAATGGCACAGCTCTGCAGTATCTTTCCACTTTTATATATGTATGCTATACTAAATAAAATGAATAGGGCACCATATAATGCAACAGTTATGCAACTCCCTAAATAATGATGTGAATTTTCAGTTGTTGCTAAATCAGTTAGGATGTTATAATTTGTGGTGTAGATGCGAATTTAGGAGAGCAGGACAATATATCGCATTGCAATTGGAGCAGCAGCTTGGTTGATGATGTCCCCAAACCGGCTCATCTATTATATTTGTCGTGCAATACAATGAAAATGAGCACAATTGCAAAACATAGGCTTCTTATATTTTAAAATAAAATAATCACATGTTTACCGTTCTGGGGTTTCTACAATCATGAATGGAGGCATTATTTACAGCAGGTTGATGTTGTTGTTGTTGTTGTTGTCGACCCCACCCGTGCCCCGACATTGGGGGACCGGGCCCTCACTCCGTCTCCCGGATCCCCAGACCCCCCTCCGCCGCCCAGCGGGCGAGAGGGGCCGCCACTCCGCTTGGGTTTCGCCAGAGGTCCTCCGGAGTCAGTGTGGTGGGTATGTTTGTGCAGGTGAACAGGTGTTGTGTGTCGTGCACTTGCGTGCCGCATAGCACACAGAGTGGTGTTGGGTGTGTGTCCGGTGTAATGTTGTGTAGGTAGGAGTGGAGGGCTGGTGATTTGTTGGTTCGGAGTTGTGCTAGGAGTTGTCTGGTTCTGTGTGGTAGGTCTTGCTCTGATGGGTCTATTTCTGGTGCTGGTGCATGTATTACTTTGTTGTGTTGTCTGGTGTCCAAGTGTGTTTGTACAAAGTGGGTGTGTATGTCTTTCATGTTCTGTTTTATGGTGTCGTTGTTGGTGTCCTGTGGTGCTGTGTCTTTGTTGTGTGTGTAGTTGTTGTTGTGGAAGATTGTTTGTTTCTTTTGTCTGGGTGGTGGTGGTTGTTGAGTGAGTGGGTGTAGTGGGTGGGTTGGGTGTTGGGCTTTTTGTCTGATTTGCGATGCGTGTAGTTTTAGATGGGTGTTCAGTGGGAGAGTTTTTGTTTCCTCATGCAAGTGTTGTATGTTTGTGTCTTGTGTGCATCCTGTTGCTATTCTGAGTGCGGTGTTCTGTGTGGTCTGGAGTTTTGTCTTGTTTGTGTCCGATAGTGTTGGTGACCATATAGTGTTTGCGTATTCGAGGCGTGTGAGTGTGGTTGCTTTGTATGTGGTGAGTATAGTTTCTTTGGATTTTCCCCAGTGAGTGGTTGTTAAGGCTTTAAGTATTTTGTTTGATTGCTTGGCGCGGGTTAGAGTGTGTTGTGTGTGTTTTGAGAAGGTGAGTTTGGGGTCCCATGTTAATCCCAGTAGTTTGGGTTCGCGGACTGTGGGTAGGGTGGTGTTATCTATTTGTAAAGTGAGTCTGTTGCTGTATTCTGCCGGATCCGGTGTGAACAGAGTGGTGGTGGTTTTGTCTGCGTTGAGTGTGAGTTGGTTCTGTTTTGTCCAGTTGTATATGTCGTGGAGATATTTTTGTACTTGTTGTTGTGCCTGTTGTGGTTTGACATGTGTGGATAGAATGGTGATGTCGTCTGCATATGTAACTGTGTGTACATTTGGAGGTGGTTGTGGTAAGTCTGCCATGTATATGTTGAATAGTGTTGGTGAAAGTACTCCCCCCTGTGGTACCCCCGTTTTCGTGTTTCTGTGTTCTGATGTTTCCCCCCGGTATTGAGTGTATTGTCTGCGTCCCCTTATGTAGTTGAAGATGTATTTGATGATGATGTTTGGGGTGTTAGTGTTGTTGAGTTTGTTTGTGAGTGTGTGTAGGTTTACCGTGTCAAAGGCTTTGGACATGTCTAGGGCTATGGCAACTGTTCGTTGTGGTGGTTTTTGTTGATTGAAACCTGTGGCTATGATGTTGTGTATGTGGTGTAGTGCTGTGGTTGTGGAGTGTTGTTTTCGGAAGCCGTGTTGGTGAGAGGGTAGTTGAGTGTTGTTGGTAATGAAGGGTAGTATTACCTTTTCCATTGTTTTGGCTATTGGGCTGAGTAGTGCTATTGGTCTGTAGGATGGGCCGAGTGCGTGGTTTTTGTTGGGTTTTGGTATTGGGATTATTTTTGCAGTCTTCCATATTGCGGGGATGGTGTTGGTGTTGAGTGATGTGTTGTAAGTGTGTGTGAGTAGTGTTATTGCTTTGGGGCCTAGGTGTTTCAGATGTCTGATGTTTATGTTGTCTGGGCCTGTGGAGTTGTTGCTTTTGGAGCGTTGTAGTGCTTGTTTGACTTGTTGTTCTGTGATGGTTATGGGCGTGGTGTTGAGTTTTCGTATTTTGCGTTGTAGTTGTCTGTATGTTCTGTTGGTTTTGTGTTGTATTATGTTGGTGAATTGTTTGTTGAATGCTCGTGCTTTCTGTTTGTTGGATATTGCCGTGTGTTGTCCGAACTGTATTGTGGTGTTTTCTGGTGCTTTTTGTTCTTTGTTAGATAGTCTTGTTACTGTGTTCCAGAGTATGTATTGTTTGTGTCTGTGGTTCCATGCATCCGTTAAGTGTTCTTTCCATAGCTCTTGTTTGTGTTTTTGGATTTGTTTGTCTATTTCTTTGTTTAGGTCTGTGATGCGTGGGTCTTGGTGGTTTTGTTGTCTGATGTCGTTTCTTTGGCTGATGAGTGTTCTGATGTGTTGTGGTAGGAGAAGTGATTTGCTTTTTATTTTTCCGTGGGGTATGTGGTGTTTGTCTGCTGTAAGTATGAGGTTTGTGAGCATGGTGTTGGCTGTGTGGATGTTGTCAGGTATGGTTAAGTTCTCCAGTGCTGATTCTATTTCAGAGGTGTATCCTTCCCAGTCTGCTTTCCTGTAATTTGTGTAAGTTTGAAGGTGTTGTTGTAGGCGGAAAGGAGCACGCGTGTTGTGTGTGATTTTGATAGGAAGGTGGTCTGAACTGAGTGCGTGTATTGTGGTCCATGTTGTTCTGTTTGTGATGCTGTTGCTGGCTGTTGTGATGTCCGCTGATGTTGGTTGTTGGTTGATGTTTGTAGGTTTTCTGGTGGGTGTGTTTGCGTTTAGAGTGATTTGTTGGGAGTTTTGTAGTATGTCTGCAATGTGGGTGCCTCTGTGGTCGTCGTAGGGAGAGTGCCATTGTGTTGAGTGAGCGTTGATGTCTGCGGTTAGAATGGTGTTGTTCAGCGAGTTTATGTATTGGAAGGTGTTGGTGATGTCTGTGTCTTCTGTGGCGTGGTCTGGTCGGGTGGTATCTCTGGGGGGTATATACATGTTGCATATGTGTAGTCTTTTGTGGTTGGTTATGTGAATCTTTACGGTTTGAATTTCTGTAGTGTTGGTGTTAATGTTGTTGGGGATGTTCATGGGAGTGAATGTGTATCTACTGTATATCTATAAAAAAAATCCTCGTCTCACCCCTCAGGTGGTGTCCATCCCTCATTCAGCTGGGGTCCTCTACCAGAGGCCAGGAAGCTTGAGGGTTCTGCGCAGTATCCTTGCCGTTCCCAGCACTGCACATTTTCTGGACTGAGATGTCCGATGTCCGATATAGTTCTTGTATTTAAATACAAGAACTATATCAAGAAATTAACAAAACATAGTTTTTTTAGTTAGGAGAAAAGTCTAAAAACATATCACAAATGACAAACGTTGTGCCTCTCCTCCTCCTGTTCTTCAATGAAGCTGATCACCCTCCAGCTCCCGTTAGAAACATCGTGCTGCTGAAGGTGTGCCGGCAGAATGGTTGTGATACAGGAGGTGCTGTGGACTCTCCCAGAAACGAGGACCTAGTTTAGTTGTAGATCCAGTAAAACATAGTGCAAATGTGACATTATTTATAATGCACAGTTACAGTCTTGTGAATATTAAAAAATGTACTTCATGTAATGCAGGAAGCGAATATTTCAAACGAACTAAGGCAGCAAACAGTAAGAGCAAAATCGTGTTCCAAACATTAACTCTTTTTTTAAATGTCAATTAGCTTGTGAGTAATAAGACAAAATGTGACTGTCAGACAGAGAACTGTCAGAGCAAACGGCAGATTTTAGAAAGTCCTGCCGAAATAAATCTGCACCCGACTGCGACTGTCAGCGTTGAACTGCCGCCATTGCTGTCAAAGTCAGACACATCTCCAAAATTGTTGGAGCAAATTTTTAAGCAGGCTTCATCTTGATAAATTGACCACGTATTTGACATTTACACCATAACGTTACCGCCTAAAATAATCGTAAAACAAAATTTTGTGTAACAACAAGAGTAATATGTACCCCAAAAGCTTTCAAAGCGTCTGAAAGTTTTCTCCTCCGTTTTTGTTGGGGCTTGGCTCGAAATGCATCATGATTGGCCGCCCGAAGTCCACGTGTCTGTCGGACGTGCTCTCATTGGTCTACAATACCATCACGGATGAATAAATACTCAAAGGGCTTGCCAGGCAAGCCCTTTGAACCCTTTAAATACTCAATGGGCTTGCCCTTTGAGTATTTATTCCATATTGCCCACTAGTTCACTAGTAAGGTCATTTTGACGCTTACTAGTGAACATGTAAGGCCATAAATGTGCCCACTAGTTCACTAGTAAGATCATTTTGAGGCTTACTAGTTGACATGTAAGCCACAAAACGCCCGCTAGTTCACTAGTAAGATAATTTTGAGGCTTCTAGTGAACATGTAAGCCACAGAACGCCCACTAGTTCACTAGTAAGATCATTTTGACGCTTACTAGTGAACATGTAAGCCACAAAACGCTCACTAGTTCACTAGTAAGGTCATTTTGACGCTTACTAGTGAACATGTAAGCCACAAAACGCTCACTGGTTCACTAGTAAGGTAATTTTGACGCTTACTAGTGAACATGTAAGCCACAAAACGCCCACTAGTTCCCTAGTAAGATCATTTTGACACTTATTTATGAACATGTCAGCCACAAAACGCTCACTCGTTCACTAGTAAGATCATTTTGACGCTTACTAGTGAACATGTAAGCCACAAAACGCCCACTAGTTCACTAGTAAGGTCATTTTGACGCTTACTAGTGAACATGTAAGCCACAAAACGCCCACTAGTTCACTAGTAAGATCATTTTGACGCTTACTAGTGAACATGTAAGGCCATAAATGTGCCCACTAGTTCACTAGTAAGTTCATTTTGAGGCTTACTAGTTGACATGTAAGCCACACATCGCCTACTAGTTCACTAGTAAGATCATTTTGAGGCTTACTAGTGAACATGTAAGCCACAAAACGCCCAATAGTTCACTAGTAAGATCATTTTGACGCTTACTAGTGAACATGTAAGCCACAAAACGCTCACTAGTTTACTAGTAAGGTCATTTTGACGCTTACTAGTGAACATGTAAGCCACAAAACGCTCAGTAGTTCACTAGTAAGGTCATTTTGACGCTTACTAGTGAACATGTAAGCCGCAAAACGCCCACTAGTTCACTAATAAGATTATTTTGACGCTTACTACTGAACATTTAAGGCCATAAATGTGCCCACTAGTTCACTGGTAAGATGATTTTGACGCTTACTAGTGAACATGTAAGGCCATAAATGTGCCCACTTGTAGTGCTAGTGACATTACACTGTACTTGCATTAAATGCAAATAAGGATGATTACGAAAACATGTAACGGTATCCTATTGGCTGTACGTTTCAAAATAGTGTCATCCCACCAGTCAGGGCTCATGATTTTGGAAATTCTGTGCCCACTTAGTTTTTTAAAACAACAATGGCGGACAGTGTCCTGAGACGTATTCGGCGAAGGTGCAGGGCAATAGAGAGTGCCTGTCATCAAGGGTCTGCCGGTGAAAGTGAAGCACGCGCGATAAACATTTCAATTGCTAATTTAAGAAGAGTTAGTGACCAGTTTAGCGCTGATACTATTCAAAGTTTGATTCAAAGTCCAATAGATCTCCGATCTGTCATCATTGCGGGACCCACTCCTAATGGTGGACGTGTTTGTTCCCATGTGGCACATCGTTTGCACACAGGTAAAATGGCTACCATTTTTTGTCATTGGTTTTTCGTATGTATTTTTATTCAAACTACACACGGGTTTTACTGACGACTTGCTGTGACTTACCTTCTATCACCCTGTCAAACGTCGTTTTATACCAGTGGTTTTCCTGCAAATCAGTAGACTATTAAGTAACGCGATGGCTGTACACTTTTAAGCAATAACTAGTGATCTTTTAGTTATTCAATTATAAGTTTGAATTATTTTTTTCTTGAGTAAAATGGTTAGAGAAAATAGCTGCTCGTGGTTTTGAAGCTGCATATACTTTTATGTACATCTGTGTCTATATGCCTGTACTGTATACAGTATATAAAAAACACGTAGTGATTCGTTTGCTTGAATTCCTTAATCCTTTTATTTCCATACTTTAGGTAGACGAGGAAGACCAGCACTTGACATTACAAGTGATCAAATTGAACTGCTCCCCACTCAGGGCTTTACAGTGAGAGCCATCACTGAGATGTTGTGTTGTTCCTCTTCATACCTGCATAAAAAAATGAAGTTTTTTCAGATTTCAGCCAGAAATAGATTTACTCCCATTCATGATGTTGACCTGGAAGAGCATGTCAGAAGATTGCACAGCCAATTTCCCAGATCAGGCTCGGAAGCAAGTGTTCTGCTACATACTCTTGTCCCTTCATGTATATATCATTATATTCATTGTGAAAGTGTACTTTCTTTATTGTGTTGTTTTATGAACCTGTTGCAGATGATGAGGGCATACCTGCGTGCTGATGGTATTGTAGTACAAAGAAAAAGAGTTCGAGAAATCCTCAACCGTATTGAGCCAGCTGCTGCAGCCCAGAGATGGAGCCAGACTGTGGCTAGAAGAACATACTATGTGCCATTCCCCAATAGTTTATGGCACATAGATGGGCATATGCGTCTCATTCGGTAATAAGGGATCATCTTATATTTGTACTCGTGGGAGCATTAGAAAGCCATATTGTATGGACAGCACAGATTAAATTGAATTTTATCATTTGTATATCCAAGTTACACAAACTCCAAATTGCCTCCATGTAGTCTTAAGTGCACAGCAATACCTTCTCTACCGAGATGATATTTCAAACAAGATATGAAACTTGATTGTTTTCTTGTATTTAATCATTATTCTTTTCATGTTTGTTTTACAGGTGGGTGTTTGTGACACATGCCGGCATTGATGGGAATTCCAGGCTAATAACGTACCTTCAACTGGAGCACAGACAACACAGCTTTGACAGTGTTGAAATATTTTGTCCAAGCCACCTGCCTGTATGGGTTACCCTCCAGAGTAAGATCCGACCATGGTGGTGAAAACACTGGTTGCTCTTTTAATGAACCTACTGCAGGGACAAGACACCAAAATTATTTCTAGCTCCAGCCAACACCCCCTCACAATTTACTCACACCTCCCATGGCCTGATTATCCACCAACAGGGGCCCTTTTTGGATTATCATTTTGGCATAGGAACTTTCCTTTCCTATCCTAACCGAGTGAGATGAGCCGGTAGCACCTGGAGCAAAGATCGTCTAAATTTTAATAATGCTTAGGAAAGGTTCTGACCATCCTTTACGAAAGGAAAGGAGATATATTATGCAGCAGGAATATTTAAAGGGGAAGTCTTTTTTTATGTTGTTGTTGTTGTTGTTGTCGACCCCACCCGTGCCCCGACATTGGGGGACCGGGACCGGGCCCTCACTCCGTCTCCCGGATCCCCAGACCCCCCTCCGCCGCCCAGCGGGCGAGCAGGGCCGCCACTCCGCTTGGGTTTCGCCAGAGGTCCTCCGGAGTCAGTGTGGTGGGTATGTTTGTGCAGGTGAACAGGTGTTGTGTGTCGTGCACTTGCGTGCCGCATAGCGCACAGAGTGGTGTTGGGTGTGTCTCCGGTGTAATGTTGTGTAGGTAGGAGTGGAGGGCTGGTGATTTGTTGGTTCGGAGTTGTGCTAGGAGTTGTCTGGTTCTGTGTGGTAGGTCTTGCTCTGATGGGTCTATTTCTGGTGCTGGTGCATGTATTACTTTGTTGTGTTGTCTGGTGTCCAAGTGTGTTTGTACAAAGTGGGTGTGTATGTCTTTCATGTTCTGTTTTATGGTGTCGTTGTTGGTGTCCTGTGGTGCTGTGTCTTTGTTGTGTGTGTAGTTGTTGTTGTGGAAGATTGTTTGTTTCTTTTGTCTGGGTGGTGGTGGTTGTTGAGTGAGTGGGTGTAGTGGGTGGGTTGGGTGTTGGGCTTTTTGTGTGATTTGCGATGCGTGTAGTTTTAGATGGGTGTTCAGTGGGAGAGTTTTTGTTTCCTCATGCAAGTGTTGTATGTTTGTGTCTTGTGTGCATCCTGTTGCTATTCTGAGTGCTGTGTTCTGTGTGGTCTGGAGTTTTGTCTTGTTTGTGTCCGATAGTGTTGGTGACCATATAGTGTTTGCGTATTCGAGGCGTGTGAGTGTGGTTGCTTTGTATGTGGTGAGTATAGTTTCTTTGGATTTTCCCCAGTGAGTGGTTGTTAAGGCTTTAAGTATTTTGTTTGATTGCTTGGCGCGGGTTAGAGTGTGTTGTGTGTGTTTTGAGAAGGTGAGTTTGGGGTCCCATGTTAATCCCAGTATTTTGGGTTCGCGGACTGTGGGTAGGGTGGTGTTATCTATTTGTAAAGTGAGCCTGTTGCTGTATTCTGCCGGATCCGGTGTGAACAGAGTGGTGGTGGTTTTGTCTGCGTTGAGTGTGAGTTGGTTCTGTTTTGTCCAGTTGTATATGTCGTGGAGATATTTTTGTACTTGTTGTTGTGCCTGTTGTGGTTTGACATGTGTGGATAGAATGGTGATGTCGTCTGCATATGTAACTGTGTGTACATTTGGAGGTGGTTGTGGTAAGTCTGCCATGTATATGTTGAATAGTGTTGGTGAAAGTACTCCCCCCTGTGGTACCCCCGTTTTCGTGTTTCTATGTTCTGATGTTTCCCCCCGGTATTGAGTGTATTGTCTGCGTCCCCTTATGTAGTTGAAGATGTATTTGATGATGATGTTTGGGGTGTTAGTGTTGTTGAGTTTGTTTGTGAGTGTGTGTAGGTTTACCGTGTCAAAGGCTTTGGACATGTCTAGGGCTATGGCAACTGTTCGTTGTGGTGGTTTTTGTTGATTGAAACCTGTGGCTATGATGTTGTGTATGTGGTGTAGTGCTGTGGTTGTGGAGTGTTGTTTTCGGAAGCCGTGTTGGTGAGAGGGTAGTTGAGTGTTGTTGGTAATGAAGGGTAGTATTACCTTTTCCATTGTTTTGGCTATTGGGCTGAGTAGTGCTATTGGTCTGTAAGATGGGCCGAGTGCGTGGTTTTTGTTGGGTTTTGGTATTGGGATTATTTTTGCAGTCTTCCATATTGCGGGGATGGTGTTGGTGTTGAGTGATGTGTTGTAAGTGTGTGTGAGTAGTGTTATTGCTTTGGGGCCTAGGTGTTTCAGATGTCTGATGTTTATGTTGTCTGGGCCTGTGGAGTTGTTGCTTTTGGAGCGTTGTAGTGCTTGTTTGACTTGTTGTTCTGTGATGGTTATGGGCGTGGTGTTGAGTTTTCGTATTTTGCGTTGTAGTTGTCTGTATGTTCTGTTGGTTTTGTGTTGTATTATGTTGGTGAATTGTTTGTTGAATGCTCGTGCTTTCTGTTTGTTGGATATTGCCGTGTGTTGTCCGAACTGTATTGTGGTGTTTTCTGGTGCTTTTTGTTCTTTGTTTGATAGTCTTGTTACTGTGTTCCAGAGTATGTGTTGTTTGTGTCTGTGGTTCCATGCATCCGTTAAGTGTTCTTTCCATAGCTCTTGTTTGTGTTTTTGGATTTGTGTGTCTATTTCTTTGTTTAGGTCTGTGATGCGTGGGTCTTGGTGGTTTTGTTGTCTGATGTCGTTTCTTTGGCTGATGAGTGTTCTAATGTGTTGTGGTAGGAGAAGTGATTTGCTTTTTATTTTTCCGTGGGGTATGTGGTGTTTGTCTGCTGTAAGTATGAGGTTTGTGAGCATGGTGTTGGCTGTGTGGATGTTGTCAGGTATGGTTATGTTCTCCAGTGCTGATTCTATTTCAGAGGTGTATCCTTCCCAGTCTGCTTTCCTGTAATTTGTGTAAGTTTGAAGGTGTTGTTGTAGGCGGAAAGGAGCACGCGTGTTGTGTGTGATTTTGATAGGAAGGTGGTCTGAACTGAGTGCGTGTATTGTGGTCCATGTTGTTCTGTTTGTGATGCTGTTGCTGGCTGTTGTGATGTCCGGTGATGTTGGTTGTTGGTTGATGTTTGTAGGTTTTCTGGTGGGTGTGTTTGCGTTTAGAGTGATTTGTTGGGAGTTTTGTAGTATGTCTGCAATGTGGGTGCCTCTGTGGTCGTCGTAGGGAGAGTGCCATTGTGTTGAGTGAGCGTTGATGTCTGCGGTTAGAATGGTGTTGTTCAGCGAGTTTATGTATTGGAAGGTGTTGGTGATGTCTGTGTCTTCTGTGGCGTGGTCTGGTCGGGTGGTATCTCTGGGGGGTATATACATGTTGCATATGTGTAGTCTTTTGTGGTTGGTTATGTGAATCTTTACGGTTTGAATTTCTGTAGTGTTGGTGTTAATGTTGTTGGGGATGTTCATGGGAGTGAATGTGTATCTACTGTATATCTATAAAAAAAATCCTCGTCTCACCCCTCAGGTGGTGTCCATCCCTCATTCAGCTGGGGTCCTCTACCAGAGGCCAGGAAGCTTGAGGGTTCTGCGCAGTATCCTTGCCGTTCCCAGCACTGCACATTTCTGGACTGAGATGTCCGATGTTGTTCCCGGGATCTGTTGCAACCACTCATCATCTAGTTTGGGGGTCACTGCCCCGAGTGCTCCGACCACCACAGGCACGACTGTCCCCTTTACCTTCCAGGCTCTCTCCAGCTCCTCTCTGAGCCCTTGGGATTTCTCGAGTTTCTCGTGTTCCTTCTTTCTGATGTTTCCAGCACTTGGGACCGCTACATCCACTACAACGGCTTTCCTCTGCCCTTTATCTATCATCAGGATATCTGGTTGGTTCGCCATTACCATCTTGTCAGTCTGGATCTGGAAGTCCCATAGGATCTTCGCTCTGTCATTCTCCACCACCTTCGGAGGTGTTTCCCATTTTGACCTTGGGGTTTCCAGTCCGTACTCCGCACAGATGTTTCGGTAGACTATGCCAGCCACCTGGTTATGGCGTTCCATATAGGCTTTCCCTGCCAGCACCTTACACCCTGCAGTTATGTGTTAGATCGTCTCAGGTGCCTCTTTGCACAACCTACACCTTGGGTCTTGTCTGGTGTGGTATATCTGGGCCTCAATGGCTCTAGTGCTCAGGGCCTGCTCCTGAGCAGCCAGGATGAGTGCCTCTGTACTGTCCTTCAGGCCAGCCCTCTCTAGCCACTGATGGGAATTCTTGAGATCGGCCACTTCAGTTATGGTCCGGTGGTACATCCCGTGTAGGGGCTTGTCCTCCGATGATGGTCCCTCTTCCAGCGCCTCATCCTCTGTTGCCCATTGTCTGAGACATTCTCTGAGTACGTCATCCGTTGGAGCCTTCTCCTTGATGTATTCATGGAGCTTGGATGTTTCATCCTGGACAGTGGCTCTCACACTCACTAGCCCCCAGCCGCTTTCCTTGTTGCCAGTTCAAGGTTGCCATTGGCTTGTGGTACACCGAGGTACTTGTAGCTGTCCTCAATGTCTGCTATTGTTCCTTCGGGGAGTGAGACCCCTTCAGTCCGGACTACCGTTCCTCTCTTAGTCACCATCCGACTATCACATCCCGATGTCGCTGCTGTAGATCCTGGTTGTGTGGATCAGGGAGTCTATGTCCCTTTCACTCTTAGCATACAGCTTTATGTCATCCATGTAGAGGAGGTGACTGATCGTAGCTTCATTTCTGAGGCTGTATCCATAGCCTGTCTTGGTGATTACTTGGCTTAGGGAGTTCAGTCCTATGCAGAACAGCAATGGGGAGAGTGCATCACCTTGGTATATGCCACATTTGATGGACACTTGGGTAAGTGGCTTGCCATTGGCTTCAAGTGTGGTTTTCCACATCCTCATCAAGTTCGCAACGAAGGCTCTTAGGGTCCTGTTCACCTTATACACATCCAAGCATTCAGTGATCCATGTATGTGGCATCGAGTCATAGGCTTTCTTTTAATCAATCCAGGCTGTGCACAGGTTGGTACATCGGGACCTGCAGTCTTGTGCGACTGTTCTGTCAACCAGGAGCTGATGTTTGGCTCCCCTGGTATCTCTACCAATGCCCTTCCGTGCTTCGCTCATGTATTGATCCATGTGTGCACTTATCTTAGCCGCAACATGAGCTTCCAAAATTGTGGAGGGACAGGTTATTGGCCGATAGTTGGATGCGACTGCACCCTTTGAGGGATCTTTCATGATAAGGATCGTTCGCCCTTCGGTTAGCCATCCTGGGTGAGTCCCATCCCTAGGCAGCTGGTTCATTTGTGCTGCTGGGCGCTCATGGAGTGCTGTGAGTCTCTTTAGCCAGTAAGTGTGGACCATGTCCGGGCCTGGTGCTGTCCAGTTCTTCATATTTGAGACTATTTCCTTTATGTCTGCCACTGTTATGGTAATTGGGTTCTGTTCAGGGAGGTGTCTGTGCTCCTCTCTTTGGGTGACCAGCCATTGTGCACTGCTGTTATGTGCAACCTCCTTCTCCCATCTGCCTCTCCAGTACCTTTCAGTTTCCAGTCTTGGTGGATCAGCTCTGTTGTTAGGACCCTGCCACTGAGCGTACACTTTCGCAGGTTGTGTTGCAAACAGCCTGTTTATTCGTCTGGCCTCATTCTCTTTCGTGTACCGCTTTAGGCGGCTGGACAAGGCTTGGAGCCTTTGTTTCGAGTGTTTCATATATGGTCATCTGGATGTACCTCTCAGGATCGGCCTTTTCATCACACCTCTCTGGACCTCAGTCAATTGACTCACATCTTTCCGAGCCGCCTTGATCTTAGCCTCCAACCGTCTTTTCCATGGTCGGTAATGTATCTCATGGCTTCCATGGTTGCTCTTATAGCCAAGCATCTCAAGGATCACTGATGCTGAAGCGTATATCAGTTCATTTCCGTGATCGTTACGGTAAGGATCGCCCTCAGTGCTGAATTCACACTTTCCAAGAGACTTTTAGGTGGTACTTCACATAGCCGTTGTAATCGGATTCTAGGTTTCCCAGCTTTCATTCTTGCCATGATCTTAGCCTTCAGGTCAGTTGCTGCCTCGCTCAGCATTTCATTCATTGGGGCTGGCCTCCCAATCTCATCATCTGCATTCACTCTGGTATGAACTCCTCCTCTGATCTGGCAGCCTGGGGCCCCTCACCATGGAACCTGCGTTGTACCTCATCAATCTCAAGTTGTGACAGCAGTTGCCGTTTGTGGATGTTGGAACACTGAGTTACGAGTTGTTTCGTGGCCACCCGTGACTGTGGGTTTCGAAGTAACCATTTAGCCCACATTCTCTCCATGTAACCTCTCTGACTAGGCTTGCTTGAGTAGTAGCATTCCAACAGAGCCATGTTATTGCATCTTGCCCATCTCTGCTCCATTTTTCATCAAGGTGCTCTGGTTCCCCAGCACCTGACGCAGACCTTGTTTGGCCGGGCGACGTCTGAGCTGGCATGTCATTCATTTTATTGTCTCTCATCATTGTATGAGGTACGCATTAGCGTGAAGGCTCTTGCCCAAGGACCCACACTGGATGGTGTTATGTGCTCATTTTTTGCCCCAAGTGGGGAGCGGAGGGACGGGCGCTGGGGGGGGGACCATCGTGGTGGGGCGGGCCCCTACGCGGGATGTGCCACCGGACCGTGGCTGAGGTGGCTGATCTCAAGAAGTCCTATCGGTGGCTGGAGGGGACTGGCCTGGGGGACAGCGCAGGGGCGCTCATCCTGGCTGCTCAGGAGCGGGCCTTGGGCGCCGGAGCCGTCGAGGCCCGGATGTGCCGCGCCGGACAGGACCCGGGGTGTGGGTTGTGCGGGGAGGCGCCTGGGACGATCCGGCACGTGGCTGCGGGGTGTGGGATGCTGGCAGGGGGGGCCTGCGTGGAGCGCCATGGCCAGGTGGCTGGCGTGGTCTGCCGAGGCATCTGTGCGGAGTGTGGACTGGGGGCCCCGGGGTCGGAGTGGGGGGCACCTCCGAGGGTGGTGGAGGGTGGCGGAGCGGGGATCCTGTGGGACTTCCGGATCCAGACTGGTGGGATGGTGGTGGCGAGCCAGCCAGATGTCGTGGTCGTGGATGGGGGGCGGAGGAGGGCCGTTGTGGTGGATGTGGCGGTCCCAGGTGGTGGAGGCATCGGGAGGGGGGAGCATGGGGGGCTCGGGGGGTACCAGGGGCTCGGGGAGGGGCTGGGGAGGGCCTGGGGGGTGGGGGTGGCGGTCGTGCCTGTGGTGGTCGGGGCGCTCGGGGCAGTGACCCCCGGACTGGATGGGTGGTTGCGACAGATCCCGGGACCAGCGTCGGACATCTCGGTCCGGAGGTGTGCGGTGCTGGGAGCGGCGGGGGTACTGCGCGGGGCCCTCGGGCTTCCTGGCCTCTGGTGGAGGACCCGAGCTGAATGAGGGACGGACACCACCCGAGGACACCTCCTATTGGCTCCATGATAAGAGCTCCACCCAGCAAAGAATTAACCCTTTAAAACCTGATTCTGAGCTTTCACAATTATTTACCGCCATTTGCGTAATATCTACAGTATACAGAAGGAATCAAGCAATTTTTACCAATGTATCTGTAGGTGATGTTTATTTATTATGTACACAGAGATAAAGAGTAATGGCACAGCTCTGCAGTATCTTTCCACTTTTATATATGTATGCTATACTAAATAAAATGAATAGGGCACCATATAATGCAACAGTTATGCAACTCCCTAAATAATGATGTGAATTTTCAGTTGTTGCTAAATCAGTTAGGATGTTATAATTTGTGGTGTAGATGCGAATTTAGGAGAGCAGGACAATATATCGCATTGCAATTGGAGCAGCAGCTTGGTTGATGATGTCCCCAAACCGGCTCATCTATTATATTTGTCGTGCAATACAATGAAAATGAGCACAATTGCAAAACATAGGCTTCTTATATTTTAAAATAAAATAATCACATGTTTACCGTTCTGGGGTTTCTACAATCATGAATGGAGGCATTATTTACAGCAGGTTGATGTTGTTGTTGTTGTTGTCGACCCCACCCGTGCCCCGACATTGGGGGACCGGGCCCTCACTCCGTCTCCCGGATCCCCAGACCCCCCTCCGCCGCCCAGCGGGCGAGCAGGGCCGCCACTCCGCTTGGGTTTCGCCAGAGGTCCTCCGGAGTCAGTGTGGTGGGTATGTTTGTGCAGGTGAACAGGTGTTGTGTGTCGTGCACTTGCGTGCCGCATAGCACACAGAGTGGTGTTGGGTGTGTGTCCGGTGTAATGTTGTGTAGGTAGGAGTGGAGGGCTGGTGATTTGTTGGTTCGGAGTTGTGCTAGGAGTTGTCTGGTTCTGTGTGGTAGGTCTTGCTCTGATGGGTCTATTTCTGGTGCTGGTGCATGTATTACTTTGTTGTGTTGTCTGGTGTCCAAGTGTGTTTGTACAAAGTGGGTGTGTATGTCTTTCATGTTCTGTTTTATGGTGTCGTTGTTGGTGTCCTGTGGTGCTGTGTCTTTGTTGTGTGTGTAGTTGTTGTTGTGGAAGATTGTTTGTTTCTTTTGTCTGGGTGGTGGTGGTTGTTGAGTGAGTGGGTGTAGTGGGTGGGTTGGGTGTTGGGCTTTTTGTCTGATTTGCGATGCGTGTAGTTTTAGATGGGTGTTCAGTGGGAGAGTTTTTGTTTCCTCATGCAAGTGTTGTATGTTTGTGTCTTGTGTGCATCCTGTTGCTATTCTGAGTGCGGTGTTCTGTGTGGTCTGGAGTTTTGTCTTGTTTGTGTCCGATAGTGTTGGTGACCATATAGTGTTTGCGTATTCGAGGCGTGTGAGTGTGGTTGCTTTGTATGTGGTGAGTATAGTTTCTTTGGATTTTCCCCAGTGAGTGGTTGTTAAGGCTTTAAGTATTTTGTTTGATTGCTTGGCGCGGGTTAGAGTGTGTTGTGTGTGTTTTGAGAAGGTGAGTTTGGGGTCCCATGTTAATCCAAGTAGTTTGGGTTCGCGGACTGTGGGTAGGGTGGTGTTATCTATTTGTAAAGTGAGTCTGTTGCTGTATTCTGCCGGATCCGGTGTGAACAGAGTGGTGGTGGTTTTGTCTGCGTTGAGTGTGAGTTGGTTCTGTTTTGTCCAGTTGTATATGTCGTGGAGATATTTTTGTACTTGTTGTTGTGCCTGTTGTGGTTTGACATGTGTGGATAGAATGGTGATGTCGTCTGCATATGTAACTGTGTGTACATTTGGAGGTGGTTGTGGTAAGTCTGCCATGTATATGTTGAATAGTGTTGGTGAAAGTACTCCCCCCTGTGGTACCCCCGTTTTCGTGTTTCTGTGTTCTGATGTTTCCCCCCGGTATTGAGTGTATTGTCTGCGTCCCCTTATGTAGTTGAAGATGTATTTGATGATGATGTTTGGGGTGTTAGTGTTGTTGAGTTTGTTTGTGAGTGTGTGTAGGTTTACCGTGTCAAAGGCTTTGGACATGTCTAGGGCTATGGCAACTGTTCGTTGTGGTGGTTTTTGTTGATTGAAACCTGTGGCTATGATGTTGTGTATGTGGTGTAGTGCTGTGGTTGTGGAGTGTTGTTTTCGGAAGCCGTGTTGGTGAGAGGGTAGTTGAGTGTTGTTGGTAATGAAGGGTAGTATTACCTTTTCCATTGTTTTGGCTATTGGGCTGAGTAGTGCTATTGGTCTGTAGGATGGGCCGAGTGCGTGGTTTTTGTTGGGTTTTGGTATTGGGATTATTTTTGCAGTCTTCCATATTGCGGGGATGGTGTTGGTGTTGAGTGATGTGTTGTAAGTGTGTGTGAGTAGTGTTATTGCTTTGGGGCCTAGGTGTTTCAGATGTCTGATGTTTATGTTGTCTGGGCCTGTGGAGTTGTTGCTTTTGGAGCGTTGTAGTGCTTGTTTGACTTGTTGTTCTGTGATGGTTATGGGCGTGGTGTTGAGTTTTCGTATTTTGCGTTGTAGTTGTCTGTATGTTCTGTTGGTTTTGTGTTGTATTATGTTGGTGAATTGTTTGTTGAATGCTCGTGCTTTCTGTTTGTTGGATATTGCCGTGTGTTGTCCGAACTGTATTGTGGTGTTTTCTGGTGCTTTTTGTTCTTTGTTAGATAGTCTTGTTACTGTGTTCCAGAGTATGTATTGTTTGTGTCTGTGGTTCCATGCATCCGTTAAGTGTTCTTTCCATAGCTCTTGTTTGTGTTTTTGGATTTGTTTGTCTATTTCTTTGTTTAGGTCTGTGATGCGTGGGTCTTGGTGGTTTTGTTGTCTGATGTCGTTTCTTTGGCTGATGAGTGTTCTGATGTGTTGTGGTAGGAGAAGTGATTTGCTTTTTATTTTTCCGTGGGGTATGTGGTGTTTGTCTGCTGTAAGTATGAGGTTTGTGAGCATGGTGTTGGCTGTGTGGATGTTGTCAGGTATGGTTAAGTTCTCCAGTGCTGATTCTATTTCAGAGGTGTATCCTTCCCAGTCTGCTTTCCTGTAATTTGTGTAAGTTTGAAGGTGTTGTTGTAGGCGGAAAGGAGCACGCGTGTTGTGTGTGATTTTGATAGGAAGGTGGTCTGAACTGAGTGCGTGTATTGTGGTCCATGTTGTTCTGTTTGTGATGCTGTTGCTGGCTGTTGTGATGTCCGCTGATGTTGGTTGTTGGTTGATGTTTGTAGGTTTTCTGGTGGGTGTGTTTGCGTTTAGAGTGATTTGTTGGGAGTTTTGTAGTATGTCTGCAATGTGGGTGCCTCTGTGGTCGTCGTAGGGAGAGTGCCATTGTGTTGAGTGAGCGTTGATGTCTGCGGTTAGAATGGTGTTGTTCAGCGAGTTTATGTATTGGAAGGTGTTGGTGATGTCTGTGTCTTCTGTGGCGTGGTCTGGTCGGGTGGTATCTCTGGGGGGTATATACATGTTGCATATGTGTAGTCTTTTGTGGTTGGTTATGTGAATCTTTACGGTTTGAATTTCTGTAGTGTTGGTGTTAATGTTGTTGGGGATGTTCATGGGAGTGAATGTGTATCTACTGTATATCTATAAAAAAAATCCTCGTCTCACCCCTCAGGTGGTGTCCATCCCTCATTCAGCTGGGGTCCTCTACCAGAGGCCAGGAAGCTTGAGGGTTCTGCGCAGTATCCTTGCCGTTCCCAGCACTGCACATTTTCTGGACTGAGATGTCCGATGTCCGATATAGTTCTTGTATTTAAATACAAGAACTATATCAAGAAATTAACAAAACATAGTTTTTTTAGTTAGGAGAAAAGTCTAAAAACATATCACAAATGACAAACGTTGTGCCTCTCCTCCTCCTGTTCTTCAATGAAGCTGATCACCCTCCAGCTCCCGTTAGAAACATCGTGCTGCTGAAGGTGTGCCGGCAGAATGGTTGTGATACAGGAGGTGCTGTGGACTCTCCCAGAAACGAGGACCTAGTTTAGTTGTAGATCCAGTAAAACATAGTGCAAATGTGACATTATTTATAATGCACAGTTACAGTCTTGTGAATATTAAAAAATGTACTTCATGTAATGCAGGAAGCGAATATTTCAAACGAACTAAGGCAGCAAACAGTAAGAGCAAAATCGTGTTCCAAACATTAACTCTTTTTTTAAATGTCAATTAGCTTGTGAGTAATAAGACAAAATGTGACTGTCAGACAGAGAACTGTCAGAGCAAACGGCAGATTTTAGAAAGTCCTGCCGAAATAAATCTGCACCCGACTGCGACTGTCAGCGTTGAACTGCCGCCATTGCTGTCAAAGTCAGACACATCTCCAAAATTGTTGGAGCAAATTTTTAAGCAGGCTTCATCTTGATAAATTGACCACGTATTTGACATTTACACCATAACGTTACCGCCTAAAATAATCGTAAAACAAAATTTTGTGTAACAACAAGAGTAATATGTACCCCAAAAGCTTTCAAAGCGTCTGAAAGTTTTCTCCTCCGTTTTTGTTGGGGCTTGGCTCGAAATGAATCATGATTGGCCGCCCGAAGTCCACGTGTCTGTCGGACGTGCTCTCATTGGTCTACAATACCATCACGGATGAATAAATACTCAAAGGGCTTGCCAGGCAAGCCCTTTGAACCCTTTAAATACTCAATGGGCTTGCCTGGCAAGCCCTTTGAGTATTTATTCCATATTGCCCACTAGTTCACTAGTAAGGTCATTTTGACGCTTACTAGTGAACATGTAAGGCCATAAATGTGCCCACTAGTTCACTAGTAAGATCATTTTGAGGCTTACTAGTTGACATGTAAGCCACAAAACGCCCGCTAGTTCACTAGTAAGATAATTTTGAGGCTTCTAGTGAACATGTAAGCCACAGAACGCCCACTAGTTCACTAGTAAGATCATTTTGACGCTTACTAGTGAACATGTAAGCCACAAAACGCTCACTAGTTCACTAGTAAGATCATTTTGACACTTATTTATGAACATGTCAGCCACAAAACGCTCACTCGTTCACTAGTAAGATCATTTTGACGCTTACTAGTGAACATGTAAGCCACAAAACGCCCACTAGTTCACTAGTAAGGTCATTTTGACGCTTACTAGTGAACATGTAAGCCACAAAACGCCCACTAGTTCACTAGTAAGATCATTTTGACGCTTACTAGTGAACATGTAAGGCCATAAATGTGCCCACTAGTTCACTAGTAAGTTCATTTTGAGGCTTACTAGTTGACATGTAAGCCACACATCGCCTACTAGTTCACTAGTAAGATCATTTTGAGGCTTACTAGTGAACATGTAAGGCCATAAATGTGCCCACTAGTTCACTAGTAAGTTCATTTTGAGGCTTACTAGTTGACATGTAAGCCACACATCGCCTACTAGTTCACTAGTAAGATCATTTTGAGGCTTACTAGTGAACATGTAAGCCACAAAACGCCCAATAGTTCACTAGTAAGATCATTTTGACGCTTACTAGTGAACATGTAAGCCACAAAACGCTCACTAGTTTACTAGTAAGGTCATTTTGACGCTTACTAGTGAACATGTAAGCCACAAAACGCTCAGTAGTTCACTAGTAAGGTCATTTTAACGCTTACTAGTGAACATGTAAGCCGCAAAACGCCCACTAGTTCACTAATAAGATTATTTTGACGCTTACTACTGAACATTTAAGGCCATAAATGTGCCCACTAGTTCACTGGTAAGATGATTTTGACGCTTACTAGTGAACATGTAAGGCCATAAATGTGCCCACTTGTAGTGCTAGTGACATTACACTGTACTTGCATTAAATGCAAATAAGGATGATTACGAAAACATGTAACGGTATCCTATTGGCTGTACGTTTCAAAATAGTGTCATCCCACCAGTCAGGGCTCATGATTTTGGAAATTCTGTGCCCACTTAGTTTTTTAAAACAACAATGGCGGACAGTGTCCTGAGACGTATTCGGCGAAGGTGCAGGGCAATAGAGAGTGCCTGTCATCAAGGGTCTGCCGGTGAAAGTGAAGCACGCGCGATAAACATTTCAATTGCTAATTTAAGAAGAGTTAGTGACCAGTTTAGCGCTGATACTATTCAAAGTTTGATTCAAAGTCCAATAGATCTCCGATCTGTCATCATTGCGGGACCCACTCCTAATGGTGGACGTGTTTGTTCCCATGTGGCACATCGTTTGCACACAGGTAAAATGGCTACCATTTTTTGTCATTGGTTTTTCGTATGTATTTTTATTCAAACTACACACGGGTTTTACTGACGACTTGCTGTGACTTACCTTCTATCACCCTGTCAAACGTCGTTTTATACCAGTGGTTTTCCTGCAAATCAGTAGACTATTAAGTAACGCGATAGCTGTACACTTTTAAGCAATAACTAGTGATCTTTTAGTTATTCAATTATAAGTTTGAATTATTTTTTTCTTGAGTAAAATGGTTAGAGAAAATAGCTGCTCGTGGTTTTGAAGCTGCATATACTTTTATGTACATCTGTGTCTATATGCCTGTACTGTATACAGTATATAAAAAACACGTAGTGATTCGTTTGCTTGAATTCCTTAATCCTTTTATTTCCATACTTTAGGTAGACGAGGAAGACCAGCACTTGATATTACAAGTGATCAAATTGAACTGCTCCCCACTCAGGGCTTTACAGTGAGAGCCATCACTGAGATGTTGTGTTGTTCCTCTTCATACCTGCATAAAAAAATGAAGTTTTTTCAGATTTCAGCCAGAAATAGATTTACTCCCATTCATGATGTTGACCTGGAAGAGCATGTCAGAAGATTGCACAGCCAATTTCCCAGATCAGGCTCGGAAGCAAGTGTTCTGCTACATACTCTTGTCCCTTCATGTATATATCATTATATTCATTGTGAAAGTGTACTTTCTTTATTGTGTTGTTTTATGAACCTGTTGCAGATGATGAGGGCATACCTGCGTGCTGATGGTATTGTAGTACAAAGAAAAAGAGTTCGAGAAATCCTCAACCGTATTGAGCCAGCTGCTGCAGCCCAGAGATGGAGCCAGACTGTGGCTAGAAGAACATACTATGTGCCATTCCCCAATAGTTTATGGCACATAGATGGGCATATGCGTCTCATTCGGTAATAAGGGATCATCTTATATTTGTACTCGTGGGAGCATTAGAAAGCCATATTGTATGGACAGCACAGATTAAATTGAATTTTATCATTTGTATATCCAAGTTACACAAACTCCAAATTGCCTCCATGTAGTCTTAAGTGCACAGCAATACCTTCTCTACCGAGATGATATTTCAAACAAGATATGAAACTTGATTGTTTTCTTGTATTTAATCATTATTCTTTTCATGTTTGTTTTACAGGTGGGTGTTTGTGACACATGCCGGCATTGATGGGAATTCCAGGCTAATAACGTACCTTCAACTGGAGCACAGACAACACAGCTTTGACAGTGTTGAAATATTTTGTCCAAGCCACCTGCCTGTATGGGTTACCCTCCAGAGTAAGATCCGACCATGGTGGTGAAAACACTGGTTGCTCTTTTAATGAACCTACTGCAGGGACAAGACACCAAAATTATTTCTAGCTCCAGCCAACACCCCCTCACAATTTACTCACACCTCCCATGGCCTGATTATCCACCAACAGGGGCCCTTTTTGGATTATCATTTTGGCATAGGAACTTTCCTTTCCTATCCTAACCGAGTGAGATGAGCCGGTAGCACCTGGAGCAAAGATCGTCTAAATTTTAATAATGCTTAGGAAAGGTTCTGACCATCCTTTACGAAAGGAAAGGAGATATATTATGCAGCAGGAATATTTAAAGGGGAAGTCTTTTTTTATGTTGTTGTTGTTGTTGTTGTCGACCCCACCCGTGCCCCGACATTGGGGGACCGGGACCGGGCCCTCACTCCGTCTCCCGGATCCCCAGACCCCCCTCCGCCGCCCAGCGGGCGAGCAGGGCCGCCACTCCGCTTGGGTTTCGCCAGAGGTCCTCCGGAGTCAGTGTGGTGGGTATGTTTGTGCAGGTGAACAGGTGTTGTGTGTCGTGCACTTGCGTGCCGCATAGCGCACAGAGTGGTGTTGGGTGTGTCTCCGGTGTAATGTTGTGTAGGTAGGAGTGGAGGGCTGGTGATTTGTTGGTTCGGAGTTGTGCTAGGAGTTGTCTGGTTCTGTGTGGTAGGTCTTGCTCTGATGGGTCTATTTCTGGTGCTGGTGCATGTATTACTTTGTTGTGTTGTCTGGTGTCCAAGTGTGTTTGTACAAAGTGGGTGTGTATGTCTTTCATGTTCTGTTTTATGGTGTCGTTGTTGGTGTCCTGTGGTGCTGTGTCTTTGTTGTGTGTGTAGTTGTTGTTGTGGAAGATTGTTTGTTTCTTTTGTCTGGGTGGTGGTGGTTGTTGAGTGAGTGGGTGTAGTGGGTGGGTTGGGTGTTGGGCTTTTTGTGTGATTTGCGATGCGTGTAGTTTTAGATGGGTGTTCAGTGGGAGAGTTTTTGTTTCCTCATGCAAGTGTTGTATGTTTGTGTCTTGTGTGCATCCTGTTGCTATTCTGAGTGCTGTGTTCTGTGTGGTCTGGAGTTTTGTCTTGTTTGTGTCCGATAGTGTTGGTGACCATATAGTGTTTGCGTATTCGAGGCGTGTGAGTGTGGTTGCTTTGTATGTGGTGAGTATAGTTTCTTTGGATTTTCCCCAGTGAGTGGTTGTTAAGGCTTTAAGTATTTTGTTTGATTGCTTGGCGCGGGTTAGAGTGTGTTGTGTGTGTTTTGAGAAGGTGAGTTTGGGGTCCCATGTTAATCCCAGTATTTTGGGTTCGCGGACTGTGGGTAGGGTGGTGTTATCTATTTGTAAAGTGAGCCTGTTGCTGTATTCTGCCGGATCCGGTGTGAACAGAGTGGTGGTGGTTTTGTCTGCGTTGAGTGTGAGTTGGTTCTGTTTTGTCCAGTTGTATATGTCGTGGAGATATTTTTGTACTTGTTGTTGTGCCTGTTGTGGTTTGACATGTGTGGATAGAATGGTGATGTCGTCTGCATATGTAACTGTGTGTACATTTGGAGGTGGTTGTGGTAAGTCTGCCATGTATATGTTGAATAGTGTTGGTGAAAGTACTCCCCCCTGTGGTACCCCCGTTTTCGTGTTTCTATGTTCTGATGTTTCCCCCCGGTATTGAGTGTATTGTCTGCGTCCCCTTATGTAGTTGAAGATGTATTTGATGATGATGTTTGGGGTGTTAGTGTTGTTGAGTTTGTTTGTGAGTGTGTGTAGGTTTACCGTGTCAAAGGCTTTGGACATGTCTAGGGCTATGGCAACTGTTCGTTGTGGTGGTTTTTGTTGATTGAAACCTGTGGCTATGATGTTGTGTATGTGGTGTAGTGCTGTGGTTGTGGAGTGTTGTTTTCGGAAGCCGTGTTGGTGAGAGGGTAGTTGAGTGTTGTTGGTAATGAAGGGTAGTATTACCTTTTCCATTGTTTTGGCTATTGGGCTGAGTAGTGCTATTGGTCTGTAAGATGGGCCGAGTGCGTGGTTTTTGTTGGGTTTTGGTATTGGGATTATTTTTGCAGTCTTCCATATTGCGGGGATGGTGTTGGTGTTGAGTGATGTGTTGTAAGTGTGTGTGAGTAGTGTTATTGCTTTGGGGCCTAGGTGTTTCAGATGTCTGATGTTTATGTTGTCTGGGCCTGTGGAGTTGTTGCTTTTGGAGCGTTGTAGTGCTTGTTTGACTTGTTGTTCTGTGATGGTTATGGGCGTGGTGTTGAGTTTTCGTATTTTGCGTTGTAGTTGTCTGTATGTTCTGTTGGTTTTGTGTTGTATTATGTTGGTGAATTGTTTGTTGAATGCTCGTGCTTTCTGTTTGTTGGATATTGCCGTGTGTTGTCCGAACTGTATTGTGGTGTTTTCTGGTGCTTTTTGTTCTTTGTTTGATAGTCTTGTTACTGTGTTCCAGAGTATGTGTTGTTTGTGTCTGTGGTTCCATGCATCCGTTAAGTGTTCTTTCCATAGCTGTTGTTTGTGTTTTTGGATTTGTGTGTCTATTTCTTTGTTTAGGTCTGTGATGCGTGGGTCTTGGTGGTTTTGTTGTCTGATGTCGTTTCTTTGGCTGATGAGTGTTCTGATGTGTTGTGGTAGGAGAAGTGATTTGCTTTTTATTTTTCCGTGGGGTATGTGGTGTTTGTCTGCTGTAAGTATGAGGTTTGTGAGCATGGTGTTGGCTGTGTGGATGTTGTCAGGTATGGTTATGTTCTCCAGTGCTGATTCTATTTCAGAGGTGTATCCTTCCCAGTCTGCTTTCCTGTAATTTGTGTAAGTTTGAAGGTGTTGTTGTAGGCGGAAAGGAGCACGCGTGTTGTGTGTGATTTTGATAGGAAGGTGGTCTGAACTGAGTGCGTGTATTGTGGTCCATGTTGTTCTGTTTGTGATGCTGTTGCTGGCTGTTGTGATGTCCGGTGATGTTGGTTGTTGGTTGATGTTTGTAGGTTTTCTGGTGGGTGTGTTTGCGTTTAGAGTGATTTGTTGGGAGTTTTGTAGTATGTCTGCAATGTGGGTGCCTCTGTGGTCGTCGTAGGGAGAGTGCCATTGTGTTGAGTGAGCGTTGATGTCTGCGGTTAGAATGGTGTTGTTCAGCGAGTTTATGTATTGGAAGGTGTTGGTGATGTCTGTGTCTTCTGTGGCGTGGTCTGGTCGGGTGGTATCTCTGGGGGGTATATACATGTTGCATATGTGTAGTCTTTTGTGGTTGGTTATGTGAATCTTTACGGTTTGAATTTCTGTAGTGTTGGTGTTAATGTTGTTGGGGATGTTCATGGGAGTGAATGTGTATCTACTGTATATCTATAAAAAAAATCCTCGTCTCACCCCTCAGGTGGTGTCCATCCCTCATTCAGCTGGGGTCCTCTACCAGAGGCCAGGAAGCTTGAGGGTTCTGCGCAGTATCCTTGCCGTTCCCAGCACTGCACATTTCTGGACTGAGATGTCCGATGTTGTTCCCGGGATCTGTTGCAACCACTCATCATCTAGTTTGGGGGTCACTGCCCCGAGTGCTCCGACCACCACAGGCACGACTGTCCCCTTTACCTTCCAGGCTCTCTCCAGCTCCTCTCTGAGCCCTTGGGATTTCTCGAGTTTCTCGTGTTCCTTCTTTCTGATGTTTCCAGCACTTGGGACCGCTACATCCACTACAACGGCTTTCCTCTGCCCTTTATCTATCATCAGGATATCTGGTTGGTTCGCCATTACCATCTTGTCAGTCTGGATCTGGAAGTCCCATAGGATCTTCGCTCTGTCATTCTCCACCACCTTCGGAGGTGTTTCCCATTTTGACCTTGGGGTTTCCAGTCCGTACTCCGCACAGATGTTTCGGTAGACTATGCCAGCCACCTGGTTATGGCGTTCCATATAGGCTTTCCCTGCCAGCACCTTACACCCTGCAGTTATGTGTTAGATCGTCTCAGGTGCCTCTTTGCACAACCTACACCTTGGGTCTTGTCTGGTGTGGTATATCTGGGCCTCAATGGCTCTAGTGCTCAGGGCCTGCTCCTGAGCAGCCAGGATGAGTGCCTCTGTACTGTCCTTCAGGCCAGCCCTCTCTAGCCACTGATGGGAATTCTTGAGATCGGCCACTTCAGTTATGGTCCGGTGGTACATCCCGTGTAGGGGCTTGTCCTCCGATGATGGTCCCTCTTCCAGCGCCTCATCCTCTGTTGCCCATTGTCTGAGACATTCTCTGAGTACGTCATCCGTTGGAGCCTTCTCCTTGATGTATTCATGGAGCTTGGATGTTTCATCCTGGACAGTGGCTCTCACACTCACTAGCCCCCAGCCGCTTTCCTTGTTGCCAGTTCAAGGTTGCCATTGGCTTGTGGTACACCGAGGTACTTGTAGCTGTCCTCAATGTCTGCTATTGTTCCTTCGGGGAGTGAGACCCCTTCAGTCCGGACTACCGTTCCTCTCTTAGTCACCATCCGACTATCACATCCCGATGTCGCTGCTGTAGATCCTGGTTGTGTGGATCAGGGAGTCTATGTCCCTTTCACTCTTAGCATACAGCTTTATGTCATCCATGTAGAGGAGGTGACTGATCGTAGCTTCATTTCTGAGGCTGTATCCATAGCCTGTCTTGGTGATTACTTGGCTTAGGGAGTTCAGTCCTATGCAGAACAGCAATGGGGAGAGTGCATCACCTTGGTATATGCCACATTTGATGGACACTTGGGTAAGTGGCTTGCCATTGGCTTCAAGTGTGGTTTTCCACATCCTCATCAAGTTCGCAACGAAGGCTCTTAGGGTCCTGTTCACCTTATACACATCCAAGCATTCAGTGATCCATGTATGTGGCATCGAGTCATAGGCTTTCTTTTAATCAATCCAGGCTGTGCACAGGTTGGTACATCGGGACCTGCAGTCTTGTGCGACTGTTCTGTCAACCAGGAGCTGATGTTTGGCTCCCCTGGTATCTCTACCAATGCCCTTCCGTGCTTCGCTCATGTATTGATCCATGTGTGCACTTATCTTAGCCGCAACATGAGCTTCCAAAATTGTGGAGGGACAGGTTATTGGCCGATAGTTGGATGCGACTGCACCCTTTGAGGGATCTTTCATGATAAGGATCGTTCGCCCTTCGGTTAGCCATCCTGGGTGAGTCCCATCCCTAGGCAGCTGGTTCATTTGTGCTGCTGGGCGCTCATGGAGTGCTGTGAGTCTCTTTAGCCAGTAAGTGTGGACCATGTCCGGGCCTGGTGCTGTCCAGTTCTTCATATTTGAGACTATTTCCTTTATGTCTGCCACTGTTATGGTAATTGGGTTCTGTTCAGGGAGGTGTCTGTGCTCCTCTCTTTGGGTGACCAGCCATTGTGCACTGCTGTTATGTGCAACCTCCTTCTCCCATCTGCCTCTCCAGTACCTTTCAGTTTCCAGTCTTGGTGGATCAGCTCTGTTGTTAGGACCCTGCCACTGAGCGTACACTTTCGCAGGTTGTGTTGCAAACAGCCTGTTTATTCGTCTGGCCTCATTCTCTTTCGTGTACCGCTTTAGGCGGCTGGACAAGGCTTGGAGCCTTTGTTTCGAGTGTTTCATATATGGTCATCTGGATGTACCTCGCAGGATCGGCCTTTTCATCACACCTCTCTGGACCTCAGTCAATTGACTCACATCTTTCCGAGCCGCCTTGATCTTAGCCTCCAACCGTCTTTTCCATGGTCGGTAATGTATCTCATGGCTTCCATGGTTGCTCTTATAGCCAAGCATCTCAAGGATCACTGATGCTGAAGCGTATATCAGTTCATTTCCGTGATCGTTACGGTAAGGATCGCCCTCAGTGCTGAATTCACACTTTCCAAGAGACTTTTAGGTGGTACTTCACATAGCCGTTGTAATCGGATTCTAGGTTTCCCAGCTTTCATTCTTGCCATGATCTTAGCCTTCAGGTCAGTTGCTGCCTCGCTCAGCATTTCATTCATTGGGGCTGGCCTCCCAATCTCATCATCTGCATTCACTCTGGTATGAACTCCTCCTCTGATCTGGCAGCCTGGGGCCCCTCACCATGGAACCTGCGTTGTACCTCATCAATCTCAAGTTGTGACAGCAGTTGCCGTTTGTGGATGTTGGAACACTGAGTTACGAGTTGTTTCGTGGCCACCCGTGACTGTGGGTTTCGAAGTAACCATTTAGCCCACATTCTCTCCATGTAACCTCTCTGACTAGGCTTGCTTGAGTAGTAGCATTCCAACAGAGCCATGTTATTGCATCTTGCCCATCTCTGCTCCATTTTTCATCAAGGTGCTCTGGTTCCCCAGCACCTGACGCAGACCTTGTTTGGCCGGGCGACGTCTGAGCTGGCATGTCATTCATTTTATTGTCTCTCATCATTGTATGAGGTACGCATTAGCGTGAAGGCTCTTGCCCAAGGACCCACACTGGATGGTGTTATGTGCTCATTTTTTGCCCCAAGTGGGGAGCGGAGGGACGGGCGCTGGGGGGGGGACCATCGTGGTGGGGCGGGCCCCTACGCGGGATGTGCCACCGGACCGTGGCTGAGGTGGCTGATCTCAAGAAGTCCTATCGGTGGCTGGAGGGGACTGGCCTGGGGGACAGCGCAGGGGCGCTCATCCTGGCTGCTCAGGAGCGGGCCTTGGGCGCCGGAGCCGTCGAGGCCCGGATGTGCCGCGCCGGACAGGACCCGGGGTGTGGGTTGTGCGGGGAGGCGCCTGGGACGATCCGGCACGTGGCTGCGGGGTGTGGGATGCTGGCAGGGGGGGCCTGCGTGGAGCGCCATGGCCAGGTGGCTGGCGTGGTCTGCCGAGGCATCTGTGCGGAGTGTGGACTGGGAGCCCCGGGGTCGGAGTGGGGGGCACCTCCGAGGGTGGTGGAGGGTGGCGGAGCGGGGATCCTGTGGGACTTCCGGATCCAGACTGGTGGGATGGTGGTGGCGAGCCAGCCAGATGTCGTGGTCGTGGATGGGGGGCGGAGGAGGGCCGTTGTGGTGGATGTGGCGGTCCCAGGTGGTGGAGGCATCGGGAGGGGGGAGCATGGGGGGCTCGGGGGGTACCAGGGGCTCGGGGAGGGGCTGGGGAGGGCCTGGGGGGTGGGGGTGGCGGTCGTGCCTGTGGTGGTCGGGGCGCTCGGGGCAGTGACCCCCGGACTGGATGGGTGGTTGCGACAGATCCCGGGACCAGCGTCGGACATCTCGGTCCGGAGGTGTGCGGTGCTGGGAGCGGCGGGGGTACTGCGCGGGGCCCTCGGGCTTCCTGGCCTCTGGTGGAGGACCCGAGCTGAATGAGGGACGGACACCACCCGAGGACACCTCCTATTGGCTCCATGATAAGAGCTCCACCCAGCAAAGAATTAACCCTTTAAAACCTGATTCTGAGCTTTCACAATTATTTACCGCCATTTGCGTAATATCTACAGTATACAGAAGGAATCAAGCAATTTTTACCAATGTATCTGTAGGTGATGTTTATTTATTATGTACACAGAGATAAAGAGTAATGGCACAGCTCTGCAGTATCTTTCCACTTTTATATATGTATGCTATACTAAATAAAATGAATAGGGCACCATATAATGCAACAGTTATGCAACTCCCTAAATAATGATGTGAATTTTCAGTTGTTGCTAAATCAGTTAGGATGTTATAATTTGTGGTGTAGATGCGAATTTAGGAGAGCAGGACAATATATCGCATTGCAATTGGAGCAGCAGCTTGGTTGATGATGTCCCCAAACCGGCTCATCTATTATATTTGTCGTGCAATACAATGAAAATGAGCACAATTGCAAAACATAGGCTTCTTATATTTTAAAATAAAATAATCACATGTTTACCGTTCTGGGGTTTCTACAATCATGAATGGAGGCATTATTTACAGCAGGTTGATGTTGTTGTTGTTGTTGTTGTCGACCCCACCCGTGCCCCGACATTGGGGGACCGGGCCCTCACTCCGTCTCCCGGATCCCCAGACCCCCCTCCGCCGCCCAGCGGGCGAGCAGGGCCGCCACTCCGCTTGGGTTTCGCCAGAGGTCCTCCGGAGTCAGTGTGGTGGGTATGTTTGTGCAGGTGAACAGGTGTTGTGTGTCGTGCACTTGCGTGCCGCATAGCACACAGAGTGGTGTTGGGTGTGTGTCCGGTGTAATGTTGTGTAGGTAGGAGTGGAGGGCTGGTGATTTGTTGGTTCGGAGTTGTGCTAGGAGTTGTCTGGTTCTGTGTGGTAGGTCTTGCTCTGATGGGTCTATTTCTGGTGCTGGTGCATGTATTACTTTGTTGTGTTGTCTGGTGTCCAAGTGTGTTTGTACAAAGTGGGTGTGTATGTCTTTCATGTTCTGTTTTATGGTGTCGTTGTTGGTGTCCTGTGGTGCTGTGTCTTTGTTGTGTGTGTAGTTGTTGTTGTGGAAGATTGTTTGTTTCTTTTGTCTGGGTGGTGGTGGTTGTTGAGTGAGTGGGTGTAGTGGGTGGGTTGGGTGTTGGGCTTTTTGTCTGATTTGCGATGCGTGTAGTTTTAGATGGGTGTTCAGTGGGAGAGTTTTTGTTTCCTCATGCAAGTGTTGTATGTTTGTGTCTTGTGTGCATCCTGTTGCTATTCTGAGTGCGGTGTTCTGTGTGGTCTGGAGTTTTGTCTTGTTTGTGTCCGATAGTGTTGGTGACCATATAGTGTTTGCGTATTCGAGGCGTGTGAGTGTGGTTGCTTTGTATGTGGTGAGTATAGTTTCTTTGGATTTTCCCCAGTGAGTGGTTGTTAAGGCTTTAAGTATTTTGTTTGATTGCTTGGCGCGGGTTAGAGTGTGTTGTGTGTGTTTTGAGAAGGTGAGTTTGGGGTCCCATGTTAATCCCAGTAGTTTGGGTTCGCGGACTGTGGGTAGGGTGGTGTTATCTATTTGTAAAGTGAGTCTGTTGCTGTATTCTGCCGGATCCGGTGTGAACAGAGTGGTGGTGGTTTTGTCTGCGTTGAGTGTGAGTTGGTTCTGTTTTGTCCAGTTGTATATGTCGTGGAGATATTTTTGTACTTGTTGTTGTGCCTGTTGTGGTTTGACATGTGTGGATAGAATGGTGATGTCGTCTGCATATGTAACTGTGTGTACATTTGGAGGTGGTTGTGGTAAGTCTGCCATGTATATGTTGAATAGTGTTGGTGAAAGTACTCCCCCCTGTGGTACCCCCGTTTTCGTGTTTCTGTGTTCTGATGTTTCCCCCCGGTATTGAGTGTATTGTCTGCGTCCCCTTATGTAGTTGAAGATGTATTTGATGATGATGTTTGGGGTGTTAGTGTTGTTGAGTTTGTTTGTGAGTGTGTGTAGGTTTACCGTGTCAAAGGCTTTGGACATGTCTAGGGCTATGGCAACTGTTCGTTGTGGTGGTTTTTGTTGATTGAAACCTGTGGCTATGATGTTGTGTATGTGGTGTAGTGCTGTGGTTGTGGAGTGTTGTTTTCGGAAGCCGTGTTGGTGAGAGGGTAGTTGAGTGTTGTTGGTAATGAAGGGTAGTATTACCTTTTCCATTGTTTTGGCTATTGGGCTGAGTAGTGCTATTGGTCTGTAGGATGGGCCGAGTGCGTGGTTTTTGTTGGGTTTTGGTATTGGGATTATTTTTGCAGTCTTCCATATTGCGGGGATGGTGTTGGTGTTGAGTGATGTGTTGTAAGTGTGTGTGAGTAGTGTTATTGCTTTGGGGCCTAGGTGTTTCAGATGTCTGATGTTTATGTTGTCTGGGCCTGTGGAGTTGTTGCTTTTGGAGCGTTGTAGTGCTTGTTTGACTTGTTGTTCTGTGATGGTTATGGGCGTGGTGTTGAGTTTTCGTATTTTGCGTTGTAGTTGTCTGTATGTTCTGTTGGTTTTGTGTTGTATTATGTTGGTGAATTGTTTGTTGAATGCTCGTGCTTTCTGTTTGTTGGATATTGCCGTGTGTTGTCCGAACTGTATTGTGGTGTTTTCTGGTGCTTTTTGTTCTTTGTTAGATAGTCTTGTTACTGTGTTCCAGAGTATGTATTGTTTGTGTCTGTGGTTCCATGCATCCGTTAAGTGTTCTTTCCATAGCTCTTGTTTGTGTTTTTGGATTTGTTTGTCTATTTCTTTGTTTAGGTCTGTGATGCGTGGGTCTTGGTGGTTTTGTTGTCTGATGTCGTTTCCTTGGCTGATGAGTGTTCTGATGTGTTGTGGTAGGAGAAGTGATTTGCTTTTTATTTTTCCGTGGGGTATGTGGTGTTTGTCTGCTGTAAGTATGAGGTTTGTGAGCATGGTGTTGGCTGTGTGGATGTTGTCAGGTATGGTTAAGTTCTCCAGTGCTGATTCTATTTCAGAGGTGTATCCTTCCCAGTCTGCTTTCCTGTAATTTGTGTAAGTTTGAAGGTGTTGTTGTAGGCGGAAAGGAGCACGCGTGTTGTGTGTGATTTTGATAGGAAGGTGGGCTGAACTGAGTGCGTGTATTGTGGTCCATGTTGTTCTGTTTGTGATGCTGTTGCTGGCTGTTGTGATGTCCGGTGATGTTGGTTGTTGGTTGATGTTTGTAGGTTTTCTGGTAGGTGTGTTTGCGTTTAGAGTGATTTGTTGGGAGTTCTGTAGTATGTCTGCAATGAGGGTGCCTCTGTGGTCGTCGTAGGGAGAGTGCCATTGTGTTGAGTGAGCGTTGATGTCTGCGGTTAGAATGGTGTTGTTCAGCGAGTTTATGTATTGGAAGGTGTTGGTGATGTCTGTGTCTTCTGTGGCGTGGTCTGGTCGGGTGGTATCTCTGGGGGGTATATACATGTTGCATATGTGTAGTCTTTTGTGGTTGGTTATGTGAATCTTTACGGTTTGAATTTCTGTAGTGTTGGTGTTAATGTTGTTGGGGATGTTCATGGGAGTGAATGTGACTGATTTGTGAATGTATGTGAGCAGTCCTCCTCCTCCCTTGTGTTCTCTGTCTTTCCTAATGCTGGTGTAGTTGGTGAGACGAGGTGTGTTGTGTTGTTTTTCTAGTTTGGTTTCTTGTATGGTGATGATGTCTGCGTGCTGTTGTGAGGCGAGTTCTTCTAGTTCTGTTTTCTTGTTTTGGATGCCGTTGATGTTTATTTGTAGTATGGTCAGTGTGTGTTTGTTGTTTTTGTTGGTGGGTGTTGTTCTTTGTGGGTTGTTCGGGGGTTGTGGTGTTGGGGTGTTTGTTGTTTGCGTGTGTGTTCTGCATGTCCACGTGTTTGTGTATTGGCGGGTGGTGATGCCGGAGCAATGTCTGTGTATCCAGTGTGGGTGTGTTGAGTTGCATCTGAGTGAGGTTTGTCTGCGTGTGATGATTCTATTGCAGCTATTGCAGGTCCAGGTTTGGGGGGGTGGTCTTGTGTTTGTTGTATCTCTGTTGGAGTTGTCTGTCCGTGTTGCGTTTGAGGGTAGTGTTGGTGAGGCGAGTGTGTTGTTTTGGTCTGTTTGTGCTCTGCTGCCTGTTGGTGTCCTACGAGGTGTTGTTGTTCGTGGTGGTGTTTTGGGATGTAGTCTGCATTTCCATGTTATGTTGTATTGTCTAGTGTTTATGTTTGTGCAATGTTTGTGTACCCAGTGTGGTGTGTGGTGGTTGCATCTGAAGGATGTCTGTCTTCTTGTAATCTGTTGTGTGCAAATGTCGCATGTCCAGGTAGTTTGTTGTGTGTGTGTTTGTTGCGTGCGTGAGAGTGTCTGTGTGGGCCCCGGATTTGTCTCTATGTCCCCCGCCTGGAGCAAAAGGTCCGCCCGCCACCCTGCCAGGTTCAGGGGGCGGTTAGCCGAAAAAAAAAAAAAACGGCCGTAAGGGCACCCCGTTCGGGGTGCAGGGATTGGTTCCTTGATTTGTCCCCCCGTTCGGGGGGAACCCTCCAACTGCGAGTAAGCCAAGGAGTTTGGAGGTACAGCGGGTTGACAGCAGTGTGATCGAGCAGATTAGATAGAGTAGAATTTGAATGGGGCTTCACTGATTTATTTCATACAATTAATATCTAAAACACAGTTGAAAAATATTTGATTGTTAAAATATTTAAATACAAGAACTATATCAAGAAATTAACAAAACATAGTTTTTTTAGTTAGGAGAAAAGTCTAAAAACATATCACAAATGACAAACGTTGTGCCTCTCCTCCTCCTGTTCTTCAATGAAGCTGATCACCCTCCAGCTCCCGTTAGAAACATCGTGCTGCTGAAGGTGTGCCGGCAGAATGGTTGTGATACAGGAGGTGCTGTGGACTCTTCCAGAAACGAGGACCTAGTTTAGTTGTAGATCCAGTAAAACATAGTGCAAATGTGACATTATTTATAATGCACAGTTACAGTCTTGTGAATATTAAAAAATGTACTTCATGTAATGCAGGAAGCGAATATTTCAAACGAACTAAGGCAGCAAACAGTAAGAGCAAAATCGTGTTCCAAACATTAACTCTTTTTTTAAATGTCAATTAGCTTGTGAGTAATAAGACAAAATGTGACTGTCAGACAGAGAACTGTCAGAGCAAACGGCAGATTTTAGAAAGTCCTGCCGAAATAAATCTGCACCCGACTGCGACTGTCAGCGTTGAACTGCCGCCATTGCTGTCAAAGTCAGACACATCTCCAAAATTGTTGGAGCAAATTTTTAAGCAGGCTTCATCTTGATAAATTGACCACGTATTTGACATTTACACCATAACGTTACCGCCTAAAATAATCGTAAAACAAAATTTTGTGTAACAACAAGAGTAATATGTACCCCAAAAGCTTTCAAAGCGTCTGAAAGTTTTCTCCTCCGTTTTTGTTGGGGCTTGGCTCGAAATGCATCATGATTGGCCGCCCGAAGTCCACGTGTCTGTCGGACGTGCTCTCATTGGTCTACAATACCATCACGGATGAATAAATACTCAAAGGGCTTGCCAGGCAAGCCCTTTGAACCCTTTAAATACTCAATGGGCTTGCCTGGCAAGCCCTTTGAGTATTTATTCCATATTGCCCACTAGTTCACTAGTAAGGTCATTTTGACGCTTACTAGTGAACATGTAAGGCCATAAATGTGCCCACTAGTTCACTAGTAAGATCATTTTGAGGCTTACTAGTTGACATGTAAGCCACAAAACGCCCGCTAGTTCACTAGTAAGATAATTTTGAGGCTTCTAGTGAACATGTAAGCCACAGAACGCCCACTAGTTCACTAGTAAGATCATTTTGACGCTTACTAGTGAACATGTAAGCCACAAAACGCTCACTAGTTCACTAGTAAGATCATTTTGACACTTATTTATGAACATGTCAGCCACAAAACGCTCACTCGTTCACTAGTAAGATCATTTTGACGCTTACTAGTGAACATGTAAGCCACAAAACGCCCACTAGTTCACTAGTAAGGTCATTTTGACGCTTACTAGTGAACATGTAAGCCACAAAACGCCCACTAGTTCACTAGTAAGATCATTTTGACGCTTACTAGTGAACATGTAAGGCCATAAATGTGCCCACTAGTTCACTAGTAAGTTCATTTTGAGGCTTACTAGTTGACATGTAAGCCACACATCGCCTACTAGTTCACTAGTAAGATCATTTTGAGGCTTACTAGTGAACATGTAAGCCACAAAACGCCCAATAGTTCACTAGTAAGATCATTTTGACGCTTACTAGTGAACATGTAAGCCACAAAACGCTCACTAGTTTACTAGTAAGGTCATTTTGACGCTTACTAGTGAACATGTAAGCCACAAAACGCTCACTAGTTCACTAGTAAGGTCATTTTGACGCTTACTAGTGAACATGTAAGCCGCAAAACGCCCACTAGTTCACTAATAAGATTATTTTGACGCTTACTACTGAACATTTAAGGCCATAAATGTGCCCACTAGTTCACTGGTAAGATGATTTTGACGCTTACTAGTGAACATGTAAGGCCATAAATGTGCCCACTTGTAGTGCTAGTGACATTACACTGTACTTGCATTAAATGCAAATAAGGATGATTACGAAAACATGTAACGGTATCCTATTGGCTGTACGTTTCAAAATAGTGTCATCCCACCAGTCAGGGCTCATGATTTTGGAAATTCTGTGCCCACTTAGTTTTTTAAAACAACAATGGCGGACAGTGTCCTGAGACGTATTCGGCGAAGGTGCAGGGCAATAGAGAGTGCCTGTCATCAAGGGTCTGCCGGTGAAAGTGAAGCACGCGCGATAAACATTTCAATTGCTAATTTAAGAAGAGTTAGTGACCAGTTTAGCGCTGATACTATTCAAAGTTTGATTCAAAGTCCAATAGATCTCCGATCTGTCATCATTGCGGGACCCACTCCTAATGGTGGACGTGTTTGTTCCCATGTGGCACATCGTTTGCACACAGGTAAAATGGCTACCATTTTTTGTCATTGGTTTTTCGTATGTATTTTTATTCAAACTACACACGGGTTTTACTGACGACTTGCTGTGACTTACCTTCTATCACCCTGTCAAACGTCGTTTTATACCAGTGGTTTTCCTGCAAATCAGTAGACTATTAAGTAACGCGATAGCTGTACACTTTTAAGCAATAACTAGTGATCTTTTAGTTATTCAATTATAAGTTTGAATTATTTTTTTCTTGAGTAAAATGGTTAGAGAAAATAGCTGCTCGTGGTTTTGAAGCTGCATATACTTTTATGTACATCTGTGTCTATATGCCTGTACTGTATACAGTATATAAAAAACACGTAGTGATTCGTTTGCTTGAATTCCTTAATCCTTTTATTTCCATACTTTAGGTAGACGAGGAAGACCAGCACTTGACATTACAAGTGATCAAATTGAACTGCTCCCCACTCAGGGCTTTACAGTGAGAGCCATCACTGAGATGTTGTGTTGTTCCTCTTCATACCTGCATAAAAAAATGAAGTTTTTTCAGATTTCAGCCAGAAATAGATTTACTCCCATTCATGATGTTGACCTGGAAGAGCATGTCAGAAGATTGCACAGCCAATTTCCCAGATCAGGCTCGGAAGCAAGTGTTCTGCTACATACTCTTGTCCCTTCATGTATATATCATTATATTCATTGTGAAAGTGTACTTTCTTTATTGTGTTGTTTTATGAACCTGTTGCAGATGATGAGGGCATACCTGCGTGCTGATGGTACTGTAGTACAAAGAAAAAGAGTTCGAGAAATCCTCAACCGTATTGAGCCAGCTGCTGCAGCCCAGAGATGGAGCCAGACTGTGGCTAGAAGAACATACTATGTGCCATTCCCCAATAGTTTATGGCACATAGATGGGCATATGCGTCTCATTCGGTAATAAGGGATCATCTTATATTTGTACTCGTGGGAGCATTAGAAAGCCATATTGTATGGACAGCACAGATTAAATTGAATTTTATCATTTGTATATCCAAGTTACACAAACTCCAAATTGCCTCCATGTAGTCTTAAGTGCACAGCAATACCTTCTCTACCGAGATGATATTTCAAACAAGATATGAAACTTGATTGTTTTCTTGTATTTAATCATTATTCTTTTCATGTTTGTTTTACAGGTGGGTGTTTGTGACACATGCCGGCATTGATGGGAATTCCAGGCTAATAACGTACCTTCAACTGGAGCACAGACAACACAGCTTTGACAGTGTTGAAATATTTTGTCCAAGCCACCTGCCTGTATGGGTTACCCTCCAGAGTAAGATCCGACCATGGTGGTGAAAACACTGGTTGCTCTTTTAATGAACCTACTGCAGGGACAAGACACCAAAATTATTTCTAGCTCCAGCCAACACCCCCTCACAATTTACTCACACCTCCCATGGCCTGATTATCCACCAACAGGGGCCCTTTTTGGATTATCATTTTGGCATAGGAACTTTCCTTTCCTATCCTAACCGAGTGAGATGAGCCGGTAGCACCTGGAGCAAAGATCGTCTAAATTTTAATAATGCTTAGGAAAGGTTCTGACCATCCTTTACGAAAGGAAAGGAGATATATTATGCAGCAGGAATATTTAAAGGGGAAGTCTTTTTTTATGTTGTTGTTGTTGTTGTTGTCGACCCCACCCGTGCCCCGACATTGGGGGACCGGGACCGGGCCCTCACTCCGTCTCCCGGATCCCCAGACCCCCCTCCGCCGCCCAGCGGGCGAGCAGGGCCGCCACTCCGCTTGGGTTTCGCCAGAGGTCCTCCGGAGTCAGTGTGGTGGGTATGTTTGTGCAGGTGAACAGGTGTTGTGTGTCGTGCACTTGCGTGCCGCATAGCGCACAGAGTGGTGTTGGGTGTGTCTCCGGTGTAATGTTGTGTAGGTAGGAGTGGAGGGCTGGTGATTTGTTGGTTCGGAGTTGTGCTAGGAGTTGTCTGGTTCTGTGTGGTAGGTCTTGCTCTGATGGGTCTATTTCTGGTGCTGGTGCATGTATTACTTTGTTGTGTTGTCTGGTGTCCAAGTGTGTTTGTACAAAGTGGGTGTGTATGTCTTTCATGTTCTGTTTTATGGTGTCGTTGTTGGTGTCCTGTGGTGCTGTGTCTTTGTTGTGTGTGTAGTTGTTGTTGTGGAAGATTGTTTGTTTCTTTTGTCTGGGTGGTGGTGGTTGTTGAGTGAGTGGGTGTAGTGGGTGGGTTGGGTGTTGGGCTTTTTGTGTGATTTGCGATGCGTGTAGTTTTAGATGGGTGTTCAGTGGGAGAGTTTTTGTTTCCTCATGCAAGTGTTGTATGTTTGTGTCTTGTGTGCATCCTGTTGCTATTCTGAGTGCTGTGTTCTGTGTGGTCTGGAGTTTTGTCTTGTTTGTGTCCGATAGTGTTGGTGACCATATAGTGTTTGCGTATTCGAGGCGTGTGAGTGTGGTTGCTTTGTACAGTATGTGGTGAGTATAGTTTCTTTGGATTTTCCCCAGTGAGTGGTTGTTAAGGCTTTAAGTATTTTGTTTGATTGCTTGGCGCGGGTTAGAGTGTGTTGTGTGTGTTTTGAGAAGGTGAGTTTGGGGTCCCATGTTAATCCCAGTATTTTGGGTTCGCGGACTGTGGGTAGGGTGGTGTTATCTATTTGTAAAGTGAGCCTGTTGCTGTATTCTGCCGGATCCGGTGTGAACAGAGTGGTGGTGGTTTTGTCTGCGTTGAGTGTGAGTTGGTTCTGTTTTGTCCAGTTGTATATGTCGTGGAGATATTTTTGTACTTGTTGTTGTGCCTGTTGTGGTTTGACATGTGTGGATAGAATGGTGATGTCGTCTGCATATGTAACTGTGTGTACATTTGGAGGTGGTTGTGGTAAGTCTGCCATGTATATGTTGAATAGTGTTGGTGAAAGTACTCCCCCCTGTGGTACCCCCGTTTTCGTGTTTCTATGTTCTGATGTTTCCCCCCGGTATTGAGTGTATTGTCTGCGTCCCCTTATGTAGTTGAAGATGTATTTGATGATGATGTTTGGGGTGTTAGTGTTGTTGAGTTTGTTTGTGAGTGTGTGTAGGTTTACCGTGTCAAAGGCTTTGGACATGTCTAGGGCTATGGCAACTGTTCGTTGTGGTGGTTTTTGTTGATTGAAACCTGTGGCTATGATGTTGTGTATGTGGTGTAGTGCTGTGGTTGTGGAGTGTTGTTTTCGGAAGCCGTGTTGGTGAGAGGGTAGTTGAGTGTTGTTGGTAATGAAGGGTAGTATTACCTTTTCCATTGTTTTGGCTATTGGGCTGAGTAGTGCTATTGGTCTGTAAGATGGGCCGAGTGCGTGGTTTTTGTTGGGTTTTGGTATTGGGATTATTTTTGCAGTCTTCCATATTGCGGGGATGGTGTTGGTGTTGAGTGATGTGTTGTAAGTGTGTGTGAGTAGTGTTATTGCTTTGGGGCCTAGGTGTTTCAGATGTCTGATGTTTATGTTGTCTGGGCCTGTGGAGTTGTTGCTTTTGGAGCGTTGTAGTGCTTGTTTGACTTGTTGTTCTGTGATGGTTATGGGCGTGGTGTTGAGTTTTCGTATTTTGCGTTGTAGTTGTCTGTATGTTCTGTTGGTTTTGTGTTGTATTATGTTGGTGAATTGTTTGTTGAATGCTCGTGCTTTCTGTTTGTTGGATATTGCCGTGTGTTGTCCGAACTGTATTGTGGTGTTTTCTGGTGCTTTTTGTTCTTTGTTTGATAGTCTTGTTACTGTGTTCCAGAGTATGTGTTGTTTGTGTCTGTGGTTCCATGCATCCGTTAAGTGTTCTTTCCATAGCTGTTGTTTGTGTTTTTGGATTTGTGTGTCTATTTCTTTGTTTAGGTCTGTGATGCGTGGGTCTTGGTGGTTTTGTTGTCTGATGTCGTTTCTTTGGCTGATGAGTGTTCTGATGTGTTGTGGTAGGAGAAGTGATTTGCTTTTTATTTTTCCGTGGGGTATGTGGTGTTTGTCTGCTGTAAGTATGAGGTTTGTGAGCATGGTGTTGGCTGTGTGGATGTTGTCAGGTATGGTTATGTTCTCCAGTGCTGATTCTATTTCAGAGGTGTATCCTTCCCAGTCTGCTTTCCTGTAATTTGTGTAAGTTTGAAGGTGTTGTTGTAGGCGGAAAGGAGCACGCGTGTTGTGTGTGATTTTGATAGGAAGGTGGTCTGAACTGAGTGCGTGTATTGTGGTCCATGTTGTTCTGTTTGTGATGCTGTTGCTGGCTGTTGTGATGTCCGGTGATGTTGGTTGTTGGTTGATGTTTGTAGGTTTTCTGGTGGGTGTGTTTGCGTTTAGAGTGATTTGTTGGGAGTTTTGTAGTATGTCTGCAATGTGGGTGCCTCTGTGGTCGTCGTAGGGAGAGTGCCATTGTGTTGAGTGAGCGTTGATGTCTGCAGTTAGAATGGTGTTGTTCAGCGAGTTTATGTATTGGAAGGTGTTGGTGATGTCTGTGTCTTCTGTGGCGTGGTCTGGTCGGGTGGTATCTCTGGGGGGTATATACATGTTGCATATGTGTAGTCTTTTGTGGTTGGTTATGTGAATCTTTACGGTTTGAATTTCTGTAGTGTTGGTGTTAATGTTGTTGGGGATGTTCATGGGAGTGAATGTGTATCTACTGTATATCTATAAAAAAAATCCTCGTCTCACCCCTCAGGTGGTGTCCATCCCTCATTCAGCTGGGGTCCTCTACCAGAGGCCAGGAAGCTTGAGGGTTCTGCGCAGTATCCTTGCCGTTCCCAGCACTGCACATTTCTGGACTGAGATGTCCGATGTTGTTCCCGGGATCTGTTGCAACCACTCATCATCTAGTTTGGGGGTCACTGCCCCGAGTGCTCCGACCACCACAGGCACGACTGTCCCCTTTACCTTCCAGGCTCTCTCCAGCTCCTCTCTGAGCCCTTGGGATTTCTCGAGTTTCTCGTGTTCCTTCTTTCTGATGTTTCCAGCACTTGGGACCGCTACATCCACTACAACGGCTTTCCTCTGCCCTTTATCTATCATCAGGATATCTGGTTGGTTCGCCATTACCATCTTGTCAGTCTGGATCTGGAAGTCCCATAGGATCTTCGCTCTGTCATTCTCCACCACCTTCGGAGGTGTTTCCCATTTTGACCTTGGGGTTTCCAGTCCGTACTCCGCACAGATGTTTCGGTAGACTATGCCAGCCACCTGGTTATGGCGTTCCATATAGGCTTTCCCTGCCAGCACCTTACACCCTGCAGTTATGTGTTAGATCGTCTCAGGTGCCTCTTTGCACAACCTACACCTTGGGTCTTGTCTGGTGTGGTATATCTGGGCCTCAATGGCTCTAGTGCTCAGGGCCTGCTCCTGAGCAGCCAGGATGAGTGCCTCTGTACTGTCCTTCAGGCCAGCCCTCTCTAGCCACTGATGGGAATTCTTGAGATCTGCCACTTCAGTTATGGTCCGGTGGTACATCCCGTGTAGGGGCTTGTCCTCCGATGATGGTCCCTCTTCCAGCGCCTCATCCTCTGTTGCCCATTGTCTGAGACATTCTCTGAGTACGTCATCCGTTGGAGCCTTCTCCTTGATGTATTCATGGAGCTTGGATGTTTCATCCTGGACAGTGGCTCTCACACTCACTAGTCCCCAGCCGCTTTCCTTGTTGCCAGTTCAAGGTTGCCATTGGCTTGTGGTACACCGAGGTACTTGTAGCTGTCCTCAATGTCTGCTATTGTTCCTTCGGGGAGTGAGACCCCTTCAGTCCGGACTACCGTTCCTCTCTTAGTCACCATCCGACTATCACATCCCGATGTCGCTGCTGTAGATCCTGGTTGTGTGGATCAGGGAGTCTATGTCCCTTTCACTCTTAGCATACAGCTTTATGTCATCCATGTAGAGGAGGTGACTGATCGTAGCTTCATTTCTGAGGCTGTATCCATAGCCTGTCTTGGTGATTACTTGGCTTAGGGAGTTCAGTCCTATGCAGAACAGCAATGGGGAGAGTGCATCACCTTGGTATATGCCACATTTGATGGACACTTGGGTAAGTGGCTTGCCATTGGCTTCAAGTGTGGTTTTCCACATCCTCATCAAGTTCGCAACGAAGGCTCTTAGGGTCCTGTTCACCTTATACACATCCAAGCATTCAGTGATCCATGTATGTGGCATCGAGTCATAGGCTTTCTTTTAATCAATCCAGGCTGTGCACAGGTTGGTACATCGGGACCTGCAGTCTTGTGCGACTGTTCTGTCAACCAGGAGCTGATGTTTGGCTCCCCTGGTATCTCTACCAATGCCCTTCCGTGCTTCGCTCATGTATTGATCCATGTGTGCACTTATCTTAGCCGCAACATGAGCTTCCAAAATTGTGGAGGGACAGGTTATTGGCCGATAGTTGGATGCGACTGCACCCTTTGAGGGATCTTTCATGATAAGGATCGTTCGCCCTTCGGTTAGCCATCCTGGGTGAGTCCCATCCCTAGGCAGCTGGTTCATTTGTGCTGCTGGGCGCTCATGGAGTGCTGTGAGTCTCTTTAGCCAGTAAGTGTGGACCATGTCCGGGCCTGGTGCTGTCCAGTTCTTCATATTTGAGACTATTTCCTTTATGTCTGCCACTGTTATGGTAATTGGGTTCTGTTCAGGGACGTGTCTGTGCTCCTCTCTTTGGGTGACCAGCCATTGTGCACTGCTGTTATGTGCAACCTCCTTCTCCCATCTGCCTCTCCAGTACCTTTCAGTTTCCAGTCTTGGTGGATCAGCTCTGTTGTTAGGACCCTGCCACTGAGCGTACACTTTCGCAGGTTGTGTTGCAAACAGCCTGTTTATTCGTCTGGCCTCATTCTCTTTCGTGTACCGCTTTAGGCGGCTGGACAAGGCTTGGAGCCTTTGTTTCGAGTGCTTCATATATGGTCATCTGGATGTACCTCTCAGGATCGGCCTTTTCATCACACCTCTCTGGACCTCAGTCAATTGACTCACATCTTTCCGAGCCGCCTTGATCTTAGCCTCCAACCGTCTTTTCCATGGTCGGTAATGTATCTCATGGCTTCCATGGTTGCTCTTATAGCCAAGCATCTCAAGGATCACTGATGCTGAAGCGTATATCAGTTCATTTCCGTGATCGTTACGGTAAGGATCGCCCTCAGTGCTGAATTCACACTTTCCAAGAGACTTTCAGGTGGTACTTCACATAGCCGTTGTAATCGGATTCTAGGTTTCCCAGCTTTCATTCTTGCCATGATCTTAGCTTTCAGGTCAGTTGCTGCCTCGCTCAGCATTTCATTCATTGGGGCTGGCCTCCCAATCTCATCATCTGCATTCACTCTGGTATGAACTCCTCCTCTGATCTGGCAGCCTGGGGCCCCTCACCATGGAACCTGCGTTGTACCTCATCAATCTCAAGTTGTGACAGCAGTTGCCGTTTGTGGATGTTGGAACACTGAGTTACGAGTTGTTTCGTGGCCACCCGTGACTGTGGGTTTCGAAGTAACCATTTAGCCCACATTCTCTCCATGTAACCTCTCTGACTAGGCTTGCTTGAGTAGTAGCATTCCAACAGAGCCATGTTATTGCATCTTGCCCATCTCTGCTCCATTTTTCATCAAGGTGCTCTGGTTCCCCAGCACCTGACGCAGACCTTGTTTGGCCGGGCGACGTCTGAGCTGGCATGTCATTCATTGTATTGTCTCTCATCATTGTATGAGGTACGCATTAGCGTGAAGGCTCTTGCCCAAGGACCCACACTGGATGGTGTTATGTGCTCATTTTTTGCCCCAAGTGGGGAGCGGAGGGACGGGCGCTGGGGGGGGGACCATCGTGGTGGGGCGGGCCCCTACGCGGGATGTGCCACCGGACCGTGGCTGAGGTGGCTGATCTCAAGAAGTCCTATCGGTGGCTGGAGGGGACTGGCCTGGGGGACAGCGCAGGGGCGCTCATCCTGGCTGCTCAGGAGCGGGCCTTGGGCGCCGGAGCCGTCGAGGCCCGGATGTGCCGCGCCGGACAGGACCCGGGGTGTGGGTTGTGCGGGGAGGCGCCTGGGACGATCCGGCACGTGGCTGCGGGGTGTGGGATGCTGGCAGGGGGGGCCTGCGTGGAGCGCCATGGCCAGGTGGCTGGCGTGGTCTGCCGAGGCATCTGTGCGGAGTGTGGACTGGGAGCCCCGGGGTCGGAGTGGGGGGCACCTCCGAGGGTGGTGGAGGGTGGCGGAGCGGGGATCCTGTGGGACTTCCGGATCCAGACTGGCGGGATGGTGGTGGCGAGCCAGCCAGATGTCGTGGTCGTGGATGGGGGGCGGAGGAGGGCCGTTGTGGTGGATGTGGCGGTCCCAGGTGGTGGAGGCATCGGGAGGGGGGAGCATGGGGGGCTCGGGGGGTACCAGGGGCTCGGGGAGGGGCTGGGGAGGGCCTGGGGGGTGGGGGTGGCGGTCGTGCCTGTGGTGGTCGGGGCGCTCGGGGCAGTGACCCCCGGACTGGATGGGTGGTTGCGACAGATCCCGGGACCAGCGTCGGACATCTCGGTCCGGAGGTGTGCGGTGCTGGGAGCGGCGGGGGTACTGCGCGGGGCCCTCGGGCTTCCTGGCCTCTGGTGGAGGACCCGAGCTGAATGAGGGACGGACACCACCCGAGGACACCTCCTATTGGCTCCATGATAAGAGCTCCACCCAGCAAAGAATTAACCCTTTAAAACCTGATTCTGAGCTTTCACAATTATTTACCGCCATTTGCGTAATATCTACAGTATACAGAAGGAATCAAGCAATTTTTACCAATGTATCTGTAGGTGATGTTTATTTATTATGTACACAGAGATAAAGAGTAATGGCACAGCTCTGCAGTATCTTTCCACTTTTATATATGTATGCTATACTAAATAAAATGAATAGGGCACCATATAATGCAACAGTTATGCAACTCCCTAAATAATGATGTGAATTTTCAGTTGTTGCTAAATCAGTTAGGATGTTATAATTTGTGGTGTAGATGCGAATTTAGGAGAGCAGGACAATATATCGCATTGCAATTGGAGCAGCAGCTTGGTTGATGATGTCCCCAAACCGGCTCATCTATTATATTTGTCGTGCAATACAATGAAAATGAGCACAATTGCAAAACATAGGCTTCTTATATTTTAAAATAAAATAATCACATGTTTACCGTTCTGGGGTTTCTACAATCATGAATGGAGGCATTATTTACAGCAGGTTGATGTTGTTGTTGTTGTTGTCGACCCCACCCGTGCCCCGACATTGGGGGACCGGGCCCTCACTCCGTCTCCCGGATCCCCAGACCCCCCTCCGCCGCCCAGCGGGCGAGCAGGGCCGCCACTCCGCTTGGGTTTCGCCAGAGGTCCTCCGGAGTCAGTGTGGTGGGTATGTTTGTGCAGGTGAACAGGTGTTGTGTGTCGTGCACTTGCGTGCCGCATAGCACACAGAGTGGTGTTGGGTGTGTGTCCGGTGTAATGTTGTGTAGGTAGGAGTGGAGGGCTGGTGATTTGTTGGTTCGGAGTTGTGCTAGGAGTTGTCTGGTTCTGTGTGGTAGGTCTTGCTCTGATGGGTCTATTTCTGGTGCTGGTGCATGTATTACTTTGTTGTGTTGTCTGGTGTCCAAGTGTGTTTGTACAAAGTGGGTGTGTATGTCTTTCATGTTCTGTTTTATGGTGTCGTTGTTGGTGTCCTGTGGTGCTGTGTCTTTGTTGTGTGTGTAGTTGTTGTTGTGGAAGATTGTTTGTTTCTTTTGTCTGGGTGGTGGTGGTTGTTGAGTGAGTGGGTGTAGTGGGTGGGTTGGGTGTTGGGCTTTTTGTCTGATTTGCGATGCGTGTAGTTTTAGATGGGTGTTCAGTGGGAGAGTTTTTGTTTCCTCATGCAAGTGTTGTATGTTTGTGTCTTGTGTGCATCCTGTTGCTATTCTGAGTGCGGTGTTCTGTGTGGTCTGGAGTTTTGTCTTGTTTGTGTCCGATAGTGTTGGTGACCATATAGTGTTTGCGTATTCGAGGCGTGTGAGTGTGGTTGCTTTGTATGTGGTGAGTATAGTTTCTTTGGATTTTCCCCAGTGAGTGGTTGTTAAGGCTTTAAGTATTTTGTTTGATTGCTTGGCGCGGGTTAGAGTGTGTTGTGTGTGTTTTGAGAAGGTGAGTTTGGGGTCCCATGTTAATCCCAGTAGTTTGGGTTCGCGGACTGTGGGTAGGGTGGTGTTATCTATTTGTAAAGTGAGTCTGTTGCTGTATTCTGCCGGATCCGGTGTGAACAGAGTGGTGGTGGTTTTGTCTGCGTTGAGTGTGAGTTGGTTCTGTTTTGTCCAGTTGTATATGTCGTGGAGATATTTTTGTACTTGTTGTTGTGCCTGTTGTGGTTTGACATGTGTGGATAGAATGGTGATGTCGTCTGCATATGTAACTGTGTGTACATTTGGAGGTGGTTGTGGTAAGTCTGCCATGTATATGTTGAATAGTGTTGGTGAAAGTACTCCCCCCTGTGGTACCCCCGTTTTCGTGTTTCTGTGTTCTGATGTTTCCCCCCGGTATTGAGTGTATTGTCTGCGTCCCCTTATGTAGTTGAAGATGTATTTGATGATGATGTTTGGGGTGTTAGTGTTGTTGAGTTTGTTTGTGAGTGTGTGTAGGTTTACCGTGTCAAAGGCTTTGGACATGTCTAGGGCTATGGCAACTGTTCGTTGTGGTGGTTTTTGTTGATTGAAACCTGTGGCTATGATGTTGTGTATGTGGTGTAGTGCTGTGGTTGTGGAGTGTTGTTTTCGGAAGCCGTGTTGGTGAGAGGGTAGTTGAGTGTTGTTGGTAATGAAGGGTAGTATTACCTTTTCCATTGTTTTGGCTATTGGGCTGAGTAGTGCTATTGGTCTGTAGGATGGGCCGAGTGCGTGGTTTTTGTTGGGTTTTGGTATTGGGATTATTTTTGCAGTCTTCCATATTGCGGGGATGGTGTTGGTGTTGAGTGATGTGTTGTAAGTGTGTGTGAGTAGTGTTATTGCTTTGGGGCCTAGGTGTTTCAGATGTCTGATGTTTATGTTGTCTGGGCCTGTGGAGTTGTTGCTTTTGGAGCGTTGTAGTGCTTGTTTGACTTGTTGTTCTGTGATGGTTATGGGCGTGGTGTTGAGTTTTCGTATTTTGCGTTGTAGTTGTCTGTATGTTCTGTTGGTTTTGTGTTGTATTATGTTGGTGAATTGTTTGTTGAATGCTCGTGCTTTCTGTTTGTTGGATATTGCCGTGTGTTGTCCGAACTGTATTGTGGTGTTTTCTGGTGCTTTTTGTTCTTTGTTAGATAGTCTTGTTACTGTGTTCCAGAGTATGTATTGTTTGTGTCTGTGGTTCCATGCATCCGTTAAGTGTTCTTTCCATAGCTCTTGTTTGTGTTTTTGGATTTGTTTGTCTATTTCTTTGTTTAGGTCTGTGATGCGTGGGTCTTGGTGGTTTTGTTGTCTGATGTCGTTTCCTTGGCTGATGAGTGTTCTGATGTGTTGTGGTAGGAGAAGTGATTTGCTTTTTATTTTTCCGTGGGGTATGTGGTGTTTGTCTGCTGTAAGTATGAGGTTTGTGAGCATGGTGTTGGCTGTGTGGATGTTGTCAGGTATGGTTAAGTTCTCCAGTGCTGATTCTATTTCAGAGGTGTATCCTTCCCAGTCTGCTTTCCTGTAATTTGTGTAAGTTTGAAGGTGTTGTTGTAGGCGGAAAGGAGCACGCGTGTTGTGTGTGATTTTGATAGGAAGGTGGTCTGAACTGAGTGCGTGTATTGTGGTCCATGTTGTTCTGTTTGTGATGCTGTTGCTGGCTGTTGTGATGTCCGGTGATGTTGGTTGTTGGTTGATGTTTGTAGGTTTTCTGGTAGGTGTGTTTGCGTTTAGAGTGATTTGTTGGGAGTTCTGTAGTATGTCTGCAATGAGGGTGCCTCTGTGGTCGTCGTAGGGAGAGTGCCATTGTGTTGAGTGAGCGTTGATGTCTGCGGTTAGAATGGTGTTGTTCAGCGAGTTTATGTATTGGAAGGTGTTGGTGATGTCTGTGTCTTCTGTGGCGTGGTCTGGTCGGGTGGTATCTCTGGGGGGTATATACATGTTGCATATGTGTAGTCTTTTGTGGTTGGTTATGTGAATCTTTACGGTTTGAATTTCTGTAGTGTTGGTGTTAATGTTGTTGGGGATGTTCATGGGAGTGAATGTGACTGATTTGTGAATGTATGTGAGCAGTCCTCCTCCTCCCTTGTGTTCTCTGTCTTTCCTAATGCTGGTGTAGTTGGTGAGACGAGGTGTGTTGTGTTGTTTTTCTAGTTTGGTTTCTTGTATGGTGATGATGTCTGCGTGCTGTTGTGAGGCGAGTTCTTCTAGTTCTGTTTTCTTGTTTTGGATGCCGTTGATGTTTATTTGTAGTATGGTCAGTGTGTGTTTGTTGTTTTTGTTGGTGGGTGTTGTTCTTTGTGGGTTGTTCGGGGGTTGTGGTGTTGGGGTGTTTGTTGTTTGCGTGTGTGTTCTGCATGTCCACGTGTTTGTGTATTGGCGGGTGGTGATGCCGGAGCAATGTCTGTGTATCCAGTGTGGGTGTGTTGAGTTGCATCTGAGTGAGGTTTGTCTGCGTGTGATGATTCTATTGCAGCTATTGCAGGTCCAGGTTTGGGGGGGTGGTCTTGTGTTTGTTGTATCTCTGTTGGAGTTGTCTGTCCGTGTTGCGTTTGAGGGTAGTGTTGGTGAGGCGAGTGTGTTGTTTTGGTCTGTTTGTGCTCTGCTGCCTGTTGGTGTCCTACGAGGTGTTGTTGTTCGTGGTGGTGTTTTGGGATGTAGTCTGCATTTCCATGTTATGTTGTATTGTCTAGTGTTTATGTTTGTGCAATGTTTGTGTACCCAGTGTGGTGTGTGGTGGTTGCATCTGAAGGATGTCTGTCTTCTTGTAATCTGTTGTGTGCAAATGTCGCATGTCCAGGTAGTTTGTTGTGTGTGTGTTTGTTGCGTGCGTGAGAGTGTCTGTGTGGGCCCCGGATTTGTCTCTATGTCCCCCGCCTGGAGCAAAAGGTCCGCCCGCCACCCTGCCAGGTTCAGGGGGCGGTTAGCCGAAAAAAAAAAAAACGGCCATAAGGGCACCCCGTTCGGGGTGCAGGGATTGGTTCCTTGATTTGTCCCCCCGTTCGGGGGGAACCCTCCAACTGCGAGTAAGCCAAGGAGTTTGGAGGTACAGCGGGTTGACAGCAGTGTGATCGAGCAGATTAGATAGAGTAGAATTTGAATGGGGCTTCACTGATTTATTTCATACAATTAATATCTAAAACACAGTTGAAAAATATTTGATTGTTAAAATATTTAAATACAAGAACTATATCAAGAAATTAACAAAACATAGTTTTTTTAGTTAGGAGAAAAGTCTAAAAACATATCACAAATGACAAACGTTGTGCCTCTCCTCCTCCTGTTCTTCAATGAAGCTGATCACCCTCCAGCTCCCGTTAGAAACATCGTGCTGCTGAAGGTGTGCCGGCAGAATGGTTGTGATACAGGAGGTGCTGTGGACTCTTCCAGAAACGAGGACCTAGTTTAGTTGTAGATCCAGTAAAACATAGTGCAAATGTGACATTATTTATAATGCACAGTTACAGTCTTGTGAATATTAAAAAATGTACTTCATGTAATGCAGGAAGCGAATATTTCAAACGAACTAAGGCAGCAAACAGTAAGAGCAAAATCGTGTTCCAAACATTAACTCTTTTTTTAAATGTCAATTAGCTTGTGAGTAATAAGACAAAATGTGACTGTCAGACAGAGAACTGTCAGAGCAAACGGCAGATTTTAGAAAGTCCTGCCGAAATAAATCTGCACCCGACTGCGACTGTCAGCGTTGAACTGCCGCCATTGCTGTCAAAGTCAGACACATCTCCAAAATTGTTGGAGCAAATTTTTAAGCAGGCTTCATCTTGATAAATTGACCACGTATTTGACATTTACACCATAACGTTACCGCCTAAAATAATCGTAAAACAAAATTTTGTGTAACAACAAGAGTAATATGTACCCCAAAAGCTTTCAAAGCGTCTGAAAGTTTTCTCCTCCGTTTTTGTTGGGGCTTGGCTCGAAATGCATCATGATTGGCCGCCCGAAGTCCACGTGTCTGTCGGACGTGCTCTCATTGGTCTACAATACCATCACGGATGAATAAATACTCAAAGGGCTTGCCAGGCAAGCCCTTTGAACCCTTTAAATACTCAATGGGCTTGCCTGGCAAGCCCTTTGAGTATTTATTCCATATTGCCCACTAGTTCACTAGTAAGGTCATTTTGACGCTTACTAGTGAACATGTAAGGCCATAAATGTGCCCACTAGTTCACTAGTAAGATCATTTTGAGGCTTACTAGTTGACATGTAAGCCACAAAACGCCCGCTAGTTCACTAGTAAGATAATTTTGAGGCTTCTAGTGAACATGTAAGCCACAGAACGCCCACTAGTTCACTAGTAAGATCATTTTGACGCTTACTAGTGAACATGTAAGCCACAAAACGCTCACTAGTTCACTAGTAAGATCATTTTGACACTTATTTATGAACATGTCAGCCACAAAACGCTCACTCGTTCACTAGTAAGATCATTTTGACGCTTACTAGTGAACATGTAAGCCACAAAACGCCCACTAGTTCACTAGTAAGGTCATTTTGACGCTTATTTATGAACATGTCAGCCACAAAACGCTCACTCGTTCACTAGTAAGATCATTTTGACGCTTACTAGTGAACATGTAAGCCACAAAACGCCCACTAGTTCACTAGTAAGGTCATTTTGACGCTTACTAGTGAACATGTAAGCCACAAAACGCCCCCTAGTTCACTAGTAAGATCATTTTGACGCTTACTAGTGAACATGTAAGGCCATAAATGTGCCCACTAGTTCACTAGTAAGTTCATTTTGAGGCTTACTAGTTGACATGTAAGCCACACATCGCCTACTAGTTCACTAGTAAGATCATTTTGAGGCTTACTAGTGAACATGTAAGCCACAAAACGCCCAATAGTTCACTAGTAAGATCATTTTGACGCTTACTAGTGAACATGTAAGCCACAAAACGCTCAGTAGTTCACTAGTAAGGTCATTTTGACGCTTACTAGTGAACATGTAAGCCGCAAAACGCCCACTAGTTCACTAATAAGATTATTTTGACGCTTACTACTGAACATTTAAGGCCATAAATGTGCCCACTAGTTCACTGGTAAGATGATTTTGACGCTTACTAGTGAACATGTAAGGCCATAAATGTGCCCACTTGTAGTGCTAGTGACATTACACTGTACTTGCATTAAATGCAAATAAGGATGATTACGAAAACATGTAACGGTATCCTATTGGCTGTACGTTTCAAAATAGTGTCATCCCACCAGTCAGGGCTCATGATTTTGGAAATTCTGTGCCCACTTAGTTTTTTAAAACAACAATGGCGGACAGTGTCCTGAGACGTATTCGGCGAAGGTGCAGGGCAATAGAGAGTGCCTGTCATCAAGGGTCTGCCGGTGAAAGTGAAGCACGCGCGATAAACATTTCAATTGCTAATTTAAGAAGAGTTAGTGACCAGTTTAGCGCTGATACTATTCAAAGTTTGATTCAAAGTCCAATAGATCTCCGATCTGTCATCATTGCGGGACCCACTCCTAATGGTGGACGTGTTTGTTCCCATGTGGCACATCGTTTGCACACAGGTAAAATGGCTACCATTTTTTGTCATTGGTTTTTCGTATGTATTTTTATTCAAACTACACACGGGTTTTACTGACGACTTGCTGTGACTTACCTTCTATCACCCTGTCAAACGTCGTTTTATACCAGTGGTTTTCCTGCAAATCAGTAGACTATTAAGTAACGCGATGGCTGTACACTTTTAAGCAATAACTAGTGATCTTTTAGTTATTCAATTATAAGTTTGAATTATTTTTTTCTTGAGTAAAATGGTTAGAGAAAATAGCTGCTCGTGGTTTTGAAGCTGCATATACTTTTATGTACATCTGTGTCTATATGCCTGTACTGTATACAGTATATAAAAAACACGTAGTGATTCGTTTGCTTGAATTCCTTAATCCTTTTATTTCCATACTTTAGGTAGACGAGGAAGACCAGCACTTGACATTACAAGTGATCAAATTGAACTGCTCCCCACTCAGGGCTTTACAGTGAGAGCCATCACTGAGATGTTGTGTTGTTCCTCTTCATACCTGCATAAAAAAATGAAGTTTTTTCAGATTTCAGCCAGAAATAGATTTACTCCCATTCATGATGTTGACCTGGAAGAGCATGTCAGAAGATTGCACAGCCAATTTCCCAGATCAGGCTCGGAAGCAAGTGTTCTGCTACATACTCTTGTCCCTTCATGTATATATCATTATATTCATTGTGAAAGTGTACTTTCTTTATTGTGTTGTTTTATGAACCTGTTGCAGATGATGAGGGCATACCTGCGTGCTGATGGTATTGTAGTACAAAGAAAAAGAGTTCGAGAAATCCTCAACCGTATTGAGCCAGCTGCTGCAGCCCAGAGATGGAGCCAGACTGTGGCTAGAAGAACATACTATGTGCCATTCCCCAATAGTTTATGGCACATAGATGGGCATATGCGTCTCATTCGGTAATAAGGGATCATCTTATATTTGTACTCGTGGGAGCATTAGAAAGCCATATTGTATGGACAGCACAGATTAAATTGAATTTTATCATTTGTATATCCAAGTTACACAAACTCCAAATTGCCTCCATGTAGTCTTAAGTGCACAGCAATACCTTCTCTACCGAGATGATATTTCAAACAAGATATGAAACTTGATTGTTTTCTTGTATTTAATCATTATTCTTTTCATGTTTGTTTTACAGGTGGGTGTTTGTGACACATGCCGGCATTGATGGGAATTCCAGGCTAATAACGTACCTTCAACTGGAGCACAGACAACACAGCTTTGACAGTGTTGAAATATTTTGTCCAAGCCACCTGCCTGTATGGGTTACCCTCCAGAGTAAGATCCGACCATGGTGGTGAAAACACTGGTTGCTCTTTTAATGAACCTACTGCAGGGACAAGACACCAAAATTATTTCTAGCTCCAGCCAACACCCCCTCACAATTTACTCACACCTCCCATGGCCTGATTATCCACCAACAGGGGCCCTTTTTGGATTATCATTTTGGCATAGGAACTTTCCTTTCCTATCCTAACCGAGTGAGATGAGCCGGTAGCACCTGGAGCAAAGATCGTCTAAATTTTAATAATGCTTAGGAAAGGTTCTGACCATCCTTTACGAAAGGAAAGGAGATATATTATGCAGCAGGAATATTTAAAGGGAAAGTCTTTTTTTATGTTGTTGTTATTGTTGTTGTCGTCGACCCCACCCGTGCCCCGACATTGGGGGACCGGGCCCACACTCCGTCTCCCGGATCCCCAGACCCCCCTCCTCCGCCCAGCGGCCGAGCAGGGCCGCCACTCCGCTTGGGTTTCGCCAGAGGTCCTCCGGAGTCAGTGTGGTGGGTATGTTTGTGCAGGTGAACAGGTGTTGTGTGTCGTGCACTTGCGTGCCGCATAGCGCACAGAGTGGTGTTGGGTGTGTGTCCGGTGTAATGTTGTGTAGGTAGGAGTGGAGGGCTGGTGATTTGTTGGTTCGGAGTTGTGCTAGGAGTTGTCTGGTTCTGTGTGGTAGGTCTTGCTCTGATGGGTCTATTTCTGGTGCTGGTGCATGTATTACTTTGTTGTGTTGTCTGGTGTCCAAGTGTGTTTGTACAAAGTGGGTGTGTATGTCTTTCATGTTCTGTTTTATGGTGTCGTTGTTGGTGTCCTGTGGTGCTGTGTCTTTGTTGTGTGTGTAGTTGTTGTTGTGGAAGATTGTTTCTTTTGTCTGGGTGGTGGTGGTTGTTGAGTGAGTGGGTGTAGTGGGTGGTTTGGGTGTTGGGCTTTTTGTCTGATTTGCGATGCGTGTAGTTTTAGATGGGTGTTCAGTGGGAGAGTTTTTGTTTCCTCATGCAAGTGTTGTATGTTTGTGTCTTGTGTGCATCCTGTTGCTATTCTGAGTGCGGTGTTCTGTGTGGTCTGGAGTTTTGTCTTGTTTGTGTCCGATAGTGTTGGTGACCATATAGTGTTTGCGTATTCGAGGCGTGTGAGTGTGGTTGCTTTGTATGTGGTGAGTATAGTTTCTTTGGATTTTCCCCAGTGAGTGGTTGTTAAGGCTTTAAGTATTTTGTTTGATTGCTTGGCGCGGGTTAGAGTGTGTTGTGTGTGTTTTGAGAAGGTGAGTTTGGGGTCCCATGTTAATCCCAGTATTTTGGGTTCGCGGACTGTGGGTAGGGTGGTGTTATCTATTTGTAAAGTGAGCCTGTTGCTGTATTCTGCCGGATCCGGTGTGAACAGAGTGGTGGTGGTTTTGTCTGCGTTGAGTGTGAGTTGGTTCTGTTTTGTCCAGTTGTATATGTCGTGGAGATATTTTTGTACTTGTTGTTGTGCCTGTTGTGGTTTGACATGTGTGGATAGAATGGTGATGTCGTCTGCATATGTAACTGTGTGTACATTTGGAGGTGGTTGTGGTAAGTCTGCCATGTATATGTTGAATAGTGTTGGTGAAAGTACTCCCCCCTGTGGTACCCCCGTTTTCGTGTTTCTATGTTCTGATGTTTCCCCCCGGTATTGAGTGTATTGTCTACGTCCCCTTATGTAGTTGAAGATGTATTTGATGATGATGTTTGGGGTGTTAGTGTTGTTGAGTTTGTTTGTGAGTGTGTGTAGGTTTACCGTGTCAAAGGCTTTGGACATGTCTAGGGCTATGGCAACTGTTCGTTGTGGTGGTTTTTGTTGATTGAAACCTGTGGCTATGATGTTGTGTATGTGGTGTAGTGCTGTGGTTGTGGAGTGTTGTTTTCGGAAGCCGTGTTGGTGAGAGGGTAGTTGAGTGTTGTTGGTAATGAAGGGTAGTATTACCTTTTCCATTGTTTTGGCTATTGGGCTGAGTAGTGCTATTGGTCTGTAAGATGGGCCGAGTGCGTGGTTTTTGTTGGGTTTTGGTATTGGGATTATTTTTGCAGTCTTCCATATTGCGGGGATGGTGTTGGTGTTGAGTGATGTGTTGTAAGTGTGTGTGAGTAGTGTTATTGCTTTGGGGCCTAGGTGTTTCAGATGTCTGATGTTTATGTTGTCTGGGCCTGTGGAGTTGTTGCTTTTGGAGCGTTGTAGTGCTTGTTTGACTTGTGGTTCTGTGATGGTTATGGGCGTGGTGTTGAGTTTTCGTATTTTGCGTTGTAGTTGTCTGTATGTTCTGTTGGTTTTGTGTTGTATTATGTTGGTGAATTGTTTGTTGAATGCTCGTGCTTTCTGTTTGTTGGATATTGCCGTGTGTTGTCCGAACTGTATTGTGGTGTTTTCTGGTGCTTTTTGTTCTTTGTTTGATAGTCTTGTTACTGTGTTCCAGAGTATGTGTTGTTTGTGTCTGTGGTTCCATGCATCCGTTAAGTGTTCTTTCCATAGCTGTTGTTTGTGTTTTTGGATTTGTGTGTCTATTTCTTTGTTTAGGTCTGTGATGCGTGGGTCTTGGTGGTTTTGTTGTCTGATGTCGTTTCTTTGGCTGATGAGTGTTCTGATGTGTTGTGGTAGGAGAAGTGATTTGCTTTTTATTTTTCCGTGGGGTATGTGGTGTTTGTCTGCTGTAAGTATGAGGTTTGTGAGCATGGTGTTGGCTGTGTGGATGTTGTCAGGTATGGTTATGTTCTCCAGTGCTGATTCTATTTCAGAGGTGTATCCTTCCCAGTCTGCTTTCCTGTAATTTGTGTAAGTTTGAAGGTGTTGTTGTAGGCGGAAAGGAGCACGCGTGTTGTGTGTGATTTTGATAGGAAGGTGGTCTGAACTGAGTGCGTGTATTGTGGTCCATGTTGTTCTGTTTGTGATGCTGTTGCTGGCTGTTGTGATGTCCGCTGATGTTGGTTGTTGGTTGATGTTTGTAGGTTTTCTGGTGGGTGTGTTTGCGTTTAGAGTGATTTGTTGGGAGTTTTGTAGTATGTCTGCAATGTGGGTGCCTCTGTGGTCGTCGTAGGGAGAGTGCCATTGTGTTGAGTGAGCGTTGATGTCTGCGGTTAGAATGGTGTTGTTCAGCGAGTTTATGTATTGGAAGGTGTTGGTGATGTCTGTGTCTTCTGTGGCGTGGTCTGGTCGGGTGGTATCTCTGGGGGGTATATACATGTTGCATATGTGTAGTCTTTTGTGGTTGGTTATGTGAATCTTTACGGTTTGAATTTCTGTAGTGTTGGTGTTAATGTTGTTGGGGATGTTCATGGGAGTGAATGTGTATCTACTGTATATCTATAAAAAAAATCCTCGTCTCACCCCTCAGGTGGTGTCCATCCCTCATTCAGCTGGGGTCCTCTACCAGAGGCCAGGAAGCTTGAGGGTTCTGCGCAGTATCCTTGCCGTTCCCAGCACTGCACATTTTCTGGACTGAGATGTCCGATGTCCGATATAGTTCTTGTATTTAAATACAAGAACTATATCAAGAAATTAACAAAACATAGTTTTTTTAGTTAGGAGAAAAGTCTAAAAACATATCACAAATGACAAACGTTGTGCCTCTCCTCCTCCTGTTCTTCAATGAAGCTGATCACCCTCCAGCTCCCGTTAGAAACATCGTGCTGCTGAAGGTGTGCCGGCAGAATGGTTGTGATACAGGAGGTGCTGTGGACTCTCCCAGAAACGAGGACCTAGTTTAGTTGTAGATCCAGTAAAACATAGTGCAAATGTGACATTATTTATAATGCACAGTTACAGTCTTGTGAATATTAAAAAATGTACTTCATGTAATGCAGGAAGCGAATATTTCAAACGAACTAAGGCAGCAAACAGTAAGAGCAAAATCGTGTTCCAAACATTAACTCTTTTTTTAAATGTCAATTAGCTTGTGAGTAATAAGACAAAATGTGACTGTCAGACAGAGAACTGTCAGAGCAAACGGCAGATTTTAGAAAGTCCTGCCGAAATAAATCTGCACCCGACTGCGACTGTCAGCGTTGAACTGCCGCCATTGCTGTCAAAGTCAGACACATCTCCAAAATTGTTGGAGCAAATTTTTAAGCAGGCTTCATCTTGATAAATTGACCACGTATTTGACATTTACACCATAACGTTACCGCCTAAAATAATCGTAAAACAAAATTTTGTGTAACAACAAGAGTAATATGTACCCCAAAAGCTTTCAAAGCGTCTGAAAGTTTTCTCCTCCGTTTTTGTTGGGGCTTGGCTCGAAATGCATCATGATTGGCCGCCCGAAGTCCACGTGTCTGTCGGACGTGCTCTCATTGGTCTACAATACCATCACGGATGAATAAATACTCAAAGGGCTTGCCAGGCAAGCCCTTTGAACCCTTTAAATACTCAATGGGCTTGCCTGGCAAGCCCTTAGAGTATTTATTCCATATTGCCCACTAGTTCACTAGTAAGGTCATTTTGACGCTTACTAGTGAACATGTAAGGCCATAAATGTGCCCACTAGTTCACTAGTAAGATCATTTTGAGGCTTACTAGTTGACATGTAAGCCACAAAACGCCCGCTAGTTCACTAGTAAGATAATTTTGAGGCTTCTAGTGAACATGTAAGCCACAGAACGCCCACTAGTTCACTAGTAAGATCATTTTGACGCTTACTAGTGAACATGTAAGCCACAAAACGCTCACTAGTTCACTAGTAAGATCATTTTGACACTTATTTATGAACATGTCAGCCACAAAACGCTCACTCGTTCACTAGTAAGATCATTTTGACGCTTACTAGTGAACATGTAAGCCACAAAACGCCCACTAGTTCACTAGTAAGGTCATTTTGACGCTTACTAGTGAACATGTAAGCCACAAAACGCCCACTAGTTCACTAGTAAGATCATTTTGACGCTTACTAGTGAACATGTAAGGCCATAAATGTGCCCACTAGTTCACTAGTAAGTTCATTTTGAGGCTTACTAGTTGACATGTAAGCCACACATCGCCTACTAGTTCACTAGTAAGATCATTTTGAGGCTTACTAGTGAACATGTAAGCCACAAAACGCCCAATAGTTCACTAGTAAGATCATTTTGACGCTTACTAGTGAACATGTAAGCCACAAAACGCTCACTAGTTTACTAGTAAGGTCATTTTGACGCTTACTAGTGAACATGTAAGCCACAAAACGCTCACTAGTTCACTAGTAAGGTCATTTTGACGCTTACTAGTGAACATGTAAGCCGCAAAACGCCCACTAGTTCACTAATAAGATTATTTTGACGCTTACTACTGAACATTTAAGGCCATAAATGTGCCCACTAGTTCACTGGTAAGATGATTTTGACGCTTACTAGTGAACATGTAAGGCCATAAATGTGCCCACTTGTAGTGCTAGTGACATTACACTGTACTTGCATTAAATGCAAATAAGGATGATTACGAAAACATGTAACGGTATCCTATTGGCTGTACGTTTCAAAATAGTGTCATCCCACCAGTCAGGGCTCATGATTTTGGAAATTCTGTGCCCACTTAGTTTTTTAAAACAACAATGGCGGACAGTGTCCTGAGACGTATTCGGCGAAGGTGCAGGGCAATAGAGAGTGCCTGTCATCAAGGGTCTGCCGGTGAAAGTGAAGCACGCGCGATAAACATTTCAATTGCTAATTTAAGAAGAGTTAGTGACCAGTTTAGCGCTGATACTATTCAAAGTTTGATTCAAAGTCCAATAGATCTCCGATCTGTCATCATTGCGGGACCCACTCCTAATGGTGGACGTGTTTGTTCCCATGTGGCACATCGTTTGCACACAGGTAAAATGGCTACCATTTTTTGTCATTGGTTTTTCGTATGTATTTTTATTCAAACTACACACGGGTTTTACTGACGACTTGCTGTGACTTACCTTCTATCACCCTGTCAAACGTCGTTTTATACCAGTGGTTTTCCTGCAAATCAGTAGACTATTAAGTAACGCGATGGCTGTACACTTTTAAGCAATAACTAGTGATCTTTTAGTTATTCAATTATAAGTTTGAATTATTTTTTTCTTGAGTAAAATGGTTAGAGAAAATAGCTGCTCGTGGTTTTGAAGCTGCATATACTTTTATGTACATCTGTGTCTATATGCCTGTACTGTATACAGTATATAAAAAACACGTAGTGATTCGTTTGCTTGAATTCCTTAATCCTTTTATTTCCATACTTTAGGTAGACGAGGAAGACCAGCACTTGACATTACAAGTGATCAAATTGAACTGCTCCCCACTCAGGGCTTTACAGTGAGAGCCATCACTGAGATGTTGTGTTGTTCCTCTTCATACCTGCATAAAAAAATGAAGTTTTTTCAGATTTCAGCCAGAAATAGATTTACTCCCATTCATGATGTTGACCTGGAAGAGCATGTCAGAAGATTGCACAGCCAATTTCCCAGATCAGGCTCGGAAGCAAGTGTTCTGCTACATACTCTTGTCCCTTCATGTATATATCATTATATTCATTGTGAAAGTGTACTTTCTTTATTGTGTTGTTTTATGAACCTGTTGCAGATGATGAGGGCATACCTGCGTGCTGATGGTATTGTAGTACAAAGAAAAAGAGTTCGAGAAATCCTCAACCGTATTGAGCCAGCTGCTGCAGCCCAGAGATGTAGCCAGACTGTGGCTAGAAGAACATACTATGTGCCATTCCCCAATAGTTTATGGCACATAGATGGGCATATGCGTCTCATTCGGTAATAAGGGATCATCTTATATTTGTACTCGTGGGAGCATTAGAAAGCCATATTGTATTGACAGCACAGATTAAATTGAATTTTATCATTTGTATATCCAAGTTACACAAACTCCAAATTGCCTCCATGTAGTCTTAAGTGCACAGCAATACCTTCTCTACCGAGATGATATTTCAAACAAGATATGAAACTTGATTGTTTTCTTGTATTTAATCATTATTCTTTTCATGTTTGTTTTACAGGTGGGTGTTTGTGACACATGCCGGCATTGATGGGAATTCCAGGCTAATAACGTACCTTCAACTGGAGCACAGACAACACAGCTTTGACAGTGTTGAAATATTTTGTCCAAGCCACCTGCCTGTATGGGTTACCCTCCAGAGTAAGATCCGACCATGGTGGTGAAAACACTGGTTGCTCTTTTAATGAACCTACTGCAGGGACAAGACACCAAAATTATTTCTAGCTCCAGCCAACACCCCCTCACAATTTACTCACACCTCCCATGGCCTGATTATCCACCAACAGGGGCCCTTTTTGGATTATCATTTTGGCATAGGAACTTTCCTTTCCTATCCTAACCGAGTGAGATGAGCCGGTAGCACCTGGAGCAAAGATCGTCTAAATTTTAATAATGCTTAGGAAAGGTTCTGACCATCCTTTACGAAAGGAAAGGAGATATATTATGCAGCAGGAATATTTAAGGGGGGAGTCTTTTTTTATGTTGTTGTTGTTGTCGACCCCACCCGTGCCCCGACATTGGGGGACCGGGCCCTCACTCCGTCTCCCGGATCCCCAGACCCCCCTCCTCCGCCCAGCGGGCGAGCAGGGCCGCCACTCCGCTTGGGTTTCGCCAGAGGTCCTCCGGAGTCAGTGTGGTGGGTATGTTTGTGCAGGTGAACAGGTGTTGTGTGTCGTGCACTTGCGTGCCGCATAGCGCACAGAGTGGTGTTGGGTGTGTGTCCGGTGTAATGTTGTGTAGGTAGGAGTGGAGGGCTGGTGATTTGTTGGTTCGGAATTGTGCTAGGAGTTGTCTGGTTCTGTGTGGTAGGTCTTGCTCTGATGGGTCTATTTCTGGTGCTGGTGCATGTATTACTTTGTTGTGTTGTCTGGTGTCCAAGTGTGTTTGTACAAAGTGGGTGTGTATGTCTTTCATGTTCTGTTTTATGGTGTCGTTGTTGGTGTCCTGTGGTGCTGTGTCTTTGTTGTGTGTGTAGTTGTTGTTGTGGAAGATTGTTTGTTTCTTTTGTCTGGGTGGTGGTGGTTGTTGAGTGAGTGGGTGTAGTGGGTGGGTTGGGTGTTGGGCTTTTTGTCTGATTTGCGATGCGTGTAGTTTTAGATGGGTGTTCAGTGGGAGAGTTTTTGTTTCCTCATGCAAGTGTTGTATGTTTGTGTCTTGTGTGCATCCTTTTGCTATTCTGAGTGCTGTGTTCTGTGTGGTCTGGAGTTTTGTCTTGTTTGTGTCCGATAGTGTTGGTGACCATATAGTGTTTGCGTATTCGAGGCGTGTGAGTGTGGTTGCTTTGTATGTGGTGAGTATAGTTTCTTTGGATTTTCCCCAGTGAGTGGTTGTTAAGGCTTTAAGTATTTTGTTTGATTGCTTGGCGCGGGTTAGAGTGTGTTGTGTGTGTTTTGAGAAGGTGAGTTTGGGGTCCCATGTTAATCCCAGTATTTTGGGTTCGCGGACTGTGGGTAGGGTGGTGTTATCTATTTGTAAAGTGAGCCTGTTGCTGTATTCTGCCGGATCCGGTGTGAACAGAGTGGTGGTGGTTTTGTCTGCGTTGAGTGTGAGTTGGTTCTGTTTTGTCCAGTTGTATATGTCGTGGAGATATTTTTGTACTTGTTGTTGTGCCTGTTGTGGTTTGACATGTGTGGATAGAATGGTGATGTCGTCTGCATATGTAACTGTGTGTACATTTGGAGGTGGTTGTGGTAAGTCTGCCATGTATATGTTGAATAGTGTTGGTGAAAGTACTCCCCCCTGTGGTACCCCCGTTTTCGTGTTTCTGTGTTCTGATGTTTCCCCCCGGTATTGAGTGTATTGTCTGCGTCCCCTTATGTAGTTGAAGATGTATTTGATGATGATGTTTGGGGTGTTAGTGTTGTTGAGTTTGTTTGTGAGTGTGTGTAGGTTTACCGTGTCAAAGGCTTTGGACATGTCTAGGGCTATGGCAACTGTTCGTTGTGGTGGTTTTTGTTGATTGAAACCTGTGGCTATGATGTTGTGTATGTGGTGTAGTGCTGTGGTTGTGGAGTGTTGTTTTCGGAAGCCGTGTTGGTGAGAGGGTAGTTGAGTGTTGTTGGTAATGAAGGGTAGTATTACCTTTTCCATTGTTTTGGCTATTGGGCTGAGTAGTGCTATTGGTCTGTAGGATGGGCCGAGTGCGTGGTTTTTGTTGGGTTTTGGTATTGGGATTATTTTTGCAGTCTTCCATATTGCGGGGATGGTGTTGGTGTTGAGTGATGTGTTGTAAGTGTGTGTGAGTAGTGTTATTGCTTTGGGGCCTAGGTGTTTCAGATGTCTGATGTTTATGTTGTCTGGGCCTGTGGAGTTGTTGCTTTTGGAGCGTTGTAGTGCTTGTTTGACTTGTTGTTCTGTGATGGTTATGGGCGTGGTGTTGAGTTTTCGTATTTTGCGTTGTAGTTGTCTGTATGTTCTGTTGGTTTTGTGTTGTATTATGTTGGTGAATTGTTTGTTGAATGCTCGTGCTTTCTGTTTGTTGGATATTGCCGTGTGTTGTCCGAACTGTATTGTGGTGTTTTCTGGTGCTTTTTGTTCTTTGTTAGATAGTCTTGTTACTGTGTTCCAGAGTATGTATTGTTTGTGTCTGTGGTTCCATGCATCCGTTAAGTGTTCTTTCCATAGCTCTTGTTTGTGTTTTTGGATTTGTTTGTCTATTTCTTTGTTTAGGTCTGTGATGCGTGGGTCTTGGTGGTTTTGTTGTCTGATGTCGTTTCTTTGGCTGATGAGTGTTCTGATGTGTTGTGGTAGGAGAAGTGATTTGCTTTTTATTTTTCCGTGGGGTATGTGGTGTTTGTCTGCTGTAAGTATGAGGTTTGTGAGCATGGTGTTGGCTGTGTGGATGTTGTCAGGTATGGTTAAGTTCTCCAGTGCTGATTCTATTTCAGAGGTGTATCCTTCCCAGTCTGCTTTCCTGTAATTTGTGTAAGTTTGAAGGTGTTGTTGTAGGCGGAAAGGAGCACGCGTGTTGTGTGTGATTTTGATAGGAAGGTGGTCTGAACTGAGTGCGTGTATTGTGGTCCATGTTGTTCTGTTTGTGATGCTGTTGCTGGCTGTTGTGATGTCCGGTGATGTTGGTTGTTGGTTGATGTTTGTAGGTTTTCTGGTAGGTGTGTTTGCGTTTAGAGTGATTTGTTGGGAGTTCTGTAGTATGTCTGCAATGAGGGTGCCTCTGTGGTCGTCGTAGGGAGAGTGCCATTGTGTTGAGTGAGCGTTGATGTCTGCGGTTAGAATGGTGTTGTTCAGCGAGTTTATGTATTGGAAGGTGTTGGTGATGTCTGTGTCTTCTGTGGCGTGGTCTGGTCGGGTGGTATCTCTGGGGGGTATATACATGTTGCATATGTGTAGTCTTTTGTGGTTGGTTATGTGAATCTTTACGGTTTGAATTTCTGTAGTGTTGGTGTTAATGTTGTTGGGGATGTTCATGGGAGTGAATGTGACTGATTTGTGAATGTATGTGAGCAGTCCTCCTCCTCCCTTGTGTTCTCTGTCTTTCCTAATGCTGGTGTAGTTGGTGAGACGAGGTGTGTTGTGTTGTTTTTCTAGTTTGGTTTCTTGTATGGTGATGATGTCTGCGTGCTGTTGTGAGGCGAGTTCTTCTAGTTCTGTTTTCTTGTTTTGGATGCCGTTGATGTTTATTTGTAGTATGGTCAGTGTGTGTTTGTTGTTTTTGTTGGTGGGTGTTGTTCTTTGTGGGTTGTTCGGGGGTTGTGGTGTTGGGGTGTTTGTTGTTTGCGTGTGTGTTCTGCATGTCCACGTGTTTGTGTATTGGCGGGTGGTGATGCCGGAGCAATGTCTGTGTATCCAGTGTGGGTGTGTTGAGTTGCATCTGAGTGAGGTTTGTCTGCGTGTGATGATTCTATTGCAGCTATTGCAGGTCCAGGTTTGGGGGGGTGGTCTTGTGTTTGTTGTATCTCTGTTGGAGTTGTCTGTCCGTGTTGCCTTTGAGGGTAGTGTTGGTGAGGCGAGTGTGTTGTTTTGGTCTGTTTGTGCTCTGCTGCCTGTTGGTGTCCTACGAGGTGTTGTTGTTCGTGGTGGTGTTTTGGGATGTAGTCTGCATTTCCATGTTATGTTGTATTGTCTAGTGTTTATGTTTGTGCAATGTTTGTGTACCCAGTGTGGTGTGTGGTGGTTGCATCTGAAGGATGTCTGTCTTCTTGTAATCTGTTGTGTGCAAATGTCGCATGTCCAGGTAGTTTGTTGTGTGTGTGTTTGTTGCGTGCGTGAGAGTGTCTGTGTGGGCCCCGGATTTGTCTCTATGTCCCCCGCCTGGAGCAAAAGGTCCGCCCGCCACCCTGCCAGGTTCAGGGGGCGGTTAGCCGAAAAAAAAAAAAAACGGCCGTAAGGGCACCCCGTTCGGGGTGCAGGGATTGGTTCCTTGATTTGTCCCCCCGTTCGGGGGGAACCCTCCAACTGCGTGTAAGCCAAGGAGTTTGGAGGTACAGCAGGTTGACAGCAGTGTGATCGAGCAGATTAGATAGAGTAGAATTTGAATGGGGCTTCACTGATTTATTTCATACAATTCATATCTAAAACACAGTTGAAAAATATTTGATTGTTAAAATATTTAAATACAAGAACTATATCAAGAAATTAACAAAACATAGTTTTTTTAGTTAGGAGAAAAGTCTAAAAACATATCACAAATGACAAACGTTGTGCCTCTCCTCCTCCTGTTCTTCAATGAAGCTGATCACCCTCCAGCTCCCGTTAGAAACATCGTGCTGCTGAAGGTGTGTCGGCAGAATGGTTGTGATACAGGAGGTGCTGTGGACTCTCCCAGAAACGAGGACCTAGTTTAGTTGTAGATCCAGTAAAACATAGTGCAAATGTGACATTATTTATAATGCACAGTTACAGTCTTGTGAATATTAAAAAATGTACTTCATGTAATGCAGGAAGCGAATATTTCAAACGAACTAAGGCAGCAAACAGTAAGAGCAAAATCGTGTTCCAAACATTACCCCTTTTTTAAATGTCAATAAGCTTGTGAGTAATAAGACAAAATGTGACTGTCAGACAGAGAACTGTCAGAGCAAACGGCAGATTTTAGAAAGTCCTGCCGAAATAAATCTGCACCCGACTGCGACTGTCAGCGTTGAACTGCCGCCATTGCTGTCAAAGTCAGACACATCTCCAAAATTGTTGGAGCAAATTTTTAAGCAGGCTTCATCTTGATAAATTGACCACGTATTTGACATTTACACCATAACGTTACCGCCTAAAATAATCGTAAAACAAAATTTTGTGTAACAACAAGAGTAATATGTACCCCAAAAGCTTTCAAAGCGTCTGAAAGTTTTCTCCTCCGTTTTTGTTGGGGCTTGGCTCGAAATGCATCATGATTGGCCGCCCGAAGTCCACGTGTCTGTCGGACGTGCTCTCATTGGTCTACAATACCATCACGGATGAATAAATACTCAAAGGGCTTGCCAGGCAAGCCCTTTGAACCCTTTAAATACTCAATGGGCTTGCCTGGCAAGCCCTTTGAGTATTTATTCCATATTGCCCACTAGTTCACTAGTAAGGTCATTTTGACGCTTACTAGTGAACATGTAAGGCCATAAATGTGCCCACTAGTTCACTAGTAAGATCATTTTGAGGCTTACTAGTTGACATGTAAGCCACAAAACGCCCGCTAGTTCACTAGTAAGATAATTTTGAGGCTTCTAGTGAACATGTAAGCCACAGAACGCCCACTAGTTCACTAGTAAGATCATTTTGACGCTTACTAGTGAACATGTAAGCCACAAAACGCTCACTAGTTCACTAGTAAGGTCATTTTGACGCTTACTAGTGAACATGTAAGCCAGAAAACGCTCACTGGTTCACTAGTAAGGTAATTTTGACGCTTACTAGTGAACATGTAAGCCACAAAACGCCCACTAGTTCCCTAGTAAGATCATTTTGACACTTATTTATGAACATGTCAGCCACAAAACGCTCACTCGTTCACTAGTAAGATCATTTTGACGCTTACTAGTGAACATGTAAGCCACAAAACGCCCACTAGTTCACTAGTAAGGTCATTTTGACGCTTACTAGTGAACATGTAAGCCACAAAACGCCCACTAGTTCACTAGTAAGATCATTTTGACGCTTACTAGTGAACATGTAAGGCCATAAATGTGCCCACTAGTTCACTAGTAAGTTCATTTTGAGGCTTACTAGTTGACATGTAAGCCACACATCGCCTACTAGTTCACTAGTAAGATCATTTTGAGGCTTACTAGTGAACATGTAAGCCACAAAACGCCCAATAGTTCACTAGTAAGATCATTTTGACGCTTACTAGTGAACATGTAAGCCACAAAACGCTCACTAGTTTACTAGTAAGGTCATTTTGACGCTTACTAGTGAACATGTAAGCCACAAAACGCTCACTAGTTCACTAGTAAGGTCATTTTGACGCTTACTAGTGAACATGTAAGCCGCAAAACGCCCACTAGTTCACTAATAAGATTATTTTGACGCTTACTACTGAACATTTAAGGCCATAAATGTGCCCACTAGTTCACTGGTAAGATGATTTTGACGCTTACTAGTGAACATGTAAGGCCATAAATGTGCCCACTTGTAGTGCTAGTGACATTACACTGTACTTGCATTAAATGCAAATAAGGATGATTACGAAAACATGTAACGGTATCCTATTGGCTGTACGTTTCAAAATAGTGTCATCCCACCAGTCAGGGCTCATGATTTTGGAAATTCTGTGCCCACTTAGTTTTTTAAAACAACAATGGCGGACAGTGTCCTGAGACGTATTCGGCGAAGGTGCAGGGCAATAGAGAGTGCCTGTCATCAAGGGTCTGCCGGTGAAAGTGAAGCACGCGCGATAAACATTTCAATTGCTAATTTAAGAAGAGTTAGTGACCAGTTTAGCGCTGATACTATTCAAAGTTTGATTCAAAGTCCAATAGATCTCCGATCTGTCATCATTGCGGGACCCACTCCTAATGGTGGACGTGTTTGTTCCCATGTGGCACATCGTTTGCACACAGGTAAAATGGCTACCATTTTTTGTCATTGGTTTTTCGTATGTATTTTTATTCAAACTACACACGGGTTTTACTGACGACTTGCTGTGACTTACCTTCTATCACCCTGTCAAACGTCGTTTTATACCAGTGGTTTTCCTGCAAATCAGTAGACTATTAAGTAACGCGATGGCTGTACACTTTTAAGCAATAACTAGTGATCTTTTAGTTATTCAATTATAAGTTTGAATTATTTTTTTCTTGAGTAAAATGGTTAGAGAAAATAGCTGCTCGTGGTTTTGAAGCTGCATATACTTTTATGTACATCTGTGTCTATATGCCTGTACTGTATACAGTATATAAAAAACACGTAGTGATTCGTTTGCTTGAATTCCTTAATCCTTTTATTTCCATACTTTAGGTAGACGAGGAAGACCAGCACTTGACATTACAAGTGATCAAATTGAACTGCTCCCCACTCAGGGCTTTACAGTGAGAGCCATCACTGAGATGTTGTGTTGTTCCTCTTCATACCTGCATAAAAAAATGAAGTTTTTTCAGATTTCAGCCAGAAATAGATTTACTCCCATTCATGATGTTGACCTGGAAGAGCATGTCAGAAGATTGCACAGCCAATTTCCCAGATCAGGCTCGGAAGCAAGTGTTCTGCTACATACTCTTGTCCCTTCATGTATATATCATTATATTCATTGTGAAAGTGTACTTTCTTTATTGTGTTGTTTTATGAACCTGTTGCAGATGATGAGGGCATACCTGCGTGCTGATGGTACTGTAGTACAAAGAAAAAGAGTTCGAGAAATCCTCAACCGTATTGAGCCAGCTGCTGCAGCCCAGAGATGGAGCCAGACTGTGGCTAGAAGAACATACTATGTGCCATTCCCCAATAGTTTATGGCACATAGATGGGCATATGCGTCTCATTCGGTAATAAGGGATCATCTTATATTTGTACTCGTGGGAGCATTAGAAAGCCATATTGTATGGACAGCACAGATTAAATTGAATTTTATCATTTGTATATCCAAGTTACACAAACTCCAAATTGCCTCCATGTAGTCTTAAGTGCACAGCAATACCTTCTCTACCGAGATGATATTTCAAACAAGATATGAAACTTGATTGTTTTCTTGTATTTAATCATTATTCTTTTCATGTTTGTTTTACAGGTGGGTGTTTGTGACACATGCCGGCATTGATGGGAATTCCAGGCTAATAACGTACCTTCAACTGGAGCACAGACAACACAGCTTTGACAGTGTTGAAATATTTTGTCCAAGCCACCTGCCTGTATGGGTTACCCTCCAGAGTAAGATCCGACCATGGTGGTGAAAACACTGGTTGCTCTTTTAATGAACCTACTGCAGGGACAAGACACCAAAATTATTTCTAGCTCCAGCCAACACCCCCTCACAATTTACTCACACCTCCCATGGCCTGATTATCCACCAACAGGGGCCCTTTTTGGATTATCATTTTGGCATAGGAACTTTCCTTTCCTATCCTAACCGAGTGAGATGAGCCGGTAGCACCTGGAGCAAAGATCGTCTAAATTTTAATAATGCTTAGGAAAGGTTCTGACCATCCTTTACGAAAGGAAAGGAGATATATTATGCAGCAGGAATATTTAAAGGGGAAGTCTTTTTTTATGTTGTTGTTATTGTTGTTGTCGTCGACCCCACCCGTGCCCCGACATTGGGGGACCGGGCCCACACTCCGTCTCCCGGATCCCCAGACCCCCCTCCTCCGCCCAGCGGGCGAGCAGGGCCGCCACTCCGCTTGGGTTTCGCCAGAGGTCCTCCGGAGTCAGTGTGGTGGGTATGTTTGTGCAGGTGAACAGGTATTGTGTGTCGTGCACTTGCGTGCCGCATAGCGCACAGAGTGGTGTTGGGTGTGTGTCCGGTGTAATGTTGTGTAGGTAGGAGTGGAGGGCTGGTGATTTGTTGGTTCGGAGTTGTGCTAGGAGTTGTCTGGTTCTGTGTGGTAGGTCTTGCTCTGATGGGTCTATTTCTGGTGCTGGTGCATGTATTACTTTGTTGTGTTGTCTGGTGTCCAAGTGTGTTTGTACAAAGTGGGTGTGTATGTCTTTCATGTTCTGTTTTATGGTGTCGTTGTTGGTGTCCTGTGGTGCTGTGTCTTTGTTGTGTGTGTAGTTGTTGTTGTGGAAGATTGTTTGTTTCTTTTGTCTGGGTGGTGGTGGTTGTTGAGTGAGTGGGTGTAGTGGGTGGGTTGGGTGTTGGGCTTTTTGTCTGATTTGCGATGCGTGTAGTTTTAGATGGGTGTTCAGTGGGAGAGTTTTTGTTTCCTCATGCAAGTGTTGTATGTTTGTGTCTTGTGTGCATCCTGTTGCTATTCTGAGTGCTGTGTTCTGTGTGGTCTGGAGTTTTGTCTTGTTTGTGTCCGATAGTGTTGGTGACCATATAGTGTTTGCGTATTCGAGGCGTGTGAGTGTGGTTGCTTTGTATGTGGTGAGTATAGTTTCTTTGGATTTTCCCCAGTGAGTGGTTGTTAAGGCTTTAAGTATTTTGTTTGATTGCTTGGCGCGGGTTAGAGTGTGTTGTGTGTGTTTTGAGAAGGTGAGTTTGGGGTCCCATGTTAATCCCAGTATTTTGGGTTCGCGGACTGTGGGTAGGGTGGTGTTATCTATTTGTAAAGTGAGCCTGTTGCTGTATTCTGCCGGATCCGGTGTGAACAGAGTGGTGGTGGTTTTGTCTGCGTTGAGTGTGAGTTGGTTCTGTTTTGTCCAGTTGTATATGTCGTGGAGATATTTTTGTACTTGTTGTTGTGCCTGTTGTGGTTTGACATGTGTGGATAGAATGGTGATGTCGTCTGCATATGTAACTGTGTGTACATTTGGAGGTGGTTGTGGTAAGTCTGCCATGTATATGTTGAATAGTGTTGGTGAAAGTACTCCCCCCTGTGGTACCCCCGTTTTCGTGTTTCTATGTTCTGATGTTTCCCCCCGGTATTGAGTGTATTGTCTGCGTCCCCTTATGTAGTTGAAGATGTATTTGATGATGATGTTTGGGGTGTTAGTGTTGTTGAGTTTGTTTGTGAGTGTGTGTAGGTTTACCGTGTCAAAGGCTTTGGACATGTCTAGGGCTATGGCAACTGTTCGTTGTGGTGGTTTTTGTTGATTGAAACCTGTGGCTATGATGTTGTGTATGTGGTGTAGTGCTGTGGTTGTGGAGTGTTGTTTTCGGAAGCCGTGTTGGTGAGAGGGTAGTTGAGTGTTGTTGGTAATGAAGGGTAGTATTACCTTTTCCATTGTTTTGGCTATTGGGCTGAGTAGTGCTATTGGTCTGTAGGATGGGCCGAGTGCGTGGTTTTTGTTGGGTTTTGGTATTGGGATTATTTTTGCAGTCTTCCATATTGCGGGGATGGTGTTGGTGTTGAGTGATGTGTTGTAAGTGTGTGTGAGTAGTGTTATTGCTTTGGGGCCTAGGTGTTTCAGATGTCTGATGTTTATGTTGTCTGGGCCTGTGGAGTTGTTGCTTTTGGAGCGTTGTAGTGCTTGTTTGACTTGTTGTTCTGTGATGGTTATGGGCGTGGTGTTGAGTTTTCGTATTTTGCGTTGTAGTTGTCTGTATGTTCTGTTGGTTTTGTGTTGTATTATGTTGGTGAATTGTTTGTTGAATGCTCGTGCTTTCTGTTTGTTGGATATTGCCGTGTGTTGTCCGAACTGTATTGTGGTGTTTTCTGGTGCTTTTTGTTCTCTGTTAGATAGTCTTGTTACTGTGTTCCAGAGTATGTATTGTTTGTGTCTGTGGTTCCATGCATCCGTTAAGTGTTCTTTCCATAGCTCTTGTTTGTATTTTTGGATTTGTTTGTCTATTTCTTTGTTTAGGTCTGTGATGCGTGGGTCTTGGTGGTTTTGTTGTCTGATGTCGTTTCTTTGGCTGATGAGTGTTCTGATGTGTTGTGGTAGGAGAAGTGATTTGCTTTTTATTTTTCCGTGGGGTATGTGGTGTTTGTCTGCTGTAAGTATGAGGTTTGTGAGCATGGTGTTGGCTGTGTGGATGTTGTCAGGTATGGTTAAGTTCTCCAGTGCTGATTCTATTTCAGAGGTGTATCCTTCCCAGTCTGCTTTCCTGTAATTTGTGTAAGTTTGAAGGTGTTGTTGTAGGCGGAAAGGAGCATGCGTGTTGTGTGTGATTTTGATAGGAAGGTGGTCTGAACTGAGTGCGTGTATTGTGGTCCATGTTGTTCTGTTTGTGATGCTGTTGCTGGCTGTTGTGATGTCCGCTGATGTTGGTTGTTGGTTGATGTTTGTAGGTTTTCTGGTGGGTGTGTTTGCGTTTAGAGTGATTTGTTGGGAGTTTTGTAGTATGTCTGCAATGTGGGTGCCTCTGTGGTCGTCGTAGGGAGAGTGCCATTGTGTTGAGTGAGCGTTGATGTCTGCGGTTAGAATGGTGTTGTTCAGCGAGTTTATGTATTGGAAGGTGTTGGTGATGTCTGTGTCTTCTGTGGCGTGGTCTGGTCGGGTGGTATCTCTGGGGGGTATATACATGTTGCATATGTGTAGTCTTTTGTGGTTGGTTATGTGAATCTTTACGGTTTGAATTTCTGTAGTGTTGGTGTTAATGTTGTTGGGGATGTTCATGGGAGTGAATGTGTATCTACTGTATATCTATAAAAAAAATCCTCGTCTCACCCCTCAGGTGGTGTCCATCCCTCATTCAGCTGGGGTCCTCTACCAGAGGCCAGGAAGCTTGAGGGTTCTGCGCAGTATCCTTGCCGTTCCCAGCACTGCACATTTTCTGGACTGAGATGTCCGATGTCCGATATAGTTCTTGTATTTAAATACAAGAACTATATCAAGAAATTAACAAAACATAGTTTTTTTAGTTAGGAGAAAAGTCTAAAAACATATCACAAATGACAAACGTTGTGCCTCTCCTCCTCCTGTTCTTCAATGAAGCTGATCACCCTCCAGCTCCCGTTAGAAACATCGTGCTGCTGAAGGTGTGCCGGCAGAATGGTTGTGATACAGGAGGTGCTGTGGACTCTCCCAGAAACGAGGACCTAGTTTAGTTGTAGATCCAGTAAAACATAGTGCAAATGTGACATTATTTATAATGCACAGTTACAGTCTTGTGAATATTAAAAAATGTACTTCATGTAATGCAGGAAGCGAATATTTCAAACGAACTAAGGCAGCAAACAGTAAGAGCAAAATCGTGTTCCAAACATTAACTCTTTTTTAAAATGTCAATTAGCTTGTGAGTAATAAGACAAAATGTGACTGTCAGACAGAGAACTGTCAGAGCAAACGGCAGATTTTAGAAAGTCCTGCCGAAATAAATCTGCACCCGACTGCGACTGTCAGCGTTGAACTGCCGCCATTGCTGTCAAAGTCAGACACATCTCCAAAATTGTTGGAGCAAATTTTTAAGCAGGCTTCATCTTGATAAATTGACCACGTATTTGACATTTACACCATAACGTTACCGCCTAAAATAATCGTAAAACAAAATTTTGTGTAACAACAAGAGTAATATGTACCCCAAAAGCTTTCAAAGCGTCTGAAAGTTTTCTCCTCCGTTTTTGTTGGGGCTTGGCTCGAAATGCATCATGATTGGCCGCCCGAAGTCCACGTGTCTGTCGGACGTGCTCTCATTGGTCTACAATACCATCACGGATGAATAAATACTCAAAGGGCTTGCCAGGCAAGCCCTTTGAACCCTTTAAATACTCAATGGGCTTGCCTGGCAAGCCCTTTGAGTATTTATTCCATATTGCCCACTAGTTCACTAGTAAGGTCATTTTGACGCTTACTAGTGAACATGTAAGGCCATAAATGTGCCCACTAGTTCACTAGTAAGATCATTTTGAGGCTTACTAGTTGACATGTAAGCCACAAAACGCCCGCTAGTTCACTAGTAAGATAATTTTGAGGCTTCTAGTGAACATGTAAGCCACAGAACGCCCACTAGTTCACTAGTAAGATCATTTTGACGCTTACTAGTGAACATGTAAGCCACAAAACGCTCACTAGTTCACTAGTAAGGTCATTTTGACGCTTACTAGTGAACATGTAAGCCACAAAACGCTCACTGGTTCACTAGTAAGGTAATTTTGACGCTTACTAGTGAACATGTAAGGCCATAAATGTGCCCACTAGTTCACTAGTAAGTTCATTTTGAGGCTTACTAGTTGACATGTAAGCCACACATCGCCTACTAGTTCACTAGTAAGATCATTTTGAGGCTTACTAGTGAACATGTAAGCCACAAAACGCCCAATAGTTCACTAGTAAGATCATTTTGACGCTTACTAGTGAACATGTAAGCCACAAAACGCTCACTAGTTTACTAGTAAGGTCATTTTGACGCTTACTAGTGAACATGTAAGCCACAAAACTCTCACTAGTTCACTAGTAAGGTCATTTTGACGCTTACTAGTGAACGTGTAAGCCACAAAACGCTCACTGGTTCACTAGTAAGGTCATTTTGACGCTTACTAGTGAACATGTAAGCCACAAAACGCTCACTGGTTCACTAGTAAGGTAATTTTGACGCTTACTAGTGAACATGTAAGGCCATAAATGTGCCCACTAGTTCACTAGTAAGTTCATTTTGAGGCTTACTAGTTGACATGTAAGCCACACATCGCCTACTAGTTCACTAGTAAGATCATTTTGAGGCTTACTAGTGAACATGTAAGCCACAAAACGCCCAATAGTTCACTAGTAAGATCATTTTGACGCTTACTAGTGAACATGTAAGCCACAAAACGCTCACTAGTTTACTAGTAAGGTCATTTTGACGCTTACTAGTGAACATGTAAGCCACAAAACTCTCACTAGTTCACTAGTAAGGTCATTTTGACGCTTACTAGTGAACATGTAAGGCCATAAATGTGCCCACTTGTAGTGCTAGTGACATTACACTGTACTTGCATTAAATGCAAATAAGGATGATTACGAAAACATGTAACGGTATCCTATTGGCTGTACGTTTCAAAATCGTGTCATCCCACCAGTCAGGGCTCATGATTTTGGAAATTCTGTGCCCACTTAGTTTTTTAAAACAACAATGGCGGACAGTGTCCTGAGACGTATTCGGCGAAGGTGCAGGGCAATAGAGAGTCCCTGTCATCAAGGGTCTGCCGGTGAAAGTGAAGCACGCGCGATAAACATTTCAATTGCTAATTTAAGAAGAGTTAGTGACCAGTTTAGCGCTGATACTATTCAAAGTTTGATTCAAAGTCCAATAGATCTCCGATCTGTCATCATTGCGGGACCCACTCCTAATGGTGGACGTGTTTGTTCCCATGTGGCACATCGTTTGCACACAGGTAAAATGGCTACCATTTTTTGTCATTGGTTTTTTGTATGTATTTTTATTCGAACTACACACGGGTTTTACTGACGACTTGCTGTGACTTACCTTCTATCACCCTGTCAAACGTCGTTTTATACCAGTGGTTTTCCTGCAAATCAGTAGACTATTAAGTAACGCGATGGCTGTACACTTTTAAGCAATAACTAGTGATCTTTTAGTTATTCAATTATAAGTTTGAATTATTTTTTTCTTGAGTAAAATGGTTAGAGAAAATAGCTGCTTGTGGTTTTGAAGCTGCATATACTTTTATGTACATCTGTGTCTATATGCCTGTACTGTATACAGTATATAAAAAACACGTAGTGATTCGTTTGCTTGAATTCCTTAATCCTTTTATTTCCATACTTTAGGTAGACGAGGAAGACCAGCACTTGACATTACAAGTGATCAAATTGAACTGCTCCCCACTCAGGGCTTTACAGTGAGAGCCATCACTGAGATGTTGTGTTGTTCCTCTTCATACCTGCATAAAAAAAGTTTTTTCAGATTTCAGCCAGAAATAGATTTACTCCCATTCATGATGTTGACCTGGAAGAGCATGTCAGAAGATTGCGCAGCCAATTTCCCAGATCAGGCTCGGAAGCAAGTGTTCTGCTACATACTCTTGTCCCTTCATGTATATATCATTATATTCATTGTGAAAGTGTACTTTCTTTATTGTGTTGTTTTATGAACCTGTTGCAGATGATGAGGGCATACCTGCGTGCTGATGGTATTATAGTACAAAGAAAAAGAGTTCGAGAAATCCTCAACCGTATTGAGCCAGCTGCTGCAGCCCAGAGATGGAGCCAGACTGTGGCTAGAAGAACATACTATGTGCCATTCCCCAATAGTTTATGGCACATAGATGGGCATATGCGTCTCATTCGGTAATAAGGGATCATCTTATATTTGTACTCGTGGGAGCATTAGAAAGCCATATTGTATGGACAGCACAGATTAAATTGAATTTCATCATTTGTATATCAAAGTTACACAAACTCCAAATTGCCTCCATGTAGTCTTAAGTGCACAGCAATACCTTCTCTACCGAGATGATATTTCAAACAAGATATAAAACTTGATTGTTTTCTTGTATTTAATCATTATTCTTTTCATGTTTGTTTTACAGGTGGGTGTTTGTGACACATGCCGGCATTGATGGGAATTCCAGGCTAATAACGTACCTTCAACTGGAGCACAGACAACACAGCTTTGACAGTGTTGAAATATTTTGTCCAAGCCACCTGCCTGTATGGGTTACCCTCCAGAGTAAGATCCGACCATGGTGGTGAAAACACTGGTTGCTCTTTTAATGAACCTACTGCAGGGACAAGACACCAAAATTATTTCTAGCTCCAGCCAACACCCCCTCACAATTTACTCACACCTCCCATGGCCTGATTATCCACCAACAGGGGCCCTTTTTGGATTATCATTTTGGCATAGGAACTTTCCTTTCCTATCCTAACCGAGTGAGATGAGCCGGTAGCACCTGGAGCAAAGATCGTCTAAATTTTAATAATGCTTAGGAAAGGTTCTGACCATCCTTTACGAAAGGAAAGGAGATATATTATGCAGCAGGAATATTTAAAGTGGAAGTCTTTTTTTATGTTGTTGTTGTTGTTGTTGTCGACCCCACCCGTGCCCCGACATTGGGGGACCGGGCCCTCACTCCGTCTCCCGGATCCCCAGACCCCCCTCCGCCGCCCAGCGGGCGAGCAGGGCCGCCACTCCGCTTGGGTTTCGCCAGAGGTCCTCCGGAGTCAGTGTGGTGGGTATGTTTGTGCAGGTGAACAGGTGTTGTGTGTCGTGCACTTGCGTGCCGCATAGCGCACAGAGTGGTGTTGGGTGTGTGTCCGGTGTAATGTTGTGTAGGTAGGAGTGGAGGGCTGGTGATTTGTTGGTTCGGAGTTGTGCTAGGAGTTGTCTGGTTCTGTGTGGTAGGTCTTGCTCTGATGGGTCTATTTCTGGTGCTGGTGCATGTATTACTTTGTTGTGTTGTCTGGTGTCCAAGTGTGTTTGTACAAAGTGGGTGTGTATGTCTTTCATGTTCTGTTTTATGGTGTCGTTGTTGGTGTCCTGTGGTGCTGTGTCTTTGTTGTGTGTGTAGTTGTTGTTGTGGAAGATTGTTTGTTTCTTTTGTCTGGGTGGTGGTGGTTGTTGAGTGAGTGGGTGTAGTGGGTGGGTTGGGTGTTGGGCTTTTTGTCTGATTTGCGATGCGTGTAGTTTTAGATGGGTGTTCAGTGGGAGAGTTTTTGTTTCCTCATGCAAGTGTTGTATGTTTGTGTCTTGTGTGCATCCTGTTGCTATTCTGAGTGCTGTGTTCTGTGTGGTCTGGAGTTTTGTCTTGTTTGTGTCCGATAGTGTTGGTGACCATATAGTGTTTGCGTATTCGAGGCGTGTGAGTGTGGTTGCTTTGTATGTGGTGAGTATAGTTTCTTTGGATTTTCCCCAGTGAGTGGTTGTTAAGGCTTTAAGTATTTTGTTTGATTGCTTGGCGCGGGTTAGAGTGTGTTGTGTGTGTTTTGAGAAGGTGAGTTTGGGGTCCCATGTTAATCCCAGTATTTTGGGTTCGCGGACTGTGGGTAGGGTGGTGTTATCTATTTGTAAAGTGAGCCTGTTGCTGTATTCTGCCGGATCCGGTGTGAACAGAGTGGTGGTGGTTTTGTCTGCGTTGAGTGTGAGTTGGTTCTGTTTTGTCCAGTTGTATATGTCGTGGAGATATTTTTGTACTTGTTGTTGTGCCTGTTGTGGTTTGACATGTGTGGATAGAATGGTGATGTCGTCTGCATATGTAACTGTGTGTACATTTGGAGGTGGTTGTGGTAAGTCTGCCATGTATATGTTGAATAGTGTTGGTGAAAGTACTCCCCCCTGTGGTACCCCCGTTTTCGTGTTTCTATGTTCTGATGTTTCCCCCCGGTATTGAGTGTATTGTCTGCGTCCCCTTATGTAGTTGAAGATGTATTTGATGATGATGTTTGGGGTGTTAGTGTTGTTGAGTTTGTTTGTGAGTGTGTGTAGGTTTACCGTGTCAAAGGCTTTGGACATGTCTAGGGCTATGGCAACTGTTCGTTGTGGTGGTTTTTGTTGATTGAAACCTGTGGCTATGATGTTGTGTATGTGGTGTAGTGCTGTGGTTGTGGAGTGTTGTTTTCGGAAGCCGTGTTGGTGAGAGGGTAGTTGAGTGTTGTTGGTAATGAAGGGTAGTATTACCTTTTCCATTGTTTTGGCTATTGGGCTGAGTAGTGCTATTGGTCTGTAGGATGGGCCGAGTGTGTGGTTTTTGTTGGGTTTTGGTATTGGGATTATTTTTGCAGTCTTCCATATTGCGGGGATGGTGTTGGTGTTGAGTGATGTGTTGTAAGTGTGTGTGAGTAGTGTTATTGCTTTGGGGCCTAGGTGTTTCAGATGTCTGATGTTTATGTTGTCTGGGCCTGTGGAGTTGTTGCTTTTGGAGCGTTGTAGTGCTTGTTTGACTTGTTGTTCTGTGATGGTTATGGGCGTGGTGTTGAGTTTTCGTATTTTGCGTTGTAGTTGTCTGTATGTTCTGTTGGTTTTGTGTTGTATTATGTTGGTGAATTGTTTGTTGAATGCTCGTGCTTTCTGTTTGTTGGATATTGCCGTGTGTTGTCCGAACTGTATTGTGGTGTTTTCTGGTGCTTTTTGTTCTTTGTTAGATAGTCTTGTTACTGTGTTCCAGAGTATGTATTGTTTGTGTCTGTGGTTCCATGCATCCGTTAAGTGTTCTTTCCATAGCTCTTGTTTGTGTTTTTGGATTTGTTTGTCTATTTCTTTGTTTAGGTCTGTGATTCGTGGGTCTTGGTGGTTTTGTTGTCTGATGTCGTTTCTTTGGCTGATGAGTGTTCTGATGTGTTGTGGTAGGAGAAGTGATTTGCTTTTTATTTTTCCGTGGGGTATGTGGTGTTTGTCTGCTGTAAGTATGAGGTTTGTGAGCATGGTGTTGGCTGTGTGGATGTTGTCAGGTATGGTTAAGTTCTCCAGTGCTGATTCTATTTCAGAGGTGTATCCTTCCCAGTCTGCTTTCCTGTAATTTGTGTAAGTTTGAAGGTGTTGTTGTAGGCGGAAAGGAGCACGCGTGTTGTGTGTGATTTTGATAGGAAGGTGGTCTGAACTGAGTGCGTGTATTGTGGTCCATGTTGTTCTGTTTGTGATGCTGTTGCTGGCTGTTGTGATGTCCGGTGATGTTGGTTGTTGGTTGATGTTTGTAGGTTTTCTGGTAGGTGTGTTTGCGTTTAGAGTGATTTGTTGGGAGTTCTGTAGTATGTCTGCAATGAGGGTGCCTCTGTGGTCGTCGTAGGGAGAGTGCCATTGTGTTGAGTGAGCGTTGATGTCTGCGGTTAGAATGGTGTTGTTCAGCGAGTTTATGTATTGGAAGGTGTTGGTGATGTCTGTGTCTTCTGTGGCGTGGTCTGGTCGGGTGGTATCTCTGGGGGGTATATACATGTTGCATATGTGTAGTCTTTTGTGGTTGGTTATGTGAATCTTTACGGTTTGAATTTCTGTAGTGTTGGTGTTAATGTTGTTGGGGATGTTCATGGGAGTGAATGTGACTGATTTGTGAATGTATGTGAGCAGTCCTCCTCCTCCCTTGTGTTCTCTGTCTTTCCTAATGCTGGTGTAGTTGGTGAGACGAGGTGTGTTGTGTTGTTTTTCTAGTTTGGTTTCTTGTATGGTGATGATGTCTGCGTGCTGTTGTGAGGCGAGTTCTTCTAGTTCTGTTTTCTTGTTTTGGATGCCGTTGATGTTTATTTGTAGTATGGTCAGTGTGTGTTTGTTGTTTTTGTTGGTGGGTGTTGTTCTTTGTGGGTTGTTCGGGGGTTGTGGTGTTGGGGTGTTTGTTGTTTGCGTGTGTGTTCTGCATGTCCACGTGTTTGTGTATTGGCGGGTGGTGATGCCGGAGCAATGTCTGTGTATCCAGTGTGGGTGTGTTGAGTTGCATCTGAGTGAGGTTTGTCTGCGTGTGATGATTCTATTGCAGCTATTGCAGGTCCAGGTTTGGGGGGGTGGTCTTGTGTTTGTTGTATCTCTGTTGGAGTTGTCTGTCCGTGTTGCGTTTGAGGGTAGTGTTGGTGAGGCGAGTGTGTTGTTTTGGTCTGTTTGTGCTCTGCTGCCTGTTGGTGTCCTACGAGGTGTTGTTGTTCGTGGTGGTGTTTTGGGATGTAGTCTGCATTTCCATGTTATGTTGTATTGTCTAGTGTTTATGTTTGTGCAATGTTTGTGTACCCAGTGTGGTGTGTGGTGGTTGCATCTGAAGGATGTCTGTCTTCTTGTAATCTGTTGTGTGCAAATGTCGCATGTCCAGGTAGTTTGTTGTGTGTGTGTTTGTTGCGTGCGTGAGAGTGTCTGTGTGGGCCCCGGATTTGTCTCTATGTCCCCCGCCTGGAGCAAAAGGTCCGCCCGCCACCCTGCCAGGTTCAGGGGGCGGTTAGCCGAAAAAAAAAAAAACGGCCGTAAGGGCACCCCGTTCGGGGTGCAGGGATTGGTTCCTTGATTTGTCCCCCCGTTCGGGGGGAACCCTCCAACTGCGAGTAAGCCAAGGAGTTTGGAGGTACAGCAGGTTGACAGCAGTGTGATCGAGCAGATTAGATAGAGTAGAATTTGAATGGGGCTTCACTGATTTATTTCATACAATTCATATATAAAACACAGTTGAAAAATATTTGATTGTTAAAATATTTAAATACAAGAACTATATCAAGAAATTAACAAAACATAGTTTTTTTAGTTAGGAGAAAAGTCTAAAAACATATCACAAATGACAAACGTTGTGCCTCTCCTCCTCCTGTTCTTCAATGAAGCTGATCACCCTCCAGCTCCCGTTAGAAACATCGTGCTGCTGAAGGTGTGCCGGCAGAATGGTTGTAATACAGGAGGTGCTGTGGACTCTCCCAGAAACGAGGACCTAGTTTAGTTGTAGATCCAGTAAAACATAGTGCAAATGTGACATTATTTATAATGCACAGTTACAGTCTTGTGAATATTAAAAAATGTACTTCATCTAATGCAGGAAGCGAATATTTCAAACGAACTAAGGCAGCAAACAGTAAGAGCAAAATCGTGTTCCAAACATTAACTCTTTTTTAAAATGTCAATTAGCTTGTGAGTAATAAGACAAAATGTGACTGTCAGACAGAGAACTGTCAGAGCAAACGGCAGATTTTAGAAAGTCCTGCCGAAATAAATCTGCACCCGACTGCGACTGTCAGCGTTGAACTGCCGCCATTGCTGTCAAAGTCAGACACATCTCCAAAATTGTTGGAGCAAATTTTTAAGCAGGCTTCATCTTGATAAATTGACCACGTATTTGACATTTACACCATAACGTTACCGCCTAAAATAATCGTAAAACAAAATTTTGTGTAACAACAAGAGTAATATGTACCCCAAAAGCTTTCAAAGCGTCTGAAAGTTTTCTCCTCCGTTTTTGTTGGGGCTTGGCTCGAAATGCATCATGATTGGCCGCCCGAAGTCCACGTGTCTGTCGGACGTGCTCTCATTGGTCTACAATACCATCACGGATGAATAAATACTCAAAGGGCTTGCCAGGCAAGCCCTTTGAACCCTTTAAATACTCAATGGGCTTGCCTGGCAAGCCCTTTGAGTATTTATTCCATATTGCCCACTAGTTCACTAGTAAGGTCATTTTGACGCTTACTAGTGAACATGTAAGGCCATAAATGTGCCCACTAGTTCACTAGTAAGATCATTTTGAGGCTTACTAGTTGACATGTAAGCCACAAAACGCCCGCTAGTTCACTAGTAAGATAATTTTGAGGCTTCTAGTGAACATGTAAGCCACAGAACGCCCACTAGTTCACTAGTAAGATCATTTTGACGCTTACTAGTGAACATGTAAGCCACAAAACGCTCACTAGTTCACTAGTAAGGTCATTTTGACGCTTACTAGTGAACATGTAAGCCAGAAAACGCTCACTGGTTCACTAGTAAGGTAATTTTGACGCTTACTAGTGAACATGTAAGCCACAAAACGCCCACTAGTTCCCTAGTAAGATCATTTTGACGCTTATTTATGAACATGTCAGCCACAAAACGCTCACTCGTTCACTAGTAAGATCATTTTGACGCTTACTAGTGAACATGTAAGCCACAAAACGCCCACTAGTTCACTAGTAAGGTCATTTTGACGCTTACTAGTGAACATGTAAGCCACAAAACGCCCACTAGTTCACTAGTAAGATCATTTTGACGCTTACTAGTGAACATGTAAGGCCATAAATGTGCCCACTAGTTCACTAGTAGGTTCATTTTGAGGCTTACTAGTTGACATGTAAGCCACACATCGCCTACTAGTTCACTAGTAAGATCATTTTGAGGCTTACTAGTGAACATGTAAGCCACAAAACGCCCAATAGTTCACTAGTAAGATCATTTTGACGCTTACTAGTGAACATGTAAGCCACAAAACGCTCACTAGTTTACTAGTAAGGTCATTTTGACGCTTACTAGTGAACATGTAAGCCACAAAACGCTCACTAGTTCACTAGTAAGGTCATTTTGACGCTTACTAGTGAACATGTAAGCCGCAAAACACCCACTAGTTCACTAATAAGATTATTTTGACGCTTACTACTGAACATTTAAGGCCATAAATGTGCCCACTAGTTCACTGGTAAGATGATTTTGACGCTTACTAGTGAACATGTAAGGCCATAAATGTGCCCACTTGTAGTGCTAGTGACATTACACTGTACTTGCATTAAATGCAAATAAGGATGATTACGAAAACATGTAACGGTATCCTATTGGCTGTACGTTTCAAAATAGTGTCATCCCACCAGTCAGGGCTCATGATTTTGGAAATTCTGTGCCCACTTAGTTTTTTAAAACAACAATGGCGGACAGTGTCCTGAGACGTATTCGGCGAAGGTGCAGGGCAATAGAGAGTGCCTGTCATCAAGGGTCTGCCGGTGAAAGTGAAGCACGCGCGATAAACATTTCAATTGCTAATTTAAGAAGAGTTAGTGACCAGTTTAGCGCTGATACTATTCAAAGTTTGATTCAAAGTCCAATAGATCTCCGATCTGTCATCATTGTGGGACCCACTCCTAATGGTGGACGTGTTTGTTCCCATGTGGCACATCGTTTGCACACAGGTAAAATGGCTACCATTTTTTGTCATTGGTTTTTCGTATGTATTTTTATTCGAACTACACACGGGTTTTACTGACGACTTGCTGTGACTTACCTTCTATCACCCTGTCAAACGTCGTTTTATACCAGTGGTTTTCCTGCAAATCAGTAGACTATTAAGTAACGCGATGGCTGTACACTTTTAAGCAATAACTAGTGATCTTTTAGTTATTCAATTATAAGTTTGAATTATTTTTTTCTTGAGTAAAATGGTTAGAGAAAATAGCTGCTCGTGGTTTTGAAGCTGCATATACTTTTATGTACATCTGTGTCTATATGCCTGTACTGTATACAGTATATAAAAAACACGTAGTGATTCGTTTGCTTGAATTCCTTAATCCTTTTATTTCCATACTTTAGGTAGACGAGGAAGACTCGCACTTGACATTACAAGGGATCAAATTGAACTGCTCCCCACTCAGGGCTTTACATTGAGAGCCATCACTGAGATGTTGTGTTGTTCCTCTTCATACCTGCATAAAAAAATGAAGTTTTTTCAGATTTCAGCCAGAAATAGATTTACTCCCATTCATGATGTTGACCTGGAAGAGCATGTCAGAAGATTGCACAGCCAATTTCCCAGATCAGGCTCGGAAGCAAGTGTTCTGCTACATACTCTTGTCCCTTCATGTATATATCATTATATTCATTGTGAAAGTGTACTTTCTTTATTGTGTTGTTTTATGAACCTGTTGCAGATGATGAGGGCATACCTGCGTGCTGATGGTATTGTAGTACAAAGAAAAAGAGTTCGAGAAATCCTCAACCGTATTGAGCCAGCTGCTGCAGCCCAGAGATGGAGCCAGACTGTGGCTAGAAGAACATACTATGTGCCATTCCCCAATAGTTTATGGCACATAGATGGGCATATGCGTCTCATTCGGTAATAAGGGATCATCTTATATTTGTACTCGTGGGAGCATTAGAAAGCCATATTGTATGGACAGCACAGATTAAATTGAATTTTATCATTTGTATATCCAAGTTACACAAACTCCAAATTGCCTCCATGTAGTCTTAAGTGCACAGCAATACCTTCTCTACCGAGATGATATTTCAAACAAGATATGAAACTTGATTGTTTTCTTGTATTTAATCATTATTCTTTTCATGTTTGTTTTACAGGTGGGTGTTTGTGACACATGCCGGCATTGATGGGAATTCCAGGCTAATAACGTACCTTCAACTGGAGCACAGACAACACAGCTTTGACAGTGTTGAAATATTTTGTCCAAGCCACCTGCCTGTATGGGTTACCCTCCAGAGTAAGATCCGACCATGGTGGTGAAAACACTGGTTGCTCTTTTAATGAACCTACTGCAGGGACAAGACACCCAAATTATTTCTAGCTCCAGCCAACACCCCCTCACAATTTACTCACACCTCCCATGGCCTGATTATCCACCAACAGGGGCCCTTTTTGGATTATCATTTTGGCATAGGAACTTTCCTTTCCTATCCTAACCGAGTGAGATGAGCCGGTAGCACCTGGAGCAAAGATCGTCTAAATTTTAATAATGCTTAGGAAAGGTTCTGACCATCCTTTACGAAAGGAAAGGAGATATATTATGCAGCAGGAATATTTAAAGGGGAAGTCTTTTTTTATGTTGTTGTTGTTGTTGTTGTTGTCGACCCCACCCGTGCCCCGACATTGGGGGACCGGGCCCTCACTCCGTCTCCCGGATCCCCAGACCCCCCTCCTCCGCCCAGCGGGCGAGCAGGGCCGCCACTCCGCTTGGGTTTCGCCAGAGGTCCTCCGGAGTCAGTGTGGTGGGTATGTTTGTGCAGGTGAACAGGTGTTGTGTGTCGTGCACTTGCGTGCCGCATAGCGCACAGAGTGGTGTTGGGTGTGTGTCCGGTGTAATGTTGTGTAGGTAGGAGTGGAGGGCTGGTGATTTGTTGGTTCGGAGTTGTGCTAGGAGTTGTCTGGTTCTGTGTGGTAGGTCTTGCTCTGATGGGTCTATTTCTGGTGCTGGTGCATGTATTACTTTGTTGTGTTGTCCTGTGTCCAAGTGTGTTTGTACAAAGTGGGTGTGTATGTCTTTCATGTTCTGTTTTATGGTGTCGTTGTTGGTGTCCTGTGGTGCTGTGTCTTTGTTGTGTGTGTAGTTGTTGTTGTGGAAGATTGTTTGTTTCTTTTGTCTGGGTGGTGGTGGTTGTTGAGTGAGTGGGTGTAGTGGGTGGGTTGGGTGTTGGGCTTTTTGTCTGATTTGCGATGCGTGTAGTTTTAGATGGGTGTTCAGTGGGAGAGTTTTTGTTTCCTCATGCAACTGTTGTATGTTTGTGTCTTGTGTGCATCCTGTTGCTATTCTGAGTGCTGTGTTCTGTGTGGTCTGGAGTTTTGTTTTGTTTGTGTCCGATAGTGTTGGTGACCATATAGTGTTTGCGTATTCGAGGCGTGTGAGTGTGGTTGCTTTGTATGTGGTGAGTATAGTTTCTTTGGATTTTCCCCAGTGAGTGGTTGTTAAGGCTTTAAGTATTTTGTTTGATTGCTTGGCGCGGGTTTGAGTGTGTTGTGTGTGTTTTGAGAAGGTGAGTTTGGGGTCCCATGTTAATCCCAGTATTTTGGGTTCGCGGACTGTGGGAAGGGTGGTGTTATCTATTTGTAAAGTGAGTCTGTTGCTGTATTCTGCCGGATCCGGTGTGAACAGAGTGGTGGTGGTTTTGTCTGCGTTGAGTGTGAGTTGGTTCTGTTTTGTCCAGTTGTATATGTCGTGGAGATATTTTTGTACTTGTTGTTGTGCCTGTTGTGGTTTGACATGTGTGGATAGAATGGTGATGTCGTCTGCATATGTAACTGTGTGTACATTTGGAGGTGGTTGTGGTAAGTCTGCCATGTATATGTTGAATAGTGTTGGTGAAAGTACTCCCCCCTGTGGTACTCCCGTTTTCGTGTTTCTGTGTTCTGATGTTTCCCCCCGGTATTGAGTGTATTGTCTGCGTCCCCTTATGTAGTTGAAGATGTATTTGATGATGATGTTTGGGGTGTTAGTGTTGTTGAGTTTGTTTGTGAGTGTGTGTAGGTTTACCGTGTCAAAGGCTTTGGACATGTCTAGGGCTATGGCAACTGTTCGTTGTGGTGGTTTTTGTTGATTGAAACCTGTGGCTATGATGTTGTGTATGTGGTGTAGTGCTGTGGTTGTGGAGTGTTGTTTTCGGAAGCCGTGTTGGTGAGAGGGTAGTTGAGTGTTGTTGGTAATGAAGGGTAGTATTACCTTTTCCATTGTTTTGGCTATTGGGCTGAGTAGTGCTATTGGTCTGTAGGATGGGCCGAGTGCGTGGTTTTTGTTGGGTTTTGGTATTGGGATTATTTTTGCAGTCTTCCATATTGTGGGGATGGTGTTGGTGTTGAGTGATGTGTTGTAAGTGTGTGTGAGTAGTGTTATTGCTTTGGGGCCTAGGTGTTTCAGATGTCTGATGTTTATGTTGTCTGGGCCTGTGGAGTTGTTGCTTTTGGAGCGTTGTAGTGCTTGTTTGACTTGTTGTTCTGTGATGGTTATGGGCGTGGTGTTGAGTTTTCGTATTTTGCGTTGTAGTTGTCTGTATGTTCTGTTGGTTTTGTGTTGTATTATGTTGGTGAATTGTTTGTTGAATGCTCGTGCTTTCTGTTTGTTGGACATTGCCGTGTGTTGTCCGAACTGTATTGTGGTGTTTTCTGGTGCTTTTTGTTCTTTGTTAGATAGTCTTGTTACTGTGTTCCAGAGTATGTATTGTTTGTGTCTGTGGTTCCATGCATCCGTTAAGTGTTCTTTCCATAGCTCTTGTTTGTGTTTTTGGATTTGTTTGTCTATTTCTTTGTTTAGGTCTGTGATGCGTGGGTCTTGGTGGTTTTGTTGTCTGATGTCGTTTCTTTGGCTGATGAGTGTTCTGATGTGTTGTGGTAGGAGAAGTGATTTGCTTTTTATTTTTCCGTGGGGTATGTGGTGTTTGTCTGCTGTAAGTATGAGGTTTGTGAGCATGGTGTTGGCTGTGTGGATGTTGTCAGGTATGGTTAAGTTCTCCAGTGCTGATTCTATTTCAGAGGTGTATCCTTCCCAGTCTGCTTTCCTGTAATTTGTGTAAGTTTGAAGGTGTTGTTGTAGGCGGAAAGGAGCACGCGTGTTGTGTGTGATTTTGATAGGAAGGTGGTCTGAACTGAGTGCGTGTATTGTGGTCCATGTTGTTCTGTTTGTGATGCTGTTGCTGGCTGTTGTGATGTCCGGTGATGTTGGTTGTTGGTTGATGTTTGTAGGTTTTCTGGTAGGTGTGTTTGCATTTAGAGTGATTTGTTGGGAGTTCTGTAGTATGTCTGCAATGAGGGTGCCTCTGTGGTCGTCGTAGGGAGAGTGCCATTGTGTTGAGTGAGCGTTGATGTCTGCGGTTAGAATGGTGTTGTTCAGCGAGTTTATGTATTGGAAGGTGTTGGTGATGTCTGTGTCTTCTGTGGCGTGGTCTGGTCGGGTGGTATCTCTGGGGGGTATATACATGTTGCATATGTGTAGTCTTTTGTGGTTGGTTATGTGAATCTTTACGGTTTGAATTTCTGTAGTGTTGGTGTTAATGTTGTTGGGGATGTTCATAGGAGTGAATGTGACTGATTTGTGAATGTATGTGAGCAGTCCTCCTCCTCCCTTGTGTTCTCTGTCTTTCCTAATGCTGGTGTAGTTGGTGAGACGAGGTGTGTTGTGTTGTTTTTCTAGTTTGGTTTCTTGTATGGTGATGATGTCTGCGTGCTGTTGTGAGGCGAGTTCTTCTAGTTCTGTTTTCTTGTTTTGGATGCCGTTGATGTTTATTTGTAGTATGGTCAGTGTGTGTTTGTTGTTTTTGTTGGTGGGTGTTGTTCTTTGTGGGTTGTTCGGGGGTTGTGGTGTTGGGGTGTTTGTTGTTTGCGTGTGTGTTCTGCATGTCCACGTGTTTGTGTATTGGCGGGTGGTGATGCCGGAGCAATGTCTGTGTATCCAGTGTGGGTGTGTTGAGTTGCATCTGAGTGAGGTTTGTCTGCGTGTGATGATTCTATTGCAGCTATTGCAGGTCCAGGTTTGGGGGGGTGGTCTTGTGTTTGTTGTATCTCTGTTGGAGTTGTCTGTCCGTGTTGCGTTTGAGGGTAGTGTTGGTGAGGCGAGTGTGTTGTTTTGGTCTGTTTGTGCTCTGCTGCCTGTTGGTGTCCTACGAGGTGTTGTTGTTCGTGGTGGTGTTTTGGGATGTAGTCTGCATTTCCATGTTATGTTGTATTGTCTAGTGTTTATGTTTGTGCAATGTTTGTGTACCCAGTGTGGTGTGTGGTGGTTGCAACTGAAGGATGTCTGTCTTCTTGTAATCTGTTGTGTGCAAATGTCGCATGTCCAGGTAGTTTGTTGTGTGTGTGTTTGTTGCGTGCGTGAGAGTGTCTGTGTGGGCCCCGGATTTGTCTCTATGTCCCCCGCCTGGAGCAAAAGGTCCGCCCGCCACCCTGACAGGTTCAGGGGGCGGTTAGCCGAAAAAAAAAAAAAAAACGGCCGTAAGGGCACCCCGTTCGGGGTGCAGGGATTGGTTCCTTGATTTGTCCCCCCGTTCGGGGGGAACCCTCCAACTGCGAGTAAGCCAAGGAGTTTGGAGGTACAGCGGGTTGACAGCAGTGTGATCGAGCAGATTAGATAGAGTAGAATTTGAATGGGGCTTCACTGATTTATTTCATACAATTAATATCTAAAACACAGTTGAAAAATATTTGATTGTTAAAATATTTAAATACAAGAACTATATCAAGAAATTAACAAAACATAGTTTTTTTAGTTAGGAGAAAAGTCTAAAAACATATCACAAATGACAAACGTTGTGCCTCTCCTCCTCCTGTTCTTCAATGAAGCTGATCACCCTCCAGCTCCCGTTAGAAACATCGTGCTGCTGAAGGTGTGCCGGCAGAATGGTTGTGATACAGGAGGTGCTGTGGACTCTCCCAGAAACGAGGACCTAGTTTAGTTGTAGATCCAGTAAAACATAGTGCAAATGTGACATTATTTATAATGCACAGTTACAGTCTTGTGAATATTAAAAAATGTACTTCATGTAATGCAGGAAGCGAATATTTCAAACGAACTAAGGCAGCAAACAGTAAGAGCAAAATCGTGTTCCAAACATTAACTCTTTTTTTAAATGTCAATTAGCTTGTGAGTAATAAGACAAAATGTGACTGTCAGACAGAGAACTGTCAGAGCAAACGGCAGATTTTAGAAAGTCCTGCCGAAATAAATCTGCACCCGACTGCGACTGTCAGCGTTGAACTGCCGCCATTGCTGTCAAAGTCAGACACATCTCCAAAATTGTTGGAGCAAATTTTTAAGCAGGCTTCATCTTGATAAATTGACCACGTATTTGACATTTACACCATAACGTTACCGCCTAAAATAATCGTAAAACAAAATTTTGTGTAACAACAAGAGTAATATGTACCCCAAAAGCTTTCAAAGCGTCTGAAAGTTTTCTCCTCCGTTTTTGTTGGGGCTTGGCTCGAAATGCATCATGATTGGCCTCCCGAAGTCCACGTGTCTGTCGGACGTGCTCTCATTGGTCTACAATACCATCACGGATGAATAAATACTCAAAGGGCTTGCCAGGCAAGCCCTTTGAACCCTTTAAATACTCAATGGGCTTGCCTGGCAAGCCCTTTGAGTATTTATTCCATATTGCCCACTAGTTCACTAGTAAGGTCATTTTGACACTTACTAGTGAACATGTAAGGCCATAAATGTGCCCACTAGTTCACTAGTAAGATCATTTTGAGGCTTACTCGTTGACATGTAAGCCACAAAACGCCCGCTAGTTCACTAGTAAGATAATTTTGAGGCTTCTAGTGAACATGTAAGCCACAGAACGCCCACTAGTTCACTAGTAAGATCATTTTGACGCTTACTAGTGAACATGTAAGCCACAAAACGCTCTCTAGTTCACTAGTAAGGTCATTTTGACGCTTACTAGTGAACATGTAAGCCACAAAACGCCCACTAGTTCCCTAGTAAGATCATTTTGACGCTTATTTATGAACATGTCAGCCACAAAACGCTCACTCGTTCACTAGTAAGATCATTTTGACGCTTACTAGTGAACATGTAAGCCACAAAACGCCCACTAGTTCACTAGTAAGGTAATTTTGACGCTTACTAGTGAACATGTAAGCCACAAAACGCCCACTAGTTCCCTAGTAAGATCATTTTGACGCTTACTAGTGAACATGTAAGGCCATAAATGTGCCCACTAGTTCACTAGTAAGTTCATTTTGAGGCTTACTAGTTGACATGTAAGCCACACATCGCCTACTAGTTCACTAGTAAGATCATTTTGAGGCTTACTAGTGAACATGTAAGCCACAAAACGCCCAATAGTTCACTAGTAAGATCATTTTGACGCTTACTAGTGAACATGTAAGCCACAAAACGCTCACTAGTTTACTAGTAAGGTCATTTTGACGCTTACTAGTGAACATGTAAGCCACAAAACGCTCACTAGTTCACTAGTAAGGTCATTTTGACGCTTACTAGTGAACATGTAAGCCGCAAAACGCCCACTAGTTCACTAATAAGATTATTTTGACGCTTACTACTGAACATTTAAGGCCATAAATGTGCCCACTAGTTCACTGGTAAGATGATTTTGACGCTTACTAGTGAACATGTAAGGCCATAAGTGTGCCCACTTGTAGTGCTAGTGACATTACACTGTACTTGCATTAAATGCAAATAAGGATGATTACGAAAACATGTAACGGTATCCTATTGGCTGTACGTTTCAAAATAGTGTCATCCCACCAGTCAGGGCTCATGATTTTGGAAATTCTGTGCCCACTTAGTTTTTTAAAACAACAATGGCGGACAGTGTCCTGAGACGTATTCGGCGAAGGTGCAGGGCAATAGAGAGTGCCTGTCATCAAGGGTCTGCCGGTGAAAGTGAAGCACGCGCGATAAACATTTCAATTGCTAATTTAAGAAGAGTTAGTGACCAGTTTAGCGCTGATACTATTCAAAGTTTGATTCAAAGTCCAATAGATCTCCGATCTGTCATCATTGCGGGACCCACTCCTAATGGTGGACGTGTTTGTTCCCATGTGGCACATCGTTTGCACACAGGTAAAATGGCTACCATTTTTTGTCATTGGTTTTTCGTATGTATTTTTATTCAAACTACACACGGGTTTTACTGACGACTTGCTGTGACTTACCTTCTATCACCCTGTCAAACGTCGTTTTATACCAGTGGTTTTCCTGCAAATCAGTAGACTATTAAGTAACGCGATGGCTGTACACTTTTAAGCAATAACTAGTGATCTTTTAGTTATTCAATTATAAGTTTGAATTATTTTTTTCTTGAGTAAAATGGTTAGAGAAAATAGCTGCTCGTGGTTTTGAAGCTGCATATACTTTTATGTACATCTGTGTCTATATGCCTGTACTGTATACAGTATATAAAAAACACGTAGTGATTCGTTTGCTTGAATTCCTTAATCCTTTTATTTCCATACTTTAGGTAGACGAGGAAGACCAGCACTTGACATTACAAGGGATCAAATTGAACTGCTCCCCACTCAGGGCTTTACAGTGAGAGCCATCACTGAGATGTTGTGTTGTTCCTCTTCATACCTGCATAAAAAAAATGAATTTTTTTCAGATTTCAGCCAGAAATAGATTTACTCCCATTCATGATGTTGACCTGGAAGAGCATGTCAGAAGATTGCACAGCCAATTTCCCAGATCAGGCTCGGAAGCAAGTGTTCTGCTACATACTCTTGTCCCTTCATGTATATATCATTATATTCATTGTGAAAGTGTACTTTCTTTATTGTGTTGTTTTATGAACCTGTTGCAGATGATGAGGGCATACCTGCGTGCTGATGGTATTGTAGTACAAAGAAAAAGAGTTCGAGAAATCCTCAACCGTATTGAGCCAGCTGCTGCAGCCCAGAGATGGAGCCAGACTGTGGCTAGAAGAACATACTATGTGCCATTCCCCAATAGTTTATGGCACATAGATGGGCATATGCGTCTCATTCGGTAATAAGGGATCATCTTATATTTGTACTCGTGGGAGCATTAGAAAGCCATATTGTATGGACAGCACAGATTAAATTGAATTTTATCATTTGTATATCCAAGTTACACAAACTCCAAATTGCCTCCATGTAGTCTTAAGTGCACAGCAATACCTTCTCTACCGAGATGATATTTCAAACAAGATATGAAACTTGATTGTTTTCTTGTATTTAATCATTATTCTTTTCATGTTTGTTTTACAGGTGGGTGTTTGTGACGCATGCCGGCATTGATGGGAATTCCAGGCTAATAACGTACCTTCAACTGGAGCACAGACAACACAGCTTTGACAGTGTTGAAATATTTTGTCCAAGCCACCTGCCTGTATGGGTTACCCTCCAGAGTAAGATCCGACCATGGTGGTGAAAACACTGGTTGCTCTTTTAATGAACCTACTGCAGGGACAAGACACCAAAATTTTTTCTAGCTCCAGCCAACACCCCCTCACAATTTACTCACACCTCCCATGGCCTGATTATCCACCAACAGGGGCCCTTTTTGGATTATCATTTTGGCATAGGAACTTTCCTTTCCTATCCTAACCGAGTGAGATGAGCCGGTAGCACCTGGAGCAAAGATCGTCTAAATTTTAATAATGCTTAGGAAAGGTTCTGACCATCCTTTACGAAAGGAAAGGAGATATATTATGCAGCAGGAATATTTAAAGGGGAAGTCTTTTTTTATGTTGTTGTTGTTGTTGTTGTCGACCCCACCCGTGCCCCGACATTGGGGGACCGGGCCCTCACTCCGTCTCCCGGATCCCCAGACCCCCCTCCTCCGCCCAGCGGGCGAGCAGGGCCGCCACTCCGCTTGGGTTTCGCCAGAGGTCCTCCGGAGTCAGTGTGGTGGGTATGTTTGTGCAGGTGAACAGGTGTTGTGTGTCGTGCACTTGCGTGCCGCATAGCGCACAGAGTGGTGTTGGGTGTGTGTCCGGTGTAATGTTGTGTAGGTAGGAGTGGAGGGCTGGTTATTTGTTGGTTCGGAGTTGTGCTAGGAGTTGTCTGGTTCTGTGTGGTAGGTCTTGCTCTGATGGGTCTATTTCTGGTGCTGGTGCATGTATTACTTTGTTGTGTTGTCTGGTGTCCAAGTGTGTTTGTACAAAGTGGGTGTGTATGTCTTTCATGTTCTGTTTTATGGTGTCGTTGTTGGTGTCCTGTGGTGCTGTGTCTTTGTTGTGTGTGTAGTTGTTGTTGTGGAAGATTGTTTGTTTCTTTTGTCTGGGTGGTGGTGGTTGTTGAGTGAGTGGGTGTAGTGGGTGGGTTGGGTGTTGGGCTTTTTGTCTGATTTGCGATGCGTGTAGTTTTAGATGGATGTTCAGTGGGAGAGTCTTTGTTTCCTCATGCAAGTGTTGTATGTTTGTGTCTTGTGTGCATCCTGTTGCTATTCTGAGTGCTGTGTTCTGTGTGGTCTGGAGTTTTGTCTTGTTTGTGTCCGATAGTGTTGGTGACCATATAGTGTTTGCGTATTCGAGGCGTGTGAGTGTGGTTGCTTTGTATATGGTGAGTATAGTTTCTTTGGATTTTCCCCAGTGAGTGGTTGTTAAGGCTTTAAGTATTTTGTTTGATTGCTTGGCGCGGGTTAGAGTGTGGGGTGTGTGTTTTGAGAAGGTGAGTTTGGGGTCCCATGTTAATCCCAGTATTTTGGGTTCGCGGACTGTGGGTAGGGTGGTGTTATCTATTTGTAAAGTGAGCCTGTTGCTGTATTCTGCCGGATCCGGTGTGAACAGAGTGGTGGTGGTTTTGTCTGCGTTGAGTGTGAGTTGGTTCTGTTTTGTCCAGTTGTATATGTCGTGGAGATATTTTTGTACTTGTTGTTGTGCCTGTTGTGGTTTGACATGTGTGGATAGAATGGTGATGTCGTCTGCTTATGTAACTGTGTGTACATTTGGAGGTGGTTGTGGTAAGTCTGCCATGTATATGTTGAATAGTGTTGGTGAAAGTACTCCCCCCTGTGGTACCCCCGTTTTCGTGTTTCTATGTTCTGATGTTTCCCCCCGGTATTGAGTGTATTGTCTGCGTCCCCTTATGTAGTTGAAGATGTATTTGATGATGATGTTTGGGGTGTTAGTGTTGTTGAGTTTGTTTGTGAGTGTGTGTAGGTTTACCGTGTCAAAGGCTTTGGACATGTCTAGGGCTATGGCAACTGTTCGTTGTGGTGGTTTTTGTTGATTGAAACCTGTGGCTATGATGTTGTGTATGTGGTGTAGTGCTGTGGTTGTGGAGTGTTGTTTTCGGAAGCCGTGTTGGTGAGAGGGTAGTTGAGTGTTGTTGGTAATGAAGGGTAGTATTACCTTTTCCATTGTTTTGGCTATTGGGCTGAGTAGTGCTATTGGTCTGTAAGATGGGCCGAGTGCGTGGTTTTTGTTGGGTTTTGGTATTGGGATTATTTTTGCAGTCTTCCATATTGCGGGGATGGTGTTGGTGTTGAGTGATGTGTTGTAAGTGTGTGTGAGTAGTGTTATTGCTTTGGGGCCTAGGTGTTTCAGATGTCTGATGTTTATGTTGTCTGGGCCTGTGGAGTTGTTGCTTTTGGAGCGTTGTAGTGCTTGTTTGACTTGTTGTTCTGTGATGGTTATGGGCGTGGTGTTGAGTTTTCGTATTTTGCGTTGTAGTTGTCTGTATGTTCTGTTGGTTTTGTGTTGTATTATGTTGGTGAATTGTTTGTTGAATGCTCGTGCTTTCTGTTTGTTGGATATTGCCGTGTGTTGTCCGAACTGTATTGTGGTGTTTTCTGGTGCTTTTTGTTCTTTGTTTGATAGTCTTGTTACTGTGTTCCAGAGTATGTGTTGTTTGTGTCTGTGGTTCCATGCATCCGTTAAGTGTTCTTTCCATAGCTGTTGTTTGTGTTTTTGGATTTGTGTGTCTATTTCTTTGTTTAGGTCTGTGATGCGTGGGTCTTGGTGGTTTTGTTGTCTGATGTCGTTTCTTTGGCTGATGAGTGTTCTGATGTGTTGTGGTAGGAGAAGTGATTTGCTTTTTATTTTTCCGTGGGGTATGTGGTGTTTGTCTGCTGTAAGTATGAGGTTTGTGAGCATGGTGTTGGCTGTGTGGATGTTGTCAGGTATGGTTATGTTCTCCAGTGCTGATTCTATTTCAGAGGTGTATCCTTCCCAGTCTGCTTTCCTGTAATTTGTGTAAGTTTGAAGGTGTTGTTGTAGGCGGAAAGGAGCACGCGTGTTGTGTGTGATTTTGATAGGAAGGTGGTCTGAACTGAGTGCGTGTATTGTGGTCCATGTTGTTCTGTTTGTGATGCTGTTGCTGGCTGTTGTGATGTCCGGTGATGTTGGTTGTTGGTTGATGTTTGTAGGTTTTCTGGTGGGTGTGTTTGTGTTTAGAGTGATTTGTTGGGAGTTTTGTAGTATGTCTGCAATGTGGGTGCCTCTGTGGTCGTCGTAGGGAGAGTGCCATTGTGTTGAGTGAGCGTTGATGTCTGCGGTTAGAATGGTGTTGTTCAGCCAGTTTATGTATTGGAAGGTGTTGGTGATGTCTGTGTCTTCTGTGGCGTGGTCTGGTCGGGTGGTATCTCTGGGGGGTATATACATGTTGCATATGTGTAGTCTTTTGTGGTTGGTTATGTGAATCTTTACGGTTTGAATTTCTGTAGTGTTGGTGTTGATGTTGTTGGAGATGTTCATGGGAGTGAATGTGACTGATTTGTGAATGTATGTGAGCAGTCCTCCTCCTCCCTTGTGTTCTCTGTCTTTCCTAATGCTGGTGTAGTTGGTGAGACGAGGTGTGTTGTGTTGTTTTTCTAGTTTGGTTTCTTGTATGGTGATGATGTCTGCGTGCTGTTGTAAGGCGAGTTCTTCTAGTTCTGTTTTCTTGTTTTGGATGCCGTTGATGTTTATTTGTAGTATGGTCAGTGTGTGTTTGTTGTTTTTGTTGGTGGGTGTTGTTCTTTGTGGGTTGTTCGGGGGTTGTGGTGTTGGGGTGTTTGTTGTTTGCGTGTGTGTTCTGCATGTCCACGTGTTCGTGTATTGGCGGGTGGTGATGCCGGAGCAATGTCTGTGTATCCAGTGTGGGTGTGTTGAGTTGCATCTGAGTGAGGTTTGTCTGCGTGTGATGATTCTATTGCAGCTATTGCAGGTCCAGGTTTGGGGGGGTGGTCTTGTGTTTGTTGTGTCTCTGTTGGAGTTGTCTGTCCGTGTTGCGTTTGAGGGTAGTGTTGGTGAGGCGAGTGTGTTGTTTTGGTCTGTTTGTGCTCTGCTGCCTGTTGGTGTTCTACGAGGTGTTGTTGTTCGTGGTGGTGTTTTGGGATGTAGTCTGCATTTCCATGTTATGTTGTATTGTCTAGTGTTTATGTTTGTGCAATGTTTGTGTACCCAGTGTGGTGTGTGGTGGTTGCATCTGAAGGATGTCTGTCTTCTTGTAATCTGTTGTGTGCAAATGTCGCATGTCCAGGTAGTTTGTTGTGTGTGTGTTTGTTGCGCGCGTGAGAGTGTCTGTGTGGGCCCCGGATTTGTCTCTATGTCCCCCGCCTGGAGCAAAAGGTCCGCCCGCCACCCTGCCAGGTTCAGGGGGCGGTTAGCCGAAGAAAAAAAAACGTCCGTAAGGGCACCCCGTTCGGGGTGCAGGGATTGGTTCCTTGATTTGTCCCCCCGTTCGGGGGGAACCCTCCAACTGCGAGTAAGCCAAGGAGTTTGGAGGAGTCTTTTTACAGCGCCCCCTATATGTCGGGGGACAGCAGTAAACTGGGCTTCCGGGACAGGATCCGGATGAACAACTCCCGCTCGGCGCAGGTGATCCGGAACAAGGCATCGCCCCAGGCGCCCGGCCTGGCCGTGAGGCACTCGCCCAACCAGGAGAACGTCCCTGAGGCGGCCAGCCCCGGGAAGGTGCAGAAGAGCTGGAGCTTCAATGACCGCACTCGCGTTCGGACCTCGCTGCGGCTCAAAGCCAGGCCTCCCGTTGACGTGGAGGGTCTGGGAGAGGACAGCGTGGACGACAGAGGCTACTGCGACATTGCCATGGACGAGGTCATTCCCGCCGTCAAGACGCTCATACGAGCCGTCAGGATTTTGAAGTTCCTGGTGGCCAAGAGGAAGTTCAAGGAGACGCTGCGTCCGTACGACGTGAAGGACGTCATCGAGCAGTACTCGGCGGGACACCTGGACATGCTGGGCCGTATCAAGAGCCTGCAGATGCGGGTGGACCAGATCATCGGGCGAGGCGCCATCCAGGCCGATAAGAAGGCACGACCAGAAAAGGGCGAGAAGACGCCGCCGGAACTGGAGTCTCTGGATGAGCTGAGCATGATGGGACGTGTGGTCAAAGTGGAGAAACAGATTCAGTCCATCGAGAAGTCTTTTTTTATTTTCAATGCCTTTACAATCATACATTCTATGCACATACACTGGTCTAAACATGGTATTCAGATGAATTTTACCTTTGTGGAATATGAATTATGTAGAAAATCTCACTTGTTTTTATCCAAATCAGGGGGCTAACATTTTGTACTTGCTATTGACCGAACAGTACATCACAGTTTCTGTGAGGACAAAATTTCTGGTTCTGTCACAGTCCACCGGAAGCAGAAATTGCTTTCACATCGCGCAGCTTTAACTTTCAGCGGTCCCAAGTGATGGAAACATCAGAAAGAAGGAACACGAGAAACTCGAGAAATACCAAGGGCTCAGAGAGGAGCTGGAGAGAGCCTGGAAGGTAAAGGTGACAGTAGTGCCTGTGGTGGTCGGAGCACTCGGGGCAGTGACCCCCAAACTAGATGAGTGGTTGCAACAGATCCCTGGACCAACGTCGGACATCTCAGTCTAGAAATGTGCAGTGCTGGGAACAGCAAGGATACTGCGCAGAACCCTCAAGCTTCCTGGCCTCTGGTAGAGGACCCGAGCTGAATGAGGGACAGACACCACCCTAGGGTGGGTTTTTTTAATATATACAGTCCCTGATTGACTGTTGTGTTCTTGAGATACAGCACAAACATTGCTGATTACTTCAGCGTTCATCCTTTCCCTATGGAATGCAATGTTAACGGAGTGGTGGCTTGCTGACATGGTGATGCACTGCAGTTCCAAAACAACAATGGCGGAGCCACCCGGGTCTGCAACAGAAAAAAAAACACAAGCAGCCAACACCTGCCCAAAAAGATGTTTGTGAGAAATATAACAACAAAAAAGTCACCCATGCAAAAGCACCCAGACTATGTTTATATGCAGACGTAGTATATGCTCATGCATGCTTGACATTTTCAATGGTCAATTTCAACACCAGGTTGGCCATATTTTTTTTACAAAGAAAACACCTTTATTTCAGCCTTGTAACAGGACTGTACTCTGTTATGGCTGCTTCAGCATTGCCGTCGTGAGTCGTTATGAGTACAAATATTTTTATTTGTTGATATTTCTCTCTTAATATACTGTATGATACATTTTAACTGTGTTTGATCATTTAAAAAATGTGTTAAAACATCGTTTGTTTTTTTTAAACGTTCTGGAAATGATTTTATAACTTGCCTAAGGTGTGTAAATTGAAGGAAACACAACTGTAACATTCGTTCATCTATTTTCTATATTGCTCATGAGAGTCACAGGTGACCTGGATCCTATCCCAGCTCAATCCCGATGATAGGCATGATAAACCCTGGACTGGTCACCTCTCTATTGCAGGGCACTTATCGACAAACATCCATTCACACATAAGGATTTGTTTTTAGTTTTCAATTAACCCAAAAAGTGTGGTTTTGGAATGCAGGAGGAAGCCAGAGTACTGGCATAAAATCCCAAAAAACATAGAGAATGCATGCAAACTTCTAGAGGCCCAAGCTCGGATTCTAACAACCGACCTCAGGACTGTTAAGTGACCACAACATATTATATATAATTTTACTTTGACCTTAATGAGTAACTTTTTTATTCAGTTCACATACTGTAAATACTTTTTTAAAAATGTATAATTTTCAAAGGCATTAAAAAGTTACTCAAGTTTTTTTTTTTTTTAAGTTACCTCTATCCGCTGTTGCAGCATGATCTAATGGTTACTTTAGGCCAGTGGTCCTCAACTAGAAATGCTGTAGGTCCACTTTTTGTTTTTTTAATAGGACCATGCACGGGAATCATGGGTAGCAGGGCTATATGCCCATTTAGTATGTTAAAGCCAAGCTTATACAAATCAACACTCCTCACAACCAATCAATAATGGGGTTCATGAAAATAACAATTATTCACTTTACCAGTACACAGCAAATAATGAGAGGTATTGTGTTGAGGCACAGGAACTCTTTTATTTTGTTAAGTTGTGCCTGCTTAATAATACAAATAGCCCTTTTAGGGAAATGAAATAAGACATTTTTACTTTAACTTTGTTAAACAGTAGTTGTCTTTTTTCCCCTTACTTTAACAAAAACAAAACACTAATTTTACCAAAATAAATACTAAACATGAAAACAAAAATATCCTTTTCATGTGTACAATTCCCCTTTTCAAATCCCCTCTGAAATCACTTTAAAATATATCAGAAGAGGAGTTAAGAACCATTTTAAATACTGACACAAGGAGCACAGGAATGTGCAGTGCTGTTCTTCCACTATAAGTGAATTCGATGTCTGAGGCATGCAAATATTATTTGAGGACGCCATTGTGACGTTCATTTACCTTGCGGTGTTCTGCTGTTAAACAGCTGCAAAGAACCCCAGGTAGACGGGAGCAGAACTGCACACAATCGAAACCTCCCGCGATTCGTTTTGTCTAATTGTCTGTGTGCGGCTCTCCTGGGCTGAAGCTGTGAGCACACTGTGGCGTCGCGCGTGCGTCTGTTTCCTGACACAATCCTCCATTTTGAATGCGTGTGTATTGGGATAGACGCGTGCTGACGGTTATGTATTGGCACACCTTAAATTCAAATGAGCCAATCAGCGTATCGTATATGCCGACGCATAGGTATGGGCACACCTTAAATTCAAATGAGCCAATCAGCGTGTCTGTGTGCGGCTCTCCTGGGCTGAAGCTATGAGCACAGTGTGGCGTCGCGCATGCGTCTGTTTCCTGACACAATCCTCTATTTTGAATGCGTGTATTGGGATAGACGCGTGCTGACGCTTATGTATGGGCACACCTTAAATTCAAATGAGCCAATCAGCGACCCGGCGTGCTCGTCAAGCTCCGGCAGCGCGGATTTCGAACCCCGCTCCCATCGATCCATCTTGCTAATCTACGATCTCTGCCAAACAAGATGGATGAACTTCTTCTCCTCATAAAGACCAACAAAACCTTTGCACGTTCTGCTGCGCTCTGCTTCACTCCGCGCTACATCTACGCGGCTTCCGCCTTCTCCGAGCCGACCGCGACACGGAGCTATCAGGGAAATTGAAAGGTGGTGGGATTTGCTTCTGTATCAACGAAGAATGGTGCATTGATGTCACGAAGCTCGACGCACACTGCAGCCCGGACCTGGAGTCGCTGTCTTTAAACTGCAAGCCATTCTACTCGCCACGTGAGTTCACCTCCTTTTTACTAGTCGGTGTTTACATTGCTCCACAAGCTAACGCTAACACGGCGATACAAACGCTAGCCGAACAAGTAAACAAACTCGAACCAAAATACCCAGAGTCACCCCTGATCATTTTGGGTGATTTTAATAGAGAACATCTTAACCGTGAACTTCCCAGATATAAGCAGCACATCGACTGTTTCACCAGAGAAGGCAACATTCTAGACCACTGCTATACAACAATCAAAAATGCATACTGATCGGTCGCCCGTGCAGCATTTGGTCTTTCTGACCACAATTTAATCCATGCCATGATGAGAAACAGCCAGAAACGGAGGCATGCGACGCACTTTTGCAGCCTGTTAACTATCGTAGCTCACACGTACCGTTTTAAAGTACTTCCCTGGGCCCTCCTAGATTCCTATTCTTTGCTCGTGCCCTTGGTGAATTGTACACAAAGCAAACTCTGAATGAGAATCATGACGATAAAAGATAGAGCGCAACAGCTCTGATCACAAGCTGCAATTGCAAACTGCTGAGCGCTAACAACTTCCGGTGACGTAATCACGCGCCACCGTAAATTTAAGATTTACCTGCTTTATTTTATTTTTTAAATATTTTTTTGTGAAAATGAGACTGATAGGATGATTAGGGTGCAGCGTACATGAACACAAAAAATATATATTACTAACATGTACAAAGACACACAAATGTTTGTTTGATTTTTTTCTCCTCGACACACCTCGGATCTACTTGGGAACTGTCTTAGATCTACTGGTAGATCAGGATCTACCTAATGGGCACCCCTAGTTTACTCCCAAACTCAGGCAACTCAGGAAAGAGAAAGAGGCCGCATTTAGAAGTCGAATCAATCCTGTGTTCTTCCATCACGGTTTGGTTTGGGGCCGCCACAAAAAAGGGCAAAATCCGACTTCAACGGACAGTTAGGACGGTGGAGAAAATCGTTGGCACCGCCCTACCCACTCTTGAGGACTTGCACACTGCAAGAATCAAGACAAGGGCACGGAAAATCCTCCTGGATCCCCCGCACCCTGCCCACCACCTTTTCCAGCCACTCCCCTCAGGCAGACGCTACAGATCCATGCGCACCAAATCCAGTAGACACTTAAACAGCTTCTTCCCTCTAGTCATTAACTCCTTAAACAGTCACTGACGTAGTCACTCTTCTTGTACTACAAAATGGTACTACAAAACTACTGGTTACTCTAAAATGGTTCAATGATTTTGTTGTTTACGATGATACTAGTGCAGCGTGTTATACCGGAGACAAATTCCTTGTGTGTTCTACATACTTGGCCAATAAAGATGATTGTGATTCTGATGGGCACACCTTAAATTCAAATGGGCCAATCAGTGCATCGTATATGCTGACACTTAGGTATGGGCACACCTTAAATTCAAATGAGCCAATCAGCGCATCGTGTATGCTGACGCTTATGTATGGACACACCTTCATTTCAGAGGAGCCAATCAGCGCATCGTTATCGCCACATGCCCTCCTCAGACAGGGTCATCCCAAAGTGCAACTTAGAACTCTACTTTGCAAAGCAAACGCCATTTATCAACAACACCCAGAAATGTCGCCGGCTTCTTTGGGCTGATGCAAAGTGGAGAAGTGTTGTCTGACGAGTCCACATTTCAAATTGTTTTGGAAAACTCTGTACATCATGCGTCTTGGCCAAAGAAGAAAGAACCTTCCGGACTGGTATGGATGCAAAGTTCAAAAGCAAGCGCTAGCGATGTTATGGGGTTGTGATAGTGCTAATGGCATGGCTCGCTTGCACATCTGTGAAGGCAAACATTATGCTAAAAAGTATATACAGGTTTTGGAATCAGAATCATCTTTATCGGCCAAGTATGTAGAACACACAAGGAATTTGTCTCCGGTATAACACGCTGCACTAGTATCATCGTAAACAACAAAATCATTGAACCTTAAATGAACCATTTTAGAGTAACCAGTAGTTTTGTAGTACCATTTTGTGGTGCAAGAAGAGTGACTATGTCTATGAAGAGAGACTTATGCTGCCACCCAAGCAATGTCTTATTCAGGAATGTGCCTCTTTATTTAAGCAAGACAATGCCAAACCAGATTCTGCACAAGTTCCAACAGCGTGTCTTTGTAATAGAAGAGTGCAGGTATTAGGCTGGCCTGGCTGCATTCCAGACCTGTCTCTCATTGAAAATGTGTGGCGCATCATGAAGCGTAAAATACGGAGACCTCGGACTGTTGAACAGCCAAAGCTGTACATCAAGCAAGAATGGGGAAGAATTCCACCTACAAAGCCTCGACAATTAGTGTCCTCGGTTCCCAAATGTTTATTGAATGTTGTTAAAAGAAAAGGTGATGTAACACGGGAGTAAACCTCACCATGCTTTTTTGGAATGTGTTACACCCATAAAATTCTACGTTAATGATTATTTGCTAATAACAATAAAGTTTAACAGTTTCGACAATAAATATTCTGCATAACATATTCCAATAAATATAAGTTGAACATGATTTGCAAATCATTGTATTCTGTTTTTATTCATGTTGAACACAATGTCCTAACTACATCGTAATTGGGTTTGTAAAATGCTGGCTGAGATAAATGGATTTTGAAATTCAGACTCGACATTAAGTGTCTCCAATAATTTAAATGTCCCGGGAACATTTGTTTGCTCTCAAAATTGTTTCAGATCAGATCTGGGTCACAAAATAGGAATCAAATCATTTTACATTTGAAATGAAAAAAAAAACAAACGTGATCAGATGAAACAAGTAAGTGTCAACAAACAAGCCTGTGTAAAAAGAATTGTTCACTTTTTTTTTTCAAACACGGAAAAGAAGAACGGCAGTAAAAATAATGAAACGGCGCTGTCTGTTGAGGAGAAAGCAAACACAAAGAGAAAAAGACCGGGTGATAAGCAGAGACAAACAGGAGATTGAGAGGAGGACAAGCAGTGGAGCATGGCTAAAATGTTGGCACCCAAGACAAAAAGAGATGGAGCAGAAGGCTTGTAAATTTTGGATGAGAGAAGTATACATGGCTCTGTGACTCACTGCAGCTGCCCCAGCGCTTGTGAGGGCAAGTGCTTTACACTCTCTTACACACACGAATTAACACATGTGCACGTACACACTCACTTCGCGTGTGCGCACACACACAAATACACTCGCAGAAATACATTAATACTGTTTGTTCTGTTTTTTCAAAAAAATACGTTGTCACATAAAATACTGCACGTAGGCCCAACATGTGTTTATGGTGAGTTTGATCTTTTTTGGCGTGTGCCGAGAATTATTTGTCTTGAGCAGAATTAAATGTCTACAGCAATTCTCACTTGTGTGCGTGTGTGTGTGTGTGTGTTTGTGCATGAATGTCAACTGATAAGCATGTAGTCTCATTAGGGCAAATATAGTCACAGGCATGCATAAATGGTGAACGTTGAAATTATCAGAATTTTTGAGTATTGACGAAATAGGATTATTTTTTCGGGAGGGAGGGAGACAACCGCCTGCAGGCAACCTGTGTGAAAGGTCATTGCTAAGATGCGGATGCAGATGTGTGAGCTCAGAATTAAGGAATTTTAAGATGTTGAGACACACTGATAAGCATAGAAACAAATGTATGACTTCACATTTGAGATGCACCGTTGTTTTCATTATCACAGTTAGAAAACAACCACATCTTTCCACATAAGTCTTTTTTTTCAGGGAATACACTTCGGCAGCATAGTGGAACACATCTGGATTTGAATCTTGGCTGGAGTTTGCATGCTCTTCTTATGCTTGTATGTTTTTTTCTCTAGGTCAGGCATGTCCAAAGTCCGGCCCGGGGGCCAAATCCGGCCCGCGGCCGAATTTCCTCCGGCCCTCGGCCCCTGTCATAAAATCAGTGCCGTCTGGCCCGCAGGTTGGGCGCAATGGAACACGTGTTGCATTGACTGAGGTCTCGTAGACTGGTGAGTGATGTTTCATAGAGTACTGCTTCCCTCTAGTGGCTAAATGAGTAATAGCATTCACTAAATGAGTAATAGCATTTAGACACTAGAGGGCATCACTCACGAGTTAACAAGACATCACTCCGTGTTTATATTGAATGATATGTCATATTTCAAATGATCCTTGCAGTTGTGGATATGTGTATTGCTTGTTCATTTCCCTGTTGTTCGAGTCAAAGGTTTTGTGACAATTGAAAAGTCATGGTGATACATTTTATGTTTCAAATCAATCAATTTGCACTCAGGAGACTTCTGTTTAAGAAAAAGTCAAGTGAATAAGCAGTTGCATGTGATATACCTGTTTCAAATGAACCAAAATAAATTCTTAAGATTGTTGAAATTAAAATAAAAATGGAAATGTGAAACAGACTGGCTTACTAAAACTTGTTGAACAATATTGTTGTTCAATGTAAAGAATGTCAGCCAAGGTCGGCCCCCCGACATTTTACCACATAAAATCTGGCCCCCTTGGCAAAAAGTTTGGACACCCCTGCTCTAGGTACTCCATCTTTGTCCCACATACCAAACAAGGTCAAGGTGTACTTTATTTGTACCATCATATATAGCGAGATTTTAAAATTTGAACAAGTTAAAAATGAAAGTGCAGAAGCAAAGATTCTTAAATTAAGCCCTCCCACAATACTAATGTGCTATGTATGGAAATAAATATGTATAAATAAATAAATAGACACTACAATGACCAACAAACATTTGGCTTGTTCTCTAATTGTATAATACAATACTCAGTTTTTAATACTATGCATAATACAAACAGTTTTTGTTGCATTATGTCATGGTTTATTGTGTCAAATGCTTTTTAAAGATCAATAAATATTCCCACTGCAAATATTTTTTTTTCATTGTTATAAGACATTTCTTCTGTTAACCTCAAGAACTGTTGTGGAGCACATGCATGGTAGGTGAATAGAAGACTTTCATTTTTCTATATGTGCCCTGTGTTTGACCGGTAACTCGTCCCGGATGTGGAATGGGCTCGACCTTGCCGGTGAGCTCAGTAAAAACAAGCAGTTTAGAAAACGGATGGATGGAAGTAGTGCATTAGAATAAAAAAACAGCCAATAGCAAATTTGAGTTGAGTCTTTAGATGCTCACTGAACTGAGGTCTCACATCATACGCATGACAAGCCGCAAATGTCGACTGACTTCTGAGTTGCCTGACAGACGTACTGAGGTATTACTGTCCATAGTCTTTTTATTAAATTTATTTTACAACCACTTGTATTCTCGTCAAGACTTCAAACAAATTTAGCCTAGGCTAATTGTGATCCGAGGCCCAACTACCTATCTGTGATGAAATTTGACCAGAGGGCCGATCATGCCTTTGGGATGACATAGAGCAAGTGGAAAAGTACAACCCTCGTCTCTCGCGCCATTGCATGTTCTCCCCTCAGCCACAGTACAGTTATCACTCTCTTTTCATGCGGGCAGTCCCCGTGACATCACCCCCGGACCCATCTTCCAAGTCGTACTTAGTGGCTCGAGGAAAATGGGAGTAAATCTCACAAGGCCTGTGGTGGGAACACATCAGGACTTTATTATCAACTTGGGCGGCAGTGATATCAGCCATCAGACTGCTAAACTGAAAGCATCAAAAGCTCCAAAGGAAGAAAGATGGCACCTTTACAGAAGTTTCAGATCAGATCACAGGTTTAAATTATTATTCACGAATTTAGGCCGCAGAGTTCTACACAGGACTAAGATCTGTGGCGAGGGAAGACTTCCAGAGTAAACAACATAAGGAAGGTGTTACAGTAGCCTAATCGGAATTCGTGGGGAGAGATGGCACACCTGGTTCAAATCTTATCTGACAGTGTCTCTGCAAGCAAAGAACTTCCCATCCTCTATAAATATTTACAGGACCGAACAGACAACATGCAATGCAATAAAATAAGGAAATGTCATGACGTCTACTTAAAAATCTTGAATGTGAATTGGCTTACGGTGTATTTCATACATAGAAAATATGCGAACCAGGAGAAAAAAGTTAACTAGAATTAGAATTACATATACATTCGAAAAAATGTTCCCATGTAACGTGGAAGAGTGTGTGCAATTTTGCAATTATAATTTTAAAAATCATAATATGTACTTTGATTGTCTGGCAACCAGTTAAAGGTTTACCCGGCCTATTGCCCGAAGACAGTTGGGATAGTCCCCTGCATGCCCACGAACCTTGTGAGGATAAGCGGATTCGAAAATAGATTGGTGGATAATTAAAAAAAAATCACTGAAGAAAAAGCAACATGTCAACTTATTGTTGACAATAGGTTCCACACATTTTAAGAGGGCGGCCCGGTGATCCAGTGGTTAGCGCGTCAACCTCACAGTGCAAAGGTGCAGGGTTTGATTCCGGCTGCGGCCTCCCTGTGTGAAGTTTGCATGTTCTCCCACGGCCTGCGTGGGTTTTCTCCGGGTACTCCGGTTTCCTATTCCATAAGCATGCATGGCAGGTTAATGGAACACTCTAAATTGTCCCGAGGTGTGAGTGTGAGCATGGATGGTTGTTCGTCTGTGTGTGTACGCTGCGATTGGCTGGCAACCGGTTCAGGGTGTCCCCCTGCCGACTGCCTGAAGACGGCTGGGATAGGCTCTAGCTCCCCCCCGCGACCATTGTGAGGATAAAGTGGATGGGAAAATAGATGGATGGATGGACATTTAAGAGCTCCACCATAAGTACACTTTATACATGTTCTTGTATAATTTACATGAACGTATGGGGAAGTTTCTTTCTTTCTTTGCTAAGGGAATGGCTGTCACATTGGTAGCAGAACCCAGTGATTTCCCTCAGCAAATCATAGGAAAGGTAATGCAAATTACATTTAGTACGTATACTTCATACAGGGCCTAAGGCAATTCCCTACTTTTGCCTAATGGTTAGTCCGCTATCTCTAAATTGAATCTGCCATAAAGTCAAAGTTTTCCAAGATGACTTCACAGTGAAACCAGATCGCTTTTAAAAGCATCAGTTAACATGTCGACTCCAGAGCAGTCAAGATTACAACAGTCGCTCTGCTGTAATACTTGATATTCATTAATGTATCAGGGGGTTTTATGTTTGAGCCTTACAAACAGTCCATTTTCTTTGTAATTTGCTAACCAAAAGCACACTAGATTTTTAGACAACCTAAAAGCAGGTATAACTTGGTGGTGTAGCACAATTTTGATGGATATAAACGAAGCACAGGCAGACGGATTCTGAGATCCATGGACATGTCTAATGTATGTCATCATATTTCATTCCACTGAATCAGTGAGGAAATAAATTCATTGAATGAATTATTAACATTATCATAAGACTATTTTCATAGCACCCCACTGATCGTGTGGCAAAACAATGACAGGTGGAGGAGGGGGACGAAATGGAAGCACAAAGTAGGGTGCAAGGTGGTCTCTAATTTCGCATTTCACATATATGACTACACCATGCGAAAGGGAAGATATTGCAGTTTACATTTATATATATATAAATGCCTGTACAAACACATTTTGTGTGGGCCAATCTCATACACGTACCCCCAGCGAGTCAGTTTCTGCTTGCGCAATGAAGCCAGTGTTCCCGAAGAAGCACAACACAAGCACAGGGGAGAACATGCAAACTCCACACAAGAAGATTCAAACCTCTTTAAAACAGACATGTTAAATTCTTTTCCACCGTGCTACCTGAAGAAAAACAATCAAATGAAATAATGGTTGTCTTGTCTAAAATGAGGTGTGTGGCATTGCTCTTTATTTGCTGAATGATAGCCTCCTAATTATTGAGAAGATGACCTCCTGACGAGGTGCTGTTGTCAAGTCAGAGGTCAGGAGAGCCGAAAGTGAGTGTTCCTTTTTTGGGAAAGTTTTCATCAGCTGCAGGACTATCTCTTTTCCTCCCCGCAAATATTTTCTCTGCCCTCCTCAGTAATCCCCCGCTGTTTAGACATAAGCACCCCAGCACTAACATTCCAATCCGTCAACCCAACATGGGAGCGGTAGTCGGGGGGTCAGCATCTGCTTGGCCGCTATTGGCCTCGCACGTGTGCAACTGCCAGCCGCTCAGAGGCTCAAGGAGATGAGTGACAGAAGGTTGTGTTCCGTGCTGCTCAAGAACCTGCGTGACAACTGTTTCCTGCAGATGGAGGAAGAATAAGGCTGGTACCCTGTGGACTTTACTCTCACTTCTGGGCAGTCGGCGCTCACTGGAGCATCGGATACTCTCTTCTGAAGAGACTTGTCGACACCCAGATTCTGTTCCTCAAACAGAAACAGTCAGAGTAGGTGTGTGGGATTAAGCTGAGGAGGATATTAGCTCACACTGGAGGGGCTCCGAAGAGTATTCTAACTTTTAATTCTTTGTCTCTTTTCAACTGGTTCTTATTTTTGTGGGGAGTTTTGACACACAAAGGCTTCTCAGACTTCTCCAAGCTCCTGACAGCGAGAAAAAGAGAGAGAATGGAGAGGTGGTGACTTCATCCTCTCTTGAACCAACCCTCTGCTCTCCCCCTCCTTCCCGGAGACTTTTTTTTTTTCACTCTGAGCAGAAAGTCATTCAGGCAGCATGCCAGCAGTTTTCATCCTGCTGCGGTCCCTGGTTATCAGGCTCCTCAGTAGCAGTCTGGTTGGCTCACTGGTCCAGTCCCTCAGGAGAAGCCTCTCTTCAGCCGTCACACACCTCGGCACAGCTCTGCGCCACGTCTGGGAACGTGTGAGCTCCCAAGAGTCCAAGGAAGCCATCGTAGGCTGTGTGCTATGCATTCTCAACATGCACAAGAAGGTGGACAACTGAGCTCCCCCTTCACTTGCAGTTCAACCTTCCACTTGTCAGCAGCACAGAGACTGGACAAGCAGACGCAGTGAGTGAGGACAGTGTCCAGAGGAATGTGAGGGACTTTTCTTTTCAACGTGAATTTGGTCTACAGATTTTTTTTTTCTCATCCGGACACTTACCATGTCTGAGAGCATCGTCAGGAAGATACAGCCCTTCACAATCGGGACGAAGCTGTCAGTCCCCGCCGTGCCCAAATGCCAGGATTTTACGGAGACTTATCTGCACTGTCAGAACATTGATAACTGCACACTGCAGCAGAACCTGAACTCGCTCTACCTCAGTCAACAGCAGGTCTGCGCACATGGCCCCTGCCTGATCGTTCCCACCGGCCAGCAGATCACCCCCGTAAAACAGAAAGAGCACGATATGACCGCAGAAGACCACCTCAATCAGAACGTTGCGCCTTCCTCTGCTGTTTCCAGATCCATCAAGAAGATCACAATCTCTGGGAATAAGAAAAGCCCAGAGAACGCAATTTCAGTGGGACTAAAACAGCGATCCGTTTTGGGATCCACATCCAAAAACCACAACAACAACAACAACATCGGTGGCACATGTCATTCCAACCTTCCGCGGATTGTGGGAGTCGACTGTGACAATAAGCCTAACTCTCAGTTCAAGGTACAAGACACAGTCGAGATATAAATAGCATTTAAATGTCAATTTATACTGTGTATTTAGATGTGTGCCTCTTACAATACTTAGCTATCCATGATTTTATGATTCCAAATGTTTTTCTTTCTTTCTTTCTTTGTCTTTCTGTCTTTTTAAGCTAAATCCACAAAATGCTCTTTGACTATTAGTTGGCTCAATCTATAAAAGTATCGGAATCAATTTTCAGGTAGTTAGCCTTAGATTTTACAATCAAGCCCATGCCCCCTGAGGCTATATTACACCCTTCATTGAAGCACATTTATGCTAGCTTTGCCGTGCTCACAAGCATCCTTACCTTTGCTTTATATTTATCGATACCAACATTTTAATTTGTGTCCAAATTTTAGGTTTTAGTGACTACAAACAATGGTGAGGATTATCCAGCGATGCAAGAGCAAACCAAATCAAAAAGACAGAAGTCCATACAACAGGTAATAAGCTTTTCTCAATTCGACTGTTAAATCAGCTATTACTCGTGTGTGTGTGTGTGTGCGTGTGTGTGTGTGTGTGTGTGTGTGTGTGTGTGTGTGTGCGTGCGTGTGTGTGTGTGTGTGTGTGTGTGTGTGTGAGTGTGTGTGTGTGCGCGCGCGCATGTGATTGTGTGTGTGTGTGTTTTAAATGAGTACAATTCCATGACTTTTTACTTTATTTAACAAACTTTTCTTCTTCATGTCTCAACTGTTTTATTGGTGTTTTGTTTTATTTACAATATGTGGTTTGCCCTCTACGTTTTCTAGTATGGCACATTTATGGGGCAGTGAATTCAAGGGCAGTGTGAGTCCTTGCGTTTCCTCTTCTTTGGCTGTCACGAAATGTAAAAAGTCACCGGTCAGCAGAATAACCCAATCCACTGCACTGTATGCAGTGTGTTGCATGACATTGGGCAAAACGTATTGTTATGTTTGGCCAGGCCCTCGTTGAAGTCATCTCTGTATTCCTGTGTGTGTGTGTGTGTGTGTGTGGTGCTCTGTTACAGCACACCCTTCAGAGGCAGTGCTCACTGGAAAACATGAGGTCAGGGAAGATGTTAACAAAAGAAAAGACATTGTAAAGTCCACATGGAGGCCGGTAATAATAACACGCTAACACAGTGATTGCCTTCCTCGTACTTTTAGGTCATTCGACTGGATAACAAATCTTCATTGGCTCGCACACTAGTTACTGAAACAGCGTGTTTTCTTGTCTCATTTCAAATAAATAGGTGAAAATCCATTAAAGAAGCAGATGTAAAGTACAAAAAGAAAAGTTTAACCAAAAAGATCAGAACAAAAATCAATTAATGACACCAGAAAAAATTCAGGTGTAATCTGCAGTGTTAAGAAACATGTTATACAACAGCATTTTGAATGGTAAAATGGCACAATGTTTAATTGTAGCATAAAAACAGATCGACAGATAAAAACAGGTGTTGAAACTGTGTCTAAAGGCAGACATTCAAGTATCTGCCAATTTCCACTTCCTCCATGAACCCAGGTGCTTCCCGACTGCAGGAAAGCTTGTCGAGTGGGAGCATTGTGTTCATTTCCAAAAAAAATTATATAATGCCGATATGGATGGAGGTTTTTTTTTTTTTTTTTTTTTGCAAAGAGTGGCCTTGGGAAGTTTTCAAGCTCTGACTGACACAAACAACATAAATGTTGAAATTGTGGGCACTGACGATGTATTGGTTTCAAACAAGCAGCATGATCCCATTTCCTTGTACCCAGCGACCTTGTAAAGTGATTTGTCTGTCTTCATACAATATTCACTGTGTGATCGACTGGTGACGAATCCAGAATGGAGTCTGCCATCCACCCGAAGTCTGCTGGGATATGCTCCAGCTCACTGTCCTTCTGATGGATGAATGTTGCGATCATGACATTTCTCTTTTTCACAAATCCTGAAGACTACAGGTATTTGCTTAGTTCCAAATTGACATTTAAACTTCCCATTGTCTGAATGGCAGGACAAAGATGCTCAAAGATGTCAGCATCACGCACAGAATGAAGAGCCATCATATGTTACATCCAAGAGTGACTTCTATACTCAGCACACATCTGTCTTCAACAAGGAAGTACTGCAGGTAAATATATAATACGTAGTGCAAATTGCCTGAAGACATTTCATGTGTTCATTAAAAAGAAAAAAGAGAAAAAAAGAGAAAAAAGTGGTGTACTTGTGCATAACATTCCCTTGTGCTTGAACAATAGCAGGAAACTTGGCTGCCTCTGTTAAATGCAAATTAAATACATAGAATTCTAATTAATGTCACGGTTACCATCCATCAGCTTTGGGTCCTGTTATTTCCTGCTGTGAAAAGACCATGAAATGATTTTTCCACATAATACCGTTTTTTGAAACTACGGTGGAACCTCTGAGCACTCTGAACGTGATCCGATTTGATAAATCCAAATTTGGGGGAAAAATATGCCTCATCAAGCCTGACCTCACCAACTCTCCGTACACTTCGGTTAAGGATCCAAAGGCTCAACTTCACTAAATACAGTTGAGATCCACTATTTGTGCGGAATAGGAACCGGGTCATCCCACAACAAAAATCCTCATATATTTCATGCGCTTTGATAAGCATTGGGCGAATCCATCCATTATCAGAACCAGTTATACTCACAAGGGTTGCGGGCATGCGGGAGCCTATCCCAGCTCTCTTTGAGCGGTGAGCCTCTCAAAGGTGCAATTTTTAAAATTTTATCCCAGATGAACTATATTGTGGTTAACTTCACCTTTTACTCAAATGTTATCTTCAAAATATAACCTTTCAGTCAAGAAAGTATTTATTATTATGAGGAAATGGTTTCAGACATGACGCTGTTTTCTATTTAAAAAGCTTTTGAACTTAGACCAACTTGGAAGTCAACTGTGGAGTGTACTGTTCAGTATCTCATTGCATTTTAAAATTTTATGACCACGGATGTAAAAAGGAGTGAGACTGTCTTTAATTTATTAGCCGTATATTTTCCCTTAAATTGGAATCAGGCAAAATATGTTCTGCTGCTTATTTTGTCCCAAGAAGTTGAATGAGCGGTGTTCGGGAAAGGGGAGACAAGGAGGGAAAAGCTCCACAAGTGAAGCAATTATTTAGGGATGAGATCATTGTTTGGTTCTATCTCTTCATGCCTATGGCCCTCCAAGGCTTTATGAGCTGCAGAACGGGTCACGTTATTTCATCCCAACTGACATGCTGGTGGACCTGCAAGTTTGGTATAAGGACATTTTGTCCAGTCAATCTGTCCAAACATGAATCCGTTGATTTGTAGTAATAAGAACTATTGGCTGTCGCAAGCTCTGGAAGTGTTTGTCTGAAAAGCAACATATTCCTGTAGAATATTGTTCATGCTAGCAAATTTAGCTGCTTTTAGCTACATTTAGTGATTGATCTTAATAGACATTGTGACAATGTGCTGAAATGATGTTTGCGGATGTGTGTTAAGCAGTCCTAGATTTAGATACCTCAGAACATGTCGGGTTTATAAGGAGTTAATCGATCGAGCCGGAAATTTTTTGGTTATTTATCTATTTTTTTAAATTTTAGAGATAGGGATTTCAAAAAGGCGTAATGCTTGATGCTAAGGTCGCAAAGCCGGTCAGCACATGGAGAAATGCACCATCTGTCTCAAAGGCCGTTCTGCAAAACTTCACAACATTCATCAGCATTTTTCCATGACAAAGTATAGAAACCTGCACTCCCACAGTTGTTTTCAGGGCCAAGCCGCATACCTAGAGCAGCGTAAAATGTGGCTGAAGGGTCAACACTTTAAAATGTGTAAACATGTACAGGTGTGCTTATTTTTACCTTCAATTGCTAAAATTCAACTTTAGGACTAAAAGGCTGTCTGAAAGAGAGCCATTTTGCTTTCTAAATATATTTACCCAAAGGATGACATCAGCAGCAGCTCTGTTTTCAATGTAGTAACATATTGTTTGCATCATAGAAGCAGCCATACAATCTAAACTGCTAATATCGGCGGTCTTCTTTTTTTTTTTTTGGCTTGACTAAGGCCCAATTGTATGTTGGGACCAGTAAGCCATTGTTGTGCAGAGTGGACAGGAAGAAACAAGGGAATCATAGACTTCCTGGATGAGGTCATTGCGAACCATGAGATTCTTCCAAGATTGAAGCGATAGCAGCAGGCACATTTTGTCAAGCTCTTTTCCTTCTGTTCTACACATAAATACCTCGGATGCCACAAGGGGCCCGTAAACATAACACAAACCTTTCTGAAGCCAAGTGACATCACACATTTTACTCTTGGGCAAAGTCTTGTTTAGTGGCCACGTCACATGTGGTTGAGATGTTTAATGCAGATGAGGAAGGGAGTTTTGAATATTTATTATGTAGTATTACTCACCTTGTATTCCTTTCGGTTCAAAGTGTTGTGAACCGAACTGTAATTTGGCGTTCGACAAAATACATAAGAGAAGCTCTGTGGAAAATAATAGCTTTGCTTATTTCTAGATGCCCCAACGAGGTTCTTTTTTTAGTACTGGCATAACAAATAAATTATGCATTTTCAAAAGATTGGGGCTGTTGTCACCTGCTTTGAGGCCTCACTCTTGATGTCATCGGACAGAAAAGTCAGCTCTGCATAAAGCCTTATGCAATCGTGTCCTGGCAGTGACCATGGGAAACGTCTGATTTGCATAATATAACATTAAGAACAAAATGTTTCTTGATGTGCCTGAAGCACTGTAAGCCAAAGCCTCTCTTACCTCCTTATCAGCAGAAATAGCACTGTATTTACAAACATTATACTACCACTTTGTCTTGAGAGGTAAGCAACACATCTGATGTCATGCAAACAGCAGGCGTGGACACTTCTTTAACAGAGGCTGTGCAGTTCAATTCTATGGGCTTGTATGGAAGAAAATTCCAGAGCCTTGGATTTCCTTGTAGAAAATAATAAAGAAGATTAAAATGAACTGACACAGAGGAAATTGGCTTTGTAGGCTGAGACATGGAGCAAAAGCAAACTTCGAGACCTGAAGGATGATTCCAAAATTCAGGGCTGCCCCCTGCAGGACTGGGATGAAGCCTCACAGATACTTCAGCGAGATCTTAAGGACTTTGACAACACCCTGATTCAACTCAACCAGGTAGCTATTTTTTTCTTTTCTAGTATAGGGAATCCTTACCAGGACAATACAATGCAAAGTTGCTTGTCACTTTCAACGTTTAAGACATTGGAAATTTGAACGTATTCATTAATCACAGTTAAACAGACAGTTTATAATTTTCATCCTCTGAAGACATTTTTTGAAAATGATAGATTGCAGATGATTAACCTACCTTGGCATTCAGAAACCAACAGAGGAGGATAACCAAGAATTGTAGATTTATGTTTTCCCCCACATGGTTATATCCAAAGGATTTTAGTTGAAATTTAGAAGACCTGCGAGCATATCATTATGCTTCCGATGACACGTTTGGTGAACAATGCCATTTTTGTTGGCCTCCATTTCAAAAGACAGGTGATCAGCTGATCTGCAAGCTGAATCCCTCTTCCGATCTTGTGAAGAATCAGCTCAGCCATCTGAAAGACCAATGGAATATTCTGAAACAAACAGCTGCCAGCCAATCCAGGGTCCTGGGAGCTTCCAAAAACCTGCAGGAGTTCAACAAAAAAGTGGACAAGCTCGAGACATGGATTAAAGAGAAGGTCAAGTACAGCTATTCAGTCCTAGAGCAACATGAAGTTTGGCCTGTTTTTACCATCTTTTGTATGCAGTATGTCATAGGTATCAAACTCAGGTCCTGGAGGGCTGCTGTCCTGCATGTTTTCCAAGTCTCCCTGTTGCAACACACCTGATTCAAATGAACAGGTTCAATGTCAGGCTTCCGCAGAGCTTGCTGATGATGTGATCATTTGAATCAGGTGTGTTGCAACAGGGAGACTTGGAAAACATGCAGGACAGCGGCCCTCCATTTTGACAACACTAAATTACAAATGACCAACTAGCAACCACAAATATAAGCTACCGGAAATCAAATATTAACTGACAAATTATTCACGAGTGCTCTCATTAGCTTCATTTAATTGTCTATGTCAACATAATTATTCAGTCATGTGCATTCTGTCAGTCATCTATCAATTCCTACTTTGTGATCTGATCGTATCAACCATTCTTCGAATTGGATTGCAAACACAAAAAACAGCAGCTCTGAAAATAGCAGTGGTGACAATAGCTCAAGTGAACAAAATGAATGGCGCACAATAAAACTTAGAAATGAATGTCTTGGCTCCAAACAGCAATAGGTCTGTGAATAATGTAAACAAAATATAACATAAAAAGTAGGAGTCCTCTGCTAATTCCAATCACCTATGCGTGAGATCGGCAGATAGCGATTCCAGTACCGATCATGTGGATGAGCTACACGTTTTTTTAATTACAAATTTCAAACTGACAGTGCAGAAAATGCAAACATGTATATAATGATTCAGTTACTGGTTTTGTCTGTAATGTGCAGTTAAGAAAAAGGGGAGGAGACACTGCACTGCACACAGGTTGGTGTCTAGATTGCTGCGGGTTATCAGTTTTTGTGATCGGCAACGATCACTGATCAATCAGATACTTTTCTAAGCTGTAGGCTCTTTCTGTTTATGTCCTTCCTTGATGGTGGGTGTATTGTGGTATTTCTCTAGTGCCTCTAAAAAAATAGCTGGTGTCCAAACTAATGGAGGCTATAAACTCGTACTTTTATGTGTGCCAACAGGAAGAGGAGCAGTCTCTTGTTAATGTCCTGGTTGCAAACGCTGACAAACTGCAGCTAACCAGAAGAATTTTAGATTTGAAACAGGTGAGAGTTAGCAATAATTGAGAACAGTGAAATGTATATGTAAACAGTGGCACGGTAGTCGACTGGTTAGCACTTCGGCCTCACAGTGCAGAGGTGCAGGGTTCGATTCCGGCTCTGTGTGTGTGAAAGAGAGCGCAGATGGTTGTTCGTCTATGTGTGCTCCGCAATTGGCTGGCAACCAATTCAGGGTGTACCCGTCTACTGCCCGATGACAACTGGAATCGGCTCCAGCACACCCGCGGCCCTTGTGAGGATAAGTGGATTAGAAAATGGATGGCTGGATATATAAACAAAGCATTAACAAACTAACATTCCACATCAAAGTTAATTGTAAATTTTAATAAAAAAAGGTTAAACAATTTACAGTACGTTTTGGGTATTTTCTGGTGCTTATCCTTATTATTTCACTTCAGGCAAACTTTCCGAGCCATCAATAGTCCAAGGTGCAAAATGAACTTTTATACCATTCTGACTGTATTATATACTTGTTTTGTTTTGCTTCTTTACTGTAGGATGAGCAGCTATACAGAACTCTGCATGAAGAGATCAATCACATGGCTCTAAAACTGGAGAAACAAGGGAAATCAGATAGTAAAAGCATCTCAAGCAGGAGAAAAAATATCAATAAAATGTGAGTGTCCCTCAGGATGAACCAGTCTACTAATGGAGTAATAACTACATGTTAACATTTTTATTGTGTTTCTTGGGTCGTGTACAGGTGGTTGAAGGTGCAGTCTCATCTGAAAAAACACCAAGACAATCTTCAACTTGCACTGGAAGTGTCTTCATTTTACCAGCAGGCTGACAACATATTATTTGCTATTAATAACATGGTATTCAAATTTATTGCCCTTATTTTTTCACTGTCCAACACATGGAATAACATCATTGGAACATCTGCTTTCATCTCAGATGAAAAGCATGTCTGCCTCAAAACAGCCAGGCCTCCTCGGGGAGAGAGAAATCCGTGACATCGCCAGTCAAATCATGGTAAGAATGATTTTTTTCCCCAAAATAAAACTGTATTTCTAGACCTGAAAGTGTTTTGCAGACACCCTCTCGACCTAACATGTATATGTGTGCTAGATGTCAGATGTGAGTATGTCCCAGCTGTCAAATCTCCACCCTGTCGTGGCTGCCGGTGTAAAACAGAAACAGAGTGAGGTCAAGGACTGCTGGGTTTCTCTTCAGCGGGTTTTCAGGTAAGTTAGCCGGTCAAGATAAGAAAACTGTGGAAGTCCCGTGAACACAGGTGTCGCTGTGTTTGTCTGTTGCCGGTAAAGGCAAATATAGGTATGGGTACATTTTAAGGAGTTACCAGTCTCAATGGCTGGGGAACCATCAGTGGGCACAGAATTTGTTTAAATCAGTATTATGCCCCCCCCCCCCCTTAAAATAGAGCTAATTTCAAGGTAGACATTGATGTAACAAGTTCGATGCGTTATATCCAGAATGCCAAATTAGTAGGAAGGCCTGAATATAATCAGAACAAGGTTATGACTTCTACAGTCACCACATCTTAGCCTGAGAGAACACCCATGGAGATTTTGGAGCAACATTAGACACTGCTCTCCACCACCATCATCAACACGGCAAAGGAGGAAATATCTCTGGGAAGAATCATGCTCAACCCTGCCCAACCATGAAAACTCTTTCAGGCTTACAGAATGTCCTACTGGGGGACTATCTTCAGTTCCCGAAATGACGTAACCGCTGTCGTTTAAGCTGTGTGCCTCAGCTATTTAAATCCAAAAGACACAAACACTGGCAGAACATTCACAACCATAATTGGACTTTATTGTAGACTTCGAAAGCCCTGCTGTCAGCACCAGAGCAATCTCTTGCTCCGCTTGTCCTGCAGGAGTGACCGGACAGACCTCCCTCTCATGGGCTCAACATTCACCAGGGAAGACGCTGACCCCTTGACACCGACCCTAGAGCTCCCATGCAACATGGGAACAGAGGCTCAAACGACCAAGGGAAAGCAGGGTGCAGAATGGCAATTTCATCCTGAGGACAACATGGTAAGCAGTGAAGGTATTAAGTTCTGTTAGCTTGACCACACTGTGGCTCTTAGCTAGTAGGGGAAATATGTCATCAGTGCCAGCAGCATCTGTGGCCACCGCAAAGAAAGTGTCAGACGGTTGGGAAAACGCCTTACTTCTAGTTTGGGAAGCCTCTTCCTGTATCTGGGGTTAGATGTAAGCACTGATTCCCGATTGACACCCAGCAAGCATGTTTTCATTTCCACTTGTCAGTAATACACTGCAGTACATTGCCAGATTTCCCAGTTGTAAGATGGTCCCCAAATAAATGATTTTATACCACACCTTCCTGAAATACTACGGTTATCCCTTTGTAGCAACCAAAAGAAGACCAGTCTTAATAATTTCATACGGTTCCACGCAAAATGTCAAACTCTGACTGTCCAACCATGCTGAAGGCAGGGCCAGAGAAAACACACTTTTACGCTCACCTCAAAGTCAAGTGACATAGCCTTTCACTTTATGACAGAATAATATCCTGACTCAACCTCCTGAACAAAGTACAGCCATTGGTGTGTTACTAGATGGTGGGTCAATCCATGATGACTGGATCATGATCTGAAATTATATTCTGGCAGCCATGTAAGAAATTATCATTATTTACATATTTATTATAATTCAAAACGATAGGCGCGTTCAGAACTATGTGTACTACTCTGAGAATGGGTGTGTTAAAGAAGGCACGCTCCACTCTCGTGACTTTTAGGACGCAGCCAGCACTGCCGCCCCGTGTCACCGGTTGGGGCGCTATATAAAAGACTCACCCTGTCCCTCCCAAACAGACACAGGGTACAGCTACTGCACAAACAACGAAAACGATAAGAAAATTGAGAATAATGATTGGCTCTTTCCATTCTAGTTATTTTTCCCTGCTCTTGTTCCCAGCCTTTGACAGGCCCATTGTAAATGACAAGGGCTATTGGGCATAATGGGCTGGTAATAATGGTTTTCTTCTCATCCTGAGCCGTCACAGCTGTGAGTGTTGACTGCATTGAACTGAACCTTGTTGCTCATCATCAGCTGCAGCTTCACTCGCTACTCTTTATAGTGCAATTAATAAGACCATTTAACCAAAACCCAAAAGACCAAATGGCAGCCAAGACAAAGCCAGTCACAAATACCAACAGTTGAAGTCATTTGTCACTTACTTTGTAGCGTTTTACCTCAAGGCGCTTGTGTGTGCATAAGCGATTGCAGATGAGCTGGTTTGTGTGTGACAGCAGACAGACCTTGGTGGTGTGTGTAAATACTGTTGATAATGTGCGTTGTTTACAACTATGTCCAATTAGTAAATAGTATTTTTGTTGCCTGTGTGTTCATCGTCATCTGTATGCCGGTGATTGTGACTCACAAATAGCGGATTCAGTGTAGATGCCAGTAGTACGGTCTCTTTATTGCTGGAGGTAAACACGAGCATCATTTGTTTCTATGGCTAAGTGTAGCCAGATGCTAGGCCTGAAGACCAGATGGACTCAGTGCTAAGTGATAGTTTTTGGCTGACATCACTTCTTAGGAAGACACTCAAGAGGGGATCAGTCAGAAACAGATGAGGTTCAACACTACTGTGGGATCAGTGTCTTGCGAAAAGAGATGGTTGGATGAGGCCTGAAAAGCAGATTACCACATGAAAAGATTTACTTGCACGATCTGACATCATCTCATTCATAATCTTTGGATGTTGGGCACACTTCACGGGTTGTTTATATTACAAAGGAGGTAGAACAGAAGCAAATGTGTAAGGGAATAGATGTCGACTCCATTCATCACGCTTGTATTGGGATGTGGGATTTAAATCAGGGGTTACATTTGTGACCGTTTTGGATGTCCATCTTGTTCTCTATTTGTTGACTGAAAACAGTTACGGTTCACTTTTTTGTGGTAGTGGGATTCATGTGAGAAATATTTTTCTGTTTATCCTTGGTCTTGTCATGTTTATTTTCGAGGAGTGCGTCATTCATAAAACATTTGGCAAGCGTCTAAATATTCCTGCTTCCAGCTATGGTGCTAATATGTTCTATCTTGCTTTTGATCATTTATTTTTTCACCAGAGTACATCTGAATGTTGTGGGAGTACTAAGCAAAGCCAAGCAGCGCAAAGTGTGAACCACATCTCTTCACCCATGGGAGGTGGGCCTGATGATGTCATCATCAGTCATCAGTCCAGGAGGGAAAGGTAATTTCAGCGGACCTTCACTCCCTCTCTCTTATGTAATGTGAGGTATTTATGTAAGTCATTATATGAGTTGCATGTCTTTCCAGGGGTAAGCTTAGAGGTGAGCCCAAGCCTGCCACTGCCCCGAGAGCCCACCCACGGCTTCATATTCAACTCCAGAAGTTCACTGTGTCAGCTGACAAGGTACACTGACCTCTGCAAGCGACACCAAAAATTACTTTTTAAAGCTCAAGTCTTTTTATTTTTTAATCCGCTACATTTCATTGAAGTAATCGTTCAAAGTCTGCACGACATTTGTGCACGCTGTAACAGACATGAGGTCATGTTTCATAATGAGCAGAACTTCAAGTGTTCACTTGAAATGCTCCAGTGTAGCAGCAAATGTCAAGGCTCATTTGTACTCATACAAAGTAGTTTTGTGAGGTCAGGAGTAGAAACACACCTCATTTTGAGTACAGTAGCTGTGTTGCTTGTTGCTTAGCCAAATTACAGTGTTCTTTTTCTGTGAACACCTATTCTTATAAGCTAACTTTCCATGTTTTTTTTAGACTCTGTCCTGGCTGAAGGAAAATGTTTCCATGGCCACACAAGTGTGCTCAATAGCCACTTTCGAAGGAATCGAGGCAGCCAGGGGTTGCCAGCACGCAGTGCAACAAGAAATCCTCACCAACAAAGACCGGATAGAGGTGGTCAAAAAAGTAAGCGAGAGTTTCTTCTCGAATGACTTTGTGTAACGGATACAATGAGCTAATTTGCATTAACTGATGGTATACATTCAAGTTATCTGAATGACCCATTTTCAGGAGGGACACAGTTTGGTCCGCGCTGAGCACCCAGGCAGCATCAAGATAGAGCAGTTCCTCAGCCAGCTGGAGATGCTTTGGGAAGAGCTGCAGAGGAGGCACCAGAGAAATGCTGTCTTCCTGCAGGCCTCAGAAGACTTGAGCGTGAGGGTAACATTCATCGCATAACCTGCACGCTCAGACATTATTTTCTTGACCTGAATGGAGTTATGCTAGATGATTACTTCCGTTTTCGCTTTGAAAGAAACTGAACGTCCATAGTGTGAGCTGATTATTTAAGAGTCTGAAGATCACTTAGTATGATTTACATTGTTATTACGTGAATATGAGTTTGTTATATTATAAGGGGCACATTTTTATTGCTCATACTGACCAAAGTTACTCGCAATGAAAAGAACCCCTCTCACAAACTATGACGTTCTGCTTCTTTGCTATAAAGGTTTTTAAAGTACAACAGGCACTTGGAAGCCTGGAGTCTTGGCTGGAGTCTGTGGCGCTTTCCATGAAGGAGTCCTCGCTCGCCCGTGAGCCTGAAACAACGTCAGTTGCAGAGCAAGAGAACTGTCGGCTCGGGAAAGAAATAGCCATTCGTTCCGAGGAGCTTGGTGCTCTCAGACAAGAGGTGGAGCGCCTACAGGGCCACAGTCATCCACACGCACGTGGCTTGCCATCACGTATGGAAGAGGTGAACACAAAGTAAGATGGAGTGTCCTTTCTTTGAGATCTCATTCAATTCAAACGGTGAAGTTGTGCGCATGACTTAACGCGCCCCTGGGGCGGTCGGACTAAACGTTTTCAGTGTTTCCACAATGTTATGCTTGCCAGTTCTAATTTCAATATTTCATTTATTTTGAAGTTATTATTAGGACAATCAAGAAAACGTATTATACCCACATATTTTTTTCGCGATGTGTTCACCCGTTGAAGCTTTGGCCTCGGTCATTTCTGAATCATAAAGCACATGATGTCTGATCCTTCGTTATGACATCTACTTCCCTACCACACACTGAATGTCAGACTCACTCTTTCCATGCTTCTCACTTTGGTTGACTTATACCATGAAAGGATGTTGCCATGGGCACTGAGTACAATTTGGGATTCAGCTGTATTATTAGATGTACCTATACTCATCAAAAAAAGACTGCAAAGAACACCAAACTGACTAAAGAAAACAAAGAGTGGTAAAGGTTTCCATTTAGGTCATTCAGAGTAGGTAATGAGCACGGCCTGGAATAGGCACGTCAAGAAAGCTCTCACTAACCCACAATTGGGCTGGTGTCATTTATTAACCCTGAACGAAAGCAACTTCAAAACTGTTTAATGTGGAAAGATATCATTGTAGTTGTATCATCGGATTGGCGGCCGCATGTTCTGGACACTCGGGTGAAGAGAGGGGCGGAGCTGTCAACTGATCACCACCTGGTGGTGAGTAGGCTCCGATGGTGGGGGAAGATGCCGGTCCGTCCTGGCAGACCCAAACGTATAGTGAGGGTTTGTTGGGAGCGTCTGGCGGAATCCCCTGTCAGAAGGAGTTTCAACTCCCACCTCCGACAGAGCTTTTCCCATGTTCCGGGGGAGGCGGGGGACATTGAGCCCGAGTGGACCGTGTTCCGTGCCTCTATTGTTGAGGCGGCCAATCTGAGTTGTGGCCGTAAGGTGGTTGGTGCCTGTCGTGGCGGCAACCCCCATACTCGCTGGTGGACACCAGCAGTAAGGGATGCCGTCAAGCTGAAGAAGGAGTCCTATCAAGCCTTTATGGCCTGTGGTACCCCAGAGGCAGCTGACAGGTATCGATTGGCCAAGCGGGCCGCGGCTTCGGTGGTCGCCGAGGCAAAAACCCGAGCGTGGGAAGAGTTCGGTGAGGCCATGGAAGCCGACTTCCGGACGGCTTCGAGGAAATTCTGGTCCACCATCCGACGTCTCAGGAGGGGGAAGCAGTGCACCACTAACACTGTGTACAGTGGGGATGGGGCGCTGCTGACTTCGACTCGGGACGTTGTGAACCGGTGGGCAGAGTACTTCGAAGACCTCCTCAACTCCACCAACACGCCTTCCTTGGAGGAAGCAGAGCCCGGGGACTCTGAGGTGGGCTCTCCTATCTCTGTGGTTGAAGTCACCGATGTTGTTAAAAAGCTCCTCGGTGGCAAGGCCCCAGGGGTGGATGAGATCCGCCCGGAGTTCCTCAAGGCTCTGGTTGTTGTGGGGCTGTCCTGGTTGACACGCCTCTGCAACATCGCGTGGTCAACAGGGAGAGTGCCTCTGGATTGGCAGACCGGGGTGGTAGTCCCTCTTTTTAAAAAGGGGGACCGGAGGGTGTGTTCCAACTACAGAGGGATCACACTCCTCAGCCTCCCTGGTAAGGTCTATTCAGGGGTGCTGGAGAGGAGGGTCCGTCAGGAAGTCGAGCCTCAGATTGAGGAGGAGCAGTGTGGTTTTCGTCCCGGCCGTGGAACAGTGGACCAGCTCTACACCCTTAGCAGGGTCCTTGAGGGTATGTGGGAATTCGCCCAACCAGTCTACATGTGTTTTGTGGACTTGGAGAAGGCGTTTGACCGTGTCCCTCGGGGAGTTCTGTGGGGGGTGCTTCGTGGGTATGGGGTACCGAACCCCCTGATACGGGCTGTTCGGTCACTATACCACCGATGTCAGAGTTTGGTTCGCATTGCCGGCAGTAAGTCGGAATCGTTTCCAGTGGAGGTAGGACTCCGCCAAGGCTGCCCTTTGTCACCGATTCTGTTCATAACCTTTATGGACAGAATTTCTAGGCGCAGCCGAAGCGTTGAGGGGGTCCGTTTTGGGGGCCTCAGTATTTCATCCCTGCTTTTTGCAGATGATGTGGTGCTGTTGGCTCCTTCAAACGGGGCTCTCCAACTCTCACTGGAGCGTTTCGCAGCCGAGTGTGAAGCGGTTGGGATGAAAATCAGCACCTCCAAATCTGAAACCATGGTCCTCAGTCGGAAAAGGGTGGAGTGCCCACTCCGGGTCGGGGAGGAGATCTTACCCCAAGTGGAGGAGTTTAAGTATCTTGGGGTCTTGTTCACGAGTGGGGGTAGGAGGGAGCGAGAGATCGACAGGCGGATCGGTGCAGCGTCTGCTGTGATGCGGACGTTGTATCGGTCTGTCGTGGTGAAGAAGGAGCTGAGCCAAAGGGCGAAGCTCTCAATTTACCGGTCGATCTACGTCCCAACCCTCATCTATGGCCACGAGCTATGGGTCGTGACCGAAAGAACGAGATCCCGGATACAAGCGGCCGAAATGAGTTTTCTCCGCAGGGTGTCTGGGCTCTCCCTTAGAGATAAGGTGAGGAGCTCGGTCATCCGGGAGGGGCTCAGAGTCGAGCCGCTTCTCCTCCACATCGAGAGGAGCCAGATGAGGTGGCTTGGGCATCTGATTCGGATGCCTCCTGAGCGCCTCCCTGGTGAGGTGTTCCGGGCATGTCCCACCGGGAGGAGACCCCGAGGAAGACCCAGGACACGCTGGAGAGACTACGTCACCCAGCTGGCCTGGGAACGCCTCGGGATCCCCCGGGGAGAGCTGGAAGAAGTAGCTAGGGAGAGGGAAGTCTGGGCTTCCCTGCTAAAGCTGTTGCCCCCGCGACCCGGCCCCGGATAAGCGGTAGATAATGGATGGATGGATGGATATCATTTCGAATGGTTCCTTTTCACATCTCAAAAGTAAATTCTCGACACATGTGGATATAACCGTACTCTGCTGTAGAAATGTTTATGTGACACATGATTACATCAAAACCTCAATCTTGGAGAGTAAAATAAACTCAGATAATATACGCGGTGTGTACAATATGGTTGCTGAAAGGCGCTCGAGTGCGAACGCCTGTGATGATAAGGTGTGCCTGATTTTCCGGTGTTTCAAATGTTTCCAGGTACCAACGTATTTTAAGTGCCCTGACTCAGCAGAGCTCCAAGCTGCAGGACAAGCACATGCAGACTGAGTCCTTGAAGCAAGTGGAGCTGGACAAGAGTCAGGAGCCTGACAGTACTCCATGCTTAGTTCAGGTGAGACATACCATATATATACAGTGCGTGTGTGTGTGTGTGTGTGTGTGTGTGTGTGTGTGTGTGTGTGTGTGTGTGTGTGTGTGTGTGTGTGTGTGTGTGTGTGTGTGTGTGTATGTATATATATATATATGTATATATATATATATCCCCATCCATTTTCGATTCCGCTTTATCCTCACGAGGGTTACGGGCATGCTGAAGCCTGGCCCAGCTTTCTTCGGGCAGTAGGCGGCGGAACAACCATCTGCGCTCACACTCACACCTAGGGACAATTTCAAGTGTTCCATTAACTGCTTCGCATGTTTTTTCGAATGTGGGAGGAAACCGGACTACCCGGAGAAAACCCACCCATAAAATTCTTCGCCTCACCCCCTCTCGGGTGGTGTCCGTCCCTCATTCAGCTCTGGTCCTCTACCAGAGGCCAGGAAGCTTGAGGGTTCTGCGCAGTATCCTTGCTGTTCCCAGCACTGCACATTTCTGAATGAGGGACGGACACCACCCGAGGGGGGGGTAAGACGAATTTTTATATAAATATGGGTGGGTTTTCTTCGGTATAATATATATATATATATATATATATATATATATATTTTTTTTTTCCTCATCTCACCCTTCGGGTGGTGTCCGTCCCTCATTCAGCTCGGGTCCTCTACCAGAGGCCAGGAAGCTTGAGGGTTCTGCGCAGTATCCTTGCTGTTCCCAGCACTGCACATTTCTGGACTGAGATGTCCGATGTTGTTCCCGGGATCTGTTGCAACCACTCATCTAGTTTGGGGGTCACTGCCCCGAGTGCTCCGACCACCACAGGCACGACTGTCACCTTTACCTTCCAGGCTCTCTCCAGCTCCTCTCTGAGCCCTTGGTATTTCTCGAGTTTCTCATGTTCCTTCTGCCTGATGTTTCCATCACTTGGGACTGCTACATCCACTACAACGGCTTTCCTCTGCCCTTTATCTATGATCACGATATCTGGTTGGTTCGCCATTACCATCTTGTCAGTCTGGATCTGGAAGTCCCACAGGATTTTCGCTCTGTCATTCTCCACCACCTTCGGAGGTGTTTCCCATTTTGACCTTGGGGTTTCCAGTCCATACTCCGCACAGATGTTTCGGTAGACTATGCCAGCCACCTGGTTATGGCGTTCCATGTAGGCTTTCCCTGCCAGCATCTTACACCCTGCAGTTATGTGTTGGATCGTCTCATATATATATATATATATATATATATATATATATATATATATATATATATATATAATATATATATATATATATATATATATATATATATATATATATATATATATATACATACACACGTATATATATTTGTCTAACTGTTAACGCTTTGAGTATGACAAGCTCTTTTTGGACGGTTTAAAGAATATTTTACGGCACACTTAAAACCAACACTTAAAGTAAATACATACCTCATGGGTGTGGGAAAGTTTCTTTTATGAAGTACATAAAGTATAATAGATATTTGTGTATAGCCTCTCCACAGTAAGAGCTCATCAAATCCTGACTTGCTGGGACTTCAAAGTAGTGGTGAGGGTGAGCTAAGCAGGGGGAGCTCTGTGGAGGAACTGAGAGAAGCTGCGGGGATGCCGAATGACACCGTGAGGGAAAGAATACCATCGCAACGTCACGAGGAGTCCATACAGGAGCTATTGAGCAAGGTGAGAAAGGAAAACGATAAGTAGAGAAACCCATGGGTTATTAGGTACAAAGTATTTCTGTCGCAACAGCTGGGCAAATAAATATAGCAGCATCTGGTTTAATTTGTGTGCTATGGATTTAAAAGGCCACAAATGAGCATCTTGCGGCGTTTTCTTTTCAGTAATGTGATTTATGCAGTTCGCGTCAGGATAGCACATAAACATGCCTTAGGAGACGCCACGTCACCTCCTAACATTTGCAATGTTTATCTCACTGAAGAATAATGAGTTTCATCAAGTTCTCATGATGTTTTATGTGCAACCCTAGCAAGCCAGACTGTCTGTGTGCTTGGAGGAGTGTCTCTGCTGCTGCAATGACCTTAACCTGGATGTCCTTGAGAAGGAGACAGATATGGCAGTCCAGTGTGAGCCAGATCACTGTGACTTGGAGACTCTGCAGGAGAGGACCACCCAGCTCGAGGTGACAAGAATATTGTAACTATGTGATGTTCCAAATTCAGAATTGCACCAAAGCTAATATTTGAACAGACCTAATTTGATGGATGGAATTGTCTTTTTTCTGCCAGATTGTGTCCCTTCTTAAAAAGGGCCATCTAAACTCACTATTAAGCTGTCTGTAGGTGTTTGTGTGTGTGGGTGTGTCACATCCGAAGGGTACAGGATGAAAAGTGCGCTTTCACACCAAATATCTGTGGGAGTCATGTGCGCACACGCACGCAAAGCTCTCTGGACCTGATAACATTGTAGCAGAAATGACCTCATCCCACAAACTGAAATAAATGTACCGTCAGCAGACAGGAATCCTATCTCACTGTTCTTGAGGCTCACTGTTGCAGACGGACGCAATAAAGTATTGCTCCCAGAGAACCTTTAACGCGAATAATTACTGCCTTGTCAAAAGGAAGAAAAAGGTGGATCCGATGGCTACTTCGCTATTGCGTGATCACACATATGTGGACCATATGTTTTTCTGCGGTAGACTACATACAAAGCTACGGCGATGAAGTCATGGGCAACGTTACAACTAGTACATGCTTACACAACAGTGCCAAAAATGATGCTGAAATCATCTTTTATTGTGATTCTGCGATCTTCACAGACTGACTATGAGGTTCTCACTGATGAAGTGAAGGAGATGGAGAGCCAGGCTTGTCGTTTGAAGGAGCTCTGCCCAGAGAGCGTACTGGTACTTGGGACAAAGATTCGGGCAATACTGAAGGTCTGGATGGAGCTGGGGAAAAGAGTGATGGAGCTCAAATCACGTCTGCAAGAATTCCTGCATCTCCAAGACTTCTTCAGGAGCTACCTTTCAATGATGTAAGAAAACTGGACGGATATGCCAGGTTTTAGGGACAGATGTTCTTGCCATCTTTACGTTTATGTGAACATCTTTAAAAAGTAAAGAACAAAGTTCTTGTGCTTGAAAAGTAATGTGTTCAAGAAGTTGCCACACATATCCTGCAAGTTAGACATCCTCACTTATGTCCCTTTAGGGTGGAGATCTGGTTATTCTCATATTTTATGAATTACTTTTTCTCACAACTCTGTTCCTTGTCTCTTCCAACACCTCTTACCTTTCCCCCACTTGCTTGGATAGCTCATGGACAGAAGACACTCGGTCATGCATCTTCTCAGAAGCCTTGCATCTGAGATCAGATGGACAGAGCCTAGTGTCCACAGAGCTTGATGTACAAATTGAGCAGAAGTTTGAGGAGTTTGATGAGCTGGCGGCATCTGGGAGATATATTTTAGACAAAGAACACCATCTCACTCAGATGGTGAGCTGGGTTGTGTGTGTGTGTGTGTGCGCACCGGTATATATATATATATATATATATATATATATATATATATATATATATATATATATATATATATATAATTTTAATACTGACATCTTAATAATGGGTTTCAGGTAGGAGAGCGCTTGGAAGAACTACGCAGTATGCTTGGGTGGATTTCTGTGCACTGGAGAGCAAAGAAACAAGAGTGGATTCTCACGAAAAGGACGCAGGAGTCCTCAATCGATAACATTTACTCCGAGGCCACATTGTACTCTCCTTCAGAGGTAGATTTGAACAAGTCGCCTGAAATGACAAACATTTTCAACCAAGCTTGTTCAAGAAATACATCTTCGTAGCACACGCGGTGTTAAACAAATATTTCCTAATACTTCTTTCTATGGCTTTTTTAATAGACTACAGAATCCTATGAGTACTGTCAGTCTCTGAATCTCATCTCAGAAGGAAGAAAACCCAAGGCTGGAGGAGACAGCCAGAACCCGGAACAGTTTCATGGACATGCTCAGCAGCCAGAGGAGAAGCAGTTAGAGGATGGCTACGAGGTGATGAAAAGTATCACACAATGGGACGGTGAGGCCCCCCGATCAGAGTCTCCCACACAATCACTCATGGTCATTCGGGAGCCCAGCAGTTCCTCTGTAGGGGGCATGGTCAACCTCATCCTCCGCTTTGGTAACGCAGGGAACAGCCATTTTCAGATGGTGGACCAATCTGTTTCGAATGATGAGGTTGTTGAGGAGACTTCTGAGCCTCTCCACAGGGTGAGCACACATACTTGATGTTTTTGCTTAACTCACCAAATGGCTCAACACTGATATGTTGGTCCGCAACTGCATCCACAGGATCTCTTTCTTTGAATATCTACTGTTGGTTCATTTCTCATTCTGCTTTGGCTTTTTCGTTCTGTCTTTTTTCCCCCACTTTCTCCTTTAGCCGACTCAGCCAGCCTGTAAAAACTTTTGGAAGCGCTGCCAGGGGCTTTTGGAAAATGCTTTGGGTAGTTTGAAGCGAAAGAAAAAGATTTATCGGCAGAGTGCAAATGAGGTAAATTGCAGGGTGTGAATTGACAACGCATGCTGCGCTTTCAAGTGTGCTGGAACTGCATGCTGTGTGTAGTTATTTACTATGGCCAAACCGTAGAAGGTGTCGTTGGTCCTGCAACTTGCTTCCCTGTCTTGTGATCCATTTTCCAAGCCGAGAGCTGCGAGGAAATATTTGAAGTCCAAAAACCTGAATGCTGACAACGCATTATTATTTTACTCACACCACTGCTACCTTGTGTCAGTTACAAAGTGTGAAAATATAATTTAATGTTAATACTCAGAATTTTCCACTCACAGAAGTCCTAAATGCAAACAAGGACCCAATAAATTCTGCTTTTATGATGCACATTAACTGGAGTGCTATTTTAGCAGAGGACAATAGAGGTGTGTTACTTTTACCATCTAACCATGTACTAGGTGGTATAACTTCGGATTTTATTGAGGTCATCAATGTGAGCTGGCTGACGGATCGTTCGCTGTCATGTCAACATATTTTTAGCCGAGGAAAAAAAATCCTCTCACTCAGTCTGCTTATTGTCGCCCACCGTATAACATATTACAGTTGTATGCCCCAGACAGCAGCATTGAATACACAGTTAGGTCAACAACAAAAATAACACTTATTTGTCTTTATTCTGATGGACACTATTTCACCAACATATTTCTTGTCACTATAATGTGAAATAAACACCGATGGTGTCGTGCTGACAGAGTCGGGAAACTTTGCTGGAGTTTGGTACAGGACCTCTTTATAAATGGTTTTCACTTTCACACTTTATTGCTTTTGCCCTCTTTCCCAGACTTAACTACAGGATTCAAAGTAGGTTACTTTCATGTCAGGCTCCATTTTTAGTTGTTTTTTTTCTCCACATTTGCAGATGTCCCTAACACTGTGTTTGTCACTCTGGGACAGTCAGTTTTGATTTACAGTACATCAGTAATTATCAATGGTTTTCTTGGTGTGATTGCACCTTAGTCTTCCAAAAGATACTATTTCAGGAATTTGGAAAAGAAGGATAACGGTTACAAATGGTATATGTACCAGAAAACCCCATTACATTTTTAGTAAAACAGTACAACCAAAGGCTTTTGGAAGGGATCTGTTACCAAATTACCAAGAAGGGATGACAGACTTTCAAAGTCGAAAAGGGAAACAATATGGGACTATTTTGACTGTATCCGACAAATGCTTAATTACTGTCATCTTATTCTATTACCCTTTCACTTTTTTCCTTCCTTTCACCTAGTTATTTTCATGGTAATCTGAAGTTTTTATGTTCCTATGCCGTCATTCATCCTTAGCACATGAAACGGATCATGTTCTTTGCTGTCTGCAAAATGACACCACATACATCTCGGGGAATAAAAAGCATTAAGTCAAGCATTTTGAGATTCTGAGGGGGGAAAACAACTCACATATGGCTCTCTCCCTCTCTCCCTAGGTGAGTACTTACTTACATGTCAAGAATAACAACTCAGCTGTGGCCCCAGTGTATGAGAGCATCACTCTCCCGCCCCAGAAGAACCGGTTGACATCTTCAACCTCCCTTACTTCCTCCTCATCCTCCTCTTCACCACCCTCGACAGTGCAAGCACCTCAGACTAGCATATCCTTCCACCCTTTGAATGTCAACAGCTCCATATTCTGCAGCCTCAAGAGAATGGGCAAGAAAAGAAAGAGAAAGAGAGACACTCGCAGGCATACCATTCAAAAAGTCATGGGGGTGGACGAGGAAACAGATGAGCCTCTTTACGCCTGTGAGACAGTCACTTATGACACTCATACCTGGCCACTCAAAGATGGTCGAAGGAAGAAAGGTTCGCCACAGTGCGGAGATGAAATCGACGGTATGTCTGACATAAAGAATCCCCTACTGAGAGACATTGAGTTAGAATGCACTGGTGAGGACACTATTACTCCATACGCTGTTTCAGAGGGACGGGCCACCTCCAACCAAGGGACAGGCCGGTGCAAATTTCTTTCCTTGGGCTCCGTGTTAAGCTTTGACTTACCAAAGGACATGACTCTCATCCCCAGCATTCAGGAAATCATAACAATAGCTCCTCCGGAATCCAATAAGGCCATCGGAACTGATCCAGACCCCGACTTCCAACGGCACACAGCAATGAGTTCATTCAAACAAACTCGACCCTCGCTGGACAACACAGTTAACAGAGCGGAAGTCAGCTCTCAGATACAGACGTCTACAGTTGCTGCCAAAGGTTTGGCTGATAATGACGCCATTCTCAACACAAGTCCTCCGCTGGCAAAAGACGGGGATCAGATGGCTCCTTGTAATGGTTTGTCCAAAAGTCAGTTCAACGTGCAGGATGATGCAGAGCAGGAGTGGGACGAAATATCATCAGTACTCAAAACTGGAAATGATTACACCTGCAAGCTTTCCCAACCGATTTATGTGAATCAAGCCACTGTGGCCATTCACTCCGCAGCTCATAAACACAAGTGCCCAAATGTTCGTACACTTATTCGGGACCTCAATGGACACAAGTACCATAAAAGTGCAATACATGCACATGATGAGAACACAGGACAGTGTCTGCACCAAGCTTCTCACATGTTTGTCAATCTCAAGTCAACTGTGAAAGTTCGACAAGACTCTGTGGACTCGGGCATCTCCAGCTCCAGCAGCATCAAACTATATCCTGAGGGGTCATGTGCAGATAATCCCCAGGTTACTGGGATGGTGGGAAAGCTCATGTCCCTTCAAGTGGGACGTATTGACTCCATGAAGACGACAGAAAATGTGGGCTCATCAAAACACAGCGAAGACCCACAACAAGAACCTGTCCACCTGGACCGTCAGCAGTTTGAGGAGGAGGAAGAAGAGCTGGAGGGCATCTGGAAGCAAACTACCAACTTCAGGCAGAGTATCTGTTCAGACATCATGTATCAGCCGAACCAAGAGGAGTCCATCTCATTGGATCAACCGAGTAAGGCCATTCCCAGCTCATCCCCCAGCCAAGTTCGAAACCTGGCGACAGCCTCGGAACCCAACCTCCTCGTGGCCGACTTCAGGCTGCCATGGAACAACCAGAGCCTCCTGTGTGGTGACAAGGAGCCGCTACAGATCGTCAAAGACAGAAGGTCCTGGGCAGCCTTTCCAAACAGGGACCAAATTGGCAAGACCTTTGTGGCTGTGAATGAAACAGCCGCAGATCAGTTGAAACTGCCAAATGTTGTTGACAATCAGAAATATATCTACCGATACAAAGATGGGGAAGAGGAGGAAGAGTCGAAAGGTGGTGAGGAGATGGGCAAACGCACAACTAGTTCAAAGGTGAGGTCATTAATTGATTAACTGCCAGCACAGGAGACTGCCCTAAATTGTAGAGCCAATTCATCTCACTGCCGAGAATGTGACTTTTTGTTTTATTTTGCCTCACTCGCCCACATTTTCCCAGCGTGAAAGCCAAAACCAATGTGAAAAAAAAGAACAAAAACAAACTTGTTTTCTTTTGCACGACCAAGTAAATCAGCTCCCAAATTTAATAGTTGCTCTTTGGCCGATACAGCACTACTCCTTCAATGTTGGTTGCAATTAGCATGAAAGCTTTTCCAAAATACTGACCGCCACAACTTTCTTTGTCCGCTACGTAATCACCAACCACTTTAAGTAGGAGTACTTTCTACTTTTTCAATCTCTTATTTAAGTACAGTGCAGTGACAAAGGATTTGATGCATTCTCAACTTATTTTTTTCATTGTTTCCCCACTTTAATGTCTAAGACAGGGGTGTCCAAAGTCGGTCCTCAAGGGCCGCTGTCCTGCCTATTTTCTAGCTCTCCCAGGAGCAACACACCTGATTCAAATCATCATGATCGTTCTAATGCTGCTTCAGAGCTGGCTGATGAGCTGATCATCGGAATCAGGTGTGTTGCAGGTGGGAGAGCTGGAAAACAGGCAGGACAGTGGCCCTCCAGGCCTGGAGCTGGACATGCCTGGTCTAAGATCATCAAATATAGATATCAGACAAAGATGACCCGAGGACACATTAAGTACGATTTTTAAATGGTGAAAAAGTTATTGCTCCTCCAAGTCCATGCTAAATCATGATTATACTGTGGCTAATCACATTGTTCAGTTCATTTGCACTGACCACCACAAAGCCTGATTACCCTAAGACTCATCCAGTAGCTCACAAAGGACCAAAAAATGCATTATACAATGCAATTTAATACTGATCATCATAGAATAATTGCCATTTCAGTTAAAGTTTAACAGCACACCTTGTTTCAAGAAAGAAAAAGTGAAGACTTTACATTGTCCATAGGGGGATGTTATGGCTGTTCTTGTGTTAAAAAAAGTTGCACAGTCAAATCTTTCAAAACAAAAGAAAATCAAATAAAATCTTCTTCTCAACAGGGCCAATCAAATGGCTTCTGTTACCGAGGAAATGATGTTCAAAACCTGGACACCATGGATATGCAGGACGAGTCAACAGCCACAAGAGGGCGCTGCGGTACCCTAGTGAGCTTGAAAGCATCGTTTGCATCAGCAATAGGGCTGTTTTAATTGAGAGCAGGGATGAACCTGAATCATTTTATCACCCCTTTTTAGAATGAAAATCCGGAGATGCAAACGATGGAGGGGACTCTCGAAAGGAAGCAAAAATGTCAACTTGGAGGAAAGAAAGTAAGAAAGCTTCTATTTGTTCAAGTGAGCATGGTCAGCAAGTGTCAAGTCCCCCGTCAGCAGTGCGCTCATATCTTATTTTCACAGGCTGCCTCCAGAGGCTGGAACTCGTACCATACTGTTTTATATCGACACACCTTATGCTTCTATCAGCATAAGAAGGAAACACTAAGAGTAAGTACAGTAGCCATGAATAATTACAGCAGACGGTAATAAGCGGTCAGTGGTGGTCAGCCTTTGATGCCTTACAGACCTCCACATGTGGCTTGCCGCTGAACCTCACTGGAGCTGAATGTTCACTTGCACCAGAGTACACCAAGAAACCAAACTGCTTCCGTTTGAGGTAAGAACGGAAAGTATCATGCGTTAGTTACAATGGTTGACGATTGCAGAGTTAATCAAGGAGGTAAGCTGTGCGCACGTAGTGGATAATTGAGTTGATCTGGAACCTTTATTTTGTGGCCTTCAGGCTGCGTGATGGCTCAGAATATCTCTTCAATGCCTCCTCACGCTTTTTGATGAATAAATGGATGAACAAAATACAAGTCAACACAGGTAAATAAATAAATAGATGTTAACATGACTGTTTGTGAGGTGGCAATGTCATTTCAGTCTTTGTCTTAAAAGGTGGAAGTCAGTCTGCGTCTTCGCTATCAAGCAACCCAGTAGATCGAGACATCCCCATTTCCTTGTAAGAAATTATCCTGTCCAACCTAACACCGCTGCTTCTTCAACTAATAGTCTATAATGGAAAGAAAACATCTGTCCCTCCCAACAGAAGCCCCCCTCTGTGCTCAGGCTGCTACGGTCTGGCCAAATGCTACTGCTCCTCCCAGCATGATCTCACCTCCACGTTTCCCAGATGGAAACCCCCGAACCGACCCAAAGACATGGTTGTCCTCTCCAGAGAGTTCATACGCATGCCAAAGAGTCACCGAAGATGTTTGGGGGAACATTCGACCATTTCATCCACACACGGACACTCCTGCAGTAAGCCCCTCTGTCCTTCTACATGCTAAACACTCAACTCCAAAAGTATAGGAACAGGGATTCATCTATTTTTGCAATCGACTGAATGCTAAATGCTACATATGAGACCAGAGGTCAGAATTTCAGCTTTCAGTTTCAGGTATTTCAATCTGGATCTGCTCGACAACTTCGAAGATGGCATTATGTAAAATGAAACACTCCACTTTTAGTGGAGCAAAATTATTGGGACAGAAATAAAGCAAAAATAAAGGAATTGGCATCACTCTCATCGGATTTTAGTCATCATGTAGTTTTGTTCCTGCATTGTGCTTCGTTCTTTTTAATATTATGAGCCTCAAGTTAGCTAATCATAAACACCTCCCTTTTAGTCTGATGTAGTGATGTTCTACCCCAAGGAAGGCTCTAACCACAGCATTTCTCTGACAGCGTCAGTCAAAGTCAGCATTTTGAAATCCTTGAGTGGGTGGTACCAAGCGCTCCAAAAATGTGCTTCATTTTGTCTTTTTTTTATGTAAGTAACGTTGAACACAAGCATATTCCTTATCATTTAACACAGCTAGTAATTTAAAGGACATTTAAATGGATAATCCTTCTTTTGTTGTGGTTTAGATGGCTATAATAGGTCTAGTCACTGCAGATATGTAGTTCTACAGTAGGGGGAGCCCAAATATTGTTTTACTGCTGGTTCAGTGGTTCTCCAATTGAACCACTTAAAGGGCTTGGTGACGAGTTTTAACACCGGCCATGTCGTAATACTGTATTAGAATCATTTTTATTTTTAGAATTGTGATTGTTGGGATTGTTACGGAAAAGCGCAGATGCAAAAGTATATCTTTATAAGTAAATGTATAAGTATACTGTATATTCGATACATTGATTATTATTAAAAATTAATACAATTTTTATTAATCATTCTTTTATTAATCACATCTTCGTATAAGATGCACAACGACGAATTTATCAGTATGGTTACCGAATTGGATATTACGTATTTTGATATATAGTGCGCTGTAGATGCTGGGGGAGGGACTACTGCACATTTGCTTCTTCTCTGACTTTACTGTTATTTGCTGCATGTTCTTCCACAGAAGAACAAGATGATGTTGATAATGATGACTGTAAGCAGATGATGACTCACAGACATCAGGGAGGAAGCGGAGACAGCACCTCTTCCCTCCATTCATCCCCCCCACGCAGCAATCAGGACTGGCTGAGCAGCAAGTGTCGCTCCCACTCCTTCACTTCTGGTTAGTTTTCGCCTATTAACCTCAATGACCCTGATAAGGCGTCGTCTGCGCCTTTCTTGACGACTGCGTTCTGTGTGGTCTCCTAGCAACCTATCAGAAGATCAAGCCGACGCAGCAGACCTGCAGAGGCCCGGAGAAAGGGTCTAACTATAGTGTGACGCTAGTGCTGGGAGACAAGTCATTGGACAGAAAGATCGGTGGCGCTTCGGTAGCGGTGGCTGGATGGCAGCAGGACAATTGCCCTCCGATGAGTTACACCGGCCTGGCTCGGTCTCGCAACAAATCCATCTTTAAAAAGCTCTGTGGCAAAATCGACCTGTGACTTTTCACCAGGGTGGCCCTCGTGTGCAGTGCACATGGTTTTTATTTTTTTTTATTTTTTAATGAGTATTATCTACTACTGACTATATTTATATCCAGAGTTGCTACCGCGGTTTTATTTGAATGTGTGAGATTGTATTTGTGTGTGTGTATTATTTTAATTTTACGATGTAGTTAGAGTGTATGTTACATTTGTGTTGTTTGTATGGGACAGCACGGTAAATAGTGGAGTTTGCATGTTATTTCTGTGCTTCTGTGGGTTTTCTGCAGGTACTCCGGCTTCCTCCCACAAAAAACAAAACAAAACATGATGTTGGGTTCACTGAATGCTCTAAATCAGGGTTACCAACATGGTAACACATAGCCAGCCCCCGAGGACCCCATGAGTGGCTTCTATGGGCCTGTTCCAAAAATTGCTCACTTGGGTCATTGTGATTTCCTAGGAAGGGTGTAGAAGTGATCATTTCAAAACGAACACATTTGAGATTCGTACAGTAGAAATAAACCTTTGCATATTGCAGATCATTTTTGTGAGAAATCATTAACATGATCAGTGTCCTCATATACATAATAAGCATGAATTATTCATGACATAATGAAAGGCACATTGGGTACATTTGATATTTCAGAAGTCTTTATAAAACTGGCAGCGCTTGACATAAATCAGCACCCAAGATGTACCGGTAACTCAGTTTCACAAAGGATGGTGACCCCTGCTTCAAATGTTCTATTGAGTGTAAGTGTGTTGAAATGTGCTCTATGATTAGCTGGCAACGACTTCAGGGTGTTCTCCACCTCTCACCCAAAATCAGATGGAATTGGCTCCAGCTCTCCTAATGAAGTTTACTGGGAAAGAAAGACGGACAAATAGATGTGTTGCTTGTATTTTATCAGTGTGCGTACATAACAGCTCTGCAGGACGTCCATTTTGAAAGAACATTTGCATACAAGTGATAACACTTAATACACGGAAGTCATTACAGCAGTGCCCACCATAATTGTTTCCCTCCTGTGTGTTTTGCACTAATTAACATTTTTTTTTCATACAATTACACAGTTTGATACTGCTTGTTGTTGGTTTGTCGCAATGAAATTTCATTATAAAACAACTTAATGATAATGATTTGGTGGGTTTCAGTCTGTTGTTATTTTTATTATTATTATGAATATAAGAATTATTCATAATTATTAGTATGCAGAGATATTTATGAATTGTTCAGAAAATCCTCAATCCTTTAACCTCTTCAAGATAACAAACAATTATTTTAGGACAACTGTATCGAGGAATATATTTGGAGATTTGAAGAAAAATCTCTGATATCTCACATCTGGCCTTATGGTGCATAACAGCTGCTCCAAAACATGTTCTCAACAGCTAATACAGATGTTTTGGCCCAACATCTGATTCACCTGTCATTTGCCAAGATTTGGCACTGAGACACGCATTCGCACATGCACACAGCCACTACAGTAACATAGCGGAATGGAGACAGACCGCAAAAGATCCGTATTTGCGGTCCAAATTTGCCAAATTCATCTAGCGAGAGCATCCATCATTGCAAGTCAGTAATCTGTGAACCATTATCAAGTCTCTCACTGTGCTGACTGCAGCATGACTCACAAAATGTAAGGTACATGTGATACAACATGTCCATGCGTCAAATCAATGTACATGACGTGTAAAGAAAAAAAGAAAGGGGAACCAGGCTTTTTTTGCTGAAAAAATGAAAACAGAAGAAGGTATTTGATGGCAGCTTGTTGCATTTTGATGCCTACGGGCATGTCTGCATTAAATTCTTCAAGTCACTGAAAAAAAACATGCCATTCTAATCACAATTAAGCCAATCTGGCACCTTAACAACCACATTCTCTGCAAACCTCAGGGACAAAAGGCCATCGATTGATCGTTTTGCCCTCGATCTTTGTACCCTGACCGTGAACCCTGACCTTTGCGTCATCTGCTGACAACTTCCATTGCTTCAGCCATCGCTGCAAGGGCTTAAGCCCCTTCTCCCTTGCTCACATTATAATGTGCGGTGTGTCACGCCACAGGCGCCACTTGTCGCTGGATTATAGGCTCAGGGGTAAAGTGCGGGATAAATGCGGCATATAATACAACAATCTTCCTTGCATACTTCAGCATCATGACTGATGTCGTTTGCCCTCTTTGAGTGAAGGATAAAATCACTTGTGTTTAGATTAATAGCTGCTTGTTATATTTATATTTTATGAATTACGCGGGACAGGCTGCGCAATTACACACTGCTTTGAACTCAACCTCAAAAGGTGGAGTTGGATTTGAAAGTCAACGCTATCTGCACCCGCTATATGCCAATACCTTTGGTAATGTCTTTGGCCCCGTCTGGTTTCAAATCGAGAGGCTTCATAAAAAGGGGGGTGGGGGGGGTAAGATAAAGAGCTTCTTTAGCCTGGCTCTGACACAATTGGATGATGCCGTCTAATAAAGTTTCCATGGACACACCGCACAACTGTCCAACAATGCCCAGTGTCCTTGTCTGATACACCACTCGCACTCCAACTGTGTTGTTCTTCACATGGTTGCTTGCACCGAACTGTAACCTCCGAACGGAGGCGGTTTGGGATGGACCCCTAATAGATGCATTGTTGTCACGGTTTGCATGATGGTGGCGTAGTTGGAGGACCCCAAAAAGCAGGGAGGCAAGTAGGAGCAGGATGGATTGATCAAAATGTATTTAACAAAATGCTGAGAAAACTAAATCCAAGACAAAGTCCTGAACACAAAAAGAGTCTAAAGTATCAAACAAAAACCATGGCTGAAGTGAAAAACGAACAGTAACAGACACAGCAACAGAAACGGTGCTGTGTTCGAACTGTATGGTAAATAGTCTGAAGATTTTCAAATACAAGTATCAAATAAGAATTGGGCACTTGGAGATTAAATGCAAATCCACCCCCCCCCCCAAAAAAAATCAATCATCATCATACAATGTACAGCATGGCCTCTAATCATATCATAACACATTAAAAATATCCAGACAGCATTTGTAGGATAAACCTGGCAAAGGACTGTATCATTCTGAAATAATCCCCCTGCTACGATGCAGCAGAGTACTTACAATCACATGCCAATCAGGAGCGGTGTGTCCCCAATTGCCCACTACGTATGTGCCAAAATGACACACACTATCATACCGCAATGGAAGATGAGAAGCGGCACCATTGCAATGTTGTTTTGGAGTGCCAACTATCGGAGAGACGTGAGAGGTGGTCAAAGAGCAGATGCTGGCGCAGCAGCATGTCTGACGCACATCACAGCGGGCTGCTCTCACTGCAGCTGGCCTGACAGCTTACATCACTTATGCAAGCGATATTAAAAATAAGCCAAAAGCCTAGTTTCACTTTGAAGTGACCGGGACTCTTTGGAGAAGAGGCCAATATTGTTGCTAGAATTCTATTTTAAAAACATCAATCCACTTGACAGATTAAAAGATCACACTAGAGTGAGGTTTTTCAGATTCAGAAATTAACTTGATAAATACTGTTGATATGTGCCTCCGTATCTACTACTGTCGATTTAAAAGTATATACTGTATATATGCACATATATACTTCCATTTTCTAATCCGTTTATCCTCACGAGGGTCACAGGCATGCTGGAGCCTATCCCAGCTGTCTTCAGGCAGTAAGTGGGGTACACCCTAAACTGGTTGCCAGCCAATCGCAGGGCACACATAATAAACAAGCATTCACTCATACCTTAGGGCAATTTAAGAGTGTTCAATTTACCATGCACATTCTTGGAATGTGGGAAGAAACAGGAGTACCTGGAGAAAACCCACACAGGTATGGGGAGAACATGTCAACACCACACAGGAAAGCCAGAGCCTGGAATCAAACCCAGGGCTTCTGCACTGGGAGGCGGACGTGCCAACCAGTCGATCATCGTTCCACGATACATGCACGCGCGTGCGCCCACACACACACACACGCGCACACACACACACACACACACACACACACACACACACACACACACACACACACACACACACAGACACACACACCTATGCCTATACCTGCCTTCAGTACCAACGAATGATCATGATCAATTCACTCATAATGATCAATTATGAGTGAAAAAAAATCACGGTGGAAAAGATGATACATTTTTGTTTCATCGCACTTTCAACCCAAGGACAAAAATGACATGAATCTTTGTCCGATGTTACCATCTCAGGTGTCGTTATAAACCAACACAATCCGAACACAGTGTCATAAAATTGTGAACTGTGTTCTGCAGTACCCCCATTTTTTTTAATCCATCACACATGCATCGGACAGCAATCACACTCATATATAGCGACCAACTATGGAAATTGCAAGGAAAAACACAAAGCAGCTAAGAACAAAAACATTTATTTTCCTGCTTTCCAACTGATAAAGCATACATGTTAAATATTGTACAGTATGTTGGGTGAATTTTAATGAGCACATCCTCAAAGTGACCTAAAAACAAAAATATGTTTGCATGTGTCTGCATTGTGAAGACCGGCAATTTGGCAAGGCAAGGTGCTATATGATCTATCAGTTTTTCAGCAGAGAAACCATTTTGAGGGAGCATAATACAAAACTAAATTGTGTACTCATTGAACAGCTGGGTGATCAGGTCACAAACCTGTTCTGCTACATGAAAGCATACTTTAACAACAAAATGAGGTCTCAATTGCATGTAATTGCATGTTTATATTTCAAGAGTTGTTATCCTCGTGTTAGCTGTGTTATTTTAAACACTCCCGAAGAGCTGATAGAATATCTTGCAGAATGGCGTTTCTGTTTTCCCTCGTCACCTGGGCAGAAGAACAAACAAACACAATGTTACTTTGAGAGGTTATAAACAAGCGGTACTTGATGTTAAACGCAACGTATACAATGAAGGATTATCATGCTCAAAGGTGGAAATACTGTATGTGACCTTTGTGTGAGAGAAACAGTGAGTCATAAAGTACATAACGCCTTACTGTAACCTTGTGCAGGATAAGTACAAGTACTGATACTTAACATGACAATATCTGTAACAGAGTGTCCCTCCATGATAAATTATCTGGACATTTCAGCGAAGCCTTTGTTGTTTAATCAGTCACGCATGATTTGCTGTTAATCCTTGTAGGACCTCAACAATGCGATTCATGGCTTGGTGCAACACACCACAGACTGTCGCATAAGACCTTGTGTAAACATGGTCCTACCGCTTCCAAAAGCTCTTAAAATTGACCTACATATCCTTCTCTCCCCCACCCCTTTTCCTAGCAAGTGTACACTATTTGTGTTTGTACTCACAGTGAAGACTTTGACATCGCTCCTAATCAGCACCTCTTCCACCAGGCCAAGCGGTTTCCCCTTGGGAATGGGGATGGTGCCCAAGACTGTGCAGGAAAAGCAGTCTAGTGTCTGTCTCACCGCCTTGATGAACGGCTGGCTAAAGAGTTCCATTTTGCCAATCTCATCAATGACAAACACCTTCTTGACAGTCCCGTCTTCCAAGGCAACCTGGACACAGGACAGCACTGACTGTAGGGTAAATTAGCGACTGGAAAATTTGGAGTCCGAAATTAACAAAAGATGCATTTTTTCTGGAAGGTGAGAGGAAGCTGTATTTCCTGGAAAGAACCCACACACTGACTGGGAGAACACGCACATGCAGGAAGGCTTGAGCCCACTTTTGAATCCAGAATATTTGAATAGTGAGACAGATGTGTTTCATGGAAGCATTGTTTTATGGACTGGAGGAGTTGTTGTGTAGTAGCAGATATCTGGGGAGGATTCCAGAAAGATGGTTCAACAATAGTCTAAACACGAGCGAGAAAGTTAAACAGCAGTCTAAACCTGCGATGTGAGTTGAACGACTTACAATATTTTATAGTTAAGAAATTTATTCCAGAACCAATTAATTTCAGAAGTAGAGCTACCACTGTATGTGAGTTAGGCTGTGAGCACACAGAAAATGGTCTCCTGTGATTATGCAGAAACATTGACAAGAGATAAGAGGAAAAGGCAATACCATGACACCTTCCTTTAAAGCTAATGTGTAGGCGGCACAACAGGCTCACTTTACAAGCAGGATATTCATGGTCAGTGACAGCCAGACGGCACCACTGCTCCTAAAAATGTCACTCTGGAATTTATGTGTTTGCAGGCTTCCAATTATGCACTCTGGTTTGCAAAAATCAAAAGGTTTGATGATTTGTTAAGCGGGAATAAAAGGCAGTGTTCTATGATCTGTTGACGAGGGTAATTATAACAGGCACGCTAGTGTGTGGTGTACCTTCTTTAAGAGGGGGAGTGCCAGGCGTTCAAATGAAGGTAAATCCACAACATACTGTCCTACTGTGTACTGCCGTCTGCCATGAGACTCACCAGCGATGTCACTGTTGGTGAAATGCGTCCTGGGGTTAATCAAACACAACATCAAAAAAGAGCAGCTTGTCTGAGATTCCTGCTACCTGATTCTGGACAAGCGGCCTCTTTCTCCACTCGCTGTGACCACATCAAATCCCACTCTGCGGCCTCCTTCTCTGACCTCTTCCGTGTAAAAGCCTTCCACCGAGTGGCCCAAGGACACAAGCTCATCACACACCTTCTGGACCAGAGTGGTTTTACCCACACCTGCAGCAAAAATACTGGTCAACTTACTGATATATTGATATATGGGTCCTCACTATTCAGTATGATGGAGTCTTGTTCCTATGGCAGTGGCATAACCGAAAAGGCCGAGATTTCACACCGAGGCATTTTGTGAGTAAACTGAAACAAAAACGTCATTATGTCATTACATTTTTATGATATTCTTGTCTACTGGTGTGCCATGAGATTTTGCCTTTAGATATGGCTGGATGGATGGATGGAAAAGGGTGCCTTGGCTCAATGAAGGTTGAGAAACACTTTGAAAGACTTATACAGTAATTAAGTTTAATTAAAATAAATATTGATATTGGAAACACTTGTCCGTGACTTTAAAACAATCAAACAAATAGCTGAAGCTTTCAGTGTCTTTTTGTACCATGTAGTGACGTATATTTGTTACAATAGGTCGTAACCTCTAAATTCGATACCGTCGTAATCGTAAAACGAGGGCACCTGAATTCCGCTGACAACATTGTTAACGCATCTTTTAACACTTCGGTATGCTGTGGCAATTACCACATTGTCAGAGAAAGACTGACTACTAAACTTGCTCTATTTATCAATTTCCTTTTGTTTAGTGTATTTTATTGACGCGATGGGAGGGGGGTTAACGTAATTAATTACTGGACCAGTCACTCGTAGAATATGATTTGATTAAAAAAAACGACTGTATTGGCCACATTTAAATTATGTTTTCGTGAAATAGTGGCGAACACGAATCTCAGTCAGGACGTTTCCAGAGAGTGGAGTGAGTGCAATGCCTTCATAGTTACCTGGCGGGCCAGTCAAGAAAACGTGCCTGAGCATTTGATCAACGGCTTTTGCCAGGCGGCTTCACTTCCGTAAACAAACCATGCGCATGCGCAGAAGGCTCACGAAGACGTTTTAAAACACACACAAAACATTGTACGTGTTAAAAGTAAATACCGTAATTATTTTTGGTAAGTCCATTTATTTTCTCAATATATCAGATATTTTTGACATTCGAGCAGTTTTCATTCAATTGTCTATTTCAAACTTCGTTTGAGGTTAAACATGAAAACAATGGGATGGTGCCTAAAAAGTAAAATACATTACTGGTATATAGTTTCGCTCACGAAATACATAATGGGAAGAAATTATATCCTTAGAGATGTACTAGCAATGCAAATGGATAAAAAAAACAATCTAGAGCACTTAATATACGTGCCATATTACTTGCCATATAAAATTAAATATGGATTTTACAGATTGGACTGTATGCCAAAAGCAGTAATTAACTAAACTTCATCTGACAGCATTCACTGCTGTGCATTATTTTATGGGATGTAATCACCATTTACACGACTAACAACATGTTAGGAATATCCGGTTTAAGGTCAAATTTAGGATCGCCCTAAAATTGACCCTAACTTTTGCAGGAGAACTTTATTCAACCTCCTCTGAACTTCTGAATGTAGGCTACGCGTCTAACCCTCCAGTGTTACTTTACTTGCATAACACAATTCTCAAATAAAGAGGTGGACAACAAAACACACTTGATCCATGAATATGCCAACCTGTTGAACTAAAAATGGTACAAAGTTTTTAAAGTCTTCATTATGCTGTTCACATTTTGACATAATGACACCAAGATGACCGGTAACATTTACTCAACATTACCTTGCCATTGCAAGGTTTCAAATTTCAAACAGGATGGTTATGCCATTCGACCATGAGTCTTTTTTTTTTTTTAATCGCAGCAAAAGAAGTGACAGACTGCCGGCCACTTAGTAGTGGTCAACCCCGCTGTGAGACAGTTCAGTTGTTTTCAGCCGTGTTGCTGTAGGTGCAGTGGGCCTCAAAGAACAACAGGTTGTACAAAAAGCACAGTCTCATTGAACAGTTAGATATGTGTTTAGAGGTCAAAGTGAGCCCACCCGAAAAATATTTGAAGATATTGTCTTTATTTCAAATACAAATGTACACATCATGTGTAATCAATACTACGTGCAATCCTAGAAGCCTATTAGCCCTGTGTCCATATATGTAGTAGAGACATTGTGTTTACAGTGTGTAACCAGGAAGTTTGAAAGCCACAAGCTCAGATATATGTTGATACTCTTTTCTGAAGTCCAGAGATCCAAGGTCGTCTTCCAGTTCCTCAGCCTCCAGTGGGTCAGAGCATATAGAATCCGAAGAACCTCGCCAAACAAGGCTGCTGTTCTCACTTTTTTGGCCCCCTGCTGACGTAGCTTCAGAACTGTCATCATTTGCCTGTTTCTTGGAGCATCGCATTTGCACCGAGACCGCTCCATTCTCATCAGAGGAGCAGCTGAGTGCAGAGTCTCTTGTTCGAGGCTGGATGAGGTGTGTGCCTCTTAATACACGCTGTACAGGGCTGTGACCTCTCATTGGTGAGGGGAGGAGGGGTTTCTCCTTAAAGGGTTCAGAGTCCAAATCTGAAGTGTGGAATCCATGGGGAAAAGGAGGCTTGGATTGGGCAGGTTTGGGACTCGTGGTTGTGTCTGCATCACTGGCCTCAAAACTGTTAAAGTCATCTGCGTAGTCCTCTTCTTTGTCGGTGTCTGACAGTAAAGACCCGCGGCTACTATGTCTACTACTTTTACAAGAGCCCAGTTTAACATCTTGGCTCTTTGATTTAGTCCGTGTCAGGATCATTTTGGGAAGCTTGTTGATTGTGGCATCGTCATCATCATCATTGACACGAGGGGGGGAGATGGATGCAGTTTTTCTGTCTTGCTTTGGATTTTCCAACTTCGATCCATCATCATGTTTTACCTTTGGTGTACCCTGCACTGCAGTGACAACTTGCATGTTTTGTGTCTTTTTCATATTTTCTTTGGGAATAAAACCATTACGCTTATCTGATTTCTTCCCTTTACTTGTACTTGACTGTGTTTCATTGGCTGTGTGTGATGCCATACAGTCACGATGCTTCACCACTGTGCAGTTTTTCTGCCGCCTTAAATTGTACGTTTTTGTAGTTTTGTACACTAGCTTTTTCCTGTGTTCTTTACTCTCAAATATATTATCACTTTGCTTCTTTTGCATTGGTCCTCCATGTTCAGCATTAAAATTTTTGGGAGAAACTATTTCAGGGCAATGTAAATGATTTGAATGAAGACTGTGGTCCACCTTGCTTTTTTGCACTGGCCTTGTTTTTGGTGTGATCACTTGTCCATCTGAAGCTCCAAGAGAATCTCTTTTATTAATCCAATCCAAGTCTGGATGATTCAACACAGACTGCTGTTGCAGGTTATGGACATTTAACTGTGACAGTTCAACAAAAAGAGCATTAAGGAGAGGCAGCGGTCTCAGAGCTTCCTCAAGTACTTTTGGATCCACACTTTCTGATGTTTTAGGTGTATTTTGCAATAACAGGTCCATCTCTAAGGAATTTTCATTTTCAGAGAATGTGTCTTTTTGTGTTAGAACTGTTGAGTCAGGTTCAACTAACCTGTACTCATTTTCTTGGGCGTTATGTTTTTCCTTGCCAGAATTGCAATAGTAAAGACATGGGGGACAAAACACAGTTAGGTCCTCCTCAAAACTCCTCTGTTCTTGAACTGTGTGAGGAATGTGACTTATTGGGACACGTTCAGTCTGAGTGGATGCAGCATGTTTATCCATATCAACTCCACCATCATCATAACTGTCCTGCGTGGACAACTGGAATCTCATACAGTCAGAATTGTTTATTTTATTTGCTCTCTTTGTTATGCCTTCTTGAGGACACTGTTCTCTGGAAATCGGGATCTTTTTCGTCACACGCAGCGGTAGGCTGACTCCCACGGTTAGCAGTTTATAACTCAGAGAAATAACTCCAACCGGCTCCTCTGCAAGGTTGTTTACACGCACAAAGCCCCTCTCTCCATATGATGAGCAACTAGTAAAATCGTGTTCCATGGAGTCACGTCTGATTCTGTCCATGATAGAAGCCAACGAGATGAGGGACGTCCCGAATAATTTCGGTATCTCGTCTTTCACATCGAGAATCATAACATAGACAGGTGTGTTGGCGAGTTGCGTATGCAGGGAGTCTAGATTCATTTCGAAGAAACACGACTTGCCTCTGTTAAACGAATATACCAATCGCTTGTTATTGTCGTGCTGAAGTGTATCATCTCCTCTCAGTTCAGGGGGATAAATCAGCAGCGTTGGGAAGTCCAGCAGTCGTATTCCAACAGCAATCTCGTCAGAGATTTTCTTTTCACAGTCAAAACAAATATATTCCACCAAAAGCTCAAATGAAAAGAGAGTCTGTTGTTTCGGGTTTCCACCTGGTTGTTTTGACATCATTGCAGCGACGTGGATACAACACACAGCGCAATAAAATCAGCGACAATTCCAGCGACCATACTCGCTAGCTGCTAGCTAACACAGCGTTCAAGTCGTCGGAGTTTTGTATGCTCTCTGCCGGAAAGAAAGTACTCGGTTACCTCATCACCGCGGATATCCGGTCATTCCTAACATTTCAATAAATTGTTGCTAAAGGTTGACAAAAAGAGTCAATACTCCCTGAGGGGTGTTACCCAAAGAGTGAATTGTATAAATATTCTGCCACCTCAAAGAAAAAAAATCAAGGGCGTTAGATATTACTTTAACAATGTTAATTATTGTGGCGACTTCCGACTACCTCATAACTAACTGAGCAAAAAAAAAAAAAAAAAAACAGAATAAATAACAGAATAAAACTACACAATAACAAGTGTGCAAAACGGAAACGACATAAAACAAAAATGAAATAGTGCAAACAGATGACAGGGGTGTACTAATTTTAATAAATCTCTATTCTCGTTTATACTGTAGCCATGACACACTATTTTAAATGATCGAAATGGGGTATGTTTTAAAGCTAGTGGTATTGTATGGTTTGTGTTTTGCCAAAACAATTCAGGATTTTATAAATGTATTCGTGATTTGCATCGAGAATGAATTATAGTAGATCATGAGTAAAATAGCAACCGCGACAATTGACCAAAGGCGGTCATCTTCCAGCTTCTTTCGTCGCCATGACTACAACTGTCGCAAGATTATTAATTTATGGGGACTCAATGAGAAAAGAAGTTTAACGAACCATAATTTGCTGAGTAGTTACGACTACGAGGAGGAATTAATTGTTTTCAAACTAATTTGAAAGAATGCTACAAATAAAAACAAAATGTAAATGTTGTAAAGTTACATTATGATTAACAGCACGCTCTACCACAACACATCCGCAACAGTACTGACCTCCAATCCTTCAAATCATCCCTAAAAACTCACCTGTTCCGCTATGCTTTTAATACCTTTTAATCTCTTTTACCCATTTTTCTTTTGTTCATCTAAATGTGCTTTTGTAAATTATGTATGCTTGTTTTAAATGCACATTTTTATCCTGTGTTTTATGCTCGTGTAAAGTGTCTTTGAGTGGGATGAAAAGCGCTTTCAAATAAAATGTATTATTATTATTATTATTATTATTATTATTATTATTATTATTATTATTATTATTATTACCGTAACGTATTACGTGTCGTGTTATCAAGTCAGGCACACGTGAGTCCAGCTGTCGTGTTAACGTGGGTAACTTTATTGAGCTTTTTCGAAACGTGTATACTCTCTCTAATCACTCTCTCGTCTCCCGCTCTCGGCGCACACTCATGACGTAGTCGTCCAGCGACTATCGTCATGCTGTACACAATTACACCACATTACGGAAGAGGATTAGGGCCAATGAAGAAAGAAAAAATAAGATTAAAGTCAGTCTGAGATTAAAGTCAGTATCTTGCCAACCTTATTTTTTCTTTCTTCATTGGCCCTAATCATCTTCCGTATTACGTTATTATATACACTATCTGGGTGAATATTTATTCCGATTTTGAAAGCGCTCATTGTGTTATTTAGACAGACGGTGTCACTGTGGGATCAACAGAATTTCTGGCCGGCGAAAAAATTTTAAGAATGATTGGTAATAATTAGGTCAGTTTACGCGTTAGTACAACCGTTTTGAGATTAATATGTAAGCGAGTCCACATTTGTTTCGCTTCTGCACACGTACACAATTGGCGCCAGCGCTCACGCACAAAACAAACCGTGGAAATAAAACACCTCACCAACCGAAACATAGGGCAGCAGGAGTGCCGGTGGGCGGGGACTTTCTCCCGGCGTGCTGTCATCGCCAAGTGAAGTGCTGGTGGATGTCTGAGCTCGCGTCAGTCTGGAGGCTCAGGCTGTAAGAGAAAGAAAGGTACGAACTCGTTTGGCGCTTGGCCGATAAGGATACTTTGTTGGTGATCCGGTGACGTTCTCGATGTAAGGTAAGACAAGGAGGTTTCCCCCTTTAAATGGATCACGTTCTGAGCATATATGGTTCATATACACGGAGAAAGTGGTGATGCAGCTGAAAAGTGTGGAGTGCTTGCGAGATCGAAACGGTAGAGAAACTCAACCTTTTAGTGCGGGAATTGAAGCCAAATGGACTTTTCGGCGTTTTAATTTCAAAACAAGTCAAATAAATGGTTTGTATCTCTTGCACAAATTTCTGCCTATTAATAAAATGTTTCCCCTGTATTTCATGTGCAGAATAGTTATTCTGACAAATAATGTTACATTCAAATCATATTTAGCATAATTATTGGTGGTGCCGGAAAAGAATGTTTTTACTCATTGAAAGAGAAACAAATAGATGTGCCTTGAAATATTTGTGAATGGGGGTTGTTTCGTGGAGTCAGTTCTTGCTTTAAACGTTAGAGGGCGACATAGATTTCATTGCCTGTTTGTTATTCCAGCCTTTAAACTCCCACTATTGAAAGACAATTTGACAGTTAAATCATGTTTTTTTAGTTGTTCGGTAAAAGTTAACTTGGGCTGGGCTGTGTTTCCCTTCCTTTACTTTGGAGTATAGCCAGTATTGTCTGTCAAGGAACCATCATCAAGTTGATTCGCCCATGAATTTTATCTGTCAATTGCCCGTGCACAATGCACGTCTCATTGCTGAATGACTCTGTGCCCTCTGTCCCCCGAGAAACTCAACAAGTCCAGTCATGTTTGTGTTCAATCAACCATACTCAATGATGTCTTCCTCGAAGAAATGAAAGTTCCACAAGATCTAAATTCCTAATAAAGATCTTCAAACGGTAAACTGAAGTTGAAATGCAAATTATCGTTGCATAATTTAATGTTTTCTGATTTATCTCTCTCTGGTTAAGCAGTCTCCATCTCAGCTCTTCAGGCAAACAAGCATATTTTTTCCTTGTTTCCTACTTACTGCTTTCATTAAAGCACGATGCATGTCATAGTTTGATGTCTAATAAGTATTCTTTTGGTTGTTTACCTCAGACATCTCCAATATATTACATGGCCTTACTAATGAGTTGGGGTTCTTGCATACGCTCATGTGCAATTTTACTTGAACGTTTGTCTTGGAATGCCTACATTTTATACACTTCTGATGGATAAAATAAATTGCCTTAACTGACTGCCACAAGCACACATGCGCTACAGTTGAGATGCCGTTGTACAGTCAGCATGGGGTGAAGTCTTTTCAGTTTGATTTAAGATATGTTCCAATAGCGGGAATTGGACTTTCCACCCTTGAAGTGGAATTGTGTTCATGTTTATTTCTAAAAACACCTTCTGCATGAATAATAATAATAATACATTTTATTTATAATAAACAGAAATTGATAATTGCCTTAAAAAGAAAAAGAACTTATGTGCACAATGTGTGCTCGGGTGAACAATAAGACACCTGTCAGGTTCGGCAGAGAGACGGCTTTCTGTGACATGCCTCCGGGACATTTCAAGTTATCATTGTAGGGCTGTTGACGACTGGGTGCGGCCTTAGGCGTTGGAAACGCCCCTCTCGAGTTACACTGTTTGTGGGTTTGAGACACACTATTTCCTTATTAAGATGTTACCATAACGCAGAACTGTTTAGGGAGGGTTTTGTTGTTGGAAAGTACCTGACAGGTATGTCTTCTTGTGAAACCACACTTCCTGAAGCACCTGGCACCTAAGCTTCGTCCTGTACTCCCTTTGTTAGTTTGTTTTCCCCTGCTGCTGTGCTGACTCATCATGTTTTTTTAAATAAAGCTCTATTGAGGTATATTGGTGTACTATAACGCCCCACCCCCCTCAAAATTCTCCTGCACCTTGCACACGTGATGAGAATCAGGAACCTTAGCCTGTTCGTGGCCAACAGACCGGCTGGCTGGCAGAGAGTCACAATAGGGCCTCCCCAACCAAATCTTGTTGATTTAAAAACCAACCAACCAGGAGACGCTGATCACATGCTCCCTGCTCCTGTAGTGAGAGCCAGACGTTCTCCTCATCTTTTTGTCAGCTTTTGTTTATATTGCAGTCTGGATTTATGGAAGATTTAAAGCCCAGTTATCACTGTCAAGGAAAACAGATGCTGTCATTGGGTTGTGTTGTGCTATGTACTGGCTTTGTGTTCCACCTGGAGTCAGCATGTGAAACAAAGTGGATGTTTTACACTCTGCAAAACTAGAATATGTGATGTGGCTCTTTAGAAATCAGACTTTTAATACTGATAATCATGTATCCATCCACCAATGTTCAAATGCTGCATATCCTCATGAGGGTCGCGGGTGACCTGGAGCATATCATATCCCAGCTGACTTTCGGTGGGAGGTGGAGGGGACTCTGGACTGGCCATCAATCTATCTCAGAGCACCCTCACATTCACACACCTAAGGGCAATTCTCTTGACTGAGAGGCAGACGCACTGATGATCATTTTCTTCATTAATTCTCCATTTGAGCACTTTATGTGACAGGTAGAAATTTCAATACAGTATGCATCGCTTCGGGACATACTGTGTGTGTTGTTATATGCCGTATGCTGGTTTATTTGTGTACAGTAAGCGTTGGTTAATCGGGTTCTGCTGATATGGTTAAGCCTCAAAGAGGATATTTAAGAAGAGTTAATTTAGGGGTGGCAGGAGCTCATCTGGGGGGGACTCGTGCCTTTGGAACCAGCTACTATACCGTTGAGGTGCCCTATAATGCAATGAACAAAACTCAATTCCAGAGTGCAAAATTTGTATTAGTAATACAGAAACAGAAGGGATCAATCTCAGGTAAAGACAGTCATCAAAAGACTGCTAAAGAATAACTTCTTTTATTGTGAAGGTGAATTGGATCGTTCATTGACCACATTGACATGCAGTTAATAACTCTTTCAAAAAACAAATATCGGCAATATTTGAAAGGCCATGTAAATGTGCAAAAAACAGCATATATTCATACTCAGAGTTTTGAAATCCAGAATAAGAACCCTGACTTACCCCTTCTCTAACCCGAATATTTGCTCATATAAACGCAATCGGAATACACTGGTTTGTGTTCTCTGAAAGCTCGATCTGTACAGAATCTTTTGAGTTCAAGCAAGCACTGTACTTGTACGCGCCGGCGATGTCATCTTACGTTACCACTTACAAAGCGAGCCTAACTTGAACACATTGATTTCTCTGCAGCATTTTTACATTATTTTCTGTCTCAACAGCAACAACTACCCAGTGTGTAATTCAAGCGCACATAAATGTGAGTATAAAAGTCTGTGCGTCTGGTGCGCAACTCACCAAAAATATACAAGCAAGGGTGAATGAATGAATTAGCATGGCCAAAGTCAGACCAAGTACAGATAAACGCTTTTGGAGGGAGGAGGAATCATGAAGATAATGTGTTTTATTGACGGTATAATGTCGGAAATGCCATCTATTTGCATTGTGACATTATCCGTATGCCACCGTTTATAATTGATCGCAATACACATGTATAATGTGAATTGCACATTACCGTAATTACATGTCACTATGTCTGCTCACATATGTAAAAGGGTTATTCGGAATGTTTCAGAAACCAGAATTTCCCCCTCAACCCGAACGTTGATGTCATGTAAACATCTTATTTCTGGCTACCTGAGCTGTTTCTTATAACAAGCTGCTGTCTTTGAATTGAAGCTTCTGGTCGAAATTTTGCCAGTCAACCAGAGGCTTATGCACAAGCCCCGCAATAGCTAGAGGGAGAGTATTGCTTGATGTAGCAGATGGTATAATGACAAATGTCAAGTGGTGATCATGCCATCCATGGTGAGGATCCTGTCAACCTCTAGCGATGCACTGTAGGGATTCAGCGAGACGAAGGAGACGTTGGGAAGCGACGTCAAAGGGGAGGTTAAAGATTTGAGCCTCCTGCCATCCCTGCCTGCTCATGCAAGGTATGACTGCAGAGGAGAGAGAATAAAATATGGCTTCTCATGTTTACAGCCAGAGCTCTACATTCATGTTGGAGTTGATCCTGCTGAAAATGAGAACTGTATTTCTTCACACAGCGACAATATCAGGAAAGAGTACTAGATGGCTATTTTAAAAACAAGGTGTCAATGTGAGAGGAGGGCTTTTACGCTTGAGTTAGAGGCAAATTAAACATCCTGTAACCCATTAGTTGATCAGCAGAGAATTGTTTCTTGCGTGTTAAATGGGAATAGCATGTTTAATTGTCTCAAATTAACAGTTTCTATTTGTTTGTCATTTTATTCACACTACCTATCAATATTGAAGTGCAGTTGTGCGTGGAACTTAAGTTTCCACTGGTCGGTCACTGATACGGTGCAACAGAAGCAGACAAGCATGAGAGCTCTTGACAAATTTATAACTTGGCTGTTGTAAATTCAGGTAACTGGAGGCCTGAAGTGTTTTTTTTTTTTATTTGCTGAGAAGAAAAATTAGGACTTTAATGGGAGGCGTTTATTTGTTCAAGTCGGCAACACACCCAGCGATTAACGCACAGTCTACTTGAGCACAGGCTACGAACGATTTGAGGATGGACAGTAAGGACCAACATATCGATTTGCAACTTTGTGTTCTTACTTTTTGCCATCTTGCCAAAGCAATCAGCTCAAATCTTTTTTTTTAATATAGCGCAATCTTTAAAAAAAAAATTTAATCCAAACTCAATCATGCAACAGATGGCACCATGATATAATGCTGGCAAGCGCATTACTTACCATAAACAAAGGTGAAAATAAGGTCATCTGAGGGCCTCTTTACTGCTGGACAAACCCGTAATGGCTTCTAATTCTGCAGTCCTGCAAAACTAACAAAAGCACCAAATTCCATCTACTGGGTCAGTGGCTAAATTGCCATGAGTCCGAATTTTTGAGCGTTCTTTGTATTCCATGTCAGTATTTTCACAATGTCACTCCAAAAGATGCCACACTTATGCATTACGGATTCACGAGCGTGGAAGAAAGTGTGTCATGCCAAGATTAATTACCTACACGTCTGCGTCCCTTAGGGACTCATTAATGTCCGTATCAGGAATGTTGGAGGAGGGAAAGGCCGCTGGAAGTTGCTGACCCTCCCAACATGTTTTGTCTTTATGTCTATTCCGTAACAACAATGGAGTGAATAAGCCCTGACTAGTCATTAACCTGGAGGCTGCAGAGTCCAAGGACCAGTCATGAATCTTTGGGTTAACTTGAGTCTGTGTTTCAACCGGCTCAGAAAATGTGGCCAGCCTTCACCGACGGACAAGAGGTGATTTGATGTGCATACCTCCACACTGTTGTGAAAAAGGGTTTTGTGATGGAGCTGACAAGACGTCCAATGGCTCTCTGCCTTATCTGTCTGCTCATTGTACACAAGACAACGGCATGAAATGCAATGTGAACATGTTTCTGTCTATGAACATTCAATATATTCCATTTGGTCACGGAAACCTTTATCTCTTCAGCTCACAAGTATGGATGAAACGGTCAATGGTCTACTTGGAAACTGCTGTTATTTTCAGACGTTCATTGGGAGAGGAGGTAGTGAGGCATGTAGAGTAATGGTCGGAGCCAAACGTTATGGTGCTATGTCTGTTTTCTACTGTAAAACACATTGGAAGTAAAAACCAATGAAAGACAGGCTACCAACATGTGCCTGCAAAGAAGGAGGCAAAAATGTGTACAGGTATTTAAAAGAATATGTTTTTATGTGTGCGGTCCGGTGGTCCATTGGTTAGCGCATCGACCTCACAGTGCAGAGGTCTTGGGTTCAATGCCCGCTCCGGCCTCCTTGTGTGGAGTTTGCATGTTCTCCCCGGGCCTGCGTGGGTTTTCTCCAGGTACTCCGGTTTCCTCCCACATTCCAAAAACATGCATGGCAGGCTGATTAAACATTCAAAATTTTCCCTAGGTGTGGGTGTGAGCATGGATGGCTGTTTGTCTCTGTGTGCCCTGCGATTGCCTGGCAACTGGTTCAGGGTGTCCCCAGCCTACTGCCTGTGATAGGCTCCAGCACCCCTCATGAGGATAAAACGGATCGGAAAATGAATGAATGAATGTTTTCATATACTATACTATACTATACTATACTATACTATACTATACTATACTATACTATACTATACATTCAAAGAAAACATGTCGTAGGACTGTCAATTGTATTTTGATTTACAAAATAAAAGGGTGAATCCAGTGATATTTTTTCGAATTACAGTTTTTAATAAATTAATGAATTGGTTTATGTGTTTATTTCCAGACTTATGTGATTGAGTATTTTATCTTTACAGTTTTGAATCCTCAACATCAGTCGGTAGCCTTTTGCTTCAAACGGAAAGGGGTAAATGGCCATCGGACGACTTATAAAGGCTGATTGTAATTAGCAAGTCCAATGGAGCAAAGCCCTGACCGATGTGCCATGAAGCGGTCAGCCATAGTGCGTGTCCGTGTATTTGGATATTGCTGGCATAGACACCTTCACTCAACACCACCAGTGAGTGGATACATTATATGAACGTCAAAGTACAATAAATATAACCAAAATACAGTATATTTTACGTGGAAATTCAATCCCCGATGTAGGTGACCCGTTATAAGTGTGCACCTTTATGAAGTGGGCTGGAGTTGAACAGTACTGCTGTTATTTTTTGAAAGTTTTTGTGTTGTGCTGTTCTGCTTTGTGTGCACTGTTGGGAATGTGGAAGTCTTGTGGGTATCTGACTTTTTTGTCACAGGAAGGAATTTTCTCACTGAACAGCCCTTTATCAATTGTGAGAAAGTGTCTGTTTTTTTCGTCTGGTCCTTTTATGTTGCCAGCTGCCCGACGTGACATATTAGCGGTCTGCTTATGGTCTGTAGCCTGTTGTTTGTAAAAGCACTGACGAAACACATTGGTAAGAGGATGTTGTTCCTGTTTGTTTTCACCGAGCCATAAATCAGATGGTGATGGATTTTGTTTTATAAAGACGTGTTTTTCTTGGGGGAACTAAAACAACACTATGGTTATTTATATGTTCATTGTCACACTGTTGTAATAGTCATGGATTCTGTTATTCTATACTGTACTTGAATAGCATGGTAGAATCAGAATTCATAACAACGTTCTTTCATTGTCTGAAGCTGTATTTTTTAAAGTTATTTTTAGTCATTATTTGTGCTGTACCTCACCATTGTGGTTGAAGTTTGACATTACCCAGTTGTGGGCTTTGGCTTTGAGATGTTGGCTTTCACTGGGACATCAATACATTTAACTCAAAATCTATTCACTACAGTATAACAGTGTACAACCGTTATCTAACAACATGCCAAGAAAACAAAACTTTAAATCACCAATGTTGTATATTATTTGTAGGCAAAGTGGGCCACCTTTTACTGGTCACAGTGTTGAGAGCTACTGTATGCGATTATATGGTCACTGTGAAAGTGACAAATAAATCCTTTTGCCGTCGCCAAGCCAGCTAGCTTCAAGCATTCTCTGATTTATCCTCACAATGCCCACGTTTTCTTTTTCTTCTTTTTTGGGAAAGTCCACCTTGAAAAATAATTTTCAGTCATGTACAGTCACCCGCTCCCGGCTTTATGCAATGAAACCCACACGAGTCGCTCTGAACCAATCAATGGACGGAAAAGTGCTGACCTACTCGGAAGGATTCACCCAGGCTCTCCTTTACTGAATCTGAATTCTTAAGGAATAAATAAAAATGAGTGGTGTTTCAATTGTATGGGGTGATAGAGCAACACATAGAAGCTGAAGTCTGATTGGATGACAAAGATAAGAATACAGCAACCCACAAACGACTTTGAGCTGCGCTGCCAAGACACACGAAACTGAATAAAGACAAAAGATTGTTGGAAATCAATTCATACAATATTTTGACAAATTTCTCCAAGATTTTAAATGCAATTCAGCGATTTTGATAATGTTCAGGCCTGCAGAGAAGGCCTTTAAGGCCCTGACGGCACACCACTGCACGCACCGTGAAACTAGCCGAAAATGGCTGTACTTGACTTAGGACTAATGGCATTGGCCTATGAATATGTGTTGTTGTCAGCAAAAGAGCACGAGTCGCATGTATGCACCCGAGATTTATTTTTAAAAACGTGGAAGGAATGGCTAAAAGTGGAGGAGTTGAGCTGACACTGGCAGTCGTCCTGTACCTCTCTTTGCATGTGAGGCTACAGCAGCATATGTTTGAGAGGCATCGACTCAGGCAAGCGGTGCTAATTCAATGCTTGAGCAGTATATTCCATGTCACTCATTTCTTTTTTATCCCACTTTGCCACACGATTTTGACGAGCAGGAACTTTATGACTGTGGATGGACGAGCATGATCTGGAGTGTCAGTGGGATGATTTTACCAGCCTGCACACACACACACACACAAACACACTTCCAGTTTCTGTCAGTATGGCCAACAACAACTGTTCTCTGCCTCCCCTTTACTAAGGTGTATTCAAACCTGGTGTGGATATTTGGATGTTTGCCCCAGTGGGTGGGAACCCGGTTGGATGCAGAGCCAGGGGGGTACAACACATCTGACATCAGATGCTACTTTTTAAATGTTGAACTTGGCTTGAAAGGAGCATCAATGCATTCCGGGGAACTGTCACCAGCAATACGATGGGAGTTTGATCAAAGAGCTACTGAGGGTAGAGTATTTTATTCATTCCAACCACTCATTATAATACTATAGCTTCTGTGTGTTCCTTGCCCAGGCATTTTTTTAAACTGGTTGCCTGTGGAACCTCGCTGCAATGTAAACAGGACTGAAAGGCCACATGCAGTTCACAATGCCGCATGCTCAGCCAGGTGCTTTGAAAAGGACCACAGGAGCAGCTGTATAACCACATCAAGCTGACAAAGTCTTGGGATCTGCATTTGAGCAGAGCATGCAAACATCAGAGGTCAAAGTAAGATGATGGATTTTTTTTTCGATTGTGCTGACACTATTGCAGACTCTTCAAACACACTAAAGCGCAAACTCCTAAATTACTCACTGAAAATATTTATAAATATGTGACGTTCATCAGGTGCACGTAAACAATCTGATTGTCAGCAGCTCACACACAATGGATCTTCATTTGTGCAAAGTGCTGGAGACTTTGGACTTTGGATGAGGGCAGGGTGTAAAGAGAAGCTTGAGTCTTTGTTAATTATTTCCTGTCATTATGTTTAATTGACATTGAAATGCACTGTGAGCTTCTCCGTGGGCAAGGTTCAAACCGAGCCCCGGAAAATGCCTTTCTTGACTGCATGAATGGCTGCAATGTCGTGTATATGTTTTCTGAGTGTTTTGTTGTTGATTCAAAATCAAAAACGTGTTCTTGTTCAAAAAACAAAACAAAACAAAACAGAAAACGCTCATGAACAATTGTTTTGCAACTATTTCAAAGACTCAGAAAATAAGATCCTGTAGACATTTGCATCAGGAATTTCTTTACTTGGTTTAGTTTTCATTTGTGGTACTTTTCACATTCTTATGGATAATATATCACTATAAAATTTTAGTGTGGAATTGAAAAAAAAAATGCATGCACCATTCACAACATTACAATGCCCTGCACAATCCAATGATATTCAATAAAGGACTGTATCAAATATTTAGAAAGGGAGAGAGATTTATTGAACAAAATGTTTAATGGTGTCACTACTGGTGTTTGAACTAGTGTTTTAAGTGTTTCTTTTTAGCTCTCGCGTGACTGATTGAGATAATAGACTCGGATTTCATTATCATAAGAAAACCTTTATTAGTCTCGCAATGGAGAAATTCCCAATTCACAGCAGCAAAGGAAGAAGTAGAACAACAAAATATAGGAGCTGCTGGAAAGGCAGTCACTCTCGCGCCGCCATTTTGAAGTAAAAAATAACACAACAGACAGGAAGAACAATTCCACAACACTGGAAAACTACAACCACAATTATAAACGTGTTGTTCGAAGCGTACTCTTCTGGCAGTCAATCAAAACATTACCTTTGTAATGGCAGAATATGGGATACATCTTTTGTATTGGATATCACTTAATTGTTCAAATGATCCAAATATTGTGCTGCTTGGGTTGAATGTGATGGCAAATATTGCCCATGTCAACTAAGTTCTTGACAAATATTATAAACCTTGACATATTCAGCAAACGCACAAATGTTTCAATGTTAATTTTGCTGGTAACCGGGAGAGGCAGCTGAACTGCGTCCAATGTCTTTTGTACGTGCTACATTTTTTTCCAAAGAAAGAAAGGAGTGCTTCCTAGGGATGCTTTTGTTAAACAAATAAAAGAAATAATTAGGGCCCCTCTTTTCATCTTTTTCTCGTGCAAGGTCACGTCCACTCAATGATCCCAGACTGCCCATCAAACACAATTCTTAACTGCATGAATTTCCCACGAGTGAGGTCTCCTTGAGGAAACAAGACTGACGAACCCTACTGTAGGGAGGTGTCTTGTGAAAAGAGACGTTTGGATAGAATAGAGCCATGCCTTTCACAAGTGTTCCGGTTAGGTCGCCCTCTAACCCCTGTTTTTCATTTTTATTTTTTATATATTCTCAATTTATATTGCTTCCCTCCCGACCTCACATATTCTCCTCATCAGATCGGTGGTTTTGGTCAGTTCTCAAGGTTAGAGGTCACTCAATCACTTGGGGGGGCTCACGTCAGTTCGCATCATTGCACTTGGCTTTTTGTGGACGGATTGAATCCATCTGCACTTATCTCTCGAGACACTTTACCCATTTAAACTTTCAGGAAGAGGAGGATGGGGACGTGCATTGTGTTGACCGGGGGGAAAAAAAGAACAAGCATATTCACATGACTTCCTCTCCGATGCACTTTTTATGGGTTTGTGGTCTTGTCTAGGTGTCGATTTCTCCAGTAATAGCTGCTTCTCAAGATACAAATCCACACAAATGTACATGAAGTTGTTGAACTAATTTCTTTTACTCGGGTCAGTAATGTTTCCAAACTTCCAAAGGCAAGTGTAGAGAGCATAATAAGGTACTGTACTCGAATTCTGTGAGCATTGTTGACAATTGGTGAAAAACAGAACACAGCACTTTGCTCCAGCCAGCAGAGGTGCTGTTTAAATCGATTTCAATTAGTTTGTGATCTGTAGAAGAACATGACATGAGTTATAGAAATTTGAATTGCATCTCCATTGACCCTCACTTTGATACCACCGTTGGGGAAATAATCTGACACAATAGGGCACTGTTAGTAAAGTAGGAGTTCAGAACATTCACATGGAATGTACCACTCCATAAAAAAAAATCAGTTAGTTATGAGTTAGTCCAAGGAAAGTAAATTTTATAGTATAGTATTTCTCTTGACTGGTGTCTAGTGTGATTAGTGTGTGGTCTGGAGGTACAATGCATATTCATGGGGTCCTGTTTGCATATCGTCACATGAATAACATAACTGCCTCACTCATATTATGTCATTGAGATGTTTTTTTTCCCAACATCTGCACTGGACTATGGATGAGTCATTTCCTGCAAAAATCTGACTGACAAATAATCGAGTTAGACAGTTACAGCTAACATTTTAGGTGGTGCACTAACTTGGATTGGCCCATCATCAAGATTCACGACACAAAATTCTACTTTTGTCAGAGGTGTGAAAGCATATTGAACATTTTCGAGAGGTGAAGGACATGGAAAAGGTGTGAAAGCTGAATTGCCCATTCAAAGAATCTGTAATATACTGTACAGTAGGTTGTTGTTGGTCCGATACACATTGTAATTAGGAACTTGTTGGTGCGATTGCTTGAGAGCCTTTGGGTGTACTTATGCGTAGGTGTGGGTGGCTCCCACTGGGGGATTAGTCTTTGACACCCTTTCAGAAGCCAACACACCCACCGCATGCCATGCCAGCTGCAGCTGTTGGGCCTCATTGCTCGAGATGTAGAGAATTCCTCACACTCTGCAATTAGAGCTGCAGATTGCTGAATAGCGCACATTGTGATGTCCTAAAATGGCACTTGGTCCCCATTCTGCCACTAGAGAACAGAGAGTAAATAGGAATTGATGAGAGCCAATCGTGGCAAACTGGGCCAGTCTGTCTCAAGACTGACAGATTGCGTTCTGTGCAAGCTGCTCCTTGCGATGTGCTGTTAACACCGGCTAAAGAAACCGAAGGGTGGGAAAAGGCCTCATTGATGGGGTGGGTTTCTCACGCCTGACTGAGAATGTTCGCTTGCCATCGAGTCAAGTGGTGCATTGTGATCTCCACCAAAGAAATGCAAATATCTCGGGAACAGATGTACTACCTCTTTTTGCCGGTATGTCAGCAGAGTAATCCCTCACGGCGATGAGGACTGTGTTGTGTGGACTCTGGATGCTATATTTAAGTGTTAACAAGGGAAAAGCCATGTCACCGTGGCATATGTAATGGTTGCTCGCCTTTCACGGCCCTTTTTTCAATAAGGCTGGGTGCTCTCGGCGGAGATAAATGGAGGCTTTTGTGGCCTTTGCCAGAAGGAGAGCTCAACAATGCAGGACACACACAGAGCATGGTCTTTTCAAGAGAAAACTGCTCTAAGGAGTATTTCTTTAGCCACTCCTTCCTTTTTCACCCACACTCTTCTTTACTTACTTCTACTTCTTACTCCCTTGCCAAATCGTTATCCCCCTTCATGAGAATCGAGTCTCACTCCCATAATGTTTCCATAAACAGTCCGGGGGAATGGAAATAACTCTGGCCATTTCCTTCCATCCACTCTTCCCTATCTCCATTTAGCCCTTCAGTCATTATTGGTGAGCTCTGGCCAGTACAATGCCCTTGAAAATGCACTGTGGTTCGTACGTCTCCAAGTGTACTTTTAGATGTATAGTATACTTGAAAAAGGATCTTGATCTAGATGATTTTAGTGTGTGCAACCACCCGATGAAATAAAATGGAGTCAATTCAACATACCATTTATTTTTCAGTGTATGAGAGGGAGTACTTTGCCAAAGCAAGGAAGGAATTTGTAATCACGACAGTGCCATTTCCAGACTGACAGGTGAATGTTCCAATAATTACAGTCCCATTACAAGCGTGCACTCGCATACCTGCCGTAACTAATTAATTTTATTTTATCTTATCAGAACATATATAATGAGCAATAAATTCTTTCATGTCATCATCATTCTCCATTCTCCATTTATCAGTTCACACTATCTTCCTTTAGTCTCTATTTTCAGCTCCTTTTACTACCTCCATACACGTCTACAGAGTGACAACCCGAATCTATCTAGCAACTGGCTTTCTTCTTTGGCGTGCGTGTGTTTCTCCGGCTTTCCTCCCAAATTCCAAAACCATGCATTGTTGGTTTATTGGACGCTCTAAATTATTCCTATTGTGATTGTAAGCGTGAATGGTTGTTCGTCTATGTGTGCCCTGCGAGATTGCCCGAAGACATCTGGGATAGGCTCCAGCACCCCCCGTGACATTTGTGAGGATAAAGCGGATCGGAAAATGGATGGATGGTTATGTAATCATCTTTACTGATGAAGCATATCATCGATGGTATTCAAATGTCAGTAAGGATTGCCGTCTGCTAATTCACGATTGATCAAAGTTTGTTTTGGTGACTGCTTTAAGAGCCAGTACCTCTCATGGGGTTTCTACTGACATCAAAGGCGTGTTGAACCGTGAAGCGATGTACACAAGCATATTGGCATGGATGGATCCTGAATGTGGCATTGCAATAACTGCCCAAACCAAGAACAGATGTTTTTTTTTCTGTAGTCAGGTCATGCTGACTGGGACAAACCAATGTCCACACCTTTTCAACCTCACACATGGTTATGTGAAAGAAAGTGAAGATAAAGTATTTTTGAATGTGTGTTTTCGTTTAGCGATTACTAATTATTTTTCCTTCTGTTACCCCTCATTTGACATTTAGTTTAAATCGTTTTCTGGTGTCTACTTTGTTATTCCACCTCTGTGATGGTTGATGTGTTCTGCCCTTGCATGCGATTCTCCACAATGGTGTGGCACTTCATTACAAATGAAGATACTTCTATTATATTTAAATAATTTATATATAAATCAAATAAATTATATATATTAAAAAAATATAAAAATATATATAATTTATTTATTTCTATTCGGTATTTTGCAGTACAAGGGGGAGGCAATGTATTTGGTAACATCTCTCACAATCGTAAATTCACTTCGACACAACTGTAAACTAGTATAAGTATAATTGTATGTGTTAAGGTTATATTTAGACAATGCTCCTATATTAGATCGCATTCGATTGTACAAGTGGTTAACCGACGGTTATGTTCAGTGAGTGCAATCGGACAATCGGACAACTCTGTTCGGATATTCACTGGGCTCCTGCTCCATTCTCTCCTTTCCTTCCTTTTACTTCTGTCTTTGTTCATAAAGGATGTCTGCTGTCACTCATGGCAAAAAATAATAATAAAAAAAAGTTGCCTAGCAACATGAGGGACTGTTTACCCTCCACCGCTTCACCTTGTGCCCACAGCCCCCTTGTCTTTCATCCTCTCTTGTGCAGAATGCCAGAGTGGAGGAAAGTGGTGGCAGCTTCACCCCCCCCCCCCCCCCACACCTCCCTCCTCACCATGATGAATCCAAACAACATTTACAGAGCACACTGAGAAGTGGATGAGGGGATGGACAGGAGTGGCAGTGTCCTGCCTGTTGCTTACCAGCTGTTCAGCTTCTCTGCTGGAAGAAAATGCCATTTCCCTTAACAGCTCCTCTTCCACTCTGCATAACTAAGGAGAACCGTGTCCTTCCGCAGCATGCTGTTATCAGCAGGACTAAAAATACTAGACGGCAAATACATCACATTCCTGCCTATCGTCACTCATACGCGATGGAGGCGGATACAGGTGTCTTTGGTTCTCTGTAAATCATTAAATGGACCCTAGTGGAAGCCATCAGGCTAAAGTCTTTGTTCCTCACCACATTATGCAGTTCTACTTGTTTAAGTAGTGCAATTACGTAACAACCCCCAATGACTTCCACACAACCATATTCTGTTTCTTTGACCCCGCTGTCGACAAAGGGATTCAGAAATTCTCCAAAACCGCTAAAAGATGAGGGATGGCAACATATTTAAAGATTGTCATTGCTAGTGAATATTCATCATGATGATTATCTTGCTGATAGTAAAGATGTGTGCATTTAAAGTAGCATGACCTTTTCTCACTTGCAAGCATTTCCAAACCGACAGCGATAATCATCAATCATCTGTGTTTTTATCACAACTGTTTTTCTAGATGAGAAATTAGAAAGTGTGCGAAAAATGAACCCCATAGGAGCAAGTTCTGTGTGTTAATTAATGTAGCCAGCCCTCAACGTCACGGTAAAAGTATGTCTGTGTAAATTCTCTGTTACCCAGGTCATGGTAATCCGCAAAAATTGAATCATGGCCACTGAGCTTTAGCTTGTTTGTCGACAGGAACAAGAACAACTCCAGTTGCCTTGATTCAACCTTTTTGCAGATAACAGTAAAATGTGCTCCTCTTGAAAAGCCGCCTTTGAATTTGGGTCAGGAAAGTTTTCAACAAACCCCTCAACTTCTCTGTTTATTTAAATCGCAGAGCCTTTGTTTCCATTTCTGCAATGACCACCTTTGCTGTGTAAATGACCCATCAGTATTCTTGAGTTTGTATGTTCCTACACAGCCTCTGCTGCAAGTGCGCAGGCTGATCTAGAGTTTGTGTGTCTGGTAGGATGCAGTGACAAGAAAATTTAAGTGTTACCTCTTGGGGCTTCCCGCCCCATACATCAAACTCCTTCCTTCGCATTCACTCAAATCACAGCTGGGAACATGCCTTCGGAGGCTGGATCAAAGCAGAATGTGGCACAAAGATGCGTACTTACTGCCATTCATTCATTCAACCAGATTAAAGTCTGTCATTTCCTGCTATTATCATGCTCCCGCCTCCAACCAGTCAGAGATGGAGCAAAACAATCATGAGGAAGTAGTTGGAATTTTACAGTTTTTTTTTCCCAGTACACTAAACCCCAATTATGTTTTCGTTTGGCAAATGAGAGATGGATTAGCTGCTGTCAGTGAAAGGTAATTGGGGTTGCAGGTTTTCATCCATATCGCATTGTATCGAAATGTTCCACCACTTACAAGGTTATTGTTCACATAAAATGGCATATGTGGCTTCCTCCATCTTCTATAACTTGAAATGTCAGCTGTCAGAAAGAATTTTGAAGGTCACTGGCATCATTCCTCAAGAAAACAGTACTTTCTCTTTCCGTCCTTCCTGTCAGGCAGAGGAGCTCTGAATGTCACCACCCTACACCTACACACGTGCACTCACACACACACACACGCACACACACACACACACACACGCACACACACACACACACACACACACACACACACACACACACACACACACACACACACACACACACACACACACACACACACGCGTTTCCAGACAAGGCCAGCAGTATTTCTGCCCCCACACAGGGCAGCCAGCTACTTTCTCTCACATATGCTAATGCTAATGTGTCATTCAGCTGTTGGTGGCTTTGTCACAGAGGGAGGTCGAGACTTGTATGCATTAAGTTGCAGCTGTATGCAGTTCGCCAAATTGACTCCCTGATGGTTGCCAGACTTGCACTTAATTACTTTTAGCCTCCCAAACTTTTGGGACACACTATTTTGTAATAAGCAGACGAGTGCTCCAATCTTTTCTTTTTTTTTTTTTTACCGGACTTTTGTTTTGCAGATTCCTTTCCCGAGTGTGTTGTTGGGTGGCTTGTACTCAACAAGTGGCTGATGGATTTAATGCAGAGATTAAATCTATATAGGGTGCTGTGTGCTCATTATCTTGGTGGCTTGCAGAGATTTACATCCTCACCTTTAGAGATTTATGGCTTGAGTAAAAAGGATGCTTGTAAGTAAGTGAACATGTCAGACGTAAACGTAGAGGTTAAATATCCATCTACACTGGCCTCCGTTCAGTGCTCGTGTATGTTTATAGGCAAGGCGAGGCAGCTTTATTTACTGGTATATAAATTTATGTTGCACATTTTATACGTGAGGTACCTCGGTGTGCATCATTTAATTAGAAGTGTAGCATTTAAAAGTATTTACGAACAAAAGATTTCAAGGCACAAGCAAGCAAAGTAAAGAAATAAAAATAGATAATGATTAGGTTAGTCACTTCATGTCAAACAAGTGTGTGTTTTGGCAGAGGCGGCACAGGAACCTCTTGCACAGTTAATAAATGTGATTCATCCACATCTGTGCTTACTTGTGTCCACCTCTCTTCCATTCACATTTTCCGCTTGACTAAACTTACTCTTTTGTCAGTCTTGGAGCTTTCAACTTGTGACCTGAGGGGTGAATTCTATCTCTTAAAGCTGCCAGGTTTACGTCAACAACACCAGGCAAAGTGAGAAAAACACACTTTGGAAAGAAAATTACTTGGCATCATTGTGATTCAGCAGATATAATGATTTGATATCCCATTACCTTGAATGCATTTTTGTTCTATTGCACATTGGAGACTGACTCTGCAGAATAGACCCTTCTCATTCTTGAGAAATTTTTCGTTCTTGAGCACTTTTTAGTGCTAGTGCTAACCATTTTCTAGTTTGTACGGCAATAATCTAAAATCACTGGGCCATGTATAAATGATTGCCTTTTTCAATTTTAATAGTAATACAATAAATGTCAAGCTACATGTGATTAAATGGCTGTGAGATTATTTATTAGGTGCCAGGCATTATTAGCCTTTGACTAAATCTACATTGCGTGGCTTTAGGGAAAATACTCAGTCACTTCTGAACTACCACATTCATGCCATTGCTTGCGTGGAATGCAAAAATACTGCACTTGGGTAGTTCCTCTGCTGTATTAGCTCAACATGGCAAACCTGTCCTCCTGTTTTTTCTTCAAACCTCCATCTATTGGCATTGAATGAAAAGAAACAAATTCTTTCTTGCACACAGTTGACAATATTCTTAATTGATTAATCAGTTATTTTATGTAATAGGTACCCTGGCCCAAGTGCTAAGGATAAATGCATATGTATATTTCAGCCACCTAATGTTCAGCTGATGGCTCACGCAATGCTGCCTTTTCATGCCCCTCCAGTGGGCAACGTTGCCCTTTGGTTTGTGCAGTGCAGGTCAACCAGGGCAGTGCTGTTTAGTTCTGGGTAATTTGCTTCATCAGTTGTGCACCACTTGGCTTGCAAGTGCAGCCACTTTTGTAGCTGAAGAGTAGGGACATAAATCAAATTTATCTGCACCACTCTTATCAACAATACAAAATATAGAGCACAGACATAAGTTATAATGCTTAAATTCACAGTTCTATTGACAGTTTGCCCTATTTGCAAAATGATATTGCCATTCTCACACCATGCATTTCTGTCCTCCTTGTTTTTTTTTTCTCTCACTCCTTCCCGGGGAGTGCACTGCTGACAGGCTGTCATTATGGAAGTAGCTGGGTGGGCAGCAGGCGGCTGGGGATCAGCAGAAGGGGAGATGTCTGCAGATCGAAATAGATAGTGGTTTTATTCCGGAGACCCACCAGGCCACATCAAAACTTGCATGTCTCTCTCTGTCTTCCCATTGGCGTGAAGGCTGTTGTGGCTAGCCCCCACTTCAGGGGACAGATGGTCCCTTTTGGAGTGAGGCCACAGAGCTGTACTTTCTGTTTACGGGGGCTCTGCTGGAGCAGCCTAAGATGAACATAGTCTCCTTCTGTTGTGAACATACAGGAAGTGCATCCTGCGAGAACTGAATAAACAGGGAGAGTAACAAAAACTACTGGTATGCTTGGGAGTCTTAGTCGTGATACGAAAGCAAAAGTACCTGTCGCAAAGTCTTAACATTCACCAGCGTATGTTTGTGATTCACACCTGGTTTGGTTGTCACAATTATTGTAACCTATCCCGTAGTTCCAATAGTTTGTGTTGATTTATTCGAATACTATTGACCTCTCACTACATCACCCACTGTGGTTCATTAATGGCCCTTGATGTGGCAGCAGTATGCTTTGTCCTCATGTGAATAAACAAGAAAAATCTGTTGTCCTCTCCGTTTTAATTCCCGGCTCCCGTTGAAACAACTATTGAACAATGGCAATGTGCTGCCTGGCAGGCGCTGGGCAGATAGCCAGCTGGCTGGCCAAATGGGCAGGAGACTCCCTTTTTCAATCAGGCCAGGAAGGGACTTGATGCTCCCCATTGCTCACAGCATCCACTCTTGTGCTAATTTGGAAGACAAACCACAAGCATTTGCCTTTTAAATGCACTCACCTGCCTTATCAACTTGAATCTGACACCCAAATGTGCCTTTGGTTGAATTATGGGTACAACTTCTGGTAAGAATCGAAATTGCCATTTTGTATGGTAATGAGTCAGTTTTCTATCACAGACAATGTTGGAATGCCACTTGTCGCTACTTATAAGAGAAAAGATTCCAATCCCAATTCGTACTAATGTAGCCCGGGTAGGAGGGATGACAGAAAAAAAAATTGGCCAGTGACAATGTACAGTGGCTACTTTCTGAACACTGTTGCTTCAGACGATTTGTCAATGACTCAAAAGCTCCGAGCCCCAAAAAAATCCACCAGTTTTTATCCATCTCTTAGGGCAGCTATTTTGCCGCAAGTGTTTCTACATCGGAGCCCTCAAGTATCAGGTGGCTAACACTGCACCACACACTGCTCATGTGATTGTATCAAGCGACAGAATTGTTGCCAAGACGGCACTTGATGAATTACTGGTCACAATCATGTTCATCTTGGCTTGTATCTGTTGTTATTGGCTGCCATGTCACTATTGTTTGAATTGAATAAGATTGTCTTGTGGGTTCAAGTCTATTTTTCGACCCATATATCCCATTTGCGATCTGAATGAAAATGCTTGCTGTGGGGAATGAAAGACTAAACTCATTTCTAGCGAAACACCGAAATGGCATCTTTATTACCTGTTGACTTGAATAATATGCACTTAACTGGATATATTAGGATTCTTTCTCTCTGGTTTACTGGCATAATACACAAGTGTACCCCGGCAGATCTTTTTTTACTACCGTATTTTCCACACTAAAAGGCACACTGGATTATGAGGTGCACCTTCAATGAATGGCCTATTTTGTAATTGTTTTCATATATTGGACGCACCGCACTATTGGACGCAATCTACAATGTATCCACTACATGGAGCTACGCTCAAGGAAATGCCAACAGAACTGTCGCAATGCCACTGGATTGAAGCGCAGCTCCCAGTCCATAGTCCGCTGCTTTCAGCTGTACGCGCGTGAGCACGCACGCACCTAGTTCAATCAATCAGCGCCGACGCAACCCACGTCGCAGATGAAAGAAGCTTTGAACAAACGACAACAGCTAAGATAGCTTAGTTGTTGAGTGGCGTTGCTACAGAACGATCAAATGTCAGTAAAATTAGCAGTGACACAGTTCACTTAATCAACAGCAAGTTATAACATCGTCTCGTTAACATTGAACTCTCTTGCCGCTGCTCTATTTCCGTGTTCAACTGTGTAACCCGATCGCCTTAAGTTTGAACTCTGCATTGTAAGCTTCTCTAGCAAGGAGCCATTTAGGGGTCTAAATATTACCGTAATAATCATACACAAGGCACATCGGATGTTTAAGGCGCACTGTGAGCTTTGAAGAAAATGGAAGGCTTTTAGGTGCGCCTTTTCGTGTGGAAGATACGGTACTTGATGTTTGCAACCACTTGAGCGCATGTAGATACTGAGATTGAAAAGAGCAGTGGGAATGTAATTTCTGCTCGATAAATACTTACTGTTCCGTGAACCAAATGAAATAGAGTCCAATCACTTGTGACCTGTGTGCTTTAGACTCATCTGAACCAGGCACATTCCAGATTGAGCTGCAGCTGGCTAAAAAGCACCCAGAGGAAACACACACTTGTTCATATCACTCGCTCTATTATAGGGCCTATTTGAAATAACCACCAGTCCAGACCACAAAGTTGAAGCAAAAACAAACGGCTATCTTTTGTTAAGTTTTACACTTGAGAGCACAACTATTGAACGATGAGGTGTGGCGAGATCCCTGCAGATGGGCGTAATGGCAAACTTGGCATTGCGCTACAGCCAACAGGAGTAAATTCGTAACATGCATCTCCTCATGCTTGTCTTCCAACTGTTACAGTACTTCCAACTGTAGACATCCCAGTAAGTTTTCCATGAGTTTTGGCAGAATTTATACTGAATTCCCGTATCCGCCAATTTCCTTTAATTAAATTCTGGTCTAATCCTCAAGATTCTGAAGCAAACCATGAATTTTTTAGACAGAGCGTGCAAAGTCTTTTTTTGAAGGTCATGCAAGAGGAAAGACTCTCGAAGACGCTTACCGAGTTTGTTTGATATGTTCTCCCATAAGTCTGTGCACCTGGGGATGGGTATTAGCCAATGTGGGTATTTCCCCACTGTGCATAAGGGAAAGCAGGCATAGGGGGAATTATGAGACAGTCGGTGTATACTCTGTGATCTGACCTCTTTTTTTTGTTTTGTTTTTTTTGGTTTATCTCTTCTGCTTATTGTTCTTTGTCTGTCAAGGGGTCGGCCAAGGTCAGTGTGTGCTGCGTTGTAAACAAAAAGTCTCCGGCTCCTGCTGGCTTGCTTTGTTCGGTCCCTCTCTCCCTTTAAATAGCCAATTATAAACACACACATTCCAGGGGGTGTCATTTTATCTCTAGTGATGGGATGATCTCATGATACGTTTTTGGGTGAGCCATATCAAAATGACAAAACAGATAACGTCATGTCAGAGAGATTATAGTGGACAGCATTTTTGCTTGGGCTACAGGAGCAATGATGGTCACGGTGTGCTCATGAATACTGTCAAAGATGAATGACCGTTGTTGGTGTTTTTTTTATTTTTTTTATTAATGGTTGCCTTTTATTAGCATTCAGTTGAAACTTTGGAACACAGTCTGACTCAAAATATTTTTATAAATCATCACGTGTGTGGCTCTGGACATTGCAGAATTCCACGATTTACAATAAAATAAATGGTTAATGTACGGTATGTTTTATAAGACTGATAAGGTGCAAGATTGCATTGGTTCATATGCGGCACACAATTCAGAAATCGTATGAAAACCTGTAGTTACTAAATTGTATTTAATCAATGCTCAAATATAGCACACAAATAATATTTACTCTTTTTTTTGGTCTTCTTTTTGACATATTCATATAAAAAGGGTCATAAGATTTACGCGCATTCCAATAACTGAAAAAGATTGTTTTGGGTTTTGCCAGGGATGGATCAATGTAATTCTCCTCCTCATTTTCATTGTCTTTGCTTTGAGTGTATCCGCCTTGTTTGTGTGAGGAAGGACATATCATAATTGACACACATTAGCTCTAAACTGTGCCCGACAGAATGCATTTCAAATTAAGTTTAGTGTGTCTCCCTCGGATTGAGATGATGTGATATGTGTCACAGTTTTGCGTGGTGGTAGTTGTAGGACCCCAAAAAGCAGGGAGGAGCACGTTTGACTGTCCTAGATGTATTAAACAAAAATACAAACAGGGGTATACTGGAAAAAACGAACAGAAGTAGCCAAACAAAATCCTGAAAATCACAGCAAACCAAAGTAGCAAAAAACCCAAGACAGAAAACAAAACGTGAGAGGAACATACAGATACTCACATACACACACTCATATTGACCTAACAAATACTGACAGAACTCAGGGAACGAAATACAAGCAAAGTGACGAGAAAACGAGAAACACCTGGTTAAGACACAAAGGGTTGAGAGAGCTGATTGGTTAAACACAAGGGACACTGATGACGAGAACAGGTGGCAACAAAAAGGGCACATGAGGAAAAAAAAACCAAACGGGACCTAAACAGAAACATAACTATATGAAGGCGATGGATGGATGGATTCGCCTCTAAGATTGGTCCACATCAGTCACATCTATGTATTCTCGTTCGTGGTTTCAAGGTGCCAAACCATATCTTCTATTAAAAAAAAAATTATATATACACAAAACCTTGCCCGACCCCCTTGCCTGGAAGATTTTGGTTTTTAAATAGTAGCACACTGAGACCACCTATTTACTGTATAGACTCAATAAACCCGAAACTAATTTCACTAGCGTCCATACGTCCCTCTAGGTTGTGACACCCATCTCTATTCACACTAGCCTTTATCATCTCCATATTGGTCCCTGGAGGCTATACTAGCTCATTAGGGCTGTTTGGTTGGTGGTCTGCCCATAAAGAGAATCTGGAGTCCGATGATCAGGCTGCTAACCGTTCACACATGCAGTGGGGAATAAAAGTTAGGGTTTGACCATTATTTGCATGGGCCTAGATTTTTTGTTTATTTTTTTTCAGGGCGGGGGCGGGGGGGCTTCAATGAAAGAAGAAATTTTGCACTCTTCTAGGCCCACATTTTCACTAAACCAGTTTCTGTGAACCAAGATATAAAATACTGAGGCATCTTCTTGTTCATAGACTGTGGGATGATGGTAAATCTGCTTTCTCAGACCAGTGGTATGTAGGATTTACGGTGAGGATTGCCTAATGGACACCACTTTTTAAAAGGACAAAGCCATGGTAGCTTGTCAAGGGGCGTCTTTGTGTACTTGTATCTTCTTAGAACAGACGGCTGTCAAAGGATTAACTGACACAAGTTCATCTCAAAAGTACAAACATTGCATTTGGAAAGAGTAATCCAAGTACAAGGAAGCACATTGGGGTGCCGAGATGCTGGGTAAACACGAGTCTCTCTTTTTTTTGGGTGCCTTTTTTGAACATATAAACAACGCACATAATGCCTCCGTCGACATGATCACAGCTGCTTGTCCCACCTGCCCGACGGACTTGCGCCCATGGCCTGAATCTTGACAGAAGCACGCAACGATTGGGCAATGTCTCATCGGTGACAGACTTGTAGTGTGACATGTCACAAGGTCCGAGACACAGAACGATATTTAGCTGTTGGTCTGAAAAACAGTGGACACAGTGTGTCCTCTGAAGTCGATGGCTTTATAACAAATAAGTATTACTGGTAGTTGATCACAAAAACACAAATTACTCGTCTAATGAAGAGAAAATGAAACAGCCGTCACCTGTTACTCTCAGGTAGATACCTAATTTGACCTCATCATTTGAAACTTTACAATCTTAATTCCATTGAGAATTTAAAAGTGAGCCCCCACAGAGTTGTAAATCATCTCCAAGCAGGGTGAAAAATCAACACCCTTTGCGGTGTGAATGTGATCTCATTCAACTGTGGAGTGACTTGGAATGTGGCTCATTGTTTTAATTGTGGGTTTATGGAGGACTCAAATGGTCAGTGAAGCACAAGCAACATGCCCTTGGGTTTGTTTGCTTTGCACTTGGATTTTCCCCTTCCTGGCGGGTTTTGACGAACATTGTGTGACACATCCAAATGTCTGACTCGCCATCGCCTGTCATCATGAAACATTCAAAGGCCAATAATAAAAGCACAGAACAGCTTGGAATTTGCTTGCCATTGCAGTGCTGCCCGATTCACTATATGATGAAGTCCATGAGGTGGAAAATTGGTGTAATCATCTTGGCCTCTAACCTACATTGCACCTTAATTTGGCTGTGGGAGGAGAGGATGATTGCATCAAGGCTTGACCTCTGTCTCTGGAGGTCAAAACATGTTTGGGACGAGGTCGGCTTCTACTTCCTGCCAGCTTGGAACAGAGGCACGTTTAATACACATAGCTTTATTAAAGAAAATTGGTCATGATCACAAGTCTGTGATGACCTCAAGGTTAAAAGTAGCCCCACAGCGTATTAGGAGCTAAACAAACATGTTTGACCTTGATCCTTGGGGGAAAGGTACAAGGAAGATGCTACATCTATAACTGAGAACGTAATTACAGATAATTGAGCATTTCAAATATTTATCCCCTCTCAATTGTAAATTTTACTTGACAGGCAATCTGAAGTCTGTTTCCCTAAGATAACTAAAATAATTTATCACACAAATGTCTCAAACCCAAAATCTTGCAGTCATTATCAGCGTTGACACTTTGTAGCTGCACTAATGGACAAGCATGCATATCAGGCAGTCTGACAGAGAGAAATGCCTGCAAATTGATATCCTGAAATTGGACCTCGTACATCTTTGGATATAATTCAGGTGTAACATTATGATTGCAGTGTAAGCAGACAGCTGTATCGACAGCTGTACCTAGACGCCTTCCAAACTTGTAATTTGTCTACACACACATACACACACACACACACACACACACACACACACACACACACACACATGAGCGTGCCTGCGGTCAATGAAAACCACAGGGAAGTACCGTAACCACTCGAGTAATGTTGATGTCACACTTTTGCTTTTGCATCATTGTGTATATGTTTATATGTTGTACGGGTCTCAGCACATGTGGGTTGTTCTGTCATTGTCCGTAAGTTGTTATACGTCAGGTCTGGGTAACTTTAAAATAGATATGCTGTGAATAGACGCTCCAAAAATCCGATATATTAGATTCCAGGATTATGACGTGCAGTGTGTATTTCAATATTAAGAAATGTAGATACTCTTCTTCATCCTAAAGGGAAATTCACTTTTCCGGGAGTTTTCACAACACACAAACACAAAAAAAAACAGCACAAGACAAAACAAGCATGTATTACTGAAAATGAGAAAGATAAAAACTAGCATCTATCAAGGTGTTTTGTTAAAATCAAATACAATAAAATAAAAATCAAGTTCATAATAACCTGCTATGATGTTGTGCGTAATGAATTTTGTATGTGGTTATATATTACATATTTAGTATTTGTTATTTTGGATGGGTGACTTCTCTTGCTTTGGCATACTGCAAAAGTGATCAATGAAGAGTTTGTCAGCGCTGACTGACATTATGTTCTGCTGCGGCAAAGAAAAATGGTGCATCACTGACAGATGAATATTAATCTCAGGATTGTGGCGAGAATATGTTAACTTTCGTCACTCTGTTTTATTATGTGCCCAACTTGTAAAGCTACATTGTCGGAGGATTATTTTAAGATCCTGCAGATCAGATGGACTGCGTTCTACCTCAAAATCAATCAAGATATCTGACATCAGAGCATGAAAATGAAATTAGGGACTCTTTTAGGGAGGATTTGATGGCCGCTTTTCTGGCGACAGTAATAATCACAAGTGCAATGATTCGATTCATTGTGTCTGACGACTTACTGCCTCTTTTTGACATCATTATTAAAGTAGAAAGGCCGCGAGAAATAGGCTGGGCTGTTAACTTTTATCGTCCTCACTCAAAACTAAATGATGGAATCAAAGCAATAGTGAAAGCTGTTTTTTTTTTTTACTGTTTTTTTTTTTAACGGCTTCTTTATGTTTTGTTGTTGTTGTTTCTTCGTCAGCCTACTTTAACCAAAAGATGTGGGTTTTCTGACTTGGCTACTGTTTCAAGCTCCTGCACTGTACAGTGAATTAGTTACAGTGGACCTCATGGGTCAAATGCAATCCATTCCTGGATGCTGGACCTCCATTTCACCATCCAGCCCCATGGTTTGCTAGCCCTTGTGTTTTAAACGTCCATACTAACTGTACATTATTTCAGCAATAAGGGCATGTCATCTGCTGCCTCCTTGTAGCACACGCTCACATGACGGCATGAACAGAAAATAGCCACCTACAAGTCACACAATAGACAGATTCTGCTGACCATGGTTCCTGCCGTACACTCCATTAGGTGAGGGTGTGGCGTCTTAGAGGTGGAAGGAGACGCGGTACAACTGTGTCTATGAATCACTGTCAAAGAGAAATAAATTAATAGAATGAGGGGAGGGAAACACAGACCACCATGTTCATTGGTTTATGCCGCCTCGGTCTCCCACATGAAATAAAAGCCCTCTCACCCCGTCCTGACCCTCAGTGGCAACATAAACAAGGAGAAGCAGGCAAATTATGACTGCCATTTGCCTGACTACTCTGTGTTCTTTACATCACATTCACTCGCGTGCAGGCGACACTTTCAAGGTGCTTTGCAACGAAATAATTATCGATTGACAAGGTCTGTTTTTTTGTGCATTTGCATTCATTATAGGCAAGGTGAGGCAGCTTGATTTATACAGCACGTTTTGTACACAAGGCAACTCAATGTGCTTCACACAGATAAAGACACGACACCTAAAGGCATTTGACAAACCCAACAGTTGACTACATTCAGAAGCAAAGAAAGCGAAATCAAAAGTAGTTTGCAAAAAAAAAAATTACAAAAAGAGTGTCTGTGTGTGTGTTCGTAAAGGCAGTTTTTGGGCAACGTTCCGTCATTCTCGTCTGTTGACAGAGTGCGAAGCATACTCCGATGGCATTACCGTATTTTTCGGATTATACGTCGCTCCTGATTTTAAATTGCACCAGCTAAAAATGCAGAATTAAGAAGGAAACACATACCGTATTTTCACGACTATAAGGCGCCATTAAAAGTCTTAAATTTTCTCCAAAATGGACAGGACGCCTTATGGTGCGGAGCGTCCTTTATATGCGCTGAGTTCCAAAATCTGACACGCTGTTTATATAGAGAAAAGGCGGAAGTGACTGTGGCCAGGCATGCGGGAAAAAAGTCGGCCAATCAGGGAAGGGTGGGCGTGTATATATACATGTATGGAGAGGGAGAGAGAGAAGAGAGGGAGAGAGAGGACAGGCAAGCTAGTCCGCCAATGGTGAAGGGTGGGCGTGTAAGTGGACGCCTCAAGCCAGTACCAACAGTTGTATAGAGTGTGGCAATGTGCATTGTTGCAAAACAACTCCGGTTTTGGTTTCTAAGAACCCCTGAAAATAAATTCGACAAAAAGACACGCCTACGAAGCTCAGTTCAAACCTAAAGCCACCGGTTATGCTTTTGGCTTGCGTGCTCATCTCACAGCAGCGGTGAAAAAAACAAGTCAAGCAAATGAACTCTGAGCTTGCCGTTATTCCCGGAGGGTTGACTAAAGAACTCCAACCGCTGGACATTGGCATCAACCGGGCGTTCAAAGTAAAGTTGCAAACGGCATGGGAACAATGGATGATCGGTGGCAAACACAACTTTACAAAGAGTGAGAGGCAGCACTTGGCGAGTTACGCCACAATACGCAACAACGAGAGGGAACGCGGCGTTTTTGATGGATTACGGTACTTGCACAATTGTTCAATTCTTTCTACACACACGCGCGCTGCCACCATGTTTCGCTCTGTTCTTTACTTTCAAATGTGGGAAAGCTTCACACGAGAGAAATGTTGACTTTGCTGTTGCTACTCCTTCTTTCCGCTCGGCAATGCGTAGCAACTCACACTAGCATGTGATGCATTCAATGACAACTGAGATGTGCAGTCCTCTGCTTCTGATACAGAGGATGAGGACTTTGATGGATTGATGGGTGATGATTGATCGATAAACGTGAGAACATTGTACGATGGCTAAATAAAATACACCTGATCTCAGTTCTGCTTTCGTTGCCTTTTTAAAAACGTATTTTTATCTTATCTGTATGTCTTGGCATGCTACCGTATGCTTCAAGCTAACGTGTTAGAGTGCGCACATGCAGGCCGTATGTTTAAGCTGGCGTATGTTTTACCACTGTAAAACTGCGGCCATTAGTACGATGCGTCGAATAGTCGTGAAAATACGGTATATAAGTTGCACTGGAGTATAAGTCGCATTTTTGGGGGGAAATGTATTTGATAAAATCCAACACCAAAAACATACATGTCCTCTTGAAAGTCAACTTAAAATTAAAATAACATAGAGAACAACAGGCTGAATAAGTTTACGGTAAACTAACGTTACATGACTGGCATGCGTGGTAATGTCAGTAACGACGAACCATATTAAGAGTTATTCAGATAATTCTAGCATAAAGAACATGCTAACAAGTTGACCAAACTATCAGTTTCACTCCAAATCACTAAATCCAATGAAATGTTCATCCTCTGTGTCACTTTTAAACAACTCCCCCAACTTGGGAGGTAGATGATGCCCGCTTCCTTTTCTACGTCACTTGCGTCAGACTCATTGTCGATTTATCAACACAGGCCAAGATCGCCCTCTTGTGGTTCAAGTTGAAAATAACGTGAAATGACATAATCATGTGTTAATAATTTTACACATAAATCGCTCCAGAGTGTAAGTTGCACCCCCGGCCAAACTATGAAAAAAAATGTGATTTGTAGTCCGGAAAATACGGTAATTCATGACTACACCCTGCTGCTCTGTATTTATATATATATATATATATATATATGTATGTGTGTGTGTGTGTGTCAGTAAAATGCCTCTGTTGTAGTGTTACCATTGATCTAGGTATTTGTACAGTTCAATGTGTCAGTGTGACACGACAGTATTGGGGCAGCTCTGCGTTTCTGTTTTTTTGTTCTGTTGTTGTTGTGTAATAGTAGCTTGATTGGTTTTTCTTTTCAGGGTGTGAAAATAGCTCCAGATTTCCTAGAGACTGTGTGTTTGCTGCTCAATATGCTGTATTTGTGATCGCCGTTCTAATATTTTACATATTATTGGAATACATTTGTGTTATTACTGGCTTATTGTGTGTCTGTCTTTGACTCTTAAATAAAAGATATCCTTCCAATTTCTATTTTTCTTTTTTTTTATAGAAAAAACAAAAGCAGTTTAATCACTTCCTCTACCTTAACCAGCACCTTTGGCATTGTTGACTATATAGTTTGTTATTCGTCAGTTAGCAACAGACAGATTTCCCAGACCAGTCTTTCTTTTTTTCGTGTGTGTGTGTCGCAAATTGCTGGCACATGACACACTGCTTGTGTTGAATAGCACCAGCCATTTGGTAATTGTAGAAAAAAAAAGCCGTTTAAAACAAGGCAAGCCAATAGAACACATTTGCTTGACTATTTTCTTGTAATTATTAAACTGGGATCGCACGTCTACACATTTGGCTAAGTGGACAGACATGCTTAAATGTTGATTATTCTTTGATCGGAGCCATGTTTTCATTCCAAAACCGTGTCTCCCTACTTAATGGTAGTATGACAGAAAAAACAAACAGAAAGCAAAGTAAAGTTTTGGGACCTTGATATCCAGTTACTTGAATTATTCAAGGGCCCGTGTCACCCTCAAAACCCTTTTAAATAAATAAAGTTTAAACCCATGAACATAACATCATGTATTTTATAATCTTATCTATTTTGGATTGTGGTTCTGGAAGAAATAATCCACACAAGCCCCACAGAACAAGACAACATAATTTAGGTCAACATAGAAAGTCTGTGGTGACAAACTGTGTTGGCCTCTTTAAGAACTTTCTCTTTGTGCTGTCTGATGAATATTTTCACAGAACATTTTCCAAAACTCCTGAAGTATAGAAGAATGGACTGAAACTTGTATCTTGTCAAGTGGCTGCAACAATAGAATCATCTCGATTTCGATACGCGACATACTTTCAGTAGATGAATACCGTAATTTACCTAAAAGACGTACTGGATCCCAAAGGTTTTATTGTGTGCAACCACTTGCTGAAATAAACGAATAAATTCAATACACCATTTTTTCCAGTTTATAAAGGCTATAACAGTAATTGTTGTCAAAGTTCTATTTTTGTCAGCTTTACGTGATTATGCTGTCTCTCTAATTATCCCATTCAGTGGTTCAATGACAAATTACAGATACATATACTGCAGCTTTTGTGTGGGACCATTTGCAGTCTTGTGGAACACAGCTGATGTTCACACAGCTGGTATGGGGTCTGTTCCTTACTCAATGCCTCATTCACAATTGCCTGCGATGTAGTCAGCTGGGATGGGCACCAGCCCCTACAAAAAGGATAAGCGGACAAAAATGAGCTGGCAAATAGTATTAAGAGGGAGAGCCGTAATGTAATTGCAGCCGATTCACTATTTTACGAGACTGTTTAATTCAAACGTCATTAATGTCCCTTTTTTTTCTTAGTTAGCTGAAAGAGGAAGGATAGGATAAACTTTTCTTGAAAGTTTACGCTCCCACAGGGACGTCAGGAATTTCGTCTCATAATATATTTCTGTTTATAAAATTTACCATGTTCAATTTAACTCATAGGGTCTTGTTTTTTTTCAACCAGCAAACCTGGATGAAAACTGTTACAATATGCAAAAACATCCCTGCTATATAGTTTGCATGTTTGATCCTGCAGGCAGTATCAAATATTTGCACATGTAAACATGTAGCTCAACATCTGATTCCTGGTACTGCAATTCGCTTCATCGCCTCCTGTTACTTATTGGGCAAGACGATATACATCTGTTTAGTTACCAGGCCATAATTGAACCAAGTCCTCTCAAATACTCCAATCAGCTACATTTGGTCCTATACTGTACACCAGGAGTGCCCAAACTTTTTGGATTGAAGATCTACTTTTCGATCAACTAACCTCCCGGGATCTATCCATACCGGCGCGCGCATGCGCACGCGCGCACACACACACGCACGCACGCACGCCATGATGAGAAACAGCCTGAAACGGAGACATGCAACGCCCTTTTGCAGCCTGTTAACTATCATAGCTCACACGTACTGTTTTAAAGTGCTTCCCTGGGCCCTCCTAGATTCCTATTCTTTGCTCGTGCCCTCGGTGAATTGTACACGAAGCAAACTCTGAATGAGAATAATGACGATAAAAGATAGAGTGCAACAGCTCTGATCACAAGCTGCAATTGCAAACTGCTAAGCGCTAACAACTTCCGGTGACGTAATTACACGCCACCGTAAATGTAAGATTTACGTGCTTTATTTTATTTTAAAAAAATAAAATAAAATTTGTGAAAATGAGACGGATGAGATGATTAGGGTGCAGTCTATATTAACACAAAAAATATATTACTAACATGTACAAAGACACACAAATGGTTGTTTTTTCTTCTTCTCGACACTCCTCGGATCTACTTGGTACCTGTCTTAGATCTACCGGTAGATCAGGATCTACCTAATGGCCAACCCTGCTGTACACTATCAAATGCTAAAAACAACACAGCCCTTGATTTAATCCAATGTTAACTGTGCAAAAACTTTAGGTCAACGCAGTTAGCTGAATCATAACGAGCAAGATCTACTTTTGGTTTTATACAAAGACGTCCCAATTTAACCCTACGTATTATCCAAACAGAACAGCGTGCAAAAACTTTAGGTCCTTATAAGCTGCACCAGAAAAAAACAGGATCTGCTTCACCTCAATTTTGCTCAATGATGTTAAATATGTGGTAGCACAGAAGCTGATTGTGTTAATATTTCGCTCTGTGGTTCTGTCCCCTTTACTTTAGGTCCACTTCTTGCAGCTGTCGTTCTGTGTTGGCGGCAGGCTGTGAGCAAAGGTTCCACTCTGCAGTGCCTCGAAACTCCTCAGACGCTTGTCCTTCACATCCAATTGATGTTTGTCAATTGTTGTGCCAGTGGCCTTTTGAGAGGTATGACAACGGCATCTCAAAAAAGAGGCCCCTCCTCATTGATTCATCATTGAGCACACCGAGCGATATCATGAAGAAGGGTCCTGGAAGTCCGCTCTTCAAGGAGTCTGCTTGCAAGATATGAGTATTTTGAACCCGGTGACGGATAATAAATCAAACCTTGTGGGAGTCGTGGGAAGCCCAGAAGAATACCACAGAGGCATGCAGTCAGAGGAGTTATTTCGCAGAAAACCTAAAACCCTCAATGGTAGCATGGGACCACCAGGCTCCAACATGCAGGGCAAGCCTGACGGTCCCGGCAAAATAAATGGTAATCCAGCCATGCCTAAAATGGGCGTCAGGGCCAGGGTAACAGAATGGCCCCCAAGAAAAGATGGATGGGATGGACGGCCATCACCAAATTATCAGAGTATGATACCAATATTTCAGAACGGCCAGCAGGACCATACTGTGGAATTAACTGCGCAAGATGACCCTGGGTGTTTGGAGGTAGACTACTCAGATGTGAAGTATACATTGAGTGACCTCCTTAGCCACTCGCCATTGAAAGGCCTTCACCCTATTCGTCAACGCAGCAACAGCGATGTCACAATCAGCGACATTGATTCTGAAGACGTCGTCGACCAGACAGCTGTCAATCCAAACACCGGCGCCTCTTTACATCGTGAATATGGAAGTACATCCTCTATTGACCGCCAAGGTTTAAGTGGGGACGGCTTTTTTACCATGCTCAAAGGCTACAGAGTGGATACCATGGACCACCGCAGTGTACCACCCCTGGGTTTTCCAGAGTTGTTGCGCTGTGATGCCTCCTTCTCCCCCAGTTTACAGACAGCAGCCCAGATTGCCAGGGGGGAGTTTGTCACAATTCCAGGCTACGACTACAGAGACAGCGCTCTTCTCTATAGCAGAGAAAGGGAGAAGTCCTTCATGAGGCGTCTTAAGTCAGAGTCATCCGAAACATCTTTGTTTAGGAAATTGCGGACAATTAAGAGTGAAAGTGATGCTTTGAGACTCTCTCTGGAGGATGATCGAAGACCACTCAGCTTTCAAAAATGCTTTGCTCATTATGACGTTCAGAGCGTTCTTTTTAACATTAGTGAAGCTGTTGCAAGCCGAGCTAACCTGAGCCAGAGGAAAAACACCACTACTGGAGCTTCAGCCGCTTCCGCTGGAGGCTTGTCCAGTGCTGGGGCCAGTGCTCTACCGGGACCAGGACCAGATGCTGGAGTTATGGGATGTAGCAGTGGAAATTCTGCCTTTTTTGAGTCACCACTAGGCAGCAGGGAAGACTTGAACCCAAAGGAGAACTTGGATGCTGATGAGGGGGACGGAAAGAGCAATAGCCTTGTGTTGGGCTGCCCGCACTTTCGCAACGAGATCGGAGGTGAAAGCGAGAGAAAGATTTCACTTTCCAGAGCCAATAGTGCCAACTACAGCGGACTATCAGAGAGCTGCTCCTTTGAATCCTCGCTGAGTTCCCACTGCACCAATGCCGGCGTCTCTGTACTCGAAGTGCCTCGAGAAAGCCAGCCCATCCATAGAGAGAAGGTCAAGCGCTACATAATTGAGCACATTGACCTTGGTGCTTACTACTACCACAAGTTCTTTTACGGAAAAGGTAAGACATTTTTCTCGACGTTTGCCTACCAATATTGCTACAAGTCTTGTAACACAGTCCATCCTCGTTTTTTTCTTTATTGTTCTAAATTGACCATGTATATTCTTACCCTATGAAAAAGTGTGAGCTCATAGAATGTGTTGAAAAACACACACTCACAGAGGTAGAATTAGGTAAACAGACAAATTCTAGACCAACAATGACCTGACCTGACCTGCAGAGCAAAATACAATTTTGATATGAGAGTGTCAAGTGGCTGCTGGCTCACAGTGAGGTCAAAATTGAGACAATATTCTAAGCATAGCATGCGAGCGACAGATGGCACACTGCCATTTCTGAGGTAGCAAAACTTAGTTTTGCAAGCTAATATCTATTTCAGTATGCTTAATACTCTCTCGTAAAATTCTTTAATTTGACATGATTGTGCTACAGCAAATACAAGTATAGTGATCATTATTCAAAGACTGTGCTGCAACAATAATAGCATTAAAAATAAACAACTCCTTGGAATATATAGTACAGTATTTCCTTGAGGAAAACACCCATGCAGTGGGAAAGCAAGTTCTCCACTGGAGCAGCCTTAGCTCATCATCTCAGATATCTTATTATCTTATATATTAGGACTAGAACAATAGCCGGCTTGTGTTGGGTACATGGAAGTATGTTTCTCTTCCCTGAGAGAGGAGCGGTCATGTCCTCTCTAGACATTGCGCTAGGTTTGGTCATGTCTGAAGTAAGAGGTGAGTGAGAGCCTGTGTTGCAGCTGTTCCCAAGGGGGGCAGTTGGCTGTGAGGACCCTTCCTATGAAAGTATGGGGTCAGTGAAACCACACCGAGGTAAGCGATGTCCCCATTAAAACACCTGTGAGTATGGCTGTAAATACCCATTCCAGCCCAACCCATCACATCATTATATCCGTATCTGTTTTCCCACTGCCTTAGGTTTGACTACGCTCACGGATTGAATTTCCCAACCTTAAGCCACACAGAAAACAGCTGCTTCACCTTTTAACATTGGCAGATGCCTGAATGTCCACAAAAAGTGCTCTGCTTTTCAATTAAACTCAGAGTGTCAGTTTGGAACTTCACTCAAAGCCCTCCTGGCAAGGTTAATAAGACTATTACTCGATGTTTGGCTGTACCATTGAACTTCCTCGGATAATCGTTGACTGTAAAAGGCTCTGTCCGATCCTCACTCTCCAAATGGTTCCGTTTCGAGTGTTTGACCTCTCTGGTAATTCAGGCTGCTGCATACTGTATAGTGTGTCGAGCTGAAGTAGCACGTGCAGCTGTCACTTTGCTTTTCTTGCCGATCTCTTTTTGTAAAGTTGACACTTTTTCACAGTTTGACTGTAGCCCTTGCCCTTTTTATGAGGTGTTTTACTGGAGAGACAAGTCTGTCATCACCTCAGACAGTCACACAGTCATGCACAAACAAAGATGCACTTTCACACAAGAATGACGTGGACTCAATCTGGCCTGCTGAATTTTGATCTCACTGATTGCTTGAAGCCACATTTGCATCAGCAGGAATGGTATTCCCCAAGACTGCCCGAATGAAAAGTGTTTATCCATGTAGTCAAAGGCCAGGCTCTCTTTCAGGATCTGGTGGTCACATCTTGTATCGTGGAAGTCATTAAACGAATAAACTTGTCACGTTTGCGAGGTGGTGGTGGACCCCAAAAAGCAGGCAGGAGGGAGGAGCAGGGTGTAGTTGAAGAATTGTATTTAAACAGAGGAAACTAAATCCAAAACAAACCAAGTCCAAAGTATCAAACAAAAACCCATGACTGAAGCTCAAAACTATCAATAACATAAACATGACCAAAAACATGATCTAAGCATGACTGGCAAACAAACATGACAGCAGCAAAGAGCAACAATGAGTGGTCGGGCGGCAGTCCTTTTATACAAATCATGACAAAACTCTTTATACAACAGTTTTCTTTTCTAGCACCAAAATTATATATATACAGTTATATATATATATATATATATATATAGAGAGAGAGAGAGAGAGAGAGAGAGAGAGAGAGAGAGAGAGAGAGAGAGAGAGAGAGAGAGAGAGAGAGAGAGAGAGAGAGAGAGAGAGAGAGAGAGAGAGAGAGAGAGAGAGAGAGAGAGAGAGAGAGAGAGAGAGAGAGAGAGAGAGAGAGAGAGAGAGAGAGAGAGAGAGAGAGAGAGAGAGAGAGAGAGAGAGAGAGAGAGAGAGAGAGAGAGAGAGAGAGAGAGAGAGAGAGAGAGAGAGAGAGAGAGAGAGAGAGAGAGAGAGAGAGAGAGAGAGAGAGATTTGATGCTGAAATGGCTTGTGCATTGCATGTGCAAGGTGCCAGGAAGAAGACGAAGACAAACTTGAGGTGTTATTTGACATGACAACCCAAGCCATCTATTGTGTAACCTTTGGCATCTTGTCAACAGCAAGTGTTGTGAGCCAGTGACATGTTACGGAAAAGTGTTGACAAAGAAAAAAAACTGCAGTTGACACCATTAATAATCACATGCGTCTTGGCTTTCTACCAGCATTTGACCTCATGCCTTGCAGGCCGTTCCATCCCTAACAAGTGTTAACTCAATACATATGTATTATTCATGATTAAATGTGCAATACATAAATGATATGGGGCTGTGCATTTAAGACGCATTTGCGCAACCCATCCGAAGGAATCTTAGCATGAGCATGGACCACAGAATCCTTCATTTTCTTTTGCTTCATCAATTCCAGAGGTAAAACAATAATATAACCCGGACTTACCAAAGTCCTACAGTCTGAAATGAAACTCCATCTAGATCCAGTCCTTTCCTGCTCTATTTTTCATTTTTATTGTTAGTGTTATTGTTGTTTTTTTTAAAAAACATAAAATTCAAGAGTACTTTTTTTTTTTCCAATTGCGATGAATCAATGTTGTCCAATGTTTTAGGTCATTGGTTATGAACCTGGGTTCATAACCGATGATCGAATCGGTCTCAGGGGTTCGACGGAGCCTCTGTCATGGAGGTTAAATTTTATTTACCGGTACTTTTTTTCTGGTTTTAATAAATGCATTTTTATGTCTTGAATTTGTAAAAAAATAAAATCTTAATTTTTATTTCTCACTAATGAAGGCTTCGGTGAATATGCATTTGAACTGGTTGTACCTCTAACAAGGTAAAGAACCACTCTTTTAGGTGATGGGTCCTGTTGTATAATTGTTTTGTTCTGAGAAGCTCTCTGTTACAGTTGCAGCTTCTGTGAAAGCGCTGCATCAACAAAGATGTATTAACTTTTAAAGTTCAAACCTTTTACATCAATAAATATTGTGTAAATGTAAAAACAGAGATTTCATCTTTTGATCAGCTCCCAAAAAGGTCTTCACAGATACTTGAGAAAGGTCTGGAATACATGTCAATGCTGAACTGTTGAGATTATTTTGGTCTTTTTTTTTTTAATGTGTCTCCAGAGCATCAAAACTATTTTGGTGTCGATGACCATCTGGGACCTGTAGCAGTCAGCATCCGCAGGGAGCGGCTGGATGACGGAAAGGAGAAAGATGGAATGCAGTACAACTATCGCGTCACCTTCCGAACCAGTCAGGTAAACGCAATTGTAATGTTTGACCTTTCTGTCCTGCTTCGTGTCATAAATCAGTCTCGAACTTTTACAGATCTGTGGTAGAGACACCTATTTCCTGTAAGAGTATTGACTTGTCTTGTGGACATGCTTTTAAATGTTATTCCCCACGTTGCCTTCAGCACACGTTCAAGTCAATGCGATTATTCAGGCGGTACAAGGATGTTCTGAGATGAAATGAAACCGCTGGTCTAAAGAGGTGACACAGAGAGAGTGTAACCGTGTGTGATCAAAGCACCTACCTGAGTTGATACTGCTTTTTTTATATGGTGAATACAATCTTACACAATCAATTTTGGATTCAAAAAGTACTGTTGCTGTACTTCCTCAATTGAAGACAAAGTGATTATTGAATGCTATAAAAAAAAAAATAAAGAAAAAAAAGAAATGCTTGATGAGGATTGCAGCATTGGTTTGTTTATTGTATCCACCCAAACATAAATGACATTTAACAGTTCTGACTTGTTTTTTCCATGGCACTGGGGAGAGTTAACAATTTTGGAGCAACATACACCTGATTGGTTAATGGAATTTACTATTTAGCATCACAAACAAGGCAGCCTGGTGGGCGACTGGTTAGCACGTCCACCCGACAGTGCAAAGGTGCAGGGTTCGATTCCGGCTCCGGCCTTCCTATGTCAAGTTTGCATATTTTCCCCGTGCAGGTGTGGGTTTTCTCCAGGTTCTCTAGTTTCCTCCCACATTCAAAAACACACATAGTAGGTGAATGGAACACTCGAAATTGTCCCTATATGTGAGTGTGAGGGCAAATGGTTGTTCGTCTGTGTGTGCCCTGCGATTGGCTGGCAACCGGTTCAGGGTGTACACTGCCTACTTACCCAAAGACAGCTGGGATAGGCTCCAGCACGCCCGCCATCCTTGTGAAGATGAGCGTATGAGAAAATGGATGGATGGAGTATCATAAACAAATGGACGATGCATCTCCCTTTATCATTAAATGCAAATTTTAATTTTATGCAAATATTTTTATTTCATGATTCCCTCCCAAAATGTGAATTTTAACACATTGTCAAGATGACCATGTTGCCAGCTTCTGCCTATATTATTATATTTTCTCCTTGTTTCTTCAACATTAGAATAGACTGTATTTCATCGTAGAGGCGGGAGTGTGTGGTCTTGAGTAATGATAGTAAGCTGCAGGTCTCTCGGACCGAGCCTCGATGCTGCCATGCCAAACAAACCGGTCGCCTTGCTCGACAACCTTACTTAGTGAGTTATTACGGCTTCCTTTGTGACGAGGCTGTAAGTGTGCAGAAACGCTTCACTGACCATGAAAAGAAGGGGAAGCTCACGCTCCCCAAATCTACATTAAACACCCAAATGCATCCTTTGGTTCTATGTCAGTCATGGCTCAGTTAGTCCGTCTTGCAGATGCTGTCACTTTGCCACTGGTCTTGCTTGCACGCGCTCCCTCACCCATGCTCACACCATGTCATTAATCCACAAACTGGAATGCTCTCTCTCATGGTCCCTGGTGGTTCAAGAACTCTCTCACTGATAGATGCTTGGTGGTCTCAGCCAATGAATAATTCAGGTGTAACAGATGTGTCAGGCAAAGAAATGTCACCGATATCCAGGACCACATTTAGGTTTAGTGTTCACTCCCTCGATAAAACAATGTATCTGGGTCATGCGACCCCTGCATGTAGCAAGCAGTTTTAACTCCCGAACCAGTGGAGCGTCTATTTGCATGGGATCCTATCATTAAGCCCCAGCGTTCCTTGCCGCTGTGTCCCACTCTCGCTTGCTGTTAAGTACTCTACTTTTCAGCATGCCTCTCTCTCTCAGGCAACCATTGCTGACATCTAAGTCCACAGGCCGTGCAGTTCGGAGCAGGGATTCATAGGTGTCAATGTGTCTGTAATGTTCCAAGCAACAACACGTCGTTACCGTCAGCGCGCTTTAAAGCTGTTTGCTTCAACCATTACCGGCACATTAATGGCCGTACCACCAAAATACCACTTACTATGCAGTGTTCAGTTAGACCATTTTAATTATTTACAATGGGAGATGGTAATGCTGCCCATTGGAGCTGGAATGAGCCATTGCCCTGAATAGCACAGCATAACATGAAATTGGATTAGAACCGAATCTCGCCACAGCTCGTATGAGCGTACCCATTTTAATATTGGTACAAAATGTTTCAAGCCATCATCAAATCATTGTGTTCCAGACTTACTGACCTACTTGGAAGGATAGCACACAGAGACCTCACCCTAATAGTTTTCGGGCTTTAGATACACCTGTATGATGATACAGATAAAAAGAGCCAATACAAAAATGATGTCTTTAAAAAGATAGTAATGCTCAGTTTTGATTTCAATCAATATCCTTGTTGTCCATTTCAGACTATGGGCCGAATTCACGCATGGATTGCGTGGCTTTTGCGTGGAGCTAACCGGCAAAAATGGAACAAACGGATTCATTCAGCATCTAATTCACAAAGCAGGCGCAGATTGTGGAATGCTACTCTAACGGCGCTGCCAAGCAGAACGTGTCTTTGTGCGCCGGCAGTATGTACATGTATTCAAATGAGATAATATGCATATATTTGGCGGGGAAATTGCTCACCTCAACGCAAATGAGCCTCATTGAGAAGTAATAATTCACTAACACCAGCTTCACGCAGTTTGAGTGACGCAAATAACCTCTTAAGAAAGCTGGTCGAAACTTCTCTGTTGAAGCCTGATCATGGCAGTAGTAGCACAGAGAAGACATCGTCACGCCAGGCAGCTCCCCACATGCAGATCACGCATTCTGCATAGTACACCATCCGCCGTGGGTGTTGGGCCTCATTTTGCGCGAGGATACTAATTACGACCTGCACCATCTGACCAATGTGAAGACCGCTCTGACATGCCGTCCAAAATTCCCTCGTCGACAAAATAATTTCAGGCCATGAAAGACAGCTGTTCAGCCCAGGCATCCTTCGCGCGTCACATGCGATCGCTCTGATTTGCTGTTGACTGGTCATCCACATTTTCAAATGATCAGCCCAACATTTTATATTTTATGGACATTAAATGAATCTTGGGCGGCCCGGTAGTCCAGTGGTTAGCACGTCGGCTTCACAGTGCAGAGGTACCGGGTTCGATTCCAGCTCCGGCCTCCCTGTGTGGAGTTTGCATGTTCTCCCCGGGCCTGCGTGGGGTTTCTCCGGGTGCTCCGGTTTCCTCCCACATTCCAAAAACATGCGTGGCAGGCAGATTGAACACTCTAAATTGTCCCTAGTTGTGAGTGTGAGTGTGAATGGTTGTTCTTTTCTGTGTGCCCTGCGATTGGCTGGCAACCGATTCAGGGTGTCCCCCGCCTCCTGCCCGAAGACAGCTGGGATAGGCTCCTGCACCCCCCGCGACCCTAGTGAGGATCAAGCGGCTAGGAAGATGAATGAATGAATAAATGAATCTTCATCACCTTCTTCTCCATTGGCGCTCAGTGCAGCTTAATGTCGCCTCATGGGTGCAAACATTAATGTCCATTACCTCTAAAATATTGAGCCGATACTTTTTCGATTTTCATAGATTTATTTGGGTATAAGCACAGATGTGCATGCCATTTTTGGTGATGACTGCTTACCGTTTTCTTACAGTCCTATTCGCACCTCCTAAGTCAGGACCGCAAGCTCACATTCTGAAAATGTCATCTTTCTCTTCCTAATTGCCATTGTTCTACCACAGTGACACAAAGCCAGCAGTTACTTTGTCATTTGTGCCTTATTGCAACCAGGGGGACTTCAGGAGCAGACTATACAGATGTCAAACTTTGTGGGCGTGTTTGCACTGGTATATCATTAGCACCATATCCTTTGTGAGTAGGATGTTTAGGCGGAGCAAACTACCAGCAACTGAAGTTCAATTCAAGATGCTATCAGCGGCCACAGTTCATTTTTAAGATAAGATAAGAAAACCTTCATTTGTGTCACAATGGAGAAATTCCAAATTTACAGGAGCAAAATAAAGAAAGGGAGAATTAGAAGAACAAAAAGTATATAAATAAACATACATGATAAAATATAGATATAAGCATATTAAAAATGGGTGAGATGGGGTTTTGGGGTTGCACTTAACAGTAATGTTGAATATAACTTGACTGCATCAAAAATACATCTGTTTATATACTATTCCTCCCCTCTTATTAATTTAGGTGTCCCCAATATTGTGTCCAGTCTATAGAGTGTAATTGTTGAGCCGTTTCCATCTCTTGCCTGACAGTTGACCACCCTTCGAGGAGCCATTCTGGAAGATGCAATCCCATCCACAGCGCGACATGGGACGGCTCGTGGGTTGCCGCTTAAGGAAGTACTTGAATACGTAATCCCAGAGCTCAATATCCAATGCTTGAGGTTGGCAATCAACTCCCCTAAAGTACCGGAACAGCTGCTCAAGTTGGATGAACAAGGGGTAAGTGCAAACATGTTTAGTCGGTGATCTCATTCAAGAGAACATGCTTGTATGGAAAGAAGTCTTCCAAATAATTTGATATGTTGGGGAACGTTCTGGGAGCACCTCAGCATTCATTATTAACAACACAGGCACGGAATGTCAGAACAGAATGTCGAACCCATAAAACAGAAACTGAAGTAATTGCCGTGCAGAACGAGGTTAAACTAAAAAGGACAGGTAAGCATGCTCTCTCTCTCTCTCTCTCTCTCTCTCTCTGTATGCAGTATATATATATAAAAAATCCTCGTCTCACCACTTGGGTGGTGTCCGTCCCTCATTCAGCTCGGGTCCTCTACCAGAGGCCAGGAAGCTTGAGGGTTCTGCGCAGTATCCTTGCTGTTCCCAGCACTGCACATTTCTGGACTGAGATGTCCGATGTTGTTCCCGGGATCTGTTGCAGCCACTCATCTAGTTTGGGGGTCACTGCCCCGAGTGCTCCGACCACCACAGGCACGACTGTCACCTTTACCTTCCAGGCTCTCTCCAGCTCCTCTCTGAGCCCTTGGTATTTCTCCAGTTTCTCATGTTCCTTCTTCCTGATGTTTCCATCACTTGGGACCGCTACATCCACTACAACGGCTTTCCTCTGCCCTTTATCTATGATCACGATATCTGGTTGGTTCGCCATTACCATCTTGTCAGTCTGGATCTGGAAGTCCCACAGGATCTTCGCTCTGTCATTCTCCAACACCTTCGGAGGTGTTTCCCATTTTGACCTTGGGGTTTCCAGTCCATACTCCGCACAGATGTTTCGGTAGACTATACCAGCCACCTGGTTATGGCGTTCCATGTAGGCTTTCCCTGCCAGCATCTTACACCCTGCAGTTATGTGTTGTATTGTCTCAGGTGCCTCTTTGCACAACCTACACCTTGGGTCTTGTCTGGTGTGGTATATCTGGGCCTCGATGGCTCTGGTGCTCAAGGCCTGTTCCTGAGCAGCCAGGATGAGTGCCTCTGTGCTGTCCTTCAGGCCAGCCCTCTCTAGCCACTGATAGGACTTCTTTAGATCAGCCACTTCAGTTATGGTCCGGTGGTACATCCCATGTAGGGGCTTGTCCTCCCATGATGGTCCCTCTTCCAGCGCCTCATCTTCTGTTCCCCATTGTCTGAGACATTCTCTGAGTACGTCATCCGTTTGAGCCTTCTCCTTGATGTATTCATGGAGCTTGGATGTTTCATCCTGGACAGTGGCTCTCACACTCACTAGTCCCCGGCCTCCTTCCTTTCGGCTTGCGTACAGTCTCAGGGTGCTGGATTTGGGATGGAACCCTCCATGCATGGTTAGGAGCTTTCGGGTCTTAACGCCCGTGGTCTGAATCTCTTCCTTTGGCCACCTTATTATTCCTGCAGGGTATCTGATCACTGGCAGGGCATAGCTGTTTATTGCCCGGGTCTTATTCTTGCCATTGAGCTGGGTTCTTAGGACTTGCCTCACTCGCTGAAGGTATTTGGCCGTAGCCGCTTTCCTTGTTGCCAGTTCGAGGTTGCCATTGGCTTGTGGTATACCAAGGTACTTGTAGCTGTCCTCAATGTCTGTTATTGTTCCTTCAGGGAGTGAGACCCCTTCAGTGCGGACTACCCTTCCTCTCTTAGTCACCATCCGACTACATTTCTCAAGCCCGAATGACATCCCGATGTCGCTGCTGTAGATCCTGGTTGTGTGGATCAGGGAATCTATGTCCCTTTCGCTCTAAGCATACAGCTTTATGTCATCCATGTAGAGGAGGTGACTGATTGTAGCTCCATTTCTGAGGCGGTATCCATAGCCTGTCTTGGTGATTACTTGGCTTAGGGGGTTCAGTCCTATGCAGAACAGCAGTGGGGAGAGTGCATCACCTTGGTATATGCCACATTTGATGGACACTTGGGTAAGTGGCTTGCCATTGGCTTCAAGTGTGGTTTTCCACATCCTCATCGAGTTCGCAACGAAGGCTCTTAGGGTCCTGTTCACCTTATACAACTCCAAGCATTCAGTGATCCATGTATGTGGCATCGAGTCATAGGCTTTCTTGTAATCAATCCAAGCTGTGCACAGGTTGGTACGTCGGGACCTGCAGTCTTGTGCGACTGTTCTGTCAACCAGGAGCTGATGTTTGGCTCCTCTGGTATCTCTACCAATGCCCTTCTGTGCTTCGTTCATGTATTGATCCATGTGTCCACTTATCTTAGCCACAATGATATCTGACATGAGCTTCCATGTTGTGGAGAGACAGGTTATTGGCCGATAGTTGGATGGGGCTGCACCCTTCGAGGGATCCTTCATGATCAGGATCGTTCGCCCTTCGGTTAGCCATTCTGGGTGAGTCCCATCCCTCAGCAGCTGGTTCATTTGTACTGCTAGGCGCTCATGGAGTGCTGTGAGTTTCTTTAGCCAGTAAGTGTGGACCATGTCCGGGCCTGGTGCTGTCCAGTTCTTCATATCTGAGACTCTTTCCTGTATGTCTGCCACTGTTATGGTAACCGGGTTCTGTTCAGGGAGGTTGCTGTGTTCCTCTCTCAGGGTCACCAGCCATTGTGCACTGCTGTTATGTGCAACCTCCTTCTCCCATATGCCTTTCCAGTACCTTTCAGTTTCCAGTCTTGGTGGGTCAGCTCTGTTGTTAGGACCCTGCCACTGAGCGTACACTTTCGCAGGTTGTGTTGCGAACAGCCTGTTTATTCGTCTGGCCTCATTCTCTTTCTTGTACCGCTTTAGGCGACTGGACAAGGCTTGGAGCCTTTGTTTGCCAGTTTCGAGTGCTTCAGGTATGGTCATCTGGATGTACCTCTCGGGTATCGGCCTTTTCATCACACCTCTCTGGGCCTCCGTCAATTGACTCACATCTTTCCGGGCCACCTTGATCTTAGCCTCCAACCGTCTTTTCCATGGTGGGTAACGTATCTCATGGCTTCCATGGTTGCTCTTATAGCCCAGAGTCTCCAGGATCACTGATGCTGAAGCGTATATCAGCTCATTGGTTTCTGTGATCGTTACGGTAGGGATCGCCCTCAGTGCTGCATTCACACTTTCTATGAGACTTTCAGATGGTACTTCACATAGCCGTTGTAATTGGTTTCTAGGTTGCCCAGCTTTCATTCTCGCCATGATCTTAGCTTTCAGGTCAGTTGCTGCCTCGCTCAGCATTTCATTCATTGGGGCTGACCACCCAATCTCATCATCTGCATTCATTGGGGCTTGCCTCCCAATCTCTTGTATGACCTCCTCCTCTGATCTGGCAGCCTGGGGCCCTTCACCATGGAACCTGCGTTGTGCCTCATCAATCTCAAGTTGTGACAGCAGTTGCCGTTTGTGGATGTTGGAACACTGAGCTACTAGTTGTTTCGCGGTCAACCGTGACTGTGGGTTTCGAAGTAACCATTTAGCCCACATTCTCTGCATGTAACCCCTCTGACTAGGGTTGCTTGAGTAGTAGCATTCCAACAGAGCCATGTTATCGCATCTCGCCCATCTCCGCTTTGTTCCAGTAGCCCATTTTTCATCAGGGTGCTCTGGTTCCCCAGCACCTGACGCAGACCTTGTTTGGCCGGGCGACGTCTGAGCCGGCATGTCATTCGTTTTATTGTCTCTCATCATTGTATGAGGTAGGCATTAGCGTGAAGGATCTTGCCCAAGGACCCACACTGGATGGTGTAATGTGCTCAGTTTTGCCCCAAGCGGGATTCGAACCACCGTCTCCCGTATGCCAAACCGATGCCTTACCAACTGAGCTATCCAGCCGCTTATATATATATATATATATATATATATATATATATATATATATATATATATAAATCCTCATCTCACCCCTCGGGTTGTGTCCGTCCCTCATTCAGCTCGGGTCCTCTACCAGAGGCCAGGAAGCTTGAGGGTTCTGCGCAGTATCCTTGCTGTTCCCAGCACTGCACATTTCTGGACTGAGATGTCCGATGTTGTTCCCGGGATCTGTTGCAACCACTCATCTAGTTTGGGGGTCACTGCCCCAAGTGCTCCGACCACCACAGGCACGACTGTCACCTTTACCTTCCAGGCTCTCTCCAGCTCCTCTCTGAGCCCTTGGTATTTCTCGAGTTTCTCATGTTCCTTCTTCCTGATGTTTCCATCACTTGGGACCGCTACATCCACTACAACGGCTTTCCTCTGCCCTTTATCTATGATCACGATATCTGGTTGGTTCGCCATTACCATCTTGTCAGTCTGGATCTGGAAGTCCCACAGGATCTTCGCTCTGTCATTCACCACCACCTTCGGAGGTGTTTCCCATTTTGACCTTGGGGTTTCCAGTCCATACTCCGCGCAGATGTTTCGGTAGACTATGCCAGCCACCTGGTTATGGCGTTCCATGTAGGCTTTCCCTGCCAGCATCTTACACCCTGCAGTTATGTGTTGGATCGTCTCAGGTGCCTCTTTGCACAACCTACACCTTGGGTCTTGTCTGGTGTGGTATATCTGGGCCTCGATGGCTCTGGTGCTCAAGGCCTGCTCCTGAGCAGCCAGGATGAGTGCCTCTGTGCTGTCCTTCAGGCCAGCCCTCTCTAGCCACTGATAGGACTTCTTGAGATCAGCCACTTCAGTTATGGTCCGGTGGTACATCCCGTGTAGGGGCTTGTCCTCCCATGATGGTCCCTCTTCCAGCGCCTCATCTTCTGTTCCCCATCGTCTGAGACATTCTCTGAGTACGTCATCCATTGGAGCCTTCTCCCTGATGTATTCATGGAGCTTGGATGTTTCATCCTGGACAGTGGCTCTCACACTCACTAGTCCCCGGCCTCCTTCCTTTCGGAGATGGGCGAGATGCGATTATATATATATATATATATATATATATATATATATATATATATATATGAGTGTGTGTGTGTGTATGTGTATATATATATATATAGAGGTGGCTGAGTTAAAGATGCTGAGATTCTCCTTAGGAGTGACAAGGATGGACGGGATCAGAAATGAGGTCATCAGAGGGACAACTCAGACAGGAAAGTTTGGAGAAAAAGTTAGAGAGGCCAGACTGAGATGGTTTGGACATGTACAGAGTAGGGACAGTGGATACATTGGTAGGAGAATGTTAGAGATTGAGCTACCAGGTAGGAGGCAGAGAGGAGGGCCAAAGAGGAGATTCATGGATGCCGTGAGGGAAAACATGCAGGTAGTTGAAGTCAGAGTAGAGGATGCAGAGAATAGGGAAAGATGGAAATTAATGACTCGCTGTGGCAACCCCTGAAAAGGGATAAGCCGAAATGAGAAGAAGAAGATGTACAGTATATATATGTTTATGTGTTTACGCTGACCCGAACACATGTATTCTTAAAATCCCAATCCACGTGTGCAGGTGACCATATTGGCCTGACAATATTTAGCAATATATTTCATATTAACTGTCAATGCCATTGTTTCCCCAACTCAACTGCCATTGAGGGAACTTTCAAACATGTTGGAGATCTAAGACGGCAAAGATCACACTTTACAATAATATAAATCTTAAATGTGTGGTTCCTGCATTTATTTTTACTCTGATTTGGTTTAGTTACACCTTTCATACCATCTGTGCTTTGTGATGGGGTATTTTGGAGAAATGGTGCAGGATGTCCCCTGATATTATCAAGATGTGAGTGGTCTTTTAGTGATAAGAACAAGACATGTCTTAGGCACAATGGACAGGAAGAGGTGTGCAGGGATTAAGCAGCATTGCGCTTGTTTGTCTGCCTATTAGAGATATGGCTCCTTATCATTGGAATTACATATGTTAGCAATAAGCTTTCTTTCCAAATGTCAGGGGACCGCCTCCTAAAAATGCGATGAGAGTGGCATTTCCCTCTTGTATATGTTTTTTTTTCCTCGCTAGAGTGTAAACAGGAGTCACTTATGCTAAAACTAAAAGTGGTCAATTTTATGTTTATTTGTACACACTCCTGCTTTGATCATTAAAATGATCTCTGTGTAAATGTTGAACAAGGTAAGCAAACTGGATTTTAAGCAACTCAGCAATATTACAGGAAAGACTCCAACTTTTACAGTCTTTCATTTTTTTTGGTTCATGCATCCACAGTGGATTGTGCGGAACTGTTATTGTTTTTTGGGGAGGAGGGGGGGATTTTTGTATGTCTATCAGATTCTACTCGGTGTGTTTTGTTTGCCTGGCTCGTGAGAAAAGGCCTTCACGGTATTTATATGTTCAGTCATGCTGAGAGAAAATCCCTCAAAGCAGCGTGTTCAGTTGCCAGGATGAAAAGGGAGATCAAACGTAAATATATTGTACATGTGCGCAGATGGACTGTAAAATGCATTAGCCTGTTTGAGATTTTGGGATATGATTTTAGATTGTCTGTCATAAATTATATTCTAAAGTAAGTTATTCATATATTCATAAAATATCTGTTGCCTCCATCTGGAAAATGACAAATCCCTTTTATTTTTATGTCACATATACTCAAACATTGTATATTTAATTTTAACAAGGACGGCTGGGAACAAGACTGGAACGAGCATCTTAGTGTTACAGAAGAAAATAGAATTCTTGTAATTATTTACTGCCATCTTCGATTCATATCTTTTTGAAATATTTGAACGTCATCTCAAATTCCTTTTTTATCAGATCGATAGCTTCCACTCATCCTTGAGCAGCATCCTGAGATATAATAGACTTAAATGACATTTCTTCACCGGTTCAACAACGCAATACATCTATTGAGGCTACTATTTTTGTGTTTCCCGCCCCTTAAGAAAATCAAGCACCTGCCATCATATTTAAACATGAGGATTAATAAAACGAATGCCCCCTTATTTGTTCGGCACAAGTCCCTCTGTCGTTTTTAGTGTGTCTAAAAAAATAATGTGCCTTTCTATTTTTTGTGGTTGTGTACTGTTGAGAGAGACGGACCTTGGAGATTAATTTACAGTGTTTCATGAGTTAGAACCACGTCAGGAAAATCTATTGTAAAATATAGTGTAGTATTAGCTGGATCCCAAGAGCCTTACCGGTCGGTGCACTTGTGTTTGCACTTTTCAAGCGCTGACCAAATCCCACCACGTGAACGTAATTTTCCTTGCCATCGGCCAATGTCTTAACAAGAGTTAAAGGTGATGTGATCCCAACAAATGTATTTTTTTCCAAAAGGCAGGAACTCCATCTTGCCATTGCCACTGCTTGACATGGTATAATAGCCTTCTGTCAGTGCTGCCACTTTAGTGCGCAGCAGATTGCCTGATAGAGAAAATCACCATGACAACGGTGTCAGCAGTACACCAGGAGCCGATGACCTGTAAGGGAGGAGAAAAGCAATTCTACTTTGTTGCCATTACTTTTCACATCCACAACAACCCTTTTATTTTCTTTCTTTTTTTTTTAATGGAAAGAGTGGTTGACCGCAGCAAGTTCAAGTGAAGATGCGGGCAACAGGTGCCAAATACTGAGGCAGGCGGTCATTTATTTTACTTCCCCTTTGACTCTTTGTTTTGGTCAGGTTCAAAGAGCAGTGAGCCATTCAAAAGCGATGCTGGTGGAGAGGGCTCCACATGTCATTTTGACCTGCCCAGTGCCAGTAATAATACCCGCAGTCAACACAAAACTAACTGTAGTCTTATATTTTGACTCTGTCAGAAAGACTTTTAGACATGTATTTTACCCAAGCCAAACTGTACCATGAGGATAAATATAACAATACTGTATTAGTCTAAATAAGCTCTCAAGAGGGATCAACTAACTTGAAAGGCATTACACGGTGTAGCTTGAAGTTGTCATAGTTCAGATTTATGGTCTGCATGTAGCCCGTGTGATGTCATAGCTACCCTTTACAAAGCAGGCATTCGGATCTTTTCTAGGTTATGAAAGCCATCGCATTAGCTGTGACGTGACGAGTGGGCACTCTCGGCCGTTTGAGTGCATCATGCAGAGCATGCACGAGTGTATTGTATGCCACGCAGCCGCAACATGAAGTTCTACTTACTCTCTGAGTGCGTATCCCTCTCTTTCCAGTTAAGTTTCCAGCACAAGGTGGGCGTACTGTATTGTAAGGCGGGCCAAAGCTCAGAAGAAGAGATGTACAACAACGAGAGCGCCGGACCAGCACTGGAGGAGTTCTTGGATCTCTTGGGCCAGAGAGTTCGCCTCAAAGGCTTCGCCAAGTACAGAGCGCAGCTCGATAACAAAAGTAAGACAAGACACTCATGTTGGACGGTGTAAAGAAAGGGTATTTACTTTTATCTGAATTAGGAATTGATGTAGCAATCAGATGTTTATCAAGAAGCATTTTAACTGATAAGTGGTGCCGTGATGCAATTGAGGCAAAATGCAGGCTTTGGTTTATTCTTGGGGCAGCTTAATTCTGTTCAACATGACAGCGGAATTTTCAAAGTGAGTTCATTTTCTGGCCAATAATAACATAAAATATGAATATATAGAGGGCGGCCCGGTAGTCCAGTGGTTAGCACGTCGGCTTCACAGTGCAGAGGTACCGGGTTCGAATCCAGCTCCGGCCTCCCTGTGTGGAGTTTGCATGTTCTCCCCGGGCCTGCGTGGGTTTTCTCCGGGTGCTCCGGTTTCCCCTCACATTCCAAAAACATGCATGGCAGGCTGATTGAACACTCTAAATTGTCCCTAGGTGTGAGTGTGAGTGTGAATGTTTGTTCGTTTCTGTGTGCCCTGCGATTGGCTGGCAACCGATTCAGGGTGTCCCCCGCCTACTGCCCGAAGACAGCTGGGATAGGCTCCAGCACCCCCCGCGACCCTAGTGAGGATCAAGCGGCTCGGAAGATGAATGAATGAATGAATGAATATGTAGAAATAATCGATGAAGTGAGTCTATTTTACCTCAAGGCCAGAATTCCCGTTTCTAATTTGAATGCAATTCCCCTCTTTTTGAAGACTGAATTGTTTTTGTGTTTGTTCCAGCGGATTCCACAGGCACACATTCTCTCTATACCACCTACAAGGACTACGAGCTAATGTTTCATGTCTCCACCATGCTCCCCTACACACCCAACAACAGACAACAGGTCAGTGGACGCCGCAGTCGTCAGTTTGGTGTGTCTATCTTGCCAACCAATTTGACGCTTTAGTCTCTAGGCAGCTTCATGTTTGGATAGCTTCATTCTTCCTCCTGCCAGGCGTTCCCCATTCCCCCCACGAGATCATTTTGCCACACTAACGACCTATCAGTTGAAACTCTCAGTATTGCCATGGCAACGCTACCTCATAGTAGGATTTTAATCAATGCATCCCCAGGAGCAGGACCTGCCCGTCTACACTAACGAGAGAAATTGAATGATTGTAGCCGTTGCTTGACAACCATTGGTGCCATAATTCTACAATCATAAAGGTCCACAAATTGAGTTGTTACACACATTTCTGTGTTGACATTAATACACAGGAAGAGGACTTCAGACACTTGTGATTTTGGTTTCTTATTGTATGTTACAAAGTTGAGTCACTCGATTTAAAGCTCAATTTCAGCTTTATCTAAATTGACTTAATACTGAAAATCGGTTCACAATTCAACAAACGAGGCTGTTTAAATTAGGCTTTGGGAACCGACGTTCTCTATCCTAAAGTCCTCGACTTACTGTGCTAATCCTTTGGTGAATAGAGCTCATATTCGAAGTTTAAAAGAAACTAAAGTCATATGAAGATCGTTAAATAAAGACTGCCTATCTTATCACTGAATGTGTCATCCCCCCCCCCCCACCCCCCTGTATTAAACTTCCTTGTTATCTTGTCTTTAGTTATTGCGGAAAAGGCACATTGGCAATGATATCATCACCATCGTGTTCCAGGAGCCCGGGGCCCTTCCTTTTACTCCAAAGAGCATCCGTTCTCATTTCCAGCATGTGTTTGTCATCGTCAAAGTCCACAATCCATGCACTGATAATGTCTGCTACAGGTAAATGAAACAAGCGTGCCTCTGTGCCTCCTTCATCTTTTAAGTGGGCAGTGCGTGCGACAATGTGTCAAATCAACCAATAATTGCAGAGATTGTACTTTGGAATGAGAGGCAATTAAATAGCCTCAAGACAAAGTAGGTGTGTTTATCCTTGGATTGGCTTTGCCTGACTGTCTTCATGCCACATTTTCTAATGCCGATTCATTTGTAAGCGGAATGATCATTTTCTACTGGTTCTTCCATTTCCTGCTGTGGCTTCGTAGTAGCTAATTGACAGTAGAATAATAAGTGAGTCTTTTGATCTGCTCAATAATGATACAGTTGTTATCATGACACCTGGAAATTATGATGGAAAAAATTCTTCTGAGTGATTTTGAAGTTGACATAAAAATCTCAGCATTTGTTGACAGAGGAAGATTAAAACGAACTGTACTATGTCTCACAGTGATATCATTTCCACATTTCAAAGAGATGCTTTTTATGTTAGCAATTGAGTTCAAGCATTCGTTTCATGTTTGTTTTCCAGTGTTGCCGTGTCCAGGTCAAAAGATGTGCCGCCATTTGGCCCCCCGATTCCGAAGTCTGTGACCTTCCCAAAGTCTGCAGTTTTTAGGGACTTCCTGCTTGCCAAAGTCATAAATGGAGAAAATGCAGCGCATAAGTCAGAGAAATTCCGAGCCATGGCGACCCGTACGCGGCAGGAGTACCTGAAGGACCTGGCGGAAAACTTTGTTAGCACTGCTACGATTGACTCTGCTGTCAAATTCAGCTTCATTAACCTCGGAGCCAAGAAGAAGGAGAAAGTGAAACCCAGGAAGGATGCACATGTGCTCAGTGTTGGAGCCATCACGTGGAGCGTTCGGGCCCGCGACTTTGGCCAGTCGTTGGATGTGGACTGCTTGCTCGGCATATCCAATGAGTTCATTGTGCTCATTGAGGAGGAATCAAAAAATGTCGTTTTCAACTGCTCTTGTCGCGATGTCATTGGATGGACCTCAGGGATTATGAGTATAAAGATCTTCTATGAGCGCGGGGAGTGTGTCATGTTGTCTGCCCATGACAACTGCGGAGAAGACATCCGGGAGATGGTGCAAAGATTAGAGGTAAGTCCATCAAAGCCTCAGCTGCGATAATTCTTTCAATTCTAAGTCCTTGTTCTTGAAAACCAGATGCGATGATTTGTTATGCCCCAAATGTTTCCACGGAAGACAAATTATAATTCGATGGACAGCTTTGCACGTGTGTGTGTGTGTGTGTGAAGAACACAAGTCACAGAGTGATTGGATCACATTCAAATTTTGTGTGTTTGACGAACTTATGATTGGAACCTGGTTGCTTTTTTGAAACATGGCGCACAGTTCATAAATAATTGGATCATTGGAATGTGCCTGCTGTAATACATTATGGTCATCGGTGAGAATGCGAATGTAGGTTTTAAAGAATAAATTCATTTAAAAAATCATCAAATGATCTAAATTATGGGAAAAAGGTCTGCACTGATGTTGCTGCACTATGAGCCAACTGTAGCTTTGCTCTCTCCACTCTTTGAAATATTTTTTATTCTGGATTTACAAAGATGGAACGCAGTTTATCACACAACTGTTGTTTGGTATTGGATTCCAAATTGCTAATACTCATTCGGGATAGTTGCATTGGCAAGCTCACAGTCATCAAAGCCCTTGTTGGCATTTACGAAGATGCTGCTACTACTACATCCATTCATTTTCTATAGTGCTAGTCCTCATCTGTGTTAGAAGTGTGCTGGAGCCTGTCCCATCTGATTTTGGATGAGAGGCTCAGAACACCCTGGACCACTCCCGCAAGGCGTCTACACAAACGATTCTTCACATTCACATCTAAGGACGGTTCCGTTAGCCAAACATGCATGTTTTATGAATAAATTAATGTGAGCAGAAGCCAGAGTATCAGGAACAAGTACAAAATGATAATGCAATCCCCACCAACGAAGGGTGGCACTGAGATTTGAACCCCGAACCTCAGCACTGAGAGAGCAGACGTGCTAACAATGCGTCCAGTGTGCCACTGCTATTCGCACCCATTTGACGTTATGTAAATTTTGTGTGCTGATTTAAGAGTCATGAATGGCACAGTGCAGTCTGAAGAAGTCGCCCTCTGGTACTTGTCATTAGCGTTTCACAATAGCAGGAGGGCAAATCACACAGTGTTACCTTTTGTAGGAGAATCGAATATCTCAAACTAAGAGTATTTTTGTACCATTCTATGTATTTCTGTGGTAACAATTCATTCTGCCAAAATAACTCCGCCATTCTAGGTTCACCGCAATCCCTTTTCCTACGTCTCATATGTTTCTACTCCGGCTCGAGCATAATTTTCTTCATTTTATGAGTAATACTTTAGTATCACCCCATTCCTCCATTTTTTACAACTGCGTTTAGCCTCAAAATGAGCAGCCCAAAGAGGATTTAAATCCTGAGAGTTATTTTTGGCTCAAAGTCATCACTCACATCCAGCTTGGTGCCAATTATTTGGGTCACATATTTAGATGTGTTGCTCTCACCTCAGTGAAATCATTAGGGGAACAAATACATTATTAAATGAAATTGACAATCAATATGGATGAGATTTGGGGCTATTTTTTAATTGAAACATTTATGAGGGATGCATCTTTAACAGGGCACAACCCAGTTTGGGGAGAGGAAATACGGTCACAGCTATTGAATCTGAGAGCCTAACAGTAGACAGCTGTGACTTGTGGCTCCTTTTCAAAGTGAAACATTTAGTCTGCTCATCTCCATTCTGTTTATGTTCATTGCTGTGTCATTTGGAGTTTAGACAGTACAACCTGCTTTAGTTCTGGCCACAGCATTGATTCCTTCAGTCCAGTATGTTGTAGGAACTGAACACCAGAGGCGCTTCTTTTAATTCCCTCAATTCAAACCTGAAATTTATAAACACTACCACAATGATTTGCAACCGTTTTCAATTGATAGTCAGTTGAATATATCAAGCACAAACCTGTGAGCAGAGCAGTGGGGTTCGATCCGGCCTCAAAACATGCACGCCAGGGTAATGGAACACTCAATTGTCCTGAGATGTGAGTGTGAGCACGCATGGCTGTTTGTCTATGTATGCCCTGCGATGGGCTGGCAATCGGTTCAGGGTATATACCCCGCCTGCTGCCCGAAGATAGCTGAAATAGGCTCCAGTACACCCCGCGACCCTTGTGAGATAAGCGGATCCGAAAATGGATGGATGGACAAATCCTGGGGGAAAAAAAAGATATTTTCCTTTTTTTTCCCCAAGAGAAATTCTTGACCCTAATAGTAGAACAATAGCACAGTTGCGCAGAGATTATAAATGAGAATGGAGAAGTAAGGGGTAAAAATATGCAGCCGAAGGACGCAGATTTTGCATAATGTTAATTAAATGATTGTAAGATTCTGCAAAGTAGTCTCCTGAGTGAGATACATTCATCACATGAAAGAACAGACAAGGCCATATTGACATCTCCTCCTCATTGGCCATGCTAATCTCACTCACATTCGCAGTGCTCTTATCCATGGGATTTGTGACTGATATTTCCCAAAGATGAAAAGTACGACGCGCAAGCAAGTGCAATCTGTGCTTGCCTTATAAAGTGTACATCAGTAAGGTGACCCTGCCAAATTTAATCCAAAAGGTGTCCATGGTTTTGTCCTGGAAATTGATCCAATTCGGTTTTCAGAGTAAGAGTTTCCAGACAGTCGAGCCAGTGATGTATTATGAAGCAAGTAGATTGGCCACAACAAATCCGTGCAACCTGTGTGAGAACACTAAAAGCTTTGTGATTGTGATAACATCCTGCTCTCCAGGGTGTCGGTGCGCTTGGGGGCCTGGTATTTGGATTTTATTGAACAGGTCATCACAGTACTGCGTGTGGTCCTTTTCTTTTTGACTTTCCTGTGTGAGCATGGATAAAAAATTACATGAACGATGAAAGCATTCTTTTTTTAATATATTATTGTACATATTCTGGCACTAAATCTGCTCGGATTTGGATTGTAGAGGTTATAACATTTTAATCTGCTCTGGTGCATTGTAATGTTTTTTTTTGTTTTGTTTTTTTTGTCACAAAGCTTTATGCATTATGCATTGCCCATGAGATTATTTTTGGCTCAATCTCGCATGCCACATCACAATGAAACTAATTGGCTGAAATCGGTGACAAGTCTCTGCTACATTCAAGTGACTAATGACTGCTAAACAATGATTAGCCTTTGTTTCATTTTCACCCATTGAAGCGTCAAAAAGAATTGTTTTACTAGCAGGCAAAGTGTTGACCAACATTTTAACATTCTTAACTAGATTTAAGAATAAAATGGAAGTTAAGAAATTCAACAAGAAAACGTATAAACAATAAATCCCGTCCTCCAACCAATGACAAACTTTGTGTCACGTTTTGCGTGATGGTAGTTGGAGGACCCGAAAAATCAGGAAGGCAGGTAGGAGCAGGGTGGATTGACCAAAATGTATTTAACTAAAAATACACACAGGAGTACAATGGAGAAAACACTAAGTCAAAGTACTCAAAAAAATGCCTGGAAATGACAAATATCAACCCAAACTATAACACGAAACAATACATGACAGGAGCACACGTATGCTCACATACTTACAGCTCACAATGACCCAACAAAGACTGACAGAAACTCAGGGAACTAAATACAAGCTAAGTGACAAGACAACGAGAAACACCTGGACAACACACAAAGGGTTGAGGGAGCTGATTGCTTACACACACTGATAACGAGAACAGCTGTCGAAAAAAAGGGCACATGAGGAATCAAAACCAAACGTAACCAGACCGAAATATAACACTGTGGTACGCAGGATTACTGGTTCGGAGATCAGTTAAGTCACATAACTCATCTGTGTACATTGAAATGTTCATTATTTTATTATTGTTTTTTTTTCTCACTTTTCCGTATTTTAGAAGCAAAGACAACAAAGATCTATGCTCAGTGTGGTGGAAATCATTTCCGGTTCCATGGTTTTGTCGGCATACTTTTTCTTTGCCAACAAACTTCAATTTTCCGTCGTTATTAAACTTGTCAATCATCCGGCAACAGTTTAATACATGCCCCTGTGCAGGTAGTCTTGCATTTGCCGGTACCTGGCCTCAGCATGCAGTAGTCCTGCAAAAGTGACACTACTTCTTCACTCGGAGGTACAATTTGAAATGCAGAAAGTCTATTTTAAAAAGTCTTACCTGTGCGTCATTGAGAGAAGGACATGGGTATGTTCGATTTATAGGCTGACTAAAAAAAGAGCTGTTTGGGAAACCATGAGACAGGCTCAGTGAATTTCTAACAAAGAGCAGTATGTTTTCCATTGATGGCCTGAAAAACTTTCCACATATTCTTCTCACGGATTTTTCTCTAGACCCTCAGAATTTTAGAGCAAAATAGTTTCCTTTTTTTTCCCCCATGATGGTTTTTGCAGAATGACAACTTAGTCTGCGAATCTTTTTGTTTTCCCCTAAGTTTTCCGTTCTGTAAAAACCTTGTTCGTATTGATTTAAGTACTCGACTATGATTATAGCTATTAGCCAATGGGAAAATAAAATGATGAACAAACTAGTGAACCCACATCATACCAAACGTATTCTGTGTTTCACTTTGAGGACACAGTTGATCTGTAAGAGTCCATGATGGTTGTTCGGGCTCCACTCGCACAGCAGGGTAGGATTTCTGCTAGTGTGAGAATCTAGTGAAGTGTTGACAGGCCAAAGTCTGAGTTAATGTGTCCCTGAAGCCAGCTGACACTCTGAGGTATATTGATGCAGTCAACCACAACTGAGCCGGACTAATCTGGCGAGTGATTAAAGCTCATTGAGTGCAGTGTGATTTCTTCTCCAGCGCTTCTACAGAAAACACTTTTGGGAAAGCATCCAGTAACACGGTGCATGCTGGAGTGAGACCTACGAATAGCTTGGTCAAATTATGTTGTCAAGCTAAAAATAGATTGTGTGCTTTTATCCTTGGCCTCTTTTATTTTATTTTTTGATTTTTTTGCATTTACTTCGATAATGATGCTGAACTGGAATGGGTTGACTGAGCTTTGTTGCAAGGCAATCCAGCGTTAAAACGTGGAATTTGTTTGCGTTATTGATAGCATGCAATTACGAAATCAATCCGAATCAATGGAATGTAAGCCACCATTTTCCCTAAATGGTGTCTGATAATTGCTCTCAAAAAACAAAAAAAAACAACCACGTAATTTATTCCAGTGATTATATTGCACATAAATATCCGACTGACTTTTATTCCTCTTTAAGATCACGACCAGAGGCTGTGAGACGATAGAGATGACTTTGCGGCGCAACGGCCTGGGCCAGCTCGGTTTCCACGTCAACTTTGAGGGAATCGTGGCTGATGTCGAGCCCTTTGGCTTCGCTTGGAAGGCAGGCTTGAGACAGGGCAGCCGACTGGTGGAGATCTGCAAGGTAGCTGTCGCCACTCTCACCCACGAGCAGATGATCGATCTGCTACGTACCTCCGTGGCTGTCAAAGTGGTTATCATCCAACCATATGAAGATGGGACCCCTCGAAGGTAAGAAATCCAACTTTATCTTGTATTCATTGTTACGCAGTGCTATTTTGTTTTTGTTTTTTAACTTGCCGTGCACGGAGGACATTGTCATGTTTGTCTATTAGTTTGACATTTCCTCTCATATTTGAGGTAATTAGTGGAGAGAAATGCTGACTTGCTTGTCGCTTGATGATGACAGCTGCTTCCCCATGGAGTCTCTTTGTTTGTTGCTCTACCTGTGCCACACTCGCAAGCAGCGTTTCACGCTAATAATAATGGGAAGAACATTTTGATAAATGGCTCAAGTTTTCCATGCTTCACTTTTGCAAATAACTTTTTATTTCTGTCCTCCCCCATTCTTCTCTTCAGCAGTTACAGTGGGAGGGGCTGGCTTTTGTACAACATGCACCCGTGACTAGATGCCATTTCCCCTCAAATAAAAAGAGAAAAACATATTTCAACATGACGTGATGAGAATAAATGGACTGTGTGAGAATGCGTATTCTCTGCGCGAGACAGTCACCACCGTGAGATCACCGAAATTTGTCTCAATTTCAAGTCAAGAGCAAATAAAGTTGCTCCCTTTGACCCAACCCAAGCGTAGAATCGTACGAACAGTAAGAAACATTTTGAATTGTGACCCTTCATCTCCCTATTTCGACATTGAGATTATCATTTAGGTTTCGAAAATCTCTCGGGAAACCTCATGTTCATAGTCTTCCGTAAACTTTGCTTCCATTTGCTCACAAATAAGCAAGCCAAAATTGTCTCGCGGTTTGCAGCTATTCCTAGAAATAAAGAATATGAGTGTGAGGAAAAGATACTGGGCAGGAGATCAACACAGAATATACCTTATGATACAGAGAAAATATGAGGAGGTTTGATGAAAAGTAACATGACATTTATATTTGTTTGGCTTGATCGCTTATTTGGACTTCAGTCTTCTCATCTGGCGACAGAGGGACGGCATATTTGTTCTCCCAGATGGTAGCCAAATATTCTTCCTCTTTGAACCCAACGCAGCAGCTCCTTTGACTGAACCGCTGTCTAATCCTCTTTCCAAAATCAGTGATCATAAACGATGATACGGTCGTAATTGCAGTTCAGGAAAACTGAAAGTGTACAAAACAATCATCACAACAAAAACTGGTTCAGCCTCTGAAAACTGTGGTTATAGCATAAGACACCGAAACTCTTGGCTTGATCATTGTGCCAGTTTCAGCTAGCTGGCTTGGTTTGGATGATGGTCAGCAGCAGAGTTTCAGACAGGATTCTCTCTCCAGCAGATAGCACAAGCTGTGCATTGGGCCCCCGTGTAAGTGCCTACACTGTGTCATGATACTAAACATGATGAAATGTATTTGATGCGGACGTGGTATTAGCAAACAGATGTATTTGACAGATTAGTGGGTATTACCATAAAACAACATACTGGTCTGTGCTTTGGAGCTTGACTGGGGTATCCCCCTCCACGACATTTGCTAAAGACACAAATTATTGCTGGTTCATGAGAACCAAAAGCAGCGATCTCAAGGTCTTGTGAATATTTTCCCATGGCTTGATCAAATCAAGAGGCTCTGTGTGGTTGGGTGAAGAATCGTGAGGAGTCCCAACTCTTTCTCTTTTTTTTAATTTTTAAAGTTGCTTAAGTGTTGCAATCACCAATGAGTGCTCTGCTTTTTCTGCAATGATCTCAAAAGAAAGGAATTCAGTTGGGGCTTGTAGGGCCCACTCAGTCCCCCGTGGCCTGAATGATTGGGGGTGACCTGAACAATGGACTTGGTCTCATGCCCTCTCGACAATATAACCTGCTTCATATGCCCTCTATGACACACGTTTCCTTTACCAAATGTCATTTGGGAGGAGAGGGTTTATATAGCCTCTTTATTTGGGATTCTTGTCCTATCAAGGTCGATCTTATGTCAGTGTTTTGGAGCTGCTTATTCTTAAAACTGTTCGAACTCTGTCTGAATCTAAAGCAGATATGCCTCTGGCCTGATTTGTACATAGGACGGTGTTTCGGTACACTGGGGGCAAGATGTGGTTTGAGTCCAGGGCAGCAGCACAAGAGCCTTGTCCGTTATTGCACTGTAAAATGTTGAATCCATTAGCAATCCATTTGATTTGATCTATTATTGTATCGGTTCCTGTGATCTCCGTATTTGATGTTTATCTCAAATTTAAAGAGGGATCAACCTGCTCCAGACCTCTGCTATTCAGTATTACTTGCGATATTTAATTGGCCACTCATGACCTTTACTTTTGAAGTGCCATCAGAGTGATTTTCATCTGGACTCAAGTTAAGCCGGATTTCTCACTTGCTGTGATGACACTCTGTGAAAGGAAACGCTGCTAAACAAAAACATTCACAATCTGCTGCTTAATGCCTCCACATTCTACTCTGGAGCCCTTTTTTCCTTTTTGATCACTTAGCAAAGAAATCATTGAGAGGCTTTTTTTTGGCAAACATATTCAGTTTGGAGCACACCTTCCTAATGAACCTCAGGACAATGATGCTCTAAAAAGGCCTGGTGGAGGTCATAACCTCTCTGGCTCTTTGCTGTGACATGGACTGTGGGAATGGATTAGCATGTCTTTCAATCCTTGGCTATGTCATTGAAGTGACGGCTGTCTGACTGAGGTCCAAGGTCCTGTTGTCACACTCATTTATTCTATTTTGTTAAGCGCCAATGGCTGATTGCCACTCCCCCCCACCCCTACCCCAAACTGGTCAAGTAAGGACTAATGTTGTTTTGGCAACGTCACTTAAAATGCTTGAAACTGTCACATTACTTCCTCCAAAGAAATACATGACAACATGGGGAAAAATTGTATTTGTTATATTTTTATAATCAGCTCATGTTGGCCAGTGTGGTTAATGTTAGGCCTATATAGCCTTTAAGTAAACGTTTAGGAGATCGAGAGGAAGCTGACCATGTCATTTGTTTCTACCAGTCTGTTTTTCCTACACCATGCTAAAGCTCAGATTTAGTGCTGGTTTCCTGCCGTTGATTTACACACAGAGAGACAGACCGTTCCCCCGATTTATTTCAAAAGCAAGAATCACTGGTCCAAGCTGATGGTTGTTTTCAACTGTGAGCCTGGCAGGCACTGAGCTGTAACATTAGATCATACCTTGTCACTTCTTAATCATTCTTGTGCAAATAGCACGGCCAGAAACAAAAACGGAGACCTTTTGCCGTTGACAAGCTGTTAACCACATTTAGCCTTTGAGGGAGCAATTGTGGGTGGCAACCTGGCATTATCATGTACACATACTTCATCAAGGTAATAAGTGTGTTAGCAGTCCTGGAGAAAGAAGTGTAGCAATGGTGAGGATTTAACACCTTTCCTCATTCCCGCCACTTCCTCCATCCCCGTTCCCACCCCTCAACTCCACCCAGCACTATTAAAAAAAGTTGAGCGATAAGAGATTTCAATATCTTCAGTAAATCAACACAGAAGCAAATGTTTTATTCATTCATTACGTTCTATACCACTTGCTCAGAGCTCCAGATATCAAAACGCTAAAGTGACAAGGTCCATAATACGGGGTAATCGGCATTAGAGGATTAAGTCTGGGAGAGTGATCTGAACCACTACACTACCACCACCGCCACTCTCCAGTTAATGGTATAACAGAATGTAAAATGCTGCTGTGTCACCCATTATTTACAGTTCCACACGTGAAACGTACGATGCACACTTCATACCACACATGAAGCCAATCAATTATTTAAAGCATATGATCTGGAGGATGTTATTGCAACCACTTGCAGTACTTCACGATAATGGGATGTTGACATTGGCCATATGGGTGTGAGCTGGGTGACATTGTGGAGATGGAAGAAGTGGAGCATGATTTTAAGGCTGGCTCATGTGACACCCATATCCCCGCTCGACTACCCAGTTGTAAACAGCCAGCCAGCCATGGCCCAGTTTGATGAAAGCGTCTTACTTACATGGATTACTTTTCCCCTTCACAATCAGTCAATGAGCCCTCCTCAAGCCCCTCTGTTTGTGCTTTTGTGACCGCAGCTATGTATACATAGATTTCAACCCTCAGTGCATTCTGGAAAATAGACTTTAGAGGGGTAGGCAAGTGCAATCATGAGGGTCATGCTTGAGATGTGGAAAGCTTGCATGTGGAGAGCTTGCAAAACATCCAGAATGGTTAACCCTGACCCATCACCCTGTATCCCTCTCCTCCCAAATATACGCGTAGCTCACACTCCACCAATAATGTTGCATGAACCAGCCTCCTAGGTCTGTCTATTTCAGAGACTTTCTCTGCTAATCACAATAATGGCATCTTGATGGCCATAGAAAAGGCCCCTTGGATTGTCAGCTTTAATATTATAGTCAAATCGTTGGTGTATGTATGATCCAATCACATGTGTAAAACAAAAAACAGTAAACAACTCACCTTTTTTGTTGTTGTTCTCTTTTGGTAGTATTTGTTGTGCATTTTGATAACACATGGTATAATAATTCATGCCATTATTGTAGCTATGTAATTGTACTTATTAGTAACGGTATTACATCAGTTAAATTAACCATATTATTTCAATTGCCAAATGCAGATAATATTTAGGAGAAATATAATGATTTATATTTTTTATAGGGAAATATTTTTCATGCACAGCAAATTACCTTTTAATTTACCGGTAATTGTAGATTTTTCTCATATTAACCATGCACCAATTTACATGTTAATAAGGTTTTGATGTTCCATGTTATTTGTAATCAAGTCTTGAGCTCAAGCCTCAACTCCGCAGAACCTTTTAGCATCTTTTAGCATAATGTTTACATTTATGTTCCAATTCACTGCTCTCTCTCATCCCGTTTTGCAGGGTAGCTTTATTAACCTGAAAAAAAAAACAACAGACAGTAAGGCACAGTTTGTAAACTATTAGCACTTAGCTAATTGGTCATCAGAAGTATAAACGGTGGGTTCTCTTCAAGTGCTTTTTCAAAGATCTCTGATGAGATGAATGATATAAATGTTAAAATGTAAATTGTTAACAGATTTTACCCGAAGCAATTATTAGCAACTATTTCATTAACAATTCATGCTCTTGCTTCCATATTCCACAGAATCGTGGCTTACCACGAACTGTCTTTATTGAACTTCTTCTCAGGGGCTGCTCTGAGCTGTATCGTATTCCCATGGTGGAGTACAAAGTCGACAGTGAGGGCACACCCTGCGAGTACAAGACACCCTTCAGAAGGAACACCACCTGGCATCGGGTGCCCGCGGCGGCTGGAGCTCCTCTGTCCAGAGGGTCACCCACTCAGGGTCCTGACCGCCTCCAGTGTCAACAGATCCTACAGCAGCATAAGGCCGCTATCCCACGAAGCACATCCTTTGATAGGAAGTTACCAGATGGATCCAGGTACTGTCATTGTCATTTTTAAAAGTTGATTATGTATAAAGCATCACTTACATCAGAACTACATTCCTCTTCCAGGGCAAGAATCATTCCTTATATACAGGTGGAGGGTAGTGTGTAATTATATAGAAAATGGATGGATGGTAAAATTAAACTCATGAAGTGGTGTTTTTGTGTTGGGTTATCACATGAATATGAATGGAACAGTTTCGTCACCACGATTTCACCGCGTCTCTTTTGGATAGCAGCTACCAGTCTAATTTTCCAAATAGTATCTCCATCCAACCATGTAAAGCAGTGATTTGTTCATCCTAATGAAAGCCCCACAGTCATGATAACCTTTTCACAGTGTCAAAATGACCCCCTGTGGTTATGCCTGTTCTGACTGTACTGGGATAACAGCCACCTCCTCTGCCTAATCACACGGGCTCTGTCAGTGGGAGCACTCTATTTTCCATTCTTTCTTTTACTCCGTGTACGACTCCCTTGGACCTCTGCGGCCCACCGAAGAGGAGGTGACGGCGACGCTAGCACGACACAGCTCATCTCAGCCAATTATTGCAGAAACAAAGAAAGGATTCCACTCTAGACCATCAAATGACGCAGCCCAAAGGAGAGTGGGAGTAGAGGGGAGATATGAGGCACAAGAAAAAAAACCAAACATAGGAAAGACACGAATCAAAATTGAATTTCATTGATAATACACACTTTTTAAAAATACGATCTTAATTAAATGTGTGCCGTATTTGAATGCAGCATGGTTTGGGAATACATCTGCCTCATTAATAATCATAGGGTTAAATTAATACAGTAACTATCCAGGGCATCATGGTGTGCTCATGGTCAGCATTTTATTGGATAATTATGCACTCAGATTTGAGCCCTTTGTTGTTCTGCAGAATGATGCAGGATTTGGAGAATCCTCAGGTTACTTCCTGTAACAAGGGAGACCAGCATTACCGCAGCTCCCCCAGTAACCAGTCCTCTTCCAGCGATCCAGGACCCTGTGGCAGCAGCTCCTGGTCCCAACAGCCTGGATATGATGGGTATGTGACCACGCAACTGCTCCTGCTTTTGCACCCCATTGTTTAATCCTAGAGTTATTTGGAGTTTTGTGATAATCAAAGTTGATTTTTTTAATTGCTACATTAATAATGGGACATATAATTTTTCAAAATGGTAATGGTGGAATGTTATTATTATTATTATTATTATTATTATTATTATTATTATTATTATTATTATTATGAGGGAAGAGTCAATTAGAAGTGGGTTTTTGTTTGCAAAAGATTTCATGTGTAGCCTACATTCAGCACAGAATTTGAACAGACATGATTTACCTGATTGAGTCCGTTGACCTGATATTTATTAAAAGAACAAGCCTTCTCGTGCTGGTTTTTCTGTTTTATCATTGATGCTGATAAAAGCTGTCAAGTATAACCACTAACTAGCAATATAGTCAAGATAGTACCGGTAATTCCTTTGTTGGCTGAAGTTAATAAAACAGAATGGACTTGTCGTCAGTAAAGGAGGAGCATTAAATTAGCCTGAAAACTGTTCTTTCACACAGAATGTCTACCTGGAAGATCATTGTCATTGTTCTGAAATAAGTGTTTCTTTTTTTCTTTGTAATTTCAGACCCTTTTTTTGCTTTTGTTCTCAGAACACTGAAATGAAATGATAAAACCATTATAAAAAATGCTGACTCTAATTTGAGTCAGATCCAAGCCTGATGAATTTGGAGAGAGTTATATAATTAAAATGGTAGGTTTGGAAATAAATTAAATAAAAGAAATGAATTATACCTCCAGTCAAATCCAAAGAGACCAGTGGGTTGACGTTACTTCGCTGTAATCTGTTTTATCGTGATGTGTTGAAAAATCCCCTCCGTGAGTCGTCACCTTACCGTGGTGGAGAGGTTTGTGTGTCCCAATGATCCTAGAAGCTAAGTTGTCTGGGGCTTTATGCCCCTGGCAGGGTCACCCATGGCAAACAGGTTCTCGGTGAGGGGCCAGACAAAGCACGGCTCAAAGACCCCAATGATGATTGCAATAAATGGATCTAGTTTTCCCTTGCCCCGACACGAGTCACCGGGGCCCCCCTCTGGAGCCAGGCCTGGAGGTGGGGCTCGTTGGCGAGCGCCTGGTGGCCGGGCCTACACCCATGGGGCCCGGCCGGGCTCAGCCCGAAGAGGCAACGTGGGTCCCCCTTCTCATGGTCTCACCACCCGTGGGAGCGGTTAAAGGGGTCGGGTGCAATGCGAGCTGGGCAGCAGCCAAAGGCGGGGACCCTGGCGGTCCGATCCTCGGCTGCAGAAGCTAGCTCTTGGGACATGGAATGTCACCTCTCTGGCAGGGAAGGAGCCCGAACTGGTGTGTGAGGCAGAGAAGTTCCGACTGGATATAGTCGGACTTGCCTCCACACACAGCCTAGGTTCTGGTACCAGTCCTCTCGAGAGGGGTTGGACTCTCTTTCACTCTGGAGTTGCTCACGGTGAGAGGCGCAGAGCAGGTGTGGGCATGCTCATTGCCCCCCGGCTCAGTGCCTGTACATTGGGGTTCACACCGGTGGACGAGAGGGTTGCATCCCTTCGCCTGCGGGTGGGGGGACGGGTCCTGACTGTGGTTTGTGCATATGCACCAAACAGCAGCTCAGCATACCCACCCTTTTTGGAGTCCTTGGAGGGTGTGCTGGAGAGTACTCCTGCTGGGGACTCCCTTGTTCTATTGGGGGACTTCAATGCTCACGTGGGCAATGACAGTGAGACCTGGAGGGGCGTGATTGGGAGGAACGGCCCCCCCGATCAGAACTCGAGTGGTGTTTTGTTATTGGACTTCTGTGCTCGTCACGGACTGTCCATAACGAACACCTTGTTCAAACATAAGGGTGTCCACATGTGCACTTGGCACCAGGACACCCTAGGCCGTAGTTCCATGATCGACATTGTGGTCGTGTCATCGGATTTGCGGCCGCATGTTCTGGACACTCGGCTGAAGAGAGGGGCGGAGCTGTCAACTGATCACCACCTGGTGGTGAGTAGGCTCCGATGGTGGGGGAAGATGCCGGTCCGTCCTGGCAGACCCAAACGTATTGTGAGGGTTTGTTGGTAGCGTCTGGCGGAATCCCCTGTCAGAAGGAGTTTCAACTCCCACCTCCGACAGAGCTTTTCCCATGTTCCGGGGGAGACGGGGGACATTGAGTCCGAGTGGACCATGTTCCGTGCCTCTATTGTTGAGGCGGCCAATCTGAGTTGTGGCCGTAAGGTGGTTGGTGCCTGTCGTGGCGGCAACCCTCGTACTCGCTGGTGGACACCAGCAGTAAGGGATGCCGTCAAGCTGAAGGAGTCCTATCGAGCCTTTATGGCCTGTGGGACCCTCGAGGCAGCTGACGGGTATCGACTGGCCAAGCGGAACGCAGCTTTGGTTGTCGCCGAGGCAAAAACCCGAGCATGGAAAGAGTTCGGTGAGGCCATGGAAGCCGACTTCTGGACGCCTTCGAGGAAATTCTGGTCCACCATCCGACGTCTCAGGAGGGGGAAGCAGTGCACCACTAACACTGTGTACAGTGGGGATGGGGTCTGCTGACTTCGACTCGGGACGTTGTGAACCGGTGGGCAGAGTACTTCGAAGACCTCCTCAACTCCACCAACACGCCTTCCTTGGAGGAAGCAGAGCCTGGGGACTCTGAGGTGGGCTCTCCTATCTCTGTGGTTGAAGTCACCGATGTGGTTAAAAAGCTCCTCGGTGGCAAGGCCCCAGGGGTGGATGAGATCCGCCCGGAGTTCCTCAAGGTTCTGGATGTTGTGGGGCTGTCCTGGTTGACACGCCTCTGCAACATCGCCTGGTCAACGGGGAGAGTGCCTCTGGATTGGCAGACCGGGGTGGTAGTCCCTCTTTTTAAAAAGGGGGACCGGAGGGTGTGTTCCAACTATAGAGGGATCACACTCCTCCTCAGGAGGGTCCGTCAGGAAGTCGAGCCTCAGATTGAGGAGGAGCAGTGTGGTTTTCGTCCCGGCCGTGGAACAGTGGACCAGCTCTACACCCTTAGCAGGGTTCTCGAGGGTATGTGGGAATTCGCCCAACCAGTCTACATGTGTTTTGTGGACTTGGAGAAGGCGTTTGACCGTGTCCCTCGGGGAGTTCTGTGGGGGGTGCTTCGTGGGTATGGGGTACCGAACCCCCTGATACGGGCTGTTCGGTCACTATACCACCGATGTCAGAGTTTGGTTCGCATTGCCGGCAGTAAGTCGGAATCGTTTCCAGTGAGGGTAGGACTCCGCCAAGGCTGCCCTCTGTCACCGATTCTGTTCATAACCTTTATGGACAGAATCTCTAGGCGCAGCCAAAGCGTTGAGGGGGTCCGTTTTGGTGGCCTCAGTATTGCATCCCTGCTTTTTGCAGATGATGTGGTGCTGTTGGCTCCTTCAAACAGGGCTCTCCAACTCTCACTGGAGCATTACGCAGCCGAGTGTGAAGCGGTTGGGATGAAAATCAGCACCTCCAAATCTGAAACCATGGTCCTCAGTCGGAAAAGGGTGGAGTGCCCCCTCCGGGTTGGGGGGGAGATCTTGCCCCAAGTGGAGGAGTTCAAGTATCTTGGGGTCTTGTTCACGAGTGAGGGCAGGAGGGAGCGAGAAATCGACAGGCGGATTGGTGCAGCGTCTGCTGTGATGCGGACGTTGTATCGGTCTGTCGTGGTGAAGAAGGAGCTGAGCCAAAGGGCGAAGCTCTCAATTTACCGGTCGATCTACGTCCCAACCCTCACCTATGGTCACGAGCTATGGGTCGTGACCGAAAGAACGAGATCCCGGATACAAGCGACTGAAATGAGTTTTCTCCGCAGGGTGTCCGGGCTCTCCCTTAGAGATAAGGTGAGAAGCTCAGTCATCCGGGAGGGGCTCAGAGTCGAGCCGCTTCTCCTCCACATCGAGAGGAGCCAGATGAGGTGGCTTGGGCATCTGATTTGGATGCCGCCTGAGCGCCTCCCTGGTGAGGTGTTCCGATCATGTCCCACCGGGAGGAGACCCCGAGGAAGACCCAGGACACGCTGGAGAGACTATGTCACCCAGCTTGCCTGGGAACGACTCGGGATCCCCCGGGGAGAGCTGGAAGAAGTAGCTAGGGAGAGGGAAGTCTGGGCTAAAGTCTGCTAAAGCTGTTGCCCCCGCGACCCGGCCCCGGATAAGCGGTAGATGATGGATGGATGGTGTTGAAAAATGTCACATCATGCTCATTATGCAGGCCAAGCAGTCGACCTGATACTGGCATATGAGCAGACTGCTTTTCTAAGAGGTTACAGACCATGACACCACACTGCTGCCTTTCTATCAGCAGCCTCAAACGTGCACTGAATTTGCAAGGATTCGAAGAGGTGTGATCGGTCGGAGCCGACAGGGTGCAGAACAGAACAAGACACATTGACTAGTCCATTGATCTTCAGCGTAGGTCGCTGGGGAAAAAAATAAATCACAAAGCTGCGTGACCGCAGTGCAGTAGAGGGAACCCCACTTTGCTCCGATAGCTTTCATTCTACGCCCTGTTGGAAAAAGTGGCTCCACTTTTTGTCAAGAGCATGATAGTTCCTGTAATGCTGAGTCATCTGAAAGGTCTTTTGTTTGCTTCTGAGCTCAAGTGTTTTGGCTCTTAGTGATTGCAGGCTAATTGCATTACCTCCGCAGAATCTCTTGAAGCCTTACTCCTTGTGGAATACAATGCTCACACTGCCTCTTTCCTCATGTTTTTCTCTGCAGATGTCCCTCTCCTATCCTACATGAGCATGCAGGAGACGTCCAAGGGGGCGATGGAGACATCCACAGGGAGCGAGAGCCCACTCTGGAGAGGACCAGGTCAGCAGGTGAGTGCTCGAATCAACCATGAAAGCAAGTAGTGCAGATTGGATGATTTTGTCTACTTTTGATTTATGCCCATCTGCAGAGGCCAAGTGGCACATACCCGCCACAAAGATCCTGAACCCTTTGAAGCAGCGCGAAGGAAGCAAAGACTCCCCCAACAAGCTCTCCAGGGTAAAAAGTTCAGATGTCTCTTTTGATTTGACATGTAATGGACATATTTCGAAATCAATTACTTCTGAGCAGTGTTTTGGGTGACAATGTCCAAGCCACCCACCCTTTCACCTCTGATCAGACTCACGGTAAAGGTCAGCATTACTTTGATTCTTTATTTGTCCCTTTTAGCTTCCCTTTACATTGATCTATTTCCACTCATTAGCTCATTTGGTTATGTCCTATCTCCTCTCTTCCTCTTTCATTAGACACATTTCCCCGGAAGCTTGAATCTATTCAGTACAATAGCCTTTCTCTCAGCTGTGTATATGCATTCACAAGAACCAAGGCTTTCAAACATCAGCTGGTTTTACATCAACATTCACTTGGGACTGTACAGGATTTACCCCAATGTGCTCGCCATTGTTTTTAAAAGAAGACTACTCTAGGTCTTTTTGATGTAATATGGTGTGATTTTAATTTGCCCCACCACTTACCACTTTGCAGTCTCTCAAGAAGCAAATTGAACAAAACATGATGGCTCATGTTCTAATTTTAGTTTAAAAAATATCAAGAATTATATTTAGACTGTTGTACTAGTCAACTAAATAAATGATATGGCTGTTGATTTAAGTTGAAGTCACAGTACTTCAAACTAAGTTATATGCTACCCCAACTAGGGCCACTTAGGGTGGACCGGGCTGACATTTACTTCCGCAGAACTAGGACAAAGAAAGTAATAAAGAGACGAATACTCCCGTTTGGTGGCCTTAGAACACTCGGAAGAAATGTTTGATCTTGTCTGATGCACCGTATATGTGTGATTCTCTTGCTGTCCTAGATGGGCGATAAGAACTCGAGCCACTCGAGTAGCAATACTCTGTCAAGCAACGCGTCCAGCAACAGCGATGATAAGCACTTTGGCTCAGGAGACTTGATGGACCCGGATATGCTGGGTCTCACTTACATCAAAGGGGCCTCCACGGATAGCGGCATCGATACCAATCCCTGCATGGTCCCTGGGGCTCGGGTGTTGATGCAGAGCAGGGTGGGGGAGCTGGGACACCCATGGGTGTCAGAGCACCATGAGGACGGGGTATCTGAAGAGGACCATGGCAAACCATACCTGCCACAGGGTTACGCTTCTGCCTTAATGGCTAGTAATGTGACAGAGGGAAGCATCGGAGACCTGAGCGAGATCTCTTCACAATCGAGGTATCACACATCACCTAAATTACATGATTATTACATTTAATTGCACTGGTTTTTGGTGGGGTAACACAAGTTGTTTGATTAGTTTCATATGGTGGACAACTTAAAGCAAGTGGAACATCATGAAGTTGCGGACTTAGCATCGACTGAAGTGATGAAATTTTGTATGGGAGGGATGCCTCTTCTATGGACATTTTAAGATAGCATTTAACTTGTTTCCATATACATATATCAATTACTCGCCAGATGGCTGTCGGCTTCACACTCGCAAAAATTTTATAGAACCGCGAAGAGTACTCCTGCCACACTTTAAAATAAGCTGAACGTGTTGTCATTCAAACTGATGCATTCATCTCGTTGGAATTCTCGCAAAAAATAGGCTGTCATCATCAAGACAACAGCAAAAGAAAAGAGTTCTCTCAGTAGGCAATGCAAATCACAAACAATGAATGAGAAAAAAGATGCCTCCATAGAGGTCACGAGAGCTCCATGGAATAGTTTGATGAACCTGAATGAGAATCACATGCAAGTCATCCTTCACAGTAACCAGATCTAAAAAGCAACTGACCAGCTATGTGGAACAAAATAATGTCAAAATTCCAAATGGTGAACAATGGTTTCAATGATGTTGTGTTAACTTACAGACTGTGGATAATGCTTTGGAAGTCCAACATGATCTTTCTGATGCAGGGCCAACACTATAAAATGGCACTATGTTGTCATTACACATGAAATAACACCTTGATCAAACAGGAGTAGAAATAAGTTGAAATGCATGGATGGCGACAACCACATTATTGCTCTGATGTCATATCAAATGAAGGAAAGCACTATCAAGCCATAGGAACGTTTTTTGCCATGAGATGAGAACTCCAGTGCTGTTATGAACATACAAGATCATCCCCTGTTCCAACTAAAACCAAGATCTCTGGCCTAACAAATGCATTGTCATATAATTATCCTAATGTAATTTGGATGATGCAACGTCTTATCTACTTGGATAAATTTGTCAGAATTGTTGAGCAATCCATGAAATGTTTGTGGTGTTTTGTGCTTGGCCAGTTTGAGGTCATCCTATAACACAGCCAAGTATATTTAACACTTTAAAATATTGATTTGAGGAAGCCCAGGAACAAAAGGGGATAAACAACTCAAACTTTCTTGATGGTATTGTTTTACTCTGGACCATGACTTGAGTCAATTGTGATTTATTTCGAGTGTGTCAAGTTATTGATCTGACCACTGAGATAAAACATACCAACTGTTTCCCCGTTATGTGGTTTGCCATACAATACCCGTGCTACATTTGCCACCAAGAAAAACCCCTTCCCTCCATTCAGTTCATCAAACACACAGACATGAGGATGTTTTCTTTTCTGGCTCTGTAGCTTGACTTTTTTCCCCATCCTTGCGCTCTACTCATGACCCTCAGAACTGACTCATCCAGCTGTGTTGAGGATTGTTGGTGGAGCGGTTGTCATTCCAAAGCAATGTAGGGAAGTGTTTCCACACATTCCTGTCCAAATGCCCCTCACTAGACTGCTACCCATCTGGGAAAGAGGAGGGGTGTGAAGAAGACTAGTCTAGCACTCAGTGGTTACAGTAGCTACGAGATAGAACCGAGGTCTCATGTGTTTATGGCATCCATTACATGGTTAAGTTTGCATTACATGCTCAAATTAGTAGCGTGTGGGAACTATCCCAACTCTTCTATCTGGAATAACATTCAGCATAAGGAACTAGTTCGTACCATCACAGCACCATTGACCACCCCGATGCTTTCCATCTTTTTCATGTAATTGTTTTTTACCATTCGAACCAACAGTGCAGCAGCAGGGGTGTTTCCCAGATGGTCATGAATATGCAAATGGAAACTACTGTCAGCTAATGCCAACTTTAAGTTTTAAGTTAACCAGAAAAAGCACATTTAAATGAAACATCTCAATTTGAATCATAGTCCAATTTTCTTATTTCCAAGAAATATTTTTTTGTGCATTGTATCTTATCATTAGAGGACAAACTGCTCATTGTTAATGAAATCGTAATCTTTCACACTGTCAGCATATTAATTAACAGGAGAGCACCGGCGTCACTTTACAGCATGCCAGACTTGAAGCTATGGCTGGAAATGCTCATATTTTTATTTGACTTGAATCATCTTTTTTTTTTCCTGACAAATGTATCATGCCCACCATTAGTCTTCACTAACACAAAAGTGTTTGTCACTGCTCTGCAGTACAACACAGCGATTACACAATCACATGAGAAAATTGCACTTGAAATCAGTAACAGATACAACTTTGATGAGTATATTATACCAATATCCACTACTGATTTCACCACCACATGTAGCAGATGGGGAGAATACAGTAGACGCTTATTTATTTTATTTTTTTCAAAAGTATGCACTGGAGGTGGGTATACTATGTGGCAAGACAATAAGAACGCAAGCATCTGTATTATTCTCATATAAATACTTCCAGCTGGTATCCCCTCAATTAGAAGTGTCATTTTCTCATCTCATGTTTCTTTATGCCTTGATCATTTTTTGTCTGCTTTTTCTGCATGGTCAACTTTTGAGTTGCATTATTTGTTTTCTTTTGTTTTGCTTTATGGCTCAGTGGCTCACATCACTCTGGCAGTCCATTGGCGCGCGGTGCCAGATATTGTATGTCCGCCGACTCCACCAAGGTGTACACCATCCCTCAGACCAGCAGCTCAGGTGCAGAGCCCGAGCCGCAGCCTGGGCCAGGCCCTGATTATGGCCTGGATCCCAGCTCAGAAGCTTGTGAACAGACATGTTCACAGCCAGATGGCAATCTCCCAATGAAGGCAACTGATAATGATGGTGATGACGATGCTCACAGCAAAGAGGAACCTCCCAACATTTCAGAGTGTGGGTGAGTGTTTGTGAACAAGATGGAGAAAGAAATTTGATTTTGCATGAGAATCATTGGGTACAGTTGACTTTTACCACTAATGACAACTACATCCAAGACCCATTCCAATACAAGCACCCCCACTGTCTAGTGGACTCCCAGTGTGCATAAACAGCCTGATTGAGGCAGACAGCTTTGGAATAAATACGCTCAATGAAGCCGCGGACATAATACACTTGGCACATGTCACTTGTGGTTATTGATCGTTTCCGAGAAGGCGGATCCCTGCGGACTGCCAGTCTGAACATGTAGCGGATCTCTTGTGGATGCATAGGAGATATCCACACATTGCTATGGGATGGCAAGTACAGAATAGTCATGGGGAAGGCAAAAGAGAGATAGATGCATGCCATCACTCGACCCGGTTGAAGCTTATTCCCTACAAAGGCTCACTGATGATCAAATGAACTTGGAGCTTCTTTCAAAAGAAAAAGGAAAATCCTTGCTCCAGATTTTAAATAATTTCATTTACTCTACAAAATTTGTTTTTTAAGAGCTATGTGATTGATCACATGTGCTGAAGTCATCTTCTGCAGGCTTATGAAAAAGGTCCCTAATTCAGTTATCCTCCCCATTAGGTTGTTTATTATTTATTTTACCTTAACACAAGCTTGTCTTATTGATGAATGGTGTAATATTTTTTTCGGATATTGTTCGAACATAATGACGTTTCTCTTGACCTGCTCCAACACTAGCCCGTATTTGTAACGGTGCTCCTAATGCCATTTTTTTCTCTTCCACTAACTCCTTCTTGTTCCAGAGGAGCTGAGAGCTTGTTAGCCCTCCTTCTCGAAATGCTGTCTGAGCGTGCAAGGTACACAATCAGTGGAAATCAACCCTCTGGCTCGAGCTCTGAACCATTGTGACCCTCCGCCATATATACAGACACACACGCACACACACACACACTGCACCCTCCCTTCTCCCAGACTGCCACATCACTCCCTCAAGACTACTGCTTTCTATAAGTGGAGGTTAATGACTTGTGTATCAGTGGCGGTGACATTTCTACTGCAGCATAATGCTTACCCAAAAGTCCTTGCGTCAACCCCCTCAGCCACTACACTGTGAGGTTCCAACTGGATAATGACAATATCATTATACAAGGTGGTTGAGTGTTTGGCAGGTTAACATACTTTAAACATTACACTCTATTGTTATTATTTTACACGATTGCCAGCGGTAGCAGATGTATTACTTGAAGCTATAATGAATACATTTATAGTTATTACTCATATCACAAGACTTGTGCCCAAAACAATGAGCAACACATCTGTCATAGTGACTGATCAATGTCCACAGTAAAGAACCAGGACAAAACACAAAAGATGGTTCTACTACAAAGTATAGCCCAAATAATTGCATAATCTTTAAGCGGGAGCTGTGGCGTGTGAATGGTCTCCCTCTGTGCAACTCTTAACACGCGTGCACGTGTCAATGTGCAAGCGTTGCAGCCAGGCTTGTGTGTTGCAATTTCCCACTGCAGCCATCTTACACTCTGCCAAGAGCAGTGCTGACACTGTATCATCCTCACTGGCTGCTCACTTGAGATGACTTCACCGGATAGGTCGCTCAAATCTGAGTGTTTGCTCTCAAAAACATTTGAATGTCCTCAACCGTCCACAAACCACAACATGCCACCTCTTCTAGGTCCCGCAGCTCTTACATCTTCCTCTAGTGGTGTCTGAAAACTCCTCCAGAGTCTAATATTTTTGCACTTCTTTCTGGATGTCATTCATCTGCAAACCCCGGTTTTCTCCCCTCCCCTTGCCTCCCTCCTCCTCACGGTGCTTGTCTGTGTTCTTCACATTTTCCGGTTCTGCTCCTTCACACACTGTTGAAGCCTGATGTTGGCATGCTCAATCAAATCCACCCGACTTGCCTTGTGTGATACTGACATAGTTTCTTCAATATCTGACCCCAGGCTGCCTTGTCCAAAGCCTTCCCTGCAGGACGTGGCTTGAATGACCCTGCTGATGAGCTCTGCTGTTGTGTGCCCTCTGTTTTGACTTTAGGCAACTGTATGCACAAGAGGCCGCCTGCCGCCTCCAGGCCGCCGAGCGGGATGAAAAATCATTACAGAGACTTTCAAAGCAGGAATACGTGAAAATGATGCTACCCGACAGTCCACCAGGAGGAGGCAGGGGTCAAAAGGTAAGGCCACCAACTAGTCTTACTATATCTTGCGTGGCGTGAGTGCAAATGGAACCTGTTAAACAGGAGAAAACACAGCATTGTAAGGATCAAGCTCAGATATGAGCAAACGCCCCGTAGGCTATTTTCCTGGATTCAGAGCTTGAACCAGTGCAGATAACCTCTAACCACAGAGACAGAAAAAGCCGAGCAAACATCTGCGGCTACAGCTCCTCTCCCCTACCACAGCCTTTATCTCGGTTGCTATTGACAGGTAAATTCAATTTATAACAGAGCCTGAGTCTGCTCTATTGGGATGACATGGATTAAAGGCGCAGAATGGAATGATGTTTGCTGTTGCTGGGTCTTACGGACTCGATTAATTGCATCAACCAACCCCCCTCCCCCTGCACCCTTCCTGCTGTCCTCCATCTATTATCTTCCTGGAAGGGACCCTAGAGATGCACAAATGAGTTATTTTGGGATGGCACTCAATTCTTGTACAAAATCCACATGAGAGGAGGAAGACACGCACCCTTGTCCTTGCACAGAGCATCTTGGCGCACTGATTAGTTGTTCATATTTTCGCGCATTAGCCTTTCACTGTCAAACAGCACTTGTCTGTTGTAAAATGAACACAGATGTGTCCGGGTTGCTTTTTGTCCTTTCCCTTCATTTTCGTTCAATGTCTAAGAAGCGCTCAACAACAAACCCAAAGAAGCAGTCGAAGTTTAGATTGCAAGCCTTTATTTGCACACATTCACTGCCTGAAAACGTGCACATGTGGAAAAGCAATCTGGGAGGGAGATGCATGCAAGAGGGCGCTGGGCCAGATGTCCAAACTACTGTATATAAACCATGTAAGGAATACATACGGCTCTTTTGTTGGGCGTGAATGTTTTCAATCATCAGCACATTACAGTAATGACAATGTTGGAAAAAACATCAGATTGTTTCTAATTTCATACAATGTGACGTGATTGGGCCCCTATGTAATCAAGGAGAGTAATACAGGAAAGGTTAACGCATGTGTCACTTCCAGCAGCCACCCGATGCCATTCTTTGTATGGGTGAGCAGGTGCTGAAAGATTTTCTTTGGCAGCCACGGTGTCCGCCGGGATGTCCCTTCCACAGACAGGCTGGCGATTGTGCAGCTGACGTAAAGGAAAGGCCGTTTGCAGCTTATTCTACCGCTCGGCTTCTCTCGTGGGAAAGAAACTGGCAACTGAATAGGTGGTTCTCCAACACATCCTCCCATGTGGCACGTCAAAGGACTCCATATGCCGCTTGTTGGCTTTGTCCATTGAGGAAAAAGTCAGATAAATGAAGGTGGATGTGTTAGTGTTGCCGATAAGAGGACGGGCTAAAGAATTCATCATAGCCTAAAACAGCCTTGTAATTTTTGGCAGTGATGCTAAGCATTGGAACTTGGAAACAGCTTAAACTATTATCCATCCATCCACCCATTATCTGAACCACTTTATCCTCCGAGGGTCGCGGGCATGCTGGAGCCTATCCCAGCCAACTTCGGGCAGTTGGCGGGATACAGCCTGATCTGGTTGCCAGCCAATTGCAAGGCACACATACTGTAGACAAACAACCGTTCATGCTCACAGCCACACCTAAGGACAATTTTGACTCATCAAGTAACCTAGCGTGCACGTTTTGGAATGTGGGAGGAAGTCGGAGTACCTGGAGAAAACCCACGCAGGCCGAGGGAGAACATGCAAACTCCGCACAGAAAGCCCAGAACCCAGAATCAATCCCATGAACTCTGCAGCTGTGAGACGGACGTGCAAACCAGTCGACACTTTGAAGTGTCAAGTTGAAGATGTTTTCTATTCAATGTCAACAGCAGCTTCAGGAATCACCTCTTCTGATCAAAGCTCTAAAGGCAGTAAAATCTGGCCTCTGTAAATCATTACAGAGGAAGTAAATTCAAAAATATTGTTTACAATAATATTAGTCAGTAAAATCCACCTGTTTTTACATACATTGGTCTCTTGCTGTTGACTGAAAATGACATCAGAGTGGAAAAATGACCTCCCTCTGAGATGGAAAACAAAGGTGCCTTTTTTGCCTAATTCATATTCCACAAACATAGTATTAATCACAATACAGAGTTTATACTAGTGGGGTTGCATTGTACATATTATTATAAAAAACCTTTTGGAGTTGACTTCCCCTTTAAGCTCTATCGCCAATGGTTTCATTGACCTTTAGTCTATTTGTGTGTGCTGTAATCAAGGCTATTTTTGCTTCACAGCAGGGAAAATTCTGAATGCTAGTCAACATTTTGATGAGTAAGAACTTCACAGGGTTTTACAGCTTCCAATAAGGCAGAGTTTGTAAGCGCCTTTGAATTCCAGTCTCTTCACTTTAAAGATGTACAAGCAGTTTGTTAGCTTCGCACTGCGGTGTTCTTTGACAGCGCTGTCTTTGAAATGGAGATGGCTGGGTGTTGGCTTGCGTCGATGCCAGTCAGTGATGGTTACAGAAGGGAGGCTGTAGGCCGACATTTACTCATCTGGCTGACAGCCCTGCATATCATTTGTGGCTACTTTTGATGCCTCTCCAATAATATTTATGTAAGCTAAACGGAGCAATGACGGATCGGGTTGCGCTGTGTGGTTTTGCGTGTAGAGATCCCTGTCAAAATTCTGGCCATGGCCTTGAAACTCTGTATGTATCCATTGTGGAATATTGCTTCCCAAACAGACATCCCCTCAGGAGGAAAATGCTTTTCCCACTCTCCTTCCGTGGTTGTTCTTTAACCTTGCATGGTGATCACTGCATCGGCCTGTGAGAGTCCTTTCTCAATGTATTGTGGCAAGCACACACACAAAGCAGTTTGCACGGTATATGCCTTCGAGAGCAAGTGTGCAGTCGGCTCAGCAAAAAGGTGATTTCGCAGACTGCACTATTGGCAGTACCTTAATAAAAGCCGATGCTAGAAGCATCTCTTGCATTATGTTATTTTGTTGTAGTATATTTTAGATTTCAGCAGAACAGAAGCTCTGATTTGTTTGAATTCACGATTCTTTTTATTTTTTTTTAATCTGAACTAAAATATAGTGAATTTACTCAAACGGTCATAAAATGCTTAATAACTGTAGAGAAACAAAACTGCTTAACTTTTAAACTGCAAGTGATTTTGAGGCATACATTACATTCTTCATAAACGATGAATGTTGACTTTGGTTGTAATCTACCAAGCTGCTCATTGATTACTGTTGTTGTTCTCGCTGTTATCTCCTTCACCACCCACTGTTGTTTAAAGCGCCAAGTGCTTTCCGATTCTCGGACACTCCCTTTTGATAAGTTGTTCTTTTTCTTTGCTCCACCCAGCTATCTGTGACAGGAAGTCTGTCGCCGCGTCATTCCCTGTACCGGACGTTATCGGATGAGAGTGTATGTAGCAACCGCAAGGGCTCATCGTACGCTAGCTCCCACAGCTCAATGCTGGACCAAGCCATGCCGAACGACATCCTCTTCAGCACCACACCACCTTACCACTGCACCCTGCCTCCTCGCATGATCCACAACCAGCCGCAGTCCAACCTGAGGAGTAAGTACAAGCTTGGTAGAGAAGACACTGATTAAAACGACCAAATATTTACTACAATTGCATGGTTTTGAGCAAGCGAGTCATCTTATTGAAGTGCCTCTTCTCAATAGCGAGACTTGGCTCCAGATGAGAGTCAGCATATAGATACTTGTTTGAAGAGCCACTTGTATCAAAACAATTCCACTGGCCCCACCAGCAAAACACTTGAACAAAACTCCTTGGCATCACCAGCTAATTGGAAGTGTGTGTTAGGTGGCGTGATGCCTACAAGAGGCTCGCTGCACCGTCTGCATCGAGCTGACAGCTGTCACTGCTGGCTAGTTTTGAATGTATATTAGTTTTTAAAAAGTATCATGTGTCTTGCTTGCACCATTGCGGGTCTTCAAGCTCAGCTCCGACGTGAACATGTCCATGTTTCCATGCTCGTGTGTGTTAGACGTGATGCTTCATTCACTCATCAGTCACTGTCTGCTTCCCCTCTCTGTCCCTCATGTCTCATTTCCACATTATTCCTCAGTTGTCTCTGGCTGCCGCTGCTGTTCAGAAAACAGCTTTTTAGTTTAGGAGGGGGGCGGGGGGGTGCTTGGCTCCTTAGCCTTGTGGAGCTGTCAAACTGATGGATTCCTGATTGTTTTGAAGGGTGGTGAAGACGAGCAGTTTCGCTTTTTCCATTCTGAAATAGCCCAATTTAGTAAACAGCGAATCCCTCACACTGCTGGCTAAATAGAACGGAAGCATCGGCTCAAGATCTCTCTCGGTCTCTCTGCGCTTCCCATCTTATACTTCTTGAAATGGCTCTTTGGAATGGTGGCCTGCTGATTGCATTGGATTTTTTTTCTTTTCTTTTTTTTTTACGCCAAGGCAAAATAGGACTTTCACTTTGACAGGTTATCTATTTCCTCTCTTAGTGTTTTCCAATTGTTATGCAGAGAAATTGGTTTCATGTCACGCCACCCAGCTGTGCACACTCTGTGTCTTTCAAGTTACTTTGCAGTTCAAGACACTTAAATGTCAGATTCTAAAGAGCTGTTGAGCTAAGCTTATATGAAAGGCAGCTGTTGTTAATATACATCCTCAAGAAATGAGATTCCAAATCCCACCCCCACCTCGATGCCCACTCCTTCCCTAACCCTTCCCATATGCCGTGCTGCAAATTGATGGGCAACTCCAGATCAGTTTCTGAGCCTGAAACTCAGCACCAGGCCCAGACACTGATCCAGGCACCCGCCTGTCTCTGCAGATGAGTTTTGGTTTTCTGACGGCTTCTTGGCAGACAGGTCCAAGTTCAGCGACCCGGGCCTCATGCCCCTCCCAGACACTGCCACAGGCCTGGACTGGTCTCACCTGGTTGACGCAGCAAAAGCCTTTGAAGGTAACCTGCCTTCCTGCAGCTGCTAGCTCCCCCTAGACACCACCTCACCTTCCCTCTTTGCTGCTTAGCTTATGTGTTTGTCTGTCTGCAATCTGCAAGAACTTTCTCTCTTGCATGTGTAGGTTTAGAAGAGTGTTAGGCAACCTTTGGGAATTGTTTGAATTGTATCCTCTCCTCTGAGCCTCATTCTAATTCCTGTCAAGCAATTTTGCTTGGAACTTGAGCCTATTTTGACACTGCAAGCCCAACTACTCACTACTCAGTAAGCAATCAGCCTCCAGGTGGATTTTGGCCTTTTTTCTGCAGCATGATAGATTCATGGAAATTGGTTGTGTGGTTAAGACCAAAAATAGTGCGATGGTGCTCGACTCCTCTCTGCTAGCTTATATTATGCATAAAGCAGAGCAGCATTTGCAAACCTGTTCTGATCTTGAACAACAAAAATACTAATATGATTATAAAATGATCCTGTTCCTGTCCTGTCCTCGGTGGTTGCAATGTGTACTGTATTAAAATTTGTCAACTCGAATAAAGAAGAATATGACCCATATCCCTCATGAAAATTATATACCCCCCCCCCCCATATTATAATAAATTGTTGTCTTCTCATAATGGTCAGAGCGACTGGTCCCTGTCATATCAAAGAGCATTTTAATGGCATTTAAGAAGTGATGACACGTGTCATCATTTCCTCATGGTCAGCATCATGTTCTTTTTTTTTTCTCACCATTTTACGAGCCCGCTTGTAGAGTATTCCCCATTTGTCACAGAAATGCCAGCATGCCTGAACTCCCTCTAACCCCGAATTAGTCCCCGAAGCGGGCAATGTAGCATGTGACCACTCGTTTGTCATTATTAATAAGAACTCCTGATTCAGATTCCTTACTGATACATTTTCTGCTGCATTGCCCTGCAGCAAAACATTTAAGTGGAATAGAAACAGTGAGGATGATGCCGAATGTCACAGGCTGCCCTATCGGATGCGAAAGGCGGCGTGTACAAACAGGCTTGTTGTAGGAGCAGAATGTGGCTCTTGTTGTGCCATGCGTGTTCATGTATGCTTTACTGCTTAGAGCAATGCTCACTTGGACCCCGAGACACTCATGCAGAGCAGATACAAAGGGGGGTTACTACATCATAGCAACAAAAATATTCCGTTTCAATTGCCTCGTTTCAGTAAAACGGCACAAACGATTACGACACACGGGTGTAATATACTGTCTATATTTTTTCCAGTCAAATCCAATAGCTACTGTTTGTTTCGTCTGTTTGTCTGTTGAAGATGGACTCTACATCCCCAAAACCCACAAACTGCTCTTCTGTGTCTTTCGTCTTTCAAACACATATGTCGAAGATGAAGAACATCTTCATTCATATGTAAATGAAAGCTTGGTGTCCCTTTCCTCGCTCGTCTGAGCATCCACCTCCAGACTCAATTAGCTTTTTTGTCTTTGACTGGATTAGTGCTACATTAAAGGATAGGGGGGTTTCTTAATCTCTCCTGTGAATATGTAGATTCCCCTATCTTGTGTCTCACACCACGGGCGCAGGATGGAGATTCTGCTTTCTGAAGAAAAGAGCATTATGCCCCAAAAACTGAGCAGTCCTGAGCATAACATGCTAAATTTGGCTATTCCAGTGGGATTTGAGGAAGCTTAAGAGCCTGATACGGGAAAAGAAACATGCCTGATTCTTTTCAGCCCATTAAGAACCAAACAGCTGCCAGAGGAAAACTCTGAGACGTGGGTTGGACTCAACGCTCTTTTTACCACCTTGTTCCATATTGTCTGCATCCTGATCACTCTGTGGGAGTGCGAGAAAGTTCATGTTCCCCTCTCCCCACCCGCCCACACCCTTTTAAACAAAATCCTTGCTTCATACTTTGCTTGAATGAGTTGTTCTATCTTAACCGGGACATGTGCTTTTTATAGCTGAACTTCTGACCTAATTTGTTTCCTATTATGTCTGTAGACCAGCGTGTGGCATCTTTCTGCACGATGACAGATATGCAGCGGGCCGAAGCACTGGAGCTATCTCGAGAGCTGACCAGACGGGTTGTGGAGGCGGAAGGAGCGGCTCTGGACGCAGAGTACGTACGAACGAATAGTGTATAGTAGTACTTTACTAACTGTGTGTCTAAAATGTATTGCAGTATACTTGTAACTACAGTACAAATACTTAGTCTAATCTGCACAGTTATCGCATTCACTGCCACTGCCTGTTATTGCCGCTTTTGTTCTAATTCATGTCTGCATAGATAGACTGTATGTATAGAATAGTATATTGTTTACAAAATATGTGTTCCTTTGTTGTTGTCACCATCCAACCGGTAGTATTGGTGCTGTTTACTTTATTTTCAACTATTTACATATAGTTTGTTTACGTATGCATGTAGTTTCAACATGCCCTGCTGCTGACTGTTGTGTCTGCTGTTTATACAATTATGTTTGCAGTTCTTAAATCATTCCAGAAACTGCTCCGAAAAATGAAAATCCCATCCCTAAAAATGTGTTGGATTTTATTTTTTTTATTTTATGTAGTTAAAGACCAAACCTAGAGTTTTAGGATAATCAAAAGAATACTTACTAGTACATACTCTTAGTGTTCTCAGTCCACTGCGTGGTTGCTTATGATGTAAACATACTGTATTGTTTTTGTCTGCTGCAGTACAGTAATTTCCCCAAAGGAGACAAATAGACTTTTTGTTCTTCTGTTCTCTCTTTCACTCTGCAGCGTCCCATCGACACTCACGGGCAAAGTGAACCAGCTCGAGGTGATCCTCAGGCAGCTGCAGCATGACCTCCGAAAGGTAGCATCCCCTAAATCGAATGTATAGCTTCAGCGTTTCATCGTTCTGTTTGCTCTCCATCTCCATGCAGTCTAGCTCAGAATAGACACACGAGTGCCCTGTGAGGTTCTGCCCAATGGCAACTTGTCATTCAATAGGCTACTTGCCCCTTTGTACCCTTCCTTCATGTTTCCTCACCTCTAATCACTCCGAAATGGGGAGGAAGTGCACCTTTATCAAGCTAAAAAGGCTGCTTTGCAATGTTAATATCTCCCTTTAATGATGACAACCGTTTGTAATGGCAAGGCTTTCATCCACCTCTTTTTAAGAATTTTTAATTATGCACTTCTTACTTTCCGCGGTTAGCGGGTCTGAGGCGGTTTAAATCTCGCCTCTGGCTTTCCTGTGTGACGTTTGCATGTTGGTGCATGTGGATACTTCGGTTAGGCTTTGGATAATTGAAGACTCAAATGTGTCCGTCGTTGTGAATGAGCATGTGAGTGGTTGTTTGTCTGTGTGCGCCCTCTAATTTGGTAGGTGACCAGTCCAGGGTTTGTCCTGCCTCGTGCCCAGAGTCAGCTGCGACAGTGTCCAGCCCAGCCATGACGACAAAACCTACAGAAAATGGATACAGTGATCCCTCGCTATTTCGCAGCTCGTTTATCGTGGCTTCAGTACATTGCAGATTTTTTTCAAACATATTTATATAAATAAATAAATTAAGTAATCATATACATGTAGTACAGTACTGTATATGTTGTTCTATGTGACTCGCTGTTGTTTTGCTGACTTTCGCAGCTTCTCGCGGACCGTTTGCGCACTTTTTGCGGACTTCAATTTTTTTTTTTATGTTAACTGTCTTTTGTTATTCATAAACTAACATAACTTATACATGTTTAAATCGGTTAGTATACAGCATTAAGTCATGTTAATTACTTTAAAAAATTCTTCTACATGCATGTATACCATTCAATTTGGCCTTATAAATATTATGTACATGTATATATATACATGGAGGGGCGTGGGGGTCGCTACTTCTCGGATTTTCATTTATCGCGGGTGGTTTTGGTCCCCATTAACCGCGATAAACGAGGGATTACTGTAGACTTGCTGTCGACTGAAAATGGCATCACAGTTGCTCGGGGCTCGGGCAACGACCAATCACGGCTCATCTGAGTTTGGTCATGTGACGTTCGCTAGTTGAGCCCTCGAGTCCTTTACCATTTATTACCTTCTCCAAGGAGACTTGTTTCCATCAGCTTTAGTTTGCTTCTATGCAATTTCCGATGTATCATTTATACCATCCACATAGCATTATTCTGATAAGAAAGTCTTCCCATAACGTTTTGTGAAAATTCACACATGGACTTGACACACACATCAAGTCCATGACTAACTGGATAGTGTTTGGTCACTGACCAAAATGTGTATGTGCGTGTGTGTTTAGGAAAAGGAGGACAAGGCGATGCTACAGGAGGAGGTACAGCACCTGAGGCAGGACAACATGCGGCTGCAGGAGGAGAGCCAGACGGCGTCGGCTCAGCTCAGGAAGTTTACCGAGTGGTTCTTTCACAGCATCGATAAGAAGCCCTGAAAATGGAGACGAACGAGGTGGACGCCGCACACTCAACTCGGACTGAAGGCTCACTGCACAACAAGTGCATTGTGTTGTGGAGTCTCTAGAAAGAGTGCAAGTGTGGAGAGACTCGCGTTATGTGAACAGGCCTCCTCGTAAACAGTGCATAGCCGTCTGTATGTGACATAAACAGTTTCTCCATCGCGCCAGCTGAGACTCCTATTGGGAAATTCCCTCATCTCCGGCTGCGGAGAGGAATTCTTCCATGAGATCCTCTTACGGTCATGGAATGTAAAGCTCATTTACTGTCGTCAACTTGTAACCGACCTACGCACTGTATGTCACGTCAGTCTACTGTACCTGCAGCTGTACTCAGCTCCACACTCCGTCACAGCTGGTCCGGGCAGAGGATTTTGTGAAGTGGTACACACTCAAGAGGAATCAACTCCTGGGTGAAAAGTACACCCGGAGGAATAATGAATGTACCTCATCTTGAGACTTTTTGGTTTCCCTAAGTGACTAAAAGAAAGGGGGGTTATCTGCGCCTCTTTCGTCCTTGTTATTTCAACTCAACTCCACTTTTTGTTGCGTCAGTGTTGTGATGACGTGTCACATTTCGGCAGCGGTTTTGATGTTCAAAGGTGCTTTTCCTTACACACGATTGTCGGTAGTCTTCAGTCACTGTCACGCTGTCCTAGCAATAACAAGTTGTAGTTATGAAACTGTGTTAGGAATAAAACTATGGAGAGGTTAGCACAAACATTAAACGGTTGTACTCTAAAGCAGGAGATTGTGCCTAAAACTCTTGGGTGTAAATCAAATTGTTCCTCTCGGCTTTTCTAAACATGTCTCGTCTGTGGCTCACTGATAGAAACGTGTGTGTTTGTGAGTGCGCCCCTGTATGTGTGTGTGTGTGTGTGTGTGAGCGTAGCTGTGTGTGAGACTCGGTGTAGTTTATCACAGCAAAATATGTCCGTATGCAGTGGGATTCAAGAGCATTATAGCAAGCGCCAGTAAACCACAAATACAATGCCAAATGTTTTGATTTCTGTACATATCGGCCACAGAAGTGTCTTGTATTTAACACTGTTATTTAAGTTTATTTAACCTAAAGTTGTTTATTTTATTAAGGGTAATGGATTTTCTCTTGCTGCACTAAGGAGAGATAAAGCTCTGTGTATGTTGTAAAGTGTGTAGCTGGGCAGGGCTAAAAAAAAAATACTAAAACAAAAAAAAACGACTACAGTATATATTTAAATATATAAATGATGACTTTGGAGATTCCAACATTTGGATGCTGCTAGATTACAGTTTGCTGGTTTGTTTGCTTTTAAACATGTTGCTCCGTCTCAGGGGGAGACACTGGATGTTGTTTTTGTGTTCCTTTTTTTTGTTTTGTTTTTTTTTAAATAAATGTAGATGGGAATATTTGGGTTTACGGTTTCTTTTATTCATTTAATTCATTCTAGTTTGGAGAATTAAGGAACCAATTACACTTCGGCGAGGATCGGGTTTGAACAGTCCAGCCACCAGATTCCTAATGACCAATTGTCTGTTTTTCATCTGGCATGGACCAAAATACAATGTGGCTGCTGTCTACGGAACAAAAAGGACCCTAGTGTCCCAAATCAAAATTAATTCATGGCTTTCAATTTAGTCATTTGACTGATGACCAGTCCAGGATGTCCCCTGCCTCTTGTCTAAAGTCAGCTGGATTGCATCCAGCTCTTGATGCCCTTATGGAAAAACAAGGAAAAAACGCTTTCAGTGCTGTTCTTCTTGGAAAGAAAATATGCTGTTCTGATTTTTTTTTTAAATCCGTTATTGAAATATCCTTGCTAATCAATTTCGGAGTTGCAATTTTTTTATGGCTTTCAGAAACTGATGAAAATTGATTTACAGCAAAATTGCGTGGTTGTATTGTTGCCAATCCAGCTGTCAAGCCTTGCTTATGATACCGGATGTGAAGAACTGTAACTGATTAAAACAGGATAAACCAGCTGAAAATGTGTTGCACTAAGACACAAACCGTCATAAAGTAAGTGAGTGAAGCATTTGCTTACACGGAAAACTAGTTGGAATGAGTCACGTGTTCATTTTAGGTAGTACAAAATAGATGAACACGATGTGTTTATGAGATGTGAGTGGCTTTAAATAATTGGCAGCTGTTGCGTTCGCTGCAGGGACAGCAAGAACCTGCTGAATAATTAATCACAAGCCCCTCTGAGTGTGCACAGAAAAACAATATAATTTGCCTGCCACTTCCTTTCAGGAGCTTCCAGCCGGGGCTGTCGGAGTGTGTGAACTGGTGTGTGATGTCCTCGGACAGCTGGAGCATTATGCCAAAAGTAAGAGTGCGGCATCTTGTCCTGTCTTATAAGGGCGCTTTTGGTCTTTCTATTACGCGCATGTATGATGGTGCAGGAAAACAGGCTCATCATACATTTAGCGCACTGCAAATGAGATCATGACATGAGGAAGAGGCTTCCAAAATGAAGTGCCATGGAAGAAACCTGCAGAGGTCATGTTACAGGCCGCCTGCGTTGGCTCCCTTGGGAACCTCGTGATCGCTATCTGACCTCAGTCCAGCCAAAATGGCAGTACGGCCGTGTGCGTGCATGTGGAGGCGCTCTGGTTTTGAGCTGTGAGATTAAGTAGATAATCTCCATGCGTGTGCACGCTGCCAGGACAGCAGATGGGGGGGCCAGGCTGGACCAAGGTGCAAGTGTTGCCAGTGTTGGTTCAGATGGGGGAGATTTGTAGGCGGGCGCTATGATCGGGAGATCAAGCGGCAGCCAAAGACAGGTGCCAAAGGGAGAGGGATTCGAGGAAAGACGGATTCCAATTCGTACTCGGAGACAGGCATGCTGACAAGCAGAAAAGTTCAATCCAATTGGCTAAAAACCTCATCTAATTAGATAGTGAGATCATACAGTCAAGGAAATATCGATTGTAATATTTGATCGTGTCAGCAGTTTATTGAACAAACCTAAGCATTTCTCGGCACACAGACACACACACACACATGCACCCACACACACACTTAAAAGCTCTCCCCGAATAAGCAGCTTTTGAGAGTGACACTGTTGTCCCTCAGCAGATGCTCGCCTGCTGTGAGTGTCACCATTGTTGGGATCATGTTACCCAGAATAGGACTCAAAGTGCCCAAAGCACAGCTGGCATGGTGTAGAAGGTGAGGGGAGGGGCGTTAGGAGGGGGTTATGTGTCTTTTGACCTGGTGAAGGTCACCCTATGCTAATTGTTGGCATTGTATCATATACCTATCTGTATCAGTGTACAACCTTAGTCCAAGCAAAACAACAACAAGGTACATACAGTTCATCCATCCATCGAATCCGAAAGTTCATCCCGGGTTTCCAAATTTTGCAAAAACACACTTTAAATAATCAACCCATGTGAGAAGATACTGTCCAATAGAATTTTTGGGGCCTAATTCCAAAAGTTATCAAAGCCACAGTAAAACATTGTGGAAAGAGCCTCATGCTTTTAAGCAATTTTCCTTTATTCAGATCAAACTGGGGCACTAGTCGAAGTGGAAAGACCAGTTCCAAACACCACGCACTATTGGCACAAAACCTTGCTAACAAGAATTACAAAAAAAAAAAAAAGTCAGGAAAAGTCTAGAAGACTAGCTTAACTTTATTTGTCACATCCCCAATTACATGATCTCAGTTGCTCATTTCAATTTCTCCTCTCACAAAGATGCCTCTTTTTAATTGAGTTCTGCAAGTTGTCGATCACATGAATGTTGGAAAATGTCTGGCAGTCATTTGTCTTGGTCTCGTTTTTTTTAGATCACAAAATCCTACCTTTTGAACAGGGTCGTATTGACTTTTTATATCCGCTCTACTTCCCTCGGCAGTGAGAACTGTATCCACCGAGGAAAGCGGGGAGCCTCCGGTAATCCTCTTGGCCGTAAAGTCCTGTTGGAGGGCTTTCTTGTCTGCCGATGTGCAGCTGCATAACCACACGCAGATGCGGTACGTTAGCATCCTCTCGGTGGAGCATCGGTAAGGAAAGAACACAAGCAGTTTCTGTGTGAGGTTGTTGTTTCTGTGAATCCTTCGGAAATAGTCTCGGCTGTGACTTTGTGATGATCGCTCTGGTGTGAATGTACCAGGTCAGGTCATCCTCTTTGTGCATACTCAGGAACCAGATGTTAGAAACACTCCTCAATGAGTTACCATGTCTGATTTTGTCCTTCTAGAGAATATTCTTGTAATATTTGATAAAAGTGAAGAAAATTTGCAATTTGGTTCCAAAATGAAAAGATTTAACAAGCAGCATAAGTAGTCACTCTAACTTTGCTTTCATGGGCTACATAAAGTGATGCACCGATGTGTGTTTGTGTGTGTGAGTCCCGCTCACCAGAGCAGCGAGCAAATTGACTGACGGGAGAGGGAAAGAAGCAGCACGACCGAATATTGATGAAGTATTTAATCAAACATGCATGGGAATGGCAATTTATCCAGTCCGGAGACTCAACTACCATGGCCATTTTATTTATCAAACAATAATCCGATGCAGTAAGTATCACAATAGGTGTAGCTCCTCGGCTTTATGTTTGACACCTACCATTTTAGAGTATCGAATAAATCCCTCGTGCCATGTTTTGGAGGAGGGGAAGTATGCAAACACACAGCAGCATGACCAGAGTTGAGATTTGAACGCCAAAGTTCAGAGCCTGATGTAGTCGTGTGAACCACTCAAAACCATCGGGATCCAGACTTAAAGCTTCCTGCGGGTCGAGTCTTACTTCGAACAAACGAACATACGAACTCTGGCTAAAACATAACCCTCTTGTCTGTGGCAGGGACAGAACTCTTAAGTGTTGTGTGCCTGGGAGGCTCAACAGCAGGATTAAGGCTCTCTCAGCAGGACTGCTTATCTGTCATCTCTCCACATTGAAACTCCCTCCAGTCCTCTTGGGAGCAACCAGGCCTCCTCCCTGCACTCACAGACAGACAGAACAGAGAATGGGGAGGAAGAGGAAGAAGCTCATCCAAAACAGCATGCAATCATCTCTCCATCCACCTCTCAGGTCCCAACAGGCCGTCACTTCGACACGTCAATCAAGTCCCAGGTCAAGCGGGCTCCTTATGAGGCCAATGAAGTGCAGCAGCCTATAAGCGATGGCCACCCTGCCGGCCCGCCCGGCCTCCACCACATCAGAAGGATTGAGAGAAGAGGGAAAACCTTTCCAAAGGTCACCCTTGTCTCTTGCGGTCAAAGTGTAAATGAGTTGAAGAAACAGGAACGAATAGCTACAACAGGATGGAATTATCTCGGTATGCATGGATGTCCTTGTCTCTTGTCCTTTTCAGCCTTCGAGCGGCGAGCAATGGAATCGATTCTCAATTGGCCTCCTCCTCTTTCGAGCGGGTGGGCTCCGCTGAGGAGGTCTTCTTATTCTCCACTTTTTTTTTACATATTGATTTATGCAAAGTTGCACTAGTCTGGGCCCTGGCCCGCATGGTGATTGGAAGGGTCATGAGAATATCGATGTCCAAGGGTGCATGCGAGGTCTGATAGTAGGGGCGTATCACAGTGAATAACAAACAAGCCCCACTAACCCATCGTCAGCTGTAAAAGCTTAAACTGGAGCTTCAATCGATCCAACGCATGGGAGCAGAAGGTCAGATGCAAATTGTGATCAAGTGTTAGTGGAATGAAAAATCCCATTAGTCATTTTTCCGTGTGCTTTCCCATCAAAGTGTAAAATAGGAAGCAAGCTTTGTCCACATGAACAGATCGGTTATTACCTCATTGATTTTTCACCCATATAAGAATTCTACACAAAGTGCTTCGGAGTTCCATCAAACCCGCCACTGCACGCCACTGCTGAAGTGTCATTGTCCCATTTGGACTGTTGATTTAGCACCGTGGAGGAGTACTTCGCAAATCTGCCTCATAGTTCTGAGGTTCGGGGTTGGATTCTCAGGTCTGGCCATGCTTTTGGGGCATTTGCATGCTTGCCCAGCACTCGAGGTGTTTTACCACACCCTTCTCCCACAATGCGAAAACATTGATGTTAGGTTCATTTAGGTCTGTGACTTGTCTATTGGTGAGAATGTATGGATTTGAGTGTGAATGGTTGTTTGCCTTGCTTGTCTGGCAACCAGGGCAGCATGGAAGTGATTGTGAAAGAAAATTGACGGATGGACGTAATCCCATTTCAGATTTCTTACATTTGTCATTCAGAGTTGTGTATTCTCCTGTGTGTACGCCTTCCCTGTGTCTCGTTTTTCCTTGCACTTACTGTCTGTCAACCCACCTCTGGCCCCTGTCTCCACACTATGAACCCCGGCAATTGGTGCGGCTTAAAATCTGAAATAAATGCTAGTACACTGCTCCTTCTTGCTTCGCACTCTCTACCGGTAGGGTGTCTTTACTCCAGTTCCCCCCTACATTTCAAAAATATCCACCCATCGATCCATCTATTCAACTCCTGTATTTTCTGTTCTGCTTACATGTATCTTCACAAGGGTCGCAGCTGGACCCTATCCCAGATGACTGAACGAGAGGTGGGGTACACTCTAGACTGCTTGCCAGCAAATCGCAGTGCACATATAATCAAACACAAACATATTCATGACAACAGACATGTAGAGTCTTCAGTTAACATAAGAGACATGTTTTTGGAATGTGGGATGAAGCTGGAGTACCTGGAGAAAAGCCACCCGATTAGCTACACCATTGCGCAGACCCAATATTATGTCAACACAGTACATACTTGTTTATGTCAATGCATTTGTAACATGCAATAGTCCAGATGTGAAAGGAGTGTGCAGTAATGTGCCAGTAGAGCAAGGATGATGATGTAGCTAATGTTCCATACTTGTCTCTTCAATGACAGTATAGCACAGTGTATGATTTGGACTTGGTAAACTGGAATAAATGGACGGGCAAAAACGACTGTATGAGTGGTTCAGGCCAGATGAGCAGCAGACTTGGCAGATGGGAGCAGCCATGTGTCAGCATTGATAACCTCAAGCTTGTGGCTCAACAACGGCCAACATCTATTTTAACATCTGGCTTTTGAGCTCGTTCGTCTGCTCAGTTCTGTTCACGTCTCTTGAGTCCCGATTGCAGGACTTCATGCAAACCGAGGCTTTTGAAACCAGTTTTTCCAATAGAAATATTAGCATTATCAGCGAAACTGTATTAACCGTAAAGGCAATGGTTAAAAGCCGCCCTCACAGTGCAGAAATTGTGGGTTCGAATTCAGGCTCCGGCCTTCCCATGGGAAGTTTACATGTTTTGCCCTTGTTTGCGGGGATTTTCTCCACATACTAAGGGTGTTGCCCACATTCCAAAAACACGCATGGTAGGTTAATTGAACACACTAAATTATTCATAAGTGTGATTTGAAGCGCAAATGGTTGTCTATGTGTGCCAAGCGATTAGCTGGCAACCAGTTCAGAGTGTACCCTGCCTACTGCCCGAACACAGCTGGGCTAGGCTAGCACGGCCTCAACCCTCATGAGGATAAACAGTTGAGAGAAGTGATGGATGGATGTTTTATGTTTAAAAAAAACATATGATCTTACAGAAGGATATTATCAAGCTTTCTAGTGTTGACCAAAAGTCAGCTGGTGTAGTCTTCACCTCACTCGTAACCCTGACTGGGATAAGAGCTGAAAATTGATCAATTTTGGAGTATGGAGGGATTTCGTTTTTTTACATGCTCAGCGATACTTTGGTATGTATGTATTGCTACGCAACACTATTTCTACAATCATTGGACAGTTTTGAATCTCAATTTTCATTGTAGTAACTTGATCTGCAGCTCTTCCTGTTTGACGCGATCACTGAAAATGCAGATTTACTGCGCTGATTTATTGGACAGACACTTGTGAGTGCTGACTGAAAATGATAAAATATAGCACATTAAATCCATGATAAATATATTTTGCATCAAGAGACCTGCTCGACTTATGCACCCATTTTCTCAAACTCGGATCCTCAGTTGGGTCGTGAGTGAGCTGGAGGCTGTCAGCGCTGACTTTGGGCTGCTGGTGGGTTACACTCTGGACTGGTCACCTGCCATTTGCTGTGAAATGATTGATTTGAAAATAATGACCATATTCAACAATCATGTTTATTTCTTTTATATTTATTAAGCCAAACATAAAAATATAGACAAGGATGAAAGGGACCTTTTTGGAACCAGGGGGGAAGAAGTGGGCTAATTTTATTGTCTGTAAAAACAAATAGTAATCATTTTGAAATTGTTGCCTCTATGTAATCTACAGTTAAATAGTGAAAATTCATATTTCATGGGCATTCACAACTTTTAATGTTCGGCTGTAAAATGTTTCCCCTGAATCGTTCATTAACCGCTTCAATTAATACAAATTAACGTTCACCTTTTCCCGGTTGAGTGAGTGACAGCTCAATTTACGAGTTGGAAATAAAAAATGAATATTACACTCAAGTGAGATGAAGGAACACTTAGACTAAATACTCACCTGATTTTGCCCTTGAAATAACATCTAGAATGCTTCAGTGTGATATTTTTCATCCAAAGCAAAGTGGATCATTAAATTGAATGAATTGGTTGTGTGTGTGGATGCAGCAAGCAGACACGGAGCTACAATTTTTTTTAGCTCATGTTACACATGCACGTAGTAATTAAACCCATGAAGGTCTTGAAGGACTCTTGACCCCAGCAATTATCTTGCATCGATTCCCAATGCGATCAATATTGTAGAACATAAGAAGGAAATGTAAACACTCATTTTCTCACGATGAAAACATTCAATCTCAGAGAAACAATGCTGTTCTCACCAGGGAACAGCTTGCTGTCATTCCCTGGAGTGACATCACAGGCTTATGGTGCTCCCGATCTAATTGATGTGTGTGATTACCAAGGCTCGCAATCAAGCAAGTCAGCGCTTTCATCACTGAGGTCGTGCACCTTTCTCATTTTCATCAGCTTGGAGACAAACATTTGTTAAAGGCATGAAACAAAAAATGTTGTGGTTGTTTTGCCCTTTCCTCTTCTCTGGCTTTTGGCGGATGTAATTGTGGACTTCCTCTCCCGGTGCCTAATCATCATCCTCCCATCTCCACAGCATGCAACAATTCCGTGGTCCCCAGTGCAGCTGGAGCAGCTTGAGCCACAAAAGCATCTTTGAAGAGCGAGGTCATATATCCATCGCACCACCTACAATGCATTGCCCCACAATAAAAGGCCAGTGTTAGGGAGGGGCCTGCCAGGCAGCCTCCTCAGCCAGAGTGCTCTGCACCTCACACCTGAGACTCGTCAGCTCATCACCCACCTGTTGCCTATTTGCTCGTTTGGACAGGTATAAATTGACTCTCAGGCCCATTCCTCAGTGCAAGTTTGTGCCGTCACCACGCCAGTGGACTCACCTGCAGTTTCTTGTTCCTTGTGTGGACATTCCCTTTTGGACACCTCGTGCTTCCCCCTGAGCGTTTAAATAAGTCCCAGTTTTCTCCCTGAGTTAGGGTTCCTTTCCTGTGGACATTTTCCCTGTGGCTTCTTCGTGCTTCCTCCTGAGTGACTTTGCTAAGACTCTTTAATAAACTACGCCAAGTGTTGGCTTCAACTATACCTGCCTGTTGTCGTGCTATTGGGGTCACATTCCAAACCGTAACAGCCAGATCAACAGGAGGAGAATACGCAACAAAGTAGCCCGGCGTCGGATCAGTCCAACGCAAACTCTTGTCTAGCGTCATCTAAATTGACATCACCATGAGTTTAAACACAATATTGTGATGATTAATATTGTGATTGTGGAATATGAATTAAGCAAAAAGGATTCACCAGTTATCCATCTCAGGGAGCTGCCGCTTGATGTGGACTAAAAATTACATCACAAGGCTCAGGGCTCATCTTCCGAACATCACGTGACCAAAGCCAGAAAACAGAGTAAACTGGGACAGTTGTTACATGAACCCAGAGATGTCATTTTCAGTGAAAGCCCCCCTGAGATAGATATAAACGGTTAGTTTTTCTGCCTAATTCGTATTCCACAAATGCAATATTCATCCGAACGCTGTTGTGATGAGTGGAGGAACATACTGTAGAACACGTTACTGTACGTAAAAGCCGAAAAATGCGAATTGCACTTGGAGTCTGTTCAGTTTTTGCGCTTCATTATTGAGAAGGGACAGTTTCAAGCGTACCCAGCCAAGACTCAGACAGTAGTACATTGGTATTTTTTTTTTTTTTTTTTTTTTTTTTTCCCCAAGATGGCGCCCGAGTAGGCAGCCTTCGGCAAGTGCTCTTCAAGAGCCTTGCTTTTTTGTTCTTTTTTGCTGTTTTTGTCTTTTGTTTTGTCACATGTTGTTTGTTGTTTGATCGTGTGGACCTGATATGGACTGTTTTCAGCGCTTTTTGGCCACGACATTCGTCAAAGGAGCAGTATCTGTGCTTGGTGGTTGCGCCTTCTCGGCAGCACGCCTGTACCAGCACAGATTTTGATTGGGACGAATGTCGGCGCCATTGACTGTCGGTGCTGGACAGACCTGGGGCGCTTGTGTTTTTTGCGCCAGTAATGGGCAGCATTTTTCACAACCCCGATTTGTTCAGTGGCTATGTCAGCGCTGTTGGACAGTTGGCGTCGGTGCGGCTGGATGGATGGCCGCTGAAGTTGAGGATGAGGAGAGAGGAGCGTTGGCGAAGAGCACCGATGCGTATTTGGAACCGTGAGTCGCCGCTTGGAATTGAAGTGATTTCCATGGGACAGGAGAAGTGAACCAATCTCTTTTTTCGTCAATGGATGCTACAGCTTCTTGTTGACTTTGAAACTTAGCTTGTAGCCGACGTGTGCTCATTTTGAGCATGACGTCTCTGATCCACTGGTTAAAGGACACTTTGATTCTCTCCTCTTTCATCTCAAACCGCTTCAAACAACAAAGCGTGTGACGGAAAAGTGGTTAGGACTGCACGACTGTTTGTGTTTTATGTTGTGTGTTGCGTTTATTATTTTACTTTATGTTAACTGTTTTGTAAAGCGCTTTGTTTCAGCTGCCGCTGTTGTGAAAGCGCTATATAAATCAGAATGTATTGTATTGTATTGGCCTGCGCCATCAACCCACAAATAATTGCAACGGTTTTCGGATTGTGCGAATTTCTCTAGGTTTATCAGGAATTATCGCCAAAAGGGAGCACTTTTAACTAAGTTAACCTCTGGAAAGACCATGTTTAAGTGGACAGAGAGTGCTGACGCCACCTTGAAAGAATTTAAGAGATTTTTTTTTACTAGCCCACAAGGACAATCTCTTCCTAACGCCAATTTGTAGTTTGCTTTTCTGAAGTGGGGGGCGGTGCTGTCCCAGCGATCTCCAATTGACCAGAGACTCCAGCTCTGCCACTTCTTCTCCCTTAAACTCACACCTGCCGAGGCCAACTATGACATGGGAGGCCGTGAACCTCTGGCCATAGTTCTGGCGTTCCAGGAATGGTGTCACTGGCTTGAGGTTCGTCCACGAACTGTGTCAAAGACAAAGTTTCAATTTCAGGAGGGCCTTTACTTTTTCCTCATTGGAGAAAATTCTAATGTGGGAGCAGGCTGTTTCCCAAAAATTTTGTTCTCTTACTTTTCACTTTATGTGTTCCATCCATGATGTTGAGATGCTACACCTTGTCTGACAGATGCAAGAGTGTGTGTGTGTGTGTGTGTGTGTGTGTGTGTGTGTGTGTGCGTTTGTGAGTGTGTTATTTGCCCTTAGCTGTCATTCTCCTCGATGCACTTGCAAACACAAAATGAACATTGTTACATGGCTTCACCCATCCATCCCAGACACACAGACAGATTTCTGTTCTTCTTCCCGGCGGTAGTTTTCATTTCAGGATCTAGTCTGATCCAAAGAGTAGAAATCGTTGTATGTCCTAGGAATAATCTATCACCGGAAATGATTCCAAGAATTTAAATAAACATTTTACTGAGAGAGGGACATCTGAGTCTCTTAACCCAGATAATAACCTATAATACAAATAATCCTGTTGTTTAAATTCCAGTTCCAGACCACATTATTATCAAGTGGAACGGGATTGCGATGAATATCTTGACCAAACAGAAAATAACTCTCAGATTCTAATGCATTTGTTTGTTTGTTTGTTGTTATTGTTTTTGAAGGGATGCCCAGACAGTTATTTAATTATTAAATGCAAATGTTGGCAATGTTTCATCCCTCCGCTGTTTCCAGGCATTATGGAAGCATCATGGAAGCATCACGGAGGCATCGTGATGCCAGAGTGTGTTCGATTTATACAAATTGGCGCACTGCTCCTCCAGTGTGTCACACTATGTGCAGAATGTAGAAGATCTAGTTGGCAACCATCTGCTACTACAACAGCCCTGGCACCTGGTTGCGTACCAAAGTTGCATCAATATTCACACATTCACATCAACGATGACCTGTACAGAAAAGCATCTTCTTATTATGCTCACATGCAGTTGGCATGTTAATAATGTGTTGTACCCGCATTCTCAGATTTTAACAGATCTAGCAAGTCAATGAGAAAAAGCTAAGAAGTTTTCTATCCCTGATTTACTTGAAAAATGGCCCGGCCATTATAAATGTTAAACGTTAATCCATTTGCTGCTACTTTTCCTCACTACACTTAAAACCGACCGGTTCAAGGACCATGTTAAAAATACAATGATAGTGTTGCCTTAATACCCCACAGTAATAACGATGTCGTCCAAGAACACCAAGATATTTCTTACTCTAATTTCCAGGTGTTTACATACACCCTCACATCCTACGACCGTATTTTCCGGAGTATAAATCACGTTTTTTTTTCATAGTTTTGCCGTTGTTGCGACTTGTACTCTGGAGCAATCTATGTGTAAAATGATTAACACATTGTACACATCACGTTAGAGAGTGCTCTCGGCCTGTGTTGATACTTTCCACATTGGCGGTAACTGAGAAAAACAACTGACGATGACTCTGACGTAAGCGACGTAGAAGAGGAAGCGCTGCATCTTCTACCTCCAAAGTTGGCAGAGTTGTTTAAAAGTGACACAGAGTATGAAGATTCCATTGGATTTCGTGATTTGGAGTGATGCTGATGGTTTGGTAAATTTGTTAGCATGTTCTTTGTGCTATAGTTGTCTAAATAACTCTTAATATGTTACATGAACATAGCACGCACATTCACAGTTTGTTGTTTAAGCGTCATGTAATGTTAGCATATCGTACACTTATTCAGCCTGTTGTTCTCTAGTTTTATTTTGAATTGCGTTTCAAGATGACATGTACTGTATGTTTTTGGTGTTGGATTTTATCAAATAAATGCGACTTATACTGCAGTGCGACTTATATATGTTTTTTCCATCTTAATTATGCATTTTTTGACCAGTGCAATTTTTAAAATCCGGAGCGACGTATCATCCAAAAAATACGGTAATCAAAGATTAACAGGGAAAAGAGAATCAGTTTAGCTCATTGGAATTGGACCATCCATCTCTCCATCCATTTTCAGAACCGTTTTTTTTTGGTGTAATGTATCTTATGCTGCGTTTTCACCAAACACAAAACAAATTTACAGCGCAGAGTGGTGAAAGCGCCATGTTTGTCTTTTCACACCACCATCTTGCAGCACCTTTCCTGAAACAATTGTTTTTGACTAAGTCTGCTGATGATTAAATGTGGTCACGGTCGCATGAGTTGACTTGACTTCTTGGTCTTTGCACTCAGTCTAAGCTCTTACACACAGAGCTATTAGCGCATTCCTCAGATGAATTTGTGTCATTCCCAAGCAGTGGCTACAGAACTGTTTGCCCGTATTGAGGCACATGTTTACACAAATTTATGCAAGTTGCATTTGATAATCCTTTCAATACTTTTGGTGCAGTCTGAACACACTGTGTAACTCAGGAAGCAATGATTTGAAGATCTCCAAGAGATATTGTATTTAAATATGAATTTCATGATGAATTGTCATTTTAAAGTGTGTTTTAAGAAGTGAGTTTTCAAAATGCTGAATAAGCTTTCAGTTTCAGCAATCTTTTCGATTTTGAGACCACAACGGTCCTCACCCGTTAAAATTTGCATTCAGGAACCTGAGGGGGGTGTCCTACTTTTGATCTCTGTCTTTTTTTACACGCTGGCTGGGATTGTTGGGGCCATCCCAAAATGTGTATGGCTAATCTAAAGATACTGTCAGCAGCTAAATAGCGTAACGCCGGGTAAAGAGTGGCTCGAGTACAAAACTATCATGTTGGTTTGGCCTATAGGCAGCAACCCCTGCCAACTAGCATTTCTGCAAGCTTATAATGGTGACACTTTGTTGTGCAAGGAACTAAATTTAGACCCAGCACTTACTCTGAGTTTTGCATTCGATTTAATTAGAATTTTCTTGTTGTTGTTGGTGTTTTGTTTTGTTTTTTTTGTTTGGTTTTACCCAACCAGTCCATTAGCTAAAATGCACATCCATACATTTTCCAATCCGCTTATCCTCATGAAGGTCGCGGGAGGGCTGGAGCCTACCCCAGCTGTCTTTGGGCAGTGGGCACCCTGAACTGGTTGCCAACCAATCGCAGAAGCTAAGGGATATATTGTTATCCTAACATTGCATATGATACATTTACAAAGTAATGGAGATTTTTTTTAATTCTAGGGCGCTACAAAATTGACAAAGAACAATCCATCAATTTACTATGCCACTTGTCCTCATTATGGCTGGGTGCAACTGGAGCATACCCCAACCGACTTTGGGTGGCAGCAGGGAACACTCTGGACCTGTCGCCATTCATGTGCTGCATGAGTACAGGGGAACAACCAATCACGCTTGAGTACCTCTGCAAGAACGGGCAGACCACGCAAACTTGATGCAGGAGTGCCTGAGTGCAGATTTGAACCCAGGAGCTATCGACCCTGAGACAGAAGGGGAAACCACTAGGTCACTCACTCATAGCACTACTGTACTACCCCCCCCCCCCCCCCAAAAAAAAAGGTTTCCAGTGCAAGGGCTGTATAAATATCTATTTTTTGTTATATCAGTGGGAGTCAAACTAATATTTCTCGCAAGGACAATCAGTGAATTGTAGACAGGATTTAATGACTGCAAAAGTTGCAGGAAGTGGGCCAGTAAAATCCAGTCCCAAGCTGCATTGGAAGCGAGCAGAATGAGGCGGGAAGAAAAGGAGTAATTCGTGTAGACAGTTGAAAAGAACAGTTGGTGTTCACGAGTGTCATGTTGTGATACGGCATCAGAGGAAGCTCTCATCTACAGCCAAAACCTACAAAGAGCCTGACAGTGAGATAGCATAAGAGGGAGGGAGTGGACATGAGCTCAAGGACAAGGTTCCATTGAAGGAAGCAGTGCCACTTTGGGTGACTTAGCAATTATTCTTTTTCTTGCTTTCTCTCCTGGCTCCCCATGTTGTCAGAGACAAAAGGAAATCAGCTGATGTCTGCTCAAACACAATGACCTCAGGTTTTGTTTCCTCGCGAACCTGCCAAACTGCAAGGAAAAAGATAGGGACCGACAAAGGGCCATTGTGTATGTGTGTGTGTGTGTGTGTGTCCAATTGTGTGTTTGTAATGGAATTCCCCAAAAGCAGCATTTTACACTCAAGGCCATGTAAACAACATTTTTTAAATGAGTAAACACTGCAAATGTTTATGTGGAAGACTTATTAAAATGGTTCACCATTGACTATGTGATAATCAAAACAACAATAGAGGATTGCAGTGTTGTTGTTTTTTTGTTTTTGTTTTTGTTTTTCAGTCGTCTCAAGCAATTTGTGTATAGAATTTGCTACACTGCTCCTGTGAACTGTGATCACACACATCAGTTTTCCCAAAAAGCATATTCCATGTGATTTTTGCTGTTCAAAAAAATCTGAGAGAGGTCTGTCAGTGTGAGCAATGCCTAAAAGAAATCAAAAGACTGTCTCAATAAATGAAGGACAAGCAGTTAGTGTGCATGTGCAAATTTTTCTTTACAATGTGCCAGCAAAAAATAAATAAATAAATACAATGTATTTTGGCGTTTCAGATTCCAAGCTGTCATCATCTGAGAGTTTGACTTTTCTATTGTTTGTATGCAAGTTGGGTCACTGCAGTACCAAGTGTGAAAATCATACAACTAAGTAAAAACTTGAAAATGTCTTGAATGGCGGCCCGGCGGTCCAGTGCTTAGCACGTCAACCTCACAGTGCAGAGGTTGGTGTTCAATCCCAGCTGTGTGGAGTTTGCATGTTCTCCGCGGGCATGCGTGGGTTTTCTCCAGGCACTCTGGTTTCCTCCCACATTCCAAAAACATGCATGACAGGCTGATTGAACACTCGAAATTGTCCCTAGGTGTGAGTGTGAGCGCGGATGGTTGTTCGTCTTGGTCACTGTCCCCCACTGCCCGAAGACAGCTGGGATAGGCTCAAGCACCCCCCGCACTCCTTGTGAGCATAAAGCGGATCGGAAAATGAATGAATGTCTTGAATGAAGCTGTTCTGCACTCTAGCCCCACACTGAATTTCTGCATCAGGGGTGTCCTTTCATCGATCACGAGTAACCGGACAATCGCCAAGTTAGAGTCGTCGATCCCAAGACATTCAGGAATTCATAACCCCTCCCTGTTGCTATTGATACACAGTATTGTTCATAGACAATACATTCTTCTTCACATTCATCTCTAATGCCTCTCCATCTAGATACACCTCTCAGTAGCGCCCCTTGTGGTGGAATCAATAGAACACAATATTGTACATGTAAAAATTTCTCAGTCGATTTAAAACAACTTTTTTTTGTTTTTGCAGGTACATGATATTGACCTGGTTAAGCTATAAGTAGCTCACATGCTGGAAAAGTGTCGGCACCCCTGTTCTACGCCCATGAGATGAACAACTAGGATGGGCAAAGATACAGAGCATCTTTCGATGGACAGAGTGTGGCCAACAGAATGCACTTTCTGGAGCACTCCCATGTCCAAACCCACGGGTTAATTGCACCAAAGTGAGAAATATGTTGTGAAAATTGTACTACCGATATATATTTTTTATATCTTGAGGCCATTTTGATAAAAGCATGTAACAGACCTGTTCATACATGTACATATTTCAATTGCAGATGCAAATATTTGTAAAATCGCTGAACCAGAGGTTTATAAAAAATAAACGTCATTGCACATGCTCTTTTTGCCCTTTGTCAGTTGTGTTTTGCGTACTTCGACAACACAAATGGCAGAGGAAGCCCACAGGTACGCTTACCTAAGCGTCACTTGTTATTTAAGTCAGTCAGGACAGTTTAGTAACGGTTCATTGGCCAAAAAGCAACAACCTTCAGTTCTATTGTGGATGTATAAGCCAATGTATATGTGATATGTCTGTGCTAACTTCAGTACAGATTTATTATACCATAAATGCGCAGTACATTTTATTGTATTTATCATTAGACTGTCCTGTCCTGATTGGCTGAGAGAAACATATGCTGTTTGACCGTAGTGAGGCATGTGTGGTCCATTTTGAACATTCACCCATTTACCAAATATGGTTGCTTGCCTTAAGCAACTTCTGGGTCAAGCCTGTACCCAAGAGGCAGATTTACTAATCTTGGAACTCTTCTGACTGAAGAAAAGAAAAAAAAAGAGTTTGCTGGCAGCCATATGAAAACACAAAATTTGATGACGAAAGTAGGCTTTAAAGCCATTTTAAGACAGGGGCCATGAAGCAAGATTGAATGTTTTCACAGGCTTGTTGAACTAAAATCAGCAGTGTAAGCGATGACCAGTACACAAGTACAATTCTCACAGAATGACTCAAGTAACAAGATGCACAGCATAAGCTGATTTTTTTTAAACCGAATTTCCAAATGGTTTGCATACTAGATTCTGTGTAAAAATACTATGAGACCAAAAGTATCTGTCTATCTATTATGGTAATTAACATCATAAGTTAAAGTGGTGTTTGTTTTTATTAGCACAGCAGACCTGCCGGCGTTCTTCCTCAGAGTCAAAGGTTAAAGGTGGTGCACACCGCATCTCTGTGTTGCTGTATTGACATTCCTAGCTGGCAGCTTGATGTTCTGGGTTTTTTTTGCCCCCCCAAACAACAACTTTCCTACCCTGTGAACGTAGATCGCATGTGACAGTGTGGAGACGCTTGTTTGGAGGCAGTGACACCATGCATCCGCTCTCCTTCAGGGCTTGTTAGAAGCCGTCTGGGTCAGTGGTTATCGGTTTTGGAGCAAATGGTTTCTTTGGCAGCTTCCTTGTCACCTTTTGACTGCGCCGCTCTGCTGACTTCTTTTACACAGTTGGTATAATCCTATGTGAGGGAACATGCGTGTTTCTTGACTGATGGATACGATTCACATGTCTGGTACTGGATAGGTTGTGTTTTCGTCCGCTTTGATTCCGGATCACACACAAATGCCAATGACAATTGCTGTAGGTGACACAAATTTTAATTCTTTGCTGTTTAATTAATGCCATTGCCGCAGAGGTCTCTGAACCTCTTGAAAGTTCGACTCCCTCTATGACACAGAAAGTACAGAAAAACTGAAATCTTGCATCAGGTCATTTTTTTAGATGTTCTTGCTGTGCTGGCTGGCTTGTTTTTTTTTCTGTGTACTCTGGTCACTCGCCACATTCAAAAACTTCCACGTAATGTTAATTGAAGACTGAAGATTGCCCATAATTGTGACTATGACTGTGAACGCTTGTTTAATTACATGAACGGCAATTTTACTGGTGATCAAAGTCAGTATGGATATGTGGCAGTTGAACCGTAACCCAAATGAGGACATGCAGTTTGGAATATGGATTGATGAGAATCTATAGCGCAACTATCCTCAAATAACTTTTTGGTGTGGCACTCTTGCATTGCAAAACGCGAATTTTGCTTTCACTCCTCTGTCTATTTGGGCAATTTGTGTGAACTGCATACTACGCTCTACTGGTTGCTGATCAACTGACTCAGCCAGCTTGATTGTTATCACCCCATCTATCGCTGAGCACGAGGAATGCATTCTTCACGAGCATTCTTACAAAAACAGAAGAAAATTTTCGCTTAACAACATGAGTCATATCACTAAAGAAAATTTGTCTACATCTGTCGCCATGAGACAGAGGCTTTGACTTTTAATTGCCAAATCTATATTCATAACGATGAAGGTAAGTTTCAAATTGTAGCATAGCACACCATATCCATTTGTTGATGTTACCCGGTTTAGCTCTCCCTAATGTTATCTTATTTTTAGATGCATTTGCCAAGAGTTTCTGGAAAATGTCTTGAATTATAACCTTGTCTCCTCAAAAGGAAATGAAACAAAATGAACGTTGCTGTACTTGCTTTTTTATTCTGAAGACTTGACAGATTACAGTGTGATAGACAAGTAAACAAAGGAACAACAATTTATGACAGTCTGGGCATTTGCAAGTGTTTGTGTGTGTGAATGTGAGCGTGTGGGTGAGAGGGTGTTTGTAGACATATAGTAATCAGTGTAGATGATGGGGTGGAGAGGGATGAGATCCACATTTGAAAAATGTGAAAAATCGTAGGAGTGGTAACAATAAAAATGAATAATAACAATTGACATAACTTTTTTTGTCTCACACATTCCTTGATAAATGCAGGAATTATGGTGGCCTTTGTATGTCCAAAAAAATAATGTGTTGGGAGGTTGATGGGTGAAAATTTAGGAACACATACTGGATCGCAGCCGACTCAAAACTGTGAATCAAACACTGAATAAAAGTCCACTGTGTGGACCATTAAACTAATAATGCCAAAGTAGGAAAGTCTTGTCGTGGATCCTTAAATTGAGTCACACATGTAATGGTTCTTGTGATTTGTTGCTCCCAGATATCCCATTAGTAAATGTCACAATTGTAAAGGGTCAACACTGTGCTTCTTGCAGAGCATCTCATCAATCATCATGTTTGTCATGCTGCTGCCCTTTCATACATACACATAAACGATATCCATCATAAAGCTTATGATCCATTTCCCGAAATCCGGAGTGGTACACAACATAATCAATGCAACATTCTCATGACAATCATAGTATACACAATGAGCAAGCTTTAAATTCTTGTGTAGGTATGGTTTGTCTCTCAACCAGCTGTGCACTTTATCTCTATTAGAAAAGAAAAGCTTCAATTCTGATATTAAATGCTCTCCTTCAATGAGCAGTTCTCTTCTAATCTTAGAAAACTTCGAGACAGGCACAATATTTTCTCTGAGGTTGAGCAGGCACATGAGAGGCACTTATTACGTGAAGACTTACATCTAAGTAATGCCTGTCCGCCCAAAAACAGAAAGCAAATTGGGCTAGTCCCAAGAGATTATCAACTCTCCAGTCTGAGGACACCAAACACAGGTCATATATTCAGGACCGAAAAACAATGAGTTTCATCTTCATGCAGAGGAGATATGTTAGAATCTATATAATCTCTTCTGAGAACATATCATTCAAACACAATTTCCTTACACACTTTATTTGACTCCAGCGATGATGTCATTGACCAGACGAGCTATGTTGAGAGCTTCACAGCACATGATCGACTCTTGTGGAAAGGCACAAGCAGATTCTTCCTCTCAAGCATTTGGAGCATGTCAACATATAGATTGACAAATTGTCTCATGCCAGCGGGGGTCTTGCTGGTGATGAAGGGGAGACCTGATGCAAAGCTGTGATCCGTCATGCCCCCCGCCCATCTCAAACCCTTTTAAATCCCCCTGTGTGCCCGCAGGGCTTTCTGGAGACGCCCCGCGCACCACGCACAATTACCCTTCAAGCTGCTGCTGAGCACAATTACCATGCTCTTTAACAAAATCGCACACGAAATGGCAATAACATGTGTAATATGGCTACTTCTCCTGTTGAGCCGGCAACAGTTTAACCTGTCCTGGGTGAGAAAAATATTTGCTGCTTTTACACCCTCCTTGAGGTACACGGAATTGGCCTTTCTTGTCTGGCAATTGGTTACTTGCAGGATGAGAACTTTTGGAGGAATCTGGTAAACAAAGTATTTGACACAGTTTGGGAACAAAGTGAATGGCGATCAGATCGCAAAAATGTAGACACAAACAAAATTACAGGATTGTGAGGACGAGAAAGCAACACAAGAGCAAGAGCAGCAACAAGGTCAATAATCCGACGGAGACTAGGCACATGGAAAGTCTTTCAATACATGCCTTAACTTGATGAACAATTTGGCAGCAGGTGTGCATGCTGGAGAGAAAGCCCTCCTCTGCCACCTGCTGGAGATACAAGTACAGGATCATGACCGTGTTGAAACAGGTATACAATGTGATATTGTTTGATTGTTGAACACGAGAGTGACAAACAGGTTTTACAGTTGTTGGGTTACGCATGCAGCGCACACATTGAAGACCTGTTGTTAGATGGAATCTCTGTTCCCAGACATGTTGCAATGATGTCGGAAGTTCAGCATTTCCAGCATTTTTTGTCATTATAGATGTAATCTATATGGGGAATAATTCTTATTAAGCACATTAATATTTTTACTGACATTTTGACAATTTGACTTTGGCAATTATGGTCACATTATATTGATACATATTTTACTTCATCATAAATTAGTGAAAAAGAACATGGATGTCATCCATTTTGTTCCCCAATCATAAGGTTAAGAGAATAATCATTTAAATATAGCTACATTGTTTTCAAGTGCGCAATGTGGACCAATATCACCGAAATCATCACATTTGAATGAACTTGGATGAACTCATCATAGATGGTTCTCGCATTTAATGAAATTACTTTCCGGGACTTAACAGAAGTTCAAATTCATCCATCCTGGTTGAAAAGTTGAAGCGAATTGCTGAACTTCAACCGTTTGTACTTGCAGATGTGAGTGAAAACATCTTGAACTGAGGTAATCAATCAAATGAGCTGAATGATGAAGCACGAGTTATCTTTAGATTAGAAACGTAAATGTGCCGGAAAGGTTGTGGAGGAGGTTATAACTTGCTCAGCTCTCCACATGTGCCGCCCTTTGAAATGTCCACGCTCTGCATGGTGCCGTGAATTATTAGCGACGGTGTGGTTATTAATTTCTATTCCAGGTCACAAGTTGATTGGACAAGGCTTTGGGGAGAATCAGATTGATTGAATGCATCCAATTTTTCGTTGGTGCGGTGAAGGCACTTCTGCAACTCTCGGAGGGAACGCAAGGTCCTTCTCTCTGTAGCTGTCTGTCTGCCGCTTTCACTCCTCAGAGATCATCCGCAAATGAATATAAATCAGCAACCTCTTCGCTCACCTTCCCCCCAGGTACGAAAAAGGAGAAAGCGTGGTGGCGCAGGTGCAGCCAAGCACCGAGCAATTGGTAGAGAAATGAATAGAATATGAGCGAGGGAGCGCTTTGTGCCCAAGAGACAACATCTGTGTCGGAGGGATCAGAGGAAAAGCAGATATGGAAAAACTTCTGATGACAAACACTTGGAAAGACACATGGTCGTCGAGTTTTACCACTGACATCTGAAGCAAACCGACAGATGTTGAAATCATCTCAATATGTCATCTTGATCAAAACAAATGCTTCTCAGAATGTGGAAAACAGTCAGACAAAAATGGTACATCATAGTATCTTAATCATGCTGTGTATATTATTTGAAGTTTGAGTGGTTGTCATCTCAGTTGCAGTGATGGTGACAGGGTGACCCCTTCTGGTCTGGTGCCCAGTGCATGAACCCAATGCATCCGAGTCGCTTTTGTCTACTTTCCCCAGACACTGTCAGATGGCGGCATAAAAGTGCAGCCAATGAAGTGCGGTCTGTGAAAGGCGATCTCTACATTTCTGGTAATTTTGCTTGTGGACAACTGAAGATTAAAGGAGATATATTGGGAGAGATATTATGCATTCCCAAATCGCAGGTCCAGATGTCTTGACATACTGCATCGGTGACATGCTTCTGTTAAAAAAAAACCTAAAGAATCAAAAATCAGCTCTCAGTTTTCATACTATTTTTTTTTACCCTCATTGAAATCAGCCCTTTTAAAAGCAAATATCAGCCCCTCTTCTGTTGGGTGTACCAGCATGCGATGGGCTTCTATTACTATAACGATGCGAGGAGGACCTAGTGGGTCATCACTTTTTCAGCCCAAGGTCTAAAAATGCAACCAGAGACAGTAACTGTATTTTTACAAATAGAGGTGGTGAGTCGTAGCTGTCAATTAGTGGCACATATCATCAAAAACAGTACATACACAGAATTGCTATGTCACAATTCAACAGCATTAAAAAAGATTGCTCACAGACACATTTCTCATTGCTTGTTACTGCAATACTAGTGTAGCTCAATCTACAAGAGACAAATTCATTGTGTGATTTACATTCTCGACCAGTAAACCAGAGAGAGGTCATAGAAATATCGGAAACACCCAAACCCTTCCCATTCCAAAAATGTGTGTGTACGTGCTTGTGCGAGGGCATAGTGGGTGTCCACTTTTGCGGCCTTAGAGTCTCACATGCTATTTTTGGATGATGTAGTTCCGATGCCTTCATCTCACTGTGACCTTCATCTTCCGCCGGCTTGGTGCGCCGCTGAGTGCTGCCAGGAGGACACTTCTAAACGTGAAGCAATCAGAGATTTCATTAGAGCAATCCTAGTTTGTTTTAGACACTCAACAAAAGTCAGGAGCAAAGCTGCTTGTTCAAATGGAATTCCTTGTTAGATATGATTGCATAATGGTCAGTGCATTTCACATCCAGTCGGAAATACGAGGGAAAAGTCTGGATTGGACTATTGATGCAATGACCCAATTAAGACCCACCAATGGGACAGACAAAGCCATCCCATCAATAAGACATGAACTTGACAAGTAATCAGTGCAGCTGTGATAAAAATGAAAATGTAGGTTGTGAAACCGCCACGTCAAACGTTATTAACTGTTCAATCACTCGTCCGTATCGAGTGTGTGGGGCAGTCAGTGGACCAACAAGTGGCCTGTAGAATCCATTGGTGTTGCTGTACTCACAGTCCGTTGGTTCTACATCTGAACGCTTTCGAATGATATGACCTTCATTGAGGTACACCATCTATTATCAGACTGCCTCGCTAAACCCTCAGCAATTGTGTCAAGCGCTGGTAATGGGCCAGTGATAAGTTGCCTTTAATTTCAAAACATGAATCATTTAAATGTCATTTTTTTAAACTGCTTCCAAATCTGCCCTCGAGGCTGTTTTTCCCCCAGTGTAGCATGTATGTCCACAGGGTAGAACACCATGCAGTCCTTTATTCCTTAGACGCCACTAATCACCTTTAAATCAGAAGCCTGCAGCTATTTCAATGGACAATAGTGACGCAACTGTTTGCCTTGAGGCAGCATGCCATACGGAACAAGAGCAGGAGGTGTCACGAGCTAAATGGGAGTGCCATATGTTTTCCCAAAGATTTTTTTATGACTGTTTTCCTAGAAACAATAAAAGTGAGGTCATATCTCACAATGTGACCTACTTGAAGTAGATGAGTTTGTCCACCCACAGACACAGAAGAGGAAGTCTGGCAGACCTGAACAAAGGAAAATTGATCTATCTATCTATCTATCTATCTATCTATCTATCTATCTATCTATCTATCTATCTATCTATCTATCTATCTATCTATCTATCTATCTATCTATCTATCTATCTATCTATCTATCTATCTATCTATCTATCTATCTATCTATCTATCTATCTATCTATCTGTCTGTCTGTCTGTCTGTCTGTCTGTCTGTCTGGGCAGCTAGCTAACTAGCGATCTAGTTATCTACCTATTTCATCATCTATCATGTAAGTCCGCTTATCGATCAAGCTCAAGACAGCAGTTGTGATTGATGTCACTGACAGGCTTAAACAAGTAAAAGTAATAATAATTGAATTATTCATTAATAACAGTGAGGAACATAGTAAAAAGCAAAGCATAGATTCACCTGGAAAATAAACAAGCGTAATCAAAAGCCATTGGTAAACCGTTTCTCTCGTTTTTTGTCGATGGTTAGGTTCTAGGCCGAAGGCTCTTTCACAGCTTTGCACAGCTGGTATTATTGATTTTTAGACTTTTCAAAGTGCTGGCGAGAGGACTGTTTTTTTGTTTGCTTTTTTCATGAAGCACCTTCACTGTCTTTTTCCTCTCTTGTTCTTGTTTCTTGATGCTAAGTGATGATAATTGTGTTCCAAAGGCAAAAGACTGCCTCCTGCAAATCTCAGAAGGATCGATCAAGGAACATGTTGATTTTTGAAGCAGTTGAAGATGAAGATGCTACAGGAAGAGACTGCTCTCAGCAGCAGCGAGTTAACACAGTGATGCATGCTGACAGCAAAGAGAGATGGCAGTGAGCCTGCAGCCCAGATGTCAATAAACACAAGACGCATACAAAAGCCATATTTCTTCACCACTCCTTTTATAATGTGTCTTGAACACGTCAAAATTGCAGCTTTCTATAAAATAGTAAAAGATGCATATTGACTTTATATGTCTCCTGCTCCATTATTATATGAAGTGGTATCATTGGGACGTGTGGAGCAAATCTGCCGCGTCGAATGATGACATACATGCTGGAGTGTTTGAGGTGAAGGTCAGGGATGTCGGATCAGTCACTTGTACACAATGGCGGCATGAAAGTGAGTTGCTGAGGAGAAGAAAGCCTCAAGGATCCCTTCTTCAGCAGATGGAGGTGTATGAGCAGGGCAGGCAATTAGGCCCACTGTAATCCTCCATCTGCCTTCCTGCATCACCAGCCTCCAGCCCAGAAATGAGGATCAGGCATTGTGTACACGGTCCAAAAACCTGACAGAGCATAATCACAAACAAGACAGTCAACCATTTTATTTTTAAATTGCATCATTTTGTCTTCATCTATCATTTCCCCCTCATCATGATCCTCGCCTATTTCTCCTTCTTTCTTTCACAAGCATAGCGGCTTAAGTACTTTCAATGCACACGCTTAGCTGTCATCATAACTGTTGTAGACGCTTTGAATTTGATCACTCTCTCGTGTGCTGCAAACCTGAATGTGAACTCTACGTGACCATCGCTGAGATCTCATCGCTGACAGAAGACACCAAAGAGGCTAATAGAGTAGCAGCGGCACGCGAAACACAAACAGCGGCACGATTGCAGAGGAGTCACAACACAAGACACAGGGCTCCTCCACAGCCCTCAGTTTACCTGCCCTTTGTCATGTAACAGGGAATCGCTTCACAAAATGGTCCCCCCCTTTTCACCACTCATTGAATCGTATTTCTATTTGAACGTTTATGATGTGCCCTCCTGATGATGGGAGGCTAACACTCACTCCTCGCCTCTTTGTCAACACATCAGCAAGATGGCAGATCTAACAGTGCTCTTCTATTGCATATAAAAGCACAGCGTTTGGGGGTTTGGCCGATCTCTTCGACAGTTATTAATTATAATCTTATACGTCAAGAAAGTGATGCTGATGAACAACGATCAACTATCATCTAAGATCGATTTGAGAGGATTCTATGTTTGTCCCTTCATTAAGCTTTAAACGGAAATGCATGTGATAATCCGGCTATAAGATAATTACTTGAAAAAATAAGAATTATTCCGGTGGCAACACAGAAGTCAACAGGTTTGTCATAAGAACAGTTGCCATGGAATCTCCAGATCACCTAACTGCAGTGGACTATAAAAATGGTGGGCCATCCAGAATGCGCTCATATTTTACAGCCACACATTGGCCTTACTGTTCAAATGAGAACTATACCGTCACCAAAACAACTACTACTGGAGAAGCAATTGGCATCAGCTTGACCTGAAATATGCACGCTAATCATGACATGTGAAAGATTTAATGTCCCATAAAGTTACAGATAAGAATCTCAGCTCATAAAACGACCAATATATAAACATAAATCTTTACAAACTCTGGATGTGACAGTATTATTTGGGGGTGGGGGGGGGGGGTGAATTTGCTTTTTCCGGGGCAATTTTAGGTCCAATGCTAAATACGCCATTGTGAGTGCAAAGTTAACCACTAGGACCACTTGTGCATTGCCAAAAGCTTGAATTTCTGTTGAGTGTCCCAGCCTGTACTTCACATTGTATTTTGTGTTTTGTTTGTTTTCTCTGCGTTTGTGCATGCAGTACTTTTAAATAAAGAAATTGTTCATTCATCCAAGTGCCAATTTGTGTAATTATCTCCTGGTCACTGCATGGAACAAAGCCAAAGCGCAGCTCAGCCCTGTTTATTCAGGATAATTGGAATGCTTTGAAGTCATACATGATTATAGAGTTTCTCTCGATTGGATTAAATTGACGATGAACTGGACATTTTCTAAACACCTTCGTCTCCACTTTTATATTCATGTTAAGCCGAAAGGAACTTATCACCAGATTGCCTATAAAAGATGTGACATTTGCTGGTCCATTTCAGCTGTCACTTCAATTGTCCTTTTATCTTCTGTAAGTCTCGCTTTTGTGCATTGGAATGTCTCTCTCTCGCTGTGTCGTTGTCAAAATGTGTGGCCTTTCTATGAACATTTGACAGTTGAATTAAAGGTCTTGTAAGGGAAAAAAAATATGATAACAACATTAAAAGCACTCAGTGAATCCCGAGTTCCTCATTAATGGCACATTGGCTGCCTTGTGGGACCGAGCGTGCACAGACAATGTTCTGTATCATATGAAAAAGATGCAGAGTTGTTCGCAGAAGGAGAATGTTCTGTGAATCATAAAGACCGCTTTCTTCGTGCCTCCCTCCCCCAGGGAGAGAATGAGCACAGCTCCATACATGAGTGTTGAAATGGTCACCAGTGGTGCGCTGACCTTCTGCAATATTTACGGGCCATTCAAAGTGCAACTCCTGCCTTAGGACTAATCCATTGAGTCCCAACAAGAGGAGATTGCATGCATGCATGCCAGTCAAATATATTCGTTTTCCAAGTGCCCTTCCAGCTTTCGCACTATTCTTCAGTACATTGTCCATGTGTGTATTCAGAATGATCCAATCAGGAGATTTGTTACTAAATAAGACGTCGAGCTTGATGCAAAGTGAGCCAGTCACCTCAAAGTGTCTTCTCTGGGGTGACACCTTGTTTTCACTGTGACAGTCGAGGCTTTATGTGCTGTATCATCTGCTGCTGTATGTGGGGGCTTCAGCCTCAATATCAATGGTCAGCTGGAGGGAAGGTTGCGGGCTCAGCACATTAGCCGTTGCTCTCAGACTTGATAAAACAAAAGGAATCATGTCAGTTGAGTTTTGTTCATTCAGTGAGATTGTGTAACTGTGTTTGATTTGGAGGTATTACGTTGTTATATATGTGATCAGTGTTGGACACAAAATTACTTTCAAACTTTCCTTTGGCTATTGTTTATTGCAACAAGTGAACTGTTGATAGGGTTTAATATTTGTTCTGTAGCTCGAGAGGTTATTTATTTGATCAGCTTTGGTTACAAACAAAAAAAATATTACTGTAGTAGAATGGAAGGTTTAAAAGTATATAACGTATATATTTTCTCAAATAATGGTCATCTACAAATGGACGTTATGCCTTACATTAGTCTCCGAGTGTGTCATTTGCATCAAGGCAACAAATTTTGCCTTTAAATTTTAATCAATTCCCAGTTGTCTTAATAACATTCTTTCATAAAAATACTGCAAATATCAAAAATTATTGCACGCCCTTTTTCTGGTGTGCTGAAATCAGCACCCTTTTTCATGGTTGGCTTTTTGTCATGCAAGTTAGGCAGGACTCATCAGTTTACATATACTACTGAGCCAATGACAGGAAAGTATTGCGTTACCATGAATATCGGGTGGAGCTTGATTGTTGCACAACAGGGGCTTTGATGGTGACCTTGCAGCATTTCGCAGGAAAATGTATGCCTGGATCTTGCTGGTGAGTAGGCTATGTGTTGCAGCTGACTCCTCGTTTCTATTTGTGGAAGCAGAACTCATTCTATGTATTTATTATTTTTTTTAAATGCAAGTAGCGTGAAGATAAAAAAAAATATTTTTCTGGAGGCAGCAGTCTTATGCTATACTACGTGTCTGTGGCACATGACCACATCATCAAACACAAATACGCGCCACTGTCACAGAGAGAGCAAACACAAAGTTGTGTATTCAATAAAGCTTAATCCTAAATGCACCTTTTGACTTTGACATGATGTCCGGGAAGTCATACCCAAAGACGATGCAGCTTATTCTGCATGATAGCATGTCAAACTGTGTTGACCTCCCGGCACTTCAAAGTCCTTATACGAGTGGAGAAACCCAGTGTGGCGATGACAGGCAGTTCTTACTAACATTTATCCCGCTTTTACGTAACAATGGGGCAGAGGTGCAGAACAGCTGACTCACTTTTTTCAGATCCAGACAGATAAGATATATTCACTACACGGTTGTTGAACTTCACACTTGATTGAGGGGATGCATGCAATCATCGACTCAAATTCTTATTCTTATTCTTATTCATCCCATGGCCTAAGAGGCCGTCGGGGTGCCATGGTGGAGGTCTGGGCAGTCAGGGATCTCCAGCACTCTCGGTCCTTAGCTGTTCGTAGCAGGGTCTGGAAGCTGCAGTTAGTCCATTCCTTAATGTTGTCCATCCAGCACTTTCTCTGTCTGCCTCTTCTCCGTTTCCCTTCCACTGTCCCCTGTAGGATGGTTTTAGACAGCGAGGTATGCCTTGTAACGTGGCCATACCAGGCCATTTTGCGACGTTTTACCGTTGACAGTACGGGGTCCTGTTCTCCAGCGAGGGTGGTGACTAGCTGTCTGACATAGTCATTTGTCCGGTGTTCTCTATAAGATATATGGAGCATCCTTCTGTAGCTCTTGTTCTCAAAGGACTGAATCCTGCGTTCCGTGTCTGCTGTGAGTGTCCAACTCTCACAGCCGTATAGTAAGGTGGAGAGTACCAGGGACTTGTACAGCCTGACCTTCACCGTGAAGCTGATGGTATTGCTCCTCCAAATTCTGGCCAGTCTTGTCATGGCTGATGTTGCGATGCCTATTCTTGCTTTAATCTCCTTTGTGGAGCTGCCATCCTCACTCACAAAGGACCCAAGGTATTTGAAGTCCTTAACCACTTCCAGGGTTTGCCTGTTCAATGTGATGCTTGTTGGTGTTGTTTTACTGTGGCTATTGACCAGTATCTTGCTTTTCTCTGCACTTATCTCCATGCCATAAGCCCTCGCTACCTCTTCCAGTCTGGTGGTAAGATCCTGGAGTTCAGCTTCGCTTTTTCCCATAAGGTCTATGTCATCAGCGAACCGGAGGTTGCAGATGGGTCTTCCTCCGATGGATATGGAGGTGTGGAACTCTTCAAGGGCCTCGTCCATGATGTTTTCCAGAAAGACATTGAATAGGACAGGGGACAGAAGACATCCTTGGCGGACACCGATCGATGTTTTAAAAAGTTCTCCCATAGTGTTGTTAATGAGAACTGCACTACTCGAATTTGTGTAGAGTGATTGAATGACCTGGATGAGATTATTGTTGAAGTTGTAGTTTCGGAGCATCGACTCAAATATTTGCATACAACTCATTCAAAGGTCCTTTTCCCATTATATGGAAAACAACTCCTTTTAAAAAAAAATGCTCTTTACCTGATGCATAGTTAGCACTGCAAGCAGTAGGTACAAGCGCTCTGATCTGTCGTCAGTTCTGTCATGCCTCCCTACTAATTATAAATCTCATTAAATACCCTGGACGGACAATCACGCAGCCATGAAAACGGTTGGCAATGACACGAGGAGAGCGTGAAAGAAATGCAATGTATAATTGGTGAGGAGAATCAGAGTGTGAACTTGAAGTGTCAAACACGACCAACAGTCCAATGAGCATATTCCAAAGCCTTCACTCGGTTTTGTCCTTCAATGACAAGTCCTATCGTTTGACCCACGGTTATATGATTATTGTAACCTTGATTTTCAGCAATAAAGTTCTGTATTCATTTAGACTGCTGAGACTGGCCCATAATGTAAAACATGCACATATCGGGTTCTATTAACTTCATTTGACCAAGCAAAAGAACAATACGAATCTTACCAGTTTTCTTCATCAAAAAATCAGATCGTGCAGAAACGAACGTCCTGTGGGACTTGCATGCATGTCGCTGGTGGATAAGCCTCATGAGTTAGCTAACGTAGCATGTAGAGCAACTGAGACATTTCCCATGCATCAGTCATTGATATGACATGAAGATTGGAGGAATGGAGATATCAATTGCAAGGTTGTCACATACAGTAGTGACAAGGAACGAACTTGTACTTTGTGAGGAAAAAAAAAACATCCGAACGTATATTAGAGTGCCGGTATTTAAAACCCTACTGTACACATTTTACAAGGATGCAAAGATTGCAAAATAATAAAAATTAAGTTTACTCTGTAGGTTAAAACTCTGGTTAAAAATATCTGGATGGCGTACTTTTTTCTTTTCCTTTTCTCTTTCTACTCTGATCTTAAATGTCCCTCACTTAACCTTGCAATGCAAATGGTCATCCCATTGGTAGAATTCTGACATTTTATGTAATTCTCCAGGAACCAAGCTGAGAATTTAGTTTGAGGAATGTAATTCTTCTCTTTACCATTCTTTCAAATGGTAGCGTAACATCAGTCATTCCATTAGTCTTAAGTACAGCAAAAGCTTACAGATGTAAAGCTCAATAAATAGAGAAAAGGATGCCAGACCGTGACTATTGGACATTTAAACATATACATATACTATATATATATATATATATATATATATATATATATATATATATATATATATATATATGAGATGTATAGCAAAATTTTAAAAAGGCTAGAAAATGGAAAGCAAAACTTCAATAATTTTAAGATTTTGGCATGGCCAGTGGTCTTATCAAATGACGACCGATTAATTGAAAACAAGGAAGTGAGAGATGTTGTTTTGCCTTGCTAGTTTCACTCCACGGAGACGTACCATAGTGAAGTGCAGGCAAACTACACGGGCCTTGTTATTATATAATGTTATTGTAGTCTGAAAAATGAAAGGCCGTAGTTTGGACACCCCAAAAAGAATCGAAATTGAGAATCGTTTGATAGCGAAATTGGGACTGGAATCGTCCTGTGATGTTTTTGTTTAGGACCGGGGGCGGGGGGGGGGGGGGGGGGGTTGGGGATATTATGTACTTGTTTGGGTTGCATTTGGTTTTGTTCCATGATGTGCCTTTTTTGTCTACACCTGTTCTCGTCATCCGGGTCCCTTGTGCTAACCAATCAGTTCCCTCAACCCTTTGTTTGTTGTCCAGGTGTTTCTCGTTGTCTCGTCACTTTGCTTGTATTTAGTTTCCTGGGTTCTGTCAGTCTTTGTCAGATCATTGTGAGTGTCTGTGTGCTCCTGTCATAGGTTTCTTCTTGTTTCTTTGGTTTCTTGTGGTATTCAGGACTTTGTTTGTGGTTTTGGTTTAGTTGTTCCAGTGTACCTCTGCAAGTGTTGATGTTAATGTGTTTGTTAATACATTTTGTTCAGCCTACCCTGCTCCTCCTGTCTCCCTCCTAATGGGGTCCTCTAAATCATGCCACATGATATGTTCAAATTCAAACAATACCCAATCCTACTCATGTTTTGTTCTTGGTAATATGTATGTATGTTACTTCTACAAAAGTTCATTTGACCAAGCAAAAGAATACAAATCATACCAGTTTTTGTTCATCAAAAAAGGAGATTTAAAAACAGCAGAGCTGAAGTTTTTTTTTTTTTTTACTGGCTTGTGGAAAATATGATAAATTGGTAACATGGTCAACAGGTAAATTGTCAACAGCCATACTGTCTCATTTTGAACCCCGCCCCTAATAATAGCCAATAAACTGGAATTGGACACGGCGATCTGCAGTCAATATTCAGGTTGAGGTGTTGACATTCAAATTCCCAGTGAAATCAATGTGAATGCTGCATGCTCCCCCCATAGATATTTGGGACAAGTAGGTCAGAGTGAGGAAGGCCATCACCTGAACCAAACAGGCTGATACAGTCTCTCTGGAGCTCCACAGCTTTGATGGAGCCATGTCAGGTGTCTTTCGAAAAGATGTATAAATAGTGCATATCTGCTCCCTGAGCTAGAGCACTGCATCCCTTTGAGTGTCATTAGGCCCATTTGGAGCAGTAATTGCTTATAGCGAGGCAGTCAACCACAGCGCTGACGGATGGAAGGAGACGACAAGACTATTTTTGGTGAAGCTGCACAATGCAGCACTTTTTTTTAACTGAAGAGAGGCATTTTCTCATTGTATCTACCTTGTCGGTAAAATATCAAACCACAAAACAGACTTAACATTATAATGGAAAATAAAACCAGACTTTTAACTAATCAGTTTGATACAAACCACATTAATATTTAACATTCACTGATGGTGTATTGGTTCCCTGCTGACAGTGTGGGTTCGGTTCCCAATTCGACATCGTCTAAAATAGTTGTCTGTCTCTCTAGTATATGTGCCTTGTGATTGACTGGCGACCACTCTAGTGTATAGTCCTGCCTTTCACCCAAAGTCATCTTGGAGAGGTTCCATCTCCCTGCATCACTGAAAAGGTGAATTGGTGTATAAAATGGATGGATGAAGATTTAGGATATTTGAGTCGATAGTTATAACATACACAAAGGCCACTTTGGTGAAATTATTACACACACGCAGCAGGCCGATGAAATGGCTATACCAAAGAACAATACATCCTTTTTTTTTTTTAATCCTTTGTCTTTGCTGACGAGGGAGTTAGCAGGCAGAAGGTTATTTTTCACCTCACCTGTCCTTTGCCTGCTCAATGACAGATAAACCCAGCGGGTCGGCTCTGTGTCTTGCGTCTACAGATGGCACATTGGTGCTGATGGGGCACTCTGGAGAGCACACATGGATTTACAGAGTGGAGGGGTGTGTGCACCAGTGTGAGTAATAGTAACACCAATCCGCCTGAAAAAGGAGAAATTGTGGGGATGAATGAGGCAGCACCATGGCAACCAAAACAAAGAGAGGACAGAAGAGCTCCTCAGGCAAATTGCGCATGCATGTTCTTGCTATTATCATCATGGGAAGACTTTCACTGCAGCTGTCAGTTCATCACTGCTTCAGGGTTCTATTGATTCCAACACTAACAATCTCTGCAGATGCTTGGACTCTAAAGTTATTTTATAATATTTTTGGAGTGAAAAAAATCTAAGCAAAATACAAGTTCTGCCATGTCCAAATTCTCCATTGTGTGAACAGTTTATGCTCACAAGGGTGTGCTGGAGCTCCTGTATACAATGTGTATGTATATATATATATCCTTCCATTTTCCAATCCGCTTACCCTCACAAGGTTCGCGGGCGTGCTGAAGCTTATCCCAGCTGTCTTCCGGCAGTAGGCAGGGTACACCGCCAATCCCAGCACACACGTGGACGAACAACCATCCGTGTTTACAATCACCCCTCACCCCTATGGACAATTTAAAGTGATCAATTACCTTACCATGCGTGTTTTTGGAATGTGGAAACCGCAGTACCCGGCCGGAGAAACCCCATGCAGGCACTGGGAGAACATGCAAACTCACACAAGAGTGTGTGTGTGTGTGTGTGTGTGTGGTTTTATATATAATATATATATATATATATGGGGGGGGGGGTCATGCAAAGAATTTCCCAGCGATGTTCTCAAGGGACCCCTCCAGTTCATTACCTCCGGTGCAGGAGGAATGGCTGTCACAGAAAAGGTCCTCAGGGAGACACCACAAAGTGAGCTCATGGCTTTGCAGCTCTGCTTGCCGTCTCTGTGCAGGTACTATATTAGGAAGTTGTCAGATGTTTATGAATACACTTCAAGGTCCTCAACGTTCATTCCTTCTCTGTGTTTGATTGTTATGCTTTGTCCTTGAAATACGGCTTTGGCCTCAATTAATAATATATGTCATGTTGCAACAAGGTTGGTTGGTATGAGGACAAAATGTATTATTGATGCTATTTGGAGGAGGTCGTCTAAAGTACAACTCACTTTGTGTTATGAAGGCATCTACAGTTCAAGCCTGGTGGAACCCAAGCATGGACAATGACATTTTACATTCGTTGTACTCTACACAATGAATAGATCCAAAGATGATCCCGATTTTAATTGAAAGACCATTAGAAATTGAGGAAACATGCGCGTAACATGCATGCAGTTTATGGTTTTACCCGGCATATACAAACATGCAGTGTGACAGGCAGGTTAAACAGGGGTTAGATCAGATTAAGATGATCTGCATTGCAGTGCATTAACAGTTACGCTCTATGAATTGATTCAGTGTAATCCAAATGGTTATAAGCCACTCTAGTCAACATATACAGTAAGAAGACTAATCTAAACCTTGTTTGTTGAAAGAGCTTTTTTCTTTTCACAATCCAATCCAAATACTGCAGTACTTACAGGTGTGGAATACAATGCGACACGTCAACAGTGTAGACATATTTTGTTGTGCATTTTGATTTATTTTAATGCAATTACGTGATGTTTCGGGGGACTGGTGCAAGCCCTTTCACATATAGTGTAAGGCCGCTGTTTAAAATATAAATCCGTGGCACTGGAACGATATGATGGTGTGATCAATCAGGGTCCTTTGAGGGACGAAAGGTGACACAAGTTATATGGTTGTATTTTTGGTTTGAATGTGTGTAACCAAGACAACCTCCAGAGCTGGACCACATCTGTTTTTTTAAATCTTTGTTAAAAACCTCATTATGCCCCATGGCCATCTGTAGGCGCAGATGAGATTTTTATTTTTATTTTGGGGAGATCAAGCAGCCATCAAATGATTTCAGTTCAGTGATAATTTTATGTAAACTACCACTTAACTGTTTACTTTCATAGTAGCGTATGCGCCAGTGGTTTTAATGAAAACGCCATTGGAAAGTCCTTATTTAAATTCATGAAGCATTTGTTTTTGAAAAACTTTTGTATCAGTCTGATTTAATTATGCAGGACATTAACATGTCAACTTCCTCTTCCTCTGTGTCACCTCCTGTCTCTCCTTGTTGTGTCCCTACGTCTTCGGTCAGTAATCCTTTTGTCTCTCCCTCCTCCTATTGCAGTCTGTGGTTGACCCCTGGCACATCCTCTCTTGACGGACCTTGTCACCTTTTATCCAGACAGTAGAGGGGACGGATCGCAGTCACTATTAATCTAAGGAGGCCGTATCCCTCCGTTCCCAGAGTCATCTGCATTGATGCGATACCTTCAACACTGGGAGAAAATTAGAGCTATGTCGCCCTGTTTCCTAAACATTCTGCATACCTGCCTGCTGTCTTACCTTTTATTTTTGTGGTGACGGTCTTAACTCGCAATGTCCTTTGCTCCACTGCATAGCCTACATTAGAATGTATGAGAATTTATCAATCAAATGACTAACCCTGAGTTGAAAAACTGGAGTCAGACTCAAGGGTCGCCATACTTCTCACCAATCGTCAACAGATTTGTTGGCTTTTATGTTATACTACTTAACTGGATTAAATTCCACATTACACTTTGTAATAGGATGATTCATCTATTTTACCCTACATTTAAAAAAAAAAAAAACATCCCTTTTTTTTGAACAAAGGAGATCAGAGCTAATGTATTTTTTGACTTGTGTTCGACCATACAGTATTTTCCTAGAAATGTGTGTTTTAGTGTTGAGGTACACTCGTTGACTTTGTACACACAGTGTGTTTCAGTTCCCACTCCACTGATGAATGGTTTCTATATTGCCCTGCGAATGACTCGTCACCTGTGCAGGACATAGTCTGCCTTTTCACTCAAAGTCAGCCGTGAACCTCGGATACGTGGTGTGGAAAATGGATGGATGGATATCCCTGGATGTGTCGCCATGCAGTCAATCACAGGGCACATTTTTAAAATCCACTTCTCACATTTACACATTTGAGAGCATTCAGTTAACATACCATGGATGTTTTTTGTAATGTGAAGCTGGAGATTCAAACCCAGAACCTCTTCACTGTGACGCAGACGTGCCACCCACAACTGCCCACAAGTAACATTTCTAAATTTTAAGATCCCATATTCTTCACTCCCAGTCTCCTCTTTTGCCTCTGTTTTCGTTCCACCTGCCATCTCTCCACAGTATGACAGTTTGATGCCAAAGGCGAAAACCAGGGCAGGATATTAAAATTAGCTATTCTGGAAACATCCTGCACCCTCATGTCAGGGAGCATAAATCAGTCATTGGTTTAAAAAAGCTTGCCGTCCGAAAGAAAATGCACTCATACACTTTTTCCAACTTGACAGTTGTCTGGTGTCATGACACAACATGTGGCTCTAATCCACTCACAGGCTCCGTGCAGTGATGAATATTGATGCTCCCATTTGAATGGATCTTATCTGTGCCCTGTTGCTGTTGGTCTGCTTATCGAGCCTCACCACTTCCATTTCATTTGGATAATTCACAGTGGATGGTCGTCACGCCACAAGTAATAAGTCCAAACATTTGCAGCTGTACAGTGCAATTAATAACGTAAGCAAGGTCAAGCGTTCACCAGCCAAACATTTCAAATCCATTTTGTTCTCGTGTTGTTTGCTGTTGCAAATTCACAGCTTCCCTTCAGGAATCTCTTTCCTCTGTCAGTCTCAATATCTTCCTGTCTTACTCTCCTCGCTTGCACTTTTAATTCCAAATGACACTTATGTCCTTGGGCTCCTCTTCCTTGTTTACTTGTGCTGCTGGCATGGGAATGATTTTAAAATGGCCTACAAAGCCACTCTTTAAACATTGAGTGAAGAATTGCCTTGCTCAAGGTTAGATTGATCCGAGTGTGCATTGTGAAAAATAGCTTTTAGAAGGAGTGTGGTTATTCAGATTAACGTTTCACAAGATGTGTGAGCAGGAATATTTTTATATAATAGTCATTCAATATTTTATAGTCATTCGTTGTAGGTATTACATGCTCACTTCACCCAACCATGACCCATTACAGCAGGAATGAACTATATCATTATGTGTCAGTCAGATGTCATACAAAATTAACAAATTATGGAATGCTGACTTAAAGGGATCCATTTTCATAGAGAGGCGCACATGCTTTGGTATAAAAATGGACACATCGTCATTTCCATGCCGGGGCAAGTCTACTTTTCTATGTTTGAGAATTTGGCAGGCCACGTTGCGCCTCACGGTACGTTCTGGTGGTTGGAGGGCTTTTTTTTTTTAATTCATACACGCCCCCTATTTTGGTAGACAGGCGCACATGGCAAGTGTATTTTAGAGTGTTTTTATTTTGGCAATTAGCAGGCTGAGGGGGTTTCTATTGCTCATCCCCGGCACCCCGGTCAATTTGGCGACAGACCAGATAAAAGCAGGTCTAAGTTGTGGCACAGATGCTGACGTTAAAAGGCAGAGGAGACAGTCTTTGATGGGATCAAGTTTCACACTTGACTGCCGCCTGTAAAATACATTTTATGCCACCGTTTAAATGACCGCATTTAGTTAGCGACGAACAAGGCTTTCCCTTGGCATATTGTGTTACTGCGCTCGTAACCCATCTTACAGCCATTGCCTTTGATGACTGCAGGAGAGTGAGAAAACTGTTCGCTCAGCTTTGCTACTTGCTTTTATGTATTTTTTATGGGTATATACAGCCTAAATCACATAATTCCACCATAAGCAGAGCCACTGTGTTTTTATGCAGTGTGGAAACACACTTTATAATTGTTTTGGAAGACATTATTTTAGTGTCAAAATACATACTGTTGGTGCACTGCTACTGCAAATCACTATTTAACAGTTTAGACTGTTAGACAGCTCCGCTCATGGCTTCCTGGTCTCCTCATGCTTGTGTGAGTTCCTCTGGATTCCTCAATACTACAACGCATGTTAGCAAGGTTAACCCGAGGCATAAACAGCCTTGGTGGTTGGTGGTTGGCAGTAGGAGGGATCACCTTCACCCCTGCGTTGCAACTCTGCATGAACTTTCTATGCCACACTGGGCGACCCTGAGCCAACCTACGACAGTGTATTCAACAAAAATATGACGACTTATACCAGGGGTGTCCAAACTCAGGTCTCATGGACCGCTGTCCTGTCAATTTTTCATCTCTCCCCGTTTCAACACATCTGATTCAAATGATCAGAATATATCCTGGTCATTTGAATCATGTGGGAGAGATGGAAAACAGGCGTTATAGCAGACCCCTGGGATCGTCTGACTTATACTGTGGGAGGCTTGGGTTGCGTTTTGAGTCACCAGAATCAAGTGGAATTGGGAGTAACATTCCCATTTTGCCGGAATGGAAATGCAAGAATTGGAATCAAGAATCACAGACTCCAAATTGTCCATATTATACTGGCTTGATTATACTGGCTTGCGACAGGACAGTGTTTACCTTGATATTTTCTCAAAGTAATCATAGATGCAATCCAGCTCACCTACGATCCCATTAAGCACAAGAACACAGTTATGGATTTTTTTTTTTTCTGACACACTAAATATTGACATGTCCCTCATAAGATTGAAGCTTGGACAAGAATGGCCATGGGAGAGTGAAAATTTCTCGCATCAGCATCTGTAAGTTTCAGTCAAGGCCAACTCCTCAGTTAAAATGAACAACAGTGCCTTGGCAGAAACTTCCCATTAGTTACCGGCACCATCATTAGAGGTCTTCCTCTAAAAAAGGGCATCCAGCCCCATCCGTCAGATGTATTGATGCTGTCAGCTCTTACTGTGGTGTCCGTCCCGAGTACAGACAAAGTGTGGAAGACATTTCATCCTTCCGCAGGCAGCCTCTTTCCCTAGGGAGGCTGGAAGGTGATCCTATGCTCCTAAAATGACCGAGCACTCCCTGGAGGACATACTAACAATATGTTTTTACTGCTTGGACATGGAAGTGATCAATTCTCTCCCTTTGCCGGCTCCAAAATGGGCCATGTCCCATCCTTCTGCACAAAACACACACACAAAAGCAGAAGAAATGGCCCTTCACGCTGAAGTATTGTTTCTTCATATTAAGGTTGGGACACAGTTTGTGTGTTTTATTTATTTGTTTAGTTGTGAAAAGTGAGCTAAATATTGTAGTGTAATCGGGCACTTTTAGATTCTATCCAATTATTTTCGATCCGATTTTTCCTTTTCGGGATCTCGAGTAGCGAACTGGAACCTATATCTGACATTGGGCATGAGGCAGAACTCGTATGTGCACTGATTTCAGTGTGAGGCTTTTTGGGTCTTGGTGGATTGGAATACTTTTATATGCCTTCCCTGATCCAACAACAATCCACAGCTCTGAATGTCCTGGATCAGATTGATGGCCAGCACAACCACATTGCTGTAAGATAAGATAAGATATCCTTTATTTGTCCCACACTGGGGAAATTTACAGCCTCCAGCAGCAAGAATGTAGGTAGAAAGAAGAAGAAGGAAAAAACGACAAACACCGTTCAATTTAGTGCAATATAAACACAAAATGTATAAATCGCAGTGCTATTTACAATTGTCTTTCACATCATTTTATTATTATTATTATTATTGTTGTTATTTTTATTCAGCAGCCTGACAGCAGTCGGTAGGAACGAGCGTCGGTATCTCTCCTTCTTGCAGCGCGGGTGTAACAGTCTCTGGCTGAAGGAGCTACCGAGTGCTGTCAGGACGGGCTGGAGGGGATGGGAGGGACTGGCCATCATGCTATCTACTGTCTTTAGATTTTGCGACTGTTGCACATTGACAGATGGATCCATTGAAAGCCATCTGTTGCAGAAGGATGTATTTGCATAGCATAAGACCCACTTCAACTATCTTCACCTCATCTTCAGTCACTTGAAGGCAAGATGTCTCAGCCACAGCAGCACCAAGTGTCTTCTTTTTCTAGTGGACTTTGTAAACATGACGGCCCTCTGAGAAAGCAGGCCCAAGTTTCTCTAGGAGGTGCACATATGTTCCACTTCACTCTGAGCCCAGGTGCTCTTGTTGTAAAGTTTCCTCTCGTCAGCTAGCTTAAAGGTAGACGCATTATTCTGCACACATGCTACAAGTTGAGCTACAACGAATGGATCATATTGCATTTGCTTTTTTTTTTTCCTTCTCATTTGGTTTTGTGGAGCAGGATGCATGATCATAAATATCTCCAGTTCCGGCATCAACTGCATTGTCTTAAATTGCATCAAAAAAACCAAATGTATTTTTTCACTTGATCTTTTCAGATCATCTACAATTGCTGCCTACTATCATTTTAAGCTGTTGTACAAATAAAGGGGGATCCTTATCAAAAGATCAATGTTAGCCTGCAGCTTTTGGCAGTTGTTGAGACAGCATTGTTTTCAACTGAAAACGGGTACTGACTGTATGGTTTTGTGTAAATACACCGACAAACAATCAAACTGAGTGGTACAGGATTTAGGTAGGTAAGAAATATTTTCCCGTGTTTAATGAAATTATAGTAATTGTAGTCGGCTGGGTAGTACATCCGCCTCACAGTGCAGAGGTCATTGGTTTGAATCCGGCCCTGCCCTTCCTATGCGAATTTGCATGTTCTCCGCATGCCTGCATGGGTTTTCTCTGGGTACTCCTGTTTCCCCCCACATTCCAAAAACATGCATGGCGGTATTAATGGAACACTCTAAATTGTCCCAAGATGTGATTGTGAGCGCAAATGGTTGTTCAGGGTGTACCTTGCCTACTGCCCGAGGACAGCTAGGATAGCCTTCAGCACGCCCGCGACCCTCGTGAGGATAAGCGAATTAGAAAATGGATGGATGAAATTTATAGAGAGGCACCTGTATGTCAACTTCGAAACCCAGACAGAATAAAGGGAATTCAAAAGATGTTTTTTCAGGGAGGATTCTCCAGTGCTCTATTTTATTTTACCCTCTGTGGGTCAAAAGTTCAGCACTGATTTCTCACTCACTATTTTTATTGTGCTGGGGGTTTGATGACTCTCGGGGGTGGGGGGTAGTCTACACCAGATGTACAGGACAGTGAGGTGCATGCTGTGCTGAGCAAATTTTCCCACTCAGACAAAACTCAAAGAGAACAATAAATGAGAAATGACATGGCAAAATATCTGCTTAAAAATGTTTTTGTGTTGTTACTTTTCATGCGCCTGACTTGTGTAATTCACATCCACATTAATCCCATCTCTAATTAATATAACACATGTTTTTGGAATGTGGGAAGAAGTACCTGGAGAAAACCCACGCAGGCAGTGGGAGAACATGCAAACTCCACACAGGAGGCTCCGAGTCAAGAATTAAACCTGCAATCTGCTGATTATGGGGCATGCCCTAACCACTAGGACCACCAAACATTTCTTTCGAGGGAATGAAATATCAGGAATTAAAGGTTCCTACTACTTTTGGCCAAATGCATCGAAAAGAGGAGATAGTACTTCCCAACCTGTCGCAGCTCCTAAAGTCTTTGGGAAGTCATAATCTGTGAGTATATAAAGCCGTCATTCTATACAGAGGCAATTTCATCCCTAGTGAGTATACATATTGTCTTGCTATATGTATCTGCTGCCAACCATCTGGAGGTTTTTTTTTCTTTCCTCGAGCCATTTTATGAGACCAACTGCCTCCTGGGGCTCAGTGTGGTGCCACCACGGATTCAGTTAAGAGGTGGGCTCATTTTGGTGGAAAGGGTGTGTGTGAGTGTGTATATCCTTGTGTGTGAGTGTTACGCGGCTGAGTCTGGAGGCTGCCTCAAGCTGATAGATGGTGGAGTCTTCTGGCTTGGAAAGTGCTTTTCAGCCTGTCAGCAGTGAGCGAGAGAGAGAGAGAGAGAGAGAGAGAGACAGAGAGACATTGTTTCAGATGCCTACACGAGCACTCAGCTGTGTTTACAAGGCAAGGCTGTACACTCTGAGGATGAATCCGCCCCGGACCCCAAAACAAAGCTGGATCATATGGACACAGCGCAACAGAACACTACCTTCACCACTGCGCACGCCCTCCACCACTTTGTCCTCCAATTAGTCACAGTCTTGCTGCTGAGGCGAGACAACAGAAGAAGCTTGTATTCCCTGCAGACCTCACGAGAGGACCTTTATTAGCGTATTGATAACGCCGACATGTCAACACTGCCCCCTTTTGCCTGGAAGGATGCCCACATTCTTCGTGGGGCCATCACCAAAGTGGTTACAAAAAGAAAACAGCAGGAAACATCATCAGGCAAGAGGCTACATGCTGTAATTAGTTAGATACGATGGGCAATAAATAGGAATTCTTGGAATGCACAGTAAATGTAAAAAAAAAAACATAATAATAATAGATTCTCCCATTAAACTACAAAAAAAATGTTTGGAGTGAACAAGATTTATCATAAGTCTTCTTGCAGTCAGTTGCACAAACAGCAGTTTTTTCCTCTGTCAATTGTTTTTTTTTTCAACATTGCTTATATAAAGTATTTAAATATTACTTTACATGGCTAAGTATTGGGGCCACAGTGAAAAGAAGTAAAATAGGGGTGTGAGGTTTTTTGTTCATTGTGGTGGATTTGTTTGCTCATCAACCATGTTTTGAACAAAGTTATTATCCAATCAATACATGTCACATAACACTGTCTCATACTGTCGCGCTAAAATTTATGATAGCGTTTTGACAGTTTTTTAACTTATTCTCATTATATTGTCTCTTTCTTTTAACTGTACAACGTAAATGTACTTTTTTTTATCAGAGTAGCTCTAATACTCCTTAGTCATTAGTCCCTCAGTCACAGACGCGAAATAATGCATTTTCACAACTAACAAGTGTTCAAGTTAGCACCACACTCATAAAATTACAATAAGTCCATTTGTAAAGAAAAAAAACATACACACAAAAAGCCACAGGAAAGAAATGAACACTTAGTTAATGTGCATGAATGATAATGTGTAAAAAAAAGAAAAAATCACAGAGATTGTCTTTTTGGTCCCAAAAATAATCAAAAAGTGGTGCAAATTCGGGACTTGTGTGATTACATTCTGTGTTTTGGTCATTTGAGTTTGAGGGTGAGAAATTTAGAACAAAACCTCATCCTTCAATTGAAACAAGTCATTTCTTAATATGTTCACTGGAAAAAAACTGACTGAGAAGCCTGAAGGCACTTAGCTAATTTGAATTCAAGTGTTGTCTCCCGGCATGTGTAAAACGTGTCTTAAGTAAAGGCAAGCAACAACTGGAGACTGATCAGTTCCACAGGGGGGCTGCTTGCAAAATGCTTTGAGTGTGGCTTTACATTAAATAGGGAAGGGGTCAGTTCTACTGCAGAGTGCAGGTCAGGCTCCCAGTGTGAGTGCTCGTAAAACACAACAGGCGTCCTCTTCAAATGTCCCAGCTGTCACTGAAGTACTGGTCCTCTTCCTCCTCTTCCTCCTCCTCCAAAGTCTCATTTTCCACAGGCTCGTCATCATCCTGCAATTCATGAACATTCACGTCCTCCTCCACTTCCTCTCGGAGCAGAGCGAGCATGTTTTGCAAAGTGGCTTTAACTTCCTGAACTTGCCTCTCCAGCGACTGTGCGGCGTCGGTTAAGGAAGACTCTGATGAAGTTACGGACTTGCACTGATATCAACATAAGTGGTACAAATGTCAGGGCGAACGATGCGGCACTTGCGACTCTGGATGCTTAACAGTAATAGCGGTGACCTGATGAAGACATTAATGTCCAATGTGGCCAGTGAACTGATTACAGGGACTGATCATCACTCCGTAGTCAAGTTAACCCCATGCACTTGAAGAGCGAATTGCTCCAATTTGCTATTCATGATCTCATCAGTGGTGGTGGATGGTAGGACCTAAGCAAAGCGACTGTGCAGCTGCATTATTCATGAGCCATCAATGAACGGGATAGAGGCTGTCGTCGCAGGGGGTTGTTTAACCTGCTTGGAAACCCAAATCAAGCCTGCAAGGGTCCAGCTTAAGCGTTAAATCAAAGGGGCGGTCTGATGGCAGATGGAGCCCAATGGCTCGTTTTACAGTTTCAATGGACACAGATTGTCTCTATCCATAATTAAATGGCCATTAAAAAAGACTGAATTCCACAGACGGTTCGACATCGCAGCTTGGTGAAGGTTGTTCAGTGAGTACTTCCACCGTGGCTTCCCTTTTTGTGTTTAGAGGCAACACAAAACCTCTTCACACTAAGAAAAAAAATGCAAACGCAACTGATAAATATTTGTCGTATCAGTGATTATCGAATTAATTAATTACTCATAACTCATCACCATTTGTCTAATTATTATACCAACACTATGCGTGTCCAAAGCATCTTGAGGCCAATGAAAAAGTAACAGGACACGGCATTGCCAAATGTACAAGCATTTAGCTCCAAAACCCGCTTTCTGAAATGCCACAAACCTTATCCCCCAATTGTGAATGGCTAAAAAAAAATGCATACAAGCCCATCTCAAAACAGAGGCAAATGACACTGCAATCAGGAAACACAATGTTTGAGAAGAGGCAAATCTGTCTTTGACATCTTGGTAACAGACCAAGGGGCCAAAATGACCCTGATAACATGATGGAAGGCTGAAAAGCAGGAACAGGAAAATGTGTAACCCTGGCCTTTGATTGGCTGTCTGGTGCCTTTTGTGCAAAGTAAAGGCATGAGGCTCATCTTCAATCCCTTATTGGGCTATCAAACTTTCTGGAACGAATGAGGAAAAACACACTAATCTACATACAATCAGCTTTCTAATTAGCACGAAAAATGAAGCATTGTGACCTGCAATCAGCTTCACCCCTTCCATGTGACTCATTATCATGAATATTATAATGGTCTCCCAGCCAAATTCAGCAGGAGAGAACAAGTGCAGGGTGGATGGATGGATGGTGTGTGTGTGTGTGTGTGTGTGTGTGTGTGTGTGTGTGTGTGTGTGTGTGTATGTGTGTGTTTGGGCGGGGGAGGGGGGTGAAAAAATGACGTTGAAGGTATGAAAGCTTTGCAGTCACGACAGTGACATTCCTCTATTTGCCAGAGCGCTGCCTCTGTCTTCATACTTTAATCTCAGTGGCCGAGAAAAGCAGCCCGCGGTGGCAGCCCTCCAATAACCTCATTTGGACTTTTACCATGTTATTTCCTAGGTAGCACATCCTGCCCGTCAAGAGAAACGCGCTGATCCCCGCTCAGCTTCAATTCCGCTGAATGTCAAATACGACAGCTTGAGATATTTATTCTCCATCTAACATTAGAGAGCTAACATTTGGTAGCGTGAAAGTGGCTAAGCCTCCAGGAAACAACGGGGCACAAAAATAGTTGGTGGGGGGACAACATTTATACTGTCTTTAACATCTTTATAACGTATTTTCCGCACTATAAGGCGTTTCGGAGTATAAGGTGCACCTTCAATGGATGGCCAATTTAAAAACTGTTTTCATATACATGTATAGGGCGCACGGTTTTATAAGGCGCACAGAATTGAAGCTAGAATAATGGCTGCGGTTGTGTTATGCATCTATTAGATGGAGCTATGCTAAAAGGAATACAACACAGCTTTATTTATAGAGAGCTTTCACAACCGGCTACAGCTATCACTTTGCGGAACATGTAAAATACTAGGTCCAAGAAATCAGAATATTGATCCATATATAAGGCGCATCAAATTATAAGGTGCACTGTCGGCTTTTGAGAAAATTGAATGCTTTTAGGCGCGCCTTATAGTGTAAAAACCACGGCACTTGGAAGGAAAGGATATCAGCAAGGGCCTGATCCCGGTTCAGTATGGCCGTCTGTAAGTCGTCCTCCAAGGTCATTAGTCTGTCACTGATCAGCTCACAGCGCTCGGCGAGGTCTGCTGCTCCATCATTGCTGGACACATCCTGCGGGAGAAGGCAACAATGAGGAGGAGGAAAAAGACTCTTGCCTGCGTGACCATAGCGAGTATACTCAAAGTGATGCTGTGCCATGAAATGAAAAACGAAAACGATCGTTCTCATTCGTTCAAGGGATACTCAATTTACACTTGCTAAAAGCCACAATAGGCCAAACGTCGTGCACAGAAGCTCACAGGTTGACGAAACGGTTCAGTTCTGACATCACACACAAGGCTTTGCCCCCACAGGCACACTTACAACACTGCAGTTGTTGTTACTCTTAACATATAGTAAATTATAGTATTCGCTTTATAAAATTGGTCTGTTGCTTTACATTCTCTCGTATCATGTTTTATTATCTTTTTATACAATGCAGTACAATCTTCCATTATTAAGATTAAGAATGTGGGGGTTGGGAGTGTGATCTGGAATGGTGGAAAAAAATTATTCGCGTTTCAATTGATTGAGCTTTGTCAAGTAAATAGTTGCAGGATAAATAAAACTTTGTCCATTTGGACGATAACCATGGGTCTCAGAGAATTATCAAACCAGTGTGCAATGTGTTGGTATCTGATAACCCCTGCGGGTGTCTGGTAGTCAATATTGACTTCTTGGATTGAAATTTGTCTGAGGAGAAAAAACAATGCTTGGCAATCTTCTTTTACTGCCTGTATGCACCAAACAATCACAATATTTTGGCCACTTGCGCAATCTCATGCGATCAAATACAAGAGCAGCACAAAAACTTCTGCCTTTGCAAGGACAACAATGCTCAGTTTTGAACTCTCAGAAATGTATACATCAAATCGTGTTTATTAATGCCCGTATAGTTTGCTGTGTTGTTGACTTGCACTGCATCATAAAGAGAACTATTGTGTACTATTCGGATACAGTCATGTAGCTACAGGAGATAACTAAAATATTAGTGGCTGTCACGTTCCGTATTTGGCAGTAGGGGGCAGGCGTTCTTGCTTGCCGCCTGCACACCTGCCACCCATTTGTAGGCGATTGCACCTGCTATATTTAGGCGCTCCTGCAGTCAACTCATTGCCGGAGTATTCCACGCCGTGCCATTGCCTATTCCTTCTCGGTTAAAACATTGCCTTAAAAACTATTGACAATTGTTGCGTTCCTATATATCCTCTCGTGAGTGATCATAGTATTTTGCCTAAATTTTCCTTGCCGTTTTTTTTTCCGCAAGCGTTTTCTGCCTCCTGGTTCTCTTTTTGACCAGCGTTTTCTGTTGTCCGTTTAGACGGGGAGTTTGTGTTGTAATAGATATCATTTTTGTGACAAAGTTCCTTTCGGTGTCTGCTATTTCGGTGATCCACTTATCTCCAGTTTGTTGCGCACGAAGCGATTAATCTGTCGCTTCGGGCACAACGTGACAGCGGCATCTCGCAGTATGATGTAGTGCAGTTAGAAAACACTCCCAATCACTGCCAATGACATATACATTATTATATTTAATCATTTAAAGGCATATACACACAAAAACACATTTTGTACACACACACACACACATATATATATATATATATATATATATATATATATATATATATATATATATATATATATATATATATCCAAATGCCACTCAAAGTATATATATGTTCTTAATGCCGTTGCAGCAAGGAGCATCCAACTTTGAGCAAAATAGCTGGATAATTGATGAGTGTCTTTTGGAGAGAACATCATCCATGCTAAATTGAACCGGAATGGAAAATGAACTAACTTCCTTTATGGTTACTTCAGCCAGGGAAGGACGATAGGACTACCAATAGACCCATCACTGCTGAATCCTTAGGGCAGCCATCTTACGTTGCCACTGTTACTGACAGCTTTTGTTTGTTTTTCTTTTCACTGAGAGCACTGTTATCAGTGCGTATTTTTGGGCTGTCACCTTACAATCCAGAATGATGCAGAATGTGTATTTTGGATAAGTGGAGAATTATTGGCTGGCAAACAATAAGGATAAGATGCCAAGGTCGTATGTGCTACACGTGACCTGGCCGTGCTGTGAGTGTGGAGAAAGTCAGGTTGGTGTGGGAGGACAGTGCAGTAGGGCACTTCAGCATTGAGGGTACAGACCATAATTAGAGCATCCTCTTTTGAAGACATCGTGTCCTAGTTTTTTCTTTTTTTTTTTTAAACGGGCAAGGAGAACACATGCACCCAAGCACACACAGAAGTACACACAGACGCTAAAATCAAAAACCAACGTCAAGAGTCAGATCCGACTCATGGCTGCAGGTACAAAGCAGAAAATATCAACTCCCTGCAGCTCAGAGGTTTCACAACAATGAGAGGAGAGTCAATTCTCTACATTGTGAATAAATAGCGCTCCCTCTTAGAGGATACGACACACATGTACAACAAACAACTAAAAGCCAGAAGGCACTACATCGTGATGTAACCGCCATCTCCAAAGCAATTGAGATTAACAAACAAAACCAGCCCAAGTAATGATTCTAGATAATGCCTTCAAGATAACATTCTCCTTTGTGAGGCAGTTTAAGTGTATGTCAGTCCTCACAAAATACGTATGAAGCTAGGATTCATGTCCTGCATCAACAAAAGGAAAGTCGGTCAAGCTAAAACGTCGCTTTGCTGTTTGTTTTCAGGCTGTAAAGGTTAGCAGCTTCTTTAGTAGATAAGAGTGCAATGTTTGTGTAGCTGATTGATTCTATTCTCCAGCCTCCAGTCGCTCTTGCTAAAAAGTCAATACGACCTGAGGAGAGAAAGCTCAGTGTACACACTGTGACATTCCCGATAGGTTTGTTTGTGACTTTCTACAAAGAAGATATTCATCCATTCAACAGCTGTCATCTTGATCAACACAATGCACCCTTCTTGCTCTTGACAAATGTGATTTCAGTGTCATTTGCCTGTCAAACTGCATGAGTCAGACTTGCGAGCTGCGGCACTGCATTGTGGATTGTTTGATGAACGTGAGTTGTAATGTTCGGGGACCCCCAGTAAACAAAGCAGGCGTAATCAAATTATGTCGAAAAGCAATACTCGGAGGCACATGGGCCTTGTCATAGTTATCTCGGCAATCAAGACTCATAGGCAGCTTATGACTGTTGTGCCCTCCCTCCCGGGGTACTCTTCAGTCAGGTACTGTAAGATGCATCAACATGGCACCAGCTTTACATTCACGGTCAGGGTGACTTAAGAATACAAAACAGATTTAATCTTAATAGTAAACCAAATTGATTAACTTCTTTCCATTCCACGTTAATAAAACAAGAACATACTACTATATGACATAAAATCCGTTCACTCATTTTCGACTGCTTGTCCTACCCAGGATCAAAAAATACACCCTGGACATGTCACGATCCAAAAGCAGGCATCGGACGAAACCATGTTAATTTGTAAGTAATGAAAAGCATTTAGTTGAGAGGGGTAACACCAGAATCCCATGAGAGCAAATGCTCAATACATACTTATTGCTAGCTTGCTGCCTCCATGCAGAATAAGGAGGGTACGAAAAGAACCTTGAGAGGATAAAAGAACAATTAGAAGGAAATTGAGCGGTGCCGAAACACACACACTCATGCACAAATCAATCGCTATTGCGGCGGCGGGGCAACAGCTTGGCAGCAGCTAAGTGGAAATCATTTACTTAAAGTCATTACTGAGAGCAGAACGAGGTCAGAATGTGTTCTTGGCAGAGAATTCAGCTCTGCCACATACATGTCGTAAACACCACCAGGATGAAGTTGGCATCTAATTTTTGAAGTCAGTGATGGGGATCAGAGTTTATTTTCTCTTTATGCATTTGTGTAAACTTGTTTTTTTCATGAGCTACTGTGCATCTAAAATGTCGCTGGCAGAGGCTCACCATTCCAGTGTCAATCAAAAAGAAGCCTAGCAGTATATTTCCTAGCTATATTTGATATTCATTACCATTCAGGTCAACTCTTAATATGATTAATAATCCAAGCCCAATAAATTCCGAGAAGTTATTCATCTATGAGTACACTGAATTAGAATTCGTAATCCATGTATAGCAGATGTAAATGGGCAGTGGTATGTATCTAAGGTATGAATGTGGGAACATAAATAAATAAAAGTTTGAAAATTGTTTCACATGCAGATCACTATTGATCAGTCATAAACGTAGCTGAGTCAAGTTTGAGTCCAGGTCAACTAATGGGCTGTTTCTGTGTTCCAGCACAGCGACATTAACAAAAGTGACACTTTAATTACAGTGAGAGCATTCAGGCACACAGTGACGCGATTCACATTACCAACCTGTGGATTGTTATCCTCCATGCAGAACAAAAACTCCTCCAATTTCTGCAACAAAAGGGAAACGTTTGTTGAAGCCACACACCCGTAAATCGGCTCATGAATTATTGAAAACACAATTTACGTCGGTTGCTGACTATATGTGAGCAGCAGGGCATAGTAATGATTCTGGAATTATTCATCAGCAAATGTGACGAGAGAACAACAGACTAAATGGCTCATCTGGACAGCACAGTCCTTTGTTAGTATTCAAAGTGAAGTAATTATCTCATGCAGGCCAACGTGTTGTTTGTTGCCTCAGGCTATATGCTCAGATGTGCACGTATAAGCAAGGGTTCAATTATAAGTTTTAATTAAAAAGTTACATCTCATTTATGTTATGTTTTTGAATAAACATGAGTGAAGTTCACCTGCAGTTTCCCGACACTTTCCCATATACGGGCAGCCATTACATTTGTGGGCGTATATGTTTACTATCGTCACGCCAATTGATGGCATTTCATTTTAATGTGTCTTTTCGAGAGTAAAAACTATAATTTTGCTGTCATCCCGCCAGTTGACTTCACTCACTACATTTTCTCCCCCAGCTACATAATCTGTCACATACTGTTTTGTGGTTCTAAAAAGATGAGACGAGTTGGCTGCAGCGTTGAAAACATGTCAACTGAATAACAATTACAGTGACCGCCACCCCCACCTCCCCCCCGAGTCGAAGACAGACGTTATAATCTCTCTGGGTGGAAAGGAAATGTTACGTTTTCTCGTGTGGGTCATTCATGTGTTATCATTCGTGTCAAATGGCAGTTACAGAATTAAACAGCGTGAACATATTTTGTAGGGATGGGCAACTTAAATAAAGGAGGGGATGGGGGGGGGGGGTTTCATCAGTGCTGCTCATAAGCCACAAAGGACCACACACTTTTTAAGCAGATTTATGACAAAAATGTCATTTTAAATATGAGCAAAATACATGGAAATGTCTGTTATTTATTGAACTAATGTACATCACAGTACAGTATCGGAATATTTTTCATGTTTCATTTTTTCAACAAAATCAACTCACTCAAAATTGTGATGTTCTTCATATACTATTATAATAAAATAGGGCAGTATGAGACCCGGTACAAGTGCAACTAGCTCATATCTTCCATCTAGTGGTGAATGGTAATATTACAACTTAAAAGTATGATTCATGGAAAATAGAGACCGGGCCAAAACCCACATATATACGAAATAGACACCCATTGAAATGCATAATGGGTCGACGTAGTGGTGGTTAGGGTGAATAGGACTTTTTTTTTTAAGTCCAAAGTCCAAACTCCGCTGACAAACCTTAATCGAGGGCCTACTTAACGTGTGGGCTGCCAGTTGCCCACCCCTGCTATAGAGTTTGTAAATGACGTACACAAAATCGATCTTTTTTTTATAACTTGGGGTGTGTGCTGAGGAATTAACTGTGCACAGCTTGTTTGGCTCTCTCACCTCTGACTTCTTGGAGAAATGTTAGGAGAGGCTAGGCTTTAGCAGGAAAACAAAAGCAGAGAGAAACAAAAGGAAAGCAGAAAGTAGATTCTTGCGGTTCATATAACATAATGCAGTCAAGGCAATGCGGGTAGCAAGGACACCGGTGCAAAATGTAGATTTAGGGTCATACACAGCAGGATAGTTGGAAGCTACAGCCTAATGGGAAGAAACTGTGAGGGTCCACAGTGGGATGGCCATTAAAATAGATTTCCTTGGAATATAATTTCCTATAACAAATGAACAATTCACTGGTCAATACATTGTCATTTTGACATACTATTTCAATATGGGTGGGAGAGCCTTAATTAATTGTCTGAAGTCTCGTTCCAATGCCAATGTTGGGTATTGGGCAGAATAATGCATGGCTGAAGCTCAGCATTTCATAGCTGGTGTCGTTTTGCTGCTCCTTGAGACCGCAAACGACTTAATCAACAGTGCTTCTGCTGGTTGCAGCCAATTAGTGCCCTCCATTTTGCCTCAAACTACTTGATGACAGAATTAATTACCAACTTTCAACAATTAGTTAAGAAATAAATTGACAAAACTGACATTTATCATACAGTACGAGCAACTCATGCTGATATTTGGAACATGAGCTGCAGCTGAAAAACTGCAAATATTACATTTCTGAGGTACAATGTAGCAAATATAGCCTCGCAAAAATAAAAAATAAAAAACATGTCTGGCAAGTTCTCTGTGGGTTTTTTTTTAATTTTATTTTTTGATGGCTGCTGGCTATGTTGACTTAGTTCTTATCTCAGACGAGACTGTCAGACATCGTGGGCGGAGGCGAGTGTGAGGAGAGGAGTGAATGATTCAGGCTCTGCCCTGGAGCAGTGCCTTCAAATCACTGGTGAAATACTACCGTTCACACGGACGCACAGGTCCACAAGCCCTCTCACAAACAACACACATTATCACGAACGACATGGTAGAATTTGTAGTAAAGAGGACAATGTCTCTAAAAGGTTGCCTCTCAAACGTCTTCTTTTTTTTTTTTTTTTTTAGCATGGAGCAAACACTGATAAGAGCGTGAGCTCATCTTACTGTTGCCATATACTGTACAAAGTTTGCACTCATTTGTCGAACAAATGGTTAATGTGAAACCTCATTTGACCTTTTAGAGACAAGCATGTAAGGAGCACGCAGAAGCTGAAACATCACAAAGGGCCATGATTTCAGACACAAATCTGATTTTACACGCGTGGCACCGCATATGAACAAAGGCATCATATATAGTTCATAAGACATTGTGTCGTTAACACGACATGTACAGGTTGTGTTACCTTAGTGAACTCAGAGTTCTGTAAATTGGCCTCGGGACACCAGCGACCGCCTAAAGCCGTCAACATGGCGCTGTCTTCTTCCTCTTTGGCGCACATTTGCAGTGAAGCACAGCCAGTTGTGGCGAGATGGTCGTCCACATCCGCTCCGCTGCAGATGGATGTCCGTAGCTGCAAGCCTCGTAAGAACAGGTGACACGCCTCCAGGTCGGCTTCCCAAATCCGCTCCAGACCCGAGCAGCTGCAACTAACATCAAATGAAAATATGATCAACGGCAGACAATGTAGCATTCATTGTCATTCAGCAATTTTATGCATACATGATAGCAAAAGAGAAGTGCTTCTTCTTTATCTCAGAAATGGCATTGTAGTTTGAGAAAAGCAAACTTCAATTGCTTTTAGGAAATTAAGAAAATACTGTGAACCCTGGCACGTTTGTGAATTCACCATTGCACTTTTTGGGTGGAATCTATCGTTCGTTACATGGCGAAATACTCGCATATAATGATGCCTTATCATAACCGTTGTCCAAATCCTCTGATTTCAGCCAATCAACAGTAATTACTCTCTGCTTATTAAAGTTATTTATGAGAGCAGATTAACCATCCTTTTGTGTTTGATCAAAAAGACATTTGCAAAAATCTGCTTTTACTGTGGAATACAATGACCAAACAAGTTCGTGAATCCGTTTCAAAAAAGTCAAAAAAACAAACAAAAAACAACCTCGTAACCTCTTGTGTGATATTACTTCAGTGTTGTTTTTTTCCCTAAACAATAATTGCATTATAATCAGTAATGAGAGAAAATGGTTTTGTAATATAATTTAATTAAAAAAACACATTTATAGAAGATTATATAATCAATTCTAAAATGATTCAATAGTGACAGGCCTACTCCATTGTGAAGATCGTGTTATGTTCTCAGGTCAGCGTGAGAGTTCAGAGCAAAAAGAGTGTTCTTTTTCTTCAAACTACTATTGAGTTTCATCCACCCCTTTCTTTTTTCTCTCTTGGCCTGACCCTGTGACATCAAACACGTAACAGTGATTCATAAATGAGCAACATAGCAATTGATCAACTGCTGTGGTTTCCATTGTGGAAGCAAAGCCTATTGCAGCAGAAAATCTAATACAGTCACATAATAAACATGCATCCATCCATTTTCTATACCGCTGGCACCCATTAAGGTCACGGGTAAGATGGAGACGATCCCAGCTGACTTTGGGCGCAAGGTGGGATGCTTTAATAGAGGTCAACTTCCCGAACTGAATTTATATACATGAGTTTTGTTACCATTTAATCTCTGCAGAGTTCATGATGCTGATGTATCATGCAGAGGGTGATTTGCATCAAATTGTAAAAGCCACATTTCTTTAAAAGAAAACCCATCGCCAAATTATTTACCTTAGATCACTGATCTATTTTTACTGCCCTTTGTCATTTCCTGACCTTTAGGTAATGCATCATTTCCAAATATGTGTGGACATAGGTGGCATTTTGGCAAACAAATGCTTGTGTTGACCTTGTTTCTCGATATTTTTTAATCTCCCTTCAAACAGAATGGGAAAATGTCACAGTCAAGGGAAAATATTTTGCTTTAGCAAAAAAAAAAAAAAAAAAACTACGATTCCATCATGTGCAGGAAGGAAACAAACGAAAGGTGACAAGATGGAGAAATTTAACTTTGTGATGCTTCAAAACATCCTGTCAGTTCACATGTCCTCCATTTCAATAGACTCATTTCTATTTGCAGCCCTGTTTTGAACTTTCAAAGGCAAAATGATCTCCTCCTCCGAAGTCCAAGCGAATAAACTTTTAGTCTGCTAATTTGGATTTTGAACCGCGTTTGATTACTGTGAAGTAACATTATAAAAATAACTGCATCATCATTGTTTTACACAGACAAATACAATGCCTTAAGTAGGGGGGGAAAAAAAACCTGATTCATTTTTTGCCGGGTAAATTAGCTGGTGGGTACTGGCAGATCATTAAGTTAAATAATGATCAGATAAATACATAACGGACATTAAGTATAGAATAACTAAATAAATGAATGAATACATTCAACTCAAAATGTAAAATATGCCCGTTTAGATTTTGTGAGTACAAATTTAGTGCATTATAAGGCAGGATTCCCTCTTATTTTATATATGGACCATGAATGAAACAGATCCAAAAGTGCAATTTAAGGCACATCATCTTCCTATAAATACAGAGAATGAAGTACAAAAAATAAGTCTTCGTCCACATTATGGAAAAGGAAGAAAATAAAGAAAGCAAAGCAATGCAACAGTCGCCAGATGCTGGTACCAGGTGGGCACTCACGAGTAACAGTTTTCCGCTAAAGCCCGAGACAGGCCGAATCATACGATGATGGCATAATTAACAGTGTCCTTTATTAGCGAGTGAATATGATTTCAGGATGGCAACGTGTTGAAGTTGGTATCAACTTTGTGATGGCAACAGGGATGATGCTCCACCGGTAACAAAATGAATGCAGACAGTGTGAAAATTCTCCCCTGATTTTATGCTCTTCGGCAGTAATGAAGCTCCCAAAAATTGGATTCCAGTTTTTACTCCAGTTCATCACATCATGCCTAAAAAAGTCTGCCACCCATGAGCCCTGCCAGCGGCCTGCCCATCAGCCCTCGTCTAACCTTCATTTTAGCACACAGGTGATCGAAAAACCGTTCATGCCAGCAGTCCTGCACTTTTCAGCTGCTTCTTCTCAATTCTGTTCAAGAAGGCTGCACTCATTGAGCCATGCTACTGTGATATTGCTTCTTTTGAAGAGCTAAGCACCCACAAAGAAGTCACTGTGTGGAATTAATCAGGAAATCTTCTCAAAATGTCAAAGTTGGCCACATCTATGCCCCTCGCTGTGACTGGTGGTATGAAGGCTTTTTCTAGATTGTCAAAAAACACGACAGCTCTGATGCAGCCTTGTGATGGTGGCATCCTGGCGCTCATCTGTATCAACTCCTAAGCCAGGGGTTAATTGGTAGGGGCACCTCAGCCTGCTGTTTGACAGTGACAGGTGTGGGTGTGCTGCTTCGTTGTCTTTGGGCCGCTGCCCTGCGACTACTGACTGGCAGGACTGCACTTTCTCCTCAAGTTACTACACTCAACTCAGCTGCAGAGGAACAATCGTGACTTGACGTACGGAAAGAAAAACCCTACTTGACCTCCCCGCAGAGAAGAGCACACCTTAAATCTTGAAGTTAAATTCCACTTCAGGTTCCACAGATGAATAAAAAGAAGCCACAAAAAAAAGAACTAATTCTTCCATTCTTTCATTTTGTCCTCGATGCAAAATGATCAGGGGATTCATGATGTTGAAGTTAATTTAACAAGGGACAAAGTTTGGATTCCTTCCTAGTACGTCTGGATTGTGAATAAACTACGATCCATCGATCCTTCCCGGGCCACCTCCAAGCTAGAAACGGCTGTCAAAAGGATGCCAGGGCCACTTCAAATGGCCCATCCAGATGTGGAGGAGCATTGGCTCTAATTTGAATCTTGCCATGCTTTTCAGTCTCTTTTGTCCACCGCAGGCCTGCCCTTAGACTGTTTTCTAAAAATCCACTTAACTATACAATGGATGAATAATTGGATTTATTTTTATTGCATAAGGTCATTGTTATTATGATTAACTGGCGAAAGGAGTGATGACTTGAATCGTTACATGCACATTGCACATGCACGTGTGCCCATGCATGATTTAGTGGGCCGAGGGCTTTTGTTTTTTTACTCTGAATAATTTGCAGTTGTTGTGTTCAACTTCTTTTTAGCACGTTGGCACTTAATAAAAATGGCGTATTTTGATTTTCGTTTGGGGATTTAAGGGGTGACAAATGTATGAGGTCTGTTGACATACTTAGGTCGCCAGCAGCTCATGAATGAACGCACTTACAGTACATTGTCTGGTGCCATATTGGCAAAACAGTAACAATGCTCCAGTCACACATAGATCTTTGCTTCTTCTACCTACCATATGTGAGTGTGTTTAAATGTGTTCAAGTGAATGGGAGGAGCCGCTTCGACAGGCGGCTGAGTTCATACCCACAATGGCACAAACTGCCTTTTTAAAAATGTGCCAACTTGTGTGCACCTGTGAAAGTCCCGCCTCCACGTAGATTTACGACCTGCCAGACTTTCACCTGTGACGGAAATAGAGCACTCAGTGTCAAGTGAGCTGAAGCGTGACGCAGAGTGTGAGTTCAACCGAAAGGCGTGTCTAGACAACCTGCAGAAGACCCCCATTTTTCCCCCCTTTTCTGTATCCACAACTTTGTCCTTTTCTCAGCTACTCAATTTTTTTGTAAAGTATGAAGATTGATCAACTGCAAAATCATTCCATTTACTCGATAATGGTAATCACATCACTGTATCCTTCCCAGACTTAGTGAATCACAAGATTCTTGAATCAGTATACATTGAGTCAGGAGCTTACTTCCATACCACCTCAGGGCATTCAATAGGAATTCTTTTCCAACGCTCGCCTTGAATCCAGAGATGATTATTTGCTATCCTCCAAGACTTGGTTTCAAACCATTCCAGTGAGAGATAAAGGTTCACGCTCAGTTAAAGTCAACAGGAGCAACCACATCATTACCAAATAGAAGACAGAAGTTCATGCAGGTACATGAAAACGGTTCCTCAAGAACACCTCTCCTTTTACAAAACTTATAAAGTGTATTCGAATTTGTTAATTAGTAAGGAGTGGGAGATGGGTGACTTAATTGTGTCAACATCTCACATAGCACCCGCTGAGCAGAGGTGCTAATAACATGGTGAGATCCAAGGCAGTGACTATTGGAGCGAGTGTGATGGATGATGCAGTGAACGCTTTGTGAGGTGGGTGGTTTGATTTCTGGGAAGTTTTTAAAGCAGCCATCTGAGCAAACAGGGTTGCTCTGTTCGACACAATTCACACATGACAGATGCCGCTTGGATGCTCCCAGAGAGTCTTGTAGCTTGATCTCAAATAGCATTTTCTTTTTTTCTTTTCTTAATTGCCTCTCTATTTTGTATGATATTTGCATGACACGTATTCAAATATGATAAATGGCACTGCAAAGCATTTTGTTCATTTAGAAAATGTACATTGATATTACATGACTGAGCTAACCCTCCGAAAATAACGTTCTTGTCCTGGTGATACATTTACAACATCGGTGCAGCATTCACATCCGGTTTTAGTCTTTAGCGTGGAAGAGATAATTACTTTTTTTTTTCCAAATGCATCCGTCGCCACGGAGACCAGACGTCTCACCAGCGCTGGTACATTTCTCCCTCCCCCAACCTTCCTTCCTATCCTCACCTCCCGTCACCTCAGCACTCCATCACCAGTGATGTACATTGAAGCAGACTGAAAAGATTTACAGTGGATGATGGATGAATGTATGTGTGAAAATGCACTGTATGTTCAAGCAAAATATGTGTTACTGTGCCACATGGGAGCACAAGGAAGCCACTGGGCCTTACCTGGAGCTGTTTGTTGTGTTTGTGGCTATGTCAGCTTCAAATGACACTCATTTATAGCTGTCAAATAACTGACTTGAATAAAACTAATGTGCACTCATAAATGTGGTATTTTGCTATCAAACTGGTGATGATACCAATTGAAAGCATATACTGAATCTATATTTTTTGAACAAGAGGGGAAGTGAATCAAAGTTACTGGCTGCTGCCTTTAAACGGATGGAAGCCATTGTCAGGGGATTTAATAATTAAAGTGTGTGTTATTAATAATAAGATCACACAACTAGACACAAGCTGCTAGTTGCCGTGAAATACACCAGCTGTTCGGGAAACTTGCAATATTTTTCTCAAATGTCCGGTGAAAACAAAAAAGAAATCTGAATAAAGGGGCGTACAAGCTGTCAAATAACTCATATGAGAGAGAAGGAAAAGTGGGGAAAACAAATTGCCTGATAAAAGATATGAGCGCATGAGGTGGTGGGTGAGGACAATGAATGTGACTCCTTGGGGGTGGTTGTTCTGTTTATGCCTTGTTTTTTTTTCAATTCCTGTTGAAAAAAAGGGCTACTGTGTGCTGTATGTGCTAACATGACAAATATATTGGCAAAAAACTTACCTGTGCAGCCTGTCTTCCAGTAGCTCAATATACTTGACGGCATTGTCTTTCAGCTGGCTTTCTACATGAAGAGAACAAAAGAAGAAAACAGCACGTTGAACTCAATTTACTTCAGTTTCTACACAACGGTGACAGGGTACTTAGCAACTAATCACAACTCTAATATCATTAAAAGCCATTATCCTGAAGGATATTGTGGATTTTCACAGTTGGCGGGGCTATTGTTCGACAGTGTAACAGAGGAATAGCTGTCTCTCTTTGTCTCAAGACGAGCACATATGGTACTTGATAAAAGATGGATTGGAACTTGAGATGGTTCGAGCGAAGGAGAAGATTTGATCGGTGCATGTCATACGGCACCAGTCTTTCTGCAGGGCATTCAAATGGTCGGCGAGCGCGTGTTGCTTTCTGCAGCACCCTGCCAGCTTTCAGCTGTGCCGTGAGCACGTAGACGCAGGTTGGCTGAGCATTAGTTTAGGAGTTAGGATGAAGGGCGCAGGCAAACTGAGCGTCGTTAATGAGCTCATGTATGAAACATGAAAAGTTGCCCCCCCCTGGAGCAGCACATTTTAAAACGCAATGGGAGACATTTATATCAAACTGCTCCCTCATTCGAGGTTTTTTTCTCTCGAAAATTCTCCTATATCTAGATCTAGATATAGGCTAATTTTCAAATATACCTGTATATTTTTTTGGGGGGGGGGCACCTGGTATCTGCCAGAGCCATCCACCCAGCTTGGAGGTTACTGGCACCACAGTCTTTTCCCTGCACATTTTCTCACTTGTTCTATGTATGCTTTGCCTCCCAGAACCTTGCACCCCGCTGTGATATGCAGCACCATCTCTGTGGCTTCTTTGCACAGCCTGCATCTAGAGTCAGCTTTTAGGGCCCGTTCTCGTACTGCTATGATAAAACTATTGATAAAACTATGACAACCCTGCATAGTACACCTGATCTTTTAATTGAATCTGTTAAATATAATTGGCAGAGATCTGATTTATGTCAGACTATTTTTTTTTTGGGGGGGGGGGCTTGATTACCCAGAGGGAACCCACACAAGTGTGTGGACAGCATGCAATCTCCACATAGGAGGGCTTGAGTAGAGTTCAGTTCCAGGACCATTCAATTATGAGGCACATGTGCTACCTACGAATACAATGTGCCGACCCACATGAACTCTGTGGCAGATATTCCCAATGTACTAATTCCACTATCAAAGGTACCAATGCTTATATTTAGATCTCACTGAATGGTGACAAGAAATCTAATTGGTATTTGGCATTATGCTGTAGTTTGACGTGCAATTTGTATTATTGTCTCAATGGTAGTTATTAGACTGTGTCAGCTCCGGTATGAGACAGGCGACAGGCAGACACAGCAGGGAGAAAAGAAAAATGGTTGAGGAACACACACTTACTAAAACACACACATAGTTCTATCCACACTTCTGTGCAAGCACAAGACAGATAGCCAGGCTATTTCTGGACGCTGCAGGTGTATGGAGAAGGAGAAATCCCGTCTGAGACTCTCAGATGGTGTACATGGACAAGGCAGCTCACTTACCGCCACTTTAATTGCTGTGTGATATCATGTCCTGCATGAATGTCTCGCACATTAACTTTCATCCATTCTTTCATTCATTTATTAAGTAGCATGCAAATAGGCAGCCACTGAATGATACATGGGGCAGTCTTTCCGCCTGACTTTGGATGGATGATTGAAGGAGAGATGACAAAGTGGGCTTGGGCTTGAATAAGAGCAAGAGCCACAGCCAGATTTCGATATAATTTATTGCAATAGAAAAAGACCCATGAAATGAAGATCGGTGATGCAGACGTAAGTGTATTGAGTTCATATTTCCTCCTATGCAGATCCTGTTATATGCCGAGGAGAGTCGGCGCGCCATCTTGTCACCATGCCAACCGCAGGCAAAACTAGTGAGCCTTTGTAGGCATTACAGATGAAAGAAACCTAATAGAATGGGTCCAGGCATCAAGCAGCAAAACCAACCCCTGTGCAAAATGAACCCAAGCAATGGGTGATATTACCACTTCCTGTAGGTCCGCAGGAGGCCTTGTCATTTGGCAGAACATGCGAATAAAATCTGTACTAAAAAACCATTGAGGATGAGGAGCCACTGTTGTCGTCCGTGATACATGAAGCAAAGCTCACCCTCCCATTGTGACAATGATCTCAGCAGGTGTTCAAAACACTGATTCCAGATCCCCATTACTGGCTCCAAAAAGCCATCCAATCATAATACATGTAAATACATACATTCTGATGATTCATCACTTCCAATTGACCCATTTGCTTTGACAGGTTTTAATATTAACATTTAGTTTGAGTGGTTAACTCATTCAGTACCAGACAATTTTGGACTAAGTCTGAAAAGACGTTTAAAAACGTCTTTAGGGGTGAATGTCTTAAGTAAAAAGTAATTAGCTCAATGAGATAAAATCGAAAGTTGATTAAAAAGTAGATTAGAATGCATCGTATTTATCGAGACAAAGCAAAGAGAGCAGGTTTACATGCAGCGATACACAAAGTTAATGGATTATATGAGCATTTGAAGAGCGCAGTAATTGAAAATGAATAATACAGTAATTTCCTTACTGCCTCGTAACAATACCGAACATCTGTGGGGCTTCCGTGTTGTCTAACAAATTAAAGGCATCTCTGTGCTAATGCAGCGCCAATGATATGCATGTTATAAAAGCCTGAGCATAATAAGACAGAAGAGCAATTGAGTGTCTTTGTAACTGAGCTGAAGGCATTGGCTGTGATGAATGTGTTTAAGCTTAGCTTGGGTTGTTTGAGAGCAAAGCGCTGAGGTAACACAAACACGCTCTGCATTATGCACACACAATGAATGCACAGTGCGGATGGACGGAGTAGCAGCACTGGCATTTGAAGAAAGGGGGCTCGGGCAATTGTGGGACTACAAGGCAAAGCAATACCCAGACAACAGCTGGCACAGAGAACATATTGTGGGACTATGCATGAATGCACACAAGGAACCCAAAAGGAGTCAGTTGACAAAAAAAAAAAAGTGTCTCCGCACACATCTTTATGGTTAGAAGCAGTTTATATTTTAGCAATGCACCACTCTGCCTTATGCCGATGTCAGACAACACCAATCAAGCCTGATTTTGAGCCGACAGATTTGTCACAGACAAACATAGTTTGTTCGTGTGCTGTCTGGACTGAATCTTGACAGAAGTATGCGACAATTAGGTGGGGTCTGGTCGATGACAGATTTATAGTGTGATTCTCACCCAATCCAAGACACAGAATGATATTTATCTGGTAGTCTGACAGCACAATCGTGAATGACAAAAAAGTCGTTGTTTGACAAGGCCACCAAACGCTGCACAGCAAATGCTACCTTGAATCAACCCGCGTGAATGCCGTTATGCAAATATATACTGTATATTGATTGATTGATTGATTGATTTACTGAACATAGAAACACATTACAAGTTAGAAACTGGCAACCGGTTAACTTTGGAATATGTTTCAAAAACCTCATGTTCACTTTCAGGGCCATCCATAATGTCATCCCACAATACCCGTTGTTCATGACACAGATTGCCACCACATTTCACACACTTCTATCCACATCCTCTCCACCTCACTGCCCACCGCATCACATACCTCTCCTTGGAACGCACTAACATCTGACCTGAGCAACACAGGCTCCGTTTCCCTTTTCAATTTCCCTCCCAAATACTTTTTTACGTTGATGTTCTTGCCTTTTTGTTTTGTTTTGTTTTGTTTTTTGACACGGTATATTACAGTTTGAATTCGCTGATGGTATAGTGGTACACTTGTCTGACATGCGTGCAGACAGCATGCGATCGGTTTCCACTCAGTGACCGTGTAAATAGTTGTCTCTATGTGTGTATTGGCACTTGGAACTGGCGACCAGTTCAGGGTGTAGTCCATCTTCCGCCGTAAATCAGCTGGGATAGGCTACAACATCCCTCGTGTGTTCTCATTTGTTGCTCTGAAAGGCACCTTAATCAAACTAAAATGATTGCGAGTGAACCGACACTAAACTGTTGTTCCTCTTTCGCATCCCGGCTGTCTGTAAATTTTTAAACGAGTGTGTTTGTATGGGTTTCCTCAGTCATCTGCCTTTTGCCCGAAGTGAGCTGGGACAGGACCCAGCAACCCCCCGCCACACCCACGACCCGCGATCCTGTTCAGGATAAGCGGTGTCAAAAGTAAATGGATGGGTTTTTACGGTTCAAGCAAGTCCTATGAGCAAGAAAAATAGGCAGAGAAGGTCCCGTGCTTAAGTACAGAAATAGTTGTTCTCACAGAGCAGACCGAATATATGCACGCCTGTGGGCAATGTTGCATGCTGTGTTTGAATGTGTTTTTGCTCTCTGTGCATTATAGTCGTAGCTGTTTAAAGTTTGTAATTACCGCAACATGTATGCTCATTTCCAGTATCCCATCTCCAAATTAAAAGCCCATTTTTTCACAGAATGTGTCCTTAAAAGGCAAAGGTGCATGAATGCATTTTGTCATTTCTCAGTGAATAGTGCATTGATTAATCCAAACGATAAAATCCAGCCTTAAGCAAGAAATGAGAATCAGAAGGAAAAAAAATGGGGCTGATTAAAATTAGAATGATTCAGAGCTGATGAAAGACAACACTATTTAGTCCTATTGTTCAAGACAAGGATCTGATTTGGAGAGACCTGCGTATGAATTGATATTATAAGTACCTTATAAATTTCTGCATAACTGATGGAAGAAAGAAAATGTTGCACCAAATAACTAATGTCCCGAGTTCCTGAGTTGAAAAAAAAAATCCCCTAAGAAAAGGCCCAGAGGGCACGGATGTGTTTAACTGAAAAAAAGAACAATGGACAAAAGACATGCATTAAGATTCTCCATAATTCTTTCTCTAGGCTTGCTCTACAAACGGTGTAAACCTAGCCTCGTGCTCACTGTGAAGACCAACAATAAGTGGTCGCGATTTTAATAATTTACAAGTCAGATGGACATGTGATTTTACAGTTCTTTGTCCGTTAGTAATTACTGGTAACTTGCTCACTGTGCAGTGTGGTTTGAAACTAAGACATTGATTGACAGTGTGGATTTGTTTAATAGGGATTTCTTTGGCTACGCATACATTGGGATATCTGACATCTTGCACAATGGAAAGTCCCATCTCATACTCAATCACAGGAAGAAGATAATACCACAAAAAAAAAAACCTTCAGAAATAAAAAGCAGGAAACACTCTCCTGGGTCCACTTAGCCACTTTAGCACTCTCAATCATACCAAGCCTTTTTTTTAGAGAAGTGCTGTCATACCTTCCATCAAGTTCTCAATAGAAGCACCCTAAAAGTGGCAGAGTAATGAATAAATCATATACGTATGCCCTCGGCATTACTATCAAGCACTCCATTAAGAGCAAAATTGCATTTGTGTAATAACTTTGAGTGGCAGTATTTGGATGTGCACTTCCATTCCCAGATACAAAAATGATTGGCCAGAGTCCACCCAAAAAAAAAAAAAGCCAAAAAGCAGAATGAAGGTGACCTGGGTGGCCATGTTAAGAAAGAATAATGTAGCTGGCGAAGACTGAGCAGAAGACAAGCAATTGAATGTTTGACAGAATAATAAACATTGGGAGCATACTGTTTATGTCTTCTATTAAATAAGGATTAGCAGATTTAAACAGAACACATAGTCAACACATTCACATCTCATTGTCCACACTCCTAGAGGTCATTTACCCTTCAGTCTGGTCTCTCAATTATTTATTTGCAAATTTAGTATCACTCAAAGTCTCTCTTAGGGACAAAATTACACTCCCTACAGAGAATGAAACCTCTGCCTAGAATGGGTTCCATATTCATCAACACTCACAGCAATGGCAATTAGGAGCATAATGGCTCCAAAATCCAAAAGCCCCGCTCTGAACATGATGTCAGACACTCAAAAAGATGAAATCATTTCCTAAGTGTAATGCTTTAGATCATGACCATCGTGCTTTTCATAGCACTATGCGGTGCTTTTCAAATAATGCACATCCATTTGAATTGTGATGAGATGATTTTAACCTTGCGGGAGTGCGATAAATGCAGTAAAACGAACAAAAGCCACATAACTCCCCCATTGACTTGCATATTAATTTTCTTCATTTCACCCAATGAGTGTTAACAACTTTTTAAAACTCTTCTGAGTCAGTCTTTTTTTTCCCAAATTTTGAAAATTAGCACATCCGCCCTTTTTCACACGGTGCATCATTCTGACGAATGTTGCATGGATTTTATATTTTGTATGGTTTTGTCATGAGGAAGATTCAAAACATTCTGAGTTCTATTTTTGTGACCATTACAAGTTTCGCGTAAGGGCTTTCACCGGGTCGGGCTAGGCTGCAGATCTAGAGCGCTGACATGACCAACAGCACCCACAAACCCACCTCCAGCCCGAGCCACGAAGCAGATGATTGACACCGGAACACGAAGGGGAAGATGGATCAGACCCTCAACAAGATGAAATCATTTCCTAAATGTCTTGCTCTAGAGCAGGGGTGCCCATTAGGTAGATCCTGATCTACCGGTAGATCTAAGACAGGTCCCAAGTAGATCCGAGGAGTGTCGAGAAGAAAAAAACAACCATATGTGTGTCTTTGTACATGTTAGTAATATATTTTGTGTGTTAATATACACTGCACCCTAATCATCTTATCAGTTTCATTTTCACTATTTTTTTTAAATAAAATAAAGAAGGTAAATCTTAAATTTACGGTGGCGCGTGATTACGTCCCCGGAAGTTGTTAGCGCTCAGCAGTTTGCAATTGCAGCTTGTGATCAGAGCTGTTGCGCTAAATCTTTTATCGTTATGATTCTCATTCAGTTTGCTTCTTGTACAATTCACTGAGGGCACGAGCAAAGAATAGGAATCTAGAAGGGCCCAGGGAAACACTTTAAAACAGTACGTGTGAGCTACGATAGTTAACAGGCTGCTAAAGTGTGTGGCACACCTCCGTTTCAGGCTGTTTCTCATCATGGCGTGCGCGTGTGTGTGTGTGTGTGTGTGTGTGTGTGTGTGTGTGTGTGTGTGTGTGTGTGTGTGTGTGTGTGTGTGTGTGTGTGTGTGTGTTTGTGTGCAGTAAGGGTAGATCCTGGGAGGTTAGTTGATCGAAAAGTAGATCTTTGATCCAAAAGGTTTGGGCACCCCTGCTCTAGAGCTTTTGTCATGAATATAGTGTTCTTAAACGGTGTACTGTACATCCATTTTTATTGTGATGGGATGTTTCTAGTCTTCTAAGAATGCACTAAATGCAGTAAACATCTCAGTGACCACCTTGACTTTTGAGTCCAAAAATAATTTCCAACCCTCACTCTCCAATGACTGATACTATGCTGTTTGTGGACTATCAGGTTCCAGCTTGTGTGGGCCAGAACCTTATTACCAAGTTGGCTGACAGTTTAATGAGCCCCTAGCTTGGTGTCAGCAACACATTGAGAAATTGCTGCTGCTGCCATATTGTGTGCGCCCACTTGAGCATTTGAGCAAGGCGAAAAACCAGTCATTAGCTCGCCATCATGTCCCAAATAGTGATGTGTTATCCACCTGATTCAGATTCCTTTGTCTAGCCTGAACATTCTACTTGGCTTCTTTGTGTGGCCCTCAGTGCTGAAATGTGCATACTGAGGCACCTGCATTCATGATACAGTGGTATGATATACAGATTGCTGGCGTTGTCATTTATTCGTCTCGTGATCGATGTGGGCCCGAATGTCTCCGAGGAGCATTTTTTTTTTTTTTTACATTTTAATTGCCACATGTTGACGCTATTATAATGAGGAAATATAACTAAAATGAATGGACACGTTAAGGTCCATACAAAAATCGCAGCCTGTAACAATGAAAGTGTGCCCCCTAGTGTCAAGAGATCACACATTCAAGCGCAGACAGTGGCCCAACACTAATGGCCAGGCTGTAGTCACTAATGATCTGGATAGGGGAAGACAGAAGTCTGATTGAACACATAGGGGCTGCTGCGATAGCCTCACTACCTGCATTGGCCTCTCGTCACTTTCCCCACCCTCCCTCTTCATGCTCCCAGCTCAGTGCCTCACACAGTGAAGTGACCTTTATAGAGATCTGCCTGTGACTGATGGATTGGAGGAGCACTGCAGGCGGTGCCATCAAAATGCAAAGCCAAGAGGCCAAACCCTATAGTTAGCACTCCAAAAAGGTAAAAGGTTGTTTTAAGCAGCATTCAGGTCTCCCGTAGTGCTTCTACATCATATCGGCAGCGTGTGACTCAAAGGTAATTGGCTAATTCACACAATCTAAAGTGTATTTCCCTTGTTCGCACTCCACCTCCTCTTAACAGCTGCCAGTTCTGATGCAAACTCCCCAAAGACAGGGTCCCCACAGACAGACGGCAAGCTTTCAGTTCCTTTGCGAGAAAAGTCACCATTCATTGATGATGTAGAGTCCCAGCATGAAGCGACATAAGAGCGGACCTCTCTTAAAAGAGTGATCCAAATTGCTATTCGTATTTAAAAAGGTGTTTTCATTGCCAAAGGGAGCTGCCTATCAAAAATGGAACAATCGTTCAATGTTCATGTGACCAAACCTTTAATAATTATAATTGTATCATTATTATGTATTTTGTTTTGCAGATATGTTATGCATATCAACAGTTACACAATGTATTACTAGGGCGTTGTCACGGTTTTTGACCAACAGGTGTCACTGTAGGGCTCCACCTGCAGCGACACGCCTGTTGGTCATTACGTCATTAGTTGTATAAAAGGACTCCCGCCCCGACCACTCATTGTCGGGTCGTTGTTTGTTTGTTGGTTCCTGTCATGCTTGTTCTGTAATGATGTTTAGGTCATGTTTCTGTTACTAGTTTTGAGCTTCAGTCATGTTTTTTGTTTGATACTTTGGATTCGTTTTGTTTTTAGGACTTGTTTTGGATTTCGTTTTCTGTGTTTTTGATAATACATTTCTTCAAGTACAACCTGCTCCTCCCTCCTGCCTGCTTTTTGGGGTTCACCACCACCTTCTTTCTTTCTTTCTTTCTTTCTTTCTTTCTTTCTTTCTTTCTTTCTTTCTTTCTTTCTTTCTCTCTTTCTTTCTCTCTTTCTTTCTTTCTCTCTTTCTTTCTTTCTTTCTTTCTTTCTTTCTTTCTTTCTTTCTTTCTTTCTTTCTTTCTTTCTTTCTTTCTTTCTTTCTTTCTTTCTTTCCTGATTGACATAAAAATGATCTATTTATATATAAATACATCACTTGGGGTAGGACTAGATATGTTTTTTACTTCTTCCTACTCCTTTGAACATAATATTTGTGTTGTATGATGACTGATTTCTCTTTCCTTTTTACTATTTTACTTACCTTACTTTCTGTCAATTTATTACTGTATATGTTTTTATGTTCAATAAACAAACAAAACAAACAAACCATGCAACGTAACAGGCGTATTATAATTCACCCTTGCGATTGGCTGGCAATCACTTCAGGGTGAACCCCGCCGACTGCCCATAGACGGTTGCGATAGGCTCGAGCATTCCTGAGAATAAGCGTCTCAGGTAATGCATGGATGGATAGATAAATAATTCATCCTATCATTATACTTATCTATCTAGCCCGCTAGCTAGCTAGGCAATGACATCATCATGACATCATTATAACAGCTTGCTTTTCTTTGAACGTGATCTTGATCTTCATGCAGAAAACTCTACGAACAACTAGCTAGCACTGTAAAAAGAAATATAAGACAGACATTCGTGTGTTCTGTTACTCCCACGACCCGAGCCTGGATATGTAGTCGAGAATGGATGGATGGATAAATATTAGTGTGTTTGAATGCCTGGTTCTCAGTATTTACACAGAACATTAGATTTTTATCTGTGTATGTTCTGACCCTTTGTGGAAAACCACAAACTGGCCTAAGTGCCAAACTAACTATCAGCAGCTGGAGGTTGTTATAGGTTGCCATAGCCTTGTTGACTTTTAAGAGTCGTTGACAATAATGCGGAGGCTAAATCTGCTTGATTATTGTTTCCTATCGTTATTTCCCCTTCCTGAGACAGCCTTCCTCCGGGGGACAAACGTCTAATCCGAGTGCAGACAGACTCACCATGCTGCACCTCCCTGTGCTCCAGCTCCTTTCTGAGCTGCTGCCGCTGCTCCTTCATCCTGGCCAGCTCTTGGCTGCTCCCTGAGCTGAGACTGTGTAGCCTCTTGACCAGGGCCTCCAGTCGCTCCTGCTCCTGGTACACCGCCTTGATCTCAGCCTTCAGCTCCTTGGCACTGCTGAAGTCGTTACCTGCAGCAGTGCGCCACAGAAACACATTATTGCATAGACCTGTCATTAATGAATGACTTTTACATTAACGGTGTAATTAAATGAAGTTAATGGAGCTTGGATAAGTAGAGTGAAACCCTTAAGGTCAAGCACATTCCAGGACACTGTTCATCCTCTAATGTGTTTGGATTAAGAATACATTTTTTCCCATGGGAAATAATGGAAATACAATGAATTGGTTCCAGGGTCCAAGTATTGCCATCATAAAACCTTTATTAACCGTGCAGGAAAGTAACATAAAAGGGACCATTGAAATTAACCATATGATGAACATGTAAAGAGAGTTTACTGCTTTGAGGTGAGCCGTTTTACATTTTAAAAATGCACGCTTTCTTTTATCATTAATGTCAACTTATTGCTTTACAGTTCAGAAGATCTTGGTTTATGAATACAAGCTTCCTTGCATGTTCCCCACATACATGCATGAGTTTTCTGAGTCACTCATACGTCTTCCCAAATTCTAAAAATATACATGTTAGGTTAATTGAAAATATGAAATTGCCCATAGGTGTGAGTGTCAATGTATGTGTGCCTGGAGACTGCCTGGTGACCAGACCACAGCTGACACACACAAACACATACATAAAGTAATCTGTTCTTACAAGATGTGGTGCCTTTCATTCAATCATGAATGGCAGACGTTCGACTTCTGGATTTTTGTGCAATGTGAGAGGCATGTTTTGAAGCTTCTAATTTTTTTTTGGGGGGGGGGGTCGTTCTAAATTGCTTTTAGAATGTTTTGGGGTTCACTCTAAGCTAAGAGGGCATGACAACGCAAGAAAGGTAGAGTCACCTGAGATGGCGGCCAGTTTGGCTTCATGCAAAGCTAAGAGCTGAGTTTCAGTCTCGCTGACTTTCCTCCTGAGGCTGCTGCCCAGCTTCTGACTCATAACCACCTAGAGAAAGAAAGGAGCAGGGAGGGGGAAAGTTAGTCACTAAAAGGCACGTGGATCCCAGAGGATGCACGGTTCATTTCCAGCTCTGTTGCCATGTTCCTTTCCAACTCATTCTTACAACATGTCATTAATTCGTTTCGATTCTCCCTCTTCTTTGAATACACAGAGGAGCCTGATGGTGTACATGTCTCTAACCTTTAGGAAGACAAAGACTTCTCCGCCTTTCATGCGCATGTGTGCAAATGTGAAATCTCCATAAAAGGTGCCATAGTAATGTCAGACAGGAGAAAGGCACTGAATGTCACCGGGGATGTGACACCTCAGCTCTTGTGAGCTGATGGCAAGTTGATGGCTACTGATAAAACCTGTCTGGCCTCCATCGGCCCTTTAAACTCCTGTTTTTATCAATTGTAGAGGAGACAACCAGACACAATGCCCACAACTCAGCTCAGCATTCATGGCTCAAAGGGACGCGAAGCAGGATTCGCCTTTATGTTTCTTTCTTGAACCTGATACTGTTTTGTCCTTGACTTTGAAAATTTTGTCAAATGGGTTGGTTTTCCTGAGGAAGAGCATCCCCAAGGGGGTTTCAAGAGCATCTCCAAGAGGGTTTCTTCACACAGAAATATAAAAATGCGTCAAGCTTTTATAACTCTATTTAAAGCTTCATACAAATTGGGAGCTGTTTCCAACATACAAGGCATTTATGTAATCAGTGATTTATTTTCGAGAGAGAGAAATTTGAAAGCGAAAAACATGTTTGATGAATCACTCTAACAGCTGGTGTACAAAAAAATGAAAGCTAATTTGAAACAAAACAGTCACCTCTGCAATTTCCACATGAAGCATATATAGATCAGTCAGTGGGAAATGCCAACCTACGAGTGGCATGCAAGGTCACTCTCAACCTGAAAGTGCGACTGCGTCAGACTCGCCTGATAGCCCTTAAGCAAGACTCGACTTGGTATTCATGGCGGGATGTAGACAAGGTACCACTTAACAACAATAAATAGGTTAACAATGAAGCTATACACTCAGTCAGTCATAGAGACGAGCTCTGCATGACTTTTTTTCTCTCTACCGCCGCACTTTAGTGAAATCCCGGATCTGCAGTCCTCACTTCTCGTAAATAACTAACCAGTAAAGGGAGAGATGCTACTCCTGCTAAATGTCAGCTCACTATTTTGGAAAGATATAGGTCTTCTTTTCCAGTGAGTTAGATCACAACAATATACATGTGTACATGAAAAGAATAAATTTCCAGGATTAACCCTTCAAAATTGTACCCTTCATTGGGACTTGACAAATCACCCCCAGGACATTACAATGTAGAACCACACTAATAATGCCAGATTCGTTAGTGTTGGGGTCCAATGAGTGACAAACTATTTTTAGAACCGACCCATGGACTAGTTTAGTACAGTATACGCTGTTTTACTTAAGAGTGACTATAAACTTTGAACACTCTTGACTTCTCTTTGTTTTGTTTTGTCTCTTTTGTCACAGAAAAGACGAAACACAGATGCACTGCATTTTTAACAGGATACTTTCAAAACAACATCTTCTGCTGATTCTGACCCTTCCACGAAAGCCATGGAGAGTTCACTGCCTCATCAAATAGAAATAACTGCATGAATACAAACCCAGACATTTAGCAAGCGGATTTATCAAGCTGAAGCTGATGCAGAGCGCATCCTTTCAATTTCAACATGCCACTCATTGAAATTCATACACATTCACTCATCCCCAAAGCCCCCCCCCCCCAAAAAAAAAAGCCTTACTTTGGCAGTAGCTTCCTTGATGGATAGATTCAATGCCTGCTCCTGTTCCTGAAGTCTACAAAAAGGAATAAAAATGTTACCTCACAATCAAACAGGTAATTTCATATTTTGTTATCTCCATCCAGAAATGATTTCATCTAACATCTTCACATTTGAAGGTTAAATAAAATGTTTGCATTCAAGACAGTTAGTGACTTTTCAAAGTTTTTTAAGGCTGCAATGAAAGTTTCCGTGCATTTATTTTACCCACTTGTGATCACGCTCGAGACTGAAGAGGAATTTTACACAGACCAAAGTTTGTGAGCATTGACACAAACCTATCAAGCATGCGTGATACATTTTAGTGACTCCTTCTTTTGATTTTTATGGTGACAAACATGGGCTTTGTTGACTGACCTATTACTGCTGATAAGCGTGTGAATCATTGAATGATATTTCAATCAATGATGAGTGTTAACAAACAGTAAGGTCGCATTTTTTAATTGTGAAAGAAATTAGACTATTTAGTAGCCGATAAAACGCAGCATAAAATTTGTAATCAGAGACAGTGTATTGCTAAGAATTAGTGAACCTTTATACAAAAAAAATTTGTTCAACGGTGGTGAAATGTGTCCAAACCGCCAGTCTTCTTTTCGTAGGAGCAGGGTGAATATCTTTCAACAAATGAGAAAAAAAGATCTCGATGGGCATGACCTGCCCCTCCCCCCCCATAAATGCAAAACGGCAACACAATCATCTTGCTGACCTGAATCATAGCACAACGAGATTTGCAGCTGAATGCCCAATCTTGGGTGGAAATTTCAATCAGTTTTGAGAATAAACGCATTCTGTCTGAGGTGAGAGTATGTCAGATATTAAATTATGCCAGTGATGGTGGATCACGGCACCAGGAAGGTGATAAATACAATTTACATGTCTTTCTAACAAGTGTTGAGACAGAGAGGCATCCTCAGAGTGCCAGCTTGTGAGCTATTACCATTAGAGATAAAAAGTAATAATTTGCATCTGATGAAAAACATTAACATTCAGAGCAGTGTCGAGCAGGTGTGAGAGAGGAGGAGTTGTAGGGGATGTAAAGAGTTGTGTCACTATACGTTCTCTCGACGAGTCCCATTTTTAACTCATTCAATACCAGCCAATTCTGGACCAAGTCTGAAAAGACGTTTAAAAACGTCTTTGGGAGTGAATAAGTTAAAAGGTCGCATCTTCATTTTGGTGCCGTAGCAAGTCTAGTCTAGCGTGTTTGGGACCATGATGTGCCTCGATGGGTCTTCCAGGGCACAGAGCTACCCCGCCCAAAACGCACCTGATAATTTGGTAACAGAAAGTGGACTGCAATAGGCATAAATACAGACGCATCTCCATTTGTGTGCCAGAGCAGGTCTGGTCTAGCGCGTTTGGGATCGTGATGCGCTTCACTGGATTTTCCAGTGCTGCCACATTTTATGAACTAAATACAATGCATGTTGTGAATTTGTGGTGAATGTAGCTGTTGAAATCTGTATGTGCAACACAACTCCTGTTTTCCTCTTTACGAGTCACTTGTTTGTGGCGACATGCTCTATTCTGGTGAACAACCTCAATCCAAAAACAGTTTTATGAATATTAGATGAATGTAGCAGGAAGGCAAAGATTAAAGCTCTGGACAAACATGTAACCAACTCAACATGGGCTTTTGGTAATGAAAAAAAAATACAGTTCAATATACTGCCCGCTGAGCTGTCACTACAACTGACAGTTCTCTAGCACCTTCATTAGGTAGCTGAAAGTACTGCAGGAATTGTTGCCACTGTGAAAGGAAACAAACGGAGCTTCTCACATTTGACTGAATCGACATTACCATACTTTAGCACTGATACATTTAATCTAACCTGAGCATGGAGGGAGGAAGAGAGACAGACATCTGGATGCGGTTCTCAGACATCACGAGATCATGAAGTGTTCCGCTCATGTCTCTGAGCTGGGCCGAGCTGCAGCTCCTCAGCACGGATCCCTCCAGCTCCTCAGCCTCCATCTGCTGCTCCTCCTGCTGGATCTGCTGGTCTAGACATCGACTGCGATCCTTTAGTTCTGCCAGTCTCTGCTGCAGCTCTTCGATTTCTTCCTGCATTGCAATCGTGTACAGAACTTTACCAAAAGCACAGAAATATTTTGTTATGCACATACTCCAAGATGGGATTAGGGTTTGAGGAGATGTCAATAAACCAAATATGACCTTGCATTAAAAAGACTCACATTTAACATAACAACTTTGACCAAGCTACATACCTGTCAACTTTTCGGAGCGCTAACCTGTATAAACTACCCAAAAAATCCTTATAAAGAGCAAAAAATCCTTAAAAACATACCAAAGCATTTTATAAGTCAAAATAACGGCAGAATAAAAACCCACAAAATTTGATATTTGATATTATTATCAATGATATTTATTGTAGATATGTCTGGTTAATGTCTAATCATCATTCTACTTAGTGGCTTTACTGTGTTCAGAGTTGTATTCCTGCGTTACTTTTTTCACCAACTCCAAATGCTGCCCATCGGCTCGAAGTTACAGCATCAATTCATATTACTTTGGAAATGAAAGCATTTGAGTAGACTAGCACCATTCTGGGCAAAAGCAAACAAACTACCTGTTAGGGGGGAAAAAAGAAGGAAATTTTCAGAATCCGTATGATTTGTGCGATACGGCCATATACGTAAGATTCACCACAAAATCCGTATGGTACTCCGGCTTCCTTCCACAGTCCAAGAATATGCATGCTATGTTCATTGACAATTCTTACGTGTTCATATGTATGGATGTGAGATTGGCTGGCAACCAGTCCAGGGTGTACCCTGCCTTTCACCCAAATTCAGCTCAATAGGCAATGGCTCACCCTAAACCATGATGAACAGAAGTGTTGTAAAATAAGAACGGGTGGCTATTACATATATAATACGCTTATTGAAAAGAAATTAGACTGCAAGTGAATGACAATCAGGTTTCCTCAGGTTAGTGGGGATATATTGCAATTAATCTGTTACCAAGCAGTAGAGACAATAGATGAATGGATTAAAAAAATAAAAAATTAAAAGATGGAAAAAAAAACCATCCATTTGTCCATTTTCTGAACTGCGTGGGTCACAGCCGTGCTGGAGTTTATGGCAGCAGTCTTCGGGCAGCAGGTGGGGTACAGCCAGTGACAGGGCACACATAGACAAACAGCACGCTCACAATCACACCTATGGATAATTTAGTGTTCAATGAACCCGCCATGCATGTGTTTGGAATGTGGGAGGAAAATTGGAAGAAAAAAATCCCCAAATATATTGAAAGCCTGTGCTATTAGGAGAACTGAAATTACCTCTACTGTCCGTTTCTCTTGTATGAGACGATCTCGACGGCGCACTGAGTCTGACGGCTCTCCTCCATCGGATTCTGCTCCTGACCTGCTAGATGATACAAAACACAGTCACCTCTGCAAGTTTTGATAGAAACGGAGTGCTTGATGTTTGAGTCGGTCCCAAAGGCCATCTGTTTCTTTTCAAGTATTTTTCTCAATCTCCGAGTCACTCAGGGGTCATCTAAAAACAGGATGACCTTTATGAAAAGCTTTGACATGTTCAGCATTAGTGTGACGGGTAGTCATTTGAAATCATCTGTTATCTTATCCATCATCTCTGATGGATAAGATAAATAGGTAACTATTGTGTTTGGGCTTTAGGCTGCATTTCAGTATGCAAGCAGCAGAGTACCTCTTCCTGTCACAAGAGTGATGTTGCACAACTCTGTCAGTGCCTGGTTTTTATAACATCCTCTTGAACAGGATGAAAAAAAACCAGTACATTTTTTGGACTATTTAATTCAAAACCACTGAGTGTGATTCACTGTGATAAACAACACTGAAAATGTAACCCTGCAAGTGTGCATGAAAGAATAACGAGGTTATAAAAGCAGATCATTACTGTGTTTATAAGAATACAGCCAAGTTTGCGCTTAAAGCATATATTTTTTTGCTGGGTAGGTATCACAATGTTCCTCTCTTTATTAGACCTTAGTGTTCCCAGGGAGACACAGTAAATGATAAAGATGATTTTTTTCAGCTGTTCTGGGAATTCTGCGTGGAAATATTCAGGACTACGATTAATGGAAATGTAGGTCAGCATGGGGCCCTAGTGGTTAGCATGTCTGCCTCACTGTTCTGCAATTCGGGGGTTCAATCTCAGGTAAGGGCTGTGTGTAGCTTGCATCCTTTCCCCATGCTTACCTGAGTTTTATTTCCCAAAAATATGCCGGCTATGTTAATTAAAGGCTCTTATCCATAGGTGTGAGTCCCCAAAAATATGCCGGCTATGTTAATTAAAGGCTCTTATCCATAGGTGTGAGTCTGGTTTGAAATATTGTTTGTCCAGTTATTGGCTGGCGACCATTCCAGCTAGTACTCAGTCTACAATCCAAAATCATCTGGGATACGCTATAGATCGCTCACAATCGTAATGAGGACAAGTGCTATAAAAAGGATGAATGAAAAATCAGCAAAATTGTACAGTGGAGTTGGAAAAAACAACTCATATCACTTGGCATAGTATCGGTTAAAACAACTTCGGTTAGTAGCTACAGCACACTTTCAAGGTGTGGCGATTCTCCCATCCAGGATTCTGACACACCCAGCATGTGCAACCGTCAAAGAGGCATGTTAAGTATGAATGAAATATAACATGGCCTGAATTACCTGATCTTGTAGTTTTCATGAGATGTGAATTCCACAGTAGAGTTACAACTAGAGCTGTCAGTTTAGCGCGTTTTTATTGGCATTAATTTAAATGAATTTTAAGGGGATTAATTTTTTTCTCGCGAGATTAACGCGGCACACGTCACAAGCGGATGTTACGTTTCTCTATAAATACACCAGAAACAAAACAACGAGCGCGCTGCAGAAGTCCATGCCTATGTCCGTTTTGCCAGCCATGGCAGCGGGAGACACCGAAAACGGATACTTAAAGAGTTTATGAATGGAAAATTTACTTTTAAAAAGTTGCCAGATTGCTCCACTGACAAGACCAAAGTTACCTGTTCTTCTCTCTCTGTGTATCATTCAGGTATACGATGTATGCCACTGACGCGATTGTTACTTGTTTGGAACTGTTTTGTGTTGAAGGTTATAGTATTCCGTGTTCATATAAATAGAGCGGGTGGAGCTTCTCTGTGTTCTTCTCACAGTGACAGTGCGCTACAGTGTTAGCGACCTAGCGAAAGTAAAATGTCTTCAGTGTTGTCATCGAACCAAGTGTAGTCATTCGAAATGAGGTCTACACAAAACCGTAGAGAGACTTCCGCGCAAGAAGGACCAACACAATCAACATAGCCTGACTGTGTTAGGGGGAGTTAACCCCCACCCCCTTTCAGAATGGTTTGCCCCTGCAGCACGGGGGAAGTGTGTGTGCTTGTTGTACGGCCGGCAGTTTCCAATACAGCGGCACATAATGAACACTGGTGTCCGGTGTCTCGTTATTCTTCAACAAACATACAGAAAAAGACTGCTGTGTTGAAAGCAAACTTGAGAAAAATGAAGCATGCAACCAGGGTTTAAATCCACTATAGGCTGAGTACTAGTGTACCTTAGATGTGCACTTTATAATGTTATATTGCTCTGTTTTGATTTTATTAAAAAAGTTGTTAAAGTAGCTTTTGTGTGACAATATTTTTTTCACCGTTATTTTTGGACAGTAATTTTGTGTGAGAGATTATGTGTGAATAACTGCACCAAGTGAAAAATGTTCATGTAAAATTGAAAATCGAAATTGTTATTTCAGTTAATATTTGCATTTGGCACATAGAAAACTGATTCATGATTCAATGTTGATGAGAGCATTAAAATGGGGGAAAAAATAGGACAAAAATGTAAAAGGAAATTCAGAAACGATAAAAATGTGTGAGTAATCACGATTAATTTTTTAGTTCATTTGAGTTAATTATGACAGTTGCATTTTTAATTAGATTAAATATTTTAATCGTTTGACAGTTCTAGTTACAACAGATTGAGATTTTATATTATCGTTCATTTTTACTTTATTTTGACTTTTGTTTTTGTTTTTCAAATTAAATTAGCTTTAATTAGTTTTTAGAGCATATAAATAAATATTTTTTAAATGAACCCGAGTTGACTGACCTGTGCTGACTGCTATCTTTCCTGTAGAGTGCGCTATGCACCACCTCTCTGAGCCTCTGGAGGAACAGAGCCACACTGGGCTGTCTTGATGGTAAACCCAATTTTAAAGCTTCTCGTTCCTTGCACAGCTCCTCCAGCTTTTTCCCAAATCGCTCAGCTGAAAAGACACACACAGGCCCAAACTTAAGCTTCAACAGTGCATTCATGCCAGAAGGTAGATGAGGACACTACATGCAAGTGTTCTTTTGCAGAGTTTTGCTGGTATAACAAGATTGCTGCCAACCCAGCTAAATTCATTAGTTGGTTATTTGCACACTGTCACATTAGGCTATCAATATAACTGATTATTTCACATCTATAAACAAACACCAATACGTCCAATCTCTGCAGCGCTTAAACAATGCACAGTGACCTATAAAGAAACATCCATTTTAAAATACATTACAGGTACTGTGCAAAAACCTTTGGTCAGCAATAGCTTTGTTGTTTCAATTACCTTTTTCACAGCAGTCGGTCAATAGAATAACGGAAATTGTTCCTAGAAATGTGCAAAAATGTATCCTACTTAAGAGAGGACCGATCAAGAAACTATTCAACTTTAAATCTTGAAATCATTTCATCGAGCAAGAAACTTACTTCCGTATCTTTATTAGGCACATATAAACGTTTGGAGCCAGTGTGTACACAATGTTCAGACTGGATATTATTTATCCCTTTTGGCAGGAACATGGCGATTTTTTTCCCAACGTTCAGACCTCCTTTCAATTAATCTAATCAGAAGACACAATTACAGCAGAAAGAACAAATTGTGCACACAATTATGAATATAAATATAAATGGGATATTATTTCTGTCCTCCTACAGCATAGGTGTCAAACTCAGGTCCTGGAGGGCCGCTGCCCTGCATGTTTTCCAAGTCTCCCTGTTGCAACACACCTGATTCAAATGATCAGATCATCAGCAAGCTCTGCGCAAGACATTGAACCTGTTCATTTGAATCACGTGTGTTGCAACAGGGAGACTTGGAAAACATGCAGGGCAGCGGCCCTCCAGGACCTGAGTTTGACACCTATGTCCTACAGCCTGCCTTGTAGGCTTGCCTAAGTATTGCCTGAAAAGTTCACCTGCATCATAGTCATCATCCACAATGGCTTTTTGCTGCAATCTCTGGAGCTTTAACATCATGGACTCAATCTGGAGAAGAAACACAAAATCAAGACGGAGAAAATGACCAAGCGGTCCGGCGGACACTGCCTTTTCATCAGTCAGCGAAGGGTAAAAAAATGGTAAAAGGACAATGACCAGAAGATCACAGTGACATAATGAGGATGAAATCAATCATATTCGAGATTCTCTGTCTCAAGAAATGTAAACGTTTCATTGTGGACTATGAAAAGGATGGTATGGTTTTGTGTACAAGTTCCCTTTGCTTAATGTCCAGTTGGAATTTGGAGCGATCGTGTCAAGATAATAGTAACAATAATAGCTATCATGTAAGAGTTACAATGTTTATTTTAGAGTATCTCATTAACATGGTAAAGTTGTATTACTGTAAATTCAATCCATATTTTGAGGAAATTAGCTGATTATGTATGTATTTGTTGGTTTGTTTCCTGTATGTGAATTGGAACCATCAACAGCAGTTCGCTCATCTAAGTTTACCTTAGCATGAGACAATAGAGTGACGATGACTTACTCCGAGTCGATTGCTACCTCCAGCTAAGACTAATTCGCTCCTTCCCAAACAAAAGTTTACCAATGCCACTGCCTTCAAAGTAATTTGACAGGAAGTTGACAAATGAAAGCCAAATAACTTTTGTGACTAAATTTAAATTCAGGAATGTTTGCTATGAATCATCCATACTTCCATTATCCAAACCGCTAATCCTCACGAGTAATATTATCTTACATTTGTACTTTTATTGTTACAATATTGTCGGGTAATATTTTGCGAGACTTTTTTTGGTATTAAAAGATGCATCCTGATGGTAGGCAGTGCCTTGAGGATGGCATAAACAGGGCTGAGTGTCAATACCACTATTGACGACAAACTTGATCTTCAATCACCTTATTGTGCGTCCGGTTGTTATCGAGACAGTCTTGCAGCACGTGGTCGTACTTCTTCACCAAATTGTCCCAGCCTTGGTCAGAAGCAGGTGTGGTGCTCTCGTATCCCGACGTGACCGACGATGCAGAGGCGGTGTCTGAGTCAATTGACAGTGAAGAGGTGATTTCTGAATCCAGACACTGGAAGTCGACATCGGGCAGGTCAGACGACACCTCCCTGTTGCCCCACACACGTTCCCCCCAAAAACGGCCACCGAATGAGGGTGTCTCCCTTTCTTCGTGGCTGCTCAAGACAGAGGTGGATGTGACCTTGGTGGAAGGTTTTGAGTCGGGTTGATCAAGAAACAGCGATGTTGGTTTAATTTCAGAGGAGTGAGGTACTTCTGTGGCTTTAGGTTCGGGGCCATGCGCCGGTGTTGCAGAAGCAGTGAGAGACTGTTGAATGAAACTGAAGCTGGAAAGGAAAGATTCTTCCGGGGTAGTTGAAGGCATAAGTATTGGACAGCGGTTTAACATAAGTTCATTCTTTGGTTGGCTGGATGTGCTACTGAGGGCACTGTCATTGGTGAAGGGAGGAGGAACGTCATGGGAATTTTTGTTAGCTTGTGCAATTTTCATTGGAGACATTCTGACAGCAGATGATAGACCTATCCCCTCAGTTTGACATCCACTTATGCAGATTGCCACATCTTCTGCTTCCCCCTCATCCTCCTCGTGCTGCGGATCGTCAGTAGTGCTTAGTGGTCTGGATTGCTCCCCTCTCATGTAACCAGGCCTCCGGTGGAGCCTCTTACGGCCGACACTGTCAGCTGTCCCTGAGGCTCTGCCACCTGTCGATACACAGATTAACCATTAAGCTGGACAACACGGTCAAGAGGAAGATAAAGAGCGGCTCAGAGACAACATCGAGGACACGCTATGTCAGGAACATGTAGAGCCTAATTGTCAAGAATACGAATCCACATGATTGTTCTAACTAAATTGGGCGTTTTATGGTCAATGATAGGACCGTTAACTCCAGTAAGGATTCATATTTGAAACGAAAGACGTAGCCAAATGTGTGGCAGTTCCCAGGGTTCTCTTCCAGCTGTTGGGAAATACCAAAAACATACAGTCATCTGCAGCTGAGTCAAACCTACGCAGGAAGATGAGACCGTTAAATATGTTTCTTTTTAAACAATGCCATAGAACACAGGTTCTCAAACTTTGTTACTCAACCGAGACCTCTGAATCAAGATACAATACTGTCTTCCTTTTTCACTTTCTGTATATTTAACAGCCAAGTGCTCCAATACGTTCTCTCCTATCAGAGTGAATAACTATCCATAAAATGTAAACGTCTGACAGAGGTAAGATAATCTTGAGTTCATTGTTGAAAAAACATTGTGGTGTTTTGTTAAAACTACTGCTTCAACAATGCCCTGACTTGTATATTATGCAGACATTTTTAAAAATACAGATCATGTTTCCCATTATATCCGTCAATTGTATTCATCATTGGTAGTCCCATCATGAACACAGTTTTAGGCCGATTTTTGATGACGCATCTACGGGGTCAAAATGTGATCACATTGCCACACACGCAACAGGATTTCAAACAAATCACTGGTCTCAGTTGTTAATGACAAAACCTACGTTTGTGTATGGACCAGGGATGGCCAAACGGCAACCCGTGAACCGACTACACTGCGAGTGGCCCCATGATTCCTTAGATACCAGTCACTCAGTGACTGACCCGACCCGAGCTATTCTGTTTACAAAAACAGGGGTCTATGGGAATCCTGGCCAGCTGGGTTTTTTTCTCCTTTCATCATGGGCCCCTAATGGCATCTGGGCCTTGATGGGATCTAGGCCTTGGTTCATCGCGCCGGTTGCACGGTCGTTATTCACGCCACTGTTCAGCAGTTTTGTGCCATCCTTGAATTGGAATTATATACTACAGTTTGTGGTTATTTTGTTGCTTGCTTCAACACCTTTGTTGTTGGGTTAGGATAGTGTGTTTTTTATACATCAAAAGAGAAATATATTAAGAGCATATATTTTGTCCAGATTTAAAATAGCATTTTTACGTGAAATATGCGGCCCAATGCCCCCCTCCCATCCCCCGCCCCAGTAGTATTGATGAAAAACTCTGGCCCCCTTCAGCATTTATGGAAAAAAAGGCCAAAACATCCCAAAAATTCTCAAAAGGAAAAAATTGTCCAATGACTAAGCATGGCCTTCATGTGAAAGAGGAGCGTGATGAATAGTGGCTTGTCCTGACACCTGCTCCACATGATTATCCATGCCGTGTGTAGGATCCAGCCACAGACTCAATCTTAAATGACAAGAATCAACGGGCTCTTTGTGTGCAGCTGCACTCCTCTCTTTTATTTCGGACTTCTCAACCCAGTGCCCACTCTCACACATTCCAAAGACATGGAGGACACACTGACACAGACTTTGGTGCGGGATACAGAGGGGGCATTCTGTCATTGCAAAACGCTGCTTGAAAACTCAACTATAATGCATTTCTAGAGCGCAATGTCAATTGAAAGTGATATGTGGCATTTATATTTATACACTTTAACTGGAACTATATGGCAAGTTACTACAAGCTGTATAGGACCACCACAGCACAACCCCGTGACCCTCACTCCCCATGACGTCAATGCCCATGTGACTGTTGGGAGAATGGCCAACAGGAAGCAGCACTTAGGGGAGAGTTGGGATATTACACTGAAATCGAAGCGCAAGTAAAAGGTCTTGCTCCCATTGTCCTCTCTGTCCACCGGGACCTGAAACTCAAGCTCAGGTTACGGCGTCTTTGGAAACGTGGCCACTGCTCCAGAACCTTTTACGTAATTCCACACAATTCTCGAGTTATATTAGATACTTTGTTGTTTGTAGTAAAAAAAAAAAAAGAAAAAAACCCCACAAAAAAGCCTGTGTATTAATCGGGGAAGGGCTTTTGATCTCTGCAACACAGCCATACTTCGATTACACAAAGAAGGTTCTTTCCAGCAAAGGGAAGGAAATGCCTCAGGGCCTCTTATGTGTTGTACGTCTTTGCTAAAGCCTTTTGGAGTTATGGTATTCACTTTTTCCTGCCAGGATTTGAGCTAAAACTGTCTGCCAGGAAGTGGAAAAGGAAGACACTCGCCACAAGTGACTTCCAGATGAGCAAAAGTCTCAGTGCAAGTGAATGTGACCAAAACAGTTGTTGATCACTGTGTTTTGGACAAATGGGGCCTGATTATTTACCTTTGGTGATAAAAGAGGCCCACTTTCCATGTCTCAAGTTAAACACGGTGTCCCATTGGTTGTTTAAAGTGCTTAATCCAAAGAGGGGAGGAATGCAGAGGATCTCGTTTAAAAAAAAAACACACACACACACAGACGTTTAAGGAACAAGCCCAGCAAGACGCACATCAGCAGATCAGAAAATACACATGTCAGCAGGCTCCTGAGAAGCAGTGTGCCTCTGCAGATGTGCCACACTACACCACTTGTGACCCCCAAGCACCCTGCTTGTCCGTCTGTCTGTCTAACGATCATGGCGTGTGATGAGGCTTTCCTCCAAAATGAGCTCCTCACTTCCTGTGTGGTCACATGAGGATCACAATCTTGTCTGTTTTGGGGTAGTGGGCAGACAAAGCACACACACACACACACACACACACGAAACGTGTTTTCTATTTTTTTCCCCTGTATTTCAGTTGAATATTTACATGCCATTCTCACAGATGTGAAAGATTTAGTTTAACAAGAAAACAATCAAGCAGAATTAAGTGGTTCAATTACAATGTCCTATATTACTTAGTTTTACTTATTTATGTGAATAAAGGGGTTAATTATTTCAATTCAAAGTGGGTGATATTGTTAGATGGGTAAAACAAATGTGTAGATGTTAGTCGTAACTTGATCTATTCGGGAAAATGGAAATAGTGCTGTGACTAAATAAGGAACGGAATTGATATTTTCATCATGCATGCAAAACGAAAAGGGCACATATGATAATATAATTACAATGTGGTCATTTCATAGTGATTAGCACTTTAGCCTCACATACTTTTAAGGTTCATTTAAGACTCTAAATTGTCCATGTGTATTAATGTGCCATGTCACTGACTGGTGACTGGTCCAGGGTGTACCCCTCAAACCCACTCCTAAAGTGAGCTGGGATAGACTCCAATTATCTGTGACTCGAACGGGGACAAGCGTTATAGAAAATGGATGGCAGCATGACACTTTAAGGGGCAGAATAAAAACGCTAATAACTTATCTATATAAAATAAAAATAAAATCCTGCCCTGTTATTAACAAGTAATAAAATGTGGAACTCTGCAAAATTGACGGCTAAGATCAGCCTTTCGCTTGCAGGTCAAAAAGTAACTACCGGTAAGTGTGGGAGGAAGTGTCTTTGACTTGTGACACTGGGATGCCTCACACTAAAGAAAACTGACGCACAGTCTTAAGAAATGGAGAGTCGTCACCAATTTCTTTTTTTTCAATATACAACTTACACTAAAGTTTATAGATGTTAATGATGGTCCAAGACTAAGAGTGTTCAACTATGTTGTAAAAGTAAAGGATCAAGTATATGATACTGTACTAAAACACCGGTCAACCCATTTTGACGATAAGTTCCAATGAGCGATGCATATAAACTTTTTTAGATTTTTTTTTTTTGGGGTGGTGATTCAGAATCTATCCTCAATTTTTCTCTAGAACATCACATTTTCATAATTTGTGAATGTTCATCATATAAGAACAATAAAATCACATTACATATTTTGTACTATTTATGAACAGTCATCAATCATCATGTTACAAGTAAGTTACATGAATTGATGGATGACTGTTTCAAAATTGGAAGTCGAAGAAAGTTGTTTGACAAGATTTGCTTTTGGTGGGCTACAAAAATTTGATGTGGCAGGTCAGATCTGGCCCCCAGACCTTGAGATCAACACCTTTCTGATAACCCCGGTGCTTCCTTATATGGAATGTCCATCATAGAGCTAGCCTTATGGGTCATTAGGGTCGCAGGTAGCCAGAAGCCTTTCCCAGGCAAAAAAGTGGGGTACTGTGGTATTGACCTGGATCGATTGCCAGTCAATCACAGCCCACTTTTAAAAAGACAACCATTCACAATCAGGTTCACCGACTAACTATTACAATCTTCAATCGATCTAACATCACATGCATATTTTTAGAATGTTGGGGGACGGAAGGAAACATGCAGAAGCAAACCATTTCAACAACGAACCTCAGAACTGTGGCTTATATCTACTACCCACAAGTCCACTGTGTCACTCCTTATTGTATGTTAGCCTTACATATATCTGAGTTCTGTTATTTGACTTAAAACTAAAAATATATATTTTACCTTCCACAAGTCCCTGGCCGTGGTGATGCAGAGAGTTGCCGAGGCATTTCAGGCCCAACAAACCAGCAAACATGTCCCCGTTTAGAAGAAGCCGACGAAGTTGATGGTCCAACAGTTATGTGACGTCCAGCAACTACGCGCTGACACGAAGCATGACTGAGCTCACTTCCGCTGTGGAAAAATCAAGAGACGTCTTTGTTTAAAAACTACCGACTGCAGAGCGCAACTTTCTACCGCCAAACGTTGATGATCCTCGGTAAACATTTGCACAATCGCAGGGTTGGAGGGACTTTTTTCTGATGCAAACGAGTCGTTCAGTTGCGCGTGAGCAGCTGTCAATGCAAAGGGGGAAAATGATGATATTCCAAGTAACAGCACAGAAATATCCGACCGGGCATAGAAAGATGAAGAATTGGACGAGTTTTGCTTGATTGGCGATCATGTGGATCATTTCTAAATCGATGGGCGAGCGGTCCGTTAGTCACTGCCCTGTGTCGTGTTGGAGCTCTGACGCGGTGAGGAATTTGACTCCAGTCTTCTTCAGACCGCCTCAATTCTGCAGCAAGCATCCTATGAATGTTGGGAGACGCGTCCCCGCATTTCACGCTCTTTCCGCACGCACGCGCGCACGTGCACGCACAAGCAAGCAAACACACACCCACACACGATTTGAGGAAATCTGTTATAATAGAAGTACAGTATGTATCAAACTGGTATCCCTTTGCATTAATCAGTACCCAAGAGGTAGTTCACACTTTCAAAAAGGTTGGTGACCCCTGCTGTAGAGTGTATATAATGATGAACTGTATAGTTCAGATTGACAGGGGGAAAAAATACAGCCTAAATGTTGTGAACAAGGAGACCGTGATATAAATGAACTGCAGTTCGTTTTGCAGTCAAGAAATTGTGACAGACACAAAAAAGTAGACACTCAACTGATGGACAAGTCAGCGATGAAAGGCTCGGGTTTTCAACCCAACAGGTGCTGCTTACACTCCCTGGCCACACTGTGAATAAAGAGAAGATGTGGGCCATGCAAAAAAAAACCCCAAAAAAACTGCACTCGCATTGCATGTTATCAAATCGCCTGCTCTGGAGATTAGAAGCACTTAATGTCATTTGGCAAGCAAAGCAGCTAACTGGGTACTTAGAGGACACCTTGTGACCTGAGAGGTTATGGAGTTTGAGTACTCCAAACAGAAGGCATCACAACATAACTAATCCCCACATCCAATTACACAAACCATGAGTCACATTCTGTAGATTGATGGATGGCGTGATGGACTTCCCAGTTAAAAAGGAACAATTTCTCAGAGAAAATAAACAATTTCATTCATTTTTATGATTAGACTCAGCTGTCTTTGAATCTAAATGGTCTTTTAAATGCCATGGTTTTAATGTTGTTGTTTTTTTGGTGAAGCGGGGGCAATTAAAATAAAATGTGTTTCTGCAATTACATTATTTTCTTTAGGAAATGGAATTTCTTTTGTGCCTGGACATTTGCATTCAATGACTCATAGGAGCACCTTGTAGTATCCCACATATCCCAAATCAAATTTTGAAAGAAACACCAATGTTTTAAAACAAATTTGATTTGTACTTGTTAAATGAACATCATGCCGCGCTGGCATTTGATATTGCTGAGGGTGGCGGTGTGTACCTGAAGGCTTTTATTTATTTTCCCTAATGTTGGAGCAGCATTTGCACAGGTCATGAGGATAATAAATTAAATCACCTAAAATACAAAGTACTGATATTCACCAGCAGATGGCAGACGTTATCCTTTTTTTTACCACGCTACCGCATACATACCCAACAAAAAAGGTGGAAAAAATGCATAATTGGATAAAGATATAAACCATCTATCACAACACATGTACCTTAATTCATTCCCATTTCTTTTTAAGGTCTGTAAGTCCCCTGACAAATGCATAAAACTGAAAACTCCAAATATATGCTACTTTGAGTAATCGAATATACAATAGCAGCTATTTGAACACAAGGCTTGTTTAAGTGTTCTGTGGGTATTTAGATAAGAAAGAGAGTGCAGGGGTGTCTTGACATATGTATGTGCATACGTGTACATCAGGTGGCTGCCAGAGAATGGGCCTGAACAAAGGTCACATGCTCTACCTCAGATTATCTGAGTGTGATAGAGAAAGGGGAGGGCTGAGAGCGAAATAAAATAAACACACATGTTATCAGAGAAACCTAGAATCTTGCAAAGCATGGCACACTTGCTGCAGAACTTGCATCCATCGAAAACAGCTGCAGCAGTCAGATTTTTAGAGACAAAAACAGATTGCTTCAACAACATTTTATTGTAGTATGACAAAATAAATCGTGTTGTTAAACATGTGAGAGCCAATTATAAAGTGGTTCAAACTTTTACAAGGGTTAAATGAAAGGAAAGGTTGTAAAGAACCTAGACCACAGCTTCTTCTGGGTCCATGTGAGTGCTCCGGCTGGAGAAGACGTCGGCCAGCATATGTTTGGGGATCTCAGAACCACGAACTCGCAGGGTGTAGCAGGCGTCTTCCACTTTGCCCAGACTCTGACGGAGAGTGTGCAGCTTCTTGGACACCTCGTAAGGGCCCGTGTTTCCGATGTAGGAGAAACCGTCGTGGATCTGGCGCAGGAACTGACTCAGCTGGAAGGGTGTGTCGATGTCCCCATTACCCACGCTACTAATACACAGGCGCATCAGCTCTCCTGTCAGGTCAGCCACACCCAGCAGGTAGTCTGCGGGCATCACCTGGAAAGTTATAACGTGTGGTTCCGATGACGGCGTGTCGGCACAGCCCTGAGAGAACACGAGGGAGTTAAGTGGCGTAACTAATAACTAATATAGAACACTTACACTGTTTGCACTCAATTGTGAAAAACCTCTTCCAAGAAATAATTGGTGGGTGTGACAAATGAAGCTAAAATAACGTAACACCTTCTACCTTGGCTTGTTTTTTTTTTCTTTTCTCTCGGAAGTTTTTACTCTGCACAACTGAGGTTTGAGCAATTTCCAAAGATCTCAAATAAGACATGAATGAGAGAAACAGCACAATGCTGCAAGAAATGAAAATAGCCAAGTTATTATTATTATGAGTAGTATACTTTGACACTTTAATGATCATTAAATGATCTGTATATTTGCAAAACTGCAATCAGTGAAATTTGGAAGAACACATGTAGTTACCATTAAAGCTAGTACTAATTCGCACCGATCAAAAGATGTCAATTTTCTACTATGGTTATGCATTTCAATTTCACATGAAAGCTGGCGTGACTTAAAGTAATAGGCGGGATATACCCTGGACTAATCACCTGTCAATCATGGAGGAGACCTTTCCCATTTACACGTATGGGTAGTGTAAAATTCGGGAAATGAAACCCTCTCCACCCCCCACACTCACACACACACAAACTGTACATAGGCATACAAGAGATTTCAAAAACAGAACCAAAACTACTGCTTGTAAAAAAAAAATAAGGTTCACAATTTTCACTGGTTGATCGCCTTCCAACTTTCAGGCTACATCATAGTCATTACGTCACGTTTATAGCACGATGAGGGTGCATGCCTCAGCAGATCTGAATATAAAATGGGTGCAGATCTGATACCACATGGAGTTAAAACTGAAAGAAAAAAGTCGCAGTTTATAATCTAAACGTCATGGCAATTTCGAGACTTCAATAAACTTGACCCGAATAATACCTACGCAACTAGAGAAAATGGCACAAGGTCCTCAAACCTTTGTGCAGCGACAAGCCGCTGTACTACTAAGTCATTTAAACTTGTAATAAATATACCTCCTCTCCTGTCATGAACACCAGCCTGGCATTGATCTCCTCCAAACTGATGAGGCTATGGTGACGGATGTAGTGCTGGAACGAGGCGGCCTCCACATACTCCTGGATTCCTGAATGCATAAAATCAACAAAGAAAAGAATCACCCACACCAACCAAAGCTGCCCGACACTATACAAGTAAAGGATATTGAGCTTTTGGGTGAAATTTTAGGATGAATATCGCATGCACATTCCATTTTTATGGGTGAATTTAACCCTTTCATGCCCCCTGTAACCTGATAAAATGATGTGGCTGTCCACCGGAGTAACCGCGGTCTCTGACAGGGTTAATTTGACTTCCTTTTTTTTTTTTTTAACTTTACTAATGTACGAGTCCAACTGTTGAGTCTTTCAGTACTTTTTGCAAAAACTGCTGAAGGGAAGGGAGCTAAATGGCAACACTCAAACATGATGTTCTTAGAGGGAAGTGGGCACTGAACTTAGTGTCAGTGTTTCATCACCAGATTGCAAAAGAAATACAGAGAAACTTGAAGAGTCACAGAAAGGCATAGAAGTGGATATTCTTGCAAATTACTGGAATTTTGCTATTCACAGTCAATTCAGAAAAAAACTATTAAACCGTTAAACAGCTGGACATGTTCAAAGGTCTAACAAAGGTCAAATGAAATCCAACTATAAAAATTATAGAATACTGTACTGCATTTTAGATTAATCCTGAAACTTCACCAGAAAGCCTAATATCCCTATGTTTTTGTGACTATGCAATGTTGCGGTGGATTTACACACAAAAAAAATAATAATAATACGGTAGTTTAAAAAAGGAGAGAAAAAACACAGAATACATATCAAGCCAAGTGCATAAACACTACAGGCTATCTGCGGAGTATAGATCACAGATGCAGATAGTGATTCAAACCTGTTTCCTGTTACAGTCTTTTGATTTGAACAACAGTGGCCATTTTTTGTAGCAGACTAAGATGACCCCTCATTTGTTTTCTGGCCCTGTGTAAACAATAATCAAATAATCACAGGACGGAAGACTTTGTGTCTGAAGTTTACTTTTGGAGCGGCAATTGAACTTCAAAAGGGCCTGCTATCTCACTCAGGGAGCGACGCGCAGCTGGGACGAGCATGTGCTTCGTCTCTACTTCGTCTCTATTTGTACTGCTTTCAGTGCATGGTGCCAAGCAAACTCATGGCAATTTGTTTTGTTTCATTTGTTTGGGATATTTTACAAATACTATGTAACGGAATGATTGCAAAACAAACAGCACAGAGCTAAACGTTTTTCTAAAGTTGTATTTCACAGTGGTTCTGTTTTCTACATACAGCGTGACAGTTCGGAATGTTGACAAAACATTCCGGGTAAAGATATTCATTCATTCATTCATCTTCCAAGCCGCTTGATCCTCACTAGGGTCGCGGGGAATGCTGATAATTAATGTTTTATTGTGACTAGAGTGTGAGTGTGGAACAATTAAATTCACTTGACAAAAGTATATTGTGAAAATAATTGTTTTGAAATTAACACTGCTGGGAGCTGTGAATCTGATTTGAATTTAGCATAATGTAATGTGTACGGAATATGAGAAGAAAGGGGTTAAGTATGCATTGGGGCAGGTTGAGCTCATCTCTACCAGGAAACTGTTCATATTATTTTGTTGAATGACACAACAGCAGGTTTATGTTTTATAACAAAGAAAGTGAAACCCAACAGCAGATGATTGGGGGCGTTTACATTTTACACAATCTTAATCAGGGATGGGCAGCTTAAATGATGGAAAGGGCCACATTTTTTTTCATTTGTGCTACTCGGGACCATGCACTTCCTTACCAGATGTATGACAAAAATTTAAATATGAGCAAAATATGTACAAACATTTAAAGTATGTGCACTTCATAGATTTCAGTATTCATAATCCAGTCCTCAATGCATGTATAAAAGAGCCACAATTCAACACCAAAGATTTTGAAGCAAACAACTTAACAACCACCAACTGTGTTTTCTTTTCACCAATGTAAAGGGTTCGCTTGCACAAAACTTAGCATGAAAGCTAAACAGAAAACCTACATTAAGAGCAGGACCTCCATCCATCATCTGGACCACTTCATTCTCACAAGGGTCACGGACGCCCCCCCCGACCCCAAAAAACATTTAAGGGGTTATTAATTTATGCTGAGCGCTACGCTATGCTACAGTAGTGTATGTTTGACGAACAGAGTGGTTCACGCTGGAAATTCCCCATCACTTGCTCATGTAGATATTGAGCTAAACAGCTTATCAAAGCAAAAGCGTTGATCTTTTATCAGCAGGAATTAGGTCCAGAGTTTGCCCTCAATATCGTTAATGGCCTCTCTATAAATAATACGGAGCCATTACATATGCCCGGAAACGCCTTTTCCAGATTAGCGGCAAAGCCGCTACGACTGAGCACTAACAAAGATGATAAAAATAGGGGGGGGGGGGGGTCTAATTGGCGGGAACTGCCACTGGTCACGTCGCAGAGGATGCAGAATCGATTCAAGAGTGACTGCAATCTAAAAATGACTTCCCACCCACTCACGATAGATAACAGCTCACCATCACATGGGTTTGTCTCAAAGCTCTGCAAACATTTTGGCTACACTAACAAGAACGGATAGTGATGCAAGAAGTGCAAAAACAACGTTATCAGTGGGTGTTCCTGTTAATGAAGGCCTGTACCAAGCTCAAGCTTTAACACAAACAGTTATTTCACCATCAATTTAAAGCACAGGAGGACACACTGTGATGTGCATCAAGCTTGTCAGTTTATCCAGTTATCTAAAATGATCATTAGAGTATGTGTCCACCGATGGATACAAAGCAGAATAGTATAACAATGTGTGCCTCTTTGCTGAAAAGGTCATAGGATTGATTCTGGGCTCTGGCTTTTTTGTGTGGAGTTTGTCCTCCCTGTGCCTATGTGGGTTGTCTCCAGGTACTCTGGTTTCCTCCCACATTCTAAAAACATGCATGGCATGTCCCTAGGTGTGAGCGTGAATGATTGTTCGTCTATGTGTGCCCTGAGATTGGCTGGCAACCAGTGCAGGGTGTACCCCGCCAACTGCCCAAAGACAGCTGGGATAGGCTCCAGCACGCCCGCGACCCTCGTGAGGATAGTCGGTTCGGATAATGGATGGATGGATGGTTGGTATCTCAGTCTGAACATTGACAGGTACTACATAATGATATACCGGTGCATGACTTTAAATAAAGAAGAAAGAAGACACAAAGAAGAAATCTAGCACGAATGTTAAATGAATACTGTAGCACTGTGCGCTTAGCTGTAAATAAAGTGAACGTAAAAGGAATACAAGACTGATTGTTAAGAATTTGACACCGACCAAACACAGATGTCCGGTCCAAGCCTAATTTGTGATGCTCGGCATTTGAATTATTTTGGTTGAATGTGTGTCTTATTTAAATGTCACATTTATGTTTGATTTATGTTTCAGTATATTAATTTATTTATGAGTTTGTTAATTTATTTGACTTTAGGTTGTGTGCATAATTGTGAGATCACAGTCAATTCCTCTACACAAGTTGCAATGTTCACCCACGCATTGCTTGTAAAAATCATACTTTATGATTTATCAACTGACTTATCCAATGAACTGATTTGCTGGTGATGGGCCAAAATCTCAAATTTTGTAAATGTCATGCACTATTGGTTTATTAATATATAAATAATTTTAGACCATCACAAAGTACAACGGCAATAATGAACACAGTTAAACATGAATACCTCTCTGAGGGTGTCAATGTAAACAAAGCAATTATATAGTATATTATTACGGTACAATGTGAAAGTGTGCATATTGTTGTGGCTAGACAACGTGTAATCTAATTTTGCAAATAACATCAGATAGTTCATGAAATATGTCATACATATCTTTTTCAAATCACTCAGACGTGGAATACATTTGAAATTGTAAATAAATAGATGAGAAATGAAATTTAAACATTTTTCTTTTTATTTCTTCTCAGGGACAAAAACTTACCTGCAGTGAATGCTCTGTGAAACTGATAGATGTCCTCGCCGCGAAGCTCCTCCGCAATCTGACCAATTTTCTCCCTCACACCACTGAGTTTCCCATCGGCCTCATTCAAAATAGCCTCTGCATCTGGAACACTTCCCAAAAAAGAAACCCAGAACACATTTCAGAACAGATATTCTGGATTTCAATTTGGAAGTAAACATTGGACCCTATGCATGACTACGTTGCTTCTTCTCTCCTTGCACAACCAAGTCAGAAGGAAAAAGGGAAAGGGACTCCGAGATGTGATTCATGAACTTCAAATCTTACCGAGCTAAATGTTTCTGTTTGATTGAAATATGGATACATTATGCGACAGATTTCTTCAAATAAAATATTGAGAGGTTAAACATTGGTTAAGGAAGAACAAACCCCTGTTTGGTACAGATAACTGCTTTTGTAAATAACAATGTAATTATGCATTTCCATATTTTAATCTATCACTGAATTAGCATAATTACAATTTAAATCACGTTGAAAATGTAACAAATATTCATCGTTGATACTGCATACCTTGTCACTCTGTGTAAAAGAAAAATTGTCCTCTTGCTCTCAATGGTGACGTCTCGACTAAGCTTAACGAGACGCTCGTATTTGTCGTGCTTGGCGTCAAGCTCCATCTGGAAGACTTTAAAAGAAATATGTGTGTAAATAAGAAGTTATTTGCAAATGCCGTATCCATCCAGGTGAGAAGTGGCATTGACACAAAGAGGATGATGCGGTGTACCTTTAAAGGCTGCAATGACAGGTGAAGACAGATCCGGACTTGCCTCATAATGTTGAGCTGCGTTGCCATTTTTCTGTGGATGGCCTTCACCTATAAATGATCCAGAAAATAAATATTATGTTTTCTGCATTGTCAATTTCTTGTCTAAGCGACTCTCACACAAATTTCTGTGGCTGCAGTCATCTATGTTCCGTTCAGTTTGTATTGTAACGCCCCGCTTTGGTCTTCTCTAGGAAATGCTAAGAACCTGACGCGATGCGTTGTCCTGCAGATTACATTTGAACATTAGTTGCAACTGTTGTCGTCGTGAGTTCACACTATAAAATAATAACGCCCCAGAAATACCAAGACAGGAGTGAAAGCAATATTCCGTTCACTGAGCTTAATGGAAAATAAGCAAATGGATCCAGCATGTAAACAATGGAACCTAGAAGCTATTACATGTGCAACTGACGCTTTCAGACCAAAATGTAATGATTAGTCGCGAAATCTGGACTTACCTCCTCGTTTATTCATACTTTCAGAGATAACCAAAAGCACAACTTAAGCCGAATTGTGATTTTTTTGACGACTGCTTGAAGTGTGCTCCAAGACGCGAAGCACCACAGTTTACAGCTTAATTTGATGAGGCTTACAGAATCCTTTGTCGGGCGAAGTGATTTCTATTTGTAATTAAAAGGCAGAATTACTTGTGCATTTAAACGAAGAAAAATAATGGGGGGGATAAATATGTAGTAATTAATTAATAGTAGTTTTTTAAATTTCTCTTCAGGCACTCGGGCTGTCTTGTTATTGTGGGCTTTACAGATGTTGTTTTCGTAACAGGAAACGAAAGACGCGATGCATGTTGGGATATGTATTATTTTAGAAAAGTAGGCAGGAGGGCATTCGTCCAAAGTGGCGAGTGCAGCTCACTCAGGTCAAAAGTCACCCACCTATGCAGGTCGAACAATTTCATTGACATTAATTTATTAGTTATCTGTGTGCTCCCTTCACTCGGCCAGTGTCAATGTTTTGTGGGTGGCCAGTGGTGGGGTGAAAATTCAAATAGCGGGGTTTTAATAAAATGGGCTGTACTGTACTTATGTTTTGTTTTTTAAGGGCTATTTCCAGGATCAAAATCCAAAAGAAAAGAGAAAGAGAGAGCCAAGAGAACTATCAGGTCACGATATGATTTTTTTTCCCGTGGCATTTTACGTCGTAATATGTTGTCGAATAAATTGGACCTCAAAGACAATATGTAATATTTAATTTGTTTTTTTTTAAACACATCTCTTTCAGCGATCGAATCTATTATTTATTGTTGTATGTTTCATTCACTTTCTTCATCAAATTACTCACTCTCCACTAACCCCTCCTCCCGTGGTTCCTGAAGACTGTCTACGTGCAGTTGTGACAGTGCCAACCTCATTTTGCCCATGGACTTGCGTGCGCTGACGTCCAAAACCCGTTCACTTAAATAAGGGTACTCGACTGCAACGTTGATTGTGCCAGCATAGTAGTATTGGATGCGTGACAGAATGCAACCTTGACTATTATAGCAAATGCATTGGAGGAACGAGGACCACACGCTGATCTGACGTTGAATGTTACATTCGAGGCCTGCCCTCTGGCTCATATCTCCGAGTGTCCTCAGGATCTCATTGTTGTTTACAATATTTTTAAGATTGTATTTACTCGGCATCACAAGTAAGATGCCATATTTTGATACCGTGCTCCAAATATTCCGTCCTTAAAAATATGCAAGCTTTTATTACATTGTCAGGGAGGTATTAATTATGTCATCGGTGTTTCTTAATTATCTGATGCAGTAATACAAGACAAGAGAACAAGGTTTTGTTGTCTGTTGCTTGACAACGAGTCAGTAAGAGAGGTGTATATTAGATACTTTGTGTATAAAGATCAGTGACAAGCGGTGACAAATTCATGACTCGCACGTGGTTTCAGCGTCACAGCTTTCCGACGGCAGCGAACACAACGCGTGGGTTGAGGCGTGGCTTTCACTTGACGTCAGAGCAGGCGGGCCGAGGACAGGCTGGGAAACAAGAGCGTCGCCATGCACCACCCGCGTATCCACAGCTAGCTTGTAGAATGCCCCATGAAGACCTCGACACAGGCCGTTTTGCTCGCTCCGGGCCACACATTGTCGCGTTATTTCTTAGACTCAACATGTGGGGAGGTAGCGGGTGTTATGGAAGAGACGGCTTTTAAGTTCGACTCCAGGGTTTCGCTCGGTGTAGCGTGGCAAGAGGCGGTGGACCACTTCCAAAGTTGTCGGTTAGCAGGGCGCGTGTGAAGGGTTGGAATTAAAGGCGCCGCGCGCCCGTTTTTAGCGGCAAACATGGAGAAGCAGCAAAACGATTTGGAGCGAGAGCGCCAGTACTGTGAACTTTGTGGGAAAATGGAGAACCTTTTGAAGTGCGGTAGGTGTCGGAGCTCCTTCTACTGCAGCAAGGAACACCAAAAGCAACACTGGAAAGAACACAAACTTATTTGCAAGGAAGTGGACAAGACGCAACCACCTAAACAGAAGCTCGATCAACCGCCCGGGGATGAGAAGGCGCCAGATAAATGCCCGAAGAAGAACAGCCACGAGCAGGCAGACACCGATGCGCCTTCGCCACAAACCACAAACACGGAGCAGCAGGAGGGTGGAGAGCATTTGGCTGAGGATGGCCCCAACTATCCCGCCACACCTAATGGACAAACGACATCTCCACAGAAACTGGCCACGGAGTATGTCATCCCGTGTCTGAACAAGCACGGCATCTGCGTGGTAGACGACTTCATGGGCGAGGAGACTGGGCTCAGCATCCTGGAGGACGTCAAGGCCCTGCATAAAACCGGCCGGTTCACGGACGGTCAGGTGGTCAGCCAGAAAAGTGACTCAACTAAAGACATCCGTGGGGACAAAATCACGTGGGTGGACGGGAACGAGGCCGGCTGTGAGAAGATCCGCTTTCTCACCAGTCGCATGGACAACTTGGTCAGACATTGTAACGGCAAACTGGGCAACTACGCCATCAACGGAAGGACAAAAGTAAGTAGAGATACAGGTGGGCACTGTCAACCATCCATTTTCCCTTATTTTGCCTGCTTGCATGCTTCAAACCAATAAGCATTAAACAAGTCAAGAAAGTACCGGTAAGTACCATACTGACTCGCCTGCAGCTTCCATTGCCTCTTCTAACTTTGTCACGTTTCACATCACTAATAGAAACTGTGCAATGCCGCACTCTACTGTAGGTAGATGTGTAACATCAATACGTGGGTTCCTAGATTAATAGACACGGCTCGTGTTAGGAAGACAACGGGGCAATGTGACTTCGACAATGAAAATATAAAACCGCGGAGCATATTTTGGTCATCCTGTTCTTGACAATTACCAAATAAACAACGGTGATTGCTTAGTTAACAGCAACTGGAGGGGAAAAAATGCAGTAAACTTCAATGCAAAAAGCTTTTTTCGATGAGTAATTGATTTTACAATCAATACAATAATTGATTCTAACAATCTTTGATAGTGACAGCCGCAGTGTGAATGTGGCTGTTTGTTGCCGGTGACTAACTGGTGATGGGTAACTCTGGCGGGTGGGTGGAGGGGAGAGAAAACCTTTTTTTCCCCACACATAATTCAAACTTGAGACCATTTAAGTCAAAATTGGCTTTGTTAATAGACTTCTAAATCATATAAAAATCTTGGAGGCACCATGTATACATTTTTCCTGTGGTTTATAAAAGAGAGGAATGACTCGCCTCCAATATTTAGTGCATCACAGTTGCTCATAAAAGTCCGATTTTATGTAACTTGCTGATAATATGACTACACACAAACCTAACAGGTTGAAAATAAAGATGAAATGAACTGAATAGGACCTGTACTTATCCGGTCTCGATGTGAAGCATCTGAATGTCTCCCTTGTCACATGTTCTTCAATTGCACTTTTTTTTTACATACGAGCAATTTTGCTTACCCACCACTTTTTTGCACCTCTTTTAAAACCCAGTATTAAACAGTAACCCCCACCCCCCAATAATGGGTGTTTTTTTGTTTTGTTACGAAAGGCAGGTGTTGTATTACTACTAAGCTGCTGTGAATCTTTAAAACAAGAATATGAGTCATTGACCCCTCATCCAATTTTAATGTCTGGCACATTCTGTCCTCCATGCACACACACAAGTTATTTTGAATTGGTGCACCCTCACTAATTTAATAGGTATGCTTGATGTCCAAATAAACAGCCATGCAATATACAGAATTCTACACGTGTAATGCCGCATGTGTTGTGCATACTTCAAAAGGATCCATTAGTTGAGAGAACTGACAAAGAGGAAAGGCTTTATGCGTATATCTCTCAGTATAATGCAATCAGAGGCAACAAACTACCGGTAAATGCCTACAAAACAAGACGTACTCAGGTGCTTGTTTAGTCTTTAGAAGAAGGACAACCACCCTGCCCACAGTGACAAAATATATGTACAAGCAGTAAAGATAAAGGAAAGGCAATGACATTGTGTAACAATAACAACAATGCCTTATGTAAAAGGTTTATATGATCCTTGAGATTTTGATTTTTGACATAGCTGTTACTATTTTGGACCACCCGAAGTTCCCTGACACAACCGGGCTAATACAAATGTCATGAACAAATACCATGAAATCAACACTTTCTTGCTTTTTGTCTCCTTTTTGATCTTTTTACCACATTTTACAGATTTTTTGGGGGGGATTTTTTTTAACATCTGATTAAATCCTTCCATAAGGAATGGCTTGAATATGATATGAAGCTCAGAAACGGTCAATGGTAAATATTCATTTTGATTTTAAACTGCCCAAAAACCATTTTAAACTTTTCCTCCCTCACATAGCCGTTCTCACGACACACCCGTTTTCACGACACACCCACCTCAGACACTCTCGCTGAACATCGAAGATGATCGGTGCATATCCAGGACTTTTATTTTTTTGTGACAAGATCACAGGCTATATCTCATCGCTTGTTCTAATGGTGCATTTAAAGCTTTTGTTTGGCATGTTTTTCTTTCCACCCTTTGCTCTTTCACTTAAACTGCTGTGCTTGCTCTGAACTCCAACGTTGGGTGGAGTGTGGCACCGTGACCTGGTGTTAAAATTCTCGACCAGTGAGCTGTCAGTGTTCTTTTTAAATCGAAGTTTGCAGTGATTTGATGTAATATATTGTCCTGCAAAATATTAGTGGGGATGGAGTAACGCAGATAGCCGCTAGCTGTATGATGCTATTTTAGGTTTCTCTCCTTATCCAGTTTCTTTACACCGAGATGCTTCTCAGTAGAAGGCCTCTCAGTAAACGCACACTTTGAGTACATGACAAGTGTGCTCAGCCACGCGCCAAACACCGGTGACTTCCTTGCCTATTGCCCTAGATGCCTTGGCAAACACCCGGCTTGGACTGTGACCAGAGAAAATGTGCATGACTTGCACAAATGCGAAGGCCGTCTGTATCAATGGCTCAAAGGGAGCTGACATAATGTAAGCAGGTTTGACATTGGTGATAGACGGAGGAAAAACATACACAAAGCGTGATTTGATGTAATCGTTTCCATTTCCCGTTTTCGCTTGATAACATTGTTGGAGGTTGGCATGTTCTGATAAATACAAAATGTATTTGGTGCTGTGATTGCACTCATCATTCATGAAGTGGGTATGTGACTTTTTGTACCTCAACTTGATTGCACGTTGACCTTCTTGCGCCTCATTACAGTTACAGTACAAAGCTGAACTGTCCAGCATTGCAATTTTCAGATGAAGTACAGCAATCATTTAAATGCCAAACACAATCCATTCTGGAACACTCATTGACCTGAATTGGTCAGCTTTCCAAATGTTAAAAGACCAAACGGTAAGAAAACTCCATATCGCTACGCTGCCATTCCATTTCCACTGTACGCACAGCAGGAACAGCTAGTATTCCCTCCCCCCACTACAACTTAATAAGGCTTAATATCAGACTCTTTGAAAGCCGACTCAAGCCAGGGGCCCAATGCATCCCTGGGGCCTGTTTTATCCACGTCCATAAAAACCGGATAACTCGGATGGAAAAAAAAGATCTCAGCAATTCAGTACTATGTTGTACTCTGTCTTCGCACCGAGTTTTAGGACTCAACGTCAAACATATCTAAAGTATCAAATCCCGTAAAAGGACTTTACAGGTTAACTTGTCGTTCTGTGAAGATTTGAATGCTGTTGTCATTTTTTTCAGAAGAGGCGTTGATTCGTTTTTTTCTCATAATTTATAATTATCATTTTCATAGATTCAAATGAAATGTGATTTGTAGCGCTCAACTTAACCCCGCTTAATAATTAGCTTTGACAGAAAAATGTATCCATTTCTCACACAGGAAATATTTTCTGAATATGATGATTTTATACATTTTGTGAAAGTATATATATTTTTTAATCTAAAAATGTGTGTGTTCCTCTCTTTTTATTGTCTTGTAGTTTGTTGTGCGTCACACAGTCAGTGTCTGTGCACCTGACTGTTCGTCTGAGGAAGTTGACCGTTGACCTAAATTTTATGCATTGTAGAATAAGAAGGCTGTAGGAAGTCATGTGTTGCGGGGTCCTCTGAGTGCTGGATATTTCTCTTTAGGTTCCGTGAGGTACTTGTTCCTTCCGCTTCCACGCTCCTCGTCTGTCCATGGCACCACTGTGTATAGCACTTTTTCCCCAGGTTATTGTTTGTGCACCGTACAATCAACAGTGCAAAAATACTCCAACTCAAGTACAAAAACCATTGCTCGTGTGGTCCTGTTACTCCTTGTGAGTGGTGTGTAGGGCTGTCTGAATGCCACCATTTCAGTGCGGTTACAGCAACGTAGAGTTCCTGCTGATACAATACCAAATTCCTATTCAGAATCAAAATCATCTTTATTGGCCAAGTATGTAGAACACACAAGGAATTTGTCTCCGGTAGTACAGGCTGCACTAGTATTATCGTAAACAAGGGCATGACAAATAAGTATGGAAGGACATTTCGTAATGGAAGTGTACCGTTATGGTAGAATACAACATTGTAACATTTGAGCAGTTGTATTCATTATTTTAGCCTTGGTAAGTATTAAACAAGAAACACTGATGTAGCACCCGCCTGCACAGAAATACCTCAAGAGCCTCATTGTTAAACCATACCAGGCCTATTAAAAAGCATCTTTACTCAGTGAAATTAGCTCGGCATTGTCTGGATTAATGATGTTACCAACGCAATTGTTCAACCTGATTATTTTGTAACATTGTGCTTATTTTAACATGTCTGAAATTGTGTCCGAAACAAAGCTGTACATTTAAGAAATTAAGAATATGTGGTAGGCTCTTCAATTACAAAGTTAAAGCAGTAAAAAGAGAAATTGCAGCCAAAGTAGGTTATTTAAGTTCCCGTGAACCATATTGAACTTTGACTGCAGATGGCATACTAGATATTCTATTATTCCAGCCGTATTCTTACTCCTCTACTACTGCCAAAAGGAAAGTATCACTGACCGATCCAATTACAGAATGTACTCATTGACTCAGCCACACACGGTTGGACTTATTAATTTGTCTCAGGAGTCACGAAAAAGTTGAATCGCAACACATACAAAAATGCACTTGGATTTCCTAGTGTTTTTGAAACATAGAGCCACCTGTGTGATTACACCATAGAACGAGTTGCTGTTCATGTTCGAAACTGCATTGTCTGATTACTGGGCCCGATCCAAGTTTAAGATAATTTGGCTTTAGCAGCGATTTGTGCCTGCCTTAACAGTCTAGAACAGGGGTGTCCAAGCCCGGTCCCCGGGGGGCCATTATCTTAAATGTTTTAAATGATTCCATCCTCCAGCACACCCGATGCAAATGATCTAAATTTCTATCGGTTTTCTGCAGCGCTTGCTAATCATCTGATCCTCTGACTCAGGTGTACGGGGGTTCAACATCTAAAACATGCAGGATAGTGGCCCTCAATGACTGAATTTGGACACCCATGTTGTAGAGCGCAGCTTACCACTTGATCTCTACCGTTATCTTGTTCCCCCCCCCCCCCCCCCCCCCCCCAAGTGTCAGTTATTCTCAAGAATCTGTAGTTTTTCGAATGTAAATAAATAGCGAACAAGGTCAACCTGATGACGGCCACCTTGGAACGTGAAAGAGCAAGTCGCTGAAAGAAAAGAAAATCTGAAATGGGAAAGGACACTTCAGTGGGGTCCGCTTTTTTTGGCATTTCGGAATACAATAGGAATACTGTATGTCATTTCAAATTGACTGCATCTGTTGACTTCGAGGGAAAGAAGTGCAAAACAGCTGTGCGCGTGGAGTTCACACCTTCAGTCACAAACATGCTCCGGGCAGCTCGTGCAGCATGAGCAGAGCTCAAGTGTGGGGAGATTGGAGGAGGAGGGGGCCGGACCTAAGCGGCGGATCAGCCAGCGATCCTCACGCTCTGCACGTAGCATGACCATTAAAATACAATTCCTTCTGGAATAATGCCAGAAGTCAAAGTTTACTGCAGTTCAGCTCTCGCTTCTGCTTTAGCTCCAGCCATACTCTCTTACAAGTATGTGCACGCGTAGGGCAACTTCTTTTTTTTCGCATGTTCTTTGCAGTTTTTTTCCCCAATTAAACTTGCCTCTATTCCTAAATCAGTAAAATAGGTGGCAAGCGTGTGCGGCCATAGCAAAGCTTACGCTCGTGTCATTGGTGTGAGGAGGGGTTTTTTTCCCCATGTCCGTGGCTATCTACACTAAATAATTGCAACATACTGTACGTCTTGAGTTAAATGTTTTCTTTTCCACCACCAAATTTTGAACGGTGCAAATGTATTTACCCGACTATCTAAGCCACTTCACTCTTATGGTTATGACTTACTGGTCTCTACATTATAATATCACCTTTGTCTGATACTGGAGGGAAATTTGTTTTATGCCTCTATTGTCTGCATGTACATATTTTTTTTTATTTTACCCTCATTATCATTTTGATCTTCTTGTTTTTAGGCAATGGTAGCTTGTTACCCTGGAAACGGGACCCGTTACGTGCGCCATGTGGATAACCCCAACGGCGATGGACGTTGTGTCACATGCATATATTACCTTAATAAAGATTGGAATGCCCAGGTATGTGAAACTGATTGGGGTGGCGGGTGAACATACTGATAATAAATCGGATGTTGGAAATTGGAATAATCTACTGTATCAGTATGCTGGGGGAAAAGCATGAGCTAAAGGAGTTCACCCAAACAGAAATGTGAGCAAACCTTGAGCTGGTATACTATACAGGACTGCAAAGTACTCCAACACATGCGGGCCATTGATTGTGATTGTGATTGGCAACGTGGGCCATCAAAAATAGATTTTTCACACAAATTCGGTTATAGTTATAAACATAGGAACTCTAATGTTTCAATTGGAAATGTTCAAATCAATTCAACAAACATTTGCACACTCTAACTCCAAACAACACAATCGATTATTGAGTCATCCTCATGTGTCTTCAAAATCAGTCATTTGTTTAAGCTTTGGGTGGTAAAACATTTTCGTTGTGGTGTCTCCTAAGGGGTTTCCCACCTTAGCAGTCACAAGTTTACTGCGTAATTGGCAAATTGTTGTATTTTGCTGTATATCTGAAGTTGTGTAGCCAAACCACCACCACACGACAGCGGTAACTCCCCTTTTAGACACTAAATCCTCATTTAGTCGACAAAGTCGCTCTCTGACATTGTTGTAAGATCGACTGCCCGAAGCACCTTTACAGGGAGGCTTCCAGGAGGGATCCGAGCTAGATGCCCGAGCCACCCATCTGGCTCTTCTCAATGCGAAGGAGCAGACACTCAACTCCAAGACCCTCTCGGATGACTGAGATTCACCCAGAAACCCTGCGGTGGCGTCTCATTTTGGCAGCTAATATCTTGTTCTTTTACCCCCGACCTATAGGCGAGGGTAAGAAGTAAAGAAATCGAGAGCTTTCCGTTTCACCTCAGCTCCTTCTTCACCACGACAGACCAATATCAAGTCTTGAATAGCGAAAATACACAATTGACATTGCTCATGAAAAGTACTAATCTATTAGACATAGCTATGGCCTGAGTACAAAAACAGGGAGTGGTTGTGCGTTTGCGGGAGAACACTGTACTCGTAAAAAGTTAGTCACCGTTTGTCTTCCGTAGGGCGTCATGAAGTAAGCACATTAGCAAACGGCAACCCTGTCAGTGACTGAGCCTCAATGTTGTTTTATTCCACAGCCAACAGTGTCACTACGTGCAGCCTGCTTGTTGATAATCCCTTTTAAAAAAGATCCTGCTTATCCAATAACATCCAAATGGCCACAAGATCCCCTCACATTTAGTGACTTATTCTCACTCTTAAGTGCTTCAGCATGAGTGCAGTGTAAAAGAAAATATAGTTCAGTGTGGCAAAGTGTTTTCCGCACCTACATTCTGCTGCTCCATTCGAAAGTGGCGTCAGTTGTGGGTCAGTCTTGGCAGCTTCATGGTGAACACTCATGGGCGTGACTTCGGTCTGTCGGACTATTCAGTATCTGAATGCTGTGTTTGTGCCCTGTGCATCAGGTGGACTCCGGGTCTGCCCCCAGGCTAATCTTTGAGGCTGTTATGCCATCGTAATTGTTATGTTGACACACAGGCTTTAATTATTCCAATGAACCGTGTTCAGAAACCGGGTTGGACTCAACACACTAAAAAATTCTTACCATACATCGTTTTATTCAATACAAGGCAGTGAAGTTTATAGTGTCTTCAAAATCACGTTAGTGTTCTCCTGAACAACCGCTATACCATTTACTGCACACTGTTTAAGTCCCATATACTGTATGTACACTGTCATCACTTAAAGGTGTCACATCCAGACTTAACACCCCAGCTCCAAAGTATGAAAAAAAAATGAGGGTGCGGAACAAGTTCTTGTGTTTTACAGTTACACAGTCCTTATTCACTGGAACATGTCGTAATTTAGTTTAGTCCTGTATTGCACCTTATACACAATAATAGTTCAGTCGAAAATAGTAAGTAGTAAAAAAATGTTGTTCGAAGGTTTGACGATTCAGTAAATCTGCATTTATTTAGTTATAAAATCGGCTTCACTGTTTGAAACAATCTTAGTAATGATGCACTACTGATTAAGGTTCAACACAGAAAAGCGGCATGGTTGAAAAACGCATTTCTCCGTAGGAAAGAAATGATCAGTCACTTTCATGTAACGTTTTATCAGTATTGGACAAAATTTTTTGAGTTAAAAAAAAGAACAAGAAAAAAGGTAAAAATATTGCTAAGAAAAAAATAGTCTGACTGTATATGGAGAAACAGTTCCACCGATCTGAACCAGACAATCAGATCTGTGTGATGGATCTGCCAGTCTCGATCTGATACCTCAGCAATGTATTATGAAGAATGAAAGAGCACACCAGAGTGTTAATTGTCTTATTTACTTATGTTTTATATTAATTTGTGAATAGGGATCTCAACAATATCATTTTTATCCGATGTTGACCAGGTCAGGGTCACGGGATCTGCCCCCATTTCTGATCACATGATTGGATCAGGAGAGCTCTGCTTTGTGGCATGAGTTAACAAAAGTGGAAAAGGCTGCTTGACTCACATGATGACACAGGTGGACAAAAGTACTTGGACGCAGCCGCAGACTGCATTGAATTTGACTTCCCTTGCGTCACGTAATTCTGGTGAAAATTGCTTTTGTGAGGATACGCAAAGCAAGAGACATGCATGTGAAATGAATCTTTGGATAACAATGCTTTCTTGAATCTATTTGATGCTCATTTACATGTGTGCTGTGAATTACACTGAAATCTTATATGTTATACCGAAGCGGATATGTAGAGCGCTTTTTAAGAGTTCTGTTTTTGCCACAATTTTGGTCAAAGTCCAAAATGTACAATCCTTTTGATTTATGGAACATTTAGGGTTCCTCTTCATAGTCGAGAATCCCATGTCCGGACACTGGCGCGTTAGAACTTTGCTTAACCTGTTGCGTGTTGCTTTAACAAAAAACAAAAAATGGACCCTTCTCTTACCCTTATTGACCCACTTGTGTTGGTTGAACCTTGTCACACTGTCGCCATGCTCGTTTTGGTAAAAGACAAAAAAAAAAAAGAGTACAAATGAGCAGGCGTGCAAGTGTGCGTGTGAAGAAAGGGGCCTATCATATCAGGACGGCACGCTTGCAGCAATCTGCTTTTTCACTCTCCAGGTCCTTTATCCAGCCACAGCAGTTTTCCTGTAGGTTATTCTTCCTATCCCTCCACAGGAAAGCCATCCCCCGCTGCTGTTTCCTATCTTGAACTTTCCTTTGAGCCCCTGGACTCATTGGAGAAGCCTTTCCCCTCACATTGGCGTCCGTCTGAAGCCGTTTGGGGATATCACAGGGGGCTCTTTTTATGAGCCCCCTTTTTAGGCAACATCATGCAACATGACCTTTGAACTCAGACAGACAATACAGATGCAACAGCACGCACCGCTGAGCACGGGCTTTTGCTTCATCGCTTTTGTCCCGATGCGTGAACTTAATAGAGACGTTTCTTCCTTGTTCTCATCTTCCAGGAACACGGCGGCCTTCTTCGAATCTTCCCAGAAGGAAGTGACCAAGTTGCCGAGATAGACCCCAAATTTGACCGTCTACTTTTTTTCTGGTCAGACAGACGAAACCCCCATGAGGTTCAGCCTGCTTATGCTACCAGGTGAGCTTCAACTGTGGGTCAGAGAAAAGAACTGAAACAAATTGACCCGTCGTCGTGTTTTGTCTAGCGCAGTGAGAGATTCTGAGGAGAACCCGTTTCACTCGCTCGATCTGAAAATGATTAGTTCACTACAAATAATGTAGTTTATCCATCGGTCTATGCCAGATATCAACGTACCGTGACTGGCAGAGCAATTAAAGGCTCTTTTGCGAGATGGCAATGAAAAGTGTGTCCACTTTTTGGCTCAAGAAAGGTTTGGAAACACGAGTCATTCCCCCGAGGCAATTTGTAACACGTCTGGGAACACTTGACACTCAAAGTCCACTTCTTTTGTTCGTCGTGTAGCCGCTTCCCGTCCACGCTCAAGCATTTCCATGCTCCAGTTCTTGGTGATAATCATGACTTTGCCGAATACAAAAAAAAAAGATGTTAAATAATCCACCAAAGTCAAATCCTAAAGTGGTTTTGTATACAGTCTGAATCATACAAGTGTGTCGAAAAAAGCACGTAAATCTCAATGTGCTTACCCTATAATAATAACTTTCCTCATCCTTGTGACAGTCTTTATTTCCATATACATCTTCTGTGTCATCGGCGTCATCTTATAAGACGAGAGAGAGTGAAATGTTTTCCAATCGTCCAGGCCTGAAATTTCAGTTCAGTTGTTCCATGGAACATGGTTATGAAGCGGTTTGCAGATACATCTAAAACAGACATTCCACCGATCTGATCGGCAGTATTGCATGTACATTTTGTTCATTTTTGCAGTCAGCTGTAATGTCATCACTCGCCGAGCCGCAACTGAGATATTACAGCTGCTGTGTTGATCTCTGGTGGGCTGTCTCAGATGAATTTTGGCAGCTACTGACATGTAACGGTGGTATTATTTTAATACTGCTTTGAGACGTGGAGATCGTGTTGCTGTGCTCCGTGTGAGAGTCTGCTAATCGATAGGCGTACTGCTTTCCGTTCTGGGATTATACTGCAAATAGAGTGCCTCAAATGAGTGACTTATCAAATGTACCAATGGCAAATCTATCTTGGAGGCATCAGAGGCATTGACATCTGTTCCCCACGTCACTCCGGTAGGCATAATTGCTGTTTCGTCACAGCACACTCGGTTCACACTTTTTGTGGCTGTTCGCTTGGAAACGCCACCCTAGGTAGGGCAAAGCCTACATTCACTTGTCAGGATATTTCGAGTTTAATATTACGCTGTCAAAAGACTATTACGGGAAGCGAAATAAAGCCGCAGCACCAAACTATTCACAGCAATTGTTTTTTGGCAGCATTGTCCACATTTAAACCGTTTTGAAGTTGTGAAAATTGTCTTTGTGAAACAAATACATATATATGCAGCTGTTAAATCAGGGGTCCCCAACTGCCGGCCAGCGGGTCATTTGGTACCGGGCCGCACAGAAAGAATAAATAATTTCGGAATCTGAAAGATGTTTTAATTTGAAAAATAACTGGAGTCTTTCATTCATATCAGTCTACAGTACGTCACTTGACGCAGGTGAATGCGCGCTTCTCGGTCAAGTGATAGGTTACTGCATGAAAAACAAACGTCTTTGAAAGGGGAAAAGGACCAGCCAGGAGACAGAAGAGGAGCGTACGACTTTCAAGAAAGAGAAGGCTACATTTCATAGACAGTATCGGGAGTCCTATTTCAAATACAGCTTTATCTCAACGGGAGATTCCCACGCGCCAAGCCCACTCTGCATAATAAGCGGAGATGGTGAGTCGTATTTTTCATGCACTTTTTATTTGCCGCGTATGTTATTTTGAAAGCACGCTTAAATGTTACCTTGGCGACCACAGAACGTTGCGACCAGATAGGACGTTCCTCGTGTCATGATTCATGTTTATTATTATGTTGAAAATACATCACTTTTCATGCAGGTCATGTCATATTATACTGTTGTATCTATTCGGCCTTAAAAGGCCGGTCCCTGAAAATATTGTCTGACATGAAATCGGTCCATGGGGCAAAAAAGGTTGGGGGCCTCTGTGTTAAATCCACCATTAATATGTCTGATACAACGTCAGCGTCTCACTTCACTTGATACTTAAATAGACATTTGTGACATGTTCTGATCAGTGATTTTATTTATTTATTTTAAATGGGTGATCGACCCCAAATTTGCTGATTCTGTGGTCTACCGTAATTTAAAATAGGACAACCCAAATTTGGAGTAGTTGCCAATGGATTGGTGCAGTTATTGATGATAATCACCACGTGCATAAATGCATTGAACGGAAGGACTTGGAACAATCCGCAAAGTCAAAAGCCCAAGGTGCGCTTGTGTACGTGACAAATTATCAATGCGATCCTTCCTCTCACTAGCTCTTCATGACCACCTTGCGCAATACAGATAAACAAAGATGTGAAACAATCCATAAAGTCAAAGCCCAAAGTACACTTGCATACTTATATGATCAACGTGGTCATCCCTCACAGCAGTTGAAGTGACGACTGCCACGCTGCACAATAGAAATAAACAAGACTCAATATTACCACAGAAGCACAGTGTGAGTATGCCGCTTAGATGCAATCTCGCAAACTGAAAAATAGAGGCACATCATTTGAAGTCACTTTAAATGTCATCTTTTTCAAAAATGTATTTGGAATTAAAGCCCCCCCATCCCCTTTTTTCATGCATAATGTAGAGATGAAAGTCCTCCAGATTTTCACAGAATTCTGGATTTTCACGTTTTCATCAAATTACCTCCGGAAAATTGAGGGAAAATTGCCTAAAATATTTTTTTGTTTAATTTTTAATTAGTTGACAACATTGAACGAACACGCGTTTGAGTTTGTTGTTTTACTTTCAAGAGCGTAGCCATGTTGAGGCACGAACACTAGTAACAGTAACACCCCTCCCCTCGCATTCTCATGGCCTCGCCATATCTCGGAGATTTCGGCGAGAACAGAAGCCACAGAGGGTGCACATGTGCACACAAACAGCAGATTAATCATTGAATGTCGAGTATTTGAATAGCGGTTTGTGTAAACTAATTCATGCGTGATCGGCCAGGTACGGCCCCAGCGCAACGTTCAAACAGGTAGACAGGCAAGCTGACATACGTGCAATAGACGCGAGTGTTAGGAACACGTTCAAGTGGTCATCGCTTAAGGAAGAGGACTTGAACGGATATTTTTTTAAAAATTATATTTGTATTTGTATTTTCAGGAAAGTCCACTTTCATCTCTAATGATGCCATCAGGTCTCGGGTCATGAAAACCAGCAAGTGTCACAACTCGGCTGGAGGCTGTAAATTTCCCCAGTGTGGGACGAATAAAGGATATCTTATCTTATCTTAAATTGTAGCTTTAGAATCGTATCAAATGTTCTCAAACGCTAACTGACGTATCGCATTGACCCAAGTTGCACCTCGCAGACAAACTGCGCTCCCCTACTCACGCCCGGCTTCTCTTTAGCAGGGAATCAGTGTTCCCATTATGTCTCTGCAGGTATGCCATTACCGTGTGGTATTTTGATGCAGATGAGCGAGCCAGAGCTAAAGAAAAGTACCTAACAGGTAGGCATGGATGTGCTTTTCAAGCCTGTTTGTCTTCTCTGTCTTTCCAAATGACTGTTGATCGAATCCTCCACTCTAGGAACACTTGTGATAAATGTGTGTGGGGGGTTTCTTTTCATTTGTTTTGCCCCGTGCGTTCAGGTGCAGGAGAAAAAGGAGTAAAGGTTGAACTCGGCAAGCCATCCGATCCCAGCTAATGCAAAGACTGCGCCAGCTCCAGGCAGCCAATAAGTGCTCTGTCCCCAGAAAGTGGCCCTTAGACACCATGTGTATGTTTTACATGAAGCGGCGGGAATCTGATTGTGGATGGTTTTGGAAGAAAAAAAACGAGCATACGCAGTCAAGTGCGTTCATATTAAGTCAACCTTGACAGCCCAACGGACTTTGAATGTCATGCCATTGTACCGAAAGGGATGGTGTGTCTTTTTTTTTTTTTACTTCCCTCTCCTGGCCAGCCCATCGTCTATTTACAAAGGTGAACATTAGCACCACAACCAACACTTTCACATAACTGGCAGGAATCAAGCTCATCTCTCAGTGGATTCCTTCAAGGTACAGCGTACTGCATCAACGCCATGCATTATGCTTTTCACATGGAATCATCCTTTATATGCTGCTGTCTGGAAAATGTGCTTGAGTTTGCAACAATTATGAAACAGATAGATTAAAACCACATTTATCCTGACAGAATCACAATGGTCTTAGTTTGTGTTTCTTGTCCTCTTCATCAAATAAGCTGGATAGTGTCACCCCTCCAAGAAAGCAAATCTGATCTTTGATGCCCCCTGCGGGACGTCAATGGTGTAGCACGCATTGATTTCTTATGTTTTCATATGTACCTTAATGCATTCATTTCCATGTAATGGAAGTTGAATGACAAAAGGTCACAAATTAATTTTGCCAAATCTGTCTTAAAGTGTTTGTCGCGACTGTTTCGCATATTGAGTAGGGAACCCGTTTTGTATAACTTTAAAAAGACCCTAATGAGAAATGAGGGGGAGCTTTTACAGAGTGTTTCCTACATTTGCCGACGAATCAGCAGCCAGAAATATCTTCATTAAATCAGTAGACAGTATTTAATTTGTCCATTTCTAGCACAATTAAAATTTCAGGTACAATCTGTATGCATATCTCTATACAATTTGGACTTCAGCCTGATGATAATAGTGTCAATAAAATGAGTGAATTTACAAAGCAAATATGGCCTGTTGGTCTTATTCCTCATCCCAGATCTCGAGACACTGTTCTAATTAACTTGATGAACTGAATTGTTGCAGCGGTGTGTGGCTATCTCAAAAAGGTTTCTAAAAGTTTAGCTGTAACAGCGTAAAAAGAAGAAAACACTCTCTGATGTGCATTGGGGTTTTACACCACTGCAAATTACAATAAACATTGTCAAATACCTCTAACAGTGCTAATCCATTGACTATTGAATACTTGTTATACAATCTCTCATTACATTGCTAAAGTGTCCTTAATATGATCAATGTGTGTAACAGGTGCATCTCAATAAATTAGAAAATGGTGCACAATATTTCATTCATCTGAAGCAGGTGAATCCAGAACACAGTATGTTTGTTGAATGTATTAAACCAAATTTAATCCGGAAGGCATTTATGGACTCACAAGGTGCTCTTAGGCCCACAGTCAGCAACATCAATTTCAAACATTTGCAATTATCTAGCCACCGTTCTTATGCCGCTGGTCAGCCATAACCCACACCTGTATGCAAGGCATTTGCAAATTAAGTCCGGAACCTTTTGCTCCAGATGAAACCATAGTACCTTTCGACATCAACTGGCTTTTCACATGTATCTCCACCACTGATGTAGTCTGGAAATGACTCTGGTCAGGTCACAACCAACCTCACTTTGGACCAGGTGTGTGATCTATTTTAATAAATGTTTCTCAACCAAAAACGTGGCTGTGCTATGGGTTCACCGGTCTTCCCTACGATGGCCAGCATGTACACGGAAAAAGTGGAAAGAAAAACACTGGACTTAAGAGGAACGAAGCCCAGCCTCTGATTTAGGTATGCTGACAACCCTCGGGTTAAGAGCAAAGACTGTGAAGTAGATTGGTCTAGTGCTCAGGTAAAAACGGAAACCTCAACGTTTAGGTCTACCAACGACCTACCAACCTTCACTTTGAATCTCGTCACCCACTGGAAAACAAGCTAGGGTAGCACGGAAGATCTCTACCAGTGCCGTGTAGTGAGGAGTGCAGTGACCGCTACATTGTAGAGACCAAGCAGCCTCTTTGGCACTTCAGTAGATAGGTGACTCGAGCTTGAAAAAGGCTCCACGGCCATGTGACAAGCTTTCTGGCAGCCATTAAATATCTCAATTGAGAATATACAGTATTGTGATGGTTACTGTACAGCTTGGCGAGCTTGAAAAATGAAGAATCGACAAAAGACAGACATTTTCAATAGGCGCCGTGACCCGGATGCACAAGCGCGTGGCACAACATCGGTGAGCAGCTTCTTCAGTTCAAGAGTCAGAAGTTTTCTTTTCCTCAAAGAGAAGGGATAGCCCTTTGAGGAAAACAACGTCCACATTTTGGATCGGGACTGCTAGCTTGGAAGAGGTTTAAAGCGCTATCTCTAAGCACACTTGTTGCAATATCTGGCAATAGGGCGGGTGAACAATCCGTTGATTTGCAGGACCGTCTTTCACCAGCCACGATGGGCAACAAGAACAACACCCTGTTGTGACCACTTGCAAGGGAACTGCTACTGTTGGAGGCATAAATATCACACCAAGAAATTTTAGAACAGAAGAAGCTTTTCAGGTTAAAACAGAAATGTCTTAAACCAACAAGAAGTCCAGTTGCTTGGAATCAACCTTTGCGGTTTATTGTGACCTAGGTGACTGAGAATCGACAGATTTATTTCAGTACAGTATTTCCATACCTGTGAACTTTTCGGAGCAAATAAAGAGCAAAAAATATGTCGAAATAACGACAGAAAAACCCCCACAACATTTTCAATGATATTTATTGTAGATCTCCATAATACAATGTCTGGTTAATGTCTAATCATCATTCTACTTAGTGGCATTACTGTGTTCAGAGTTGTATTCCTGCGTTACTTTTTTCACCAACTGTTGGTGGGGGAAAAAACCCCGGAAATTTTCTGAATCTGTATGATTTGTGCAATTCGGCAATATACGCAAGATTCACCACAAAATCCGTATGAACTATGGCTAACCCGTATGAGTTAACAGGTATGTATTTCAATTCAAAAGTGAAATCCTTAAGACCAATATCCCACTGAGGGGCGAACATTTGCAACCAAGCGAATGTTGATTTCTCGTCAGTGAATGTTGATTTCTTCTCAGGGTTCATTCAAGGTCACAAACATTCTCCAGAAGATAGGCAGCAGCTTTAAGATCAAACTGTTGATGACCATCAAAATGTCTTTGCAACCTTGAACAAATGCTGACAAAAAATCTATATCCGCTACCTGTGCAAATACTTTTTGGTTGAATGAAGTTCAGTTTTGCTTTTTCAGCTGAACTCCTGAAATATTTCTGTATTTACTGGGATGCACCTGTTTGTGACTACATGCAAAAATACTACCCACCTTTTTAGTCGTTTGTGTCCATTTAGCACAAAAAATATGTGCGGTTAAAAAAAAAATCAAACAAAAAAAATGATTTTCTACAATCTATTTGACTGTTTTGATTATTTAAACTAGTCTACCTGTATTAACAAATCCGTATGAAAAGAAATACACATAGATAGAGATATAGTGCATAATGCAAAAGGTCAGGAAATATATTAATCGGATATCAATATAAACAAACAAACAAAAATAGCAGGAATGTTGGGCCCTGTTTTGACATAGATTGTGCAAATCGTCTTCCCATAAGTGGTCCTTCATACCCTGGCACGTTTCTAAGTTCTTTTCCAGAACTGACGTAAATGTATCGAGTCCAGTGTGCTTCACGAGGATGATAACAGTGTGCAAAAAAAAACAAAAACATTTGGAGTCAAAGTCATTTTGACCTCATATCAGTAATGGTTGAGCTCTTCTGGGGGAGGTGGAAGGTGGTAAATGTCATCTCCTCCGACATACGCGCTGATGCTGTTGCTCTGGCTCCCCCACTCATAACTGTCGGCAGCCAAACTGATACAAACACAAAAGGATGCCAATCAGTCAGAGGTGGACAAACCTTGGTACTTAGAGGCCACATTTGATTTTTAAACCGACAAATGGTTTCAAACTTTGATTGGATTATCATTTGTAACGTAACTAAAAGGGGAGTTTGCGTTTTTAGATTCAGAACTGACGCAAAATTCGTGGCCCGTCTACTCAACAGGTGTGTTTATCACCTGTTTTCAATTCGTAATTGATAGCACATCCCAAACAATAAAACTTGATACATTTATTGTTATCAGTATAGTAGCATTCCATGACGAATAAGTCATACAACCAACGGGGCGGCTGTTGCTAACATTGGCTTGTTTGCAGTGCTAATGCTAACTTGGTATTGCTACCTTAATAAAGTAAAGCTACATTTTGATCTGGCTAGCAATTTTACAACTGCAACCTCCCCCTATCAATCAAATAGTTGAATTAGTACTTTAGCTAATAACGTGCATTTTCAGTGCATTCTTCATTCACAAATAAATGAAAACAAATGGAAAAAAACAACATTTCAATCAACAAGTTTTAGGGAAAAAACTCCTCAATGAGCCGGAGCAGAACAGGCCATGTGTCGCCTGCTCTCTATAATTTGTCAAGCCCGTGCATAACACGACTCTTCCTATTCCCACATTTTTTTAAGGAATGATTGGATTGGATTGCTTCATTGTCATTACACATTTGTGCAACGAAATTTCACTGAATAGGCGTGCTCTGCACAAGAAACATGAAAAACAATGACAAACATGGGATACAGTGGAAAGGGCCTGTCGGTACTCTCTATGTAAAACGCCCCGAGATCTTAGTACAGGAAAGGAAACCACTGGGGAGGGAGAGGTTTGACTTTTAGACCTGGCTTGGATGTTCTGAGGCATGACGCTCCATGCAAGGTCATCGTCACTGTCGTAACGTCGAGGGTTGTCAAAGAAATATGCCCTGGAGGAGAAGACGTGACTGGGAAGCCCAGAACCGGTCTGCAAGACAGGATAGACCCACACTTCTAGTTCTCTTGTTTTTGCAATGAGTCATTACTTACAATCTGCACTTTCTTCTACTGAATGTCGTGTGAATAAACAACTTCCTTTTCTTCTGAGGATTAATCTTGCTGTATTGCACAATGTAAAAGTGTCATCTGCTTTGTGGCCATGAACTTTAATGCCTGCAAGATGCAAAAAGGAAGCAATGGCACAACCTCATGACTCACCCTGTCCAGGTTGGGCTGGCGGACTCTGAAGAAGAAAACTACGAGAGAAGTGGGGAGCAGCTCCCAAACAAATAAGATCACCCCGAAGACGACGTAGCCCGTGTCACCCAGAGTGGACTGTAAATCTGCCTGAAAGAAAATACAAACGCTGAGAATTTACCCAGTTTGAATTTTTGCCATTTGATTTTGCTTGACCCTTACCTGGTCAGAAACATTGTACCAGTCGTAGTCGAAGGAGTTGATGGTACTATTGGAGAGTCCGAGGACCACCAGGTTGTAGCAGGCCCTGGACGTGTACAGGAGGATAACGATTGCTCCTATAGCGCTCACCTGGCACACCGACGTGCCCTGCGCAGTAGCAGAAAGGACATAAAAACCAAAATGCCAGTCGACATGCAACTCATTGGCATTGTTAAGTTCCGCCTCTCATTTCTCACCTTGGATTCCAGATAAATGTTAGCGAGGGACATCTTGGCAATCTTGTAGAGACACAGTGAGAGCGAGACGGCGCAAAGGACAAAGAGAGTGTCGTTGATGGCCACCCTGACCAGCACCACGGTGCGGGCGTCGGCAGACGACGTCCTCACCAGCATGGCGCACACCAGGTTGACGGCTAAAAACAGCACGCTCATCAACAGGAAGACAAGGTAGAGTGGCAGCCTGCAGGGACACGGTGACCAAAGATTCACTTTGTTGTTCTGGCTCAGGTTCTTGCCCTCTCGCAGCAGTGTAGAAAGGGATGGCTATTTTGTACTAAACAGGACACAACTCTTTTGAGGAGTTTATTTTGCTTCTCACATGACTAAATCCAAATGTAATGACTTACCTGTACCTCAGGAGTTCTGGTGCATATTTGGACTTGGCCTTGAACACGACCTGCAGTGAGAAAGAGTGAATGTGTACTGTAAAATGTGTCATGTTCATACCTATCAACATTTCGGAGCGCCAACCTGTATAAACTACCCCAAAAAATCCTTATAAAGAGCAAAAAATCCTTATAACATACCAAGGCATTTTATATGTCAAAATAACGGCAGAAAAACCCCCCACGAAATTCAACTAGGAACCACCTGATTTATTGGAAAGTTACCGGAAATGAAAGCATTCGAGTAGACTAGCAAAAGCAAACGGAACTACCGGTACCTGTTTGGGGGGGGAACGGAAATTTTCAGAATCCATATGATTTGTGTGATACGGCCATATACGTAAGATTCACCAAAAAATCCGTATGAACTATGTCTAAACCGTAAGATTTGACTCGTATGCATGTTGTCGTAATACAAACATCCATGTTCAGCTTTCCATTCACATTCCAGCAAAAAAATGAAAATCACCAAACAGGAAGCTTGCTGGTTTACACTTTATACCACACACATTTTCTACGCCTGCTAAGAATAAGCCTAAGTGAGCAGACCGGGAAGCTATTGTTTGATATGCGAATTATGTAAGCAGATGAGGAATGAGTCACTCCATCACACCGAATAGCTGATTGGAACCAAGTGTGTTATCTCACAGGCACCTCGGTAGGATGACTGTTGTCAATACATTGATTAAAATAGAACCCTCAGTGTATTCAATTATTCATCAGTCAGGAGTGGACAGTTACACATACGGAATGCTACATTAGGCACGCATTTACAATCTAACGAGAGCCTATAAATTAAATATAGCATATTCAAGAAGTAACCGTGCCAATGGTGTAATTTTTAGTAAAATATTATTTATTAATAAACTTCAAGCTTTAACATTGACACGCTTTTCCCCTACTACATACTAGATCTTTAATTGCTCAGGGTGGAATGGGACACTACATTTGCAGTTCGGGACAGAGATTCGTTTTAAAGTCAAGGTTCAGTTCATATTTCATATTTAGCACAGTACAGGAACTAAATGCAAAACAAGCTGCTTATTTAACTACATGAGAGTAGATTTGACTACCTTTGTTTTAAAAACATTTATTTAGGTGCCATTATCTACAGGTTTTTATCAATTTTCCTATACTTACATGCAGCATGTTAATAACGATATATAAAAATGTTTTATCAGTTTGAACATTAAATATCTTGTTGTTGTAGTCTAGCCAAGTGATTATAGGTTGAAAATGATTTGCAAATAATTGTATTATGTTTTTATTTAAAAATTTTTACACAACGGCCCAACTTTTGTACAAGGGTCTGGTCGAAACCTCTCAGTAAGCTGCAGTAATATTGGTCCTTAGTCAGAGAGGATAAAGAATCTATCCCTGTGAGCATCATTGTAGTAGTCTACATGTGTTGCTTCACCATTTGTGTTCATATATTTGATGCTTAGAGTTTTAATATCACAACACTGATGATTTCATTAACCCATCTATGGCTTTTAGGACTGTTTGTTATAGCATTATGCTAAACAGACTTATGTAAAGCAGAGCAATGTGGTTGTCTTAAATCCAAAATAAGTACTTCTCTTTGTATTATGGTTTGTTTGACCGTATACAGTGTACTTAAAATGGCAATAATCTCCAGTCTTTTTTTTCAATTATTTTCTAGCTGCTAAATTGCTACTTGCTGCGAAGCGAGTTAAGGTGACTTCACTACCACTGTGCAGCGCCACCATGCTTACAAGTCAAATCAAAAAAAACAAAAAGTCAGCCGAACGACAGCTCCCATCTCGAAAAACAGAAATTGGCTCATTTGTTTCTCAAGGAAGCTCTGCCTTGTTTTTTGATGAACACTTACACCTACTATGCCACTGTCATTTAATGTGGCCCATAAAGTGATGCTACATGGAGTGTTACATATTTGTAATATTTGGTGGTGTTAAAAGTATTACAACCAGTTTAAGGTGTTTCAAACTTATTGCTCCTTTCGTGTAGCTGTCGAAAATAAGAAAACATTAGCAACGCCTCTTGGTTCAACACAGTGCAGCTGTACCTCAGTACAACCACATTAGACTGTGCAGGTGCACCAAAGCGTGCGTGTGTGTGTGGCTTCTTCCAGTCATTTCAGATCACGATTTAACATTTTGTCTGCATAACCCCTTCGCAAATGACAGCTTGGTTGCACTCACCTGTGCAAAGTAGAGGTTCATGAGACTCAGTGTGAAGAACTGCAGGCACACGGGGAAGCAGTATAACAGCCAGAAGGGAAAAGGCCCCAAAGTGTTGGCCGTTACAAAGTTCTTGAAGTAAAAGGAGAAGAGCACCGTGCGCAAGGCCGACCACAGCAGGCACAGGAAGAGGAACACGGTCTGGTAGCTGAAGCGCTTGTGCCGGTAGCGCAGCACCAACCACAGTTGGACGTAGATGAAGATGAAGAGCAGCGAGTAGAAGGCGCTGTAGACCACCGTCAGACCCAGGGTCACGTATGGGGGCACGGCCGGCGTGAGAGTGGGCAGGGGGAACGACTCCCGAGCCCCCTCCGCGGGGGCCTCCATGAGCTGCAACTCCGGGAGGAGGAGGAGCCGGCTTCCAACAAGCGACCGCGTCAAAAGCTGCTCAAACCGGCGCAGCCGAAGCGACTCAACGCGCACGACGACGCAGTCAAGAGGAGGAAAGCGGCGGTGGAGGAACGAGGCTCACTCCCTGAGCCTGACACAATTGCAAGCACATGTTCGGTGCTAAGGATGGCCGCTCGCTGTCGGAGCTGGACGGGCTGCGGCTCAGAAGCAGTCCGGGACCGTTGCCTGCTGTGGTCTCCCTCCTCCGCCGGATGGCTGGCTCTCGCTCCATGGTACGCCCCTTTCGCGCTGACGTCACGGGTCGCATCAGCTGACGCACTTTGCTGTACCTTTAACCCTGTCATGGGAGGCCCTCAAGCCGCAGCAAAAGGTTCCCCCAGAGACAAGTACTGCGTTGCACGTACATTTAGCAGCCACAGCGTTAGGCCCAAAGACGATCGTGCTCAATTTTCATGCTCTATTCATTCTGAATGATAACTATATACAACGTAAAAAGTTAGGACTTAAAATTTTAGGATCGTCTTAAAATGCAGTTTTTATCGGCAGTTTAACCGTTGAACTATAATGTTAATTTCCTCATGTTATTACACGTAAGCAACAAATAGATGGATAATCACATTTATAATCAGAATTTAAGGGCAATAGTTGTTCAAGTTTCTGCAAAAAGGAATCTGGTCAAACATATGCTGCAATGTCTGAAGAACTTTCTTTATTACAAATATGACTATTTCAAATTTTGGTAAATTTTAGCAGGAATAATGCAAGTTGATGCACCAGTTTTGCTTTCACAGGCCACATACTATGTGGCCTATGAATTGACACCTGCGCATACAACCTTTATCAGTGAACCTAAAATGACCTTTTCTAAACATTTGAGTATACGGTATATGAAGTGTCAAATAAGTGTGCGCTCATATTTATGCACTATTGGAATAAAAATAAAGAGTACACATACGTTTGTGTGTGTGTGTGTGTTTACATTTGAGATCAAATTTGCTACAGTGAAAAAAAACCCTGTTGTGAAAAACTTCTTGCTGCAAACATGGTTTCCTTGTAGAGGAGTTTCACTGTATGCCCAACTGTTCAGTATTTCAGTACTTTTTGTTCCTCTAACAAAAAGCTTAAAGGCAAAATATTCACAGCAGGTGATATTTGTGGGGTATCAAGGAAACCCATTTCTATGTCTCTCTGTGATGCTTCCAGTTTCTACATGTATCATTATTACAACCTGCCAATGACACTGTGTGACAATATACTCAGGAGACACTTCCCTCGCCACTTCCCTCTGACAACATCCTTTTCGAAGCTTCAGCATAGGGCAGTACTGTTGATCAAATGTTAGGCATCATCTTCATCCAGGATCATGCGGTCAAGCCAAGCAGGGGAGACAGAGCCTTCCTATCCCCTGCCCTGCACGTGAAGACAAAATAAAACTAAACTAAACACACCAAAAACAATTAATGATGACATAAAATCAGTTTCTATTTTAACTATCTGTTCCATGCTTTCCATCGATTTTATTTTTCAGTCCAATAATGTCCACGATTTCATCCTTACAATGAATAAAATAGCCGAATCTCCATATTTCCTGTTGAAATAAATGGGCGAGAAGGGAACACAAGCATTGCACTTTCAGTGACACGGCGGCTGTGGACGCATGAATTGCTGATGTAGGCAGTTGGCAGGAGCTCTTACACTATTGCTTGTTGTCTGTAAATTGCCAATCCGTTTTCATCGCGCATGTACTGTACACGCTGACGTGTTTCCTGAATTTGTGTGACATATTTAACCTTTTTGGTTTTCCAAAAAAGCAACAGAAAGTGTATGATGTAGCCAAGTAAGTTCCTTCAATTCATGGATTCAACACTGATTGTGAATTTTGCTGTTCAGTTTATTTTTCAGGAGTGCCCTGGGGAATGAATGTTCTAATTTCATTTGATTTTTCCTTTCATATTCATTAAACTTAAAGCAAAGTATTTTTGGACATTATTTGTGGCGGTTATGTGAAGTGACAGGAAGAATACTTAAATGCTTCCACGAGATGCCAGTACAGGTACAATTACGTTAACCTGTCCGCCTGTTGCCACTCATACCAGATACGAATGATAGCTTTGTGTTCAATTAGCTAAACTAGGATTTCACACGAAATATTTATTTATGTATTAATTGTAGGTTGGAACATGATAGTCATTATTGAGCGCATATAGTTTCCCCCCCAGATTTTTATTTGGTTGTGTGCTATTAGAAGTGTTTCATTGTCTATTGATTATTGTTTTGTTTTAATGTTTAAAATAAAAATGTAATTACTTTAATATCTATATTTGTATTTTTACTATTGCGTACTGAGATCTTCCCAACCTAATGATTATATTATTTAGCAATACAGTAAGAGCCTTTTTCATAGATGCAAGATGCATGCTGTAATATGAATATATAAAGTAAGAAATATTTCAAACCACTCAAAATAAGATTCAGTTTAAATTAACGCCAAAATGACCATGTAAAAAAGAGGCTTATCTTTGCAAAGGCAGACAATTTAATACAGAGTTTGTAATGGATTTTATCAAATTAAAAAGATTAACAAATCCACGGCGGCCCGGTAGTCCAGTGGTTAGCACGTCGGCTTCACAGTGCAGAGGTACCGGGTTCGATTCCAGCTCCGGCCTCCCTGTGTGGAGTTTGCATGTTCTCCCCGGGCCTGCGTGGGTTTTCTCCGGGTGCTCCGGTTTCCTCCCACATTCCAAAAATATGCATGGCAGGCTGATTGAACACTCTAAATTGTCCCTAGGTGTGAGTGTGAGTGCGAATGGTTGTTCGTGTCTGTGTGCCCTGCGATTGGCTGGCAACCGATTCAGGGTGTCCCCCGCCTACTGCCCGGAGACAGCTGGGATAGGCTCCAGCACCCCCCGCGACCCTAGTGAGGATCAAGCGGTTAGGAAGGAAGATGAAGGAACAAATCCACGTCCCCTTAATTGATAGTGTATTGTTCTAGCAGACATATCAACAATGACGTCAATGCAGCCTGAGCCTTAAATGAATTAGGGAAGCAATGATTGAGTCAGTGTTTAGATCATGCATTTCCTTATCTAAACTTTGACCGAATAGCAGCTGTAACCAAATGTGAACTCATAGACGTTATTTAGGACTAAATACAGGGGAAATGCATTCTCATCTTGGAGATTAAAGAATTTTAGGCATTGTGTGCCTCATACTGTCACGATCTGCTAATGTTTTGCCGAATAAAGGAATAAAGTTATGAAAACCTGCTCTTATATGATGCAGTTGTCAACTTTGTACATTTGGACCGTGTGCCTCAAAACAAACATTCCTATCTTTTTTAAGGCGGACTCTGGATCAAATGCTGTTGTGCAGAATTGAGGCTGGTGTAAGAATTCATTTACAAAAACAAATGCAAGGCCAAGGTGCTGAATGTTTCCATCAGCCCATTGCTGTTCAGAGATCGGTATATTATACTTGACAATGTATATTTTACCCAGTATTTAATGTGAAATGGCATGCATAAAGACAGTTAAAGCGGAATATATTTGCAACTTTCCTGTCATCCCTCATTCTTTTTAAACCAACAACTCCAGAAATTCTCAAGAAGTGACAACAATCATGTTACTTCAGTAGCAAAGTTTCTTGAAACACAAATCAGTTCAGTCAGGCAGAAGCTTGTATTAAACCTGTACCCATCCACCTATTTCATATTTCATCTCCACCATGTCTGTGATTTTAAACACAAAGAGCAAATTTTCTGTGTTTATCCTAAAAGACCCGAGGGGGTAGAGGGATGAGACAACGGCCCTTTATGTGGCAAAATGTAATGTCTGAATAGAATTAAACATGAGTAAGGTTTGCAAATTGGTGACAAGAGTGTGGGTGGTTTTCACATCAGGGGAGCATGTGAAAATGCAAGAAGCCAAAACATGAGGTCATTAGAATTGACCTTATTCATCACTCCACATCATTGTGACACTGCCCACACCCAATAAAGTCAATAAGGGTTCCATGGTGTAATGGTCAGCACTCTGGACTCTGAATCCAGCGATCTGAGTTCAAGTCTCAGTGGAACCTGGCTTTTTTTCCCCAAATGTCACACTACAAAGAGATAGATGCACGTTAGCAACGTTCCCTCAAGACTTTAAATTGTATGGGTGTGAAGGGTATCATGTGCCATGTCACTGACAGGTAGTCAGTCCACGGTGTACCTTGTCTCTCGTTCAGACTCGTCTGGGATATACGCTGGCCTCCCTGTGACCCCGAAGAATATTAACTACGGAGAACATACATTTTCTGGGTGGACGGCTAAAATGTTTTCTCGCGCCTCCATCAGATTACCCACAATGGCCACATGATGGCACTGTTAAGCTATGCCAGCCATGGGAACGCGGTACAGTACAGTCGGTCCTGATTTGAATGAAACCTGAAAGAAACAAGTCCAATAAAAATTATGTTGTTTTTTGTGATGGACGGCACGATGATCGACGGTCTGCTTTGCATGCTGGCCTCACGGTGCGGCGGTGCAGGGTTCAATTCCTGCTCCGGCCTATTATCTTTTTCTTCTTATTATTATTATGATTATCATTTGCCTTCTTCACCGATTAGTTGGGAGAAATCACATGGTTCTAGTCCCTTATATGAAGATTATTGTATTTTGCTGTATAGTATATGACTCCTTGCCATATAAAATTACGGCAAAACATCCTTGGAAATACAAACTTTGAACGTTAACTTTGAACTTTCAGCAAATGGGTCACATACAATTAACCTAAATATGGTCTGAACCATTCAAACCGAAATTGCATGAATGCGGTCAGTAATTTAAAAGAGCATTGATGAAAACCTTCTTCACCTCAAGGCTCAATTTCTTGTCATTCTGTGTCCTGCCTGCATGAACATATGAGGTATAAAGTACTGAAAGAAAATGTGGATGCAGCTGGGTCAGCTATTTAAAACAAAGGAAAAAAAATGTTTTGAAGAATGAAGCGATGAGGTCAAGAAGATGACACATGCAGGTCAGCTAGCATCAGATATTGAGACCGCGTGAGAAGTATTAAGTAGTTCAGCGAGCGAGCAAGATCAAACTGGTGTTCATACATTAATAAAAAGTGAAAAACTTCAGTCAACCTTGCACGTTGAGTGCATACTGTGTGATGATTATATTTCAATTTAAGTGGCCGTCAGGTTCTGTTGGTGGGCACTGGGCCATGTCAGTGCCCTGAAGGGCCTCTGGCTTGCCTCCGAATGCACTAATATGGCTTCAGTGGATCTCCACACAGTGGATCCTTTATTTGGGTTCTTCATAATCCAAACTAAAGTGGATAATTCCGATGTATCGGAAATTACACGTACTTCAGAATAGTAAAAGATGGAGGTACCACCAGTAAAACACATCCTTACATATCATTTGAGGTATCTTTTCTATTGAATAAGTGAGTGAAGTTGCAGTTGAAAAGATGTGACTCGAGGTGAATTGCGTTGATAAGAGATTAAACGAATGAGACATTTGGCTAATTGATTCAGGAGCTAAATAAAATGCCTCAACTTTGATCATGGTAGATGTAACCTAAACGCCAGCATAATACTCTCATTTGTAAATGACCAAAGCCAATGAATGGATGATGGTGGTAATTGGAAAGCTAAACATTTTTTTTTGTAGTTGCTGCTGTGGCAACAAAGGAAAACTTTTATGTGAAACTCGAGATGTTTTTTTTTAAATCTCAGTGGGAGAAAATTCTTGAACAACCTGCTTTTAAGAACAACGTCAAACAGTGGAGTATCTGGCCTTCTTCTCGTTTCCTTTTCTAGTCTTGCTATTTGATGAAAAAAAAAAGCCCCAAACGCCCCCTCAGCTCAGTCCAACTCCGCCCCAAGTCCTTCAAACTCTGCCTGAACTTTCCTCACTTGAGGTCGGGCGTCACTCTGCTCCGTGGACCTCTTCCGCTCCGGTCTCTCGGCGCTGCGGACCCAAGCACAAATACGGACTGCTCTGAAGACCCTCAAGAAAACGAGCAATGGCTTTGGGCGAGCAAGCGTGGCTCGTCTGTGCCTCTTTCCTCGCAATGGTGGCGTCGGCACAGAGCTTAACGCGAGGAGACTTTTTCCCTTTCGGTGCGAGCGCTGGAGACCAACAGTTGGACGCAGGCGATGACTCCACGCACACACTTGAGCTGGAGAAGCCCGTGCTCTTTTATGATGGCTCTTTTAAGAGCATCTTTGTAAGTAAATCGCCTCTTAACTATTACTACCACTCGGGGGTGGAAAAAACAAAAAATCAACAAAAAAAACAGCAATGCTTTCCAACTTCTTCTGGTTGGGTCGCACTATCCTTCTTGCGCAATTACGCACTTCTTCGGGAACACATTTTATCAAACGGCAAAGCCTATATGGGTGAAAGCATAAGGTATTTCTTCGTACATATTGGTTTGGTTATCACAAAGATTGCGTGAATCGTTTGGAATGCATGTGTCCTCACATTCTTAAAGCCCAATGTTATCACTTTTACTGTTGACCTACAGCCCAAAGTATCTCACAAATGAAGTGGGTGGCTATAGTCTCATGTGCGAATGTGGCCTTGTACCCACAAAGTCATCTTAAAGTTTTCTGCTGTTTCCTATCCAGTCTCTGAAGTTCGTATTCGGAACATATGAATGTCCCCCGCTAAAAATACAACAATCCAAAATGTATGAAAGATGCACCATTGTGTTGAACCATACAAGCAATCCTTTATATTCCCCCAATCTGCTTTTCAAAGAAAAGTGATGCGTCTTTGTTTTCAACTGTAATGCATAAGAAAATACTGTAATGCATTTAACCAGAGAAATTCAGTTAGCGACAAAAACTGTCTTCCACTGATAGATGTATTTATTTATTTATTTGCTGAGCAAGATTGTTTCCACTTGAACAGCAACGTGCAAGTTTATCTTCACTCGGGGACATTTGGGTCATGCGGGAATCTTTTTGGGGGCATATGTTTGTCTTCAATTGAAAATAAACATTACATTTCTTACTGAAACAAAATTTGAGTAGGGTTTCCCCTCTGTTCCATTTACGTCATCCAGCACAAACACATTTGTCAGCTCCAATTAAGATTCTTCATGTAACAGATGAAACAATGCTATCAACTAGTGTCTGTGTCTGTGCCCTGTTGGGGAACACTCAACTCTATACCTGACAAGCTTTGAAAAACAAAAAAAGTGTGCTTTTGCTTTTAGTGTCTCAACTGGAATGTGATTCTATAAGAAAGTCTTGGTACATTGCAATATACAGGAGCAACTTTAAAGGTCTGAATTGCAAACTGAGTGACCATTTTCTCAGCTTTATCTTCCATTTGGGCCAGGAAATGCCTGTAATGAAGATTACTCTGGGCTCTCGGGGGCAAGGACAGGAAACGTAGCGGTCTGGTTCTCCCTGCCGCCCACCCCTCGATCAGGAAGTGGAGGAGCCCCATGTGCCGGGGGCGTCTGCGTGTGTTTTTGACACGAGTCCAGCTCCTCTTTTATGTGCCTCACCAAGAGTGTAAAATCTGTGTCCGATGGCATCTCATTTATGCGTTCATCGGTGCTCGTGTGCCTCATAGCGGCAGCCTCAGACCATTAGTCTAATGAGTTTGGGATAGAGATCAAAGTGGGCCATATTGGAATGCCACCGTTGTTCATGTGTCTGTCCTAGATCTTTTGAACAAGGATCATCCCCAGTTACAAACCTCCTCATGTTGTCATTTTAGATCAACACCAACGGCTTCATCGCCACCGCAGTGCCCAAAAGTGAGTCAACCTATCTCGGCAAAATGCCCGCTCCCTTTGGAATGATTGCGGCCCTGCACGGAGATCTGGACACTAGCGATACAGAGGGCAAGGTTTTCTTCCGCGAAGACAGCAGCCCCGACGTGCTGCTTCGGGCTGCGGAGCACATCAACAGGGCCTTCCCAGACGATCAAGAAGTCAATCCCACCCACGTGGTGGTCATTAGCTGGGTAGATGTTGCCCGAAAGGAACCTGAAAGCACTGGAGATAGCATCGACAAGAAAGTGAGGCTTTATACTGTTATCATGTGAACGATATAACATGTGTGGATGTTTTGAGGGGGTGTCGGGGGGGGGGGGTGATTTGTTGGCCTTTAGGTGCCTCCAATCACAATGACAAGCATACAATCTCATGGAATCGGTCAGAGCCGCCCTATGCTTAAGCAAATATCCAAAGATATTGGAGCTCTTTATTCTTTCTAATAATATTGATTATTGGTCATTCTCACACACACACACACACACACACACACATACCCTATGAACTTATTGCAGTAGTGTTGCACTACAAGAGCGGACTGGGGTTGATTTACACTATAATGAGTGACGGTGATCAATCACGAAGCGAGAGACCGAATATTTTGCCGACATACAAAATAGCTACTAAAAGTAACAAAAATGAAGCTGAATACATTGATTAAATAAAATCAACCATGCGATGTCAAACACATACTTGATGTAACCAAAACGTGGTAGCTGAAACACTGGGACAAAAATTCTATAAAGAAGATATAAATAATGTTACAAAAGAAAGCCTTTCTGAACATGATGCTCGGGAATTAATTTGTCCATGTTCGCGTGAGTTGTGGACAGACAAAATTAAGGGTCCATTTTTGAAAATAATTTGTTTGATCTCCGAAAAGAAAATTCTGCTTCTTAATAATAAAAATGGTTTGGAAAATCATAGCCGTGCTTTCACCATTGCACAAAGATTACTTTAGCTAACGTTTCCCTTATACAGGACTTAAACTGCTTTACTGTACATTATTACATTTATGTGGAAGAGTCCAAGCACAAAACATAAAGTTTTCAAAGCTGTCCAAATTCAAATTTACAGTCATTTAAAAATGTGATTCATCATCACACCCATGTCTGAAATAGAAAACTTAACAATGCAGTCGACTCCTTGTCAGGTCAGAAATTTGCGTGGCAACTTGCTGCTCGGCACATATCATAGGTCTCAATCATAACTGCACCATAGGCTATGAAAACAAATTGGTATATGTCAGTGTAAGCTATTTGTTTGTTTGAATGGCAAGTTGACACCAAAAGTACCTTCCTTGACTAGCCCCAGTGAATTTGGCCCAAAAAGCAAAAGCTAATGTCAACGCATTTTTCCTTGACAGAGAAATACCTTCCAACTGGCCATTGCATCAGTGGACTCTTCTTCATATGCTATACTGCTATATCCCACAGATGGGATACAGTATACAAATACTCCCGTAGGGGAGAATAGCGTCGTCTTGCAAGCTGGCTTCAGTAAAGGCCTGGTTCGAGGTTTCCTGTTTTCCAGTCAGGGCCCATATTATCGCACGACCAATGATGAAGACGCATCCATCAGTGCTTTAGCAGAGTAAGTCATGATGGACAATATACCACCATTTCCCGACCGTTGCTCGACAGGTCATGGATTGAGACGTGTGCTTTCACCCTTGCAGACAGACAAACTCGGGTGTCAGGGGCGTTTGGGTGTATGAGATTGGAACATCGCCTTATTTTACCAACGTAGCTCCAGGGGAGGTGACCGAGCTGCCTACTGAGGCTACATCGTCTACGTTCCCTGGCGACACAGAAGAAGCCCCCGATTCCAGGAGGGTAGTGTATACTAACGGACAGCAAGTAGTTTACCCTCCTGTTGAACCGGAAGAGGAACAGATCGAAGTGGAACGTGTTCAGTACCAGCCCCACCAACCTAACAACCCAGAAGTGGTAGTACTGGATGACACTGATATCAATGTAGATGGTGAGTTACAATGCTGGGCTGCGATACTTGTACATACCCTGTCGGTGTCATTGGATTGATTTTCTTGTTGTGCTTTCATGTTTTAGTGTTTGCATACAACCTTGGGACATGTGCAAACAACCGAAAAAAGTGTTCCCAATTTGCTGACTGCAAAGACCACTCCACTGGATACTGCTGCCACTGCAGGCCTGGTTTCTATGGCAACGGGATACAGTGTGTGGCAGAGGGTATGGCCGCATTTGTAAGAATTTTATACATTCGTTGGTATATTTAGCTCAGCGATCCTATAAATGCGTAATTACTCCAATATTTTCCCCTCCTAGAATGATGGCCTCGCTTGCTATAGTTTGGATTCATGGAATGTTTTGTCACAATGTTACCGGTTTAGGTTTCATACTTATGGTGTAGTAAGTAGTACATGCTTCTGCATTTAATGCAGTCAGTACGCAAATACCGACGTACTTATCGCCTGGCCAAATCCCAGATGAAATAAATAAATCTGGAAAGGCATCCGGTGTAAAAACGTTGCCGAACAGCGAGAGACTCTCTGTGGTGTTAAAAAGTTCAGCTGCATGCACTCAGATGAGAACGAAGCAGACGTCAAGAAGTCAATTACGAATGTAAACATCCGCCGCAAAATCTTGTCCCACTTCGAACCCATCACAACAAAAACAAAACCTATATCAATAACAGATCTTTGTGCCACAGAATGATAACATGAGATGATGTGATTTTCCTGGTTAATAGTCCGCGACAGTCCGTATACGGTGAGACTTCAATGAATATCGACATGATGCTTACTTGTCTGGACAGGAAAACCTCAGAGGATGAACGGTAAAGTACACGGACAGGTGTATGTGGGCAACTCGCCCACTCCCGAGAGGTTCAACAGCAACGATCTACACTCGTACGTGGTGGTTAACGACGGACGCTCCTATGTGGCCATCAGTGACATCCCCCAGGCCCTCGGGCCCTCACTGATGCCCCTGTCAGCGCTGGGTGGTGTGATCGGGTGGGCCTTTGCTCTGGAGCAGCCCGGCTTCAAGAATGGCTTCAGCATTATTGGTGAGGGGGAGATTCATCACATTCTCCTAATGTCAGAATTTGTCACGCAGCTGCCGCGTTGCTCGCTGAAATTCCCAGAAATGACCTCAGCTGACACTCGAGGGGAGGGAGCTAATCCATTGCTGCGGGGTCTCTGTTAACCCCTTTTGTGCCTCTCTCCTAGGGGGAGTGTTCACTCGGCAGGCTGAGGTCACGTTCCTTCCCGGGAATGAAAAGCTGACAATCAGGCAGGAGTTTAAAGGCATCGATGAACATGACCACCTGGCGGTGAGCACCACCCTGGAGGGCCAAGTCCCCGAGGTGCCTCGCGACTCCACCGTGCAGGTTGAGCCCTACTCTGAGATTTACCAGTACAGCAACAACTGTAAGAAAAAACCCATAGTAGAAATGTCGATTTTAATTGAAGAACATCTTTACACATCAAGAAAATCCTAATTTCCTTTCAGTAATCACCTCATCCTCCACACGAAAGTACGTCGTCAACTTGCCCGATGGCTCCAAGGACGAGACGAGGACGTACCAGTGGCGACAGACTATCACCTTCCAAGGTTGTCAGCATGATGAGTCTACGAGAGACATGCGACCCACACAGATGCTCAACGTGGACCAAGTTTTTGTCATGTACGACCCCAAAAATGAACTCATTCGCTTCGCCATGAGCAACAAGATCGGAGACATCAATGGTGAGCTTCTGGAGATTGTTGTTGTCTTCCTGCCTCGCTCATTTCCTGCCCAATCACAACTTATGACATGCCGGTGAAAAACTGTGCTTGCTATGAAATCAGTGTTCTAAAAGTGTGCTTCCTTTCTCAGGAGGACAGCCAGAAGAGAATCCATGTTTCACTGGAAGACACGGCTGCGACACCAATGCCGTCTGCCGACCCGCAGAGGGGACGCAGTTCACGTGCCAGTGCGCCTCGGGCTTCACTGGTGATGGACGCACATGTTACGGTATGGTCACCTTCAGTATTTGGCAGATTGCAAAATGTTGACAGTATTATTTGTTATTCAACTCATTTGAAAGTCATCGCATGCATTTACTTAGGGACGCTCCTGTAAACACATAAGGGTAATCTGGAAATTGACGCTACACAATAAAAGGCATCACAATCAACCAGTGGTGCTATGACTAATGCCCGGCAAGTTGATCACCCACTGATTGAAGTAACAGTGATTTCTTCAATTTGGACTCATTTATGATTTATGAAACTATAAAAGTATGGAGCAACTATGCCACCTCGTACATCAATAAAAGAGAGATGGACTGGGGCCACTCGTCCATTATACGTCAATTCTACCACCACGCCTTTCTTTCAGTTTTTTCTTTCAGGGTTACATAGCAATCCTACAAGTTAGCAAGGGAGAAGTCACACGAGCTATACGATGTGTCTCATGCTTCCAAACCAGGTTCTAACAATTTTCCAAGAGTCGTACTTGCCCTTTCCGAACAGGGTGAGACAGGAAATGCTCCAAGGCATATATAGACCAAGAAGGAAGGATGTATTGCAGACAGATGCTATCTTGACCGATTTGTAATTAGGAAATCTTGGGTCATCTCTCCTCTATGGTCTCCAGCATCCGATAATGAAAAACACAAATTTGACAAATCCGGACTTCTGAGATTAGATCTACGTGTCAGCTATTAAAATAATCATTCAATACCAGCTGATTCTGGACCAAGTCTGAAAAGACGATTAAAAAGGTCTTTGGGAGTGAATGAATTCAAATGATTCTTGTCTGATAACTGTCTCTTATCTCCATTAGACATTGATGAGTGCAGAGAGAATTCTGAGATCTGTGGCTCACATGCTATCTGCAACAACCAGCCTGGCACCTTCCGCTGCGAATGCGTCGATGGATATCAGTTTGGCAGTGATGGGCAGACATGTGTTGGTAGGTTCGGCTCTCACCAAATGAAATGATTTACACAGCACTGTTCTTTCAAGTTAGACATTCGAGTACAAAGGCCTGATGTATTCGGATTACATTGATGTATGTGTTCTACAAGTCGTTCAAAGGCCGATGTGTGAAATACTGCAACATCAAAACTTGATTAATGATTGACTTTTGTGACTTTCCCTGGCTTTCTCCTTCAGTGTTACAAGTGACATATGTAGCACTCGTCTGTAACTTCTCATAAAATCTAATCTCTAATGAATCTAAAAAAGAAAAAAGAGGTATAGCCAACTTTCAGACTTTACAAAGAGAATCATGTTTAGTTTTAGGGATGATGGCACTTTGCTGCTGTGTAAAGCTTGCTTGCAGCACACGGAAAGGAGCCGCCGCAACAATGCGTTTTGTTTGTGTGCTTCATCATGGAAAAAAAACGAATACTCAAACCTTTGAGTCAGCTCCGGAGAGTTGATCTGGATATTAGTGTAGATCAAGGAATTTCACTGCCAAATTTTCCCAACGTTCAACAAAACGATGTGAAAATGCTCCATTTAAAAAGATGCATTTAAAATGTCATAAAAAATATTATGAAACAACATTTGTGCTTCCTTTCATAGCTCCTGAGTGAGACAAAATGATGAGCAACATCTCTCAGAATAAGATCTATGCCACTTCAAACCACAATTAAAACAATATAGTCAAATCCATACCTCAAGTGAGAAATCATCATCATTTTTATAAAGACAACATTTTTGACACAACTCTCATAATAGAGGCCAATAGACGGTACAGGTGTATCTAATGATTTGTTCTGCAAGATCCTTTTGAGTGGACATTTCTGCCTGAGCACTAAATATGTACTCGGCTGCATTTGTCTGCCCTCCTCCCACGTCAGCGGTGAGTGGACCCGTGGACGCGTGTGAAGAGGGCAGCCATACCTGTGACATTCCTGAGCGTGCTCAATGCAGCTACACCGGAGGCTCCTCTTATATCTGCTCCTGCCTGCCAGGGTTCATCGGAGATGGAAGAGTCTGCCAAGGTGAAACCTCCCGAGACTCAAATCCACTATACAGCCTTGAATTTTTGCACCATCTGCTCAAGAGCCGGGGGGAAGTGAGCCGGGTTACGTCATGTATTCGCTGGAACCGAACAGTAAAACATAGGAAACAGATGGACATTTCAGAGTATAGCTTCTTTTTTGGCTGCTGCTCGGGAAGTCTCATTCATAGTGTCGAGCCTCTCGAGAATCCTTGCTCGAGTCTCTGTACTTCGACCCAAATTATTGTGCACACCACAAACCATAACATTAGATAAAAATCATGTTATTTTTGCCTTGAAGACATAGACGAGTGCCAGCCAGGCAGGTGCCACCAGGACGCCGTGTGCTACAACACTCAGGGATCCTTCAACTGTCAGTGTAGACCCGGTTACTACGGCGATGGCTTTTACTGCTCCCCAGGTAAGTCTAAAGGCACGCTGCCAACGTTTTGCCTTGCTAGGCCAACGAATTACTTCAACGGCAAATGTGATTTTAGACTCCTCGGTGGACTGACAGGAAACACGTGTTCTGTTATGTCCGCTAACATCCAGCTGCTCTGTTTTGGATGGCTGCCACTGGAGTGGAGCCAATTCGGTGCTCGCGTTCATAGTTCTGCATACAAACTGAATCGTACAAATATACAAAATGGATCATTCACATTCTCCCCATCGTTTTATTCCACCCATCCGTGCGCGGGGAATTTCTGACAGCTGGCATCTGTTTTTATTGGCCTGTGGATGGCTATCGCGCTTTATGTGGGATGTGGGAGTTTTTGTGTCATTGAAGATAACACAAGGGGACAGGAAATGAAGATACGTCAGAGAATCCGTGTTCGTGCGTTTGTTTCAGAGCGGACAAAAACGCAATGTGAGACGCACAGAGACAGTATTCTTGGCGCGACCGAGTTCGGCCCGCGGGGTCCGCGACCTCCTGTCGGACAGTACGTCCCTACGTGCGATGAGCACGGCAACTATGAGCCCATGCAGTGCCACGGCAGCTCGGGGCACTGCTGGTGTGTGGACCGGAACGGACAGGAGATCCCAGGGACACGCTCGGGGCCTGGTGGGAGACCCATGTGTGAGTTCATTACACATCACGTTATATCACAATCTTTCATGACATGATTTTCACGTAATAACAGATGAGTCTGAAATCCGCATTTGTGCATGATTTATTGCAAGTCTTGTCAAACTATTTTATGCTTCAGACTAAAAATTTTACAATCGGTCCGTTAGGCATTGACCATGGTGGGGTGAGACCACCAGTTGGACCAACCCCTCGACCTGACGTCCACCCACTGCCTCCTGGCACACACTTGTTGTACGCTCAGAGTGGCAGGATAGAGCATGTCCCGCTTGAAGGTTATGATATGAAGAAAGACGACGCCAAGGTTGTCCTCCATCTACCTGTGAGTTATTCTACATCAATTCATCTTGTTTCGGATTCACATGGCCAAACGATACCACGGCAGTTTATATGAACAGCGGCTAACAAGTGCGCTGTGATTCATCATGCGGGCTAATGAGTTGTGTACGTTTTTTTTCCAACACCATGAAGTTGTTATTTTAAAGGCGTCAGGTGAGGTGTCCCATAAAGTGCTTTTAAAAAGCTGCATGAATCCTGTTGTATTCATTCTGCTTCCAGCGCGCCTGCATGCATTCTAGGCCTGCACTTTATTGGAGGCACATGTTGACATTTTTCCTAATTACAAACATCAGCTCGGGGGATTTGAAATCTGCATTTCTTGTGCGACTGATTTTCACAACAGCTGGTCGGATGTCTGGCCCAGCTTCTTCTCAGTGTGCGGCGCTGTTTGTGTAGATGTATGTCTGGTCATTCGTGTCAGAAAATACATCTGCTTCATGTTTGTATCTGCAACCACCCTTGTTTGAAGTAAGCACACTTCAAAGCTGTTTTGTGGCGCCTGCTCCACAGGAGAAAGTGGTCATTGGAGTGGCATACGACTGTGTGGACAAGATGATCTACTGGACCGAAATCACGTCGCCATCAATCAGCAAGGCTAGCATCCAGGGGGGAGAGCCCGTGACAGTCATTAGATCAGGTAACACCTCACTTCACTTTCATCTCTCACTCATGTGGTTCACCTTTCGTCAGAAACAAATGTTTATGGTCTGGACTTGACTTTTTTTTTTTTTCCAAAGACATGCAGAGCCCAGAGGGGATCGCAATCGACCACCTTGGACGAACAATGTTCTGGACTGATTCTGTGACGGACCGCATTGAGGTGGCCTCACTTGACGGCTCTCAACGACGTGTAATCGTCGACTCTGGTCTTGTCAACCCTCGTGCTATTATCGTGGACCCCCCCAATGGGTACGTAATCGTGTTTTTATCTTGTTACGCCACAAAAAGAATACAGGTGATTTAAAATAACACTTAAGAGATTATTACATTCATTTATTGCCACACGTCAATGTGACAGTAATCTGTACTGGGCCGACTGGAACCGAGATGCACCCAAGATTGAGACCTCGTACATGGACGGATCGAACAGGCGTGTGCTTGTTAAAGACGATCTGGGCCTGCCGAACGGCTTGACCTACGATGCCCAGAGCTCTCTGCTGTGTTGGGCGGATGCAGGTAGGTCGAAGGATGCAGTGACTCGTCGATGAAATGCCATTTGATGATGAGCGCTGACTGTTGTCTCTTGCATGTCAGGCACACATAAAGTGGAATGTACCAACCCTGGCCGAGGAGACCGTAGACAGATCATGGAGGGCATTCAGTACCCGTTTGGAGTTACCTCATTTGGGAAGAACATCTACTACACCGATTGGCGGAGGTTTGAATCATCTGCTTCACTTTGAGTTGTAGGAATTTTGAGCAAAGTAATTCATATTTTTTTGGTACAGGCATACACAATATTTAACCCCATTTAATAATTTGTAAATACAGAGGAGCTTTGCACTACAGTGACGAATGGTCATACTGTTGCCATCATAAACACTCATGAATTTTTTTTATATAACAGTTTAACATTGTTAAGCTGCAAAAATATTGTCATAAATTCTTTGCAAATTTAACAGAGATCTGGAAAAATACTGCTAATTCAGGCATGATGTGCAACAGAAGCGGCATTCATTTGTCATCTAGATGGATGTGGATGGAATTTTCACACCACAAATGATCACAAGATTTGCCGCCCATGCATGTTTAAAAAAAAATCTTATATAGTTGCTGAGAGATCGGTAAAGTCACAAAATATGTAGTGGCAAAGCTAAGTTGTCAACGCTGCGTATCCACTGGCTTGTTCCTCCCCAGTCGCCATGGTTACAAACTATGTATTTGCGTGTGATAAAATCACACTGACAAAATCCGCACACTGTGAGGAGTGTGGATTAAATGGCATTTTTGATCCTTTGTGTATGTTGACAAAAAGAATGTCTGAGATCTTTTATTAACTTGAGTGTTTTAAATGTGCCCCAAAAAATACATATGACTTCTTAAACTGTCATACACATTAAGTTGAAAAAAGGCACCAAGTGTGTGTGTTAAAACTTCAAATCAATAAAGCGTGTAGTCACGCGTGACTTTGTGGAGTGGGTGAGGAACAAGGACTCGAACACCTAAATGAAAAATTACTGTGTGAGTCTGGGATGTCGGTCTCTTCACTAAATGCAATGCGGTTTGTTTTCACTTTAGCCAGGACAGAGAGAGACAAGTGCTACTTGGCATTTTGGCAGACCTTGCTAAAGTTGGTTGCACTGATGGAGTTATTATTCCAGATGCTCATTTCACTGGAGTCTCATGTAACACCGACCTTAACGGCAGTTTGACCTTCAGATGCAGACCAACTTTTGGTCAAAAATCTAATTTTACACCTCTCAGGGCATTCAACTTGTGAGGCTGCACTACAACAGAATTGAAAGGCATGAAGCCTTGATGGTTTCCCTATCGGACACTCCCAACTTGATACTGTCTGGCTTTTTCCTCCATGTGGTTCAATTTCTGTGTTTGGACGGTGTCAGATCGGCGGGGGTTGGGATGTCTGTTTGTGTGTATGTGAACAGGCATCCGAAAAAGTGGCAGCTGCTTGCAATTTCTCCACCTCAGTTGGGGGAAGGTAGACACTTGCACAGTTAGACATCAACAAACTCTGCCAGTCCCATCTGCCCACACTTAGTCACTCTTGACAGACTTTACACAAAACACACAGACTACTCACTTGGAGGAGTTTCTCGTCTCTGTGAGTATTGAATTGCTCACTTCTTGTATTATTTACAACAGGGATGCTGTGGTCGCAGTGGACCGCTATACTGGCAGGGAATCTGACGAGTTTCAGCCTCAGAAACGCTCTAAGCTATATGGGATCACCACAGCCTACGCCCAATGTCCTTCAGGTAAAAGTAATGATTGCAATATGGATTAATATTGACATTTTATTCTGTCCGGTGTTAAGTGACCAAACTTCGCTTCCTGCTCAGTGTCTTCTTAGAGAGGATCTGACCTTTGTACTTTTATGGGTTATCCACAAGTTAGGCCTTTAATCTATCCTTCAATGAATCCCGCTTTTTTTTTTTATGACCACTGCGCCTTCTTTGATGGATTCCAAAAGTGCTTTATGACCATAAAAAAGTGTAGCTTGTCTCTTTGACCTCAATGCAAGATAATGTGTGCATCCATCACTGAGTGAGAATATGACTGAACACATAACGGCCTTAGGCCTCATCCTCCCTTCTAGATAAGGCTACGTGCGTGAAGCCGGGGAATGTGCAGACCAGTGGGAGGGCTTTCAACATCTGCTGTTAGCTATGTGTTTTCTGTAAGCGTGTATATGTCTGCAAAACAAACTACGAAGAGGCTGTTTCCTGTCGCTCCCTGCTATGCAAGTTTAAAAGGGCCCTCCTGCATCTATTTATTTCATTGCACATTAATCAACAGAGGAATAAACAGTGTAAATGCACTGGACTTAGCATTAATACTAATATTCAGCCTTTTTCAGTTTTCTGTATGCTTCCATCTCCAGGACAAAACTATTGTGCAGTGAACAACGGCGGCTGTACGCACCTCTGCCTAGCAACACCTAACGGTCGCTCCTGCAAGTGTCCTGATAGCGCAGTTGGCGTGGGCTGTGTGGAAAGAGACAGCGAATATTGAGACGTGGCAGCTAATTAGGAGCCACTCGGCGTTACTGTGTTGTAACTGCTGAAAGTGCCACTGAGGTGAATTTACTGTGCCTTTTATTCCTCATTGCTATTATCTGCATTTTTACATTATAAAATCCCAACAGAATTGTAAATATGAACACTATTGTGTTGACATTGTTTTCCTAAGTGCACATAAACTGAGAATACAACTCAAAAGTGTTAGTAATTTAATGTGAAATACGTTAGCGTAACACATGACACCATCTGTTGGTTGTGCCTTGTTTGTATTCGTATCGTTAGAAATGATTGAAGACCCTGTACAAGCGTTATGGGATGAGTTTACATGGTGGACAGCAAAAAAAATAAAAAGGTTTTTCGAACAGGTTCGTTTGCCTTGTCCGTGTCTTTAGTGTCAAGACAGTGACCTCTTGTGTTTATTCGGGTACATTACAACAACAATCGTTGGGCGAATCCTAAAGTACAATTAGAGCGGTCACAATTGGTTTTCTTTGTGTTTTTTTTGTCATGATGTACAACTCGACTATATTGTAATATAACTAATTATATAATATAAAGTGCAGTACACGTGGTGTGCCCCTCTCATGAAGCGAATATGCTTATTAAACTATACAGATGATAATCTAGACCCGGGGTGCCCAAGTCTGTCCAGCTCATCAGTTAAACCTTGCAGAAGCCTGTTTGATAACGTTCCTAATCATTTGAATCAGGTGTGTTGGAGGAGGGAAACGTGTAAAACAGAATGGAGAGAGGCTCTCGAGGACCGAACTTGGGCACCCCGCTCGACACTATAAATAAAGGTTAGGAAAATTCGTCTTTGAGATGTTCATGCAGGATGAAATTAAAATTCACTATAACCTAAACTTTTGAATGCACATATTCAAGGTTTTTTTTTACACATCCTGCTGTTCTCGACCCAAAAAACTGAATTCACAACAGTATTTTTTGGTGCAGTTTCCAAGGACTTCTCTCTCTCTCTGTATCTGTTACAAACTGCAAATGACACTCTGTGACACTCTAAGCTCAGTGTCTAGAACATCCTGTTTGAAGCCTCACAAAGCGAGGCACAGTCGATCAGTTGTTCCGCGTTGTTCTCTTGGTCTCATGACAAAATGTCACAGGAAGATGACGAGGATTATTTTAATACCAATTCTAATAAGTTTAATTAAACCGTTGTGAATTTTGCTGTCGTTTAAACAGTTGGGCACTCAAAATTTTAGAGAAAGTTCATCTATAAAGGTCATCGTGCAATTAGGTTCTCTTCTGAAATTTAATCCGAAAACCCATTACTGTACCCAATGCGCTTTACTTTTTAATACTTTTTAAGGCACATATTTTAAACAGACCTTGTGTTGGATATTATTTGCACGTTCCGGTTTACCAATTTACAGAGTACACGAATGCACCATATTACAGCGCGACTTGATTTATTTGGGAATTAATTTTGCGTCACCCAATGAGACACAACAATAGAGATGATTTAATAGATTTCCCTGAATTTTGTCTTAAGCAATAATCACCAATAAGACTATTAAAGGCTTTCAGGTCCTTCGAGCATCGACGTACGTGTCATATTTCATTATGTTATCATTTTACTATACGGTACAGTTGTTTGGTTTCATTCAAATTACCCGGTGTTTGTTACCGATATTCAATAGATCGTTGAACATTTTAAAACATCATTATGAGCCGAGTATTGTTCCCCAAGAGCATTGTTTCATAAAATACATTATATGAAATAATAAGATATGAGGATAAGGCGTGTCAGCTATACTTTGCTCGCCATCATACGGGGAAGTTTTGCCTCGCAGTACGAAAAAGGGTACAGTATAAGTGTATGATGCTAGCAGTAGCGTGCTTTAATGATCGGAGGAAAAAACAATCTGTGGAAACAATGTCATCCAATTTCGAATTTGACATGATGCATGAAGATAGGACATCCGAACTCAGTTGGTATTTTCGTAAAGGTGAATAATTAGAAACCCAGATTTAACGCTACACGAACTGTGTTGACAGCTGCCATACAAACATTACGATGCCATTACCATTAGCATGCGGCTGAGCAGAATTACATTACCATGCATTTGGACGCGGGGTATTTGAAAGCACTGCTCATTATGCACAGCGGCTGTTACTTTATACACAGTATATATTTTGGTTGGATATAGAGTACTCGGTTTTTCCCATTCACCATAGTTTGGCCAAGTGAGTGAGAACAGATTAGACCACTGTCACAAAAGACATTTCAACGTGAACGTCAATACAGGAACGTTTTGAACACTTCTTCCAACAACATATTTAGTTTGATCAAAATACCAGTTAAAACGTTACGTATTTATTACCTATTTGAGATCTAAATGCAAAACATGGGTGGGAGGCGAGTTCCAAAAAAAGAATAATTTATTTTGAAAACACGACTGGAGCGGAAATCAGCTGCTATAATGTTTACAACTTATCACCAGCTCCTGTCACATATCAGCTAGCCTAGCTAGCTAGCCAGTTCGCTAGTTTTAACCTTCATATCAGTGTTGTTTTGTTCATGATCCAGTGTATAGCAAGTTGCCGATCCAGATACAAATGCGTCTACCTACTGTGCTGTCAACACCTTTGTCAGCTACGCCTAAGTAACTAAGCGTCATGTGGTACCTCTGCAGATGCTGAACGAAAAAGTGGGGGTGAAAAAGCAGCGCAGTGAAGCATGAATATGCTATGAACGACTCGAGAGATCATTTGGGGATCCGGTCGCCGCTAGTCGAAGAACTTTGGAAGAACTGGGAATGTTCGTTTCATCACTCTTGGTTTCCTCAGCACCTTGATTGGAGTTTTACCCGGAAGGGTGGACGATATGGCCAGTCCAGGGCAAAGCAACTTGTCCTATGCGTGGGAAAAGTACATGGACTGTCGGCTTCAAGGAGCGGATCTGCAGGTAGCGCTGCACAGTGCACCACACTCAACTCATCTAGAATAGATGTGATGTCTTAAATTGTGATGCTTTCTTTGCATTTGAGTACTCTTAGCCTGGGCAAGTTTCCTGGAGTATGTCTTCCTAACATTGTGGTGATGCGTATCGCTGTGGGGCACATGAGATTATTTAGTTTACTTGGCAAGCATATTCCGTTTCCCCCCTCACACCGAAGACCATTTAAATATAAATTTAATTTCGTATCTTGTATGGTTGATTATGATTGCAGTATTTCGTCTTGTATTTGCAGTTAGACTGATGACTTAAAACTAACATTTTCCATAAGAAGGAGGTTTTAAACGTATTGAAACATTGTATTTCATTGTCACATAATTGTTAGAACACAATAGACTTGGATTTAGTACAACACGCATGAATTAGAAAGTGTCCACCCATTTTTCATACCATTTATGCTCATTTGGATCGCTGGTAAGAAGATGTAACCTCTCCCACAAAACTCACGTCAGACATTTCCTATTGCTTACAGTCATAATGCACAAACATTGTGGTGTTGGTTTGTGAGACTTCTGAGAATGCTGCTTGTTTGTTGTCCTTCGCATACAGTTTATCCCAGAAATTGGACAGATTTACAATTTCTTGCATGTGTTTTGACGTTTCATTGTGTGTGTGCGTGTGTTTTCCATTGCCAACACTCTATATATCCAAAATATTTGATTCTTCAATAAAACATTCAGCTCTGCTCTGATACTTTTGTCCAATGTGCCTGGTCACTCGAGCGTGACAATTATAAAAATAATAATCATTCAAATTATTTTGATAGAAATTGAAATCGCAGTGAATAGAATGACAAGACAGGATGAAAGTCGAAACCATTTTGGACCTATTAGACCTTCAATAATGTCGCAGAAAAGGCTCCACAACTGTGTCTCGATCTTTCTGGCATCCTTTAAATAGTTCAACTGAAAATCCAGTCTTCTGGAAGTTACTATTTGCATAGCGAGCATTAAAGATCAATGAACCAGGCATAGGTTCACTTGGAACTTTTCATTGCTTTACAGAAGTTAATTTTTTGTTTTGTTCTGGTTGTTTGTTTTGTTCTGGTGTAACAAGAACAGATGTTACAACCGCAGTATGTCTCACCTTTGGATTGCTCCAATTTTTATAATTCGTCATGAAATTGAAGACTCTGAAAATGTGTTTACAGTGGTTCACTTCTTTGTACATTTTACTGTTAAGAATGTTTCTTCAATGAACATTACTGAAAAAAAACATACTTCTTCTAATACCATCGCAAATGGTACAACGGTTTCGATTTTTATCGACTAATTAATAACTAATACTTCAGGTTTACTTGTCAGGGTGATTTTTTTTTTCGTGCCATATTTTCGATCAGAGAGAACTAGTTTACAAAAGAACCTTTAGTGTTGCCAGTAGTGACTTTTCCAAACGCTCTCGTGATTATTTAAAAAAATAAAAAATAATTCCCACCCACGAATGAACACTATGAGGGGAATCGTTTTCATATTGTTGTCTAGATAACAATTAAGGTTGTCTAGGTGTCTAGTATTTTGCTGTCTATTAGGGGAAGGTCAAACAAATGGCATTATTGAATATTAAAGAATGTTAGCAGGATAATTTGAGTCAATGGAATCTGGACAAAATATTATGAATAATTGTTCATTCATTCATCTTCCGAGCCGCTAGATCCTCACGAGGGTCGCGGGGGATGCTGGAGCCTATCCCAGCTGTCTTCGGGCAGTAGGCGGGGAACACCCTGAATCGGTTGCCAGCCAATCGCAGGGCACACGGAGACGAACAACCATCCACGCTCACACTCACACCTAGGGACAATTTAGAGTGTTCAATCAGCCTGCCACGCATGTTTTTGGAATGTGGGAGGAAACCGGAGCACCCGGAGAAAACCCACGCAGGCCCGGGGAGAACATGCAAACTCCACACAGGGAGGCCGGAGCTGGAATCGAACCCGGTACCTCTGCACTGTGAAGCCCACGTGCTAACCACTGGACTACCGGGCCGCCCCTGAATAATTGTTATTATGGATAATAACAGAAAGACACATTGGTAATGACAACGTCGTTTTCCTGATGAGAAAAGGGAGGGATTTGAGAGAGGTGTTCGGGGAAAGCAGATGATCAACCTAGCATCTATTTTGGGCACAGCGTTTATTTGCAGGATGGACTGTAATAAGTCTCAAATGGGAAACGATAGACTTGAAATACAAAGATCGGAGTTCAACAAGTGTCCCGGAAGAGATTGTCAGACCGTAGAGTCTTTGCCTTTCCTGCCATGCTCATTTTTAATGATGTCTTGTGATGCGACAACTCTCTCCGATCCTCCATTCCTTTTTTTTTGTTTGAAGCAGTTGTGCTCTTCCCAGTTTGGTGTCTGCTTTCCGAGCAATTTTACACAACAGCATTCAGTGCACCATTATTTGTCCTCGTTCACTGTTATTAGGAGTAGAACACAAAGTAGGTTGACATTTGTTTTAAACAGGGTTTCATTCTCCGACTTTGGCATTTTATTCGTGCTGTTCCATTTTTGTGATGTAGATGTGAAAGTAGGCATCTTAACTGACTACATGCTGACTTCCTCTCTGTTTCCCAATGTGGCTTTAATTCCCAGATTCGACAAAAGCAGAAGAGGCATTAAAAAGATGGTTTCTTTGGTACCATATAATCATAGGGGAAGATGCAATGAGTCTTGTCGGTAGACCACAACAAGGTTGTGAATTCGACGTTGGCACCCGCAATCACCTTTCACAATGCATTCACTGGACATTGACACTCTGGTAACAAACTATTATTTTAGCCGCGGGGTTTGCGTATTCAGGGTTCTCCTGTAAAGAGTGTGTTCTTCACCTTAAAGAAGCGTCAAATAATGTGTTCTTCAGAGAGGAAGGATGCTTTACATGCCCACATCTCGCTGCGTTTTGATTCGTTTAGTGGGATGTTTCTGTGGCCACTGGCCAGGAAAGAGAATGGGTTCCATTGCAAGCAGATTGTCAAATTTCATTTGACCTCAGAAGGCTGTTTCAAAAGACCAAAGGAAAGCATTTGAAGCGCCTGATTTTCAGTCATACTTGGGGATTAAAGATGTTCTCTGCTCGCTCTACCTCAAAAATTGTTTCATGAGCTGGTGCGGTAACCTTTTTTTTGTACTAAAATGGATGATATCCACATTGCAGATCACCATTTGTTGGTAAATATTACATACAGTCAGTCTCAATTCACATATAATCATACATTGTGTGACTGTGTGAGCTCAAGGCATTCATTTGAAATAAACATGTATTAGTTATTAATGAAAAAGCATTTGGGGGGAACCATTTTTGTCACTAAGATCTTATTCGTGGAAGAATATGTATTTTTGCCCTCGCAACAGTCTCTCTGTAAATAGCACTATTTTATAAGGAGAAAACATAATTAGCAATGTTGTTGACCTGTTGTGGAAATATACTGTTGAACTTTTAGAACTCAAACACAGTGCATTCATGGTGGATGTTTTGATATTTGTTTTTGTCTGGTTTTTAAATTATTTTCCAAATTCATTCTAATGAAATTTGAATTACTTGTTCCAAGAGTTGCCATGAAATGAACAGGCACGCCATTGTTATTTACAAGGGCAAAGAGGAAAACAAAAATTGTACAAACAAGATGAAAGTAAAAGTACATGTTTTTATCTAGTAATTTCAGTTCATCATTATTTTGGAATACAACTTGTCACCTGACAATTGGATATACATTCTAACGAGCCCCAGAAACCAACAAATGACTTTGAACTATATAATATAATACAACAACAACAACAACAACAAACACTGACAAAGTTTTGCTGCCTTTTTGTTCCGGTTCTGAATTACAGTCTTGGATATCATCAACAGCAGCCTTTCTTCTGGTGTAGTTCCCCAACAGTTTAAACATGCTGTGGTCCAACCCTTGATCAAGAAACCTGGTCTTGATCCAGATGAGCTGTCAAGTTACAGACCCATTTCCAAACTGCCTTTCATTTCCAAAATTCTGGAAAAAGTGGTGCACATGCAGTTGAAACTTTTCTTGGATGAACATAACATCTTGGAGGTCTTCCAGTCAGGTTTCAAGACGATGCATAGCACGGAGTCAGCCCTGTTACGCGTTTCTAATGACATCCTCCTGGCAAATGACTCTGGAGACCACGTGTGTCTGGTTTTATTGGACTTAACTGCAGCATTTGATACAGTGGATCACAGTATTCTGCTGACTCGTTTGCAGCACTTGGTGGGCATTGGCGGGAGTGCTCTTGATTGGTTTAGGTCCTATCTAGCTGACAGGACCTTTTGTGTCAGCCTTGGCTGCTCTGAATCACGCACTGCTCCCCTGTCATGTGGTGTTCCACAGGGCTCAATTCTGGGGCCTCTGCTGTTCTCGCTGTATCTGCTCCCATTGGGTTCCATCTTAAGGAAACATGGTATTCCTTTCCACTGCTATGCAGATGACTGCCAGATCTATGTCCCACTGAGCAAGAAAGACACCTTCTCATTAAGGCCACTCCTATCCTGTCTGGAAGAAATCAAAACCTGGATGGCACAAAATTTCTTGAAGTTCAACGAAAAGAAGACAGAGGTGATATTGTTTGGCCCCAGTGGACCTTGTACATTCCATCCTGTAGACTTGGGCCCCCTATCTCCTTATCTGAAATCAACGGTCTCAAACTTGGGACTTAAACTGGACAGTGATTTCAAACTCGATCAGCAAATTGGTGCCGTTGTTAAATCCAGCTTCTTTCACCTTAGACAGCTGGCCAAAATAAAACCTTTCCTCTCACATGAACACTTTGAGACAGTAATTCATGCCTTTGTCACATCCCGGCTCGATTACTGCAACGCCCTGTACTTTGGAGTCAGCCAGTCCTCCATCAAGCGCCTTCAGCTGGTACAGAATGCCGCTGCTCGCCTCTTGACTGGTACTCGTAAGAGGGAGCATATAACTCCTACTTTGGCATCCCTTCACTGGCTCCCCATTCATTTTAGAATTATTTTTAAGATCCTCCTCTTTGTTTTCAAATCTCTGAATAATCTCGCGCCACCTTACCTCTCTGAGCTCATACGCCCCTACACCCCTGCCCGGCGCCTCAGGTCTGTGGACCAGTCTTTGCTAGACGTACCAAGAACTAAACTGAGGCTCAGAGGGGATCGAGCCTTTTCTGTTGCTGGTCCATCTCTCTGGAATGACCTCCCACTGAACATTCGGCAAGCCTCCTCGCTGCCCATCTTTAAAGCCCTCCTCAAAACTCACTTGTATTCTTTGGCGTTTGACTCAGCATGACTTAGATTTGCTCTTGATTTTACTGCTTGGTGCTTTCTACCGCCTTATTACTTATTACTTATTACTTATTACTGATTCGTCTTACTGTTTATTGTATACGTTAAATCGCTCCATGTACAGCACTTTGTATGCAGCGATGGCTGTTTGAAAGTGCTCTATAAATACTGTTGACTTGACTTGACTTGACTTCCAATCTTTGTCAAAGGTACTTGGAATTTCCATTGTTTGACAACCAAACTGTTTGAGTCGCATGAGTCTCGAATGATCGAAAACATGTAAGGTTCATTTCGTAACAGTTCCTTGACCAAGGCGCTCACACTTGATGCGGAATTGGTGAAATCTAGTGCTGCAGTCTACACATGAAAAACCTGAAGTCAGACTGTGACCATTCTTGTGATCATCACACTCCATCAATTACAGGTTTTTTGTCATGGTTTGACTGTGATCCTTATTAGTTGGTTCTTTGTGACACTGTTTACAGAATCTTAGGCAAGTCCCTTTCTTCCTCTGGCTCGACCACAGGACCTTTTTCACATCTGCTTTTATTGTTTCTCACACAGTTTCAACCAGAACTCCTACTTGCTGCTCCAAACAACCACCTGAAGTGTTGAATAATTCATCACGTTGTTGTGTTGAGGCAGATTCAGATTACAGTTGGGTCTCTGTTTTGTTTTGTTTTTTCCACCAGGGAGTATGTTGTTATGACTCGTGCGAACAACACAGTGTAAGTTAAGGACTACTACTATTCAATAATTCTTAATTGATCAATTTGGCAAACCAGGTGGTCAACTTGAAGCTTTTAGACAGCAGATATGATTCTGTACAGAGGTAAAGTGATCGCGGTCTTGATCTTTGGTTACTGTCAGGCAGCAGCTGACCACAGCCTTCTCCACAGTTGATCTGCAGTACACTTGTTTATCAAATGATGTGACTGTACTCTACTTAAACGTTTGCGGTTGATGATGTGTACTCATGCAGAGAAGCCTGTTATAAAACATAATGACCCCCAAACCCCCCAAAAATCTCTTTTTCTGAAGCAGACATTTTCATTTCCTGGACAGTGTTTGGCCATAATATAAGGGACAAACATGCTTTATTAAAGTAAACTCCTTGACATTTTACCTCGGTGCGCTCATCTGTGACTCATAGCTTGTAAGGAAATGTAGAACGTTAGGTGCTCCTCATGATGCTCATCACCCAAATGTCAAATTAGATCAGTAGGGATGTCAAACTGGAAGAATGGAAAAGAAACCAAAAACAAACATTACATAACTTGCAATCCCTCATCCCTTCTCACGAGGAAAGGATCACATCCCTCTCGGTACCTCACTGCGATGTTGTGTACCGACTGCTTCATCGGAGAGTCTGGAGCGAGCAGCCTGAGTGACTCAGCCACCAGACTCCCATGACTTGGCCTCCCGTGACCACCCGTGTAAAGACTCGGGTCACAGCAGTGGATGCCCAACAATGCGTAACTTAATCCAAAGAATTATTTGAAGCATATTGTACTGTAGAATATTATTTCTGTATATTCTGGTGGGGTTTTCTCATGAAAAATGTTTGCCCAAACATACACATTTAATAATATAAAAAGTGCATACTTACTGTGCCAAGGCAAATTGGACAGTATAGATTTTGATTATTTTCAAAAGGTGTTCCACTTGAAGATTTCCCAAGATGTATGAACACTTTTGGTAAATGTTGTTATCCAATCATCCCCGCTGGCTGGTGCACAGAGCATTGTACAATTGGATTATAGCCACCGGGGGGGGGGGGGGGGGGGGGGAGCAACCCCTGCCTGGAAATTGGTGTTATCTTGCACCATTCGTTTTCCTTTTCCCATTCGAAGAGCATGGCCACAACTATTCGACTGATGTTAGATTTAGTGCACAAGTGCAGTAACACTGCAGGGATTATTTCTTCACTTGATGACACATGTAATACAATGCTGTATTTCCTGTCAGCCCTGTCTGTGCACAAGGTAGGCCACCCCCCTGGTGCATTGACCCCATCCCAGCTAACCGTGTCACTCCCATTGCATGAAATGGTCTCACCTGCTGCTACCTCCTTGAGCCTGCCGAGCATAGTCTTCATCCTCATCTTCATTATTTGCCACTCGAGATTCAGGCATATTTAACTTGGCAAACACCAAGACAAATATTCTTTAAATCTCACTCAGAATGCCAAATAACATAATCATGACCTGCTTTTACAGTTGCCATACAGGAAGGAAGTTGACACAGATTCCTTTGCAGAAATAAGTCTCACAAATACGTCCCACTGACTTCTAAACAAGACACCGTTGTACAAAGTAGGACTATTTTTTCTTGAAACTGTTCTTTGTTTTGTCAATGACTGGCTGTATTGTGACTCCACATTTGTGTGACAAATCTTCCTGGAACCAGCCCATTGAGGAGACATGACATGTTCAGACATAGTTGATGTGCTGTGAAAATGTCATCACAGCAGCACGTGTTTTTTTTTTCTTTCTTACAAGCAGCAGCTGTCAATCAAAGGTGCAGCGCAATACAATTAGCAATGGCACGTGTAATTTCTTTCCCCGAAAGGTGCAATCTATAAAACTATATTCCAAATGACAAATCTTTGGACTGAGTAATTTTCTAGAGCCATAGGTACAAACATGTTACCAACATGCAAAAGCCAAATCTGAAGTGTGCAGAAGTGGTGCCTTTCAACCCAATGATGAGCCAGACATACAATGTAAATTGTTAAATATATTTAAGATGTCATGCCAAAAAAATAAATAAATAATGTGCACCTGGGAATGAGGAAAAACAACTGACACACATCAATGCCTTCTAATAACGCTCTTAGGTTTCATGGTTCTAAGTCAGTGGTTCTTAACCTTTTTAGAGGTACCGAACCCAACCAGATAATATGCACATTCACCGAACCATTCATGCGTGAAAAATTAAGGAATATACAGTATATTATAAATTCAAGATATAAAAACACTGCATTTATTAAAAACAGGAAAAAAGTAAATACAATTTCAAGAGATAAGTCTCCTTTTTTTTTTAAATTGTACAACGTCACGTACTATCACGACAGTCACAGGTTGACGACAAAGCGAGCTAAATTTCCCACAGCACTGATTGAACAAGCAATGTCATGTGATCATCTGCAGCCAGTGATGGCCTAGCCTGCGTGTCATAACTAATTGACATGTTGAGTCGCGTGTGTCCTATCCTCCATGGCAGAGGCTCCGTCAAACCCCTGAGACCGACTCACCGAACCCCTGGGGTTTGATCGAACCGTAGGTTAAGAATCACTGGTCTAAGTGAACCGAATTATTTAATGTGGCATTTTTTGTTTGTTTGTTTACCTCACAAAACCCTGGTATTTGAACAATGCGGTGTAGACTTTTTACAGTCACTGAAAATAATGAACAGTGCGATTCGGTATACAGTAGTATAAAGTTTCAACTTTTCAATCCTGTCAATAGAATTGTTTGGACTCATGATGCCCTGCAGATTTCTTATTTGTGTGTGTTTGTGTGTGTGTGTGTCTCTCATTAGGTCAGCCTCCAGAGTCTAGAGAATTTCCTCTGTCTCTTCCATTATGTGCAACATCACCCTCATCACACCAAAGATGCCCTGATATTCTGGTAGGTGCCATTTTTATAAGGGTATGTGTACTTTGCAATAAATGAAAGAATAACTTTTTTTCCCCATGATTATCGTTTTGTAATTGTATGTAATTAAACAGAGTTTGAGTCACTGGGAGGTTGGGTATCAGTACACTGTTTGAGCTCCACTGTAAATTGAGAAACGTTAACAGTCTCCCAAGTTCCTGACATGATGTGCAGCAAATGAAATATCCATCGTGAATGAGGGAGCGAGGGACATTTGGGAATTCAAGTGCTTCTGAAGTTTTGGTTTCTTTAGAGCATGTCAAAGATTTGATATTTTTGTGCAAGAGAAATTTGTGCTCGTTAAACATGCTGAAAAGCTGCCGGCAATTGGACTCGGCAACATAAGCCACAACAATGAACTCGTCCAAATTCTTGAGATCTTAGAGCCGGATCAAAACTGTCCCCCTTGCCATTCTTGTAGTTTAGAGTGCTGTTGAACTTCACTGCATGTTTGCATGTATGCAGAGGTTGTCTTATTTTTCTGATCTAACTTGGATATAATGCAAATAATGTAGTGTAGCTATTGTTAACTACCACAAACCATAAAAAACAAAAAATGGCATCAGTCAAGAATAAGTATTAAAATATTGAGTTCTGTATTGTTCTTTTAAAGACAGACATTTAAAAGTATTGTGTAATGTGTGTAATTCTTTGCAAAGAAACAGATACATACTGTCAGCTATGTGTGCTCTCGATGAGACCAAATAAGCAGAGCTCCTTATCTACTGTATATGTTGGGAAACTGATTGAATTGCAACTGCATTTCTGATGAGCAAAGATGTAGAATAATGACTAAATTGTGTTCCAAAACCCTCTCACCTTGTAGATGATGCAAAAGTAAAAGCATGGCAATATAAAGCTTGCCACCGTTATAGCTGTACTGGAGAATACAAATGCAGTTTTTGTGAATGACAGTTCTATTATTCAGAGGTCCTCTGCGGGTCATTGGAGGCTCTTCAGTATTCCCGAGGCCAGTCCCCTTGCCATGTGACATCACATGCTTTCATGTGATACGCTGATCTGCTGCGAATCTGGAACGCTTCCATTTGAAATTCCAATTTAATGGAATTTGCTCGGCAGAACAGAAAATTCAGTCAGTCGCCGTGCGAGAAGGTATGCTGATACAGCCAGCAATCGAGCTGCAGTCGAGCTTGGAATATACACAAGATGACGGGTAGGAAACTGTCTTTCCCAATAACATTTGATAAGGCAAGAAAATGTGTGCGCGAAGAGAGCAAAATATTGGCTCCACCGTTATAAATATGATTGTTGTGTTGTGATGGTCAATCTTAGTACTATATTGTTGTTATGTATTTAAATATGTTTTAGTCTTATAAATAATAGGGGGCAAAATGCCACTTGCTCTCCTTTGTAAATGGAATGTTGATTCTGAATCTGGCATTTTTGGAACAACAGACTTTATACTGTTAGAGTTGCTAGAAATTAGTTCTGGTTTCCCCCCTACTCCAATACTGTTGCAGAATCATGTATTCCCTACATGATGACCAAAAAAGTACCACTCAGCATGTGCTGGCTCAAAAGTTTAACATCACATTATTTTACAGTTAAGTCAAGTCAAGTCAACAGTATTTATAGAGCACTTTCAAACAGCCATCGCTGCATACAAAGTGCTGTACATGGAGCGATTTAACATACACAATAAACAGACGAATCAGTAATAAAGGCGGTAGAAAGCACCAAGCAGTAAAATCAAGAACAAATCTAAGTCATGCTGAGTCGAACGCCAAAGAATACAAGTGAGTTGGCATAAACTACAATGTTTGACAGAAAATATGTTGTTTACTGGTTGTCCGTTATAGGTGTGTGTTAAGTCTTGGCAGTATGACATGGCAAGTCTGTTCCTGCGTCACGTTTCCGTTGAAACAAATCAGCTGTGACATTCTGATCAACACGTCTGTGACTCTTGCTTATTAACAATTTTATGAACCGTTTCAAGGAAATTCCCATGTGGTGGATTATCATTCCATTGATTCTCCCCTGCTTGAGTGTAACAAAGTCCCAGTCAGCTAACAATCTTACACATCTTGTACTGTGCCACTGTTATTCCCCACCATTTTGCGTAAACAAACATGGAACCAGAGTATCCCACTGAGGAGGCGCTTCAGGCAGTGACCATATAAAATCACTGTGTGAATAAAATGAACATAAATTAATCTTCTTCTGTATATTGCTTCCGTCAGACCTGTGATACACGGTGGTGGTATCCACTATCACATCAGCATTATGCCAGCAGCTCACAATACATGGGCACAACTTACATTTCACACACCTTACGAGGACTACCGGTACATCTGTAATCATTGAAAATGATTACCATAGATTTTTGTTGACTTGCGAAGACTGTATATTCTGTAGTCCAAATCAGACTGACAGACAGACAATAGTTTGATGCTGGAAGTCTGTCTCTGTCGCTGTGTATGTGTACAGTATGTATATATATATGTAGGATTTTTTTTTTCAACTCACAAACCTGATAAAACTGCTTGCACATTCACGGAACACATGAAACAACCCACATGCACCAATGCCCACATTTGATCGCAAGCGTCAACTTCTGGCAGTACCAACATTGAAATAAACAGTACATACAGTAAATAATAATACATAAAATACAGTATATCCATTTAGTTGCCCCATTGATTTAAATGAAGGTAAACTCTGTATTAAGCCACTGATCGCATAAGCCACTGAAATTATTGTCCTAATAATTGAATGACCAACGCATCTCTAATGTACCATACGTTAGACAATATTTGATTATCAATGCTTTCTATATAATGAAAATTTAAAGCTGCTTCTATTGTGCATTCTTCCGTGTTGTGTGGGCCGCCACAGTTGGGGATAAAGTATGTTACTGATGCATGTACTTCAGTCATATACTGAATATACAGGAGCCGTGGTGGCCATCAGAAATTTGGGAAGATTTCCGAACGGTTCATCCATTCCAAAAATTGTTGCGCATCAAAGCCGCCCAACCCGACAAATATATTTTGTCGCATGTCAGCCATCTAATGGTCACTTTGTCCTTGTTAATGAGCGCGTGTCAACTATGTTTTATTTCCCCTTCTCATGTCTCAATTTGATGATTTTTTTAATGCTCTTCAGTCTCTAATTGTAATTTGGTTTTCTTTTGTTCTCGCTGCTATATATGGTTTATTATAGGTAGTAGAGGAGCAGCAGGTTTCAATTAATGCCTTATGATGTTCTCTCGCTGCCTTTCTGTTTCTTTTTCTTTTAGTTCAGACATGAGTGGGGCCAGTAACACGCTGGCAAGGGAGTTCCTGACTGATGTACATCAACTGTGCAGTGCGGTGGCACAGAGAGCGGAGGCACGGGAGGAGGATGAGGAGGAAAGTCATATGGTTGCATTAGGAGAGTACCTCGTCAGAGGAAGAGGATTTCTGTTGCTTAGCACCCTGGATTCCATCATTGATCAGGTGAGAATGTTCAGTGCCACAAATTAATCATAATACATGTACATGTCAGCAATGACCTTTCCAAGATCTTCCACGACACGTTCCGGCCTTCTCTGGCCCCCTTCAGCATAGTACCGTATTTTCACGACTATAAGGCGCCATTAAAAGTCTTAAATTTTCTCCAAAATGGACAGGACACCTTATGGTGCGGAGCGTCCTTTATATGCGCTGAGTTCCAAAATCTGACTGACAGCCGACACGCTGTTTATATAGAGAAAAGGCGGAAGTGACTGTGAAACAAGTCGGCCAATCAGGGAAGGGTGGGCGTGTATATATACATATATGGAGAGGGAGAGAGAGAGAGAGAGAGGGAGAGAGAGGACAGACAAGCTAGTCCGCCAATGGTGAAGGGTGGGCGTGTAAGTGGACGCCTCAAGCCAGTACCAACACTTGTATAGCGTGTGGCAATGTGCATTGTTGCAAAACAACTCCGGTTTTGGTTTCTAAGAACCCCTGAAAATAAATTCGACAAAGAGACATGCCTACGAAGCTCAGTTAAAACTTAAAGCCACCGGTTATGCTTTTGGCATGCGTGACCATCTCACAGCAGCGGTGAAAAATCAAGTCAAGCAAATGAACTCTGAGCTTGCCGTTATTCCCGGAGGCTTGACTAAAGAACTCCAACCGCTGGACATTGGCATCAACCGGGCGTTCAAAGTAAAGTTGCGAACAGCATGGGAACAATGATCGATGGCAAACACAACTTTACAAAGAGTGAGAGGCAGCGCTGGGCGAGTTACGCCACAATACGCAACAACGAGAGGGAACGCGGCGTTTTTGATGGATTACGGTACTTGCACAATTGTTCAATTCTTTCTACACACACACGCGCTGCCACCATGTTTCGCTCTGTTCTTTACTTTCAAATGTGGGAAAGCTTCACACGAGAGAAATGTTGACTTTGCTGTTGCTACTCCTTCTTTCCGCTCGGCAATGCGTAGCAACTCACACTAGCATGTGATGCATTCAATGACAACTGAGATGTGCAGTCCTCTGCTTCTGATACAGAGGATGAGGACTTTGATGGATTTCTGGGTGATGATTGATCGAAAAACGTGAGAACATTGTACAATGGCTAAATAAAATACACCCAAACTCAGTTCTGCTTTCGTTGCCTTTTTAAAAACGGCCTTTTTAAAAAATCTGTATGTCTTGGCATGCTACCGTATGCTTCAAGCTAACGTGTTAGAGTGCGCGCATGCATGCCGTATGTTTAAGCTGGCGTATGTTTTACCACTGTAAAACTGCGGCTATTCGTACGATGCGTCCTGTGTATGTGTAAAATACAGAAATGTCACGCATTAATGAGACTGCGGCCATTAGTACGATGCGTCGAATAGTCGTGAAAATACGGTAGGTTAAAACCAGTCAAGTCAAGTCAACAGTATTTATAGAGCACTTTCAAACAGCCATCGCTGCATACAAAGTGCTGTACATGGAGCAATTTAACATGCACAATAAACAGTAAGACAAATCGGTAATAAAGGCGGTAGAAAGCACCAAACAGTAAAACCAAGAACAAATCTAAGTCATGCTGAGTCGAATGCCAAAGAATACAAGTGAGTTTTGAGGAGGGCTTTGAAGATGGGCAGCGAGGAGGCTTGCCGAATTTTCAGTGGGAGGTCATTCCAGAGAGAGGGACCAGCAACAGAAAAGACTCGATCCCCTCTGAGCCTCAGTTTAGTTCTTGGTACTTCTAATAATGTCTGGTCCACAGACCTGAGGCGCCGGGCATGTGTGTAGGGGCGGATGAGCTCAGAGAGGTAAGGTGGCGCGAGATTATTCAGAGATTTGAAAACAAAGAGGAGGATCTTGAAAATAACTGAATGGGGAGCCAGTGAAGGAATGCCAGAGTAGGAGTTATGTGCTCCCTCTTACGAGTACCAGTCAAGAGGCGAGCAGGGGCATTCTGGACCAGCTGAAAGCGCTTAATGGAAGACTGGCTGACTCCAAAGTAAAGGGCATTGCAGTAATCGAGCCGGGATGTGACAAAGGCATGAATTACTGTCTCAAAGTGTTCATGTGAGAGGAGAGGTTTTATTTTGGCCAGCTGTCTAAGGTGAAAGAAGCTGGATTTAACCACAGCACCAATTTGCCGATCGAGTTTGAAATCACTGTTTAAGGCCCAAGTTTGAGACTGTTGACTTAAGATAAGGAGACAGGGGGCCCAAGTCTACAGGATGGAATGTACAAGGGCCACTGGGACCAAACAATATCACCTCTGTCTTCTTTTCGTTGAATTTCAAGAAATTTTGTGCCATCCAGGTTTTGATTTCTTCCACACAGGATAGGAGTGGCCTTAATGAGAAGGTGTCTTTCCTGCTCAGTGGGACATAGATCTGGCAGTCATCTGCATAGCAGTGGAAGGGAATAACATGTTTCCTTAAGATGGAACCCAATGGGAGCAGATACAGCGAGAACAGCAGAGGCCCCAGAATTGAGCCCTGTGGAACACCACATGACAGGGGAGCAGTGCGTGACTCAGAGCAGCCAAGCCTGATACAAAAGGTTCTGTCAGCTAGATAGGACCTAAACCACTCAAGAGCACTGCCGGCAATGCCCACCAAGTGCTGCAAACGAATCAGCAGAATACTGTGATCCACTGTATCAAATACTGCAGTTAAGTCCAATAAAACTAGACACACGTGGTCTCCAGAGTCATTTGCCAGGAGGATGTCATTAGAAACGCGTAACAGAGCTGACTCTGTGCTATGCATCATCTTGAAACCTGACTGGAAGACCTCCAAGATGTTATGTTCATCCAAGAAAAGTTTCAACTGCATGTGCACCACTTTTTCCAGAATTTTGGAAATGATAGGCAGTTTGGAAATGGGCCTGAAACTTGACAACACATCTGGATCAAGACCAGGTTTCTTGATCAAGGGTTGGACCACAGCATGTTTAAACTGTTGGGGAACTACACCAGAAGAGAGGCTGCTGTTGATGATATCCAAGACCGATGCGCCAACACTCGGTAGAACCTCCTGAAAGAAGTGCGGGGGAAGAGCGTCGCAACGGGAGCCAGATGGCTTCGTCTGGCGAACTACATCCTCCAAAAGCGCCAAGGACACAGTTTCAAAAGAATTTAGTACAGCTGAACATGGAACATGGACAGAGGGGTCAGATGCGGTATTTGAGACCGGAGTCCTAGCTGTAGAGACCTTATCAATGAAAAACTGAAGGAATCTGTTGCACATCTCGGGTGAAGAATCCGAGCAAGTAGGCAGAAGGGGTTTGAAATATTATATATATATATATATTATATATATAGAAATATTGAAATAGTAATATATATATATATATATATATATATATATATATATATATATATATATATATATATATATTAGAGCTGTCAATTTAGCGTGTTTTTATTGGTATTAATTTAAATGAATTTTAACGGGATAAAATTTTTTCTCGCGAGATTAACGCGGCACAAATCACAAGCGGATGTTACGTTGCTCTATAAATACACCAGAAACAAAACAACAATCACGCTGCAGAAGTCCATGCCCATGTCTGTTTTGCCAGCCACGGCAGCGTGAGACACCTAAAACGGATACTTAAAGAGTTTATGAATGGAAAGTTTACTTTTAAAAAGCTGCCTAGATTGCTCCACTGACAAGACCAAAGTTACCTGTTCTTCTCTCTGTGTGTATCATACAGGTATACGATGTATGCCACTGACGCGATTGTTACTTGTTTGGAACTATTTTGTGTGGAAGGTTACAGCGTTCCGTGTCCATATAAATAGAGCGGGTGGAGCTTCTCTGTGCTCATCTGACAGTGACAGTGCGCTGCTGTGGTAGCGACCTAGTGAAAATCAAACGTCTCCAGTGTTGTCATCGAACCAAGTGTAGTCATCCGAAATGAGGTCTACACAAAAACCGTAGAGAGACTTCCGCGCAAGAAGGACCAACACAATCAACAGCCTGACTGTGTTAGGGGGAGTGAAATCCCTCCTCTTTCAGAATGGTTTGCCCCAGCAGCACGGGGGAAGTGCTTGCGCTTGTTTGTACGGCCGACAGTTTTGAATACAGCGGCACATAACGAACACTGGTGTCCGGGGTCTCGTTATTCTCCAACAACCATACAGAAACGGACTGCTGTGTTCATAGCAAACTTGAGAAAAACGAAGTATGCAACAAGGGTTTAAATCCATTATAGGCTGAGTTTACCTTAGATGTGCACTTTATAATGTTATATTGCTCTGTTTTGATTTCATTAACAAAAAGCTGCTAAAGCAGCTGTTGTGTGACAGAATTTTTTTTTTACTGTTGTTGATGAACAGTAATATTGTGTGAGAGATTATGTGTGAAGAACTGCTCCAAGTGAAAAATGTTCATGTAAAATTGAAATTGTTATTTCAGTAAATATTTGCATTTAGCACATAGAAAACTGATTCATGATTCCAAGTTGATGAGAGCATTAAAATGGGGGGAAAATAGGACAAAAAATGTGAAAGGAAATTCTGAAACGATAAAAAATGTGAGTAATCACGATTAATTTTTTATTTCAGTTGAGTTAATTATGACAGTTGCATTTTTAATTAGATTAAATATTTTAATCGTTTGACAGCTCTAATATATATATATTATATTAATTTTAAATAGTGCACGTGGGTTGTGACGGTTAGCTAGAATAAGGTCCGACAGATATTCTCTTTTGGCCTCTTTTACTGTGAGCTGGTAGTTACGCCAGAGGTCTTTCCAAATTTGATAAGAGACATGCAATTTGTCTTTTTTCCACTTGCATTCAGCTTTGTGACACCCCTGCCTAGCTGTGCGGGTAATGTCGTTAAACCATGGCTCGGGTTTAGGTTTTGGAGCACAGTTTTTGAAGGAGCCATCAAATCCAGGATGGCACGGCATGACGAGTCGAACCAAGAGGTGAGTTCCTCTGTGTTAGACGAGGGTACGCAAAGGTTATTAAAGGCATCAGAGAAACGACTAGCAGTGCGAGGGTTAAAAATTCGGCGTTTACAACTAGGAGCGCCAGATTTCACAGCAGCATGCGATAATACTACGTCAAATAAAACTGCCATGTGATCAGAAATCCCAATTTCAAGGACTTCCAGATTTGACACCGGTAGACCATGAGCAAGGACAAGGTCTAAAATATGTCCTTGTTCATGTGTCGGGCTGGTCACATACTGCACAAAATTAAAAGAGTCTTAAGAAGTCTTTTGCTAGCGCTTTTTCCGGACAGCACACATGGATATTAAAATCCCCCATTAGGAGGATATGATCATATATCAGCCTGATTTCCGCAAGAAAGGTTGAAAAGTCGCTTAAAAAGTATTTGTTGTATTTAGGAGGACGGTAAATGACAGCACAAAGCACCGGGAAAACACGACCAACTTCAAAGAAGGTTGCTTCAAAGCTGGTGGCCGATGTGGTGTATTGTCACCGTTTACATTTGAAATTGTTCTTAAAGATGCTCACCGTACCTCCACAACGGCCTGATGTCCGCGGAGTATGGAGGAAACCAGTCAGGTGGCAACAATTCAATCAAAGTGTTGTACTCACCAGTACCTGCCCAAGTCTCCGTCAGACACAGATAATCCAAGTCATTGTAAAGGGAATACTCCCTCAGTATATGGGTCTTGTTCGTCAGCGACCAGGCGTTTAACAACGCGATCCTTGTGGGAGTAGCAACGGGAGGGATTGCCTCTTCCGATCGCCGAGCCCGGGGGAATTCCCTCAAAAGCGTGCTGGATTCCTCCCCGAGAAAGGCGTGGAGGGTAGAAATGCCGTGGCGCGTTGGGAGAGCCAACGACTGTTAGCAAGCACGAGGCGATGGGGTCGAGGGCACACCACGCCGGAGCGATCACTAGGAATTTGTCTCTGATCATTCGAATTCTAGCACGATGGAAGAAAAGTCACTATGGTATTACAAAATTGACCTTCTGGACAATATAAAAGTGTCCAGTAGTGTGGTAATACTGATCAAAAACAAATCCATGATACATGTACACTGCAACTGTGAGGTGAACATGTTGCTTGCCATGTGACCATTTAAGAGTGAAAGCATCTACAAGTACTACTGGTAAAATCTGTTTGCTTTTTATTTTTTTATTTTTATTTTTTTTAAATGATTGTTTGGTAAAACTGAAGTAATGCAAATTTGTCAACCAGTCATTGGTCACCACTGCTACCTTTTGCTCTTACTGATGTGAGCAAAAGGATTTGTTCATTTTGATATTTTAGACAAACATTACTTTTAAGTGGCACGGTCTACGACTGGTTTGTACATCCGCCACACGGGAAGCTACGGTTTCTAGCCCGGGCTCCGACTTTCCTATATAAAGTTTTGTGGGTTTGCTTTCCACATTCCAAAAGCAGGAATGTTAGGTTCTTTAAAGCTCTAAATTGTCCTTAAACACAAATGTGAGTATCAATGTTTGGTTGTTGCTGTGCCTTGAAATTGGCTGGCGACCATTCTGGGTCTCCATCACAACCGCCACACAAATGCGGATAAACAGAGTTGGAAATGAATGGATGTTAATTTGACATCTACTGTATGTCACCTGCGCTTAATCTCACCCATCTAGATGAAATTTGCACATTGATGGTATTACAGTATTGTGTGTTTTAACCTGGGAGATGATCATTGTTTGTGGACACTTGACAAAGTTGGTTGTATGTTTTTCATTAGCACATGAGAGTGAGGAATGCTGCGTGGAGACATGCGATCCCTGAGGTCTCTGAAGCCAAACTGTTATGTAGATACTACATTGTTTCGCCACGCAATAGCGCCAAAGATTTACTGATTACTTTAGTCAAAAGCATAATTAGGCGGTCACTCGTATAAAAAGTTATCATCAAAAGGTTCTTTTCATTTCCAAAGTTCATCTTGACTCTAAGTTATGAAAAGCAAGTGGATATTGTGTATTGCACGCACTTTGTCCTGATGGGTGTGTCTTAATGTGAGATCAGAGTGTGACCAAAAGGAGGGGACAGGGGAGGCTTTCGAGGTAACCCCAGTGTGTTTGGTTGCTCACTCAGGAGCTGACTTGCCGAGAGGAGCTGCTCACTTTGTTGCTCTCTCTACTCCCACTGGTGTGGAAGATCCCTGTACAGGAAGAAAAAGCACCAGGTTTGTACGCATCATTACCATCATCAGCAACATCAAATGCTCATGCTGTAATTAATAACAAGATAACCGACTGCATTGCCATTCTTTGTTGCGTGCACACTAAGGTAAATTAGACAACCAAACTGTACAGCAAAATTCATTTCACGTTTGCCATGCTTATTTACAGAGTTTCTTCTTCAATATCATACTTTGCGAAGTGCATGCACTCTGAACTCTTAGATGAACTTGATAGAGAATCTTAAGGTGGAAGTGGATATGGCTAGTTTTGATTTTTCCTAATTGCCATATGACAACAACATTTGTTCTCCCACATTTTTTTACCCATATGTTGTTTGAAATGCTGTAAATCAGGGCGAAATTGAGAACTACTGTATGAAATGTTGATGAGCGCTTGCAGGAGCTTTTGACCCTCGGATGACACCGGTATTTAGTACTGCACTGACAATCGTCTGTGGCATGGACACAAGACATTTTTTACTATAATTATTTTCTTACTCACTGGATGTGTTTTAACAAGTAGGCAATGGTTGCTGACAATGCCCCCACGTTCAGTCCATGTACCACCATGTTAAGGAAACAGAATCTTAAAGCTAAATGTGGTGTAAGCTGTGTCTCTGTCATTGAAATTATCCGAGAGGTGTATTTGTTCTGTATGTCCAGAGACCTCACACCCAACATTTCTCTATATGTCCACAGATTTCACCCTGCCGTCTCTATTAGAGGTGTTCCTCAGCCGAGAGGTAAAGCCCGCACCTCTTAGAGCAGGACAGAAGCCCGGGACAGATGAACAGGAAACTGGAAAGAGGCCGCGTGTCGGCAGTGGCTCCTGGAAATCAAGGAGGTCACGGAGGACAGCCCAGAAATACTCCGTAAAGGATGCTCGCCGATCCCAAGTTTCTACCTCAGATTCAGAAGCCAATGCCGAAGACAAGTCAGGCCCAAGTGGCACAAGGGGCAGAAAGTCGCATGGCTCTACCGTCCGTGTACAACATCTACATCATCGTTTGGAAGCCACACAGTTAACAGAGACAGCAACCACCACCACAGAAAGCATGAGTGTGCCATACCCCCACCCCAGAATCTCTGGATCTCACGCAATGGATACCGAAACTCTGACGGACCCAGCTGCAATGTCAATATTCAATCGCATGGAGAACTCACCCTTTGACCTCTGCTACGTGTTACTCTCATTGCTGGAGAAAGTGTGTAAATTTGATATGAGCATCAATCACAACCCTGGCTTGGCGGTCAGTGTTGTACCGACTCTCACTGAGATTCTGACTGAATTTGGAGATTGTTGTGGTCCAGGAGGCGGTGGTGGAGCAGGAGCTGAAGAGCTTGCCGGGGGCTGGACGGAAGAGCCTATTGCGCTGGTCCAGAGGATGCTTCTGCGCACCATCTTGCACCTGATGTCAGTAGATGTCAATCAAAGTGAAACCCTACCCGATAGCCTGAGACGTAGCCTGACTGACCTGCTACGAGCCACTCTGAAAATCCAAAGCTGCCTAGACAGACAGACAAATCCATTTGCTCCTCGGTCAAAAAAGACCCTACAAGAAGTCCAAGAAGATTTTTCTTTTTCCCGCTTTCGCCACAGGGCACTCCTGCTGCCTGAGCTTCTAGAAGGGGTATTGCAAGTCCTTCTGGGTTGCCTGCAGGCCTCAACACCCAACCCCTTCTTCTTTAGTCAAGCACTAGACCTCATCCATGAATTTGTCCAACACCGGGGTCTGGAAGTTTTTGAAGCGACAGTACAGCGTCTGGAGGAACTGGCCAGGGATTCAGAAGTAGGAGGTGAAGCTTCAGAAAGGCTACGGGGTTTAATTGCCGGGGTCTTCAAGATTATAAGTGCCGTCAAGAAAGCAAAGTCAGAGCAGCTGCATCAGTCTGTGTGTGCTCGACGTCGTCATCGACGCTGTGAATATTCCCACTTCCTTCATCATCACAGAGATCTCTCGGGTTTGCCTGTCTCAGCTTTTAAGATGGCTGCCAGGCTTAACCCGTTTGACGAGGATGGCGAAGGGAAGGAAGGGGTAGATTGTGATGCAGTGCGTTATCCTGAACGCTGCTGCTGCCTGGCCGCCTGTGCTCACCAATGTCTGCGCCTCCTGCAGCGCTTGTCACCAAGTGGGCCGGCCATATTGCAAGTACTTGCAGGGGTGCAGGCTGTTGGAATCTGTTGTTGCATGGACCCTCGTTCCGTGATTCGGCCACTCTTGGACGCTTTCCAAGCACCGGGCTTACGTAGTTACCAGTCTCATGTTCTCAGTGTTCTTGGCAGGCTAATACTAGATCAGCTTGGTGGAGGACAGCCCTCAGAGAGAGCGAAGCTTGCTTCATGTAACATTTGCACTTTGGACCATAGTCAGTTGCCAGGCCTTGAGGAGACGCTACAACATGGGGAACTTTCAGCTATTTCTACCAACCTGTGCTACCGCTCCCAAGGGATTTTGCCAAGTGGAGGTGGTGCAGAGGACATGTTATGGAAGTGGGATGCCCTTGAGGCTTACCAAGAGTTAGTGTTTGGAGACGACTGGCACCTGAGCCATCATGTCGCTGGTCACGTGTGCCACTTGACACTGCGTGGCAATACAGTTGTGCAGTGGCAGCTCTACACACACATCTTCAGCCCCGTGCTACAGCGAGGGGTCGAGCTAGCCCACCATGCCCAGCAGCTTGGGGTTTCGACAGTTTGCACCCAAGTCTGCAGCTATCACACACAGTGCCTGCCTGTAGAGGTTCTTCTCGTATATCTGCAAGCATTACCTGCCCTTCTCAAGTCTAGGTAAGTTATCACTGCCGTTTTTTTCCCTCTCTGTTTTAAGACTTTGAAGTATAAACAGAATGCTTAGTATTGATTTGGAAAAGTATAATTCATTAAACACTATTTTCTTCTCCTTGTTATGACATGATTATTGAATTTATCACATTGTCATTAGATCGGTCCAACCATGTCATTGCTAATTGATGCTAATCAATAATTTAGCGAAGCTTTGTGGAAAGCAAGTTACCTGGGATACTATTGTTGGCTTACGTGACAAGAGTACAGCCCTGGAGCACCAGAGGAGGCTGTTTTTCGACAGTTAAATAACATAAAATTACAGTTTGACTTTTTTGTTTTTAGATGTTTCTGCTAACAGTTTTGCATTGGAACATCTTATACCATGTATTAATAAAATGGTAACTCAGAAGTAGCTATAGAACTGAATTGGTTTGAAAATGAATTTTGTGTCCTGTGTCTTCTACTGAAGTTATATCCCAATTCTTGAAATAATAAAGTGCAGAATATTTTTTTGTTCTGACTAAGCACATTCTAATAGGGTACAATTATATATCATCTCTACCTAATGTAGCCAGAAACCTCCGTGATGGTAACACATTTTTAGTATCGGTTGTCTCAAAGTTTAGCCAACAACACTTTTCAAATGCAGCTTGCCAATTCCCTGCAGGAAACGGTACATGTGAACATGAAAACTGAAGTAAACATTCCATTTTAGATTTTAAAAAATTGCGCTCTGGAAACTGCTGGGACACCTGTTGTCTTCTTCGTATTTATTTATATATTTCTTTGTCAATTTTTTAATAATTCAATGTTCACAAATATTTCCATCACAGGGTTATCCGAGACCTTTTCATCAGCTGCAATGGCCTCAATCAGATGACAGAACTGGTACATCTTGACCAGACCTGCTCTTTAGCTTTGAAGGTATTTGAGACCCTGATAACCAGTTTTGGACACCAACAAGCTGAGAGTGCGCTCCAGGAGTTGGAGATCGCTGTTGGAGAAGAGAAGCAGACAGTCTCAAATTTGGCTGAGGATCTGGGCCCTAGAGCATCTGGAGAGGGGCCTCAGAGCCTCAGCAAGTTCTATGAAGTGCTAAAGGAGGCATATCCGCGCCACAAAGGTCGTAGTGGGCAGGGCCGTGGAGCAGGCCGTAGCCAAGCTGAGACACACCTCCATGTCATTAACCTCTTCCTCTGTGTTGCTTTTCTGTGTGTTAGCAAAGAGGCTGACTCTGACCGGGACTCAGCTAATGATTCTGAAGACACTTCAGGTTATGACAGTACAGCTAGTGAGCCTCTTGGCGGGCGCTTGGTGTACCTGTCTCCAGATAGTGTGACCCTACCCTCCAAAGAACAGATACGACGGGCAGCTGACGTTTGGTCAGTGTGTCGTCGTGTCTACCAGGCCAACCCTTTGTTTCAGAGGCAGTTCTTCAGGCTAGGAGGGTTGGATGTTTGTTTGCGTCTCATGAGCATGGTCATTCAGAAGCTTTCCTATAAACCAAAGGATGGCAAAGCAAAGAAGAAGAAAGAACTCAAGGCCAAAAGCAGCCCAATGTCCACCGTCCCAGTCAGACCGCTTGGAGTAGATGAGCAAGGTCAAGATTCAATTGAAAGTTCTCCAGTTGAGGGGAAAACCAGAGATCCAACCAAGAGGCAGGAGGAAGAGTGGCACTTACAAAGTATTCGCCTTCTTGAGGCCTTATTGGCTATATGTCTAAACAGTGCCACCTCAGCCCTGCAGAGGACAGACTCTGAGCTGTCTTTTCAGGTATAAAATTCCTCTTCAGCAATCAAATACGCAATACAAATATTCTGCTATTAACGAGCGTCTCAAGTACGGTATTGTGTCTTCTCTGCAGCTCCAGTCAGTGGGAGATACGCTGTTAGAAGTGAGAGACCAGCTCTCTTGCTCAGGGGTGGTAAACTCAGACCTGGCAGTGCCACTCTTCGATTCTCTGCTGAGAGTGGCTTTGGCCGATGTGTCATCCACTCCCGAGCCCCCTGAGGAGAAGCCAGACAGGGTGAGTCCTGCCTTTGGAGATGCTGTAAGTGACACTATGCTTTTATGATGCTATAAACTAATGCAGTCCTGTGTAGTATGAAAATGAGAACACGAATACAAATAGCAGTCACATTTTTTCCACTGATCAAGTTTTGTGTCTCCTCAACGAGAAGTCTCCCGTTAGCGAGGCTCTTAAAATTCTCGAGTGACTCAGCCAACACAGCAAAGTTCATGTTTTTATATAATCGATTTTACCTCATTCTGAAGCACGTAGTTCTTTCTCACTAACTCATACAGAGTGTGACGTTCACATGATCCCTTTGAATTTGTTCTGTGAAGCTCAAAGGCTATTTATTACACCCCAGAGTCAAATGGTTGTTGTTCTGGGATGTTGTCACATGGAGCCACACGATGTCTTATCGTCTTTACAAAGAATGAACTATGCTTAAACGTCAGCCTCTTTGATGAATCAGTTAATGCTCAAGACTTGTTTACTTGAGTGTGCGCGTGTATGCGTGCGTGCGTCCATGCGTCCGCCCACCTCCATGCTCTTGATGACGAGCTATATGAAACGGGGAACTTGGTTGCCTGAGTGCTGCGCAAGTCAGCTGACAATCTTTTTATTTGTACTATGGTATATAACCTTTTTTTCCGAATCTGTTAAATTATTTTAAATTGTTATCATTTTGTTCACCCGTTATGTATTGAGATCAAAATACATTAAAAAAAATCATTATTTTTTTCCTCTCCTGTTTTCTCTCTCATTCTCTCTCCTTGTCTCTCTTGCTTCCTCTTCCCCCTATTTTCCCTCTTGCTGTCTTTCTGCCAGAAGTTCCAAGTGTTGGCAGAGGGGGCAGCCCCAGCAGGCGATCTATCAGAGGAGGTGGACGGTGTTCAGAGCTGCAGCGTCAAGACCCCTGGGGAGGAGGAGGAGGAGGAAGGCTACGACGCAGATAGCGAAAGCAACCCAGAGGACATGGCCAACCAGGAAGAGGGTAAGACCACACTGAGCCGCACTGATCCGTTTAAGAATCTGCAAAACATCATTATCAGAACCTATTGCTGAGCTGGGCAAACATCACTGCTGTTTATTTCAAAACAGTCATCACACTGTCACGGGAGTCACTTGAGGCTCTAACTTTAAATCATCTAGGTTTAGCTTCCTTTTCTAATTTTTTATTTTTTTGTCCGTCATAAACGTCAACAGATACAGTCATGACGGATTGAGGAGATGTGTATTTTTCCTCAACCTATAAACTTGTCTAATTTTAACTCTGGGAAACCAAAAATGTGTAGACAACTCCTCCCAGGGAAATGTTTTACGGTAGTTTTCCCAGTAATGACGAATCACTTTGCATTTTAACTGTGATAAGAAAACCCTTATTAGTCTCACAATGGAGAAATTCCCAATTCACAGCAGCAAAGTTATGAAAGATGCTTAAGAGAGTCAAACATGTTTTTCAGTGTCACGTAAACAATACCACATCCTCTACTAAAATGACATTTCGCAATATCGCCTTCTGAATACTTGCATTACTTTGCAGAATTATTCCTTTGTACATTTTTTTTTCTTAACCTCTCGCTAGCGCATACATAACCTCTGCATTTCTGCTTTGGTCTTGTAGGTTTAACCTACACCTAATTAGACGAATTCTCTCCTTCACCTCCTCAGAATACAGACATTGTTTTGTGTTTACAACTGCAGGCTACTAAGCGCATTGTACCCCATGAGCTGGATCTTGTGATTTGTTAAATCGCCATTAATTGATGCCCTATCGTTTTAGTTCATGAGAAATTTGTCTAAATGAGAAATACATTCCAATGAGGAAGGTGCATGTTTGTGGGCGTGGTGTCTGACTCTGGAATGTAATGTACTGTGGCAATTTCCGTCAAAGGGAACTACTCCCGAATGACTTTTCCTTGTTTTTACTCTGCAGTTTTTTGGGGGGTTTTCTTTGGCACCAAGTGGGAAAACCCACACTCTTGCTCTCATTGAGCTGCAAAGTTTTCTTCTTTTATCAGAACAACCTACATGTACATATGATAAGCGTCTTTGTTTTTCACTTAAAGTGATCAATTTCCCCCAAATTGTAAATGAGATTCATTGGATAGCATATAATTTAGGCCTACATTTTAACTGTGTGTAACCTTGATTATTCGAAAGAAACAAGACAGTTATGTAAATTTGTATTTGCATCTCAGCTCAAGCTTGAACCAGATCCCGATTTGGTTGTACAAGTGTGTAAGACAATTGAGCAGTATGAACTTCAGGGAATTTACATCACTCATTAAAAAAAGAGGTCTGATGAGCCGCGTGAGAGTCTGCTGGGCTGCGCTCATGGAAGCAAAATCAGACTCCCAAGCTGCATTATATCAGCAGTCACTCCGACAGCTGGTTGGAGATGTGGCAAGCAATGCCTCTGGTTTGTGAAGCTGTTTAAGCAGCCAGCTGGGGTTGTTCAAGTGCGGCATCAGTCAGCAGGAGGTTTAAGATGTGCCCATGTCTGTGTTTCTCCTCAGTGTCTCGCTGATTTAGTGTTGCATCTCATTGGCTGTTCCCTCAGGATTGAAGGTGGAGTCTGTGCAATGTGAATTTGTGACAGTTGCAGACGGTCCGGGGCGTGGCTTGCTGCTTTTCCCAGAGATCTGTACAATCCAGTTGCAACTCCTGGCCACTGGCTCGCCCGACCTAGATGTCGTGAGTCATGTGTTTCACAGCCTGCTTAGCGCGGTTCGCGCCAACCACCGCAATGCCGCTCTGCTCTATGACCAGGTCAGATGAACTTTTCCCCGTTTATTTCGTTGCACTTCTCCACCAAAATGCATTTGTCCACGTTTTGCTCACCTACTGGACTCTAAAGTATGACTGTTGTCTTGCTTTATTCACAGGGAGGAGTCAAAACCATCCTGTCTGGCTTTCATAATATCCTTAGCCAAGCGGACCGTTCCCTTAAAGGTTCGTTGTCGATTTAAAAAAATATATTTTTAGCACTTTATTCATGTGAAAAAATGTTCCTTTCGATTTCCTGGATCATTTTGGGCAGCTATATAGATTTACTGTATGTCAAAGGAATTGTGATATTTAGAGGTATTGTGAGGTGCAAACACTCTGCTTGCCTTATTGTGATTGAAATACTGTATGTGTGTGTAATCTTCCAAATTGGTTTACACTCAGACTGCCAGACTGTTATAGTGGAGCTGCTGGTTGCCATGGTGAGCCAGCGAATCACAGCAGAGGAACTGGCCCTATTGATTCGTCTCTTCTTGGACAAGACCCCACCTACTGTAAGTAGTAAACCTTCTATGTCACATGTACTGGACAGTTGCTAGTAGTGATAGGCAAAGTGAAGCCTCATGAACCAATGATACATTGTTTCGCATGTGTCTCAAATGATTCATTACTTGATGTTTGATTCATATTATCTCTTTAAGGACTCCTGCTGCACAGTGAGCAGTATTGCGGTTTGTATTTGAGACAAAAGCGTGTAATATCGCTTCACTCTGTCTTTCAAATCCAACTAACAGAGAGGAATAATATATTAACAACTCCAAATTCCGACCATGTATAGATGTTTGACGAAAGTAATCCTAATACCGTGTACGCTGTACACACTACACTGCAACAAAACTGAAAGACTGAATTTCAACTATTTATCTATGGACAACTGAACTAACTGTGTGACTGACAATATATGAACTTTCTCTCTGGGTCTATAAATGAATGAATGCGATAAATACCTAAATGACAAATCAACTGAATTTTATAGCTAACTCAAGATGAATAACTTGCAATACAATATTCATCAGTCTCTCTCATCACCTCGACTCGGGTTCGCTATGCGCTGGCGCCTGATTCACACGGTTTTAAACACTGTGACACATCATCAGCGAATGCAAGCACTCTTACCTGGTCATCATGTGACCATTTTTGCTCGACACGCACAGCCCTAAACAAGGCGTCAAATTTCCCTGGTTACGTGACAATAATGTCACTGACACGCGCCTTGAAACGAGACTTAATTTTCCACGCTCCCTTTTACTTGACACGAGCTTTGAAGCTCCGTGTCATTCTGTCCATCACTAGTTGCTAGGCTGCATGTGGGTTTGACAATTTGATTGTGACAAAATATATCTAGATCATGTGTTTTTTGGTGACAATTACTTTTGTATTCACCTCTCAGTTCTCGAAATACATCTAACACATTTTGCTCCTCTGGGCCCTCCACATTCCTCATACAATTAACACCAATGTGTGTAGAACGGATGCGCCATTACAAATTGGCACCACAGTTATGTGCTATTAGGCAGGAGTCATCATTTATAAATAGCCTCAGAGAAACACGTTTCCAAAAAAGAAGATTGGAATGCAGTGGCACTGCACTGCACTGTAAGCTGCAGTTGTCACATAAATGTGTGTGATTGTTTTTATGCTGCTGTGTAGAATTTAAGCTGATTGCCATTTTCCCTTTTAGTTAATTATGACATGTAACATTAGTCCAACTGTTAATTTGCATTTACACATTTGATGATTTCAGCTGACTCCTGGTTCGAGCTGAAAAGACACGTAAAAAGGAAGTGACCATTACTCTCCTTTCATATTCATTTTGTTGCTTCCCAGGAGATTTTACTGAGGGGCATCTTACAAATTGTTGAAGCAAATGTGAACATTGAGCCCCTTCACCTGCTGGACTTTCCAATAATCCTTGGGGTGTCAACACCTGGAGGATTGTCTCCTAGCTCCAGACCAAATGGCAGCGCTGGTGGGAAAAATATTGGTCTGCTCTGGAAGGGCAAACTGTCTCCTGGTCGCAGGGAGGGAGACGGCGAGTTCAGACCGAGTCATCTGCGTTCTTCTCCCTGGCACACTGCTCCGCTCCACTTGCCCCTGGTGGGGCAGAACTGCTGGCCTCATATGGCCAGTGGCTTCAGCGCCTCCATGTGGCTGAGGGTGGTGGAGCAAGAGGAAAGGGCGGGAAACACCGACAAGGGTGCGAAACACATAATTTTGTCAGTCATTGATATGCAGTTTGTACATTACAGTCTTTTTCTTTTTTCATTTCCCAGAAAGGAGGAACCCTCCTGCTGCTGAAACTCACCATGGTTCGCCTGAGGCTAGAAAAAGAGTAGTGGAAAAAGGCCTCATTCATATTCTATCCATGGGCTCGAAAGCACTCATGCTTCAAGTGTGGGCGGACTTTTTTACTGGCTCACTCACATTCAGGTGAGTGTTCTAATACACCAGAGTTTCTATGAGGCCCGGTGTAGTACTTTGTCAAAGTTTATATTTAAGTACGCTGCTCCCACAGGGTTTGTATAGACCCAAATGACGAGATAAAAGCAGGGCTACTGGCGCAGGCCGACTCTGTTGAGGAACTCCTCCAGCCCGGCCAATGGCAGCACCTTGGCCTCACTTACACCCAGCAGCCTGAGGGCAAGAAGAACATCCACGGCCGTGTGGTTGTTTGGGTGTGTGGCATCATGTGAGTACAAACATGTTTCAGTAAACGTATAACGATTTGTCAATAAACCGAGAGGTAAGCCTCGACCCTCCTCTCTGTTTCAGGAAATGTGAAGTTTTCTTGGACTACACCTTACCTCGAAAATCCAGTTTATCCTCTGACAGCAACAAGACTTTCTGCATGTTGGGCCATTGTATCCCATCCTCTGAGGAGGTTACCAAACAGCATTTCAAATGGAGCATGGGAACAGTGCTCCTCTTTAATGGTAGGACTTTTGTTGATTAATTCTGCTCACCATACTAATGGCACTTTCAGTCCCTGTCACTCGTGTATTGTCTCACCTAGTGTCAGTGCTTCTCCTTGAAGGCACACAAAAAGATGCATACGCATAATCAATAGTAATAACACACTTGGATGTGGTTGTGTGTCAGATACATTGTAAAAACATGTTTAACATAGAGGCCAAGCCCCTCGTGTTGTGTCTAAAGGCTTTAAATTACCTGTACTAAATTCAAGGCGACCTCAAATTGTGGCTGCAATTCACCATCATTTATCTTAAGCTGTAAATCTGATAACTTTGTCATTCACCAAGGGATTTTTGGAGAAGACACACCGCTGAAAACAAACACTGAATGAAATGTGTAACTGGACCGCATTTCTCCAAAAATCTCTTACACTGTTGTGTAAATAAAATAATACAATATTACTCTCCGCACCTCTGAGTCATTGTGAGTTTCACCAAAAGTCAGCAACTTTGTTCCTGGCTTTTTCCAGGGGCCAGGGTCGGGTCCGAGGAGGCCTTCTTCCTGTACACCAGCGGGCCCGACCTCACCTCAATCATGCCCTGCAATTATGGCAGACCTACAGGGTCGTTCTCCAAGTTTGTCACTCAGGAAGCACTGAGGTGTGACAGAGTCCGCGAACTTCTGATGAAAAGCAAGGATGTGGACACAACAGCTTTAGTTGTAAGTCTTCATGAACGCCAACTGTGAAGAGAGACACACAAAGCAACCTGACTCTCATTTATTGTTGATGGTTTGTGTGGACTGTGCCCTGACAATTGCCCATCATTACAGACACACTGCAAGAAGCCACTTTTCCTCAACGGAAAGAGATAACGTTGTAAAACAGCAGCTATTTCAGTGACAATGAAAACGGCTCCCTTGTCGTAATTGCTCATGGATTTGGGGGTAATAGCTTTGGCGAATGGAAATGGAAAAGAACTGAAGCCAGAGTGGAATCATTTAGGAATAATGGCAAGGTTTCTTCCAAAAACAACACTCCATCCATAATGATGAGGGTTAGCTGGGCTCAGTCCACTTATGACTCAACCAAATCCATTATAAATAGGTCAAATTAAGGCCAAGTTGTCTTGTGAATCTGTTTTATCACAGGAGAGCCTGGCAGTTGTGTATGCTCCCAGCAGTCCTAGGCTCTATACAATCTATGAGCCTGTAATTAGATTGAAGGGGCAAGCCAAGATCGTGGTTACCCAGCGGCCCTTTAGCTCCAGAGAAGTGCAAAGTGTTTCCTTAGATGCCGGCGCTCTCAAGGCTCTGCTGCCCACCGAAACGCAAGGCCTGCAGAGTGTCCTGCATAAGATCGGAGGGACAGGAAATGTTGTCTTCCTGTTTGCACAGGTGAGCGAAGCCACGGTTTTAATGAAATGACTTTACTGTATTGTTCATATTTTTTTTAATCTTTAAAAAAAAGAGCAGCGCCAGTCAGCACTTGAGACACACGTGCTCATGCATCAGTCAAGTCTCGAATGAATTTTGATGTGTCCGAACTCTTGATTGGTGTTAAATATGCAGTGTATGCAATATAACAGCTACTTTAAACATGAATGTGCTACACAGACCATGTTGGAACACCAAAGTTGTACACTGTGTGATTACTTGTCATAACGTGTAATTGTGGCCCAACATGCAGTGCATCTTATCTGCTCTGCGGTATGTTAAAAAAAAAAAATCCTCTTAAAGATGACATTTTTATGACAAAACGTGTGATTCATTGTGATGATCCGGAAGAATTGTAACTGTAGATTGGACTCTCTTCCTTAGACGGTGGAGTTGAGTGACTGTGAGATGACCCAGGCTTTGGCCTTGCAGATACTCTTGTCTCTGTCCAAGTTCAACCGGCATCGCATCCATGAAATGGACTATTACCATGGCTACTCTATGATCCATCAAGTGCTCATCAAGTCCAAATGTATCGTTGGATATTATATGCTGAAAGTGAGTTTCCGATCTGTGCTGTGAAACAATACGTCTGTGTATCTGACCCAGACGGCCCTTGAACCGCTCAGGGCTAGTTTGTGGTTACCTTACAGTTACTGAAGACTCGGCATATGTGCTGCTCTGGCACACATTTGGTTTACAGATTATACACTGACTAGTTGTATTAAGGGATATTTATTTCACTTAAACTGTCCAGTTGTTTTTCCCCCTCTCCCTGATTAAAACATTAGAAAGGAAGCCTTCCAGGAATACTGTGTAATGTAATTTGACAGCCACTTTTTGTCTGGTGTAGACTCTGTTGGATGGGTGTTGCAGCAGACCCGTCTTAATCCTGGCCGATGATGGTCAGTTCCGTTTGGACACAGAGTCCATTGCTGTGGTGCAAGACATCAGGCTGCTCTCTGACATTCTGTTGGACTGGAAAATCTGGTCAAAAGCAGAGGTAAGTGTTAATATAAATGCTTACATTTTATTTCAGCGTGGAGGGGGTCCGACACCAAAAGTTGGCATCACGCAAAAAAATCTTTATTAATCAATTACATTTACTGCACTCTACAAATAGCTCACGGGGGGAAATCGACAAATAATTATTATTTAAAATGTGTTTATTGTGTGCCATTGATTGTTGATTGTCTAATGCACACCATGTTTTTTCTCCAAGAACAAAATTTGGTCAGCAGAAGTGGAGCTACATCTATGTCACCAACGTTTTAGAAACTGGGCTACTTTAGGGTACTGATTATTCCAAAGGGCTATGAGTTTGATAAACACTTCTAAAATGGCATATTTGCTCCAATTAGTTTTAATAATGTTATGATATGTTATCCTGTAATAATGACTGATATTTATCTGAAGATGCTGATCATGTTCAAGATGTCTCACAATAATTTGGAAACATCAAAATCCATCAAGCGCTTCACTTGCACTTATATAGCATTCCTAGAAAACCACTTCACCAAATCAACACATACCGTACCTGACTGTGAAATATCAAAATTAACAGAATGTGTTGTTTGTTTGGTTAGTGTGGTGTGTGGGAGACGCTGCTGGCTGCGTTGGAGATCCTGATCAGGGTGCACCATCCTTACCAGGTGTTGAATATCCGTCAGTTCCTAAAGGCTGAAGTGGTGGACCGCTTCCTGCTAACCTGCCAAGTGTTACAGGTGTGTTCAAAGCACGAAATGGTCGTCGAAGTGCCGTTCATTATACCTGGCGATAACTAGCGATGGTATTTGTCTTCAGGAGCATCGGGATGAGCACCTGACTGCCATTCCACAAGAAGTCTGTTTGTCGTTCGTCAAAATAATCCAGGAAGTGTTAGGATCACCACCTGATCTCGACTTGCTAAGACTTATCTATAATTTCCTGCTGGCAGTTCACCCACCTACTAACACCTATGTCTGCCACACTCCATCCAGCTTCTACTTCTCACTTCATATAGGTGAAGAGTCAGCACGGGAATGCGACAATATATGTAACGCGTATTTGTTTTAATGCACTGAGCTCTTTTAATATCATTTGTCAGATGGGAAGCTGTATCACGACAAAGTGCAGTCTATTATGTACCTGCGAAACTCCAACAGTGGAGGGAAGTCGGCAAGCAGTTCAGTGATGTCTCTTTCCCCGACTGTCTTTACCGATGCTCCCCACGAAGGTAAGCATGCTTCAGTTATATTACCACTACGCTAAAGACAACGCCGTTAAAACACTCCAGTGGGTTGTTGGACTAGCATGAAGCAGTTTGTAGGAATGAAGTCATTAGGAGCCTTGTAGTGTGACAAATCTGTGTGGAGCTTTTTTTTCCCCTCTGTTTTTACGCAATCATAAATCACATGCATAGAAACAGTTTAAAAATGTTTGTTATATTAAATGTAAAAATGGTTCAACCATTTTCTTCCTCCTGGAAGGAAAATTTGATCTAACTGCTCATTGAGACTATAGGGTAACAAAAACCCCCCAACAATTTTCAGCGTGTTTTTAAATTATTATTTTTTAAAGATTTTTTAAAGAAGTGTATTACATTGAACCGAATCCATATGATTCCACTTTTCATATAAATGAAGTTCCATATCGAATCATCTTTCAATGAAGAGAGGTATCTTTGAAGCGGCACCTTTACAGCAGTGTATCTTAGAGATGATTTTTAATGCATCTTTTTAATTTTCCTCTAAATGTTTATATTAATGGATTACGAAAAAGGAAGACATGGGTCCTTAGTGTACGACAGTCAAGTTTAACATCCAACTGTTCCTCACCATTGAAAAAGAAAATTGAGCAACACATGATGTTGGAGGAAGCACCGCAGATATTTTGTGCACATGCACAAGGAGGATTACAAAATACTCACCATGTTGTCATCGACCTTTCAGGCCATTTCCATGGGCCATCGCCTGAGCACGGGGGCGATGACCAATCCTTACGCCCACCCAGCTTTGCAGCATCACCTAACTCGTCCCCTTTGCTGACACGCCGCCTCACTCACAGTGGCTTGAATGAGCCTGGCGATGTTGATCGGGTGTCACTCACAACCCAGCAGGCTCTGGGCAGCACTGAAACGCTGAAAAAGGGAGGAGGTGACGAGCAGCTCCTGAGCAGTTGTGAGTCCGCCAAGACGATATGCGACTCGAAGGACATTGGCAATGAGGGAGCTTGCCGCACCCCATCAATCAGTGTGGAGGAGGAGCGAGATGAGGCTGCGGAGGTGGACAGCCTGGCAGAAGGTAGTGTGGGTGTGGCAGAGTCTGAGGACAGGTTTGAGTGGGCCAGTGATGAGGCGCCTCGACGCCCTGACAGCTTAAAGGGTATCCAGTCCTTCCAGAGGAGCCACAGCAACCTTGCCAGTCTGGGATTGGCTTTCCCAGCTCCGAACGGCTCTTTGGCAGTCGGCCGCTGGCCCAGTGCAGCTGATCGAGGCTCTGTACCCGAAGACTGGGAAAGTTACACCTACTCTCCTGGCTATGAGAGGACACAAAGCAAAACTGATTCCAATGACCGGTATGTAGAAGAAAGCATATTTATTAGACTTGGAGTAGCTCATCTCTAAACACGTGCAAAAGTATTAGAGGGGTTTTGTGTTTGTATAAAACCTGAGTGGTGAATCACAAGGTCTGCATTGCAGGTCCAGTACAGAGGACTGCCTGGTGCTCATCTGCTGTGGCCTGTATGACCTTCTGAGGGGTGTCCTACTACTGCTGCCAGATCTCATGCTTGAGGAGGTGATGGACAAACTGATCCAGCCTGAGGCCCTAATTGTCCTGGTCAACCATTCATCGCCCCTCATCCAGCAAGGCGTCATGAAGGTTGGCCCCGTTTTCATTTGCTTGGCCACAGTCAGTTCTGATTTTGCGTTTGATTAGTTTATCGCTGACTCCTAATGGTATTTCACCGCTCTTTTGTAGCTGCTAGATGCATACTTCGGCAGAGCCAACAAGGAGCAGAAGGAGAAATTCCTCAAGAATCACGGTTTCTCCTTGCTGGCCAACCAGCTGTACATCCACCAGGGCAGCCAGGGGCTAATCGAGTGCTTCCTCGAGATGCTTTTTGGGCGGCCCGTGGGCCTGGAGGAAGAGTATGTTCATCTGCAAGTATATAATGTGCTAATGTCCTGACATGACAAATCACCTGCTGTTTAAACTAATGCATCTTTTTTAACTGAATAATTGTCTAGTCTGGATCTGGAGGAACTGGAAACAATCTCTCCTTTCACAAAGCGTTGCATCATCCCAGTGTTGGGTCTGATTGAGAACTCCCTGTGTGAAAACTCCTTGGTGCACAACATCCTCTGCATGCTCCTGCAGCTCCTCAACGCCTGCCCCAAGCTGGCAGACATTCTGCTCGATCACGGGCTGCTCTATGTGCTCTTTAACACCCTCTCCACCCTCAATGGCATGGAGACCTGGTACGCCGCCCTAGAACAATGAATCCCTTCCTGAAATCCAATTGTTATTTAATAAGCATTGTTCTTAGTCTGCCAAGTATGAGCCATGATTTGAATCGTTCGTTTTCGCTCTGTCACATAATTGATATTTTTTTCTCGCAGCATTCCCCTGAATGATTACAAGCTCCTCATGTGCGACATTCAGCAGCTGTTAGTAGCTGTAACGATCCATTCCTGCAGCTCTTCGGGGTCCCAGTACTTCCGCATCATTGAAGACCTGATTACTTTGCTCGGTTACATGCAGACCAGCAAGATGCGCCGAACACAGGGTAAGGACTGGATTCTTAAAATGCAAAGCACATGCGGAATTCATCAGTGTGCCGTGTACCGTTTGTGCATCTGCTACACAACAAAACAGGGCTCATTATCTACAACTACAGAGTGGAACATCAGTCCTCCATTTGTAATAGCTTTCATTTCAAACATCCATCCATTATCTGAACCGCTTTATCCTCATCTAGGTATGCTAGAAACTATCCCAGCTGACTTCGGGCATTAGACAGGGCACACCCTGAACTGGTTGCCAGCCAATCGCAGTAGTTTTCAGTTCTATTCAAATTATTCTATTCCTTTTCATGTATCATTTTTTTCCAATGTTGTCGAAGTGTTTAATCAATCGATGGCTGCGGAGGCTTTTTTGGAAACTATGACCCGTTTATGTTGACTTAAAATTGCACAATTGTTGCTCACATTGTCATCTGTCTGTCACAGTGCTGATTTTTTTTCCGCTTACTTTGGTTGTAGAGATGGCAGTTGCTTTGCAGTTTCGTGTCCTTCAGTCAGCTATTGAGTTCATAAAGACGACAGCCAATCAGGCACCTCAAAAGCTGAGCAGCTCCCACAATGCGCCGAGCTCTCCGCATCACACCATTTATCAGAAACGAAAGAGCATTGCAGGTGAGTGTGTCAGACTGGAGCCACATTAGGAATGTGGCAACCTCCCGCCCATTTTTTTGGGGTTTTGTTGTTCCTCCATGTCTCGGTCAAAGTCCCGACCATGTGTTTTATTTTTACATATCTCAACTCTTTTCTGTTCAACGATCCTCTCCTCATCCCAATTTGAAGGTTCCATTGCCTTGAAAGACTCCATTATCCCTCGCATCCCCAGGCAGCACTACTGCTCCTACGGCCAGATCCCCTTGCCCTCTCCCTTCAGCTTCCTGTCCCAGGACTCCCCCCTCCCCTCCCCCACTGGGGCTCCATCCTACATGCTCCACTGTGATGCAGGTAGCTGTAGGACTCCGGTCCACAGCAGAGAACATCGTCCCAGACTTGGGACATGTTTCCAAATGTTGCAGTGAGCTCAATCTCTATTCTCTGCAACTCACTTGGGGGTTTTAATCTGCCCAGTACCCTCCATTCGCTACTGGTGCTTTGTTTGTGTGTGCATGTTTATAATAAATGAATGCTTAACTAAATCAGTGTTGAGCATTCCTGCACAGATGGTATTTTGATCACTCAGTCTTCATGCTTTTCTGTGTGTGCAGTGATTTTTGACATTTTCTCCGCACCTAAATGGCGCATGTGTGCATTTATTTTTGAAGTCTCAGATTTGCGCTTTCTCAGTTGAGCTCTCACATCATACTTACAGGCCGACGACGCTTCTCACTAGCCCAGACAGACTCTTTGCTGATGCGGATGCGCTCCGTAGCCAGTGACGAGCTCAACCAGATGATGCAGAGGAGGATGAGCCAGGAGAATCCGATTCGTGCTAGTGAGACGGAGTTTGTGCAGCGGCTGCAGAGGCTGGTTGTCCTTGCTGTCAACAGACTCATTTATCATGGTCGTATGAAACATTATTTTTAAGATGCATGCTCTTCTCCAAGGTTGATTGATATGCTTCAATGACGGTGTTATATTTTCAAGTGCCGTAAAGTGCTTTAAGTTTGGATGCAGGGGCTTACATTTATTTAATTAGTTACTAATATTGTTCACTCATTCAGTACCAGTCAATTCTGGATCAAGTCTGAAAAGACGTTTTAGAACGTCTTTGGGAGTGAATGAGTTAAGTTTCGTTCAACCTTTTTTCTTTGCCTCAAAATGGAAACTTTAACCTTTAACTTTAAAATCTTTAACCAAAGAATGTCTTTTTGAAGACATAGAAGAGGGATTTATGCTAAATTAGAAAATCGCAGCATCACAAAAATGTGTTTTTAGTGCCCGGCAAACTATTTTTTATTTTTGAGAACGTCTTAATATAATTTTGAAGATTCACAAGTATTTCAGTACCACAGTTCTTGGATGCTGTAAAAGTGTTTCACTTCTTTACACTCCATAATAATGGGACTTTTTGTCTAATCCGCTTGCTTTTTTTTCCGTTTTAGATGTCAGTCAGGATTTGTTTGACCTGCTGAACATTCCAGACTCCCCAGACCAACAGCCCTTCACACCAGACCTGGGAGACCATTCCCATGAAGAGGGCAGCTCTTCATCTACCCCACACTCACCTACTCCGTTCACACTGCCACCTGCAAGCAAAAAGAGTTTGCAGAAAGACATTCTCAAACTCATGATGGATGGGATCAAAATCAGCCTGGTAAGCTCTAAAACACATTCTCTGTGATCTTTTTATGGCTATGTGAGATTAATTGTGATAGCCGCATGTGGATTCTCAGGGCAGTACTGGTCGAGGAGGAGCTCCACATCAGCAATGGCGGAGGATCCTATGGTCGTGTCGGGACACCTTACGGGTTCAAATAGGTCGCCTGTTGGTGCACACACTGAGTCCAGCTCGTCCCCTGTCCGACAGGAAGGAAGCATTGGAATTTGTTTTTGACCCAAGACATTTGGACATCCTAAAGGAAAGCCTAAGCCCTGGTCTAGAGGTATTTGGAATTGTCTTTTTTGTTGCCTTTATTTTCGTTATCAACTGTACCTGTCATAGAAAATCATGTTAAGGTTCTCGTCATTCACTAGACCGAGATTAGGTACATGTATACTGTACCTTGCTCTGTCTGATAAGAGTGTAAATAGCAGCATGGTGCACTGGCTCTTAACACGTGTACATCACATTGCATGTTCTTTATCCTCTCCTCTGATATTGCTGACTTGGCAATATGTCGGTCAACTGCAAGCAGGTCGTGGCTTCCCCACATCATATGTGACCCATATGCAAATTTATTTGTCTTTCATAGCACGGACCCAAGTTGTCACTGTACCTTTATGAAATAATGCATGACCACAAGGACAGCCTCACTAAAGATGAGCAGAATTCTGTGGGCATATTCATGACCTCGCTCAAGCTTTGTGGTCACCGCTGTATCCCACCCAACACTCCACACAAGCAGGACCTCCTCAAGGCCATTAAAGAGGTAGGCCTTTGGGCACCAGTCATGCACGCTTGTCTTATCTTAATAAACGTATGCCAAAAATGCAAGTTGTGACTTGTTTACTCATAATCTTCTTCAATCAGGAAAAATTCAAGTACGAAGCAGAGGAGAATACAAGCAAAGCAGCGTGGGAAAAGAAAATGACCAATACTCAAAAGAAGTGAGTAGAGTGCAAATAAAATATTTGAACAATACTGGAGTGACTCTTCTAAGCGATTTTCTTTCCTTTGCAGTCTCATCCAGAGGCTAGACGGAAAGTCTAAAGACATCTCAAAGATCGCGGCTGACATCACGCAAAATGTGTCTCTGCGACAAGGCATGGAGAGAAAGAAAGTCATCCAACACATCAGAGGCCTCTACAAGACAGACCTGAGTGCCAGCCGGCACTGGCAGGAGCTTGTGCAGCAACTCACGCATGACCGGTGGGCACAATCTCTGACTGGGAAATTGTGCTATTTATCTGTACCAGGTGGCTCGAAAAAAAAAGTTCAATAGCAATGAAGTAAAACGGCCCAAAGAGTCCTCTCAAGGCAGGAATTTTGACATGGTGATTCGGCTACCAATTTCTCCCCAAAATAGACGAAGATATAACAGTACATTTCATCACAAAAACTACAAGTTTTCCCCTTCACCGTGGGCCAAATGATCAACCAGCACATCTGGAAAGACAGTTTGCTGCCTCGAGTATGTGAGAAGAGCTTCACCGTGACGACACACCTTCTCGCAACACTCTGAGCATCCAACAGTTCCTGGCCGAGTAGAACATCGACATGTACTAACAACCTCCCTAATTAACCGACCTGGTACTGTGTGGTTGTTTCCCCGTTTCCCCATTGTAAAGTGGTCACTGAGACGACCTGTTTCGAAAGTGTGGATGACATCAAGATGGATTTGAAGTACATCTTTTGGAACACTGGGGCCCTGTCATTTTTTGGACACACCTCACATTTTGACGTCAATGATTCTTTTTGGGTCTGTTCCAGTGCGGTTTGGTATGACCAGTCATCCTACCCTACGTCCTGGCAGTTGGACCCAACTGAAGGGCCAAACCGTGAGCGGCGACGACTGCAAAGATGCTACCTCACCATCCCAAATAAATATTTGCTCAAAGACAGACGTAAGCCTGAAGGTGAAAACCTCAAACGCGTTTTAAATCTGTTGAAGTTCTTTTAAGGTTGTCAGGGATCTCATTCTGACCCATTTGCCTGCTTTAGATGCAGTGCAGCCACCGCTGTCATTCCTCTTTGAGGATAACACACACTCCTCTTTCTCCTCCACTGTGAAAGACAAAGCCACGAGCGAAGCCATCAGGTACAGTCTGCTTTCCGTCCACTGAGTTTCATAACAGGATGATCTGAGGAGTACAATTAAATATCTAATTAGATGTTTTGCTTCATGACATTGCATCGCTGCTTTATTCAGATGCTGTTTTGAGAAGAAATCTTAAATTTTTTTATTTTTTTTTAAACTCTCAGGTTTACCAGGCGCTGCATGAGTGTGGCCCCCTCGAGAGAGACAGCAGGGGAGCTGCTTCTCGGTAAGACAGTGTCCAGAGGTAACGCACTGAAGAATGCGTGTGGTCTCTGCTCACACTCGGGAGGGTTGGTCGTCGTTTCACATTCTTCTGTTGCAACTTACTGGCCTTGTGCTATCTTACAGGGAAGTCTGGAATGTACTTTGTCGAGGACAACGCTGCAGACGCTCACGACGGCCAGGTAAGGCTGTGCGCAGCAGCCGTCTGTGAGCCTATAACAGATGGCATTAGCAATGCGTCTTTGAAGAGCCATGTTAGGAGTTGGGAATTCAAAAGTAACACGAACGGCAGTCGAAGGTGCTTTCTTTGCTCGTGCGCAGTCATGTCAACATTCTTAATAACGTTTGGTGATATTTTACCCACACAATGTTAGGATTGCATTGCGTTTGATCCTTGTCAGTGCGTTTTCTCTGCACGTACATTTTGGGACACCGCTTGCATTTTAAAGTTATTCTACTCAGTCTGCGTTACTGGTGTGTCTCAATAAATTTAAGTGTCGTCGAAAACCTGTTTCAGTAGTTCAATACCAAAAAGTGAATCTCATATAATCCAACGTTTCACTTCACATAGATTGAAATACTACATTTTTGTAAGTAATAATTATGGCTAACGAAAACCCGAAATTCAATATGTCAAGAAATTGGAGCATTCAAAGTCGAAAGTTGAAATTGTGAAATGTATTGACCAGGTGTTTGAATTCTATCTGCTATGCATTGGACTTTTTTAACTGAATGTTTAAAATTCACCCATTCCTGAGCCGTCAGCTTACCATGGGGGAGGGATTTTACATAGAACTGGGGTTTTTTTTGGCTTTTTTTTTTTTTTTTAACGGGACCGTGGAATTGACCTCAAAAATAAGGTAGAAGTACAGTAGTGTTAAAATTCAGAGGTAGTCATGTTGGGGGGGAAATACTACTCCAAAAGTTATTCGGAAAGTAACTTTCCCAACACTGTTGAATAGAGCCTTCACGGGGAGACAGAGGCGCCATCTTTCTCTTGGACCTATGAGGAGATCAAAGAGGTGCACAAGCGATGGTGGCAGCTGAGAGACAACGCTGTGGAGATATTCCTCACCAACGGTCGAACACTGCTCTTAGCTTTTGATAACAACAAGGTAATGGCCAATTGATTTGTTGTTACATTCCCTCAAAGCATAAACTATCCCGACAAATGTGATGAAGCCACCCTTTCATTCATTTTCTGCCGCGCTTGTTGCCAGCCAATTGCAGGGCACATATAAACAAGCAACCATTTACACTGATGTTCACACCTTTGCGAAATATAGTTTTAAGTTAAAACATGCATGTTTATGTAACCTCTCGGTCAATGTCTGATGAAAGCAGTGGACAAAAATGCGTACGGTCAGAAAAATAAAACATGCGGCAAACAAATCCATGTTTTTAGAGGGCCTCGGAATCCTCATTCCCTGCTCAACTTCTAAAAAGATCAACTTTTGAACTGCAAAGCCACCACGAAAATCAGCTGTGAAAGCACAAGGCCACGGCTGACCAAGTTCTAACTTCACGATCAGACTATTTACATACATTGGAAAGTGTTTTCTCCATTGGTGGATAGTTTAATAGGTAAAGTGATTAAACCACTCAGGCGTAAAATTGGTCTTGCATCTAGCGTGTCAAGACTGTGGTCCTAAAGGAACCAAATATTTTATTAGTGGGCACTGGTGGTTAGCACGTCCGCCTCAGAGTTTGGAGGTTCACGATTTGCTTGGTTGGATTTTTTTCAGCGCACTACAGCTTGGTTTCACATGTCAAAAACGGGCATGTTGGGTTCCTTGAAGACTTAATTGATCCATAATTGTGAATGGTTGTTTGTTTGGTGCATATTTGTCAGAATTCAGCTCGTCTCTCACAAAAATACAGCTGGGACAGGCTCCAGTTTACATCTAATGAGGAAAAAGCAGCGTAGCAAAGATTCTACTGTATCAGTCGTTGGTGATGCATTATGTCACTTTGCCCTTTGGATTTTTCCTCTCCAAAGTTTCGTGACGACGTGTATCACAACATCCTCACGTCTGATTTGCCCAACCTGCTGGAGCACGGCAATATCACAGCACTCACGCAGCTGTGGGGCTCGGGGCAGATCTCCAACTTCGAGTATCTTACGCATCTCAACAAGCACGCGGGCCGCTCTTTCAATGACCTCATGCAGTACCCGGTGTTCCCTTTTATCCTGCGGGACTATACCAGTGAGACGCTGGATCTGCAGGACCCCAACATCTACAGGTCAGCGGCGTCTTTGCTTGCGCTTTGGTAGGGCGATATCGACATGTACTGGTGTTCTTACTGTTCATCTATAATTGGGAGTATATAGCACCCTGGCTATTTCGACGGAAATGTACTGTTATAGAATGTCAGTGTTTCATGAGAAGACCTTTAGAGAAAAGCATCTTGCAATTTCAGTTGTCAACATTCAAAATTAACCTTATTATTGGTGGGAGAGTACAAAATATTCTTTCAATTTCTGAGGCTTGTGTAATTTGGTGTTACTGAACCCCGGCCGTTTAATGTAAGGGGATAAAAGGTTTAATAGCAAATAGCATGCATTTGCTATGCAAGAAAGGCCTGTTACAAGGGTCCGTTGATTGTTTTTGAAATTGCCACTGTATATTCTGAACTATGTATTATACTTTTTATGAACTGAAAAATCTATGATGGTTTTATTTAATAATGTTCTCAGTACATTCTTTCCAGTGACCTTTCATCCTTTGCAAACAACCTGCGGAAAGATAAAACTTTTAAAATATTTAAACATTGAGATGTCTCAAACTTGTCATAAAAAAAAGATATGATGAACTCAAAGCTCAAATATTAAACTTTGTGAATAAATGAATACATATTTACAAAATTCTAGCCTTTGTTCTTGTTTAGTTTACAATTTCCCACGTGTAGTCATAGAATATTTAGAAATGTCTCCTGAGCCTCTGCCGCTTTGATTGTTGTTTAGAATTCAGCGCAGTGCTCCTGGAAAGGAAATTGCTTCTCTTGCTGGTGTGGACCAATATTTTTCAGCAACTTTGAAATGCGTGAACAAGACATAATAATAAGAATTTGAAAGGAAGACAATGTAAATAAAACATCTAAATCAAAGTTTAAGACATTATTCGTGAACTTTTTCAATACAGGCCTTATCCAATGTTTTGAACTGAGTAGATTAAGATTTGAGGACATGACTCCTCAGTCCTTTACCATGCTATTGTGTGTCAATTTCTACCCACTACATGTACATTAAAAAAAATACTAAAATACATTTTGTGATGAACACTAACTTGTTGCTTTGTGTTGCCACCATTCAGGAATTTGAGCAAGCCAATCGCCGTCCAGTCAAAGGAGAAAGAAGATCGCTACGTGGACAATTTCAGAGTTAAGACCTGTCCCGTGTTCATCACATCATTTGGTTTTTTTCATGCTCAGTTTTGTTTGGGGGGGAAAAAAACTGGTTTTTTTGTTTCTTTTGTTCTCCTCATGTAGTATTTGGAAGAGGAGTACAGGAAAGGCATTCGGGAGGATGACCCCATGCCTCCCGTTCAGCCTTACCACTACGGCTCTCACTATTCCAACAGCGGCACCGTTCTGCACTTCATGGTCCGAATGCCGCCTTTTACCAAGATGTTTCTCGCCTACCAGGGTGAGTCACTGCTTTTAGCCTTGTCGCCAAGGATTTGCATCTTTTACAGCATGTGGAGTTGAAACTAGCCCCGTAAGTCTTCATGGTTCTTAAATAGCAACTTAATTTTTTGAATCTCACCCAGTGGTCTTGGTAACGCACTCATTCAAGTGGGCGCTATTGCAGCCATGAAAGGTGATTTTGTCCATTATATTTGTCCTTCATTTCATCTTTTACTTTCTCATGTACCGGTAATTCCCTTTTTTATTCATCCGATCTCTCTTGTGATCCTAAGAGATGTCCTGATGTGACTGCAAATGTATTCAACAAGGTCATGAAAGAGCGCCGTTCCAATCACCGAATTGAGTTTGTAATTAGATTGTCTTTGTTTTGAATCAGATCAGAGCTTTGATATTCCAGACCGGACGTTTCACTCCATGAACACCACGTGGCGTCTCTCGTCCTACGAGTCCATGACTGATGTGAAGGAGCTTATCCCGGAATTCTTCTATCTCCCAGAATTTCTGGTCAACAGAGAGGGTCATAATCATCACGTTATTTTTTATAAGCTGTAAATCGTCTTTCCTCAACATCTTTCTCAAAGCATGTTGTTTTCCTGAACAGGTTTTGACTTTGGGGTTCGTCAAAACAGCGAGCGGGTAAACCATGTGAATTTGCCTCCCTGGGCCCGGAACGACCCGCGTCTCTTCATCCTGATTCACCGTCAGGCGCTGGAGTCGGATCAGGTTTCCCAGACGCTTTGTCAGTGGATTGATCTGGTGTTTGGACTCAAGCAGAAAGGAAAAGCTGCAGTCCAAGCTATCAACGTCTTCCACCCAGCTGTGAGGATGCCTCCTTACATTGAATTGAAAATATCAGGACAGATGCTTACACCAGTTTCCTATTAACTTCCATAGACCTACTTTGGAATGGATGTTTCAGCGGTAGAAGACCCAGTTCAGAGAAGAGCGTTAGAAACCATGATCAAGACGTACGGACAGACTCCCAGGCAGCTTTTCAACGCCTCCCACATCAGTAGGGCCGGCCCCAAACTCATGATGGAGGGTGAGCTCCCGGCCGCCATGGGACTCCTGGTTCAGCTGGCCTTTAGAGAAACCAGAGAGCAAGCCAAGGAGATCACCTGTCCGGTAAGAGCCTGCCATGGATTGATTCATGAAAGTTTTATCAAGGCAGCCGATTGTCTGTCTCACGGTCAAAAGTTCGGGATGTCTGCTTGGAACTTTCTGTGAGGGGTGTGCATGTATTCCCGAGCTAGTGTGAATCGCTCCCAGTAATCACTTTTTCTCCCGCATCACCTCATGATATTTACCGGTATGTGTTTATACAGTGTGTGTGTGTGTGTGTGTTTTTTTTAAATATATGTATACACACAGACAGACACACACACACACACACATATTGCATTTATTTATTTATTTATTTTGGGGGGGAAGATTTTAAAGCATAGTTGGAATAGCATAAACTAGGGCTGAGTCGAGAAAGGAATGCAGGCCATATACATCCTTCTTTGTTGCTTATTCCTGGCCACCAAAAATTAACATTTTCAAGTTCTGTGATATCTACAACTTAAACATTCATTTATTCATTCATTTTCCAATCCGCTTATCTTCGCAAAGGTCGCGGGAACTTAAACATTCTTTCCCTGAAATTAGTTAATTAAAATGTATTCATTATTCGTTCATAAAATAACTGCTTAATTGATTGAAACAATTACACATTTTATATTTATTTCAAAGATGGTAAATTATACTTCGCAAACATTTTGTTACAAAATGTTATAATCTGAGATGCAAGTAAACCTTTCTAGATGTCATTTTAGCACCGATTCCGCCTTTGTCCTCATTTTTTTTCTCTAGTACACCAGGTTTTCTGAGTAATAATAATGACAACAATAACATAATATGCAATATAGTGATATGTTTCGTGATATGGTGGAATTATTTCTATAGCATCATAGCTCTAAATTACAACCCATGGTAAAATCTTTTGTAGCTTGAATTTATAAACAAAAAAGTAAAATATCTGAAAGACCTTGTGTGCTTGAAATGGTTTAAGTCAGCGTAAAAAAATATGATAGGGACACATAGAGTCATCTCTGATTAAAGATTCAATCTTACCATTGTTATGATAATTGCAATAAAATAAATGTGAATATTGGATGGATGTAGGTTATTCCGAGCAACACGCTCTTTTTGTCCCACAGAGCCCACTGCCATGGATCAAAGGTCTGAAGTGGGGTGAATATGTGGGGTCTCCCAGTGCTCCTGATCCGGTAGTATGCTTTAGCCAGCCTCATGGTGAGAGGTTTGGATCGCTGCTGGCTCTGCCTACGCGCGCTATCTGCGGCTTGTCGCGCAAATTCTGCCTCCTGATGATTTACAGCAAGGAGCAGGGTAGGCAGACGCACGCCTGGCACACAGTAGGGCTTATCCCTACATCCGGCTGATTCAACACCTTGTGTACTGCGCAGGAGTTCGCAGCATGCACAGCACAGACATCCAGTGGTCGGCCATTTTGAGTTGGGGCTATGCCGATAACATACTGCGGCTGAAGAGCAAACAGAGTGAACCACCCATCAACTTCATTCAGTGCTCCCCGCTGCATCAGGTGATCATTAGAGAACAATTGCGCCTTGGCCATTGTCCAGTCAGGTGCCTCATTTCCTCCATCTCACGGCCCGTACACCTCCAGGTGACCAGCTGCGCTTGGGTGCCCGATGGCTGCCAGCTATTTACGGGAAGCAAGTGTGGAGTCATCACCGCCTACAGCAACCGCTTCACAAGCGCCACGGTAGGTATCCATGGCGACGTCTCCCTCTAAGCCCTCCGCCTCCACATTACAACATCACAGGCGCCCCTCCTCTTCATCTTTCTCTTCTTTTTGGCGCCGTGCGGCGCTCATACGCTCAGTCTCATTAGTCACATCACAGTTGCCCTTAAAACACGTTTCCAGAGCCTACAAGTGGAATTAAAGGGTTCAAACATGGATTCTTGTTTCCCCCTCTTTCTGATTTGTCGTTTGAAGACACTCCATGCCATCGGTGGGCAAATTATGGCCCGGGGGACATATGCGGCCATCTCAATTTTTTTTAATCCAGCCAATAGAGTAGGGGTGTCAAACTCGTTTTTATCGCAGGCCACATTGTAGTTACGGTTTGCCTTGGAGGGCAGTTATAAATTTCGGGAAACCATATAAATGTTTAATAACCTCCACATATTACATGCACAGCGCATAACAAATTGATGGATAACTAATTTAAAATCAGAAGTCAGGAATAATGACTGTTATTTTGGATTACATGTGACAATTTGAAATTTTGGTTCAGACTTTAGCAAGCATCATGGAACTTGACATGCTTGATTTGCTTTCGCAGGCCACATAAAATGATGTGGCCGGTCAGATCTGGCCCCCGGGCCTTGACTTTGACACCTTTGCAATAGAGCATTGACATTACCAAGAGTCTTTTAAGATTTGTTGCATGAATTTAGGTGGGGGGTCCTCTAAAATGGGTAGTTGAAAAGCATTTTATGTGTAATATGCCCAATGTAAGCCCTGATTTTCTCGAATGTGTCTCTGTCGCTGAGCAGTCGGAGATGGAGGTGGAGTCTCAGGTTCACCTGTATGGACACACGGGGGAAGTCACCAGCCTTTTTGTTTGTAAACCTTACAGCATCCTCATCAGCGTCAGTACAGACGGTACCTGCATCCTCTGGGATCTCAACAGGTCAGCATGGTGCTGATCGAGGCCTAGGCATGCCTCTTTAGTTGTATGCGTGTGACAATTCAGATCGTGTTTCCTTGTGTTCTGTTCCAGGCTCTGTTACGTGCAAAGCCTCACTGGCCATAAAAGCCCAGTGACGGCTGTTTCTGCCAGTGAGACCACAGGTGACATTGCTACAGTTTGTGACTCCGGTGAGGCATCAAATAGTGAGCTTCCACAGGTTGGCCAATTGAAGCTGGGTCCTTTTAGAACCACTATCTGGTTTGAGATACAGAGGATCATCACGCTGCTATGGAGTTCTCTTTCTACGGCAGCGACGCAACTTGAAGTCACTGTCACAGTTTGCTTTTTTTTTCCCCCGTAAAAGTAATGTTCTCTCTGCTGCTTGTGTGTGTTCAGTGGGCGGAGGGAGTGACCTTCGCCTGTGGACCGTTAACGGAGACCTTGTCGGTCACGTGCACTGCAGAGAGATCATTTGCTCCGTAGCGTTCTCCAATCAGCCGGAGGGTGTATCGGTCAACGTCATTGCTGGCGGGCTAGAAAATGGCGTTGTCAGGTGAGGCTTCTTTAGATTTTCTTTAGGTTTCTTTAGAATGTGTTTCATATTGTACAGACACGACCCCACTCACGAATATGTGAACATTCGGCCCTGCAAACACAGTCTTGTTAGTTTGAATATTGATTGCAATACTTCGGGAAGTCCCAATTTTGAGTTGTGTGCCTGCAGTTTCGTACAATGTTTTGCTGCAACCTCTGCCGGGCGCCACCAGCGTCTATTTTGACACATTCATGCCATGTCACCCTCCATGCGTATGGTGAGGTCGCAGACAGTCAAAACCCGACTGGTGTGTTCGGAGCTGTTCAGACTGAGACACATCCTGTCCAAATCTGATATGAAACTACCTTTCGAATTTGGCTTTAACCTGTCTTTGCAAAAAAAATAAAAACATTTTCATTATAAAACCTAATAAAAGAGAATACTTTTATAGTGTAATTAACTCAACTTTATTCCTTTAGCACTTCCGTAACAACTGCAGTTGTAATAAATAAATGTAGCTGTAATTAAGAGTAGTCGCAAAATAATAATAATAATTATCTCTTATTATTATTATAATTAATCTCACTAATTAACCTGCAATACCACACAACCTGTCGTACATTTGCGGTGATGTGTGCCTTGAAGGGGCGTGGCCTACTGACATTAGGTCCTGTCTTCAGGAAGGCTGGTCCGTTACCATATGGAATAGTTCAGTTTTAGCTCCTTTTCCTTGGTCCTTGCAAGTCCTTTCATTTTGTAGTTGTGTGGCTGTTTAATAAATGTCTGAAACTGCTGTGGCGACTGTAGAACTTTGTTTTTTCACTTCACGTGAGCGACACCCTATCTGATGCTTGCTCACACTTTCTACCTTAAAAATCATAAAATAGGATCACGATATAGCAGAGAAACACCGTAGTGACAATAGAAATATGGCAAAGCAACAACTTACAACATTTGAAAACGCAAACACCTTCGAACGTAATTTGTTTGTATGTGGGGTCGTGTCTTTACTCACTTTCATCGTATGTGTTTAGACTTTGGAGCACGTGGGACTTGAAACCAGTGAGAGAGATCACCTTTCCCAAGTCCTGCAAGCCCATCATCAGGTAGCGTGTTACGCAGCCTTGCGCTTCATAGAAATCTCCCCAAAGATTTGCCGTGACAAGCAACTTGTTTCTGTGTGCCTCAGCCTAACATATTCTTGTGACGGCCACCACCTGTACACAGCCAATAGCGAGGGCACTGTCATGGCCTGGTGTCGGCGGGACCAGCAGCGCATGAAGCTGCCCATGTTCTACTCCTTCTTAAGCAGCTACGCCGCAGGCTGAGTCTGCGTGTGCACCCGCGCGCAGTTGAGAGATGGTTACTGCCTTGCAGGTGTATCCTCACTTCCACCTCAGCAAGAGAAGCTGCTTCTCACTCCTCCTCCCCCCATGGAGAGAAACAAATGACAGCCGCCACACCCTGCTGGACTTTTCAGTTGAGCGCCCCCCCCCACCCCCCCCCCCCCCCACACACACATACACATTTCCAAGGAGGGGGGGGTCGTCTTGGCTGCAATAGACACTTTATTTTTCGCATCATCCGTTATTTTCCTTGTCTGCTGTTCATTTTTCCCTGTTAAAGCTGCTAGCATGGCTAAAAAGCCAATTATTGTCTCCAGGCTTGCGACTTGTCTCAATGAACAAGAAAGGACGGGCCACCGTGTTACTACTGCATGCCACAATGACGCTTGACTGTGCAGAGGTGACACGCTCCTTGAAATTGACCTTTTTATTTGTTGTGGAATGTTGATATCGCTTTTATTTATTGGAAATTGTCTGCAGGCCAGCGTACTACATGCAACCTCTAACGACGCCTTTAACATCTTTCCCTCCCGAATCTGAGCCTTTTTTTTTTTAAACCTTCACATAGGAGTGAATTGTCATCTCCATCCCGATCCTCCTACCTGCTCTCGAACAGGTGACCAAATGTCTCCCTCCTTTCATGCAGCTATATTATTTGACATTCCCTCACTACTTTGCTGCACTTTTACTTTGTCCATCATTGTGGTCGAAATAGCAGTCACGGCACTTTCTGCTTGCCCAACCATTGTTTGACTTCATGTCAAGCCAATCATCTGTTTCATCTGCAGAGAGCAATATCAAATTACATGCAATAGGTCCTCATTTTTATTATTGTAACTTTTGACTTTCGAGCCTGCTGCGACGATGTCTTGCTTTTCACTCTTCTATACATGAAAGGGAATATTTGTTGATGAAGTCTTTTCTCCTTGTAATGTTACTCTGAATGTGTTTCCTCCTTATTTGTGCCACCACTGCATTGGACCACCCTTTGTTTACTTTCTCCTTGAATGTACATTTATTTCCATGATGAAAAGTTTTACGAGAATGTGTGACAGGAAAGCTGGATGGATGATCTAATAGAACTTTTTTTTTGTGTGCGCTGAGACAGACAAAGTATTTTTCTCTCGATAAACTTGAGCTATGCATAAATGAAGTTGCCTGGATGGTGTTGGATGTCATTGACCTCACTGGCCTGATTGTGCAGTTTCGACTGTGTTTGAAAGGTCATGTTTTATTTTGTATGTCTATGTGCGAAGAAACCAAGTAATGAGCGTGTGTGTGTGTGTGTGTGTGTGTATATTATATATATATATATATATATAATTATTTTTAAGAGTTATTACACCACCTTGTCCTAGGTCTTACTTTCTTGGTGCATCTTGGGGTGTCAGGCTCAATTGCTTAAGGGCCTGACATTTAAAAGGCAGTCAAAGTTGCTGGTGAAGCAGGATCAACATTTTTTGAGCAGTCGAGTACAGCCAATGCTTTAGTAGTGTAGTGGTACATAACTCTGCCTATCATGAAGAGGGTGTAGGTTTGATCTTTTGACGAGATTCTTTTTTTGCGAGTTTGTTTGTTTATTGAACATAAAACATATACAGTAATAATTTGACATTTCTGTCAAATTATTAGGTAGATAAATTATAAGGTAGATAAAAAAGTAAAGAAAGAAATCAGTCTTCATTCTCAACTCAACTGTATTGATAGAGCACTTTAAAACCGCCAGTGCTGTATACAAAGTGCTGTACATGGAGCAAATATCATTTATACAATATATAAGAGAACTTGTGGAATATTCAAAATCCATGTGTTCCAGTAATAGGGCTGAGTGAAAACCCAGGAACACTAACTAAAGGGATCATCTGGCAAAAAAGTAACATTTTTCCACTTGAAAACTGTGCATTATTTGAACAGGAAAATTATATTTTCAGGGGGGAAACAAATCCACACACATAAATAATAGCACTCATTAAGATGTGCTAAATATATTCAGAAACCCGCATGATTTGGTAGTGAATTTTTGTGCTCAAATCATTTTTATATACAAACCTGCCAATATTCAGCCCAATCAAGTGTTCGTTTAAGTTTGAATCATCTCTCATCATAGTCATTTTAATATCAAATTTTAGGAAGTCATGGTGCAATCCGATTAATACGCAGGACACTGCTTCAAGAAATGTATTTTACATCTAAGTTTCTGGGGACGCAAATGGCAACGATTCGGTAGAATGCAACATATACAGTCATTGTTAATTACTGTAGGGAAGTCATTGTACTTGGTTGCTTCCACCCCCTGGAGACAATTGTATTGGCTGCATGTTTGAGGTTGACATTTAAAATGTGTGTACATTTCCCGTTGTTCCCATGAGGAGGGGGCAGAGACAGAGACCTAATATCAAATCTCAAGTAAAGGAGAACAAATTGGGGAAGCCTGCAGCTGCTTTTCATGTCTAGTGCTGCGACGAGGATCCATCGTTGGTGCGTTCAGGGTCAGCGTCCACTGTGGGAGAACGCGCACTCCTTAGCTCCTGCCTCACACGGCACCGTGAGTCTCGTCGTCGTCACACGGTGGTGTCCCCCCTTTCGCTAGCATCTCTCCGCGCCCCAGCCGCGGTACTCCTCATTTTTTCCTTTCCTCCTTCTTCGCACGACTCGCGTCACGCAGCGGATCTGCCGAGGCCACGTAGCCGCGTTCCTTCGGCGGGATCCACCGCGACGAGGCTGGACAGGTTCCTTCTAGCTTTTGACATTTGACAGATCCTCTTTGTGTGTGAGGGAGTGTGACTGCGTGTGCGCGTGTGCCTGTGTGAGTGGTGTGTGCGTGTGCTTTGGGTGGAGTCAACCCGGAATTCTCCAATTTGGAAAAAAACACGATCAGGTAAGCCTCTACATTACTGATATTGAGGCAGCATGTCCATTTTTCTCTTGCTGTTTTCTCTCCAGACAGGCCTGCCCCTCGAGTCTATCGAAATGACGCTCATGTTTGCGGTGTTCCGTTTTGAAAGAAACGACACGGTTATCGTTAATGGGGAAGGGGGGAGGAAGAAGGGGAGCCTCAGTGGGGAAAGGCCCAGAACAGAGAGCTTTGGCATTGCTTTAGGGGTGAAAAATAAAAAAATAAATCAAAGCACCATTTTGAATCTCCGGCTGCGATCATCATGACCACAATATTAACATATGAATGTATTAAACAGCACCGCTTCCATGATTATAAAAGTATTTGTGATCAGGTGTCATTTCCTGGGGATGGTGTTGCCCCACGACGTCATGATTTGGGGTGGGGTGGTAAGGAGTGTGGTGGTGGTGGTGGGGCGGGGGTGGGTGTCTGTAAAAGGAGCAAGACAATGCAATAATTTAATACTTTCTCAAACAGAACTACACATGGAGTGGCCAGAAAATGTCTACAAACGACTGTTAAAATGCAAAGTATTATAATAAAAAAAGAAAATAAATGTAAGCTAAGGTAAATAATTTCACAACTTTTTCCCAGTTTTAATGGCACCTGACAAATCACATTCAAATTCATGTTGCATGGGGTCATCACACCTGTCTCTGTTTTGGAGTGCCTCTCATTATCTCCAAATTAAATTAAAGCTGTTCTAGTATGGGCGGCCCGGTAGCCCAGTGGTTAGCACGTCGGCTTCACAGTGCAGAGGTACCGGGTTCGATCCCAGCTCCGGCCTCCCTGTGTGGAGTTTGCATGTTCTCCCCGGGCCTGCGTGGGCTTTCTCCGGGTGCTCCGGTTTCCTCCCACATTCCAAAAACATGCGTGGCAGGCTGATTGAGGACTCTAAATTGTCCCTAGGTGTGAGTGTGAGTGCGAATGGTTGTTCGTTTCTGTGTGCCCTGCGATTGGCTGGCAACCGATTCAGGGTGTCCCCCGCCTACTGCCCGAAGACAGCTGGGTTAGGCTCCAGCACCCCCCGCGACCCTAGTGAGGATCAAGCGGCTTGGAAGATGAATGAATGAATGAATGAATGTTCTAGTATGCTTTTCCTGCCATTTTTTTCCCACAGAACCAGCGAAGGCGCACAAACATTTCAATGTTCAAAGGTATCAGTCAGGAAATTGATGCAAAATATTTTTCAAGGCATTAACTTTACCATGAGGTGGCACGGTCGTCGACTGGTGAGCACGTCCAAAGACGGCACTTACTTGGCTCCATCCATAGCACTGCCAATCCCATAGACCATCCATCCATCCATCCATCCATCATCTACCGCTTATCCGGGGCCGGGTCGCGGGGGCAACAGCTTTAGCAGGGAAGCCCAGACTTCCCTCTCCCTAGCTACTTCTTCCAGCTCTCCCCGGGGGATCCCGAGGCGTTCCCAGGCCAGCTGGGTGACGTAGTCTCTCCAGCGTGTCCTGGGTCTTCCTCGGGGTCTCCTCCCGGTGGGACATGCCCGGAACACCTCACCAGGGAGGCGCTCAGGAGGCATCCGAATCAGATGCCCAAGCCACCTCATCTGGCTCCTCTCGATGTGGAGGAGAAGCGGCTCGACTCTGAGCCCCTCCCGGATGACCGAGCTCCTCACCTTATCTCTAAGGGAGAGCCCGGACACCCTGCGGAGAAAACTCATTTCGGCCGCTTGTATCCGGGATCTCGTTCTTTCGGTCACGACCCATAGCTCGTGGCCATAGATGAGGGTTGGGACGTAGATCGACCGGTAAATTGAGAGCTTCGCCCTTTGGCTCAGCTCCTTCTTCACCACGACAGACCGATACAACGTCCGCATCACAGCAGATGCTGCACCGATCCGCCTGTCGATCTCTCGCTCCCTCCTGCCCTCACTCGTGAACAAGACCCCAAGATACTTAAACTCCTCCACTTGGGGCAAGATCTCCCCCCCGACCCGGAGGGGGCACTCCACCCTTTTCCGACTGAGGACCATGGTTTCAGATTTGGAGGTGCTGATTTTCATCCCAACCGCTTCACACTCGGCTGCGAAACGCTCCAGTGAGAGTTGTAGAGCCCCGTTTGAAGGAGCCAACAGCACCACATCATCTGCAAAAAGCAGGGATGTAATACTGAGGCCCCCAAAACGGACTCCCTCAACGCTTCGGATGCGCCTAGAAATTCTGTCCATAAAGGTTATGAACAGAATCGGCGACAAAGGGCAGCCTTGGCGGAGTCCTACCCCCACTGGAAACGATTCCGACTTACTGCCGGCAATGCGAACCAAACTCTGACATCGGTGGTATATTGACCGAACAGCCCGTATCAGGGGGTTCGGTACCCCATACCCACGAAGCACCCCCCACAGAACTCCCCGAGGGACACGGTCAAACGCCTTCTCCAAGTCCACAAAACACATGTAGACTGGTTGGGCGAATTCCCACATACCCTCAAGGACCCTGCTAAGGGTGTAGAGCTGGTCCACTGTTCCACGGCCGGGACGAAAACCACACTGCTCCTCCTCAATCTGAGGCTCGACTTCCTGACGGACCCTCCTCTCCAGCACCCCTGAATAGACCTTACCAGGGAGGCTGAGGAGTGTGATCCCTCTGTAGTTGGAACACACCCTCCGGTCCCCCTTTTTAAAAAGAGGGACTACCACCCCGGTCTGCCAATCCAGAGGCACTCTCCCTGTTGACCACGCGATGTTGCAGAGGCGTGTCAACCAGGACAGCCCCACAACATCCAGAGCCTTGAGGAACTCCGGGCGGATCTCATCCACCCCTGGGGCCTTGCCACCGAGGAGCTTTTTAACCACATCGGTGACTTCAACCACAGAGATAGGAGAGCCCACCTCAGAGTCCTCGGGCTCTGCTTCCTCCAAGGAAGGCGTGTTGGTGGAGTTGAGGAGGTCTTCGAAGTACTCTGCCCACCGGTTCACAACGTCCCGAGTCGAAGTCAGCAGCGCCCCATCCCCACTGTACACAGTGTTAGTGGTGCACTGCTTCCCCCTCCTGAGACGTCGGAGGGTGGACCAGAATTTCCTCGAAGCCGTCCGGAAGTCGGCTTCCATGGCCTCACCGAACTCTTCCCACGCTCGGGTTTTTGCCTCGGCGACCACCGAAGCCGCGGTCCGCTTGGCCAGTCGATACCTGTCAGCTGCCTCTGGGGTCCCACAGGCCATAAAGGCTCGATAGGACTCCTTCTTCAGCTTGACGGCATCCCTTACTGCTGGTGTCCACCAGCGAGTACGGGGATTGCCGCCACGACAGGCACCAACCACCTTACGGCCACAACTCAGATTGGCCGCCTCAACAATAGAGGCACGGAACATGGTCCACTCGGGCTCAATGTCCCCCGCCTCCCCCGGAACATGGGAAAAGCTCTGTCGAAGGTGGGAGTTGAAACTCCTTCTGACAGGGGATTCCGCCAGACGCTCCCAACAAACCCTCACGATACGTTTGGGTCTGCCAGGACGGACTGGCATCTTCCCCCACCATCGGAGCCTACTCACCACCAGGTGGTGATCAGTTGACAGCTCCGCCCCTCTCTTCACCCGAGTGTCCAGAACATGCGGCCGCAAATCCGATGATACAACTACAAAGTCGATCATCGAACTGCGGCCTAGGGTGTCCTGGTGCCAAGTGCACATATGGACACCCTTATGTTTGAACAAGGTGTTCGTTATGGACAATCCGTGGCGAGCACAGAAGTCCAATAACAAAACACCACTCGAGTTCTGATCGGGGGGGCCGTTCCTCCCAATCACGCCCCTCCAAGTCTCACTGTCATTGCCCACGTGAGCATTGAAGTCCCCCAGCAGAACAAGGGAGTCCCCAGCAGGAGTACTCTCCAGCACACCCTCCAAGGACTCCAAAAAGGGTGGGTATGCTGAGCTGCTGTTTGGTGCATATGCACAAACAACAGTCAGTACCCGTCCACCCACCCGAAGGCGGAGGGAGGCAACCCTCTCGTCTACCGGTGTGAACCCCAATGTACAGGCACTGAGCCGGGGGGCAATGAGTATGCCCACACCTGCTCTGCGCCTCTCACCGTGAGCAACTCCAGAGTGGAAGAGAGTCCAACCCCTCTCGAGAGAACTGGTACCAGAACCCAAGCTGTGTGTGGAGGCAAGTCCGACTATATCCAGTCGGAAATTCTCTGCCTCACACACCAGCTCGGGCTCCTTCCCTGCCAGAGAGGTGACATTCCATGTCCCAAGAGCTAGCTTCTGCAGCCGAGGATCGGACCGCCAGGGTCCCCGTCTTTGGCTGCCGCCCAGCTCACATAGCACCCGACCCCTTTGGCCCCTCTCATGGGTGGTGAGCCCATGTGAAGGGGGACCCACGTTGCCTCTTCGGGCTGTGCCCGGCCGGGCCCCATGGGTGTAGGCCCGGCCACCAGGCGCTTGCCAACGAGCCCCACCTCCAGGCCTGGCTCCAGAGTGGGGCCCCGGTGACCCGCGTCCGGGCAAGGGAAACCTTGGTCCATATATTGTAGTCATCATAAGGGTCTATGAGCCATGCTTTGTCTGGCCCCTCACCTAGAACCTGTTTGCCATGGGTGACCCTGCCAGGGGCATAAAGCCCCAGACAACTTAGCTCCTAGGATCATCGGGACACGCAAACCCCTCCACCACGGTAAGGTGACGGCTCACGGAGGGGTAATCCCATAGACAACATTCATATTACATATACAAAGACGGCTCCTTGAGTATGTCGACGCCGCAGCCGTATTGGATGTGGCAAAGTGAAGCTAAGTGTGATTATGCTTCCTCCTTGGAGGAAAGCATGCGCGAATCCAGAACATTTGAAAAAAGAGGCAAAAATATTGTATCAATACATCAACAATTCTGATAAAGAAGAATTCCTGTCACTGTGCTGTCCAGTGTAAAACCATGAACATTTGACTGCGTAGCAAGGCATAGAAGTTACATCAATGGTTCTGACGCTGTTGGGGCAGCCTGTGCTGATTGTAGAAAAGTCTGCTGCTTTGTAGCCTGCTGGGCCACAACAGTATTTAGCGCTTCGGTGTTAAGTGGCCCACTGCTGTATCTATGCAGTGACAACATGAACTGGTGGTCATAGATAGGTTCAGCACTGTTCTGCTGAGGTGATATAAAAGAGTTCGCTGGTTTAGATGCCGTGTTTAATCCTAGTTTGATGCAACTATTGTGAGCCAAAGCAGACATGGGCGCCGCCATTTTATCTAGTCCATCGCACTACTTTCAGTCTCACACCTATCACTGCTGCTGTTAGATTTGTGATGGGATGAGAACGATGGGGGTCGTTTTTTTTTTTTTTAAATTGATTCAGGAGATTGTGGCTGTGTCCAAATTCACAGACTGCATCCACTTTGCTGGCTGCCTGATGTCACATTGGGCGCAACTTGACCGTCCGTAGTTTTCCAAATTATAGAAACACAATTCGCAGGCTAGGTGCCTCGATTCAATGCCTCGGTACAAATGGACTGTCTGCCCATGCCTCAAACATAATTTTTTTTTGTAAAGTGCTAATTGTTGCACTCACCCAATCCTCTGTGTTTTGGAGGGGTGACACAATGAAAGATAGCATCGCCAACAACAGCACAGCAAGCATCTCCCAAGCCAGGAAAGCCGTGGAGCAGCTCAAGATGGAGGCCTGCATGGATAGAATAAAGGTATGTCACTTAAAGTGTGTTTGACTGTTTTTGTGTGCTTCATGAATGTAGCGAAACTGTTGATTGGCTTGAATAGTGGTCGTGATTTTGGATAGCCAAACTTTGCTGAATGTAGCCTAGGCTACCACAGCCTTTCAAAAATTGTGTGACAATTATTTGTTTCAGCGGGAGCACATTTTCAATTATTTTGGAGTAAAAAAAAAAAAGTTAATATTTTGTTTGTAACCTATTTCCAAAAGCGGACTGTAATTGACACACGTTCTACATTCTGCCCCACTGTGGGGTATTTTTTTAAATAATCACCAACCCCCAAATTACGGCCTAATGGTAAGAAGAGCTGTATGGAGTTTTGTTGAATGTGCACCTTCGCGTAAACTGCCAGCGTTAGCTTAAATTACACAGACTCTATTGGCCACTCAACTTGTTGATGTAGAAAGTGTTGAAGGGGTTATTTGAGTTTGGTGATGTGCCCACTTGAACGCACCACATACAAGGATCGGCATGCTGGTTAAGTGTAATTTGTGGCCTGGTGATGAAGTCCTGCATCCATGAGTGAAAATTCAAATGCTGTTTTTGTCGGGAGCTATTGTGCGCGGCACAGTTCAGTCTCTATTTTAGACTCGGGGCTCAGCATGCACTGTGCGTACTCGTCATGGTAACGAAATAGGTCCTCGGCATTATGTATGTGTGGCGGAGTTTGTAATGGGTAGTCTGTTTCTAAATGAAAACGTGTTTCAGATATATGTAAGACACCTGAGAACAGTTTTGAATTGTAAAAAAAAAAAAAAAAAAAGTACGGAATATGTCTCCTTTAAGACAACGATAACGATTGATGTTTGAGCCCTTGGTGCTCTTAATCATCCCAGAGACAAATCCTTTTCAAATGCTTATGATAATCATGGCCATAAAGAAAAAAAAATCCTGTGGTATTGTTTTTAATTTTGTGGAGTGTGATGGAGAGACTTTAAAGTTTGCGTCATGAAGTCGTTGATTATGCCCGCCGCGTGCTCTGAGAAAGATTTCCCCACAGTGAAAGAGAGTTTGCTCACATCAGCATGGCAGACAAGGCTGGAAGACCGCCACCTAGCTCCATCGCTGCTCGTCGTTCTTGATCCATGCTCAGCGCTACTAAAGCTGCTTGCCAGCAAGAAAATCCTCCTTGCATAAAAATATCCTGTTCACGTCTCTTATCCAGCGGATCATAAAACTTGGAAAAAACATGTTGCTGTATTTATTCAGTTTTGAGTTTTACTCAACATTCAACGTTAAAAGATGCTATTCTAATTTTCATTCATTATCATGTGACCTGTGAGTAGTAGTGGGAAGTACCGGTAATGGATTACAATACTTTGTGACTGTACCTCAATATATTGTTATGGTATCTGTATATTACCTGATCATTTATTGTTCTGACCACTGACCATTCGTACTTGTGTACTTAGTATAGATCATGGTCTTTACTTTTTCTCACTGATGTGGTGGAGTACAATCCGTATTTCTACTTTTACCAGACTTTGTACTCAATCACAATGGCGAGACAAGTTGTTGACATGTCGTCGTAATTGACGCGAGTTCCTGATGATTTAACGCAACTTTAACGAACTCAACAACTCACTTCGACTTGGTTTTCTAAGTAGATGTCTGGTGGGATACACTGTTATCGTCCACAACCCGTGGCAGTGGCTGGGCATCTTGCAAGGCTCACTCGACACATTTAAGCCCCCCTGTTGGAACAAAACATTCTTTGTGATATAAGACCAGTGATTCGTAGTGTTGTACGTTTGCTTCCCTGGTATGTGAAAGAGGCACTGCCTAAGTACATTTTAGCTTGATATAACTTTCACTACATTTGAATTTCATCTCTGAGAACTCTGGTTTTAAACCTTTTAAATAATGTGCTACATCAGTGACTCAAACTTTTCACACAAAGTATCACCTACCACAATAATGAACAAAATTAAAATACAGTAGCATAGTTGGCCTAAGTGTTCATCAAAAATTAGACCATGTTTGATTCCTACAAAGCACAGGTGTCAAAGTTAAGGCCCGGGGGCCAGATCTGGCCCACCTCGTCATTTTATGTGGCCCGCAAAAGCAGCTCAAACAAGTCAACTTCCATGATCCTTTCTAAAATTTCTACCGAAATGTTTCATTCTCATATGTAAGAAATAAGAGATATGTTCTGGCCATTTTCTTGTTATCAAACCCCTCATGATAGTAACGTAAACAATAATTGATTCAACAGTTATTCTTGACTTCTTAATATGGTTTCAGTCATAATGGCCCTCGAAGTGAAATGGTATCCAAAATGTGGCCGGCGCCAAAAATGAGGTTGACACCTCTGCTCTAACGTATATTTAATTGTTTTTAAAATTAAATGTAAGTGGCTGAGGAGCTTCTCTGCTTAAGCTGCTCCCCATGCGACCCAGCTTCAGATAAATAGAAGAGAATAAATAATCCATTCATTTTCAGCAGCACTTATTTCTACTTATTTGCAGGTGAGCGAGACCTGATCAAGTGCATAAATGGAAAGAAAAACTGTGCCTTAATACTGATTCAATTAAAATGTGTTATGCATAAGTTGGAATAATATTGTACCACAACTGTTTGAAAACAAATGGTTTGAATTAAATGTTTCAAACTTAAAAGTTACATACAACCAAACTTGTAATTAGGCAGTGATTCTTCTGGGTACCCGTAGAGGGAGCCCATGTACCTCTCAAATCACTGTGTAAGTATAATTTTTCTTTTTGTACATTGAATTTCCGTATAAAGGTCCAAGCTGTACATAATGTTACAGTGACATCACAAAAATATAGTATATTTATTTTTATTTTTTTTACAAATAGTTTTTTAATGAACACTTATGCCTACTATGCTACTGTATTTTAACGTTGGTCGCGATGGCATACTGTACTTGGAAAGCAAAGTTGTTGTTGTTGTTTTTTTTGAACGTGGTACTTGCTGTTAAACATTTGAGAACCACAGAGACAAACACAAATGATGCATTTGTATACAGTAGAATACAAGCGCAGGTCAAGTCACAAGTGTTCTCATTCCCTGAGGTTTCTAATGGTAGGAAAATAAACGACACAATTTCTGACGATGGGCTATTTTCAGTTGCATCGTATCTCCACTTTGTATTTTTGTCATCTAATAGCTTGTGAAGTGGAGGGCATACGTGAATAAAGAGCAGAGGCAGAGCAGCAAGCATTGTTGGCGATGTCTGCTGGTTTCTTTCGATTTAATTAAGCGACGTGACGAACTAGCGTGCGTTTCGGTGACAAGAGCGGGCGCCTCATTGAGGGACCTTCTCGTTAATCGCTCAATCAGCCAAAGGAACGTGAACTGTGTTAATTAGAAGGACACTTCCTGCATCGCGGGGCCGCAGTGTAATTACCAGCCAGTCTGGACCTTAAACACACACACACTCACACACACTCTTTCTCAGCAAAAAAAATAACCTTCCTAAATTTGCACTATAATTCACTTTGACTATCAAAGTAATTCTGCACTTTATTTACAGCGCAATGAAAATCTATAACATTCCCTCCTTATAGAGGCAGGATACTACCATGATAGGTCATCTTGGGCAGTGTTTCCTAACCGTTACTGAGCCAAGGCACATTTTTTACTGCCAGTTGCAGGGCACATATAGGAAGAAAAAAACGTTCTCACTCACATTCTCAACTCTGAGCTATTTAGAGGATTCAGTAACATCCATGTTGTTTGGATTATGGCAGGAAGCCGGAGTGGAGTAAACCAACACAAGCACAGGAAGAATTTATACAGTCTTAAATCGGGATTTAAACTCAGATCCTCCAAACTGTGAGGAAGATGTTCTCACCACTCATTTGTTGTGTTTGCACACGTCTGTTAAAAGTCAGAGAGAAACAAAAACATACAGTATGCATAACCTATGTTCCCCAATATTATAATGCACAACTTTATTCTCGTCAAATTATGTCTTTTTGGAATGCTCAGCCTATATTCTCAGATGTAACAGATTAAAAAAAAACATCTCACCATTCAAGGTAACATTTATTTGCAAATTCTAAACATGTTTTTCTTGTCATTCATTCATTCATTCATTCATTCATTCATTCATTCATTCATTCATCTTCCGAGCCGCTTGATCCTCACTAGGGTCGCGGGGGGTGCTGGAGCCTATCCCAGGTGTCTTCGGGCAGTAGGCGGGGAACACCCTGAATCGGTTGCCAGCCAATCGCAGGGCACACAGAAACGAACAACCATTCGCACTCAGACTTACACCTAGGGACAATTTAGAGTGTTCAATCAGCCTGCCACGCATGTTTTTGGAATGTGGGAGGAAACCGGAGCACCCGGAGAAAACCCACACAGGCCCGGGGAGAACATGCAAACTCCACACAGGGAGGCCGGAGCTGGAATCGAACCCTGTACCTCTGCACTGTGAAGCCGACGTGCTAACCACTGGACTACCGGGCCGCCATATAACTCATAAAAACATGACTTTTCATGCAAAGTTATTCCTGCATTCTCATGTATGCACTTGTTTCTTTGACTTAAGCATTGAAACTTTATTCTTGAAGAACTGTGAATTTAGTCATATTACAACTTGAAACTCATGACTTTTCATCTAATATTGCTTCTTCATGTATTGTTGCGGATTTCCTCTCATAATGTTGTAACTTAATTTACCATATTTTCTGCATTATAAAGTGCTTCGGATTATAAGGCGGGTCTTCAGTAAATGGCCTATTTTTTTAAAAAAGTATTTTCATATATAGTGTGCATTGCGCGGCCCGGTAGTCCAGTGGTTAGCACGTCGGCTTCACAGTGCGGAGGTACCGGGTTCGATTCCAGCTCCGGCCTCCCTGTGTGGAGTTTGCATGTTCTCCCCGGGCCTGCGTGGGTTTTCTCCGGGTGCTCCGGTTTCCTCCCACATTCCAGAAACATGCGTGGCAGGCTGATTGAACACTCCAAATTGTCCCTAGGTGTGAGTGTGAGTGCGAATGGTTGTTCGTTTCTGTGTGCCCTGCGATTGGCTGGTGTTAAGGAATTATTCCGCTAGAAGTAGTAGTAGAACATTGTTGAATTTCATCTTGGTATGAGAACTATTGACACTAGTCTCTCTCCTGAACATCTGCTGAAGTAGTTAAAAAGGATGTACTTTGAAGTTTAGAGCCCATCTCCCTTTGGTTAATTAACAGCCCCCCGAGGGTTTTTATTGCCTCCACTTCCTCATAAAAGTCCCTGAAGGCTCTCAAGTGCCCTCAAAGAGGAACCCTAATCTCAAGATCTGTGACCAGCAGCAGTGGTCTATACTTTGTCATCATATCAAAATCGAACTTTGCTTGATCTTCCTTATTTCTGCTTTTTACTTGGTTATGGTGTTGTTCCTTCCTGTTGGTTGTGTTTGTTCAGACACTGAAAGAAACAATGTACAAATGCGGTTGAAGGTATTTCCTGCTCAATGTTATTACAATCAACTTTAGTGCCCTCGGCCCCCACCACTTCGGGGGCCCCCCCCTCCGCGGGACATGTTTTAGAGGAGCTGTTATCTCCGGTATCTTTGTTCCTGCCATCGCACCAAATGGGGGGTAGTGGTGGTCTGGTCTCACCTCACCGCTCCTGGCTTCCTCCGGCCACACCGGGTCAGATGACATGTTACTTTCTTTGTTTCGGGATTTGCATGAGAGGCGTACCTCCCCGCCCCTCATTATCATATTGTCTCTATATAATCTCATGAATGTGTTTCTTCGGGGCTTCCTGATGAAATCTGAGACTCACAGGAGCCCGAATCGATTCGTGTTGCGTTGCGATAAACTGAAGAAAAGACTACGTGGTGTTGGGTCTTCTTCCACCTTATAGAGAGATAAAAGAATCTGTAACCAAGGAAGGGCCAAGAGCAAATTGACAGCCCCCATTCCTCAACACTGGCAACCGATTCAGGGTGTCCCCCGCCTACTGCCCGGAGACGGCTGGGATAGGCTCCAGCACCCCCCGCGACCCTAGTGAGGATTAAGCGGCTCGGAAGATGAATGAATGAATGAATGAGTGTGCATTGCATTATACGGTGCATAGAATGAACCGATACGCGACAATAGTGGCTGCGGTTGCGCTATGCATCCACTAGATAGTGCTATGCTACAGAAATACAATACAATGCAGCTTTATTTATACTGAGCCTTCACAACCGCAAGAGCTGCAAAAAAGCCTTTAGAATTGGTCACAAACACGGACATGAAACATATAAATACACATGCATTACAAAACAATAAATGAAAAACAAAATTTATGAAAACAATTGATTCAACAAAAAGGCACACAAACCCCATGAAAAGGTTAAATATCCTTGGAAGTTTTGCTTGTCTCCTTCCTTCGTTTAGTCTGTAGTGAACTATGCTTTTGATATTATATTTGTTTCAGAATGGCTGCGGAGAGCTCACAAAGTAGTTGTCTGTTTGAATATGTGTTGGCGAATGCACATGTCAATTAGTGTTGGAGAGGATTGTAGGATACAATTGATTCCTGCTAATAATCCCCACTAGATATCATAGGACCAACCTGAACACATAATAAAGATTAGCAGCAACATGATGTTATCAGCACCCTGGCCAAGTTGTGATTGTAAAGGTGAAAAATTGTTGTTTTTAAGTCCATACGATATTACAATGGCATATAGCCCACGCTGCCCTATTATCCTGAATAGGGCAGTAAGGTTGTAAACACTCTGATTAGTTGACATTTAATAGCTGTATTGATCTTCCTCTCTGCTGTGTCTCAAAGAAGGGGAAAAAAAATCCCAGTCGGGCTCACAGTTTGTGCAAATTGTTTTGGAAAGTTGTGACTTGTCACGTCCAGCAAAGAAAATGTCACCTGTTCTATGCAGTAGGGAACCGAGGGTGTGTTGCGATGACATATCGACTTCTCATCTCGCTCTGAGTCAGTGCAAAAGTCAGAGGAGCTCGAGAGCAGAGGTAGCGTTTCAGCCGCATAAATAAGAGCAAAGATGAATTGACAAGACGGGAGCGGGAAAATGGATTTAATGGTGCTGCTTTCAGTGTGTTATTCTGTATTACAGACTATTAATTCCTAGATGAGGTATTGGACAAAGAGTGGCAGTTTTCACATGCGTCCAGGAGAAGCCACAACATTAAGTATGCATGCATTATTTAAAGCAGTGATTGCCAACCACTGTGCACCACAAATAATGCATCTTGGTTCATCTGTCTATGCCAGCAACATGTAGTGAGATGCAAAATAATTAAATGCTCTTCCACTAGCTGGAAGAGGGTACATAAGTACGGTAATCAGTTTTTTCGGGCTAACAATTAAGCAGATTCAAATGGTGTTGTAGAAGACTGCAAATGCTGTGGGAAAAAATCGTTCAGTCCGTTGGAAATATGTGGTTTATTTATTTGTATAGCGTCTCAATAACTTCAGCGCTTTAAAAAAATGCAGGCGAAGGGCCCTATTTTTATTCTCAGCAAGTCTACCACAAAGTGCAGTCTAACTGAGCGGATGGATAGAGTTTTCCTTCGTCTGAAATTTTGCTCGACTTTGCACAAGTAGTCTTTGGCATAACGTGGCGTTTGCGCCCTTGTTCACCATTGTTGGATGGAACGTAGCCAGTCCGAGCAGCATCCTTCATTGGGATCAAAAGCAGAGTAGTTTCAGCGCATGTAGTGTTTGACATTGCAGAAGCAAAAATTGATACGCAGGAGTCCGTGCATGACTTTGGCACATGAACTGCAAGATTTCCCCTTGCGGATGATTCGTCAGCCAAGTGTGTGACATGGGTCTTTGGAGACCAGACCGACTTGCACTTGCACGACTGCGGGTTGATGAGTGACCACTCCTCCCTGACAGGGGTGCTATTCAAATATTTTGAAGATCATAATGATTATAATTTCTTCAATGAATTGATCTCTACAGTGATTCCGAGGGGCATATTAAATCACAATAGTGAGGGAAAAGAATTGCAATTATATAATTTTTCAAAATCTTTCAGCCCTAGAGTCCATCCACTTTTTGTGCCATTTTTGTTTGATGATGAGACTTGATATTTTTGTATCAAATATTCTGACTTTTACAACTATAATAATGCTCAGTTTTGAATGACGCTGTATGAGTTGTATTAATTTAGCAGTGTGATTTTTTTTTAATGTGTTGCCGTTTGTGTTGGTGTCGAACTGCACTGCACTGTAATGAGAGGGTCAAAATATTAGAGACAGGTGTCACCTATTTAGTATTACGTAGTGAGAAATTTATTTATCACATTGCTTTCTTTAATAAACAATTTCATTGGCTATCATTCGATGTGAACAAAGACAATTTCCCAGTTGGTGCTGTCCCTCCTCCTCAAACATTAAATAGAAACAGCATCATCTTGTGTGATGGTAAAAATAGTGGGGTGGTAATAATCTGTATAGAAGCGCACGCACAGAGCGCTCATGTGGTTTGCATGAGTTGCATGGAGCCCATCAGACAGGACATTAGATGTGTGTGTCCTCCATGTGGATGTCGGCGCCTTCCTCATCTCGCTGATGCAGCTGCTCCTCTTTGCCGACCCCCTCCAGAACGTGCCACTCAGATCGGCAGTGCAAACCTGCATGTGCGTCCACTCTCTGCATGCTGCCGCTTTCTAATGTTGAGTCACTTTTCCATGGGGATGCAATGCAACGCCTCAGGGCCAGACGTGTATTTTGATCCAAATAACGCACCAAAGAACCTGTGGTTAGACTTTACAAGTCCCTTGCCGCACTTATTTATAATTGATTTATTTCGTCGTTTATTTATTTGTCATCTTTGATGTCATTTCCTCTGGCGTTCAAGATAATTTGGGTTAAAAATGTCCATGTTGCCATTTTCAAGCTATTTTCGTCCTTAACGCCTGGCATGTAAGACAGTTGAATTTCTGATGAATATTTCATATGTAAATGAGCTTTCCTCTGACTGGCGGTTGCCAATATGTCAGCGTCTTGTGGCTGCCATGTCGCGGCATTGGTGAAATCATGGCCGGCCACGGTGCACTCAAGCGGCCATGGCAAAAGGAAAATTTTGCCGCTAGCCCCGAGCTGCCACTTTTACCTCCACGGCGACGCCTGGCCAGAACACCCCCTGCCCTCACATTCAATCGATGTTTACCACACAGACTATGAAAAAGAACGACAACAGTATGCCATCCGCTGTCATCTGTGACTGCGTAAAAATATCTCCATATTTCGAAGAAACAGCATAAGAAGGTGCAAAATCCGGGGAATAAAAACAGCCACTCAACCATAATTAATAGAGGTATAAAAAAAAGGGGGGGGGGGGTTGAACAGTATGCTTGTGTAAACCATGCATCAAATCGAATCGTTCCACTTTGAAATATATTGCCGTTGTTTTTGTGTTTTACCGGGCCACCATAATATAAATCAGTCTTACTTACCATAATCCATGTTGGTCACATTGTTTAAAAGACAGCTTTTGCATCTCTATGCACTTGACCTGTCAGTCAGCCATATTTTATGACAGATGCACGTCAAGTGTGTCCCATGGCGGGAGGTTTGTGGGTATATCAGCCTAGGCATCGGAGAAGTTGTACCCAACATGCTCCTATCTCTTTTAATAGAAGGCTACGGATGTTGTATATAATATTTCTTTAATTTTTTTACCCAGGGTCAAAACACATCAAAAATCAGACAACAGAGATGAATGAAACAACTTCACCATTAATATTTTTCACACTCATCTAAAACTGGCTATAACATACCGTTATTTCACTTGTTTAATCTTGGGTTTGTGAGTAGTGGGCCAGCTGCCACTGGTCAAAGGCAACAGAACTGGTTTGAACTCGAAACCATGCTTTTCAAATTGTAAACATCAAGTTGCACTACAGATAAATGCCACGGTGGTTTCACATTTTTTCAGTGTTCGTTCTTATCTTCGTGTGCGCTATCAACAGGTGTCCAAAGCCGCCGCAGACCTATTGGCTTACTGCGACGCCCACATACGTGAGGACCCTCTCATTGTGCCCGTGCCGGCCTCCGAGAACCCATTCCGGGAGAAGAAATTCTTCTGCGCCATCCTCTGATGACCCGCATGCCAAGCGCCGTGGGCTACGGGCGCGGCGTCGCCTGCCTTCTTTGTCTTCACCACACCTGAAGCGACTTGCCACGGGCGTCCATTCCGGTTTAGCCGGGTGGACCCTGGTGTCGGTCGGCTCCGTCCTGGCGGCTGAGGGGATTCTACAGGGGGGGCAGTCTTGTTCAATAGGTTTGTTATTGCTTTGTTATTAGAGAACAGCCTTGCTCAGTGCTTTCACGCGGTGAGAGTTTTTTCTTTGTTTGTTTGTTTTTTTAAAGATCCTTTTCTTTAGCTGCGCTCGATCCGAAATTCCCTCAGGAAACAAAAGTGTGCCCAGTCAACATCTTTTCACCTTCCATCGTCTTGAAACGTCAGTGCCTTTCAGCGTGCGAGCTTCAAAGTATCTGCTGCAGCATGCACTGAAAGCAAGTAAAACATGACACCTGGCTCATTTCACTAATGAATTGTTAGCCGAGAGCCCCGAACAGCCATCTAGTGCATAGTGTGCAGAGTAAAGTGTTTTGGTGAGATGCAAGCGAGCAGGCAAGCAAGCTAATCTGTTTGTTCAAGCGACACAACTTGATCACTGTGCAAGTCTTTTAGTCCAAATGAAGTAATAAACCTTCCCCACCACGCCCTGATGTGTTTTACCTTTGCTTTTTTTCCTTCCATTGATGCTTCAATCCGTCTTTCATCACATCGTGCGGCTTCCAATTGGAATACTTTCCAGTTGCGGGTTGCGGGATGTCAAGTGTTTCCTGGGCACGTTTCCTGGCTCTTTGTTTGACCGTTTCAGAGTGAACAGCCAGGCCTTTGACATTAAAGCCAAAACGGAGGCCTGCATGTTCCTTTGCTCCCCTATTGACCGCCGACTCTGCTTATGAGCGGCCGTTGGTCTTTTTCCGGTGTACAGTAACGTTTCGGTGCCAATCCTTGTGAGAGCAGTGTTATCGTCACACTGCGCACTTTCTTCTTGTTTGTTTGGTTGATTTGGAAGAAAAAGCACACCGTCTCCTTTACATGGTATATACAGTAAATAGCATTTACAAATTTTTATGATGAATTGTCAATGATTCTTTATTATTATTGTTATTATCAGTCGTATTATTGAATATTTGTTGCACAGCACTGACTGCTACATGATGTGTTGTGTGCTACTAAGCTTGTATGATATCTACAGTTGTTCATTATTTACAAAACATGCAGTTATTCTTAATATGTGAGTATTTTTAAAATAGATAACACAAAGGGTGTTAAATCTGTGAAATGTGAGGTACTTTCCTCTTGGTACTTGAAGAGTCGTCGTATTACTGATCCAATTTACAGGAATGATGAAACCATCAAATCCGCTGTTTTCAGGAGAATCATTTCTAGATTATTATTATTTATCTATGAAATCCTGAGACTAGTCTTGGGGCGTCTTCACTGACCTGAGGATTGTGCCAAATTTTCGACAATAAACGCAATGGCGAAGGATGAATTTTGCATGGTTTTAGCCAAACTAGAGAGAACTGTTATGATGTGAAAGATTGCCTCTCTGCTGACTTTCCAGGAGGCTGCTCTGCAAATGTAATCACACCTGAGGTCCGATATGTTGACAATGTGCAGCTGTATTCTTAAATGGTATTCTTGTTTTTGTAAAAAGACAAAAAACGCATTTAATTCGGAAGCTTTGTAAATCCTTTGATGGATGAATTAATTAAAGACGTATATCAAATGGGACTCATGCATTTCTTTAATGGCCACAAGTGGGCCACTCCATTGATTACAGAAAGACTAATTCCATACATAAGACTTTTTTCATATTCCTGGATTTGCATGTCTAACCCTAATAAGGATAACAAGTTAAAACCCTCTCAGGGCAGGGGATGCAGATTTGTAACAACCAAGTACCTTTACTTTACCTGTCACAAGAACTTATTTTGAGCCTGAGAGGGCTAAAAATGGATGACCTTTTCATGTGATTGATTCTGGGCCTGGGGAGGCAATCTTAGTATAAAATGAAATTAGAATTTAAGATTGTGTCAATACGTCAATCAAGCTCCCTGCATCTTATTTGCACACAGCAAAAGGATGATAACTTGTTTAAAAAAAACAGTCTTGTGGATGAAACTTTTCCCCCAAAGAATTTATAGCTTGCTGATGTCAGCGATAACGTCCTGATTTGTTTCCACTATTTATGTCATTCTCGTGGCATGTGGATTTATTATCTCGGAAGTCACAAGTGTTTTATCAAGCGGTGAACCAAGAGCTGCTGTTCATTGTGACAGCGCAGATTCATTCAACCATGGGACCGCCCATGTTGAACGCACGCTATTGCTCAAGCTTCCATTTATTCGTTTTTTTGAAAATATAGGAAATATTTACATTCATCTTCTACAGTCCGGCTGCTGCCTCCTTAAACATTTTTAGTGCTGAAAAAGGTTAACCGTCTGAAGATAATAGAATAACATGGTCACCTTGTGATTATGAAATGTAAGCTTAGAGCAGTGAGAGACTCCTGTTTCCACCTAGGAGGAGGCTGTCTTGACATATAAAGACACGGCAAGATATATTCCCGGATGATGTCGTGCATGGCAATAAGTACACTTTCAAAGTTTCGTAAAACTTTCAAGCCACATTTTTCTCACTGATTTTAACCCTTTCGGGGACAGCGGTTACCACAGTGGACAGGTTACAGGTCATCATTATTTGTGCATGAAAGGGTTAATTCCAAACTGTAAGGAACAGAATGTGGATTTGTTTTTTTTTGAATGAGAACAATGAACAGTATTGGCGTTTTGTTGTACGCACTTCAAATTATATTTTTTACCATGAGATGGGCCTTGTCACTTGTACAGCATTTCAGAAACTGAACTCAGGATCACGAATAATATCAGCTACGTCTCAGCCAAAATGTGATATTTTTTTTTCATAGATCTAATCAGTAGGACTATTTTTCAGCAGGAAAATATGAAGAGTCAAAGGCGGGACCACTATCTATAAACTCGAACAGTAGATGTCAGACAGAGCTAAATGCAGAATGAATGATCTTTGTCAAGAAAACTGTGCAGCAGAGAGAAGATGAGTCATGTTAATATTTATATTTCTGAATTCATGTTTATATTAATGAATGTGAACACAATTACACAATGCGCAGGAAAGTAATCATCTCCGGGGCAGTCGGTTCTTGCAGTTAGAATTGGTGCCAGCTCATTGTTGTTGGACTTGCGCAGCAAGCCCTCAAAGTGTATTCAAATTCTATGAAATAGTGATGTTTTCTGATGTTTTCAATTTCGCCATTGAGATCAGATAAGAGAAGCTCACCACCTACATTTCACATTACATGAGTGCCGTGTTCTCGAAAATAACATTTGCGCCTCAAATCAAGTCAACGAAGAGCATAACAGTGTGGAGGCCGATGCTCGTGGTGGCCCTGACCCCCACTATTGGACAACAGCTGTCAGACAGACAGATATTTGTTTCAAACATCCCTGTCTACACATGTTCCGTTGAACTGATTAATCTGCAACATTCTGCACCCATCATTTTGAAATTCTTAACTTGACATGGGGGTTTTCACAAGGAGAAATTGATTAGTTTACATGGAGTTCATTCTGCACAAATATTGCCCTAAATGTTGAATACATAATAGAAGACGTAAGATGAAACAAAAAAGTACTTTCGTGTGGTTTCATTTTTATTATCATTCAAAGATGATTTTTATATTACCGGTACTGTAATCAGTCCACACTGTTAGCAAAGCTATGGGAACATGTTGAAACCTTAGAAGCCATTCCTAGGTAGTCCATCAATCCATCCATTTTCCGAACCACTTGATCCTCACTAGGCTGGAGCCTATCCTAGCCATCTCCGAGCAGTAGGCGGGGGACACCCTGAATCAGTTGCCAGCCAATCGCAGGGCACACAGAGACGAACAACCATCTACGCCCATACTCACACCTGGGGACAATTTAGAGCGTCCAATCAGCAGCCTGCCCTGCATGTTTATTTATTTATTTATTGTGAATGTGGGAGGAAACCGGAGCACCCGTAACAAAACCACGCAGACCCGGGGAGAACACGCAAACTCCACACAGGGAGGCCAGAGCTGGAATCGAACCCTTTACCTCTGCACTGTGAAGCAGACGTGCTAACCACTGGACTACTGGGCCACCCTCATTTCTAGGTAGTGTGGTGTTTAATTTTAAAAATATAATAATTTAATACAATTTAATATGTTACTGGAATTCATATATTAGTTTGTAAAAATGCTGCTTTGACAACCTAACCAAGGATTCCCAACCAGTGTGCCGGGGCACATTAGTGTGCTACAACAGCCCTAACGGTGTGCCGCGGGACCTTATCAGCTAATTGGTGACAAAATAAATACAGTACAGTAACGTACCTGTCCATCTATCTATGGGGGCAATTTATGTTGACAGAAAAAAAAGATCTTCTATTAGATTGCAAAAAAGTAGAAATTGACATACAGTATGTAACCTCTCAATTTGTGAACATTTTCTTTGGTGGTGTGCCGTGCGATTTTTTGAAGTAAAAAAAAACATTTCCTTGGCTCAATAAAGGTTGGGAATCACGTTCTAACGCCTTTTTTATTTATTGCTATGTACGCAGCTTCACTGTAAACTACAAGTTCCACAATGCACCTCGGCAAAGCTCTTCGTCACCCATTGGTGCAGCTCTCGTAGCGTCGAGGCGGACGTGAGGCGGTGCTGAGAAGTATTCCGAGTGAGAGCTGCAGAACTCAAATGAACCTTCCATTCCGAGCCGTCTTCAGAGCGCGCAGTGTCGCCCGGGAGAAGCCTCCTCTCCGCTTCAGCTCGACGCCACTTCGGGTGAATGAAGCGTTCCGTCCATGCGGAGACTAGCTCTGGTTCTTCTGCCCTGTGCTCTCGGCGTACTGGTGCACTTGTGGTTGGCTCAGCAACGGCGCTCCACGCCGCTGGAAGACGACGACAAACACCCGGGTACTTTGACGCTTGACGGTGGGGCTTCACCCCCTCGGAGCCCGGCAAGTTTTTGGACGCAGTCGCGCGTTTGACGAACTTTGTTTCGCCGACTCGCTTCGTCGGTTATTGTTGTTAATGTTGTTGGTGGTGGTTTGTGACGCTAAAAGGCGACACGGACTTTACGCTTCTGGTATATGCATAAGCTTACATCATAGTGCGTGTTTTAGTTGCAAGTTGCAAAAATGTGACAGCTGCGCGATGGTGGGGCGTTGCTAGATGGTGTACGCGAGCTCAAGCATCTCTCATTCGGTCGCTTCTTGTCAAATCATTCCAGTATGTACTACAAATTCTAACTGATGAATTCTAGTTTCTCTCTCGGCAAACTGTTCGTGCTTGCATGTGTTTTGTCCAATGCAGATGGGGCGGTACCGTCCTATGAAGTTCTGGTGGGAGTTTTATCAGCCAGGCAGCATTCGAAACTGCGACAAGCCATAAGGGACACCTGGTTGGGCTACTTGCACCAGCACCCTCACTTCAAGCAGAGGTCAGTAAGGTCCAGCTCCATCTTGTGTTTTTATTTTCTCCCAGGCTGGATTCCTAAAGTGAAAACAATGCCTGAAGCAGCTGGTAAGAAACCAAACAAACAAACAACCAAACTTAGTCTATTTTCATTACATCATTCATCCCCTCTGAAACCAAGATAATAAATGCAGCATGATGACCCTTGTGGCAACCCGTTAGTAACCATGGTAACTGGGAGTGGACCGATGATAGGCAAGCTTTTGGAAAACAATTGCATGTCTTTGTTTCCAGAGTGGGGGTGAAGTTTATCGTGGGTAAACATGGATGTCCCATCCCAGAGGAGGACAGAGAAGATCCTTACTCCTGCTCCCTACTCAACATCACCGAGCCAGGTAACAGAAATCAACACAAATTTGTAGCTTTAAATGCATCGGTGCTGAGGGTGTAATCTATTGCTTGCACGTCCAATTGTCAGTATCGAGCGGTGACTTGAGTTAGAAAGAAGCAGACTGAATGTGTGTTCTGAATAGATGCAAAACATCTTTTATTCCACCTCGCAGCTCAAGGTCACTTTTACTTTTCCTCTGCCTAGCAGGAGTGAAAGAATGAAATCCACGGTTAATGTCACTGCTTTGGCTGCGTCTGTGACGTACGATGCGAAGCATGAGAACACATCATGTGAAATCATTGAACAAGCTCAGCATCAGTTGGATGGTAATTGTTTATGTCTCTCAGCTTCTGTCAGGCACACCACTGCTTGGCTTCATGAAAACACGATTCTGGCTAATCAGAATAGACTTTGTCGGTCTCGTGGGCCAAGGCGGTAACGTCTCATTTGTCCACACCTTTTCCCCAGCCGTGTTAATATCTGTAAGCACCATCGGATTCTATGCTCTGATGCTCAGACGCGCACGCTTAAAGGACATTGCTCGGTTTGTAAATTCACTTCGATATACAGATCAGTAAGCAGACTCGTAAAAACTGATTGAAGATGTCTGTTTGTACTCCATTAATCACAAGGATTTTGGTCATATAACTATCTGATTTGCACGGGTTGTACTGCTAGGGAAGAGACACAGTGGCAAGAACATTTACAGTAATGGCTTTTCATGCACATAGTATAAAAGGTAAAGTTTGTAGAGCCCAAACATTCAGAAAGCCTGCAAATTAAATGGGGGGAGGGGGTGTTAAAAAGCATCTTATGCAGGAGCATCAGTGTGATCATTCTAGAATGGGACATACCTTCTTAAGGAACGGACTGAACCTGGGGGGAGTGCATGGAGAACTCTAAGGAGAACAAGAACCTTACTATGGCTCAATGGTCCAAAGTCCTCAATTTTGCATGACATCTGGGAATCAAGGACCCAGATTCTGCAGGAAGAGTAGAGTGGCAGGCACGTAATCCAAGTTGCTTCGAGTTAAATGTAAGGATTCCTCTGTCAGTGATAGTTGGAGTGCCATATCATCTACAGCTGTTGGGCCTCCCTATTTTCCGAAGGACAGAATTAACACAATATATTTTAGAGCACTTTGGGCTGACAAGATGCCGGGGTCATACACCAGCAGAACATGGCACCTGCTCTGATTCTCAGAAACCCCCTCAGCTGGTTAAAATAACCATGACCAGAGATCACTGGTGTCAAAGTCAAGGCCCTGGGGTCAGATCTGGCCCGCCACATCATTTTATGTGGCCCACGCAAGCAATTCAAACATGGCAAATTCCATGAAGCTTGCTAAACTCCCATGCACTCTGATTGTAATTTCCCCATTGCGGGACAAATAAAGGATATCTTAAAATATGTACCAAAATTTCAAATTCTCATGTGTAATAAATGAGAGAGATGTTGTAAGCATTGTTTTGTTGCCAACCACTCCATTACAATCATTTAAACAACAGTTCCATAAACTATTATTCTTGATGCCTTTATATCATTTCAATCATAATGGCCCTCCAAGGAAAATGGTACCTAAAAAGTGGCCCGCGACGAAAATGACTTTGACGCCCCTGCAATAGATCATTTGATCGATTGGGCAGCAAAATCACCAGATCTGAACCGCATTGACAACTTATGGGGTTTTGCCAGGCGGAAGCTGTAAAACCACCAATGCCTTTGCCGCTGATGAGCTGAAAGCCGCTGTCCAACGAACCCAGGGTTTGCTAACACCCAAGCTGTGTTACAGGATGATTGCCTCCACGCTCGACGTATTGATGCAATCATTCATGCTAGGGTGATGTGGTAAAATGTTTTGTACTTGAAAGTCAGAACAGAACACAGTCTACACTCTTAATAAAGAATGACAAGGTTGTAATAAAAATCAACAAGCAACACATTGTTTAACATTGACTGTCATACAATCTTAATACCATTTGAATCCCTCCCCGTGTAATGTAAAACATGAAAAACTAATAAGTGACTTTGTGTGTTGGGGAAACGACAGCCTCGCAATCTTGACTGCTAACTTGTTTACCACTGACTGTTCAGGTTTGCTGAAGAAACATATGCTGTCTCACATGATCCCAAGTTGTTGTTTTTTTAACTTAATTTTTTTCCTTGAATCTTGTTTTTTTTTAAAAAAATTATTTATTTATTTATTTACAAAATGTACCACCTACGGCACATTTAAAGTTTGGGCTAACACTGTACGGATGTCTAAAGAAGGCCCGCCAATGCTTTTACAGGACCTGCAGAGATAACTCAAGGATTTTAACATCAACAAGGACAATCCTTGGTTTGAGGCTTGTTATTAATTTTTTTTTCCCCTTCAGCATCTTATCCTGGTATAACTCCCTCACCAACCCAGAAATCCCCAAACTGTCCCATACATCAAAACAGGCTGGCCAAAATAATTGGTTCACCCCAAACTCACTTATCCAAATTATACGCCTGCTGTGAGATTGGGAAGGTCACCCTCCTCACTCCCTCCACCACGCACTGCTGTCAGGTAAAGTTACACTGGCCCAGAAAAACACTTACCAAAAAGACAAAAATGTATTCTTCCTGCAATAACTGCAGGTATTTACCACCCCCCCCCCCCCCCAATAATGAATTTCTGTCACTATTTTCTCAGTACTAATACACTGTATAGCTATCTATGGGAATTTTAATTAGCACTAATGCTATCCCTGCAAGCCTGCGATAAACTGCGGGTTAATACTATACAGAATGACTCGTGGAAATATGAAACAACAGGAATGACCTTTTAAATAATTTGGCGACTATTGCACAAGTGTATTTAGTTTTGGTTTTTGTTTTGCACATTAAGGGCAAAACATTACTGAATACATCAATACATAGTCATCATCAACGAGGCTACATTTGCATCTTTTATTACTCAAAACAAACGAAAGTAGGACTGTTAGCTGCTTTGTGACACAATCCCATCTGCATGCTAATGGGCAGACAAAATAATCCTAATTGGTTTTGTGCATGGTAAATGTTTTGCAGATAATTGATCACAAACCAAAATCAGGCTTCATCAATATTTCAGAACAGCTTCAATTTGCCTCAGAAATAAATGACCAGAGTACCTTGCTGTGGTTGCAGCTTTTCTTCAAACCTCGGTTTATTTGGTTTTTCCGCCTTTAATGGCTGCGGAATAGTCCAGGTTTTCTTTTGCCCAAAGTTAGCTGGGATAAACGTCAGCTGACCGGCAGGTAGTGTATATAAAAGAAATGGATGGTGGCAGTTGTTCCCCGTTTTACTCGGTGGGACGCGGAAGAACTCCGCAATCATTTTCACAATTGTTTTCAGGTCCGGTCTGTCGAAACGAAATTCAGAAAACAGTTATCTTGACACATTCCTGCAAAAGCCAATTATGGAGCCCATCACACTGTTTGTGATTTTTGCTGCTCGTTTTGATAGCTTTAAATTGCTTTCTCAAAGAGAGCCGTAAAAGTCTCGTTCAGGTTATTGCCGTTGGTCCTAAACTGTTAACTGCAAAATGTCAGGACGCTCTTCTGTAATTGTGTCCCACCGACTGAACATGCGCGGCTTTTCTTGGAAATCACGCGTCTCTAAAGTAAAACGAGTATTTCTCAAGATCTGCAGGACATGTCCTGTAACTGTGCTTCAGTTTAATAGCGAATCCTCAATAGCGTGTGGATGTGACACACAGAAGGCTTTCAAAGACTCTTTTCGGAACTGATTACAATGATATCTGTTGAGCATCTATCTTGCAAAGGTCTGCACCCTTTGTGTGGAGCCTTAACAAAGCACCACGCCGCCTCCTCTGTCATCGTGACAATCTCAGGCAGAATTTTCCATCCAACTTGCAAATTATTCATGCCAATATTAATGTAAAAAATAAAAATACAGTTTCCATGACTTTAAATCGCTTAAAATTCATTCAAAAGGTGTGAACAAAAATTACGTTTACTTCAAAACTACACTAATCATAATTTCATATTGTTGTTAGCATTGCACAATAAAAATCCCTCCATTTTGGTTTTATGTGGTTTTTATAAAACACTGTGATGTTGGCTTTTGTAGCCTTTTTTTTAAATAAGTCTACACTGTCTTCCCGTGCTGCTTTTTATATTTTTAAATTGCGCCTCATGTTGTCTCTTTGTTATGACCTTGAAATTGTTTGCCGTTTTCAGATCAATGTATCCTTGTACTTGGATAACAAGAAAAAAAACAAACGATACTTTAGTGATTGAAATATTTCAAAAAGTTGCAATATTATATTTCGTGCCGGGGCAACGGTCTAAATCAGTGTTTGTGAATTTGGTAGACCCGCACCGCCTCACTGGGCATTCCCGCTACGCCCCCCAGCGCATCTGCAAGTTTGGTTACAAAATGTAGACCATATTTGAGACTACCTAAAATACATATAACTGTGCCCAGATAGTTTTATGGAATTTTGGTGTATTTGAGATTCAGCACCTCCCCCACGTGTGTGGTGGATGTCATCGTATTTCATTCAAAACTTTGACAACACAGTGGGACAATCCCTCTGGATTAAATTCATCCATTTTTCCGAACCGCTTAACCCTCACTCGGGTCGCGGCGGGTGCTGGAGCCAATCCCCGCCGTCTTCGGGCAGTAGGCAGGGGACACCCTGAACCGGTTGCCAGCCAATCGCAGGGCACACAGAGACAAACAACCATGCGTGCCCCTGAGTTAAATTAATTACCGGTATTATAATTATTTTTGGGGGGAGTTTCTTCCCGCATCATCAAGAAAAGCGTTGAACAAATATTTAATGATCTTAGCCGATGAACATATGGGAGGTGCCCATACAAAAAACAAAGAAAATACTTGTTGCAGAGTGTTGCGTTTAGGTTTGTGTGGTTATTTTGAACATCACTGGTTTATGTTCAAAAGTGGCTGGATCCAGCCTGTGTGCGCGCGCGCACACGCACACACACACACACACGCACACACACCTTTCACTTTCATTCAGCACTGAAGAACATTTGCTCAACTCGACATAACAGTAGCCCGCTTACCATCAATAGCCTCAATCTTTTAATTGATCTCCGGTATTTCAATGTGACTCTTTTACAATTCAGCATTAACTACACTTCCCACCCAGTTTTGAGTCCAATTTTTTGACGGTGAAATCACTTTACCAGGGGCCATCTCTCTTCTCCTGTCACTTGGTCTTTCCTTAAAAAAATAAAATAAAAATAAGGAATGTCAGTATGCTGGCATTGTAATCACGCTCACGTAGTGTTTTCTGTGCCCTCTGACTCAGAGGCAGGCCAGGATGCAGAGAGAGAAATCGTGATGGTGTCCGACCCTATGGCGCTGGTCCCCTCTGATGTGTCCGCTGTCGCCCTGGATTTTAAGGTGCTCCACCCGGTGGTGATCACCAGGCTGGGGGTGTTTCCCCGAAGCACTCAGCCTGAACTGAAGAGCAATGTGACTGTAAAGCTCCTGCAGCTAGATCAGGAGGTAGCTACTTTTCTTGCTTGATTTACAAGCTGTCCATGTGGAAATACTCACAGTCCTAATGAGCAGCTTTGTTTTTTTTTTGGTTTTTATTTGCAGGAGGCGATAGTAACTGCTCGCTTCAGCGCCATCAGCACAGGGACCCTCGTAAGCGGTATCTGGTACAAACCCGTGGAGCAGTTCATCTTGCCCAAGGTAGGTGTGTTTTTCAAATGGCAGCAACACAGGCCCTGAGAAAACAACTTGTGTTCATTATCCAGGGTTTTGAGGGGACGCTAGTGTGGGAGAGTTCCGACTTAGACGTACTGACCACAGTCAACTCATCATGTGTGCAGCTCAATGATGGGGGAGGCGTACTTAAGTTCTCGTCTGTAAGTAAAATAGTTCAGCAGGTAGGGTTAAAGTTCAAGGAGCAAGCTCATGTCCCGCTTGTTGTTTTTGAAACCACAGATTGCAGAAGGTGTACTGCCCCACAGAAGTGCTGTTGGATTTCCTGGTTTGGCTGGAGGCTTCACCTTTACCATTTACGGTTGGTACTAGTGTCAACATTTCGAAACCTTGTTTTCTCTCTGGTACTTGAAGAGATTGGTTTTTTGTTTTGTTTTTTCAGCCTCAGGGCTTTTCACCGACCGCTCATCTTGTTGTGCTCGATTATTGATTTTACACTTTTGCGGCTCATCAGGTTTTAGTTTAGCTCCAAACCGATTCTAGCTACTTTGAGGGAAACTGTTTTAGATTTGCCATTTAGTACTACCTTGCAACCACAGGTTTTTTTTTTCCCTCACATATTTTTCTCCAGCAGGCATCAACACGGCACGCCCTCATGTAGTGAGCAGCGGTGCCTTTTGAAATGTTTTGTGGACTTTTTCTCTACCACCCAAGCTCTCTCCACCTGCTGTGACTCAGACAGGAACGGTCTGCGTGAGCACTTGTGGGGCTGTCCAGCCAGGATGGAGCGCCACGCCTCGGGGCTGAGGCAGGAGGATGCCGCTTTGAAGCAAGAGAGCCTTAGGCACGACGACATGGTCTTCGTAGATGTGGTGGACACCTACAGGAACGTGCCTTCCAAACTCCTTCAGTTCTACAAATGGTACGGCAAGTGCTAATGACTCTGCTTTCCGTCTCCAAATTGCCCTGGCCCTCCAAGGAAATCAGACCTCGAAAATGAAAGTGTGTCATTGCCTCACAAGCGTCCCGGCTGTCAGAGGCATACTTGCAATCAGCGCCACTGTGTGTCATCAATTATCCAGACGTAAGCTAAACACTCCCAGAGTGAGGCCTAATCAATCAAAGGACGAAATGTGCAGCTTGTTAAGGATTGGTGGGCTATTCATTCTATAGCAATATCACTTTCGACAGGACTACCCTTGCATCTGTCACAAAGCAGATGCACTAATTGCTTCATGTCACTTGTCATCCATGTGCTGCTCTTCTGTGATGTTTGTACCACAAATGCATTGTCCCACGTTTGGCTCCATTTTTGTACATATTTCTAAACAATCTTTTTCCAAAGGCCGCACATCTCAAGACTTCCGAGATCTCACTTGTAGCAGTGCACTGTTTTCTGCTCCTTCAGTCACATTTGATTATTTTTCATTATGGTGTGTGTGACTCTGTGCTGCTCCCACAGCGATGTTAGTTTAAATCCATCCATTTTCTGATCCGCTTATCCTCACAAAGTCGCGGGGCATGTTGGAGCCTATCCCAGCTGTCATCGGGCAGGAGGCGGGGGACACCCTGAACCGGTTGCCAGCCAATCGCAGGGCACACAGAGGCGAACAAGCATCCCGCGCATACACTCACACCTAGGGGCAATTTAGAGTGTTCCATTAACCTGCCACGCATGTTTTTGGAAGGTGGGAGGAAAGCGGAATAGTGGCTAGTGACCAGTCCAGGGTGTCCTCTGCCTCTCCCCTAATGTCAGCGGGGATCAGCTCCAGTTCACCCTAATGAGCACACGCAATGAATGGGTCAGTGCGATGGGCTTAGCCATTGTACCATGAACAGTAAGGTCAGAGGCTCCAAGTTCCTCTAAGTAATTTTTTTTTTTTTTTTTTTGCTTACTATTGTGGTTGAATTTAGAAAATGTCACCAACCACCCCCCAAAATATAATTAATCCTATCAAGGTTTGCTGAGGTCACATGCAATTTGCGAGAAATTCGTTATGTGAAAGTTTTTGTGTACATTTTTGCCTTTGGGGCATTGACTGAGATTTTCACAGTTAATGTCACGCTATACTCTCAAGTCTTCAGACGGCCACCCTTCTGCATGTTAGTTCCACTTTCCCCTTGTGTGTCCTGAATCATCATCTCAAATTTCCTTACTGTGTGAAAAGAGAATTATCCGTTAAGTCTACTCGTCTCCCGACTCTTGTCTTTTCCCTCAATAGCATCACATTTATCAATGTCAGTGTTGGCAAGGCACCTTTTTGGGCTCTGGCCTGATGTTTTAAGCGGCTGTGTGCAGTGCTCTTATCGTATCGCCATTATTGAAAATCCACTCATTCCCAATTTGACAGGTCTGTGGCAAATATTGACTTCAGTCTGCTCCTGAAGACTGATGATGATTGCTACATCGACGTGGACTCCGTTTTAATGAAGATCGAGCACAAGGGTCTCAAACGTAGCCATTTCTGGTGGGGGAAGTAAGTACAGACGTCTCGGTGGGATTTTACATGATACCGTGTTTCTGCACGATGGCCAAAGATCACGCCCCAGCTTGACCCAGTTTCAGACAGAGCTGGGCAGTGGATCGCATCGGAAAGTGGCAAGAGCTCGAGTATGCCAGTCCCGCCTACCCGGCCTTTGCGTGCGGATCTGGCTATGTGGTGTCACGTGACCTGGTGCAGTGGCTCGCCACAAACGCGCAGAGTCTGAAGGCCTACCAGGTAGCCCCTTGCGCATCGACCACCTTGCCGGAGGGCACATGTGAAAGGTGAGCTAACAAACGTGTCGTCATAGGGAGAAGACGTGAGCATGGGCATCTGGATGGCAGCTGTTGGACCACAGAAGTATCAGGTAAAATCTGCCAAACCCATCAATTGGAAGCTAGCGAAGGGTTCTGTTGGATTGCCAAAACTTTACCTCATGCATGTAAAAAAATCACCTCAATCTGTCAAATTGTCACCATCATGTGTTTCCACAGCAGGCAATCTGTTTATGAGAACATAAAATATGAAGTGGACAATGCACTGTATTTTTTCTTCATTGGAAACTGGACAGTAACACGTGAGACGATGCATTATTATTATTATTAGGTAATGGAAATACACTTTGCATTTAAATACAGGCTCTCAACATGCATGTATGGAGAGACAACAGGAACATATTTTCAAATAAAATGAGTCCCTGTATCCCAAATATATTCTGACTCATGTCCAGAATGTAATTATGATCATCGAGCAGTGCAGAAAATGCAACTGAATAGGGTTTGTCAGGATTTAAGTGCACATGACTAGAGGCTTACATCCTAAGGGGGATGTAATTACTCGAATGCCACTCAATGGAGCGCAGACAACCATCCAAATTTGGATCTGCACAAAAATCGTACCTTTGTAAATACTCACCATCTGCATGGAGTGTCATGCATTATTCATATGGACATTGAGGACAATGTGAGAAAATTCCATATTTCTAAACAAGCATGGAAGTGCATTTCAACACGTAATTGATTTGACCCTGTACCCACCACAAACCTTTGTGGCAATTTTTGTTGTTGTTGTCTTTGAACGATGCCCTAACAAAGAAAGGACATTGAAAAAACACCCTCCGCGGTGGAAGTAAGGTCATGCAAATGTTCAAACAAGCGAGTGCAGATGTTTCCCCACCTAAACACTCTGTGCTTGAATGCCACCGCGGCCTGTCACCGTGTTGTTTAATCTCCCCAACATGGAGGCTTGTTTGCGGCGTGTTCACTGAGCAAAATAAACAGTTGGCGACGGGCCGTGTTAACGCAACTCCTCTCCTCGCCAGGACCCCAGCTGGCTCTGTGAGAAAGAATGCTACCTGGACATGCTGTCGTCCCCCCAGCACACAGCGGAGGAGCTGCGTGCCATGTGGGACAGGAAGAGGACGTGCGGTGACCCCTGCGGATGTCCCTGGGGACAGTAAGGTCTGGAATCACACTGCGTACTTGTGACATTCAGGCTTCTGCGTTTTTCTCCATTCCTCAAATTGTGATTTCGTTGTTTTCCAAGTTCACACTGTGTTGCCATGAAGTGTTTTGATCATTTCTGTTACTTGGCACAAACTTTTTAAAAAGGAAAAGATGATATTGCTATTCTTTGCCCTCCCTGCCCATCCCTGCCCGTCCTGCCACCCAGTTGTCGTTGTGCAAGATAGTGACGTTGCCTTATTGTATTTGTAACAGCAGCATAGATTATCGGTCGACAAATTGTTGTACAATTTGCGAGGCAAACCTTTGAAACTTGACTCCTTTGCAGGACATAAAGAAAATGTCAAAAGAGATGAAAATGTTTCTTGTGTATTTTGGAGCCGAAGATGTACATTTATATTCTTGTTGGATCCACATTCACCTGGTATCATTTTATTTGCGTTCCAGCTCAACAACTGCGACGGTCCACCATCAGCAGATGCACCATTTTGCGACCATAGTCCATTTTTATATCTAAAAAGGAATAGGAAATCACTCTGAAGCGGCGCGCTGGTTGTTTTCCTAAGACATCAATTGTGAACCTGTGGAATATTTTGGGGGCAGAACAATTTACACTTTGTTTCAAATCTGGTTGACAGTGACAGTGAATTTCTGTGATTTTTTTTTTCTTTCTTCCCCTCCACACATTTAGAAGAAAAAACTAACGCGACTGAAGTGTAGACTTTCGGCTTGAAGAGGTTTTACAAAAACGTGGCATTTTGCAATAGCGGCTATTTTATGTAAATCCCATCTATTTTTAGGGGTTGCCGACTCTAGTTTCTCGTTTGCGGGTCTTGTTGCCTTCACCTTTTTCTCCCATTTCGTGAAAAGCACACGAGTTGTAATATTCCAATTATTATTAAAAAAAATTCCAAGAAAAATGTATTGGACCATCACCCTTAGCCTTCAGAAGGAAAAACAACTTTTAAAGATCGCAACACACTGGATAAGTGAGGCTTATCATTGTTCAAATCTATAATCAAGAGACACCTTCAAATGTAATGTAGGAGGGTTAATAGGTGGTTTATAAGGGTTTATAAGGCGAACCCCCCCTCCCCCCAAAAGTCATTACTTTTTTTTTTTTACAACATAAACCAAGACTAACTAGTTCACTGATGAATTATGTGATGTATCTGCTCACACTCAGTCAAATGCTAATAACCTGACACTGGCGCATGCCGATGATTATCCACATCTAATGTAAAAGTAATGCAAGACTTTTTCAAGGATAAAAATAAAAAGTGTCATGCTCTTCAATGGCTCACTCAATCACTTGATCTTAACACTATGGATCTAGACTAAAAAACGAAGCTGGCTGTAACTCCAAAATGGTAATTGCAATGTTTTGGTGCAAAAGCTCAGTGAGTACAAAGGCAAAATAAAATCTCTGTCACTATCCAAATTTACACGGACCTGAAAAGTGCATCTCATTTTTGAGTTTTGAACGCCTGCTCTCATACCAACTGGTGTTTTGCCCTGAGACAAAAATCATAAATGACAAGCATGCTCAACATGTATCTACTTTGAGATGAAATGTCTTTTGTTTTGTTTGAGATGTTGCCCTAAAAATGCGCTCCTGCATTTAAGCTGACATTTAAACAAACTGCCGTCCATCCCTTGAGATTCAACCTCCTCTTATAGTGAGATAGCAAAGTCCCATCCGCATGCGTTCTAGTCGCCTGCTTACATAAAGGAACATTCCACCCCCCCGTCACGATTTTGTTGTCTTCTTGGTGAAGTGAGAGAGAAACGAGGGAATAACACACAGATGAAAGCTCTCATTAGCGCTTGAGTGCTTCTTCAGGAGATGAACTTATTTCATTTGCCTAAGCGCCAGCGAACACTGATGTGAAAGGTTTAAATTACCAACACTCTTTTAATGTGTCCACCTACACACTTGGCCAATGTGCCTATTTGCAAGTCTAATTCGGCCTTTTTCGTTGGACCTTCCGTCTCATGAATAGATATTTTGAAAAAAAAAAGTGTTGCAGTCACAGTGTCTTTTGCTGTGTGATGAACTAACTCGTTTACGGATGAAGGAGAGACGCCGGGGGAAAGCAAGACGTCAAAGCCAAGGCGAGGCGTTTATTTATGTAGCGCATTTCACACACAAGATAAATCTGTGTTACACAATTAGGGTTTTCTGACTCGAAGGATGTTACACTCGGAGCCATCACGCCAATACAGCGGAGATGCTGCAACGGGTAGACACAAGACCGCCCCACCCTCCACCCCACCTTGCACAAATGGTTCTACTTCTTTCTTATTACAGAACACGCGTTCCGAAAAATATGTCGATTTAAGAAAACGAAATCCAGAATGATTTTTAAATCCCTGCCCGATGTCATTTTTAGAGCTCCACAAGCGGCCGTGTCTGGGCCTAACACGGACTTCTGGTCAACCTACTTTATAAGTTATGCTTGGAAAACATTCCAACTGTGTTTTAGATCACATGCTGTTTTGATTACTCAATTAACAAATTATGTTATTCTGTTGAATGCGTTTTGCAGATTAGTTTAAAGTTTAGTTTTTTTAAAAAGCAGGGTCCCTGATATAGATATTTTTCCCAGTGCTGATGAAGTTACTGTTCTTCACCCTCTAACATTTATTCTCAAAAGGACTCTTGAATTGCCCATTGATGTGGATGTGAGTTGGAATGGTGATTTGACGATATAGTCTGTGTCCCCCTGCGATTAACTGATGTTCCAGGGTGAACACCTCATCTCACCTAAAGCCACAAAGGGGTAGGCTCCACCTTATCTATTCTCCTAATGAGGAAAATCAATAGACAAAACAGATTGATGATGATTACTACATTTTTAAAAATCATTTTAGAATGGGCCACACAATGTCCGTTGCCTCCGTTTAACACATTTATCACAAAGGCAAATGACTCGACAAATATTATTCCTAAATAAGGAGATATTGAAGTAGTTTTTTGCCACATTTATTGAATATTCATGTACAGTTTGTTTTACATTGGGTGCTGCGGTAGTTGTCTTACGTAATCCTGTGGTTTCGCTAAGTCTGCCCATCTGGTGTAGTTTCAATAAACGGTGCACTTAAAGTAGCCATTTGGTTAGCCTTGTTTTTTTTTCTTTTCTTTTAAGCAACATATTTCATCAACAGAGAACCGGAAATATGGAAATGCAGTGCGATTAAACACTTCAAAAAGTCTATTGAACAAACGCAATTAACAGACAGTACTGTCCGTTGCTTTTGTCATTTTTGCATTTGGTAAGAAACTTCGTGTATACCCTGTGCTATTGATAAATGACTAAATAATCTGTCCATTTGATTGCCGCCATTATTGGTTTCGGTTTTCTAATACAGCTTTACACAAAAATGATGCTACTTTTTCTTTTCCAGTCCTGATGAGTCAATCCTAAAGTGTGTTGATTGGCCGCCATATGCATCACTATTTGAACATCTTTTGTACTTATGCAGACCATTCCACACTGCTGTCAATCACTCTCATCCATCCATGTGTGGGGCTCTCTGGGAGGAGGAGGAGGAGTAAATCATTTATTCATGACATCCGAAAAGAGCCTTGCTGACTGTTTATGACTCACGGGAATGAGGAGGTAATATATTAGACGCACCATCACAACTTTCATTCCCACTCGGAAGATAAGCATCTCCTCACCACGCCGTCCCCCGACATCTTCACATCAGTCGTATTATGTGTGGCGCACAAAGTGCATCGGGTCACGTGGAAATATTCCGTAAAGACTTCATTGCTTGTCAATGCAACGCTGCTCTCGAGTGAATCGTATTTCATAAGCCCACTCGACTCCTGCTGCAGTCGTATGGCAAAGCTTCTGCAATGGGAGTACGTGTGTGTGATAATTGGTTCGGTGAGTGACAGACGTAAGAGGATCGCAAATGAGCTCAGGCAGTGTACGTCTGCGATCGTTCCCCCTCAAAAACTTTTCCCGTATGATAAATGAAGGCTGAAAACAGTGACTAGTTAATTATTCCTCCTTACCCCAAATAGGATGCGATGAGGCTGACGAGAGGCTTTGCAAACAAGTGGGCGCTGGTAAAAATATGCGCAAGCACATGTTGCTCTGGGTGCAACAGCATGAATATTAATGAGGCTGTTTAATGTCTATACATCAAGTGCTCTTGAGTGTCGTTAGCCTGTGTCATAGTACGGTGTCAAACCTCACAGCTGTCTTCTGAGTGACTCTCATGCCTATTGATGCATTCGGATACCCTGTCACATAGTCGAGATGCATTACGATGAGAGACACTTTATCACAAAATTTAGTCGAACGTGTTGTAGGCACACCTGGAATGCTGGGGGCTGATTTTCGAAAAACAAAACCCACTCGCTCATAGATTATACGGCAGAATAATTGTGGATGCAGGGCCCTACGTGATTTTTCAAACTGACAGACCATCGAGATCATTTGTAGATGACGTCAAAGAAACGCACATCCCTCGTCAAAATGTATACGTTAAGTCGTTTTGGAAAACTAATTTCAACACTAAAATGAATTCTCACCTTTGACCCTTTCATGCACCTGATAACATGATAGGCTGTCCACTGGAGTGTTCGCTGTCCCTGAAAGGGTTAATTTTATGATTTTTAACTAGTTACGACGAATGAAGTCATGATACGATTCCATAAATAACTTGAATCATTATTATATGATACATATTAAATGGAACATTGTTTCTATTTCTAATATTTGCCATTTTGTTATTTACAATAAATCCATGAACTGGCATTTTATATTAGGAAAGGGCTACACACCGTTTCTGATTCAAGGAGGCGGGATGATATGGCCCAATGTGAATACTGTCTGATGGCCTTCATGCTGCATGAAAAGTAGGCAAATTGCCTTTGTTTTTGTTTTTTTTTGGGGGGGGGGGTTATTTTATTTTTTTAAGCAAAACAAGACTTTCATGAAGGGCGGCCCGGTAGTCGGCTTCACAGTGCAGAGGTACCGGGTTCAATTCCAGCTCCGGCCTCCCTGTGTGGAGTTTGCATGTTCTCCCCGGGCCTGCGTGGGTTTTCTCCGGGTGCTCCGGTTTCCTCCCACATTCCAAAAAAAAACATGCGTGGCAGGCTAATTGAACACTCTAAATTGTCCCGAGGTGTGAGTGTGAGTGCGAATGGTTGTTCCTTTCTGTGTGCCCTGCGATTGGCTGGCAACCGATTCAGGGTGTCCCCCGCCTACTGCCCGAAGACAGCTGGGATAGGCTCCAGCACCCCCCGCGACCCTAGTGAGGATCAAGCGGCTCGGAAGATGAATGAATGAAATGAATGAAGACTTTCATGAACATCAGCTTGTTCAACAGTGGCTATTTCCTATCATGTTCGGAATCTAACATGACCTCATATGTTCCCAAACTTTGAGAGTGACAGGTCCCCAATATGACCTGAAATGAAAACGGATGCGGTGGACTCTCACATGCTCACGCTCCGGCACCCGCAGATTCTTTGCGGATTGTCACTATTTGCCGGGCTCCACTGTAATCGGTCCCATACATATGTTCTGAACTTTAAAGTCAAGTTTTTTTTATTATCAATTGTAATTAACATATAGAAATAGAATGTGAAGAGAAAAGTATCAACTTTTCATCAGACTATTTACTTACTTTGTATACATATTTCAAAACGGTGTATTTTATGTACAGTACTGTAATGACTTAGAGCTTTATGAATACTTGAGAGGATTCCCTCAATTGTGCCCCTGGATGGATGGATGGATGTTGGTCCTATTCTGAATCTTTCAAGTTGTGTGCCAATGGAGAAGTTGCACTGTTTGACGAATGTTGAATTGAATCTACTCAGCACTTTGGCCCGTCATTTGAGCTACAAAATGGGTTTGTTGCCATTAGAATATTTATGAACTCTCCATCTCTGTCCTTAAAGCGCAGCCTGATGATAAATAACCAAGTCTTGCAAGGAATGGGCGGGGATGATAGGTCTATTGGTCCCCACGCAAACACCAGCATGCCTGAATCAATCTCTGCGTCCATGAGAGAGGGAAAAAAAAAGTGATTCGTGGCGGGGTTTTGATGAGTGATTGTGATGGACTCAAGCAAGCTCTTCTGCTATTTGCATGTTATCACACTTGCTCAGAGCAAACAACAAAGCAAATGGCTTCGCTTTCACCGCCTGTTTTAGGGGGGAAAAAATGGACAAAGTCTTGAGAATTATTGTGGGAGTACCACGGAAGAGAAGGCGAGCTTTGATAAGACATGAAAAAGACACGGGCACGAGTTGGATGAGTTCAGACAAAAGTTGCTGCAAAACTACAGCCATGTTCAGTGCAACCAGCATTGAATACACTCCAGGCTTTTTGACGTGGCTGCTTCTGTTGGATAAAAAAAAAGAAAAAAGAAAGACCTGTGTGCAGTGCAGTACCACGTACATTCTGTGATTATATTGTGCTGAAAAGTTTGTATTTGCAGTTGTGAGCTGGCTGGAATAAGAAACAGACAAATGCTTGCCCATCTATTTTCTGTCACACTTGTTCTCAAGCTTGTGGTTGACCCTGAGCATATAAGGCACATGTATGTCCACAACCATTGACATCTATGGAAATTGTAGTTTTTAATTCTAAAATTCATATTTTTGGGATGCGAAAGGAACCTGGAGATGAAGTACCTGAAGAAACCTCAAACAGGAAGACCTGAACCAAAATTTCAACCCAAAACCTCATTATTGAGACAGCTATGCTAACCAGGATGCACACCGTTCTGCCCCCGTTTGAATTCAGATGCATTAAACATTTGCAGTCTTGAAATATTTGTTCACTAGATGGCGCTATTTCTCTTCATGGGTTTAGAGGAAAGCTTATATGACCCCTGAGGACAACAAAACCTGCAAGACCGTAAAACGTTCTTGAAGAATCTTTATTTAATTGTTGCCTGATAACAGTGTGAAAGGTTAACAATTTTGTGAGCATGATAAAAATAATGGAAATATGATACTCCAATGATGAACTGAGAAACGCACAGAAATATTGAGCACCCCCCCCCAAAAAAAATCACACTGTTAAATGGAATAGCAATATTTTGCATAACAAGTGGACAATTTGATGTTCTTTGAGCTGTGGCGGCTTGATGAATAAGAGCCACGTGTCTCTTAAGACACTCCAAACATCCATGTGCTTCAAAGATGGACTTCAGCAAAACACTCTGTTGGTTATAAAGCAAATGGCTCTCCCTTTAGATAGCGCATTTCTAACTTCAAGGTACTCAAAGGGCTTTTAAAATGTCGCCTCATTCACACAATGATGACAGCGTACGTGACCATGGTAGGAAATTCAATGTCTGCGGCACACAAAGAAACCTGAGCCAGCCTGGAATATTTCACATTTTGAAGCAAACATGGACAATTTCCTCCAAAGCCAAATTGTGAAATGAACACTTTTCCAAAAGATGGGCAGCATTTGCTTCCACGGAGTGTTTATTACAACCTGAACAGTCGCTTCATGATTTCAGCATATTTTCTGAACACAGGCTGCCTTTGCGTCCACCAAGATAAATGGAGGCTACAGTTTAATAAGATATGAATAGTGGCATTGTCATTTTAACAAATTTCCAACACAGCAACCGTAGGGGCAGGACGCATACTTGATTGGTTTCCACCAGTGGTCTAATGTTCTAACAGTTTTGTGATAACGAGTGTTTTCGTGGACTTAAGGCTTGCGGAGTGAGTGACGACAAAGAGGAAGACGAGGTCAAAGCGGTTTAGCATGACGTGCTGCTCAGTGCTCAGCCTTTGACTCCGTTTCAGCCTCTCGATGCATGCGGCTGAGGAGCTCCACCAGGCTTTCCAGCTGAGGGTTCCCCCCAAACTCCCTGATTAGATGGTAAACCTCGGCCTCCAGCTCTCGCAGAGTCTGACGGGTATATGCGAAGGAGCCCACCTTCTCCAGGTAGTCCACGCAGTAACGCTTGATGTCCAAGTTGTCGGTGCGCTGTCTGAGGATGTTCTGCACCTGGGTGCTCTCTGGACGTGACCAGATGGCGTGGATGGTGGGGAAAGAGAACTTGCCCTCTGTCAGGTCCTCGCAGAAACTCTTGTTCTCACTGTACTCGCGAGAGCTCAGGTTGGCGTAGTCATCCCGGATCTGGAAGAAGAGGCCCAGAGTGTCGAGGAGGGGCTTCAAATCCTGCTTCCAATCGGAGAAGAGCTGCATCAGGCCCACGGCCAGGCCGAAGAGACCTCCGGTTTTCTGCAGCACCATGTCGCGGTACTCCTGCTCCGTGGGACAGGTGTACGTGTCCCTCCAGTGGATGTCCAGGCCCTGGCCGCGGTGCAGCTCCAGCAGTTGCCGGGTAAACACGCGCACGGCTTCGGGGTTCTCCAGCGTCAACACCTTCTCCAAACCCAGAAAGTACACGTAGTTGGCAGAGTTGATGACTGATGGCACGCCGTAAATGCTGTGGGCCACAGGGAAACCTCGCCGCAGATTGGAGTTGTCTTCGATGTCATCTATGAGCAAGCTGGCGTTGTGCAACATTTCGGTCACTTCGATGATCACCTGAATTAAGAAGACAAGAAAAACTCAAGTGACCTTGAGAGACGGCGTGTATGGTATGTCGATGCACTACAACTTGTGCACACCAGAGGGCGCCAAGCTCCACTCGAGTACTGACAGTCAAATGGTGAGTGATTGACCTACACTTACACACTCATAATTAGTGGATGCAGGACTACACACCTCTTCACGTCCTAAAAGCGCCTTACTTAGCATTAGGAGACAAAAAGTATCTCCTAATAACAAATAAGAGAATGCATTGCTTTTTGGAAAAATACATTCATTTCCACAAATTCCTTTTCGATCCACCACAGTTGTGTTCCTAAATTTGCCGTAGCAGGATTTGTAGCGCATGTACCATTTTTTAAAACAAATTGATCAGGCAAAGTTTGAAAAATTCCAATAATTCAGAAACTCCCATAGTATGAAAATCTATAAGTACGACTGTCTCCCTGACCTAACTTTTGGGGTATCCTCATCTTAAGAAAAAACAAAAACAAAATCCCTAAAATCCAAACCAGTCTGGAAATGTTGACACTGATGTTGAATGATAAAATGGAACCATCAATATCCTCCCCTCTGAGAGGATACGAGACACAGAGTAGTAAGTCAAATGCTGACCTTGTGATTTGAAGGCTGGTGGGAGTGAGAGCCGTTTGCTCAGAGACACTCAGTGGGTCAGGCAGATGGCCAAGGCTGCCTAACACAATCTTTCCTTGACCCTGAAACCTCTCAGTGAGCCACGGTACACATGACAGTCTCCCCTTGGACCGCAGTTCTCAAACATTTCGTTTTCAAGGGCTCCCCCCATAATCATAACGTCAATTACATGTAACTACTATGCATACCTGTGCTGTGGCATTCACCCTGTCATTTTTTTTTAATACAGTGGCAGCTCTGTTGAAGACTGAAGTGACAGCTAAAATTGTTAGCGAGGTAAGCGATTTTCTCTTTTCTGGGATGGAAAAAAAACACTGCCATGTATATCCGAAAATGTCATTATTTTTGTTTTTTCTGAATGTTTGAAGGTAATTATCCATTTCCTGTTAAATAGAAAGGGAATTAAAGGAAATTAAGCGAAAGGAACCGAAACAAATGAAGTTTTTATCAATCTCCGTCAGGGACTTTAATTCCTGTAAAGAAACGGACAACATGAGTGGACCGCTTTCAGATTCTGTAGCATGGTGCCATTGATACAGTTTGTTGCAAACTGCAGTGGTTTATTGACATGTTTAAAACATGTTGCTTGGTTACGTGCTTCTTTTTTCATTTTGCCAAGGTGAACTTGCCTCACCTGTCCGAATTTATATTAGAAAAGAGCATGCCGGCGCTTGAAATGCTGTACGCATGCAAAGACCTCAGATTTATGATATTGCCTCAAGGCGAAGGGAGGGAGAAAATTTTGTTTTTCTGTGTTTTACTGCCACACATCTGTACATCTGTCCCGCCCCCACCCCTTTTTTTAATGACACAACATAGTGTGTTGCAAATAATTTTGCAGACCACATCTTGAAAACTCCTTATTCAGCACTTAAAACTGAACATGTTGAATCTTGAATGGCACTATTGGATGAGTGACGTAGTCCGTTCTCTCCAATTTAACAAGTGACGTTCGTTTCACAAGGTAAAATAACAGAAATTGCTCATCCCTACCACCTATTCCGCCACAGCAAATCCAAAATTTCCATCAATGATGGCTCCAAGATAAAAAGAGCGGCGCCGACGATGTTTCGTCAGACCGCCCTGGTGCCAATGTGCTGCGTGCCCTCACTGATCCACAAGTCTTCATTGATTAGCACTACACTTTGCCGACAGTGAAAGTCAGTTTGCCAAAGCCACAACCAACGACCAATTAACAATGCAGACATGCCTTTGCCACAAAGAAGCACATTCAGTGCAATATACTGAGAGGCAGTCAGTTGTGAGCAGGCTGTCCTCGTGTCATTTCGGGATCCTGCACAAACAGGGTTACAAGGCAGTGGATGGAACGGATGAGGCCTTATGCCTCTGACTGACTTATTCAAAGTGCATCGCATTAAAATACAATACATGGAGTCTTTGGTTATTTCGCCATTCTGTTCCTACGTTGTCGGCGTAACCCAAATTTGTACACAAGTAGACCAGGAACATACAACAATGAAATGCAACCCCCCCCCCCCCCCCCAAAAAAACAACCAGTACCTACAGCCTCCCTACTCATGCTGCCTGACGACTGATGCGTACGTAGCTCCACAACTAGTTCATCGCATAGTGTGAGGGGATATTTTGTACACGATGAGTATAATTAAATGACTGACCAATCAAATTGGTTCTGACCACATGAAGCAGGCGGATTTGTGGGAAAGAATAAATTAGTTGGGTCCATTTCAGGCCCCACTGCAGTACAATCTTACTCATGCCAAGTGGAACTTAAATGTTCCACTTGACGAATTGAATATGGATATTTTTTGTGATTAAACCATCCAACATTTATGTGTAGCCGCAAGTTATGTGACTGCCATCCAATTCTTAGTGATGTCTTACAGAGGACGTGATTCTGCATTTGTTGTGAACTGCAGCACTTGGCTTGAAATGGCAGACATAGTCAGAAATAACACGTTTATTAAAAAAAAAGTAAACATTATACAGAGCTCAATAAAAATGAGTAAAGCCTGATGTAAAGTCAATTCATCAATTTCTCAGTAAGCACAAGAACAATACCAGTCACGGCCAAACTGTGCTTTGCTTGACTTTAACTTTGATGAACACAGAATATGGCTCTTGAAATATAGAATTTTGTGAAGCTAATAAGCATTTTGCAACGCTGGAGGGAACAGACCAAGGGCAACAGTACAATGGGAACCTCAACATGTACTGCACAGACACACATCATAGACTTGATGTACTGTCCAAATGAATGATACAGTACACCAATGTCACTGATTACCTTCATCTATCTGAAGGCACACTTGTTTCCATGGCGGCGCCTTCTTGGCAGCAGAGCGCTGATGACGAGAGGTACGCTCTCAGTCTGCGGGATGGGTTCAGTGGGAGTTTACCGAGCGCCACGCAAGGGGGTGGGGGGTGGGAGGGGGGGTGCTGTGCCGTAATTCACAGCAATTGGAATTAGAGGGCTTGTGGCAGTGGACTAAAGTCAGATTTGTTTATAATATCAACATGTGGAGGTCGCGTGGAGTGCAAACACGAAACAAATATGAAGTGGAATACGGAGGCATATAAGCAGGCACATGTGAGAGGCAGCATGATGTGTAAAATGCCTTGTGGAATGCAGAGATTTTCTGCCCGATAATGTCATCTTGTAAGGTAAATGTACATTGGAACCTCTGTCGAATATCTAATAACAAATTTGACCAACATTTCTGGGAGAAATATGCATACAATTAAGCAAAACTACAGTTCAGCGAGCAATGATCAAGATTTTTTCTTTCTTCAAGTAAATTCGTGAAGTAAGGCTACATTCAAATCCTGGTCTTAGTTTTAACACTTCTAACTTACCCCTTAAATGGTGTTGAGTTGCATTTATCAATCTTCCCCTTGCCCTTCCTTCAACGCTATTCATCCAATGCAAATCTCCAAACGGTACTGTAATTTCTCAAGAATAATATGCACTTATTTTGTACCCCTGTAGCTACCCCCCTCCCCCACACACATTTTTTTAATGCTCCTCGAAAGCTGTATTTACTTTGCTCTCAGGTATTTTGCGATTTTATGATATCCACACTCAATTATTATCCGCATAGCAATTTGGTAGATTGGAATTTCTTGAGTTCAGACTTTTTCTAGTGTAATGTTCTCTGACCTTGCTCACAGTTTGGCTATCAATACGCAAGCCAGCCTTGTAGCTGTCTCCAATTTCTGATGTAAACTTGCCGTGTAGGGAACCCATTTCTATCCAAAACATGACATCGGATAATCAATTTGGTTTTATTTATACATGTTTTCCTTATTCCTCATCCTGACCCATTTCTAGACAAATATCCACTCACGAGTCAATCATGATCCATGGTGAGCACTGGTGAAATTTATATTATACGAAATTTAATCTGTCACATCATTCATTCATTTATTCATTCATTCATTCATCTTCCGAGCCGCTTGATCCTCACTAGGGTTGTGGGGGGTGCTGGAGCCTATCCCAGCCGTCTTCGGGCAGTAGGCGGGGGACACCCTGGATCGGTTGCCAGCCAATCGCAGGGCACACAGAAACGAACAACCATTCGCACTCACACTCACACCTAGGGACAATGTAGAGTGTTCAATCAGCCTGCCACACATGTTTTTGGAATGTGGGAGGAAACCGGAGCACCCGGAGAAAACCCACGCAGGCCCGGGGAGAACATGCAAACTCCACACAGGGAGGCCGGAGCTGGAATCGAACCTGGTACCTCTGCACTGTGAAGCCGATGTGCTAACCACTGGACTACCGGGCCACCTCTGTCACATCATTTTGGAGATTTTGGTTTTTGTTTTGCAAAGAAATGTGTTTTATTCTAAATACATTACGCTCATTTTGTTTTGATAATTCCATCTGATTTATTCTTATGTGTGCACGACTAATGTGAAAATGTTACCCTCCCAAAAATGTGCCTGTGCCGTTTTAATGAGGTTAACAATGTTGCCACCATTTAATATACGCATGTTTGTTTTAAAATCCAAACGACATTGAGGTCGTCCCACAACTGATTGTTTGATCTGTGAGGAACTAGCTCGTGTAAATAAATGGAAGGCAAGTCCTCACAATGGAAACAATAGAACATCAACAGCTCAAGCGCAAGGCACATAGCACCCCCAATTGGACGAATGGAAGATTGATATGCATTTTATTTATCTTATGTTTTTTTGTTTTTTTTACATTTTGGATTTTACGAGGACCAAGAAAAACATTTTGAACAGCAGAGTTATCCGCGTCTGACGGGCGACTTACTCTTGTCATTTACAACGATAACGCAGCTCTCCAAGTTTGTGTCCCATGTTTCAAAGGCAGTCAGGCACAACATTAGTTTCAATCACTGGCACTGTAAAGCTCATAGCACAATAATTGTGGTCAATGAGAAAAACTACCGAATCCTTAGTAGCTCCCCCAAATGTAATTTGACTGAAGAAAAACGGCAGCGTTTGATTGACTTGCACGATCACATTGAAGGGAGCCATTCCCAGTACCCTAATTCATTACCTGTAATTAATTCACACTAGTACTATAATTTGCCTTTCCTTAAATGCTTTCCATAAATTGTACACAATTTACAAAAGCTGTGAGGTACTGGAAATTGTAAACGAGACATCTTGCAAGTGTTTGAATGTGATTTCGAAAAGTGTGTTTTCTCCTTGTGCTATTGTGCAGATTCATGACACATGAATCAAAGAAGAAAACAAAAATGATGTTTTCAGAATTTCGTAAAGGTTGATTTTGTGTCATAATGTGAGAGAGCTGTTTATAAAGACCTCACGCTGCTTTTGGTGCTTCAGATGGTGAGGCTATAACAGGTTTCAATTGAAAATAATCCCAACTATTGACATTACGGCTCTATCTCCAGAAATTCTGCTGCAGTTGTCCACAAAACAGCTTCTGTATAATACTGAGTGAGTCATGGGTGGAATAAATCTGATTCTGCCAGATTATGAAGTCCAAGATGGCGCCCGAGTAGGCAGCCGTCTGCAAGTGCTCTCAAGAGCCTTGTTTTTTTTCATTGTTTTTGTGTTTTGTTTTGTCACATTGTGTTTGTTGTTACGTCGTGTGGACCTGATGTGGATTGTTTTTAGCATTTTCTTTTTTGGCCACGACATTCGTCAAAGGAGAAGAATCTGTGCTTGGTGGTTGCACCTTCTCGGCAGCACGCGTATAACAGCACTAATTTTGATTGGGAGGAATTTCGGTGCCATTTGACTGTTGTTGCTGGACAGCCGGGTGGTTGTGTTTTTTTGGGCCTGAAATGGGCAGCATTTTTCACAGCCCCGCTTTGTTTAGCAGAAAAGTTGGTGCTGTTGGACAGTCTGCGGCTGGATGGATGGCTCGGGGAGCCGACGATGAGAAGAAAGGAGTGTCAGCGCAGAGCATCGATGCATATGTGTTACTGGGAGTCGCGACTTGGAATTGAAGCTGATTTACATGGGACAGCAGATGTGAGCCAATCTTTTTTTTCGTCAATGGACGCTGCAGCTTCTTGTTTGCTTTCAAAACTTAGCTTGTAGCAGACGTATGCACATTGTCAGCATGACATCCCTGATCCACTGATGAAAAGACACTTTGATCCTCTCCTCTTTCACCTATAACTGCTTCAAACAACAAAGATTATGCAGAAGAGTGGTTCAGATTGAAACACAGTCTGTGTTTTATGTGTTGTGTTGTGTTGTATTATTTTGTTATTATGACTTCAAGATGGCACCGCGAGAGTGGCCGCCTTTACAGCAGCTCCTTTACTTTTTGTTCTTCTACTTGACCTTTCATAACTTTGCTGCTGTAAATTGGGAATTTCTCCATTGTGAAATGAATAATGGTTTTCTTATTCTTAGTCTTATTAATGTGGCATATGACAAACGTGGCTGCCAATCTAACTTGTTTCCTCCCATTAGAAAATGGATGGATGGATGGAACTTGAAACTGAATGGAAAATGATGAAATGTATTTCTGGTATTCTGAAATTATGTTTGCTCCTTATTGAAAAATAAATTCTGTAAATTTTCACATGCAGTTTTCCCAAACACAAATTCAGTTGTTCTCAATACAAAACCATCACTGAACCCTGACAAACGCAACATTCGCTGCCTTTGAAAACACTCGCAATTGTTCGCCATGCAGTTGGATTGGGCCTTTAGTATTTCGTTTCCATTACTCACCTGCAGTTTTTCCTCTGGAACATTGAGCCAGTGGTTGAATGCTTGTGCAAGCTTTGTACGCACTTGTTTTCCTGAGGAGACAATAATGAAAAAAGTGGCTTGATTATTTGATGAGATGTGAAATGATCAGCTCACTAAGAAAACAGGAAATAAAAGGCTTTCTTACAATATACAGTATGTCTGGTGTTGTTTTCATATTCTGGATTCCATATTGATTAGAATGTGTTGTCTACTTGCACATGTGGAGTACTTTAAATGCAAATTAACTGGTAGGCAGTAGCAGCAGGACCCCCAAAAAGTCAATGTTAGAAGGAATATCATTTTGTACAGAATTTCACACACTGAATAGTACATCCCAGTGCTCATTTTATGAATTTGAAATTTCCAAAAGACAGTGATCGTGGTGTTTGTGAAGTTTGGCGGGAATTCACCTGGCAGTTGTAACAAGTATTTGTACGGCTCCAGGAGAATTCGCTCTGAGGCTGCCCCTGGCTCCCCGTCCATCACTCCAAAACTATTTAATGTCTTGCTAAGGGAAGAAAGATAGATTTTCATGAAAATGGAACAAAAAAATTGGAATATGCATTAACCTGATTGATGATGGAAGTGGTCTATTAGGTGAACACGAGGTGTATTGGTACCTTTACAGTGTCATGATTATAAAACAACATGGCACACATCATCAGTGTTTGGAATGTTAAACTTTAAAATAATCAAAAGCAATCACCGTGAGACATGGCTAGACTTAACACCACTTGCTCCAAAAACCCTATAAAAACTAGTAAACACGAAAAAGATGCTATTATGTAGTACTTACGCTCACCATATACTCCTAATCAGAACCAAATACAAGAATTGTATTCATTTATTGGGTGGGGTGGGAGCAGGAAGCAGTATTAAAAATGTTTGTGAATGGAAGGAAATTGCAATGAATGGATGCTAACTGATCACGCGACTGGATGCGTGGTATGGTATCACCCATAACAATGCACGAAGAAGAAAATCAACAGTTCAGTTCACGTGCATGAAATGGACTAATAATTTTAGGCCTCAGTCGATGTTATTAAAAATTAACTTTTAAAGAAAAATACTAAGGAAAATAAAAATGGTCGACTCAAATGAATTATGTCATTGTAATCATCAGTGGATGATCAAAATGGGTACAAAACCAAAAGACATTATGAAGTTCAGCTTTATTATTATTAGGAGTAGTAGTACGTGTGTAATATACTGTATTACAACGAGAAAGACAAAATCTGTTCAACATTCATTTTAATCAAAACGTCCGTGAATTCAGAAGCCTTTTCAAGACCACAAACGCGAGTATTTTACGCATATAACATATTTCAGATTTAAAGATTATACATATTAGTAATTTTATGTTACTTATCCTGTTCTGTGTTAACGATTCTGCTAATTGAAAAGTGTCACGTCTATAATTTAAAACCCACGAAGTGTCGACAATTGTCTTCAGTTCTACCTACCTTGTTGTCTCCGATATAGGAATGGTGAATGGCCGATCCTGTTAGCCACACGAGTTGACTTGCGTTAGCATGCAAAGTAATGTTAACGAGACGCCAAGGCGCTTGCCGGGTTGGTTTTATTTAATACTTTGGTTGACTACGGTAAAAACGACAGAATTGCCAAATTCACTTCGCGATGATGCAGTAATCGACTACACAGCCATGGGATGTTGTGCTATATTAGCACTGGAACTGGGCAGATAATGTCTGCTGTCAGAACAGTTAGCTTGCTGAAGCTACATTTATATTCGCGTCGAGCTGTGTGTGTTCTACGGAATCAGCAACATTGCCCGATAACAACACCCGATTTGTATTTGACAATGAACGAAAGGGGAACGGCAATTTGGGACACATGTGAAGAAAAACAAACGCACCCATGTAAATATAAACCTGGGGGTTGTAGTTCTTTAATTTCTGTATTCTGTCAAGTAACCAGTAGGTACGTTTATTTTGTATGGATTGCCAAGGACATTTTTTTTCTCCATTATAAACCAATCGTTGAGAAGTAAGGCGTTTCCTAAGGCGTTTTTGTCCAATTGGATTGCGCAGAAATGACAGGGCGTTATCAACGTCCCCGTCAATCATACTCAGAAGGGGAGGGGGGATTTGAGAAAGAGGCAGGCTGGAGAAGCTCTTCAACAAGGCAAACAGCAGTGCTCTGCGAAAACGACTTTATCTAGCCGTGTTCAACATCAACCTGGGACCGACGAGCGACGGTTAAACCTCCCCGAGTCACTATTTAAATGTTCCTTTGGATTACTAGCACACTTTCGTCGAAAAACGGACGCGATTCTCAACTTGACAGCGCAGGTAAGCTTGCTGTTGTTCGACAAAAGCCATCGCTATTTTGAACATCTTTTACTAGCTCGCTGCGCTGCTTCTCAATCAGCCAGATTTCGTGTTCGCTAACTTGTTCACTGGTGATGCGGGATGTCTTTGCACAATCCAGAAGGGAATGAATGAATCCACCGAGCTAATGACCGAAAAACAACTCGGATCAGATCGATCGCAAAGTTATGCGGTAAACAACAACCTTATGGCAAGTCAAACGGTTCCTCCGGGGTTGAATAGTTCCAATCCTGCTGGGGGGGAGCAACCAGCGTTTGTGTTGTTGAGCGGAGGAATCCTCGTCGTCGAGTGCAGTCTCATAGGCGTCAAAGTGATTTTACACAACACTGTGGACGAATCTTGGCGTCGATGCAGTGATTAAACGTCTTTTTTTTTCATCGTGGCGAACTGTCAATTGCAGTGGATTAAGTGCCACACCAGTTCTTACTAAGTCGGGACATAATGGCCCAGCTTGTATGGAAAGAGAAACGAAACTCCCACACCAGCCGTGCTCATAGATGCACAATGATGTGTTTCCCCATTGGTATTTTTCTCATTCGACGTGTTGTGTGCCCTTGGTGGTATTTTTGATAAAGCGGACTCGACATTCTTTAGAGACATTCGTTGCTCCGGTTATGCGTGCTGGCCGGTCACTCACTCACTTGTATCGGGTCCTCTGAGCTGCTTGTCTGGGGCGGATGACTGACTCCGTGTTATCGGTTCTTCATCGAACAATACGACATGAATGTTTTTGGCGCTTACTACTCTGTCAAGTCGTTATGAGGCTGACCTTGTTGCGAACCGTTTGTCGGTCTTATTCCTTTGTCAGCGGCGAGTTGTGCGCACTGTGCAGACCTATCGATAAAAGCAGCTCATTCCCCGAAAGTCACTTTTTAATTAGATGCCTGGCCGTCCGCACTTAGACCAACTTGACACCTTTCGCGTCTCTTTTTCAAATGACACGTCTGTAAACGTTCGGCTCGGCGACAAGCGAGTGTTATTCGGGCTCTGTTTTCGCCATCGAGCGTCTGCACTCTTCCCGAGTCGTCGGAGGAAAAACGCGAACCACCAACGGAGCACTTGGCATTCGAAAGCGTCATTCTTCATCTTTGTGTTCAATGGCTCGGCCTGATAAGATCGGGTGATTGGATGCGCTGCTTGAGACCACGTCCAAATGAAGCGCTGTGGCTCTATGCTACTGTCAGCCACAGAAATGGCGTCATCCGCTCCTCTGGTGTTGCGAGTCGGTACGGTGCAGGCAGACTGTAAGCTGCCCCCACCGTGTGTGCGGTGCGTGTGTGTGCGTGCGAGCCAGCCTTAGCGAGAGTGAGAGAGCAAAAGAGGGTGTGCGTGTCTATGAATGTGTCTGTTTGTTTGACTCAAACTACAGTACTGTACTACATTGTTGTTGCATTTGTGCAGACGAGTAGGTTATGTGTACCTTTCGCTACCACAACGCAAATTGACGGACTATAACACACACGCCCCCACCACGCACACACACACACACACACAAACCCGCGCGCGCGCATTACATAAACAGCTTTAGGTACGAGAGTGATCAGCCTGCCACGACTTAAATTGCAGCAGCAACATAGTAATGTAGAAGGATGGGTGGGGGGGGGGGGTAATGTGGTCCGGTCACTAACGCCCTCCCATTTTCTGTATTTGAAACCGAACCGAGTGCAAACGCAAATCTGAGAAAGACGTGCACGCGAGGTGTTAGTGTGTTTGCATGCTGCCTAGGTTTTAGCCCGGCAGGTGTGACGTCATCACAAAACTCGCTGAAATTGTTATGCTTAACTAACATCGTTTGACATTTCTTACAGCCTCGGATCCGCTACACTGGTCACTTAAAGGACTCGTAGAGAGATGAAGGTAGGCCCTTCTAACTTTTTCTCGCATGTTTCTTTCACTTTGGATGTATGTGATTGTATTCTCATCCTTTTCTTGTGCATCTTAACTACTGGACAACCAGGCCTTGTGCACTCGTGTTGTTACAGTGGAAGTTTCAGAGTCACACTGTGATGTTGCTACCCCTGCCCTGTGATAGATTGGTAACCAATCCATGGTGTCCCCCACCTCTCGCCTAAAGTCAGCTGTGAAAGGCTCCCTTTTGATCCTAATGAGGATACAAGAGATTGGGAGGATGGATAAATTTAACCCCCAATGGGAATATTTTATTTATCCGTCTGTATATTTTTGTTGCACACCACAGAGAACCACGTAAAGAGAGATGTCAGAGTTATGCGCTAGGCTTGATTATTGTTTCGGTGTCTTGCTCAGAGGCACATTGTCAGGGAGCAGACTAGTGTTTTCACAACTACCTGCAATTTCCTTTTGTCTGCGGTGGGACTTGATATGTGATAAACCAGTACAGTACTGGTTTTCCAAGCCCAAGTCCCAAATGAACTGAACTGTCAGTTATTAAATTACCGGTACATTTTAACATTGTTAACTCTGAGTCGATGGCACGGTGGCCAACAGCTTAACACGTCCGGCTCTCAGTGAAGAGGTCCAGGGTTCGAGTCTGGGTTCTGGTCTTCCTGTGTGGACTTTGCATGTTCTCCTCGTAACTGCGTGGGTTTGTCTGGGTTCTCTGATTTCTTCCTACATTCCAAAATCATGCCTGGTAAGTTAATTGAACACTCTTTAATGTCCCCAGGTGTGATTGTGAGTGTGAAAGTTTGTTTGTCTGTTTGCCCTGCGATTGGCTGACGACCAGTTCAGGATGTATACTGCCTGCTGCCCAAAGACAGCTGGGATACGCTTCAGCATGCCCATGACCCCCCTGAGGAAAAAGTTATTTGGATAATAGCTGGATGGATAACACTCAGTATGAGCTAAACAAGGCTCTGATGCAACACGCGTGCACGCATAAACACACAAATAATTTATACACACAAATCCCCAAACCTGACGGATGTCGTGTGGTATGCATGCCAAGCCAGTAGTTGGTGATTTTTGTTTGGAGGCAACCGTTTTCTCTCGTTGGAAGATGCTTCAGGATTGCACTAAAGCTTGGTTCTCCCTTGGAGACCTCAAGTGTTGACGTTACTGAAAGTGATTATTTTGTGCATGACAGCCACCCTCAGCTTCAGTTAACGTTGATGTAATGCTGCAATGAAAAGCACCATTCAGGCAGAGAATGCCGAATTAAATTGTAATTCTTTTTTTAAATACAAGACTATCATGCATGCGCCACAGGACTTTTTTTGCAGCTAATACCTGTGTGCATTACATCTGGACATGGTATAATTCCTTTTTGAGAGTTAGGCGATACGAAATGAGGATGTGCTGTTTACTTATTATTCAGAACTTAAACACTCTCTCCCTTCCCCGCACTGTAAACATCTGAGAAGCTGACCATTTGTCGTCTGTATTAGACATTGGTCGAATATTGCTTTGGTTTTGCCCCATCTCACCAATCTGAGCTGCTCTACTACCTTGAAACAACATGGGAATGTAAATGCATCTCCCTGTGGTATTTCAGGTCACTCTAACCCAGGCATGTCCAAAGTCCGGCCCGGGGGCCAAATCCGGCCCGCGGTCGAATTTCATCCGGCCCTCGGCCCCTGTCATAAAATCAGTGCCGTCTGGCCCGCAGGTTGGGCGCAATGGAACACGTGTTGCATTGACTGAGGTCTCGTAGACTGGTGAGTGATGTTTCATAGAGTACTGCTTCCCTCTAGTGGCTAAATGAGTAATAGCATTCACTAAATGAGTAATAGCATTTAGACACTAGAGGGCATCACTCACGAGTTAACAAGACATCACTCCGTGTTTATATTTGTAAGCTTTTGTTAAATTGTTAATTATTATCATTTTATATTCATGCAGTATATTCTTTTATGTTAGTTACCTTAATTATACTCTGTTTAATACGTCCTAAAATATTCTTAGGTTGCTTACATGTGATTGGAGAAGAAAAACAGGAAGGCGGGTCGTTACCGGAAGGCGGAGTGTTGGTTGGAGCGTTAGCGGGGAGTGGTTGAGGAGAGAAAAATAAAAAAAGAGAAAGAGCTGTGTTCAAACGAAGTCGTCCTCTCCTTTTTGCCCATTCTAAACGTAGAGCAATCCATTTAAAACCTGCGAACCCTTCAACTTACATATTGACTGATATGTCATATTTCAAATGATCCTTGCAGTTGTGGATATGTGCATTGCTTGTTCATTTCCCTGTTGTTCGAGTCAAAGGTTTTGTGACTATTGAAAAGTCATGGTGATACATTTTATGTTTCAAATCAATCAATTTGCACTCAGGACACTTCTGTTTAAGAAAAAGTCAAGTGAATAAGCAGTTGCATGTGATATATCTGTTTCAAATGAACCAAAAGAAATTCTTAAGATTGTTGAAATTAAAATAAAAATGGAAACGTGAAACAGACTGGCTTACTAAAATTTGTTGAACAATATTGTTGTTCAATGTAAAGAATGTCAGCCAAGGTCGGCCCCCCTGACATTTTACCACATAAAATCCGGCCCCCTTGGCAAAAAGTTTGGACACCTCTGCTCTAACCTCTCACTAGCTAACGTGGTTTGGAATTGAAGCGGATTTACATGGGAGCCAATCTCTTTTTTTCATCAATGAACACTACAGGTTCTTGTTTGCTTTCAAAACTTAGTTTGTAGAAGACGTGTGCACATTTTCAGCATGACGTCCCTGATCCACTGGTGAAAGGACACTTCCTCTCCTCTTTCATCTATAACTGCTTCAAACAACAAAGAGTATGCAGAAAACTGGTTAAGATTGAATGACTTGTCTGTGTCTTATGTGTTGTGTTGTATTATTTTGTTGTTATGACTTCAAGATGGTGCCGCGAGAGTGGCTGCCTTTCCAGCAGCTCCTGTACGTTTTGTTCTTCTACTTTCTTCCTTTCATAACTTTGCTCCTGTAAATTGGGAATTTTTCCATTGTGAGACGAATAAAGGTTTTCTTATTCTTATTCTAACCATTCAGACAAAGATACATTCTGAGTGCTGAGTGTGTTGCATTGTGTAAGCCGTTATTCTTCTGATAATTCCTAGAATGTTTTGAGGTCTCACATGGTGTTGTGGTAGTAACTGCAACATTTTTGTCCAGTCTCAGAAGCCTACTTTTGAAAATATTTGCTTTTTCTTTTCCATTGATGACTCTAAAACGCATGTGTGCAACAAAAAAAAAAAAACATTTGAATCAGAAAATTGTTTTGTGATTTAAAAGATGTGAATGCATCCAATCAAACTAAATCAGTCATTCCACTGTCAAATATATCGAGATGCGTATCAAATCATCTTTTATTGGAGAGAGATATCTGAGAAGGTAATGGCACCGTATTTTCACGACCATACGGCGCACCGTATTAAAAGGCAGTTACAGGTGTTGTTTCTGTATTCAACACAAGACTCATTGTATTATTGGACTCAGGCATGGTAAAACGTATGGTAAATTAACAAAATACGGTAGCAAACATGCATGCTGGTATACGTTTCTAAAAAGGCAGCTAGCGCCAAACTGAGTTCAGTTGTACTGTATTGAAGTATTTAACAATGTCACATTATTTTTTGATCAAACCTCATTCTCAAATCCATCAAAGTCCTAATCTTCTGTATCCAAAATGAAGACCTGGGCAAGTTCTCCATTAAACACGCCAGATTCCCTCTGTCTGCAACCAAATGTGAGTTTAAAAAAAAAATCCTATGCTTAGCATATATCTGTCAACGCCAAGGAAAAGCTTGAGGTCTGAAGTAAATTATTTTGTTAAACCATCTGGTGTGCTGCATTATATTATTTTACATTCGTTCATAATCTGATCAGTGTGACATCACTTCTTTATCCGTAAATATTGCTGATTGGATTATGATGATAACATGAACACAATAATTGTCAACATGCCATTTTACAAAAATACACTTTAACATTTAAAGTCATCCAATGTGCCTTCACCGAAGAGTGGTGATGTGGATTGACTACCATTTTGATACACGAGATCCCGTGTCGGCTTGTCTGTGATGAGAGAACGTGTGATAGACAAAAGAATGTGCAAAGTGATGAGTCATGTTAAAGTCAAGACAACTGCAAACATTCTTGAATGAGACAGAGGGAGAGAGAGATGAGAAGGATTATTTATATTAGTGGAGTTGATCGCTTGGGTATTTGTAATCTGGCCCTTACGCTAACAGTCCGCACGAACAGGTGGAACTCCTCCCGGCTCATGCAATTAGATCATATTTAGCTTTTCATTACGAAAGGCAAATGAAGTCAGTTTTATCTAGAGATGATATGAAAAGCAGCAACTCATTTCCACGTAGGTGCTTATTAAATATTCGCGCTATGAGAATCACTACTGACAAGTAACTACACTCATTTTGCTGTTGCCAGGATCCATCATACAGTATTTCTTCTCAGGGGAATGAGGGAATGATTTTCCGAGGCTGCCGTATGTTGCAGAAGCATTGTCTGCAATGACAGGATTAAATTCTGAAAAGATGCAATTACAAATGCCTGTGTTTGTAAATCAGACAAGCATCTTAAAGTTATTTCTCGTGACCTGTTATGACTATTAATACTACGACTACAAATGGCCTGATTTCCCTTTCAATCATTACAATTTATTTAGTCACAAATGTGATTTAAACAAGGGTACACTATGCATTCTTTTCCCCTGCAGGCTTTAGTTTCCATGTCACTCTCAGGTGTTTTTGAACACCTCATGCTAGGTTTCATGAGGATGTGTTTAATCAAGCCTGTGTGCCTGCAGGTTGTTTTCCACATCACTGGTAAAATACCAGAAGCTTTGAGTGTTTGGTAGCTGTTTGCATGACTCTGACTTTAGTATGCAGGGTGTAACAGGTTTACGGCATCAATACGGTGCAGTAACTCTCGTCACACAGACAGCATAATTGGGTTAAGTAGTTAACACTTACTTGGACCAGTATACCAAAAGATAGACTCAACCCACAGGAGAAAGCAGCTTTATGATAAAACAAGAAGTGGCAGAGGCAATGAGACACTAAGAGCAACTGTTAACACTGGGACCAACTGTTGGTTTTGAAGTTGTATTAAAACATTCAACAACAAAACGGATGCGGTGATGATCTAATGATCCTATTTGTCATCAGTCTGCATGCAATCCGATGTATATGAAGTACAAAGTCTGCAAACCTGTGCGTTCCTTCTTCCTACATTTCTTTTTCGCTGTTCGTTTAGTTTCGGCACTTTCACTTCTCATTCCTTACACTGGTTTGTGAGTTAACAGGCAGTCAGAGTGATCAGTTGTCAAGATAGCCCCGCCAGAAACACCCACGCGATACCCCGACAACGGCTCCGACGTTGTGCCCTACACAAGCCGAAAGCGCACAGGCGCCCGGTCAAATTCCCAAACTACTGACGTCGGGCAGATGTGTAGAGCCCCAAATCCCTGTGCAACCGCAACTAAGCCATGTTTGCCATCTAGTGATGAATAGTGATAGTACAACTCAATACAACAAATTGGACTAGAGACTTGGTGTGTAATTGATGGCTTTTGACAGGCTTTGTGTTACACTCGTAGCTGACAAGGGAGTGAACTACCAAGAGCAAATTTCCACTGTCATGTAATGAAGGACAGATGTTTAGTTGAACGATGAGGGTAAAAGGCACTGAAGTGCTTTCAAAGAGGGTACCTCATTACGCTCTGCCATTGTGTGTGCTTTGTGGTCTCCTTAACAGAGGAGATGCATCCCATTAACCTGTAAACATTTTTTTCTTTTTTTGCTGCTAAAGGTGGGTGTTTTAGAGGGAGTTTTTTTTGGCCTGGACTGGTCGTTATTTTCATTTTTTTCTGAATTTCAGGGTCCGCTGCCATCAGAATTCAGGTCGGATAAATAATTAACTAGCATAGCACAAATCAAAGCTTTGGCTAACCGAAGCAGTGTGGTTATATTCAGCATGCGCTTATTAAGCAAATATTCAATGAATGAGATGATTGTAACTGCTGGCAGAGCTCACAATTATCACGCTATTAAACCAGTGGTTGACAATCATCCACTAACGGGTGAATTGCACTGAAAGAAATGATTCTTTTGAAGCAAATGTTGGATGTATTTAGAAAGTGGCACAAATGGATGTGATAGTTGGACATGTTTGTTCAAAACTAAGAGGTTAAAAAACATTGCAATAAATATTAGGTCACCCTGATATTTCCCTCAAAGGTGAAAATCTCACACCTTTTGCCAATAGTGTATGCAAATAATCTAATTAATATGCACATGTAAATATTGTCACTCTGTCTTCTCTATTGGAAACACAATCTAACCTCATAGCAGCCACTCTGCACCGAATGAGAACATACAAGTGAAATCAGAGTTCAAATCAACTCACTCTCAATTTTTACAGTCTCTACATATATTTTAAATGCATTACTCATGAGTTGTCAGTTAAAAGGCCAATCTGAGCAATTTATACCAAAGATTTCTTTCAGCATGAACATGGATAATAGTATTGACGTGGTGAGTTGCAAATTGGTCCCGCTTCATTGTTTCACCTTAGCCCACAGCTTTGAAAGGTGACAACTTGTTGTGAAAGTATCTACAGAGACAAGAGCTTTTTGCCTGACAACCTGCAGCTAAAATAATAGGACAACAGAGAAGAACATGTCTATGTGTCTAATCCCCCTTTACTGTATGATATTCTCAATCAAACACATTCAGCGGAATTAAGATTTAATTCATCGGGTATTTCACCCGATCTATTTTTGTCGACGGTTTCTGCATGTCACTTGTGCTTAGTGATGTCAAGGTCAAATTGCGAGTTCGGTTGCCCACTCACTCGAAATGGATCAACTTCACCTCTGTACTTGTCACACCACCCGAATTCTGACTCGTTACTAAACCCGCCACTAGTACCTTGTTAAAGATCCTGAAACAATATCAGTATGTCAGTCGAATCACAGATGACCACAAATGGAAGATATGAATGACAATTGGTGTATTTATTCTCTCGTGATGAAGTTTAAAAAAAAAAAAAAACAGCAGTTCAACTGTAAAACAATTTTGGAACAAAAATAAAATGATTTGAAGCCTTACTTAAAATATGGAAATAGCTTCACAAAAGAATGTTTTTTTTTCTTCACAAAATGTAGAAAACCAGCACACATTTTACTTGTTTGCTCTTTTATTGCTTGGACAGTTCCTCGTTTCTCTCTGTAGAAAAGTTGAGATTGTGCTTATTCGAGCACAAATGTGTTAACACCCAGTCGTTGGCGTGGCGACTGATTAAGTGCACCGTATTTGTAGTGAAGTCCTAATTGCATTTTTTGGGTAATGTGTTTTTGTAATTGAAACAAATGAGACCAAGATAAATAATTTTCTAACATTGGTATCGTACTACCAATGAAAGTAAAACTCACAGAAATAACTTCAAATTAACAAAAGTAGTAATAAAGGGGGGGAAACCCCTCTGAAAAATAGCCAATGAAACTTAAACATTGATTTTGAATTGTGGTTCAAGAAAGTCATAAAACAAAGAAACTAATCAAACGTGCCTGGACAAAAAAGATGGTACCCTTGAACTGAATAATTAGTTGCACAACTTTGTGAGGCAATCCCTGTCACAATAACAGAATCTCCGTTTCTGTTAATGAGACGCATAAACGGATACTTTGACCCACATGTCTTGAGCAAATGCTCCAGTTATATCCGTCTGGAAGATGCCACGTTTCAGCTCCTACTACAGATGTCCAATGGTAATTATATCAGGGTTCATCGAAGCCCACGTCAGAATGGTCAACGTTTTTCTTTTGCTTTAAGCCATTCTTGGGTATTTATAGCTGTATGTTATGGGTCCATCCTATGTTGGAAGATCCATGGCATGCATGCACTAAGCAGCACATCACTCCTCAAAATGCTGATATACAGTATAATAGTCTTGAGATTGCCAGAACATAAACAAGGCAGTTTTGTTTCATGTGCCCAAAGGACTTTCTCCCAGAAGCTTTGTGGGTGGCTTGTCAATACACATTTTTTGCAAATTGCAGTCTTGCTTTTTTATGATTTCCTTCCAACGTTGATGCCCTTCCTGGTTGACTCTCTCACAAAGTCAATTTTGGCTTTAAAAATGATAAATGGTGCGATCTGGGACCTTGACCTTGGAGTTCACATTTAGTTTTTTTTTAAATGGAGTTTTTCTACTGGGCTCTTGTGTTTACAATTCATATTATTCACCTATTGAATTTGTCATTGTTCATTTTCCTCTTGTGGCACATCCTGGAAGGTTGGCTAGAGTCCAGTGGACTTCAAGCATCAGACCAATGTGCGCGACTGTCGTCGCAGGAACATCAAGCTGCTGAAGATGTTCTCGTAGCCTTTCCTTTAACATGATTGCCAACAATGTTTGCATTCTAATTTCCTGCGACAACTCTCCTTAGCTTTTGTGATCTGTGTTCAGCGTGGTACACGGCTTGTCACCAAGCAGCAAACATGACACCTTAAATAGGCAGATGAAATTGGTGCAAGTTCAAAGACAAATGCGATGCTAATTAATGGACACACCTTCATTTAACATGTTTCTATTGCCAAGTTGTTTTCACTCTTTTCTAGGAGTACGATTGATTTTATCCATGCGCGTTCAAAGATCAAACAACATTTTATTAGTCCTACACTGTAGAATTTCGCATCATCTCAGCAGCAATAGTGGATGCAGAAAAAAAAAACATGCAAGAGAAGACGCTCGTATAAGACGCACAGCACACAAAATAAAAAACTCAACTATTGTTAGTCCATCAACAATTCAGCCTATCCAATCGAGTCGATCCAACTCCCCAATGTTTCGGTTGTGGACTCTGACAGCTGCACGCAATAAGTCGCAGTGGAATCTCTCAGTGCAAGTGTAAAAATCTGTCGCTGAAGAATCTGTGCATGCAGTGCTGTCAATGTCCTGGAGGAAGTGTTTAGGATTGTCCCGCACGGTTGACAGCTTTGCCACCATCCTTTTGTCACTATTGTGTCAGTTGAGTCCAGCGGGCAGACCAGGACAGAGCAGGCCCTCCTTACCTGTTTGTAAAACATCCTTATGTCCCTAGCAGGTATAATCGCCTGCCCATCACTCCAAAGAAAAATGTCGCAACAACCTCAGATTCATGAAAGTTCTTCAGTTCTTTGTTAGCTTTTTTTTCAAAATAATTGTTAAACCACAATTCAAAAGCATTTTTTTTATTCTTGTCGTTTTAATTTTAAGTACATTTCCATTTATTAATATCTGTACCCGTGTCGGTTTTTCAAAACTAACCTGGTTACATAAATATGCACACCCTCAAACTAAATATGGCTTATATTCAGGGGTGCGCGGGTGCACTAAAAATATGAATGGCCCACCTGATTGCCTTTTTCATTTTGTCTTTCGCGTGAGCGCATCGGTGCTGCGTTCCTCACGAACGACTCGTTCAAACGAACAAACTGAATTGGATTATTTCATGAGTTGTTCGGTTCCTTTCTCAATTCAGTTGAGCCTTGTGCCGCATGAGAATCTACCCTGCAAATGTTGTGAGGGGGCCCGCTTTGTGGGGGTCTTGGTCTTGCTACCCCAGTAGCTTCAATGATCCACCAAAACATCCCTTTATGTGAAACTACTTTGACTATACAGGTACATACAATTATCGTTTCCTTATTCCCCAGGCTTTTTCAGCTCTTGTTTCGTTAGACCTGCAACTCCTCCCTTAATAAGAGCTCCCCAGGTTCCAATAAACTAAAACTATATCAAGACTTACTGCGTATAGCAGATAGGATGCGCACCGCCGAACAGACAGCTCAATAATTTATGTCCAATAATATTACAGTGACAAATCCACAGTACATCAATGCAGATTCATTTATAGATATATTTATATCTCCGTGTTGCTTTCTAGGCAGAGTGCTTATTTGCACAGTAGCAATAGGAGATTCTAAACATTAAAAGCTCTCAGAAAGAGTGGGGAAGTCCATGGCCGTCTATCACTCACTGTTCAGCCCGCCTGCCAAACAGTGGTGTCCAAAAGCATCATCTTCCTTCACCCACTCTGTGTTTTCTCTGCATCGACCTTTCAGTGTAGGAGATAATCATGTAGTGATGACTGAATGCGAGTGGGTCGCTTTACAATGAGCTTCTCCCTTTGTAGACTCAGAGCAGAAATGTAGTGGCCTTTTTACTTGCTTCCTCAGTGGCTTCTTTTCAAATACCCACAACAGATGGTTTGCATTTTCCACAGATGAATCGCCGAGCTGGGGTGGGTTTTGTGTTGCTACCCTTGATGAAGCAAAGCATGCATGTGTGCCTTTCTGTGTGAATACACCTGTCACTAAAGTGAATATTAAATGGTTGGCATTGGATTGACTAATTCTTCTGTGTTGTTTTCTTTCTTGTGTCAGACTCTGGAGGAGCCCCCTTACTTGACAGTAGGGACTGATGTGAGTGCCAAGTACCGAGGGGCTTTCTGCGAGGCCAAGATTAAGACTGCAAAACGTCTGGTCAAGGCTAAGGTAAGCCCCCTTTCAATGTGCTTCGTGATCAGATATGATCAATATTTTGCCTTTCCCTGCTGTACACGTTTCAATGGAAAAAACATTGCTCGATAACCTTGCTGGTTTTGTAAGCTTATGGTGAGCTTTTCCCATTGGACTGATGACCAATGATATAAAGCTATTGTGCTGAATGTTGGCAAAAAGCTTTCACTTGCTTGCGGTGTTCATCTAGTACAGGGGTGGGCAAACTACGACCCGCGGGCCGGATCCGACCCGTTGGTCTTTTTAATCCGCCCCTCCGAAGATTGGTGCACAATTAAGGTTTGATTGCATTCATTTCATATGGACATGTAAATGACAGGTATTTAAACACCAGGTGGCGCAGTTACTTCAAGTTGCAGAGCACAGGGAGGGAGGGGAAGACGAAGAAAGAGGGAGAGATTAATGACCATGAAAGGGAAAGTGATATGTATCTGATTAAATGAAGCGGGTAACAAAGTACGAAACATTCAGGAGACGCCTGGAGTCGGAAAGACTCAAATCTACGGGACTTTGAAAAACAAGAAAGCCATTCTTACTCAGTCAGATTCTGGCAATTTTCATGCTCAGAGTGAATTGCTTGTGGCTCGAGTAAATGAACATTTCCTAGAATGGTTTGACTGTTATCATGTTAAAAACCTTCCGCTAATAAGAGTCGGAGAGCAGTCAAATGCGTAGAGCGTGAACAACAGGGGGCTCAGTACACATCCTTGTACATTATTACTAGCATACAGAGACATTGTGCTATCTTCTTTATTTTCCATTTCGAACTTTTGGCCCGGCCCTCCACAATACTTTCGGCTTCTCCCGAACCCCCCCCCCCCCCCCCCCCCCGGGAAAATAATTGCCCACCCCTGCATTAAGGCCTCAGGCATCCATTTTACCCACACCCTCCTCCGAATATGACAGCTCCAATGTTGTTCCCCCATTGGGTTCACGCTTTGCTGATAAAGGCTTTGCAAGACATGCACCGTACTGCATCATTCCCCCGGTAGAGCTGAGCATCTGGTTAATATAATTGAGGAGGGGCTGCTCACTTGTTCTTCCTGCAATGGTGGCATAATGGATTATACTACTGAGCAGTGACCAGCAGAGAGCCATCTACAGTAATCCAGACCCAACGTGTTTGCTGTCCATATGGTCTTTATGGGCTGTGTTCTAGTTATGCACACAAACTGGGTGAACTTGTTGACATCATGTTTCGTCATCCAGTTAACCGCTCGAACCTGCAGCACTGGATCATTGCAAGGGAGTGTTTTTACTCGCCTTACTTTCACTTTGCTGTGTTTATATGTTTTCAAAAACAAAAAGCGGGCTGTACTTTCTTTTGGATTCATTCAAGTCATTCCATTAATTTTAATGGAAAGTCACATAGCTTCCAGCCGCTTTCTCTACACATTCTTTATTTCACTTCTTCTTTGGTTTAAATATTGGGGCTAAGTTGATTTGAAAATAGTGTTTTACGGTCATTTGTTAAAAATTGTGTGTGAGTTTAAATTGGGTGTTCAAATTCAATCAAAGAAATGTATTCATATGCCTCCCTGGACACCTCGTACTCGTGGTCACAACACAGTGGTGTAAAATGAAACAAAAGAGGCAGTAACAGTTTGTGTGGGAGTGCTTTTCATGTTAATTGGCTGAGTTTGTTTCTACTGTAGTTGGATATAAAGTAGACATGTTTCATTAACACGTACGCATGCGTTTGAATGTTCTACTCTGATGAATTCAAACTTACCTCATTAATCTCTATCTGCTTGTGTAAGACGTTGATGGTTACAGCATCTGGCACGAGGTCCTTCGAGTCATTTGAGTGAAAGATTTGTCTGACATTTATTTTTATGATGCTGCGCTCCGCACTTGAAGACTTGTAAAAAGTTGGTTGTCCCCACACTGATTTTACCTACTGTGAAATGATAAGTACACTTCACACCCTATGAGCAAGGGCAGAAACTGCAGCACGTTGCTGAATTTTGAGGCCTCATTTATTCTTTGTATTACATTTTGAGCCCGTATCAGTAAGCATGTCACGGAATGTAAATTTACCGAATGCAGTTGTATTAACTTGATGAACATTTCATAAACATTCCCCTTTCGGGACTTCGGCTGAGAATATCAATGAAACAATCCCATGAGTGAAATGGCCCTCGTTAATTTAAACTTTTGAGTGAGGTTGAAAAGTAACCGGCGGCACGAGGGTCGACTGGTTCGCATGCCCGCCTAACAGTGCAGAGGTGCAGGGTTCAATTCCGGCTCCGCTTTCCTGTGTGGTTTTGCATGTTCTTCCTATGTCTGCGTTGGTTTTCTCCGGGTACTTTGTTTTCCTCCCACATTCCAAAAACATGCATAGCAGGTTGATAGAACATTTTAAATGGTCCGTGTAGGTGGGAGTGTAAACACGAATAGTTGTTCATCTGTGTGCGCTCTGTAATTGGCAATCAGTTCAGGGTGTACCCCGCCTACTACCCGAAGACGGCTGGGAAGGGCAGCAGCACGCCCCGCGGCCCTTGTTAGGATAAGCGGATCAGAAAATGGATAGATGGATAGATAGTTTCAAAAATTTCACCTTTTTTTCTCAACAATGGACACTGCAACGTGCTATTGTAGCACAGGTGGACATGGACCACTGAGCGCTTGAGGGCTGCTTCAAAATAATCTGTCTCTCTCAAACAAATGGCCCCACCACACAAGCTATGAGTCCATCATTTTACTATGCAAGTTTTAACAATGCTTTAACATAAAAGTCACATTCTTATTGGAACTCTTAACGTCAAGTATGTTTCCTGTAAAAGAAAGTGAGTCCCTTTACAGAATATGCACATCATGGCGCATGGTCAGGATGGTACCACCCCTGCCTTGATTTGAGCCAGAAAAGCCCTGAATTGCACTACCAGGAGTCATGCACTTGCCCGCATATTATTAAAAGAACATATCTAGGAGGCGGCTGCATGTTTGTCAATGTGCAATGACTGACTGCTTGAGTACCCAGCGGAGCCAAAGATGTTCGTAGGAAGTAATACCAGCTTATGAGACGAGTCAGGTGTTATTGATGTTCTCTCTGCAGAGAGGTGGAGACCTCATGCCCTTCCAGGTGTTAAAAGGTCTTCCCATATTACAGGAGGAGGAATGTGATTCTCTCCATATGTGATGAAACACAGCCGCGGGAAGCTTTTGGTTGCACTTGAAATGTGCCGGGAATATTGTCAGGCTGTTTACTTGAGGCTTGTTTTATGATGTTATGTTTCTTTGTTTTTTTTTAACACACTACACTTGGAATTGTGAGTGGGTTCCACTGAAACGGTGTGGGCACATTATCATGGATCAGTAGGCTTTTGTCTTACGTAAAGAATTGCATTTTTCAGTTGGCCTTTTATCTGCCTCAGTGTACGTATTGGTATTGGTGCTGGTTTCTTTTTTGTAACATGGCTCCACAAACCATTCCGTCGCAGAGATAACTGATGCCAAGTATGAGAGTGGGACACCCTGAGCTTGACAGAATTTGTTGTCATGAGTTTTGTGTCAAAGAAAAAAAGATCAATAGCTAATCGTGGGGTTTCTTTCGCAATGTAAATATCGACCAAAATGAGCTGAAGAAAAGTATCTCTACAGGTGTTATTGCTGCTGCTGTTGATGCTGTTGAGCAACCTCCAACTGGGTCTCACAGCGGCTCCAAAAGCCGCAGTGACCCGGGTACCTGCAGACCCAGTTGTCGGCTGTCAACTGGGAACTGTTTGTAGCCCGAAGGCACGCCCAACAACACTTGGAGGTCGTTACTGAGTTGGGCAGTTGCTGCTAGTGCTGTTGTTGTTGTTGTGCCACAGTCGACTTGTATTAAATACAGTGATGCTAGCAAATCCTAGGAATAAATAACTCTGAGGAACTAAAGCATGGAAGCAGAGTAGTTATTCCAAGTGTTATTGAAGTTTCATTCAGGTCATATCAGTAATTAGGTCTTGAGGAACCTGTATTGCACTAAAAGCTTCAAGCGTTTGAACTAGAATCGTATGAGATGTACGATTCAGTAATCTCTGTTGATTTAAAAGTCCTCTTTATGAAATGCAATTAGTAAGGATTCAGATCAGCAACAACTGTGTCATTAGTACGGATTCAGTTGTGTGATGACAGTCAGTTCTTATGAGTCTGTCCAACAGATTTTCTGCTCCTGGCAGCTTCTACATTTTCACAGCGCGCTGGTTTTGCACCTTTTGGTCTCCCTGTTACCAGATGCGTGATCAGATTATGATCCTCCGTGGCTCACTTAGCAGAGGCTGCAGAAGCAGTGATGGGTGTGGGTGTGTGTGTGTGTGTGTGGGGGGGGGGGGGGGGGTTTCTGACATTCAGAGCTGAAGTCTGCAACAGTTGGCGCTAGCAGATGTGGAGGTGACCTACAGTCATCCACTGGAGGGGGGTCAGCAATAGCACAAAATTCTCACACTGTTTGTAAAATGCCACTTTAGTCTTTTCTGGAAGCCTACGTCAAGCTGTCATGATTTTTAGTCTATCGCAGTCGTCTATCGCAGTTATTATATTCAAGTAACATAAGAAGGGAAATAGTGACGATGAAAGAACGTTCTGACTTGACTATTCAGAACTGACCTTGCATTCATTTTCCCGACTATCCTCTTCTCCTTCCCCTTCGTCAGGTGACCTTTAAATCAGATCTGTCCGCAGCTGAGGTCCACGATGAAAGCATCAAAGGACCGCTGAAGGTGAGATGGGTTTGATGAAAAAGCTGGCAGTCTCAAAACATCATGCATGACTTTTATCATTTCGTATGTTTTACTTTGATTCGAATGACGTGCATTTTTCACATTCAGAATTTCCAGATCTGAGCCTCAGTTATGTTGAACCTTGCTTTGCTATTTCATTTCAGTCAATTACAATAATTGTAGCGCTCTTATTACTTTCAAACACATGATGCCATTCCCATCAAAAGACAAAAAGGGTTGTTGGGTTAATAAGCCAACAATCAGCAGTGTTTTGGTCTTGCAGGTGGGTGCTATTGTAGAAGTGAAGAACCAGGATGGATTTTACCAGGAGGCCACAATCAATAAGCTGACCGACGCAAGTATTTACACAGTTGGTGAGTCATTATCATGAAACCTAGTCAACTTAGAACAAAGAGTTCATATAGACTGTAAAAAGCATCAACATTGCAGCCTAACTTAATACTCGAGTTCAATTCAATGTTGTGTGGCATATTGTTGAGATATTATCATGTCTTAACCGTTTATATCACGTAGTGTGTGTACGGAATCATGGATCTCTCCTGACCGGTTAGTGAAGCAAAATATAATAAGGAAAATAAATCAAAATATCAGATGAAGCCCCACATCACACAGACGTACACATTATACTACATGATTGTACTGAGATATAATAATTAAAAATGAACAAAAGTAAACATTGTAATGCATTGTAACTTTCCACATATTTCAATGAATGACGTATAAAGGGTTAAGTGGAACTCTTTGTAGTCAATTGTAATTGAGTGCAATATTTTCGCTCGCTTATTAGTTTTACTTTTGCTCCCGGTCATGTCCTGAGGGACACGTCTGGCCATTTTTACATGCTCATTTCTGCTCTCGCGTTCTTTTAACTGTTAGTCAACAGTAATGTGCATCCAGCTTTCCCGCTAAAACACCTGGCTGATTCAACCACAAGTGAAGTAAAAACAGCAAGGCGAAATATATTAATGCAGTGCTTGCAAACAATTAGCGTAATTAGTCTTGAAGAGAGGCAGTGTTATTTCTCACTAGGCAGCAGGAGTATTATATAATGCCTTGAAATAATGCGGGCGACCACATAAGTACGTACTCTTAAAATGATTGACATTGACATTATGTTCTTTCGTCCGTTGTAAATTGTAACCAACTCAACTGCCTTTTTTTTGCCGCTGCCTGTTATTTAACAGTGCCCTTGGGTCCTGTCTGTTGTGTGTGCGGAGGGGGAATATCTCAGCGCAGATTATTGCTTTTCATTCATTTGTAGGAGAAAAATCGCAGATGTCATTGCTCCAACTACTTGCTAAGATCATTTAAGGAAGAAAAAAACTTTTCACTCATGGATCCTCTTAAAGTTGTGTGTGTGTGTGTGTGTGTGTGTGTGTGCGCATTCCCGCGCACACATCCAATAGGAATACCGAACTTAACTGCTGTGCATTGATTGTGTGTGCATGGATTCCTGCCACGATGCCAAAAAGTTTGTATTTTTTATTGTCACCACTACAGTGTTTGATGATGGCGATGAGAAGACCTTAAGACGTTCCTCCCTCTGCCTTAAAGGCGCTCGTCACTTTGCAGAGAGTGAGGCAAGTAAAGTCTCTCACCTTTCGTCAAAGCATCAACCATCTTAGGTCATGAAACTTCAGTTTAATAGATTGTACATTCATTGCTTTTTCTTCTTCTCAAGTACCTCTCGTATGAACTTGCATTTGTTCCAGTACTTAAATACACGATACAAATTAAATATTTCTTCCCAGTCCTTTTTTTTCCACTGCTGTTGAGACATTCAACTCAGTAGCAAATATATTAAACAGAAACACAATTCTAAGTAATCCACATGATCAGAATTTTTAAGTCGATTGACGTTTTTAACCCATTTGCATAGCAGCATAAGTGGCGTCAGTTATCACTTTACCGGAAGTTTTTTTACATGTGTTTTGTTTTTGATTTATTTATTTGCACTAACTGTAATACAAATGTTTACATCCCCCGCCCCTTCTCAATGAAACACTGTCATTAACCATAGACTTAATACTGTACCACCTCACACCCCGGATTTTTTTTCCCCCTGGTTACCTATGACGTCATAAAATATGCTCGAGGCACAACAGTGACATCGACCAAACAGGGATTTTGACATTATATACGTTGGTTACAAAAAGATCCTTAAAGTTATATGATTCACGCTTAACATTTTGGACAATAAAAGAGGCTGGTTCCCCATGCATGACTTCATTTAGTTTATACTGGTGTCAAATCTGGTAGCAAACAACTGGTTTTTGAGTCTGACTAATTATCTTGAAAATATCAAATGTACCGACTGCTGTTTGTCGCCTCTGCAGACACTTGACAGACTCCCTCTCACTAATCCTGAGCACTTCGGCACACCTGTCATCGGAAAAAAGGGTAATAGGGGCCGGCGATCCAACCCAATGTGAGTGTCGTCCTATCCTCATTTTACATCATGTAAGCATCAATCATTCAAATGGTGACAGAGGTCTGTGATGGAGATGGAAAAGAAGAGCATTTTTTTCCTGCCAACCCACATTCTTCCGAAAGAGGCCATTCTATGTGATCGTGATAGCAAAGACATGCTCTAATTTCCATTTCTTTCGGAAAAAAAAGCTCCCGAGGCTTAGAGCAGGAAACACCACTCAGTTTTGGGTGGGTGTGTTATGTTCTGATATCTTTGCTCCAGACTGGAGTTTTCATTTGGGAATAGAAACTGCTTCAGGGTTTTGGCAATGGACATCACCGCGATTATAAAGAGGACACTCTACTTAATAATCTTATCCTGACACGACTGCTAATGGCATTGATGCAATATTGACTTGGAAGAGTCCCAGCTGCACTTTAGCACCTCTGGCTTGTCTTCTTCTTTGCTAAAATATTTTTTGTGAGCATTAACAATCCTGCCTGAAAAGAAATTACTGACAAAGCCAGAAAAACATTCATAGTCTCCGTATGGTGTCTGGTCTTGGAGGACATAGCACACATCCACACTTGCTCAGCATCTGCATTATCTCTATAATTGGATATAAATGTGTGCGTGTGCGTGTGTGTGTGTGTGTGTGTGTGTGTGTGCATGTATTTCTGATAAATGTTATCTTCATTGGGAAAATAATTCCAAAACACCCTGTGACTTTTGACCGGTAGTGCGTACTTGGAACATCAAATTTTTGATGTTGATTCATGACTTTTTTCAAAGTCATGAAAAAGTATGTCACTCCGGTATTTAATTATGCATTTTGGTCTTTTTGAAAAGAAAAATCCCATTTAGCAAGTAGATACGTGAAGTAGATGCACTTTATTTTCTTCAGTAGGCCACATACTCTTATCTGACAGGCCAAATCTGGCCCCTGAGCCTTGGGTTTAAGCACTTTGCAGGAGGTATTTGGAAACATTTAATAATCATTTCTAAGATCAATGCCCTGTGACAGTCGTGTCAAAATCACTACAGCCGTGTGTCAGCTCAATTCTCACATTAAAGCTCAGATAACTGATGAAAAGAAAGTGAACTGCAAAAGTGGGTGTGAATGTTATGCGTAAGATTTAAATAAGGAAACTAAGTAAAATGACTTTCATTTAAAAGTTCTCGTTTTGGAAAATCAACATGTATGATTGAGGGGGTGTTCGTTCTATAACAAAACGGTTTGGGGTTACACAAACCAAAGCAGGTTTAGAAAAGTTGATTTACACTGTTGAATAGCCTATTATGGGGTATTTTTTTGTCACATAGCCAAGAGGAAGACTTGTCTTCATCCTCCAGTGAAGAAGAGGAGAGTGATCAACGGCAGAATGAAGATCTTTTTGGAAAAGTGGTCTGCGTAGAGGGAGTGGCCATGGGGGATAAAAAGAAAACCACGTGGTATCCTGCTCTGGTGAGCTCATAGCATCTCCTCTGCTACATCACGGCATGTTTTTCATCTTTCATCAGCACTCTTGTACAGTTCTATATTTTTGTTGTTTTTGCCTGTGAAAGCATGCAAGATTTTAATTGCTCATATATTCCCAAACAAGAGCATCTGTCTTTGCACGTTGCAGTATTTGTACTTTTTCATCACATTAAGAAAATCAGCTGAACACCACCAGTTTCTGTCAACCGACATTCAACTCTTGGGCAACATAATCGGACAGTGAAATGGTGACAGGCCTTCTTTGTTTATAGACGTGTTACAAGTTGTAGGGGAGAATGGGAGAGGCTCGGGAAAGCTTCCCCTTTAACTGTGCAGTGTGCACTCAGCACAGCCCCTCCTACAGTGTTTGTTGTTGTTGGCCTGCCGTTGACCGAGCTCATTGCTGCCTCCTTGCGGCAGTCTTGGGTGGTATACTCTAGTTTGTTTTCATATTGCAACCCAACGGGGTGAGGTGAGAATACACTGCTGAATGTTGTTTGCAAACAGGAGGTAAATAATGGCTGATAATGAAATAAAAAGAGGTGGATTTGGATTGATGTGCTTGCTGTGTTGTTAAAAAGATACGGTAGCAAGTGTTTTATTTAAAAACAAACATTGTGGTTCCTTGTGGGGTGTCGTCGTGAATATTGGGAGCAAGGAGCACGCGGTCAGAAAGCGAAGGGAATCATATTGCCGTAAAGGCAGTGCTGCCTCCCCTGGGTTAGACTCTGACAGTAGGACAACCCCCACTGTTATGCACCCCAACGTAAGTCAACAGCAGAGCCACATGCTGCGAGCAGCTCGCAACCTTTGAACAACCTTTATACCTCACTCTGCATGTTGCTTGCTCGCTTGTCTTGGTTTCATAGACAGCATATTTTGGAAGCCATCAATCAACGAGGCCTCCACAGACACACTTTTAGTGGTCCTGTGACAACGGCAAATTTTTTCACTTCCTTCTTGCGCTCACAACTACATACACACACACAGATGCACGCACACACACATTAGGTCGCACACTGTCTGCTACCTCATCTGACCTCTGGATTGTCTCTTGTTTCTGCACACTCAGGTCACCTCCCCCGATTGCCATGATGACATCACAATGAAAAAGGAAAGCTTATTCGTCCGCTCTTTCAAGGACGGAAAATTGTAAGTCTGAATTATTAACAAGGTTATTGTGCATATTTGACTCGTAAAATATTTGAATGCTATAGTGGTATGTTTGGCTCATTTTAATCCAGCATTAATGAATCATTTTGATGCTGTTTTAACCATCCATGTTATATTAATAGAGTATGCATGCAACAGCGAATGCAATGCTTGGTGAGCAGCTTGAGGACAAATATAGTGCAATCATTACGCTGCATGTATTATTTGTATAGCTGACTGACAAATTTTACTTTCTCGTATATGCAGTGTGTTTGGGTATGGTGGCAGAAGCAATTACTGTCTTGGTTCCAAGTTTGTGTCAACTTGGTCAATGAACTGAGATGCCCCTGGGTAATTTTCTTCAAGCTTTGAAAATGTGAAACTTTGGTTTGTTTGTTTGCTCACTGCTACTTGAATTCCATTGTTGAGAGAGCGGCCAGGTCTCCTTATCTCAGCCTTGCATCAGCAACGGACAATGAAGCTCCTGTGTAAGTCATCATCAAATAATTATAGCGCAGAAAGTGTGAAAAGACCTCTTATCGGGCGGCTTGCGGTTAATAGTCAGGTGAAGGGGAGAGCCGATTAGAGGGAAGATAAATCACAGATGAAACGACTTGTTTTATTCTTGCCAGGTATTGGTACACTGCGCACACAGTCGCTGTTTCACTTCTTGTCGCTATTAGATCTTACCAATTGAAATTAGTGCAGTGTATGGAGTGCTGGATTCCAGAAATAATAATGTGAGAAGAGAGAAAATCTATCTCTGTATTAATGAGATTTTCAAGGGTTGTTTCCTTCCGATCTGCCTGCTTTTATGTGGAAGGAATAACAAGATGAAAGGGGTGATCATGAAAGGTTCTCCTAAGTACCGCGGAGGACAAGTTTGAGCTGTCAGCCACACATCTTTGTTTTGTTCTATTTGCACCGTTTGTTAAGCCAAGCAGAATATATGCACCAGTTGATGAGGCCCACATGTGCATGTACAATAAACTGCAGTTGATAAGGATACAAACGTGCCCGTTCACCTGCTTTTCACACATTCGCTAATTTTTTTGTGTGTGTAATCATTTACACAAGCCTCTTCCCGTGTATTATTCCAAAGTGCTGCTCACGGGGTGTCATCTATGTCATCTATGTGCATTGTTTGCTGACGTGAGTTCACATCCATAAGCCCACTGCCCTCCTTAGTGCAGTTCATGGGACAATGTGTGGACCTCCCTCCACAGAGAGTTTGGGATCATCGGCGATAAATGTGCTTTTCAGAAACAATGGCTTTTGAAAATATTTTTAGGGAAAGCAAGGTCACACATGCAGAAGGGCAGATGGCGGCGGTGGTGGTGATGGGGTGTTCAGAGTGGTTATTCATAGGTTGTCAGATTGTTACCTTAGCAACAGTAGAAAAAAGCACACTAACTGTTGACAAAAAAAACATTGACTTTGCTCAGTGCAATATATGCACGACTCTGTGTTTTTACAAGATAGTCTTTAATTTGTTTTCTATGTAGTTTAGCGTTGTACTTAGTGCGCGAAAGCTGCTTGGGTTTTCGGTTGCCCGCCTCACAGTCATGCAACTGCTAATCGTTGTCACTTTTTTTTTTTTTTTTTGCAGTTACATGGTGTTACGGAAGGATGTTCGAGAGATCGACACAGATTGTCCCCTGAAGGCGGATGCAGGGCTGAAGTCAGGTGAGTTAGGGTTAACCCTTGAGAGGGCAGTGGACAGCTATTCCAAAGTTTTTCTCTTTTATGAATAAATCTTTTCCACAAAAAAAATCTTTCAAAACCTGTATGGTGGTTATCATATTTCCTGCATGAAAGGGCTAATTTCAATTTACTATACTGACGATGAGGCCATTAGTCACACACATTTTCGAAATGTTGTGTTTTGGCACATTAGCAGCAGATGTTCAATGTGGACTCAGGATAAAGTGTTCTTTAAATCCTCCCAAGAGTTTTTAATACCCTGATTTCTCATGCAGCAGGGCCCCTTTGTAATAGAGTAACCATAAACAAAACACTTTCTATGATTTGATTGTACTTGTGTTCCAGATTGTTGCATCATATCTGTATCTGCCTGCTTTACAAAAATTTAAAACAAGGATCTGCCAACGTTGTTTGATGCTGCTTACTCCCCCTAGTGACCCATGACAGAATTGTTCCGCAGTTCCGTGCAATATGTTTTGCTGTTAATGGGGCCCCTTTTGTGTTTGAATCAGGCAGTTAAATCAAGACTGGAAAGTGTGCTTTTGAACATCTTATTCACATTTTATGTGTGTGTCAAGCAGCGCTGGATGCAGCCTTGGAGTTTCAGCAACAGTCGGTCATTCCCATCACGTGGAAGACTGAAGTGAAAGAGGAAAGCTCCAGCAGTGAGGTGGATGATGATGAGGAGGAGGAAGAGGAGGAACAAGAAGAAGATGCCAGTGGCGAAGAAGAAGAGGTAAAGCCTGAGTCATGATCATGCAGATGTTTCCACACACTTCAAGTGGAAAGCAGCCTCAAACAGTTTGGTCTCCTGGATTAAGGAGGAAGTGGAGCCATATCCCGAAGAAAGGGAGAACTTTCTTCAGCAGCTCTACAAGTTCATGGAAGACAGAAGTGAGTTTTAAACAACTGGAGAATGCAACAATAATTCAAACAAATCGGCGCCGTTTTTACTTCAAACATTCATGTTTATAAAACGAGGAAAAGGAAAAGATGTGACCTGCGCTTCTTAAGCACTGAACTTATTCACAATATAACACTACATAAATAAATCAAATTAAGTTAAAGCCTGCCAACCAAATGAAAGTAATCTGATTTTTTTTTCACACAGTATCTCAGCCTATGCGATTTTATGAAATTTAAAAAAATGTTCATTTTAATGCATTGCAATGTCGATTTGAAATTGATTAATTGTTGAGCCCTCGCCAGGGACATGAGTAAAATCTGTCAATCAAAGTACACAAATTAACTCATTCAGTACCAGCCAATTCTAGACCAAGTCTGAAGACGTTTCAAAACCTCTTTGGGAGCGAATGAGTTAATAATGTATTTTAACTTTATATCTGTGTTCCTAGAGCCCCTACTTGATTTTCACAGATTGTCAAAGCCCCTTTTTTTTCTTTCTAATATTAAACTTTACTCCTCAAATAGACAGTCTGATTCACTGTTTGTAACGAGCAGTAAAAAAAAAAGGGAAAATTAAAACATCTTAGTTTTCTTGTAAGACCTTCAGCATTGATGTTATTCAAGGATTTGATCGTATTTTGATATGTACTCTAAATTCGATCACAGGAACGCCCATTAACAAGCGGCCTGTTCTGGGATATCGGAATCTCAACTTGTTCAAGCTCTATAGACTGGTGAACAAACTGGGAGGCTTCGACAATGTGAGAGCCACTGTGACGGTACTTGGATCTTGCCGATTGTTCTCTCGTGAGCTAAATCCGGAAGTACCCTCTGGTCTCCCCACTTTTACACAGATTGAAAGTGGCGCAGTTTGGAAGCAAATCTACCAGGACCTGGGAATCCCTGTGCTCAATTCAGCTGCTGGCTACAACGTCAAATGTGCTTACCGCAAGTATGTACAAGCGCTGCCTGCATCCACAACTCTACAGGCTAAACGCTGCTAGTTTCTTTTATCTGCTCCGCAGTGTTTCACCATTTCCAGAGCAATCGCTTTGCATCTGACAAGATTTGTGCTTTCATGCAGGTACCTTTATGGCTTTGAAGAATACTGCACTTCCACTGCCATCACATTCAAGATGGACCTCCCTTTGAAGCAGCCCCCCAAGGGAGAGTCGACGTCTGTGGTTGAGGGAGAAAACACAGCCCCCACATCAGCCAGCTCTGAAGAGCGAGAAGACCATGGAAATGGAGAACCAATCAGCACACCATCTGAGGTCTGCAAGGTGCAGTCACACTGTGGAATCTAATCATATTTCTTATGACAAGTGCTTTTGTATTAAAAGCATCATCGCTCTCCCTCAGGAAGAGAAACCTGAGTTGGTTCCAAACAAAAGTCAGTGCACATCTTCAAAAGCTGACGGAAAGGACAGCAATGGAAACAACACCTATGATGAGGAAGAGGAGGATGAAGACGGTAGCCCCCACACAGATGAAGGCTCTTCAACGTCTCGCCTTGGAGCTGAGAACATAAAACAGGAGCATGACGAGGACCAGGAGAGCAAGGACAACTCTGGGTAGGTGGTTTGATGGATGACTCCACAAGCACGGTTATTTAAGAAAATAGCACAAACAGTGTGGGTGGAATGGCGTCATTACTCAGTGACTCCCTTCAAACTATGGCCAATGTGCTTTTGATAAAGACCAAAGACGACGTCTTTCCTCGGTGGCAGCACCTGAAGCCGTCATCCAGACCTTTTCTAGCACTAATTCCCAGTGGATCCACAATCCACCTAGGCTTGCTAACTAGTGGAGCGAGAGGAAGGCTTTCCTCGCTTCATCCAACTAAGTTCTTACCCACTCTGCTTTTATAATTAGTCATGGCTTAGTCTGCATCAGCTGACAAAGGCATCTTTCAGCAGCATAGCCTGACTAGTACTCTCACCTGGCATGCGTTACCCTGTGCTTTCTCTCTCTCTCACTGTCTCTCTCCTGCCTCATCCATTCGACAAACGACGCAGCCTCTTGACTTTCACCCTGCCCTGATAACGGCAAAGTTAGTTATCCTCTGCAATCTTGTCTGACAACCTCGTCTTCAGTTTAATGAAATGTTTCATGTGTATGTATGTGTGTGCGTGCGTGTGAGCTATTGTTGTCGCTGCCGCTTTCAACCGCTACACATAAGGCTTTCTGTGATGACAAACGTTCGGTTTTTGTCATTAACATGTTGTCTGCTTTGTTGGGCGGCAAATAAATTGAGGTGCCGCATTTGAGGCCTTGTGTGGTTGTTTACCTCATACTCTGACATTTGTGTCGACTCGATCGAGGCTCTGCAGAGCGTTGTTTCTTTGCCACAAACCACCGTGAAATTATTTTTCATAAACTGCCTTTACAGTTGTTGTATTGCAGTGCAGTGCATTATGCCATGATGTCCATGACTGTGCTGATTTGTCATCCACTAAAATAGGAAACTTTGCTACTTTTTTTGAGGGAGTATTAGTCGACTTCTACTATTTCTTTATTTATGTCTTTATTTATGCTTTATACTCAACGTGCACAGTGGCGGGGCTGACCGTTATGTAATGATAAACAAAGAAAAATCTAATCTACAAGTTATAATCTTGACATCTCAACATATACTTGTAACTGATTTGTGATGGCAAACTCGCTGTTTGACAGGCCTATTAAGTTGATTCTGTTCAGGTTTTACAAGGAACCCATTTTTCTTGAAAATGATTTGTGTCCAGCCTTGAATCATTGTGCATTATTATGCAGACTTATGAAAGTCAATGGAACAAGAAGCTATTTGAGCTAAAGTTATACGTCCCAACAATGTTTTGTTTCCCCTGTCCAATAGTTTACCAACCCACTTATTGTTCTTATCTCACCAGTGATGATTTTTCTTCAAAGTTGAAAAAAAATGCACAAGAATCTCAGTATTATCGGGACCGTATGATGCTATGAAATGTTTCTTTAGTACGAAAATAGGCTTCAGTATTATATTTGGGTTTTTATTTTCTTTTTTTACATCGCTATGTCAAGAATGTAATCAGCTGCTTTGATTGTACCACTTGCTGCACTGAAAAGTGCATCTTAATTGTGCCATATTGAAAATGAGCTCAGAGCAGCAGTCATTCACTCTTGAGGACTGTGGAGAGTTGTCACAGCTGCTCTTCATGGTAGCTAAGTAAATTGAATGTTGTAGTTATGCTTCAGGTTGCTTTGTTGCTTGCCAAGTCGTGCTATGCTGTGCTAACCTGCGGCCGTTGAGGCCCCTGTGGCCCCTGCGTCATAGCCACTTAACCAGCTCTCCTCAATTGCCAGTTGACCCGCCAGCTTTGACGGTTCCTGACTGTTTCTCACTAGCTCCTCCCTGTGGCTGTTGTGTTCTCTACAGCGTGTGAATGGCAATCCCAAGTTGGCTGTATGCACCTAGGGCTGGATAGTTAGTAGTCTGGACTTTCCATGAATGAAGTATTATGTTTGCAACATTCAAGTGCTCTAGTTTGGAAGGCTTATCATGTATTATTCAGTCTGTTGTACTGTAGAGGAGGGATAGGAAGCTTAAGAGGTCTGTCAAGCGGATAGAATAGCTTCAGAAGGTTGGATGTTAGATTGCAGCGACGTGGGAGGGTGTGTGGGACTTCTGTGGTTTTCTCTGGAGCAGACTAGGGACAGGAAGTGCTGAACTGTTTTTCTTGCAGGGATGACAACAGTCAGGAGGGGGAGGAAGGGGAAGAGTTTGAGTGTTACCCCCCGGGGATGAAGGTGCAGGTGAGGTATGGGCGAGGCCGCAGTCTGAAGACGTACGAGGCCACTGTGAAAGAGGCAGACGTGGAGGGGGGAGAGGTGCTCTACCTGGTGCACTACTGTGGCTGGAACATCAGGTAAGACAGGACGTGGGGACAGTCACCTAACTTCTATATTCACCCTCAAACAAAATCACATCTTAACCTTCAAATTGCCCTGTGGGATTACCACTCTGTGGATATCCCCGCAGCAGTGACAAATGCGCTCCTCCTCACAATTCTGCTTCATCTGATCTCTTGGTCAGAGCTCACTGAGCCCTCTAGTGGCAGAAACAGAATTGGGCACGGGGTTGATGTGGGAACGTTCCTCAGCTCCTCTTAGCCTACCGTGATTGAATCCCCTGTCTGTCCACCCCCCAGCTGTCCGAACGGACATGCTGAACTTCTGTTTCATGCTTGGATTGGCCACACGGTGGTTCTAGTGAAATCCCTGTAGATCCTGTCGTTCTGAGTTACGCTAATCTCACAGAGGTCAAGCAAAGTGCTGTTTGTTACACTCACCTCTATCTACCCCCTTTTCCCTCCCCTTCCCTGTGGGCTAGGTTTAATGTAGTGTCAACTAGGGCGTTAGGGCGACTAGTTAAAAAAAAAACAATCAAATTTCATTGTCTCATTGTTATCGTGTGATCTTGTGATAATCTAACGACAATGGTTGTTCTCTGCATTGTGTATGTGTCTGATGTTGTGAGATGTCGTGCAACTGTTCATGCTTGTCATAAGATCCAAATAGCACTCTGTGTTCTGTCGGTTGTGGTGGTCGATGTAAATATCTTTCTTTCCTCATTGTAAGGCTTTGTCTTTAACACTATTGGATATATTCCTCTGTTCTGAAGGCGTTCTGTATCACAGCAATGTTTCAGGCCAGACAGCGGAGGTGGCTGTGTGGTGGGTGGTGGTGTGATGTTTTATTGAGCTCCTCTCTAGGATTTGATTGATGAAAACTGTCTTTTGTGTGTGTTTTTGTCTACCTGCTCTTTAGATATGATGAATGGATCAAAGCAGACAAGATTGTTCGACCAGCCAATAAGAATGTACCGAAAATAAAGCACCGTAAAAAAATCAAGGTAACAACATGTATAACTTTTTACTATTTGGCATGATGACATGAAGTAGATCCCTGATTTATATTCACTTCTGACAGAACAAAGCCGAGCGGGAGCGAGACCGATTGGAGAGGCTCAATGACAGAGACATCCTCGGTCCTTCACCCAACAATAACCGTGTCTCTCGCTCCAAGTGTGACCTCAGTCAGGATGTCTTTTCCAAGCTGGATGAGGGTGAGGACCAAGGGGCCCAGCAGGACTCTCCACCCAAATCTATTGAGATTACATCCATCCTCAATGGTCTGCAAGGTAGCAACACTTTAACAGTTCAAAACGTCTTCATTCTCACGTGTATCTAATGAAACAATCTTTTGGTTTTTTTTTTCTTATTCAACTCAGCCTCTGAATTGTTCTCAGACGAGAGTGATCCTGAGTGTGAAGGAGAGCAGAGTAAAGAAGACCGTGGTACTTGCAGGGATGGAAAGGGCCAATCGGAGCTTCAAAAAACTTCAGAATGGAGAGAAATTGGCACTCCACCAAATGGATCCAAACCTTCCGCAGTCTCAGGGAAGAGCCTTGAGATAATAGGTGGGGAAGTGGGGAAGCGCAAACCTGATTTGATCGGAGAGGCAAGCACCAGGAAGAGAAAAGCTGAAGGGACGGCAGAGAGGACCCCAAAGAAACAATCCAAAGCGAGGAGGGCCACAAGGAGTGCAGACTGGTTGCCTGGAGGCTCCTCCAGGAAACTGGAAGATACGAGTGCTGGTGCCATGGAAGAGAGAGGAGCCTCATCTAGCAGCAGTTCGGATGATGAGGGAGCAGCAGTTTCTGGTTCCCAGGCCGAGGGCAGTGAACGAAGCCACCCAAAAACCAAAGGTTGCCCTTCCAAGAAGTACAATGGGACAAAGGAGAAGAGCAAATCCAGCAGACAAGCAGGGTTCTGGGACATTCCCGAAAAGCGGGCCAAAATGTCTGGGAATGGAGAGGACAAGTCGGCTGTGCGCTCAAAAGGCCAAAAGGACGTGTGGTCCAGCATTCAAGCGCAGTGGCCAAAAAAGACTCTCAAAGAGTTATTCTCTGATTCCGACACAGAGGCCGCTAATTCTCCCCCTCCGCCTGTACCCTCGAGCCTGGAAGATACAAGTGTTGTGCAGGAAGCAGGACCTGAGGACGACGCCTCGGAAGAGCACATAGAAAATGACAAACTACAAGAGTTCCCAAGCAGCGGCAGTAACTCTGTACTCAACACACCACCCACCACACCAGAGTCCCCCTCAGGTAGAGGCAGTACATTGGAAGACGGCGTCCAAGCACCACCGCCTTCCCCACCGCCCACACACCCCGGTCTGCCTCCAGTCTCAACTTCTTCAAGTCTCTTGCCAGGACTGGTACAGGAGGAAGTGGCATGCCGACGGAGCGAGAGTGACTGCAGCACAGTAGAAGTGGAGAGTCTGAGTGGGGAGCTCCCAGATCTTTCACGGGATGAAGGAACGGGCTCCCCACCAAAAGTGTTTGATGCCCCGCTCTCCTACAACAGCAGCAGCAACTGCAGCCTGGAGCTGAGCAGCAGCAGCCAGCATGACAGCGAGCAGAAGTCCAAAGGTAGAAACTGCAAATGAGCTTCATACAACACATACTTTTCCACGATCATCTAGCGCAGAGGTGGGCAAACTACGGCGCGCGGGCCGAATCCGTCCCGTTGGTCTTTTTAATCCGGCCCGCCGAAGGTTGGTCCACAATTAAGGTTCGATGTGAATGATTGCATTCATTTCAATTGGACTTGTAATGAGAGGCATTTCACCCGCCAGAAGGCGCATTGACTTGAAGTTGCAGAACACGGGGAGGGAGGGGATTTTTTCGACCACCTAGGACCTCTGTATCGCTCTCCTTCTACTGGTCTGATCACAAACCATCTGCAGTAATGCACAGGCTAAAATAGGTCATCAACAACACTGTTGTCATTTTAAAAAAGTATATTAATACAGGCGGGGGACACCCTGAATCGGTTGCCAGCCAATCGCAGGGCACACCGCTGGGATAGGCTCCAGCACCCCCCGCGACCCTAGTGAGGATCAAGCGGCTCGGAAGATGAATGAATATTAATACAGTACTTTCATTTTGTTCTGTTGATGTTTGATATGGACTGTCAACAAATGCAGTCAATGCGGCCCCCAGTCAAAAAGTTTGCCCACCCCTGATCTAGTGCATAAGTACAAAAGAACGAGACCTTTGGTCTACACATGCCCTCATTTTTGTACAATTTGTCATTATAGCATCTGCGAGTCAGAAACGGCAAAAAGAATCACAGACGGGCAGCGTCTCGAAGAAACAGAAGACTAACCGCAAGAGCCTTGTTGTGCCTCCCAAAAAGAATAGGAAAACAGGTAACCAGATGTTTGTGATTAGCCTGTACACATCATGTCAGGTGGAGCGGAACTCAGAAATGGTTCTTGTGTCCTTCAGCCAACAGCAGTGACAGCGAGGACCAATCTCTTGTGGAAGGCTCGCCCAAACCAGCTACCACCAAGAATGACACATCGGACGTCAAGGTTGCTGTTTCGCCTAAGTCTCACGGCCGATCTCCCACGTCAAGCCATAAGTACCACAAACAGGGTGACGCCGATCACTCGCAGCACCGGGAAAACCATGGAAGATCGCCACGGATTTACAAGTGGAGCTTCCAGATGTGTAAGTGTGGCTAAGACAGTGAATCGGCCGCTCTGTAAACATTCTAACGGTTCAGCTAACCCTCATTGACCGCACCCCAACCATCTTATACCCAAATGTTAGCTTCATCCATCCATTTTCTAATCCGCCTATCCTCACAAAGGTCGCGGGCCTGCTGGAGCCTATCCCAGCTGTCTTCGGGCAGTAGGCGTGGCACACCCTGAACTTGTTGCCAGCCAATTGCAGGGCACACCTAGACAAACAACCATCCATGCTCACAATTTAGAGTGTTTCATTAACCTGCCATGCATGTTTTGGGAATGTGGGAGGAAACTGAAGTGCTCGGCGAAAACCCAAGCAGGCCCTGGCAGAACATGCAAACTCCACTCCACACAGAAAGGCCGCAGCCAGAATCAAACCCGACACCTATGCATTGTAGGCCGGTGCGGCATAATATACATACAGATTTTTTTTCGGGGTAGTTTAGCTGTTGTGGGCTATTTGTTATAGTCAATGATATTCTGCCTAATTCAGATTTATTTCTCACCAGCTGACCTGGAGAAAATGAACAGTCTGGAGAGGATCTCATTTCTTCAAGATAAGCTTCAGGACATCAGGAACCACTACCTCTCTCTCAAGTCTGAGGTGGCCTCCATCGACAGACGGCGAAAGCGCATGAAGAAAAAAGAACTGGAAAGTGAGTTGCATGTACCGTGTTTCGGACTGTCAACTCTCGCATCCGGACTCCAACTCTCACTTCAAAGTGGCTCTAGATCTCATGCTGGCCTACTTGATTTTGTCATGAGCAGAGGAACTCGATGTGGGAGGGTGGTTATTATGTCAATTAGCCCAAGTGTTATGCAACAGTTGGGCGGAAGTGCAGAATGACTTGCTCACAGACAGATTCAAAAATAGACTGAGAACAAAATATTTACTTGGTGTTTTAATTTCATACATGATGGATGGCCAGGGTTTCCAGATACCTATAACTACTAGAATACAAACCAATTTATAAAAACGACAACAAAAAAGTTTGACATACAGTATGTACCTCGTAACCAAACCCTATTCCTGCTCTGTAGGCACTGTGGCCGCATCATCTTCATCCTCCTCCTCTTCACCGTCCTCAAGCTCACTGACAGCAGCAGTCATGTTGACGCTGGCCGACCAACCGGTATCGTCATCATCCTCTTCTTCACAGAACTCCGGGGTATCAGTAGAGTGCAGGTGACAGGATGTAGCAGCAAGGAGCCGCCGCACTAAGCACTTAACCAGCACCCTGGGGCCACTGCCCCCATTTCCTTCCCAGAGGATGGTCAGTTCAAGCTACATACTGTAACAACTCGGGCACAACACCAGACCAGAGACAAAAAACAACAACAAGAAATAAGCACTATTTTTTATTGACAACTGTTTTCTTGACAAGCTAATGGCACTTAAGTGCACTTTCATGACAATTGCATGGGGGGTGAAATTTGTCTAAACAGATTCACAATTGTCTTTTGTGCTCTACTTAATTCGAATTGAACGTTTATAAGATTGCATTTTTACAAGCAATAGCTGTTTCCATTTGATAAGAAATGCGTTGGTAAGGGATGTTTTCCATTCAACTCCCTCCTGTGCTCTTTCCTCGTAGCTCAAAATGGTGCCGCCTGAGCTCACTGTTCAATTGAGGAATTCAGATGAGCATTGCCACATTGGCATTAAGGGCAAAATAAATGTGTAACTTAACAATGTTTGCTGTCCACCGCTGTCATAAAAAGACCAAAACTTAGTTGGCAACATTGCTCATATCTTCTTCAGGCATGCAAATGTTTGCATTGAGTCTTGGAGGTCACTGGTAGCCACAGTGGATGGAATGTGGCATGATTCTGTAGTGCCTTTTAGTTCTTTTCCATGTGGCACTTGGAGGAAGGACAGAACTTTTTACTGCTCCTCCTCTCAAATCAGAGGGTTGCCTGAAATTATATCCCTTACAAAAGACTTTAAAATGCAGTGTAACTGAGTGATTGTGTGTTTGTCTGTATGTGACGGACAGTGAATAATGGATAGTGATGGCAGTAATATTTAATTGTAGAACTATACTGGATCACCTGTAATCTACTACTGAATACTTATCCATCTTGGGTAGAAACCATGCAGTGATGATGAACACGATGGTCGCATTACTTCACTTCATCTGCCCTTTTTTTTAACCATCTCTTTGTTCATGTCTCCATTTTTAAGTACAGTAGCTGTCAGTCTGTCTTGACTTAAGACTTGCTGCATGTCCCCAACTGGATCATTGACTTGAAAACAGCCATAAGAGGTATTCACAGTTGAAATGAAGCCGAATCCCATGTGTACAGTGTACCAAACAACGTGAAGTTAGTTATTTGTTAAATGTGTGTTGTTCTCATTAAGGCAAATCATAGCTTCCCCTGTACTCATTCATATATCCACTGTCACCCTTCTTCTCATACTCACCCTTACCAAAAAATAAAAATAAACACTTTTCCATGTATTATGGCAAGAATAAAGGCAAAGCTATTGTAAATGTGCATTTATATTATACATTGATGTATATGGATACATTTTCTGTTCCCTTTGTATAGACCTCTACTCACTATACATTGATGTATATGGATACATTTTCTGTTTCCTTTGTATAGACTCCTACTCGCTGACCTGAAGTTACATTTTGTTTAGCACTTGTATGTAATTGTATGCTTTTGTTATAGATTTGTATATTGAGAAGTGTTTTGAGTCAAGCTATTTAATATCTTGCACTGTTAATAATGTACTTTTCTGTACAGACAGGTTTATGCTTTTAACTGTACTTTGTGTAAATATTGAGTCACAACGTGCATGTTCTCCTTTTCCCCATACACTTAGTCTCGAGCGTTTTTTTTTTGTCAATTTTGTTTGACTCTTATTCATTTTAATTGTTGTTTCCCCATACAGTATTTTGATTTCCCATTTTTAAAAATTTAATGGTTTACTTTTTATTCTTTTTTTTGTTTTCATTAGCTTGTGCTTGTAAGAGAAGAGTGGTGGTTGTTTAATGAAACTGACCTATTTTCCAAATCGCATGGAAAATGGTTAGGGTCAAAGATTATGATAAAGGAGCTTGTTGAAATAGTATTTATTAGGTTTATCAGATGACGGTCATTGTGTAATTTATTGTAAAAATGCAAAGCAAAAGCCTCCGTTTGAAATAAATGCCATAGTTTGTGAAATATCCAGGTTGACTGTTGGTATCATTTATAAATTGTTATGCTGTATTCATGTTTCTTTCCAATTTTATTTTTTGTTTTATTGTTTTACTATCAAACACAAACTATATGGTTTGACACTAATGGTACACTTAAAATAACTGACGTCTGCTGTAATTTTTCCTCAACCCCCCCCCCCCCCCCCCCTCAAAATGTCAGACAACTATTTTGAGGCTGACGGTAAAAAGGAAATTGATATACTGGAATGTGATTGGTCTTGTATGTGTCACTCCAAACCTAAGCCAATGCTACTTTGTGGACCTTTCAATTGCACCGGCCAATCATTGACTCGTAATGTGCAGCGTTGCTCAAGAAGTGCTCCTTGGCCAGCTACTCCAGAATTGACACATTTTTGCTGTTTAAAGAACGGTGAGATTACGCTCTTTTCTTTACTAGCCTTGCTAAACTTGAACAAATCCTCGTTTATGAGGAATACCACGTTAAATAGAGACCAGAGCAGGGTTTAATTGAAACGATCGCAAGTACGATAGCTTGCACGTGGCCCACGGACCGCACGTAGGTTACTTTTGAATGTTGCTTGTCCAGCAGTGGATATGTTACTTATATCATGCTAGCATCTTGTTTAATTGAATTGGTTTGCAGAGTTGCTAATGTAGATACTCGTGTTGAAAAGAGCACATCTCGTTCGCTTTCGATCATTATCCTAATGAAGGACACTGCATTCACACTGTTTGAAAGAAGTCAAATAAGACGCTATCTCCAATATTCTGTTTTACAAATTAGTTCTTTATCCAGCTTTAAATGTGGTTCTTTTTAGTAGCCCGAAACTGCGTTACATCATACGCTACAGCTATCGGAACTGCAACTAAGCACAACTAATAGTTCGACAATTTGTCCACCAAACAACTTGGAATGCAGTTTTGTGCACCTAACGTTGTAACGCATGTTGTATCAAACCCAACAGGGTTATTTAATATTGTGTAGAAGGGTAATACCGTCTAACATTTTCTGGCCTGTTGCAGGTAAATATGACCTACAATACCATCTCCGCTTCAAGCAGACGTCCACGTCAACATTTCCCCCACCATCTTAGCACTGACAAGGTGAGCAATTCTTTAACACAGCAACAATAATAATGTTATTATTTCTGCTGGCATCTTTAATAAACCCCACCGTTGCCATTGTGGCCCCTGGGACAAGAAAAGTTGCAAGATCAATCTTAGAACATCCAAAACCAAGCGCCACTTGTCTGATGCTCTTGGTTATTTCACCTCTAAGACACAATTCTGCGTGATCTATATTTCTGTATTATGTTTCTTTCCAATTGAGTAGTCGACTTAACCTCAATATTAATGTTATAATGACAAGTGGAATACAGACCTCTGCCAGGGCCAAACATGTCCCCATGTAGGTTACATTTAACCCGAATGTGTTCTTTAATACTGTACATAAACTCTGTTCAATTGCACAGCTGTCTGTAATGTAAATGTTTCTCACCTGGAACAGGTAAAGATGACCTGCACACTAGTGTGTGTGGTCAACCATGGCAACATTTTCGCAGGTTCAAGCAGGCCTGTACCTCCACATGTTCCCAACCTACCATCCTAGCACTGACAAGGTGAGTTTCGCTATATAGTAGCAATGTAATAATTTCATTATTTCCCCTCGCATCTTTAATAAAACCCCCCAGTTGAAATCTGTGGCCTCTGGGACAAGAAAAGGTGCAAGACCAATCTTAGAACATCCAAAACTGAGAGCCACTTGCCTGTTGCTCTTGGTTATTTCACCTCTAAGACCAAATTCTGTGTAAATGGTCAATTGAGTGCACTTCTAATGTTTTATCCACACCACATGTTGCTTTATAAAGCTTCAAATGCACCCATTCCCACGCATTCATACACCAATGGGAGGCTGCTGCCATGTCAGCTGTGAGCAAGTTAGGGTTTAGTGTCTTGCTCGTGGACACTTTGACGCAGTCACAAGGGTCAATGATCTACCCCACAACCTACAGGTTGAGAGATGACCACTGTACCACTGACCCATGTGAGAGTCATTTTACTGGGTAGGTTTACTGATTGTGGCGATGAATGAGCAATGTGATACCTTGAAACTCTACAGTCTGTGGATGACCATGCCCGTTTGCTTTTCAGCGTGGCCTATTAAAGAGAAGAGGACAGAAAAGCGCAGACACTGGTAAGTTGTTCACTGTGTGGTAGGTCGACTCCAGGTCAAATGTTAAACTCTATCACAGATGCTATGTACATGCCGCAATACCATCCCCATTGTTCCTGGAAAAAGTTCCTATCTTATCTAAAATATAGGTGTGACAAAAAAGAAATTAGGCTTTTAACTCATTTACACCCTTTGACGTATAAATGTGTCAATTAGCGCATAGCCTCTCCCTCCCCATGACGTATTAATACGTCAATCACATTTTTTCATGGGGGAGGGTGCAAGAGAGTCTGATGCAACTTCTCACCAAAGGATTAGCATTTTTGTACCTCCCGTGGGGCACATCACCCACAAATCGTCTCCCCGGCGACTTTCAGCGATGACGGCAAAGAGGCTGCATTGCTTCGCATGGCCGACGCCGGGCGCACGTCAGCGATTCGCTGGAATCGTCTCGTAATGACGACGGCAAAAACGACGAATACGTGCCTTCGGACATAACGGAAAGCAGCTGAGAGTTCTCGCCAGAGCCGCTGGAACAAGGAGGTAACTTCTGTCTAGCTTGCAAGTTCCCATTCAAAACCTCATCACTTCTTAAGTCTCATCAGTCACTTTTATGCACCGCTACATTCCCCGCTATACTATAAAGTTGCCAGTAACACTAATCATTTATGTACGGTTGATGCGTCTCGTAGATGTGGATGAAAATATGCACCGTAAATGTGCTGACTTGCGTGTCGCCATAGGTTTAACAAAACAAAAAAACGGGACACATTTGGTCCGCTCAGCTCTGCTAAAACCACAAGTGTTAATATTCAATATTCATATTCCATTTCATTCCAAATTGGATGCTGAGCAACGTGGAATGAATGGTTTAAATAGCAGTGTGCGAGCATGTATGTGTGTGTGAGAGATGTGGAAAACAACAATAAAAAAAATAGAAAAATAAAAGTGTGGTAATTGTACATACTACTATAAATTACAGATTGTCCAACCAGAAGCCAAAAGATGACGACTCCTTGCTTTGGTGGTGGAAAGAAAGGTAAATACAATTATTGTACCTCACTCTGCAGCAAGATTTATTTGCAAATCTTTTTCTATAATTTATAGGTCATGCATCTGGACGTGGTGGGATGAATCGATGTGGTGACAAACTGGATGGAAGCCAAAAACCATCCTCTCCACAGCTGCACTTTCGTTCATTATTAAATTTGCACTTTTGTTCAGAGTTGAATAGTATTGTTGTGTGCAAATAAATTATTTTGCTACAAAAACATTATTTGTAATGTTCTTTTGTAGGAGGAACACATTATTGAGGTATTTGAGCTGTCACAAAAGCTAAAAATAGTGTAAAACTTGAAATGATGCTTGAAATGCGTGCTTTTACAAAAAGCTCATTTTCTCTGGATTTCTGCAGAAAATCGGCCTTTTCCATAAAACTTAGCAGTTTTCTAATGCCTAATGCCACTCTGGTGTGAGGGCAATTCTACCTATTTCCCAGAAATTTTGTCGGATGCCTGTTTGGGTACCAGAAGTGATTGCAGTTCAAGTTCATTTCCTCTTGGTTACCTTTTGAAGCGTATATAATGCTATTTCTCTGTAGATTTTGTAATATTTAATATTCAAGATATAATGTATGAGTAAAGTTTTGTTTCTTTTTGTCACACCGCATAATTTTTTTCATACATGAATTAAATCTACCTGAATCCCGCAAAAATAATCAATGTTTTGGATTATTGCTTAGCTATTAGCACATAAGTCTCCCAGTTTTTAAGTTGGCATTCGGTCTCAATTTTATCCAGTCTCTGGCCCCAAGGTCAGCTTGGAAGGAGTCCGACTTGGTATGGCAGTATGGAAAGTAAATGGATAGCTGTGTTTTGTTTTTGCAAACCTATAGATGGCAGTAGCAACGCGCAGTAGCGCTGCTGCTCTTTCTCCATGAAAAAGGAGTGCCATTTTGCCTCAGGAACGGAAACGTTCCTGGCGCTTTCGACATCAAAAATGCTGGAGCAGCGAGGAAGTGAATGTTGCTCATCTAATTGGGCCCACTTGTCCTGATACAGTGTGTTTCGTGTAGATGGGTGAACGGGGTCATTGTATTTTGAGTGGAAAGCAGCATGTCCGCTGAGTGTCTCCAAATAGAGCAGTAATTATTTTCCTCCCGTCTGCAGCTGTTTTTCTCTCTGCTCTCAGTCTTGACGTTGCCAGGAAACGGGAGGGAAGGGTAAGCCCGGTTTCTACACTGAAAATACACCGAGGAGAGTGAAAAGTCAATGCAAGATGCTCTGCTGTCCTTGAGCTCAGGCCTACAGAATGTCGTTCATAGTCATCTGCCTGTGAGCGAGCACGTTCAGCGCAGAAGTGACTTGTTTGCATGTCCTCTGGAAATAAAATGTGGACTGAAGAGTTCCAGTTAGAATGGAATCTGCTGGCAATCTCCCTGGAACACTTTCTCTACACAAGTTCACTTCCTTTGTAAACACTGGCCACTTATTCTAGTATGTTGGGCGGGTAAAGCTGAAGGACGGCTGGCAAGCAACTGCTGCCTCCCTGCCATCAACATAATTAAGACTGACAGTCTAAAATAGGAACACCGTCTTCTACTATAAATGAAGAAAAAAAAACATGGAAAGTATGTCACTTTCCACTGAAAGTTGGAATAAAAGTGCTTCTCGTCAAATCAAAAATAATGTGGGGAAATGTAACCACACACAGTGAAATATTTCAGGATGTTTTTTGTGTTTATCCCAGCTTTAAAAAAACCCCTCAAAATTCACCAGTACAAGACAGAGCATCACAAAAACATCTAAAATGATTATCCGTACGTTTTGTAGCAACTTGGTTGGAGGATTCTCCTCTGAAAAGTATTTGTGTATTTGTTTGAGGAATCTGCTTTTGTAATTCACTGAAATGTAATCTGCCTTTTCTATTATTGTATTTTATGGCTACTATGTAGTTGTGCGATGTATTCTTAGCGCGGTTCTGTCATCATGTCATACGGCAATACATGTTTAGTTCCCTTTCCATTCAATGTTACCCACACTTTCGGCCCATGTGTCAATGTAGTTCATTCATTGCATCAATATTTTGTAGCAATTTCAGATTGATTTTACAGGGATATACAATGTGAAAATTGTTCCAGTGTGGGACCAATAAAGGATATCTTATCTTAAAATTACCTGAGACTGAAGACTCTTACACCAAACGTCCATCCACTATTTTATACTGTTACCCAAATGAACATCAGGACTAGCACATTTAAGTATCATTTGCATTTGTATATGGAGCCAAATTGTTCAAGTTACTCTGCTGCGGTGCCCGTGAAGACTTCATTTCAGCTACCCGTGAGAGGGTGTGTGTTCATGTTCACGTTCGGGGCATGAATCAGTCAGGGTTCTTCCCGTGTCATTAAAATAAAATAACCAAATACAGTAGGTGGTGCCGTGTCTTGTACTAACTACGTTATACTGATGGCGCCGTTCTTGCAAGAGTGAATAATGAGTCAGCGCTTCACCTTTGAGATAGAAAGAAAACGCTCAACGCCCCCCACGTGCAGTAGGGGGCACTGTGGCTCCGAGCAACGCCCCTCGCCTAGCACGCCCCACTTCTCCAAGGCGTGAATGAAGGATGAGATCACAGCAGCTCACTTTGACAGCTTTGAAAACGTCGGCAACATGTGTTCGTGTATTTGTGGTGCTTTTACTGAAGTGCTCACGGTAACTCTTTCCAAATCGAGGAAGTAAGATGTCAATGACAAGTCCCCTGCTCCGAGAAAACGGGCCATTATTGAAAACCACAAATTCAAAAACCTTTCACGTGCTAGGAGGAGCAATTGACTGCAAGACCTGGCTGGAAAACCTGTCACCAAATGATGGTCGGCAGTAATTAATGTTGCTCTGCTATTTGGCCATGTGAATGTCGGGTCGTGATCTTGTGCACCGAATGCCTGGCATAGTTCAGATTGGATATCTGTCAGGTGGGGATGACTGGTAGCGCGGGAGCAGCTGTGTTTGGGAGTCGAGCGGCCAGAAATAGCTCGCTAGTATGTGGTTGCCATGGCGGCTTCGGCACATGTCTGAGGAGCTTTTGGTAAGATAATGTTGATCTCCACGAGGACGTCCGGCGTATGTCCTGTTGAACGTTTTAACACCCGATGCCCAGAGTCGCTCTGTCTGTCGCTGATGTCATGCATGTAGGGCTTGTCAAATATACACAGTCACGGAGGGGAAACGTTAGAAGCTGCCAGCGGATATAATAATAAAAAACGAATCGGGCCCCTTCCCCAACACCCCGGTGTCATTCACCAAGTGACGACGAAGCTGTCCTAAAAATAACGGTTCGTGCTCCGAGTATTAACTTCATCCCAGATGACCCATTTTTCATCTCACAGGGGCTGAGCATGGGTGGAAAATGAGAGAGGGTGCGGAGCCAATCACGTGAATCCAAATCAGGCTACAAATCCTGGTGGATTTCTCTTCCACTAAAGCCTTTCTGTCATGTGTCGACCCCCCCCCCCCTCCTTCCCATCCCCCCACCCATGTGTTTGCGCTCTCCTTGTGATCATCGGAAGCCCCTTTCTCACTGCCTTTGAAAAACTAAATTTCCCTCGGTATTAACAGCATTGACGTGGCATATGAGATGATGTCGACTCATGAATTTTCTGCTTTTAAATTTATATGCCTTTTTGACACAGAGAGTCTGTAAAATGAAGGCATTGGAGACGTAACAGCGGCATTCCATTGCTTGAGTCTTTAACCCAGAATCCAACAAACTAGCCGGGTTTGCATGCAGACTTTTTTGTCATTCCCATTCCAATCATTCCGACAGATCTCAGGTCAACTGTTTATGTGATATGATCTATTCCGATCTGCTCTTTCCATGTGCCCCGCTGCATTTAATCAAACTAGCTCTTTTCCTGACGTGTGACATGCCCAGATTGATGTGAACATAACATGATGCATCAAGATAGTACACTGGCATGTGTGCTCTGTTTTGAAGCGGCCATATTTTCACGTGTGTAACTGAAGACGTCATTGCCGATTCACATCAAGGCAGACGATATTCCAAATTAATGATTTGTTGACATGATGAAAAGTTACTTTTGATCGGTATTGCAAAAAGACTATTCCACCCCTGTGAAAGCACCTGAAATCCCATTCAGTTTTGGCCACTTGAGTCCACTTGAGGTGTTTATATGGAGCATTTTCATCCTGTTTGGGCTTCAAACCCGAATTTAATTATTATAGATAGCCAGAATGGGTGTGTGAAGTTTTAACACTTGATAATTGTCTCATCCCGTTGTGCTCAAAGCAATTGATGCTGTCTGGCAAGTATTTCTCTCCCCATACGCTGGCGCTGACGTCGTCACGCTTCAAATGATCCGATGGCGAGATGCTGATTGAGCGTACACAGTTCGGGCACTATCTGCTCGACTGGGTTCTTTTTAAAAGGCGGATCAAGTCTGGATATGCTGTTAAGGCTGTGAAGTGCCTATTTTGCAGGACCTCCGTGTAAAAGAGGCTAATATTCTGCAGCCCTCCATTTGTGGCTCCATTCAAGCCCTCTTGTTTACATTCCCTGCCGAGCTGCACGGTGGGGGCTGCACGCACCAACCACCTCTTAACGTCATCCTGCCCAGCCTCCGCTTTCCTCCTCATCACCAGATTCCCGATAAGGCTGAAATTCAATAGTGTTGCTCTGCCTGAAAGCAGCAAGCACATCACCTGACTTGTGAATTCATGTTTACGTTGGGCGTTGTTTTGGTCTGGCTGCGAGCTCCTTTCAGAGGCTGCCAAATTTGTAATACTACATGTCAAAGAGGAATACATCGACATTTCCCTTCCTGTCTTCATCATGCTATCATCATCAAGATAATCTGTGCAATATACGATGGAATATGAAAAATGATCCGGAGCAGCAGAGTGGGGCAAGGGTTAACTGTGCAGAATTTTTATTCCCCCCTTCCTCTGCCTGTGATCTGCCCTCCTGTCTCTCTCTGGCACAGCAGAGCTTTGAATAGCATGAGAGAGTCAGACAGGGTTGTTTTGCATACTGTCGCTCTCCTGCATTGACTTGTAGCAAATCCGTGCCTTCGGGAGCCATGTCAGAGGGGATTAATGGGAGGGCCCGGGCCTCACAGAGTTCCCCATTGTGGCGGCACAGCCCTGCGCTGCATTTTCATCGTGCGGAATGAGAAAAGAGCGAGCAGGTGGGGTGAGGGAGGGGGTCGAGTGTGTATAGTGTGCATTTGGGTGGGGAGTTATACAGTGCTGTTATTTCTCACTGTCCTGATTCTTTTGAGCAAAAGGGAGGGCAGGAGAGAGTAAATAATGTATTTGGGGCAGCAGGATAGTGGCGGAGAGGAGCAGGACGAGCTGGGGGCTTGACCGCATTCAGGGCATGCAAGGGAAGGCAAGCAGCAGCCATGCACAGGAAACAGTAGGGGGTGGGGGTCTACAAGGACCCGGCTGTTTTCCTCTGGGGAATGTGGGGCCTCAGCAAGAATGCAGCAATCCTCCACTTCCGCTCCCTTTTTTAAAAACCAAAACAAATAGTGCGCTGCTGCTTTTTCCTGCCATTCTTATGAAATGAAAGACTAAAGAGTATGTTTACCTAATGAGCGAGTTTAGTATTTGATGAGTCTTAAGTATGCATCTGGTGAGCGAGTACCAATACCTATGTCGTAAAAGTAAATTTTGTGGAGAATAAGAATTCTAAGATGGACCTTATGCAGTGCAAACGGCACTGTTGTGGCCCACCGTTTCGAATGCAACGATGTAGGCTACTCGCTGTAAAGTGAACTCTTCAGTCTATCAACTAACTGACTGAAAAATATCCACACACTTCATATCTTTTTTTTTTTTTTCCTTCAGCCTCCAAAATATGTTCTTGGGTAAACAAATGGGCAACCACATTCCATTTTGGATCAATTTTCAGTTCAAAGTGGTGTCTATAAATGGCGCCTCATAGTAATGTAGTCATGCTTTGATCTAACCAAGCCTTCAACTCGTCAGTCTGCAAGACCACAGTCTTAAAAAGTAGAAGCCACTTTTCTTGTTGCAGAACATGCAATAATCTGGGATGAAATGCTCTTTGAAATCATTTCTTTTTGAGGCTGGATGTCACTCCCCTCCTCCGCCTGCGTTTGACTGTGATGAAACTTGCGCTATTATACCATCATCTCCTTATCTTCGTGTGTCACTCTCCCTTGGCTCGTCTCTCTTTCTCCCACACCAGCTTTGTTTTTACGGGCGCGATGAAGGAGACCGTAACCTTGGAACATGAGTGAAGCATTCCCGACTCCCACGGCTTCGATAAATTTGGAGGGCTTGTGGAAGGGGGTGTGATCAAGTGGAGGGAAAAAATACTTTTCTTTTCCTCTGCATGAGATTTAACCTTGGAGGAACTTCTGGATGTGTATTGTCTTCCTCTGCTGCCTGGCGAGCTGCAACCCACTCGTTCATCTAGGAACTACAAAGTGGGTTGGACGCCTTGCATCTTGTGAAAGCGCAGCCTTTGAAGACTTGAGCTTTGAGCCGTGTGCCTCATCAATTCCCCACGCAAAAAGCTGCATTTGAATGCGAGGCCAGCACGCAATGAGGGGGTGGCTTATCGGCCCAACTCATTTCATGTTATTCATTCATGCACGCTGTTTGTAGGACAGGCTGTGCATGCCGGATTGTGCTCTATGTTGGTTGCTTATGTAACACAGGGATGTAATGTGCGTCCTATCTTGACACGAGGGGGATGACGGCATTGGTTGCTTTTCTTCCTCGGAACGTTAGACAGCCTTCATACATTAAGGTGCAACCTCCTGCATCAAAGTTAAATGAAATCAATTTCACTGTTGGTCTCTGGGTCATTTTGGATGACTCTAAATGCACGTGGCAACAGGAGCAAAGTGCACACATGGAGCGAAGTCGTCGATATGCCGCGCCCCTCCCCCGTGTCATTCCAACTCGGCTGTACTATAACGTGAGTGGTACTTAACACAGAAAATTCCTGATTTATTTGTCATTTGGGGCCTTGGATTTGTCACATTAAATCTGCTTTTCTCAACAAACTGGGGACGGAGATTACAGGCTCTCATAGGCAGTGAGATAATAACAGTGGCAAGTCGGGCTTTGCCCCTCCAATGAAAGTCGTCGAGAGGATGATGTGGAGAATAGAGAGGGACATCGTGTGCTACATCTAATTCTCATGCTATGAGTAGAGCACTTCTTCGGATGCATTGTGTCCTGCTGGAAATACGATTACACCCCCTCCCCCCCACCCTCCCAATCTAATTGAAATGGCGGTCAGTCTTGCAATTGTTCAGTAAACCTAAGCTTCTCTTTCCTATCCTTCAGCCCTGCTTCTCATTCGCCACCAAAATCCCCCTCAGCGTATCAGGCGACCGAACACATTGGCGTCATGCGCGCAGAAGTTGGCGAAACATTCTCAGCCCTCATTCCATCACATTGCTGTCCCCGCTGTTTGATATTTTTTTTTTCTATTGACAGTAGCATGTTCCCAGTGGGGTTGGAGCGCATGAATATCCACCATTTGACCTATTTTACAACAAGCTTTGATCTGCTTCCTTCTTTGCTCTCAGTCTATTTACGGAATCTGTGAGGATTGCATGCCTAAGATATGAGAAACCCTCACTTGTTTTCAAAGCACTGTGTGTAGCCTTTTAAAAAAAATAAATAGAGTTTAGCTATTGTTTTGTTTTTCCCCCTGAAATGAAAATGGCACTAAAAGTCTCCTCGGTTAATGAGAGTTCCGAATTTTATTTCAAGATTACAAACTCAGTTGGACTCAATTCAGTCATGTTTAATGTTTATTCATTTGATTGCTGTTTACTGGAATACTGACTTCTGTGTTAGCATAAATTAGTGCTGCTGCTGCTGCTGTCAAATGTTGCTCTTTGTGTCTCAATTACATGAAAGGGGAAGTCAACCCCAACATCTTTTTTGACAATAATAAGTTAATAATAATAATAAGCCATGTTTAAACTAGTGGAGGTGCACAGAACAGTGTAAAGAAAATGTTGGGGTTGACTTCCCCTTTAATTTGCCTCCATTATTAAGAGCTCAGTGGCACGTTGTGACTTCCATCCAAATTCTGGTTACATTGCCGCTGCAGACCAAGGAAACATCCAAAGTCAAACACAATCTCTTATATTCTCATTAAAAACTGAAAAGATAAATAAATGGTTCAGAAAATGAATTTGTGAATTAGTTATGTGTAAAAATTTAAATTACAATAAAAATAAAATGCACGAAAATATGCACAAAAAGCTCACAAACAACTCAAATCCATTTGCGCAAAAATCACACGATGAGGATTGGAACTCATGACTTTTCAGTTTGGCTGAATTCCATCAACTTTTTGAGGTTGCGCTTCAACAGCGCGTCGCAGTTTCGCTTCATTCATAAAGGCTGCATTCTTTCAGATTTTAATTTACATGTGCACACTGGTGATTAATGAATCATTCATTCGATGTCATTTCTAAAGTGGATTCTGGAGCCAACAGCTTTTCAAATTGAAAAAGTTGAAACACGCTGCCAATTCAATAAGTCCCTGTAATTAGAAATGGATGGAACAACACAAGAAGTCATTACACACGGGGGTTATGCTGTGTCGTCGGCTGGAAAACATTCCACTTTGTCTCGATGCAGACTGCGTTAGTCTTGCAGCCAGAGATGCTCCGTGGAGGCTTTTAGTCCAGCTGATGATGCTCAGAAAGGGTAAGGCATCTCTCGATGAAGCTCGGTAAAAGCCCACCAAAACCATCACATGCACGGCAGGCACGCACGCACGCACGCACGCACGCAAACACACACACACACACACACACACACACACACACACACACACACACACACACACACACACACACACACACACACATATGCACAGACACACACACACAGACACATCATTCTTCCATTGGGGCAACATTTTTGACATCCATTAGGAGGTTTCCCATCATTGAGCCAGGCTCGGAAAGGAGGGCTAATGATGTAATTCCCTCAGAGAGCACATTAAAATGTCAAAGTGCAAAGAGCTGACATCATCCATTTAGCACACGTTTTCCAATAATATACATTTGTCTTTTCCGCTTCCCTTTTCCCGACAAACTGTCCCTCCATGCACACGCCGATGCCTCCAGGCTCGACTGAGGTGGGCAGCTGTTCCATGAAAAGTTGCATGCAAAAAAAAAAGGAAGATATCATTGCATCAAACCATGTCTTCCCCTGCAGCACTAAATGGTTGAGCTCCACGCAGCATGGCTACCGGTTTCATTTTATACTTACGCTAATTTGTCTCATTTGTGCAACACACAGTGTTGTGGGTGTTAGTGTGTTCGTGGATGTTTCTATATGTATATGTAGGTATGTATATACTGTATAGTGTGTGTATAATTTATAGATAGATACTGTATTGCAGTTTCAAGGATACACATATTTGTCGTGCAATCTTCTTTTTTTTTCCATCGCTCATACTGGCATCTCAAATGGCCTTTTAGTTCTTTGTCAAATTAGCAAAGAAGCTATCTTTGGTGATATCTGTTGTCCTCTACATTGTGTGATAGAGGCAGTCCATGGAAATATATATGGCACTGAGTGCACATCTTTGTTGCTTTGGTTGTCGGCAGAAGTCACAATTCAATAGCAAAAGTAGCAATAATGTAATGCACGAGAGACAAGACTCTTTGAAGATATATTAAACTCTTCTTATACGAGATAATTATAGCAGTCACAAGTCTTAATTATAATTGAAGCGTAGCATATTGGGAATACACAAAATGTGATTTATTCTGAAAGAGAAATATGTTGATCTTTATTTAGCTGTTTTGGCTATTGACTAATTTGCATACATTTGTTCTCGCATGAGTTTAGTCATGAAATTTGCGCATGTGCAGTCGTTGGTTTAGCACAAGCAGGCTGAGGGTAGCGTGTACTGTCCTCAGTTCGTTCGAAGGGTATATATATATATATATATATATATATATATATATATAGAGAGAGAGAGAGAGAGAGAGAGAGAGAGAGATAGATAGATATAGATATAGAGCTTGACGTAATGCAGATATAGTTGTTGATATAGATTGATTGTTGTCTACCTTCTAAGACAACAGCGTAAATGCTTTCCAGGGAAAATGTCGGATATGACTTATATTTCCACAAGGGAGATCTGACAGCTTTTTCTTTTCCATCCCAGTGAGTGGGCAGGCTTTCACTTCAATAATGGATGCTGGAAGACGGAGTGAGTAGACGTGAACTGGAAGCAGAGAAGGGGGCTACGCCTCACTCAATAATGAATCAATTGATCCCCTGCAGATGATGGATACTGTTGCTATGACGACAGATGCAGTGTTACCCAGGGCACGGAGACAGGACGTCTGCTTCCCAGAACTGTGCACTCAGCTTGTGAATACTTAGAATTGGAATTGTCAGTGTAGGATGTGATGGATAAATGAAAGATATATTGGAAGGTTGCTTCATCCAGGATGGATGTTCAATCACAGTGACGAATTTCTGTGCAAAAGCCATCACTGAAGCTTCATGAAACTGCCCAAATCAATCCACTGTTCTCATTTTGAATATAATAGTCATTTTAGCTACAAGCACTCATTGTGATTGTTCTTTTTAAATCTCAACACGCACTCGACTTTCATGTGGATGGAGCTTCTTTAAAAAAAAAAGTGTTTACCACGTACGCATGTGTGTTCTGTTGCCAAGGCAACATGGCTACTTCTGTTTCAGATGGGACCATGTTGCCAAGTAACAGCTGAGATATGAAGAGAGGAGGCGAGAAGCGTGGGCACTGGAAAGGAAGTGAATGAGCCAAGGATAGGACAACTTGTACAAAGATTGTGGACAAAAGAAGAGGGAGAGCGAGATGAAAATAGCATATTTGATAGTAAACTAAGTGTGTTTCATTATTGCCTTGTTTTGAAAATGAATTTAGTTTCCCTTTCTCTGTTCTTTACTGCTAGAGAATATAAATGCTGCGGCCATTAAATAGTGTCTTTTGTCCAAACTTACTATAGATAAGGAATTGACTATATAATAAGTGAGCAACCGCGTTTTTACATGGGGGGAAAAAATGAGAAGGTTGGCTCTGGGTACGAGGTGACTCTCGGGAATTTGGGGAAAATTTTCATCAATGATTATTTTTCAACATGTGCCTGCCACACCCCATCGCCAACTCTGCCAAATTTTCTTCCCATCACGTTCCTGTTTAGCCCGTATCACTTGGCTGATGTGCCTTCTCTGATTACACTGTCATTAATTGTGCAATAATTCTGTGATGGAATAGTTTACACAACCGACTACGTAGCGGGGCAGGAGGAGTCGATTTGCTTTTTCCGTGTCGCATGTGTGAGCACCTGTTGCTAGGCAGAATTCAAAGAGCTCAGTCATAACTTCTCTGAAGGCCAATAAAGAATGAAACGTATGACAATCATAATCCAAAATGATACACAATTACCACACATGAAATAACTCCAGGAACAGTGTTGCAATTATCTTTGCAATTGATCCGATATGTTTCCAAAGACATCCATTTGTATGCCTTTCTGTCACGCCTCCAGTCTGTCTCTTTCACAAAATGCTAATGAGAATCGAAGCTCATCGGCCACATCCTGTTTGAAGCCTCGCAATTGGCAAGGTGATATGGATCAACGGTTCCGTATTGCCTTGGTCCCATGATATCACCATTGTGAATTTATTTGAAGACCTATCGTAATTGAACCAGGAAATATATTGGTCCATCGAAGAGTGCGTTTTGCCCTTCAGTTCTTTGTTACAGAACAGCAAGCTGTGCAGTTTTCATTGAAGACATTTTCTTGTTCTAAAATGGGGGGGGGGGAAATGGGTACGTTGATTGTGTTATCAGTGTTTCCTGTTCCATACAGGCCTGCAAAAAAACTTAAAACACTGCAATATGAACATGCATTAAGATACATAAAAAAACGTACTGGCACAAGCATGCCGTTGGGGTCAGTTAGCATTTCGAGAAATGCAAATGTTTTCAAACAGCAACCACGGGCCCCTAATGCACTCAACACTATTGGTCTGGAATGGAGAAATGCATACGAGCGTCATCTAAAGAACATTCAGAGTAATGGTTGCCGTGTGTTGTGTTTGCCCGCACTGACCGCCACCTGCAGCAGGATCGCAGCGAGTGCACCACGCTTGCCTGTGATTCATGAGCAGTCAGAGAAATCTCGAGAACACTCTGCCGTTGAAGCCCCCTGGCTCAAAACGTTGCCCGTACTTGTAACCCAGGAGGCTCCGGAACACGGCTGCACTCGGTGGACCTGTGTTGAGTCAGCACTGTTTAAGTACTTGTATGGGGGAAGGTCGGCGTGAACGTTCCCAAGGTTTTTCACGGGTGTTTATGTTGGAATTGTGGCTCGCCTCCACTAAGTTGGGTCGGCCTGCATTTTTAGCAGCTGGTCATGTTTTTCAGATTCTTTCAAGGGCAGACTACACCCATTGAGTCACATAATTAAAGATTAGTAAAAGGGTGACGGTATGTTTTTACTGGCCACATTTACAAAGACTCATTAATTGTCAACACATGATTATGTCACCCCAGCATTGTGTGCGGCCGCTGGCTCAAACGCTTCCTCCGGTGCTCATTAATAACACGCATTTTTGTCCCTTACCACCCGAGCGTGCTGATTTGTTGCCATGGAAACACACAGGCCATGACGTGCGCTGCTGCTCCGTGTGGGACTAATTGTCATCCCTCAAACATGCTCGGAGGCTCAAGTCACAGCTCTCGCTCGCCGTCTTTGTTATATGATATCCTCATGCTCCAGTACTCCTCCACAATAAAAACCCATCACAAAGCCCGCTGTAATGCAGTGCGTGAGTGAGTGACATAGTGGAAAACAACATCGGGGGGGAAAAAAAGGCAATGCAATGCAAAACAACCCGTCTCTTGAGTTTCCTGCAACCTTTACCCCGCTCTTTGATCCAAACAAAACGGCGGCCATGGGAAATGAGAAATTTGACACCTGGAGCTCGGCTGACGTGCTCATGAAAGAAGTTGCGTCAAAGTCGCATGCCAAGGATCACAACGCGGCGTTTTGTGCAGGAATTACAGGTGGCGAAAGCAGAACAACAAACACAACAGAGCCCTGGCTTTATATAACTCGGCTTGCCTGTGGCGATTGTGCAATGCGCTGCAGTTGTCTGGGCTGATGTAAACAGAGCTGCAGTGCCTCTGGAGGCTCGGCCATGTTCCTTGATGCAGCAGTTATGGGCACATGCCCTACTTTCATAAATCAGAGCTGGATAAAAAGGAAATAGTGTGAGAGGAAAGGAGGGACGAGCGGCGAAAGGGGATGCCGAATGGGAGGGTTGGGAAGGGAGCGGGGTGGGGTGGGGGGGGGGGGGATTGTAGCGGCTGAACAAGGCTCATATTGATGTTCCAAACACAGCTGCAGGCGTCAGCTGACTAGCTGGCCTGAAGCTCTGCCTCCCGCCTTTATCAGCTTACACTGTGACCTTTCTCTCTCGACTGGAATAGATCCCCCTCCCCCCACCCGCCCCACTCGCTCTGTGGGTTAGCTGACCCTTTACCACTCACTGGCCACATCCCTCCATGAGTTCAGGCGCTGTCCTCATTGACATCGGATTTCTCAATGCTGTTTGTTTTTAGGGTGCTTTACGCAACACCGATCTGTAAAAACGGGAATCTTTTTTTCTTTTGGCGGTTGTGAAAGGTTGCCAAACCAATCCATGCTCATACAAACCTGTAAAAATTAACAACAATTAGGCAATTACTCCCGATAGCACGAGTGCATTACTCACTTACTGTATACTGTGTAGTGATACTTGATAATGCCAGCAACAACTTATACAACAAATAAGTTAGGAGTAACAGAGAATCAAACACAATACTTATTTTGTACAACACAACTGACACAAATGCACGGAGGTGCCTAAGCCACAGTTTGGTTTGCAAAACAGCAAATTAGTTCAACGTGGGAAAAGTGTGTTTCATCTGCAAATGATCATTTTAAAGGAGCTTGTCAAACTTACTGGTCGGTGGCCGCCGCAGCAACTTTTGGGTCAGCCCCCGAGGAGGTCGTCATCCATTTTGAATTTAAGTATCTCCACATATACGTGGCTAATATGGTCCCTAGTTGCAATGAATTTCTCAGGCTGGTGATGTGGTATTGGTGTTGAGAGTATCTGAGCATTTTTATGCGTACCGGTACTAGGTAGCACTGATTGACAATAGTGATATCTGTATAGGTGCATCCCTACTAAAAATCATATGCATGTCAGGCCAGTTGTTACCGATAGCACCACCAACACGCTTGTCTAAAAGCGGGTTTTTATTTTATGCCATTCATCAGCACATTTCTGAGCTCAAATTGTGTCATGCAACAGCCCTGAACCAGTCGTTGCGGTATCTTGAAAGTACTAAACACAAAGTTCCTGGAAATTATTTTTGTTGACACACTCTCTCATCGTCGTCTTCGCTGAAGACTTCACACAGATGACCATTTTACAGCTTTAACAAGGAAACAATTTTGGTGGCGTTTTTGAGAACACATTTTTCAATGATTGCGTTTTGTCACGTCAACAAACAGCCCATTGATTCTGTTTTCAGTTATCATTTGTAATGTGACCCATAAGGGTATTCTTCCATGGCAACCAGCTAAACTAAGGAGTAGTTTGCTTTGCATTTTCAAAAGTTTCACAGCGAACGCCAACCGTGACGCCATCATGTTTACACAGGCCTACAAAAATGACTGAAAACACTTTTGTGCATGCCAGGTCAGTTGTTGGAAATGCCAACACATCAAAACCTCAACTCAGTCCAAACTATCTGATGAAATAATCTTTGTCTGTGTATAAGTTGATGAGTGCTATAAGAAAGCGGATCAATTTGATACAATAGCAAAATTGTAAAAGTACGCTTTGACGCAGAAATGTTTAATTATGCGAATTGCACAAATGCATGAAGCGATAAATAATGAACGCCCAATGCGCATTGCGTTTTAAATGATTATTTGTCCTAACAAAGCCCCGTTTGTCCTTGTGGAAACGTTCCAGACAGACCTGCAAAAGTGGTGCTGTTTGATGCCTCCCATATGCTTTAAACACAGTTAGAAATACATTTAAACTTATTAAGCCATCCTAGACGAAGTGAAACACGTTTGGAACAATTTCTTGACTATTTGATAGTATAAGAACTCATTTTTGTTCATGCCTGCTGAAAGCTGTTACTCCCAGTTCAAATTGACTGTGAAGCTGACACCAAAAAAAAAGATTAATCATTGTACTATCCCCACTTTGTGTCAGTTCATCTCAGACGTGCTCAGACACTATTTTTATTTTTACACAACATTCCAACGTCATTGGAATCGGGTGTTGTATATTTAAACATTACTCATATCCATGTACGGTATTCTCTTTGCTCCGTTGGAACAATTACTGCAGTTTAGTAGGAGGACCTTCTCTGCCTCTTTTTCTCTTCTCTTAATTATGCTGAATATCCTTCCAGTTGAGCTCAGTGCTGCGTGATATGTTACAGCGAAACGTGCTTTTACATTGAAGGTTCAACTTTAAATTTGGACTTGACGATATACTCCAAAACACCACAGAAAAAAAATTGCTTAACAATATCTCATTTGTGCAAAAGATGAATCGCAATATAGCGGCATTTCGTGTTTGACCGTCCTACAATCGCCGCCTCCCTCTTTTTAGTGCATCAGCACTTTCGGTTGTCTCAGCTTTCAGGCTTCGCCCCGTGAGCTTGCACAACTCAGCGTCAAGTCACTCTTCCTCCTCACGTCCACACCCGATGGCGAGACGGATCAGGAGGGAGTTATGGCGCTTGCTTTGTGTGTACCTGAGGGGGATTAGCAGGCCATGCAGAGTGCGCTACGCAAAGAAAGGCGCCAAAGCTTGCTTAAGTTGGCAAGTTTGGACATATTTAGCAATCTCGAAAGTTAGCAACAGTTTCAGAGTGGAGATGGATCCGGCAGCTGTTGCGAGAGGGCTCCGTCCCCGCGGGGCAAACCATCAACAGAAGTAACTGTCAATCACTGTCCCAAAGGCCTTTGGGGATCGTTCAAAGGGGGGGAAAACCCAAACACGCAACATACCTCCCCCCGTATGATGTTCTTCAAGTGTTACTGGATAGTCTTTTCATGGTAGCCGTCCTCCCCCACATAAACACAGAGACACACACGCACGCACACATGGCGTTTCGCCACCCTCCAACTGTTTGCCGGAAACACTCATCCTTCTCTGGAGATGTTGCCCATGGCCGCTCACAAATCCTGAACTCCTTTCTGGGAATCGAAGGGCTTAGAAGACACACACATCCACACACTGGGGTAAATGTGGAGTGTGGGCGGAGGGGTGGAGTGTGAATGCAAAACACATATTGCCAAGTATATCTCCAGTGCTCTTTTCGACAGCAAAGAGGCCGGATTGAGTGTCTCTGCCTCCTGTGGGCGGCAAATAAGGAACATATTCTACGCACGCTCGCCCCACCGTCTCGGTAACTTGTGCGAGAGAATTTGAGACATTGCGGTATCCAGGCAGACCTCGGCGATGGCCAAAACATCAGAGGAATGGCGAGTGAGCGCTTAGCGGCGGAGGACAAAGTGGGACGTATAGAGGGAGCAAATAATAGGAAAGGCAAGAGAAAGAATAGAAGCGTTTAAAGGCAGCCAAGCTTCAAATGTCAGTCCGCTCGGTGTCATACAATGGAACACAGCTGTCGCTCGCCTTTGAACTGCAGCTGTCCGCCTTCCGTAGTCGTGCACGCATGCGGCTGCGTTTCGAACACGGTCCCATTAAAAATGTATCCGTGTGCAGGCTGCAACATTGGCATCTAACACGTGGGGGTCACTGGGAGTTTTGGAGAGACATGAGGAGGTGGTGAGCACAGTCCGGATTTAGAAACCTTCGGACAGAATGCCAAGAAGGAAGCACGTCAGAGCGAGCCCCGGTCGCTGCTGTCTAGTCTGCTTTGAGGGCCACGTGGGAGGTGGCAAATATGAAGGTTACAACTCAAGGACATCTCACTGTACTCCCAAACCGTCTTTTGATTGTGATTGCCTTTCTTCGAGCTTTTGACTAAAATGGCCGTAATGTCCGTCACCTCCGACCCCCCCGTCCCCTCTTCCACTGCACTCCTTATGGGAGTCATCTGATTGTCACAGAACATCTCATCCTCATCTTGCCTGCGTTTTGATCTGATGCGAGACAATGCGCCATTATAAGGCCTGGCCTGATTTTCTAAAGCACGGCTCAATTACTGGCGAGGGAGAATCATTATCATATCAGGGAGTGCAGACGTGACTTTGCAAATAAAAGAACACATTAGACTCCTTCCCATACACAGACTTCACACCTCAATTATTCACATAACGTAAGAGGGCACCTTGATTTCCGTTGGCGCTGGCAAATTAGCATTTTGAAGCTCTCACTCCAGCACATCAGCTTGAAACGGTTTTACTCGAGCCCATGCGTCGCATTTTATTATTCTGTATCAAACGGCCGACAGCAGACCTCAACGTCAAAATGCCTTCAGTGGTACTTTTTCACGCCGGAGCATTTTGTCGTCCGAGCTAAGGGTGCACCACCCTGCGTGCGTCGTCAGCGTCTGCTCGGCTACACAAAGCAGGCCCCCCCTCAGTTATGCAGAAGAAGGCGAAACACACACATGTGGTCCCAATTTGCATGTGTGATACAGATAATGCTCCCCACCACCCTGTGTGTGTTCTACTAAACTGGAGACAGATGACAACATTAAAAAAAAAAAACATTTTTCCTTGGCTCTGGCATTTTAGCACAAAAGCCCCCTCACCGTTTTTATAATAAAAGCACCTCAGCTTGAATGGTAATAATGTGCACTAAACAAGACCGTCTTTAACTTGAGACAAATAATCAAGGTACTGGTTTGATCCTTTTTGGGGGGTTTTATGGGGGTGATGTATTGGAGCTTGAAAACAAACATTTGAAAATGTTTTCTTATACACAATGTACTCGACATACTTCTCAATTGTCAAACAGAGGTACGATGAGGAACTACTTCATTGTTAATTCTACATCGTCATTTATCATCTAAAATTTTGGCGATAGATGGCAAAACAAAACAAAATGCATGTATATCACTTCCAATATATCAACACCGGGCAGTGACATCACAAATTATATTACGGTAATATGAAAACTAACATGTTTGTGCTGTACTTGCTTTGGCACATATCCAATATTCATCGGATTTCCCTACATATGGAAAAGGTGTCATTCCAATCAGAACAAGTTGACATGCAATCCAAATTGTCCCACTTGAGAGCAAAAATTTGCAAATGTGTTACTTGAATTATACAGCGACTATCTAGCCATCCATTCAAAAAGACGATTGAAAGCAGTTGGCGCGTGCGTGTGTTGTACTGTATCTTGAAAAAAATATTCCGCCTTAATTCTGGGTTGGTTTGCACAGTAACACATTTTCACTTGCTTTTACAGGTTTGAATGAAAAACTTTTCAAAAACCAAAGGGGAAAAAAAATATTTCTCGATCTTTGTGATGGAAAAACATACCCTACTTTAGATAAAGGCATTGCGTGCAACTAGGGCAGAATTCACTTCGTTGTAACCCTCAGCTGGACGAAAATTGGATTTTCCTTGAATAATATATGAGCCCTTTCATTCAACTTGTGCCTTACTATTTTTTCCCCTTTTTTTGCATGCATGCATGAGTAAATTTCTGTGTGCGCCTGTCTATGCCGCAGCTATGCATCGCCTCTGTTGTCATGCATGCACAATTTGCGTGTGCGTGCGTCAGCGCCCAACTTTGTGTGCATTCCATGGTAAACAGATCTGGCCGCTCTCTAGACTGGATGGAAAAGGGCCTGCGGCGAACAGTGTACAATGCATCAGCAGATGGGAGAGCCCATGTTGCCATCACACGGCATTCCTACTCACTGGGCATGCTCAGTGAGCCTCTCCCCCACAAACACACATTGCCCCCTTTTTCCTCCCAGGGCCTGTTTGAACCAGTCACTCGGAGGTGGCGTTGGTGGTGGAGGTGGAGCGGCTGTACTGGCTTCTCTTGTTTCTCATTTGACCTTCAAAAAGACAGACGCGGGGAAGGGGGCCTGGGGGAGGGGGCGTGGCTCGACAGTGGGGTGGGAAGAGGGGCTGTTTTTCTAAAAGCTCTTTGGCTGATATGTCACTCATTATATCCACTCTGCGCTTTTGCCTTGTCACAGCCCTCTGAGAAGCAGCCAACAACTCTGTCGCGCGTTGCACGCTCAGCCCTGCACACACTGAGAGGTCTCATTCTGCTCACTCGTCACAGGAGAAAATATAATTCACTGCTGCGAAAAATAAATTTGAATACGCATAGTCCGTAATGTTAGCTACATCCGCACAAGGTAATCCTATCCAAGACAAGATTTACACACAAATATACAAAGAGAAAGTTTATAGGTTTGAATAACGCAGACACAGATTGTTGTTGTGATTGGAGTCTAGTATTGTGGTGAAGAACTGCACAACATCCTACTGAGAGCCGTTTGTAATCGTCACCTCTCAAATATTGGGCAACCAAAAACGGCTCCATAAGGAGCCAGTAGATTGTCAGAAAAAATAGGAACAAGCAATGTTTACTTCGACACAGTTTGAAGAAGGGGGAAGTGAAATTCTTTGTCATTGGAGCGTCAGTTGCATACATTGTGCAAGCGATGACAAAATCACAACAAGGAGTTTCACATGTGTTCCACTGAAGCAACGGCGCAATGTTACTACTTTTACACCGGAATCTGTCTGTTTGTGCACGCATGCGGTTTTTCTGTAGGGAGTTTGCCCTTTAGCAAGCAGAAGTGCTTTCCTGTTATTTCTCCCCAATGTGTCACGTTGATTCATCTCGATTTTTTTTTATTTTACACGTGAAATGCAAAAATCAATCTTTCTCCATCATCTTGTGTGCCGTCTCCAAATTGTAGATCCCAAGTTAATTTAACGCACCTTTCCATGACATTAAATACATTCTGATTGAATTATTTGATCATATTCAGACGCATATTTTATGTTTGCAAAAATCTCAAGGCACACCACCAAACAAAAATGTCACCAAAAAATGGATGTACATGTAGTTGCCGTGTAATGCAAGAGTGTTTATTTATTTTATCTGTCACTATCCGTCACTGGCTGAGAGCCCAATGAAGTGAAATTGGACAATTATTCCAGATCAACCTTGAAGGCCTCTTACGGCATGCTAATGCTAAATGTTAAACTGGAATTGCTGATTCAATTAAATCCAATGAAAGAATGCTCCATTGAATAATGACTAACAATGGCTCAGCTTTCATATTTAGCAATCTGAGACTGACAAAATATGAGAAACATCTCTCACTATGAAGATTGCTGCAGTTATTGAGTGTCAACCAGGCCATTAGTGAGCAACAACGTTACCGGTGATTCATTTATGGCAACATTTAATGTGCATATTATATTTGAACGTTTGCATAACGTCTCGTTGCAAAACAGCATTTGGAAAGTCTTATCTTGAACGCCTAATATTCGGGTCGCAACGAGTATTCCCGATTTGGTGAGAACACTTGGTGCGGTCACTGCACATTAGCATCACCCATAATGACCCACATTGCTGTGGAGCGTCCTCCATGCTGACGCTGCAGAATTAACGTATCCGTGACTCGTATAGCAAGATCCGAATCTCCTCGGGCTTGTGCGCATTCGGTCATTTGGTCCTGAAATCGCCGCTTTCTGCTTGGACTATTGTTGGTCACCCTCTTTGACCGATACCGATTACAGGCCCTGGCCGACTTCCTGCTCAAGTCGTGCGAGCATCAGGCCAATCAGCTGTGAAGACTGTGACACTCCTCTCAGCTATTTACTAGCTGACATATCCCGGTATAAAAAAAGGCTGAAGGCGAGCTTAGCCTGCTGAGTAATCGCACACACACACACACACACACACACACACACACACACACACACACACACACACACACACACACACACAGAACATGCCGACCCTCCGTCCTTGTGAACGTCTACCTGCCCGTGTCTACCAACGCGTCATTTGGTGAAGCGGTTGTGTGTACGTGTGGCGTTGAGTTGTGCTGGCTGACGTTTTTTTCACTGCCACTAAGAGCAGGAATGTGCTGCTTTGCAACTTTTCAAGATAACAAAGCAGCATGAGGCGGTTGAGTGTAAACTTTGGATGAGGTCACGCCCCGCCAACGCAGCACACTGTTACATGAGAGGGGGATTTTGTTCTGGATTCTCCCCTGGTGGGCGTCATGCCTTTCACTGTTGTTTTTATTTTTATTTTTTGTACCCCCTCTCTAGCTTGCCTTATTTGCTCTGTGAGCGTTTTGGATACAATTACAGGTCGCCAAAACAGCCAGCGAGCAACTGTTATTATATGGTTGGAGTTAAGTGCAGACTGTATTTGACAACAACGAGAATAGACGACACACAGGCCGGCCCACGCCAGCTTTCTCTTGAGAGTTCACAATGTACTCAGGGACAAAATTTAAGCGGAGCTTTGCAGGGCCACTTGAGTTCACTGTGGGCATTACATGAGTACTAATGCCTGATTCAACACCAGCTCTGGCAAACATGCTTGACATTCGTTGTTTACACCGCCCAATGAAAGCTGCTAGTCAGACCGTCTGATAGTTTGGCCTGGAATTAGATTTGGGAAGTCATGAGATTTACAGGTGGCTGAGCTTTCCTGGAATTGTTAAGCGGGGATTTTTCAAAGTGTTGCCAACACTGCCGTCTGTAAAGAATCACAGGAGTATTTCCCCCTTGCTCACAGGGATCGTATTTGGGACATATGTATAAATGAAGGAGTCTAATTGTGAAAGTGAAAGTAGCGGGCGTGCACACGAGCATGTTTTTCAGAGAGAAAAGGCTCTCTGGTGCCATCATTTGGTACACAGAGATGCATGAATAATGAATCTGGAGTGAACTCCTGCTGAACCCTCTTCACCAGACCCAGAGATCAGAGCCACATGATATGCAACACACACGCACACACTCTGTGACCTCCACAAAGCTCCAACCACACCAGGGGTACGTGTGTGTGTGTGTGCGTGTGTCTGCCATGTGAATCATTACACAGTGCCGCACCTGGCTGCAGTCAGAGGACTTTCCTCTGATAACCCTGATGGCTCATGAAGGGGAGGTGGCGGGAACGCGGCGAGCCAGAGTGGAAAGACAAACAAAGCCGTGCTGGGGCGGTTGAAACGCCCCTGCCCACTCCCGCCCCTTTTGGTTGCCCAAGTGTGTGTGTAAGCAGTTCAATGTTTAACCCTTGTGTCAACAGCCAGCATGTGCCACAACAGCATTCCTGCGAGGCGTTTGTGTTGTGACAGAGCGCTTTCATAATGGCAGCGCGGCGCTGAGTGGCCCGCGTCCATTGTTCTGTAGCAGTACCGGGTGACTTGCAGCCTGATGAGTTTCATGTTTGTGCACGCTGTGGGTTAATGAACACAGAGCTGAGTTGTTCACGTATGGTCCAAACTGCTTCCTTCTCCGTGCTGTGAATGGTTAACCCTTTACAGACTCATCATTTTCCATGCAGTTTTAACCTGGGCCAGGTATATCCTCTAATAATTGTCTAGAGCCAATGATGAACTACAGATCTTTTCAAAATGTATTAGTAGCCTCTCTGACGTTCATAAATTGTCCTTTTCAGGCAACCTCTGACCTCTACGCTTACATTAACACCGCAGGTCATGATGCCCAATGAGAATTTTATGTAAAATCCGACCTTAATGGCAAATACTCAACCTCTAATGTGAACGGAACACATTCGTGAATTGACACACATTCGCAAAAAAACACAGCATCACTTGGTACATTGTTTCCTAGAAGTAAATATGGCCCCGCGTGTTTGTGTCATTCCTGAAGTATTTGTGACAATTTTAAGGATTAATATCTATTTTTTTAAAACTGACCTGTCTCCTCAAATATTATTTGAAAAGATCTGAATTGACCGGCAGTGTGAACATAGCCTGTGACTTTTGTTCCTCATGTTTCATATTTATCATCGCTCGTATCCTGTTTTAACCTTTCGCTGTTTTGAGAGTCCTCCATGACCTTTTCAAGACCAACAGGTCAATGTTTCTGCGGGTACAATGTGGTGGAAACAAAAACAGCTCCCAACACTCTTTCAAACGCTCTCTTAAACACGGTCATCACTGCTCCATGGAATACTAAAATTTATGACATACAGTTTCACCATTTCAAGATTCCCACCGTTACAGTCATTCTTTTTGATGTCACACACGAGCTGATCTAAAATCTATTTTAATAGACACTTGTCAAATGTGACCTTGAACAGCCTCTGTAAATGCAAACTTTGTAGCACTCTCCACAACACTATGACATTTTTAAATAGGGCTGGGTAATATGACTGAAAAGAATATCATGATATAAATATTTCGTATTGATCAATATTGACAGATTTTTTTAAACTATTGAAAATAAGGACCTGCGGGAAAAAAAGGTCAAATTTAGGTATTTTAATAAAATATTTAAAATCATACTTGAGCCTTGATAAGTAATGTTGTGTAATGTGCAAAGTTGCTCCTGCACCAGGTCATTGGAAATGCTTATTTGCATTGGATGCTGCCCCAAAGCAGCACGTTGATAGTTGCATTAATCTTCATTCAGCGTTCACACAATTCGAGTGTCGTGAAGTAATTTTTTTCTCGCAGTGAGCAACTGTTTTACAAATACTTTATCGTTTTATTGCCATAGTCCATTCAGATTTTACTTGCCTGATTTTGACTTCAGTGTGATGCCACGGGTCTGGCATGGCTAACACTGATGCTAGCATGTTCACCACATCTCAATCCGGAAGTGTTTAATTGGATTAGCATGCAACCACATCATCTTATTGCAAGAGTTGTACTGAGACAAATGTTTTTTTGTTTTTTGTTTTTGAACAAAGTTAAGTCATTATCTCGTTCCGCGTGACTGTGCCGCACTTATTCGTCAGTGGTTCAGGGTGCTTCTTCTTCGTTGGTTTAACTTTGTGTTCGGGGCGTCTGCCCAGTGCCTACTTTTAAATATAACTTTTGTGTGTTTTGGGACACTTTTCCCCACACAATTCAAATTTCAGTGTTAAAATATAAATATATGTCGAAATAAGTTATGTTGACACAAACAATGCGTGAAGTTTAACTTATTTTTATAACAAAAAAGTCCTTTTTGGTGACCTTCTTTTCGACTTGTTGTTAGTTATATGAGTTATATTTTTATCAGGGCAACGAATGACATTTATCATGTGAGGAATGAAAGAGGCCACAAGACGTCACACCGCCTCAGGAAGTCGGAAGATATGACCTCAGATAAGTCGTCTCACAAGTCGACGAGTGCATATGATACTAATAAAAGTGCAAAGTTGGGAAAGCGTGGTTTGTTTTCCCCCCAGGGCAACCTCGGGTGGAGCCAGACTCGTCAGTCACCGAGAAACCATTTCCTCCTCCTCAATGGCATCTGACTCCGCCCTCCGATTGTGTGGCAATGCTGTGTACATGAACTTTATTCCCCCTTTGTTCAGTGTGTGCTTTCGTTAAATTTGAATAGAAAGAGGTCGGGTTACACATCTGCAGTTGCACAGAATAATGCGGATCCAATCACTTAGCAGAGGTGGGGATGTACGCAACAGCCTTTCATATGTTACTACAGTTAAACGGCGGCCATCTGAGGGGATGTTTACACAACCCCCACCACACAGAAAAAGGACCGCTTGGAAAAGATTGAAACAATATGCATTCACACAGACCTACAAGTCGTCTAATGTGCATACCAGGCCAGTAGTTGATGGCCCACTAAGTGCATGTCCTTTTGTGTCTGATCAAAGCAGTCTTTTGAATTCCATTCATCAGAGTGCAGTATATGAGAGGGTTTACATTTTGACATATGGAAATACTCCAGGTGCACACTAGGAAATAGAAACACAATGAGAAAGTGCTCTGCCTCACAGTCGAGAAGTTCCGTCTCTCGACCCAAGCTGAGATAGGCCCCAGCTAGCCCGCAACCCTCTATAAGGCTCTTCACACGGCACTTGGTTTTTGTAGTAGTCCCTGCTGGGCGGGGCGCTGGACGGTGCGAGGACAATGGCAGCCTCGTGAAAGCACATCCGTTGCTTGTTGCCTATTCCGACTGGTTTGGACACAGAGTAGCTACAATAGACTGCCCTGGCTTCACTATCTTAAGGAGGATATATCGATCTGCTGTATTTTGTTGGAAGCTAACATTTCACTTGTTAAAAGGCTAAAATCACATCCAATTTCCTCTACATCCAGCCAGCAGGTCAAGAACTCTAAATTGATATTGCAATGTCGGCTATGCTCATGCATTCACACAAGTTGAATTCTATTTTAAGCATAGCACATATTCATATTTAATAAATCAGCGTTGACACCACTAAGAATAGATTTGATCGTTGTTATGGCACGACCGGTGTCAAATGTCCCTTCTTCAGTTGTAGATAGTGGTCAATGGGTTTATTCCATCCCCATCCAAAGTCAATTCTAAAAATATTTTTTTAAATGTTACTTACATCAGTGTGTAGAAACTCTTTAAGAGAAATGAATGGATGGATGGAAGATTTGCTTCACCATGTTTACGTTGAACTCTGAGAGTCACTAATTGATCCAAGTCTGCAGATCATACAGCCTAACTGGGCTTATATTAAATCAGAAGCATGTTGTGATCTCTTTGTTCTGGTCCAAAACCGAGCTGCAGCATTCTGAAGGAGCTTTAGCTGTTTGATGCTCTTTTGAGGGAGTCCATTGAGAACACTGTTACAATAATCAAGTATACTGGAGATAAAAGCATGGAAAAGCTTCTCCTGGTCTGCTGAGAGCATGCAAGCATCTTCAGTGTGGATATTTTTTGTGGTGATTGATTTGATATTATTACTGAAAGTCAGGTCTGAGTCTATCTGCACCCCAAGATTTTGGACTTGGTTTTTGGTTTCTAAAGACAGTCTCTCCGTGTGTTTTCTCACAGAAACTCTCTTTTCTTTACTGCAAACAATTACCTCTTTTGTTTCAGTTTAGTTGAAGGAAATGTTGGTTAAATGAGGTGTTAACTTGCTCTAGACGGTAACGCAGTATGGTCATTGAACTGCCGTCGTTTGGGTACATAGATAAATATAGCTGTGTGTCATCTGCTTAACCATGATAGCCCACATTAGCATTTGACCCAAAGGTAAACATATGCAGTGACCAGAAGGGGTCCAAAGACTGAGACTTGAGGGACTCCATATGTCATGGCCATTCTATCAGATTCCAAATTTCCAATGGTCACACAGTAACTCCTTTCCTCCAAGTAGGACCTGAACCATTTCATGACTCTTCATCCTACCAACTGATCCAACAGTTTTGTTGTCGTACAAGTGAACATGTGTAACCGTTTCCCAAAGGTAGCCCCCAAAACCTTGTCATGTAAATGAACTTGCCAAATAACAGTCGTCATTGGTTTTCAGTCGATAATAGTCTCATGTCAACAACCTCCGTCTCGACCAGTGCGACGACTATGCTGAACAAGCCCGTTACGCACAGCAGTTCCAATGAGCCCACAAAGTCAGATCACCAAGATAAGACACGCCCATCTCAATTTAACCTTTGGAACTTTGCCTTGTTTTTCCTTTTTAGTCGTTTTACAAACTCATGTTTACTCCATCCATCATTGGCACACTTGCCGTCGTTACCAGCAAGTACAAACAAGCTCAGCTTGTATCACCCTGGGCTTATCGAGCTCCTTCAAGGGCTCTGAACTTTCCCACAGCGCTCCCTTCGCTCCCCGACCATCCCCTCGGGTCCCAACTGTTGCGTCAAGGCTTCTTATTTATTCCATGGGCTTCGCACAGGGTGATAATAACAGTACATACTCTTTGTTTGCGCTGGTGAATTAACCACACACCATGTGCTGGAATAACGACTACACGTATGACAACATGTGCCTCTGTCTGTGCAGCTCAACCGGTTTGTCATAAACAAGCCTCCAGCATGAGCTGATGCGACCTTAGCGCAGAGGCAAACATGACTCAATCCTTTTGAGTGCAGTCATTGAAATACTTTTCTTGGAAGTTAAACATGTCTGGGCTTGATTCTAATTGCAGTACAGCACAAGATTTTTGTGAAATGTCATGTATGCAAAATGCGATTATAATTGGGATTATTTACTGTGCAGAGTGGAAATACACAATAAATGTTTTATTTATTTATAATTGCATGTAAGTACAATACCGTGTTATATCCTTGAAAGGCTGAAATTGGATTTTCCAACTTTAAATTCTCAGATGAAGGACCTTAAATCGTCTGCTCAAATGTTTTAAAAATGCTACAAAAAGATCCTTCGGTATTTGAACATACCTCACTATAGATTGTTCTTTTTCCTTCTCCACGCGTTAGAAGGAATCCAGGTGCCATTTCGAACACACAATAAATGTTAACATATGTGGTTAATCACCCGCTACATGTTTGTCAGACAGCTAGCTTAACGACTTCAGTTGCAGTGTTCTTATTTTATTCCACGGCTCACCCGTGTTGTGTGTCTGAGACAAAATCAAAATGTCTACAAACCATTTCATTTTTCCTATTTTTTCTGTGCATTGCTCACAACAAGAGTGGGGTTAAGTACATTGTTTGAGTATCGATTTATTAATAAGCCATGGCTTTGTTTTGCTACCCCCCCCAAAATACTGCAGTTTGAACTTATCAAGAATGTTTTTCAAATCAGACGCACGCAGATGTGCTTGTCATTCCAACATTTTCCATCTCAGCAAGCTATTTCCTAAAACGAGCCTCTGAAGTGGTGGAAAGAGTGTGTGCCCAGATGCCCAGACAGTGTGGTTAAGGGGCTTTTATCACACAGACAGGACTGGGGCGGGGGACAAACACTCATCTGCTGCCCTCCCATCTTTCACATCCGATGTGTGTGCGGGGGTAGGAAGCCGAATGTGACAGGCAACGCTACCCAGCCGCTCAAGACACCCACCAGGCTCGCAAAACCGCAGGCAGATAATGAATGGCACACCGTGATGACAACTTGCACTTTTATGGAAAGGGGAGGAAGGACATCTCTGGCACAGACACTCGCTGCGCGCCATGATGAAACCACCTCCATAAAACAGACAATCACACTGAGGGCACTCATGTGTATGGGAGTTATGAGCAGGTCCAAAAAAGGCATGTTTCCAAGTGTCTGATTGAAACCTCACGAGTCACTTTCATCTTGTAGCCACAGGCTTACGATTTATTGGACCAATGCTTTTTATGAATGAAATACTATATGTCTCTGTTTCAATGATTTAATCAGCTAGGGGTTGGCCTAGACCAGGTACTCAAATACAAATCTCAAATGCCCACAAAAAAAAGTGATCTTCCAATGAGTTAAAGTTCCATTTATTGAGGTTGGTTCAGCCTCGTGTTGAGTTAAATCAACACAAACTGAAATAAAATGTCATTTCCATTTTGGCATGAATGAAAATAAACGAGAGCGGCACAGTGATCGACTGGTTAGCCTCATGGTGCAGAGGTGCAGGGTTCGATTCCGGCTCCGGCCTTCCTGTGTGGAGTTTGCATCTTCTCTCCACGCCTGCGTGGGTTTTCTCCAGGTACTTCCCTCTCACATTCCATAAACACGCATGACAGGTTAATGGAACACTCTAAATTGTCCCTAGGCGTGAGCACGAGTTGTTATGGTTGTTGTGTGCCGTGTGATTGGCTGGCAAACAGCACACGGTGTACCCCGCATACTGCATGAAGACAGCTGGGTAGCCCGCAACCCTTGTGAGGATAAACAGATTAGAAAATGGATGGATGAGAAAAAAAAAGGTTAAATAAACAAAAAAAATAACCCCTGTCATGAATTGAAAACAAATACAGGTATCTGGAATGGGTTCAGAACAATATTCTTCTTAAAATAACATCAAAGAACCAGAAGAAAGAAGGAAAATGTCTTGTCTTATCTTTCAATGGCTTCACATTCTGAGTGTGTGCCGATTTTCTCTGTCCATTTTTTTCCAGGCAATGAACTGAGAACGTGCCATTGCCATTCAGTCTAGTTTCCTTCAGCTGGCAAAGAGTCAAAATGCAAAATCAAAAGTGAAATTTCGCTCACTGCAGTTATTTCAGAGTGACCCAGCAACATGCTGTGTAGTGGAGTTTTTCACCGCTGTTCTTCGTTAAGCTAAGTGTCCTCGTCTTCGCTTCACTGTGTCGTCCTCAACGCTCTTGAGGCCAGAGTCACAGGAAGGGCCGTAATAAATTCATTGAATCAAATAGGTGGGGTTTTCTCCTTCACTCCATTTCATGGAATACAATTCCTCTCGGTTCATGTATGGATGTTTTTGTTTGTTTGTTTTTTAGAGTGGAAAAACTAACCCAATATAGGACAAAAAAGAACAATAATCACGTGTAGTCTTACTTTGTGCAAATGATAGCTATTCTTTCCAAAGGCAGCACATAGCATAAAACATAGCACTTCCTGCATTATGCTCTTATTCTGAAAGACAAAGCACACCAACCTCAGGGAGCGGCGGGCTTGCCAACGACTTGGCGACCAATGCACGGAAACCTTGACCGGTTAACATCATAGGCAATGCTCAAATAACACAATCTGGTGCAAGAGGTAATGGCTGATTCTAAAAAAGCACTCGCACGATACTTGTGCGTCTCTACTCACTATTCTATTATTGACGCACACGGCCGAATGTCGAACACGGTATATTCCACCAAATGAGTCGCACCCACTGCAGGTATGTTACTCGACAGTCAGCATGACATCACTGCCCATAGACAAGCCACATCAACTCAACTGCTCCAACAGCAAATAAATAAGTGGACAGCAAAGTAACAAAGTTCTGAAGGCACATCAATTACAGTGATCAGAGATATTTCCCCAACCTATTTTTCCCCAACCTCTGGGGCCTTTTCAACAGACTTTCCATGTATTGTTGGCATGAAGACATGTCCTGGAATACACGTGCAGACCCAACCAAAATACAAATTAAAAGAACAACAGTTCGTAGGACACAACTAAACAGCAAGCGGGCCGGATGTGGCCTCGTGAACTTGAATTCTTCACCATTCCAAGACTTTTCCATGCTTGTGAAGTCCTTTGAGACTCTTTTGTGATTAAGGGATATATAAATAAACTTGACTTGACTTCCAGAGTTCAGTTTCCTGTCCCCCTGTGCACAAAGCAAGGTCCTTAAAGGCATGCTGGGATGAGTCAGGCGTGGAGGAACTTGACCTCAATTGGAATGAAAAACACCGTTGCAGTGAATTACAACAGAGAATGTCAGTAACATCAGTCAGCGCTGATGTCACAAATTCTTGTTTGTTTTTTACGATACGAAAGATATAATATCAAAAACACATGTGCAAGCATGAATCAAATGCCCATTTTCTAAAGATCGTGTGCTATGGCATATCTATATATTTTTTGAAACTTGGTTTCCCCCGTTTTTATTTGCATATCTTGCATATACCACCTGTTTGTCATTTGCAACAGTCGTGTGCTGCTCTTAAGCATGCCCCGAAAACTCACAGCACAGACAATAAATGTTATATTTATGTACCACTAAGTTACGTCATGACAGTAACTTGAAGTCAGCAAACAGTAGTTTAGTTTCCCTCTGAATCTGTTCATTCACAAAAGATAAATAATTTTAAAAACCCTTTTAGGTTATTAATTTGACCGTAAATTAAGTAAACAAATGATGGCAGCCCCATAATCTCATTTTCTTGTTAGAGACATACTCATTGCTATCGAGGAACGGTTTACACATCAGCTCTATCCCCTCATTTGCTTTCATCTTCTTCCAACCCTGAAATACCCTACAAATAAAAATGTCATAAATATGCATGCCCACGCATATTTTTATGTTTTATTTACCAGGTGTTTATGCAACTGTTTGCTTAAGCAAATGAATACGTGTGATGAGGCTCACACAAATCACGAGGGCCCTCTAGCTAATAACACTAAAGGACAGTGAGAATGTCAAGACATGAGAAAGAAAAACAGACCAACACAAATGGCTGTGAATAAATGCAAAGCTTGGCACCAGGAAAGCAAGCAAATCATGTTAGTTACCTCACCAATGATGTCAGACACGTATTCGAGTGACTGTTTGGCGGATCAAAAATAGAGAGGAGCTGTGGTAATAAATAAGCCTGTAATAAAAAAGTTTTATTTTGGCTCAGAGGAAGAGGGTTACATAAAGCATGAAATGCTCCAGGTTCTTTTTTTTTTTTTTTTCGAGTAGAAAACAAATCAATAGTTTTTTTTTTTTGGGGGGGGGGGTCAATTTCAAAATAACTGTTGGAGATTACAGGGATGTTTGTTTGCCAAGTAAGAACAGGGGTGCTCTATTGTGACAGGAAAACCTCAACACTAAAATTGTCTTTTTAAGTCTGGTGGCAAATGTGACGTTATTTGTTGTGAGAGCCGACGTGAAGCAGCCAGTAGTGGATTGAACAACAAGAAGTCAGCGGGAAGGGAAGGGGCGTTCACATCTTCTATTTGTGACTGAAAGTATTCGGGGGGTTTCCGCAAGACGGGAAATGATGCAGTTGGTTCACAAAGAAAGCAAGCTTCCAGAAGGCAACAGAAAGCCTTCCTGTACCTGCTTACCAAGAGCGCATGTGCACGCTACCCATAAAGTGGAAAGAATGTATGAAGATGGATATGAGTGGAACATTCATTTAGAGCCCAACCCCCCCATCTGAGGACTTGTAAAATGTACCCAGAGCCCGCCTCCTGACTAGGCTAGCAGATTAAAGGGGATGTATTGCCGCCTTGTTTTTTTTCTAAATGGGTACACATGTGGCACATCTGTGTCCAAGCCTGACTCATTATTCGCTTTTTTTTTTAATGTTCCATTCTCTGCAGCCATGGCAACAACTGCGTGTTTGGCAGCAGGCTTTTGAAGGCAGTGGAAAAAGAGAGAGAGAGAGTGAGAGCGAACCTTGGGAGGGAGCATAAAGGGAGTGCTGGGGAAGGAGGGCAGGCGGGTAGGGCGAGCAGGCTCTCTCAGTAGTTGGCCTACATCCAGTGTAATCATGCCATGGAGCCCAAATGAGGCCTTTGGCAGCACACCAGGTTTCTGAGAACAAAGATGTGAGCTTCTAATGTTGGCGGTGGGGTCTGCTTGGCATCCTTTGCCATTTCCCAGCAGCCCTTGCCTTGGCAGACTGCCAGGAATCCCCCCACCCCCCACCCTCACCCCCTCCACACAGACCCTTCCTTCATCCCTTTTCCACCCACCACCCCACCGCGCCCCACCTCCTGCGGGGACTGCAAAGAGGATCAGAATAAAGAGGGAGACTTGTTTTTCACTCCGTGCCTCTTGCTCCGGCCCAATGACATCACTTCTGCAGCCCCCAGATTCCAATCGACCGGCACATTTTTCCTTCCCTTTTGCAGAGGGAGCCTCCATTTTATTTGAATTCCTCCATTTTCTACAGTCAGTCACGTGCAGCAGTGCATTTCCCTGTTTATGACAAGAATCCAAATATAAGAATCTCCCTATTATCGCATGCACATGTCATTTGCCCTGGAAACATTTCAAGGGAGGTCTGGCCGGGGAATTTTGGAATTACTTCTGTATTTAACATATGAATGGATGAGAATGTACAGTCATTGCTGAAAACAACTCACAAACTTATGAGCTGCGGGTTTACTTTGTTCTGTTAAAATGTTCGTAATTCAAAATACTCAGACCTCAAATGATCTTTTGAAATAAAAAATAAAAAAGAAACAAAGAAACACGAAAAACTGATCATGTGTTTTGCAATAACATAAATACCACTTAATTCTATTGTACTTTATGAAACACATACAGTCATGATTATAATTTTATAGAATGCAAAAAAATGAAACACTATTTGGCACATTTTTCACTTCAACTCAATGGACTTGGTGCAACGCATTCTGGTGGGCGTGTCTCGGCCACCTGGGGGCAGTGTAATACAGACATAGAGACACACAAAGAAGAGTTTTACAAGGACCCAGACAGCTGCAGTAATATTAGTCATTTTTCGCAAAGCATCATTAATATTTGCTTGTATAGTTATAATTTTTGTCGCATCGTGTTGCACCACTGGTTTTGTTCAAATATCTGCTGCTTGAAACCGATGCTGTTCATAAGCCCGTCTAGTTGTTTTGCCTTCTTTATTAGCATTAGACTAAACAGACATTAATAAGACATAACCATGTGGTTGTTTTGAATACAGACATATTTCTCTTTGTTTTATGCTGAGTCTGACAGTAAAGTTCAACTTGGAGTGGCAATAAACAATTGAAGGCTCTTTTTTTCAAAGGATTATACATCAATTGCTATTTATTGGGAAGTGAGCTGAGGTCATTGCCACCATATGTCACTCATATCCCAAATCGTTGCTTGCTAATCCAGAACAAAAAAAAAAATACAATTCAAATCACTCGTATTTTAAGGCATTGGGCATTTGACAGCAATGATAGTGGAAAATGGCTTACACATTTTTTTTTATATTTACATTCTTCAAGCAGGATCACCCTGAAATGACATACAAGACTACTGCTACCTGCAGCTAACTTGCAATTTGGACACTTTCCAACTTCCCAAAACTTTGCAGCCCTAAACAGAATCATGCTGATTTGGCAGATATGCTTTATTGTTGTCCTGTAACGGGCTCCAAAATCTATCTCAGCTCTCATCGTTTCAAATCTGGGACTCAAAACAGAACAGGGTGTGAGTGGGAGGATTCACAGATCAATACACAATAATATGAGAAATCTGAACAAGAGATGTCGTGTTGTTCAAGCGCCCCCCCCCCCTCCCCCGCCTTCACTCGTATGGTCTCGCACTGTCCTGTTCTAACCTCCTTTTATGTATCTGTAACATTTCATAGTTTGGTGCTCGCCTCAGCAGCTAAACAGGTTATATAACACAAGGCTAGTGGGGAGGGGGGTGGTGAAAGCAAAACAAATGAAAAAAAGAAACACCGAAAACATCTTGTGTGCTCCACTTTTATGGCAGAAAACTTCAGAGAGAATCGAAAATGATATTCTCCCATGCATAAAAGATTGGCGTTCTAATATTCAACAGACTGGGGAAGTGCAAGAGTACAAAAATAATGTCATCTCATCAGGCGTGCGATGTTGTCACATGCCGGGTATTCCCCATTCGTCACTCTCATTGGCGGTTTCACGTCTCACTTTCCATACAGCTGAAAAGCGACATTCTAGAGCCACCCCATCTGCTTGAGCGGCTCCACCGAAAGTAGACAGCCGCCAGCCGGGTCACACGCTGGTGATTTTTACTGTATACACGCTGCATATCGCCACTCCAGCCATCTGTGCATGTCTGGCTTCCTCATTGTCGCCATTCTATATTCCATTTCTGCTCTCGCTTTACAGCCACTGCGGCATTTTTCAACTTATTTATTTTACACAAATGGCTCTTTCAAATACGGACGGAATCATATCGTTTGAGATTTAATAGAATCCCGGCATGTGGCGGTCTTGTGTAACAATGTGTGGCCATTTGCTTGCACAGACGTTTGCTGCAGCGGAACCGAAGGTCTCAAAGCATTAGGCAACTGTTTCCCACCCATCTTCAAGGAAGATTTGTTTATTTATCTGCTCCCCCCTCCTCCCGTAGCAGTCATTTCCTAACCGTGTCATAAAGCGCAACAACACTTCCTTGCGTTGTTCGCCCAGCAAGGACTCGAATTTGAGAGAATGCGAGGATGAGGAAACGTTGTTTCAACTGGAGTTTACCATCTGAAATAACTCACCCACGGGAGGGACTAAAACTGTGCACGGCCTCAAAGGCGTGTTCATTCATATGTTGGCCTCTTTACAAATCCAGTCATCTAAGATCATATGGTAAGAGCATAATTACAGTGCAACATAGCTTCTTGATTTGGTTGGTTGAGAGCCTTTGAAGGAAGCCAGCGTGCATGATTCACGGCTCCAGGCTGCCGGCCAAATGGCCTCACGTCCCATACATGGGTGAGGCGGATGAGGGTACGTGACTAAACATCTTGCTTCCTTTTTTCCAACGTCACATGGACTTGCACAAACACATCCTGCTTTGTGTCTGCAGGTTTCAGACGCATTGCCTCACCCAAAGCCCGAGGCGAAAAACTGCAATGAGTTGGAATGAGCCCAGATGAGAGGGAGGAATCTCAACTACTGAGACATCACTCCGCTTCAAACCTGTACTTTTACTTCAGGGGATTTTGGCACGGTTGCTGTATACGACGACGTGTCTCTGATGTCCCCCCCCCCCCCCTTCCACTGAGTAAAACCACAAACTAACAGTGCAGTGAATCACCTAGCTTGGTCGCAGTGACCAATATTCAGATATTCTTTTGAAAGCACACGTGAGAACCGTTGATTCATAATAATCTCGAGTGAGTACATGTTTTGAAATGTGGGCGCATGGCACCGCGCGCCATTCTCGGAGTGTGGTGCAATACAACAACGCTATTAAGAAGATTATCATTTTTTACTTTATTCTTATGTAAAGCAGAGCAGGCGGTGCTGTTGTACTGGCTCACATTAGTGTTTTTAAGGCGGTGAGTGTGTATTAAACCGCATTGGAGTTAACAACAGTGTCTGGAAATCCCCACCTCGTGACACAAGAGCTTCCTGGCTAATGGCTAATGGAGGCCCCTTCCCCCTTCTCTTATCTCCGCATGGACGGAGCAGAGACTGTGAGCACATGTTGGCCATATGCATGCCAGAAAGCTAGAATTTTGTTTCGGTTATGTGTGTCACAATTACTTACTGATGCACGGGAAAATCATCTATCTTTTTTCTGGGCTTTACCCACCTCATTCACTGCACATCAGCAAGTAGTAGTGGCAGCAGCACATGGTGGCGTAGAGGCGCTTCGCATGAAGAAAAAAAAACTAGCTTCAACTCAGCCCAGAAGCGGATAAAGCTCTGAAAATAGGACAAAGCAGCAGTCAACTGGAGGAGCCGGAGAGCCGCTGTGCTGTGTGTATGTGTGAGTGTTATTTTCCATTCCTCGCCGCTCTGCTGCTCGGCTGCAGCCACATTTTTGTACAATTTTGCAGAAATGCTGGAAAATGAGGGACCTGCTCATACATATATAATAACACCGTGTTTGTAAATAATATTTGTTTTGTTGTATTGTGAAATTGTTTTGGGGGAAAAACACACGCACACACAAAAAGGGGGCAGGGTGAGTGGCGAAAAGCTGCAGTAAAGCGTGGGGGAGTAGGGGGGCGCGTGGAGGGGGTTCTGTCGAAGAAATCAAGTCAATAGAAGTGGAAGCGGGCGTGGTGACGTCACTGGTCCACATTGAGCCAGTAGTACATTGAGTCAGCGGCGCTAGATAGACGAGCGCCCGACTAAAGTACACACCGTCATGAACTTCTTCCTGTGAAACTCCACCGTCGTCACTCGCTCAGCCGGGAAAGGACCACTTTTCGGCTCCTTTTTGGCCACGCGGAACCTGCTTTTTACCCGCTTTCGAAAGGGGTGGGAAAAAGAGAAAGAGGAGAGGAAGAAGCTCATTTTGGGTTCGTTTTCCGGGGGTCGACGACGAGCGCCATGTCGTCCGCGGCGGTCGCTGCTTCTTCCAGGAGGCAGTCGTGTTATTTGTGCGACCTGCCCCGCATGCCCTGGGCCATGATTTGGGATTTTACCGAACCCGTGTGCAGGGGATGTGTCAACTACGAGGGAGCGGACCGCATCGAGTTTGTGATCGAGACGGCCCGCCAGCTTAAGCGAGCTCACGGCTTCCAGGATGGTAGGTCTCCCGGGCCCGTGAAGTCGCAGCTCTCCGGGAAGGAGATCCAGGCGATCAACCACGCCGCTGCGGCGGGGGACCCCGGCTCGCGGCCGCCGCAGCCGCTGGATCGCTACCCGCTCTCCTCCGAGCGCCCGCCCAGGCTGGGCTCCGAGTACCAGTCTGGACGGCAGGCGAACGGCATCCCCGTCCCAAATGGATTTCCTAAGCCCGACGAGCCGCCGGAGCTGAACCGCCAGAGTCCCAACCCGCGTAGGAATAGCGCGGTGCCCCCGAATCTTGTGCCTTTGGTGAACGGGAGCATGCCGCCCGTGCACGCCGTCAATGGCAGACCGGGCCAGATGGGGCTTTCCTCCGCCCTGGCGGCCGGTAGTACCGCCGACATGGGCAAGAGACCCTCCTCGGTCTCCAGCAGCGAGCACGAGCGCGACAGCAAGGAGAAGCACCGACCGGACAGTCTTACGCCGGAGATCTCGGATGGCCACAAAGGCAGAGCAGAGCCTGACTGGATGGGCAAGGGAAAGACGGTGCGGGACCTGATGGCTCTGCACACGTTCGACAGCCGCTTCAAGAAGGACCATGCGGCCATGCAACAAAGGGTCATGGGCTATGACGGCAGCGCCTCGGCTTCCAAGTCAGGTAGGCAGCAGCAACTCGTTGTTTTTTTGTTGTTGTTGGGTTTTTTTTCCAAACCAAAAAAACTACCGTGTTTTGTTTTTACCGGGTCACCCCTCGCTATACACATACAGAGGTCAATGTGTTGTGTGTTTTTATTTATTTATTTGCAGCCGCTGGTGCATACGTGCTCTCCACTTTGTCTGCGTGTCCTTGTACGAGCCCAGCAACTCATTCACGCTGTCTTTTTCACCTTTTCCCCACCTTCAGACAGAGGAAAACACCCCCGCAGCATGAAGAGAAAAGCGTCACCTGAACCGGAGGGCGAGGGCACGGCCGCCAAGCTCAATGGAGAAGCGCAGCAGTGGTTACCTCCGCCTTCCGACGGACTGAAAATGCCACCGGTGCCCCCTCCGAGCTTCGCCTCGCCCCCTTCCACGATATCCCCCCACTCCCGCACCACCCCGCCGGAGGCAGTTCAGAACGGCCAGTCCCCCATGGCCGCTCTTATCATGGCCGCAGACAATGCGGGTGGGAACAGCTCCCCGAAAGACGCCAACCAGGTCCACTCCACCACCCGTCGGAACAGCAGCAGTCCCCTGTCGCCGTCCTCCATGAGTCAGAGGAGGCTGGCGCAGAGAGATGCATCGGGTGCAGGTACTCCCCACGTGCCAGGCATGGACCAAGTGCACCCCCAAAGCATTCCGGACTCCTCGGTGCCGGGCAGCATACCCCTATGCTGCACGCTGTGCCACGAGCGTTTAGAGGACACGCACTTTGTTCAGTGCCCGTCTGTGCCCTCTCACAAGTTTTGCTTCCCCTGCTCGAGGGAGAGCATAAAGCAGCAAGGCGCCACGGGTGAAGTGTACTGTCCAAGCGGGGAAAAGTGTCCCCTGGTGGGCTCCAACGTACCGTGGGCTTTCATGCAGGGAGAAATCGCCACCATCCTGGCAGGAGACGTCAAAGTAAAAAAGGAGAGGGACCCTTGATTCGGTTCCAATCAGAAAAGAAAATTGAGTATAAATATATAAATATTACATACATACATACATACATACATCCCATTCAAACCAACTAACAGACTTGTACATATTGGACCCAAGGGAAGAGTATACTTCGTAAACATGGTTGTATAATTTTTGATTTTTGAATACATTGTGTTTCTATATTTTTGAAGATAAAGGTATGTACTCATTATAATGGACTACGTTCCTCTTTGTTGATGTTTAACAAAATTCTCGATGTACTTCTAGGTCTGGTGGCAGTTCCTGTTTAACGTAGAATGTGACTAATGCTACTCTACGAGCACTTGGCAAAACTGAAATGCTTTTAGCTGTACTTGTATGCACTTGTTTAAAAATTGCCAAATACAATTTCTTGATCTTGTACGAACCGATTGTCTGAGCTTGCTTCATTCGAGTGGTTCAGGGGAGTTGGGTTGCGGACGTGCGTGGAAGGCAGGGCTCCTTTCTGCTTGTTGTGACGCCTCGGGAGGACGTAAGTAGGCTAGCAGCCTGCACAAAGGCACCCTGTCTGCGTGCGCATGACTCGTGAAAAATAAAAGCGTGCTTGCTAATAACGGGCGCATTGCCCCTCAACCCCCTCAAATTGCTTCCATCCGTGCAGTACTGTGACTGACTGCTGCCTACTGAAATATGTGCCAGGTCATGTTCAGTCAGATGGAATCTGTTGAGTCAGTTATGTGGGAACGCGCGCCATTATCGGCGCCGTGATGATGTGGCAATGGAAGTTATGGCATGAATCACTCCGAATTCCATCCGTCTCCATCACATGAGTTGCAGCTTGTACGCAAATTGCCACGCACGTTACGAGCTTCTTTTCTTTTGTTCTGATCACAAGTGGCCAATGAAAACATCAGTGCACGTCCGCAAGCATGGATCGGGTGCATTCGTAGTGCGGAAAAACACATTTCCCACATTCGCTCATTCTGACACTTATCGAAGTACACGTCACACGCCGACTGCAGTGTCCGGCCATAATAATAAGAGCAGGAACCTGCGGTGTGTTCTCCCACATATTGACATACATCCCACATATCCTTTCACATGCAAATGTGGCAGATTAACGAAAGAGGTGCTGTAAAATGTAAACAGCGGGTCAGGGTGTGTGCGATGGCAACGGGGCACCTCGACCCATCCCTGCAAAGTGCGAGCGGTTTATGAGGTCATTAAATGACAAAAGGCAGTTACTGTGCCTTCCAACGACAAGCCGTGTTGACTCGTTTGGCGCCTCCAGACAAAGAAGTCTCACTCGCATGGAGCTGACGCTGCAGCAAACCGACTCTGGCTCGCAGGCCCGGGTGGGAGCTCTTGCATGTGTGCGTGCTTGCTGATGTAGTCGGTAGTTGCGTAATTTTTTTGGAGACACAATCTGCTTCCTGCTCATGTTTTATCGAGCTGTCAGTCGCAGGGCCCCAAAAAAATTCTGCAACTGAACACAAACGAAAACACTGCTGTTCTTAACCCACTTCTTGTCAGGATTCGTGTACTGTAAATGCTGTCCTCCATTTATCCGAGGCGCCGGCCCGATGAACTCATTCCAAAAGCTGATTGAAGCCAGTGTGTCCTATAACACAAAAAGTACAAAACATCCTTTTTTATGACACACGTATTTCAATATGTGCCATTTGAAAGACCGCAGTTCGTTTACAGCCCCTTTCCGTTTACTGGTGTTCTTATCGGCCGCTTATCGCTTGGACTTTAAAACCAGAAACGCAGCCCAGTTTGATAAAGGTCAGCACTTTAGTTTGTCACTCTCGTGCCATCTACCAGCCAATGTTCACTTTATTTTATGAGTCAGGACTTCGACCCGCTTGTGTTTCATAATGGAATGGCCAGCAAGATTAACGACGTGTGTGTGGTAGTTTGCACGTTAACACACAAAGGAACAATTGTAACCACTGCCATTAAGCGTTATCACAACGGGGCCGATGCATGTTTGTTCTCTAAAATCGTATGCGCTGTGACAAATACGGCGACCGTGTATCCACGGCGTCTGTGCCATAACACGGTGCACTGGTGTTGCATCTTGACTTGTGAAATAGGTGCAAAGCAGATGCTACGGCGTTTGCAGCTAAAAAAAAACAAACGTATCAAACTATTATGGTTTTTTTTGTTGTTGTTTATACTACCAAGGCTTGCTGGAACAATTTTCATTTAATGCTTCACTGGCCCTCGTTTGACTTTGTGTTCAGGGAGTTGTTTTTTTTAATGTTTAATCTGCTGATGAGACTTGGCTGCGATGGTATCTTGCCACTTTATGCTAAACTGTCATGTCTCATCTAAGTGGTGGCAAAACGGACGGTCTCTCAGGGCAAATTCATTCAATCCGTTTGGCTGCTTTAAAGTGATAACTTGGGTTTGATGTTGCAGCGGTAGAGGAAGGAATGAATTTACATGTGCTTCGAAATATAATAGTGTTGAGCCACGTTCGTTATCATTGCGGCATATTGTTTAATCAGTGGTCGTTAAAATCCCGCGTCGGCTTTTTGATTGATATATGCGACGGGGCTCCGTTCATCGGGCTCAGTGAGAGGCAATAACAGATTGGCGAGTCTGTTGCCGCTTAATGGTTAACTAAACTGTAGGTCAGCATGCAGCCCACAGCCAAGATGTTGATGGGGTAGTGAGGCCGCAACTTGGGTAGGTCGCAGTTCATATTTGTTGTCTCTGGACTAAAACTTGGCGCTCGCAGTGCACTCGTTGACATGAATAAGCAAATCGGATATGTCTGCTTAATCAGAATCAGAATCATCTTTATTAGCCAAGTATGTAAAACACACAAGGAATTTGTCTCCAGTATAACACGCTGCATTAGTATCATAGTAAACAAGGAAATGACAAATAGTACGTCAGTGACTGTTTAGGGAGTTCATGGCTAGAGGGAAGAAGCTGTGTAAGTGTCTACTGGATTTGGTGCGCATGGATCTGTAGCGCCTGCCTGAGGGGAGTAGCTGGAAAAGGTGGTGGGCAGGGTGCGGGGGATCCAGGAGGATTTTGTTTTGTCGAGTTCATATAAACACAACACACTCTCCTCACGCATTTAATCTTTTGACATCTCCCTGTCTGTGTCACGATAGCACTCTGCGATGAACTGATATTTCGGAGTCGTTTATGTTCTGCTGAGCATGTGGCAAAGTAAAACGATAAGTTTCCGCAAAACTATTGCGTTCAGATTTTGTATCCAATTCACCATAAGTAATAGTTTCACAGTTGGTAAATTTGGCCGCCTGATTTTTTGAGTTATCGACTGGGTTCCGTTGAAAAATACGTTCATCATCTGCTCAAAACACGATGTTCATAGTACCACTGTGGCTCGTCTCCAGAATGCGTAACGGGGAATTTTTGCATGGTCTGAAGAGGAAACGAACATTTTGAAAGTCACTCCGGGCTTGGCAATGGAGACAATCACTGAAAACATGAGGTGAAAGACGTGTTGCCGTTGGTCGTTTGGCGACACGCTTTAGCAGAGTATGCAGTAGAACAAGGAGAATGTAAATATGTTAAATGTCAGAATGACAAACCCGTCATATGGGATTGAATGAGTATGGAACTCCTCTGCATTTCCATCCGTAGAATTATCTCGGAGGTGTTAAAGTGGGTGAATGGGAAGTCGGTGGGGGAGATGACACGCGAGAGGCCGTGAAGTATTCCATGTTGCCAGCTGTTTCACTAACCCATCTATGTTTAGCACAATAATGTGCCAAAAAGAGAATCTGGACCATATTTTCCCGCTCCCCCCGTATAACTGATCCGTTTAAATTTAGACCTGTCAGGCAAAACAAGGTCACAGAAAATGTTCTATTGAGGACACACTCACATCGGCCTCTTTTTTCATCAATCAAAGTTTCCCTTTGGAGTTGGGCTCAGCCTCCTGCGAGGCCCATAATGAAGGCTTCTTGTCGAGGTGCTGGAAAGGAAGTAGGGAACGGGAGGAGGGAGAAGTTGGAGCTCCAACCGGCAATTAGGAGGAGCATGGCTGGATGTGTAAAACGTCCCTTCAGATTCTTGGCTGGCTTTTCTTTTGGCTGGTCCAGCCATAAAAGCCAACCACGTTAAATTGATTGCAATGCCGTGAAGCGAATGGGCCTTCTCTCTCTCTCTCTCGATGGTTCAGTGAGTTTACCTTAGCGAGAAGCTGAGCTCATGCAAATCGATATTTTGAACTCGTGTTCAACAAACATATCTGCCTTATACCTCTCCATTTCTCTCCGACTGGCACTCACTCACTCTGCATTCTTACAGTTCTCTCTTTTTCTGTTGCCGTGTTGCTATGAATCAAGTCTGTGAAATGGAAATGAGGACTCTCTCTCGCTCCCCCCCCCTCCCTTCCTCGCTCCCTCCCTCCCTCTCTTTCCAGACATCAAACCAAGCTATGCCTCAATGTTTTTCTCAGATCTTGGAGTGCTGCCAAATCTTGTAAGTGGAGCAGCTGAGAGAGGGAGGGAAGAAGAGAGGTGGGAGAGGAAGAAGGAAAGACGACAAAAAAAATATATATGAGGCGAGCCGGATGAAAAATGAACATGGGAAAGAGGCGAAGTGAGAGACAAGGACAAAGAACGGGACACTTCCAAGAGCGTTTGGGCTTTCGAGCACGGCACGATCTCTTCTTTTTTTTTTTTGCTAAGAAACAAGCCCAGACTCCTGGCTCGGGATCAGCTGATAAGATGGCGTGCTGCTACTATGCTGCCTGAGAAAAGAGGATGCCTTATCTAGTCTGCATTCAAGCCTTAGGATCAGTCCATCTCCTTACGCATTTTCTGTACGCCCAGTATAATGTCATGGCGTTCCCCCAGAAGATGGGCTCTCCAACTGCCCTTGTAGCAAGCACCCCACCCACCCAATGGATGCATTTGGGCTGTGTTGTCCCGTCTCGCACAGCAGACTAAAGTTAGATTTACCGCCCAGCATGAGCCAAGCTAAAAGTAAACATCTGAGTAGCGAGCACAGCTTTGCTCCAGAAGGATCTTCAGCTCCCCGCACTGCGACTTACTTTTTTTTTCTTCTTCTTCTTAAATGAGAAACACAGGGCCTTGATCACCAACTAAGTTTGTTTGTAAGAAAAGAACTGTGCTCTGGATTTAGTCCCGGTTGACAAACCCCACATTTTAAGTGCTTATCTAATGTCTGCACCGATGACAACATTATTTTTTTCGACATCCTTTCTTTATTGGAGAATTGGGGTGCTTATTTCACTCATTCGCTCCCAAAGACGTTTTTCAACGTCTTTTCAGACTTGGTCCAGAATTGGCTGGTACTGAATGAGTTCATGACGCAATAGAAGTAGGACTTTGAATTTCCTAGTTAGTGCATATCATGGCTTTTAGAGCCTAAATATTTTTGGTGCTGCTTTTGTAGTGTTTGGGATCTGCCTCGTGCGTGTCTATGAAGGTCTGCGCGTCTTTGTAGCTCTGAGTCAAAGAAGCACACAAAGTCCGTTTAAGGTACCGTAAACACGGGCTGAGGAGACACCGGTAGCGTCACGTAGTTTGTTCCAGCTTCAACGCCGCGATGTAGTAAAATCTCTCGACGATTTGAAATGGAAGCGTTCCCAGAGTGTATCTGACAAGGGAGCGGCTCTGTGGGCTGATGAACGGCTCGCTTTCTGGGGTGTGTCAGCAGATCTGCGGTGATGTATTATGAGATGCTCGCAGCAGCTCATTTCCTCCACGTCCTTGTCTGTTCTAGCCTCGCTCAGCTTAGGGCCTCGGCCTCCCATAATTATTGCCCTTTCAAGTCGGGCTGCAAGCACGGCGGCGAGTGCGTCTGCGCGCTACGACAGTCAACCCCGGCCACAACTGCACCTTTACGCTACGGAGGTGTGGAATCAAAACGCACACAACTTTGTTTGCGGAGAGATCCTTCTTTCATCTCCCTGTTGTCAGCAGATAAGAGCATCACTCCTCGATAGTTTGTCACTTTTCTTTGGGATAAACTGCGTGTCTGTACGGCGACCCGCGGTAGTTTCTCCGTATGTTACATAACTGAATATGGCAGCGATTTCTCCTGTGAGTGCGAACGCCGTTGTCAATCAAGGCTCGATAGTGACATCCACTGTGTGTCTCGTCTACGCTCCACTTTTGCTTTTGCCTCGCCTTTTGTCTTTGATTTCCCTTGATAAACGTTCCCGCCAGCTCTCAGTTGCGGAACATTTGGAGAGGGCAAAAGCGCGGCCTGCGTTTGACAGGTGGCCGCTATTATTGGAGCATGTGACTTTTGAGTGTGTTACACAACTGTCGCCGGGACCGCTTTATTTAGAGAGCGCTTGTATTGCTTTGCCGATTAGCCGATAACTCCGGCGATGCATTTCGCAACAGGTGTGGGAACAGAGCTCAGAATAACCAAATGCACTCGTGAACTATCATCATATAAAGTTGACTAATGACAGGCTGTGTGGGATATACTGTAGTGTATACACAGCGCTGTAATGATATAATCACAAGGCGGAAAGGGCAGCCGCTCCTTTGCCTTGTCCTCCTCCTTGGCTGCGCTATGCAGGGGGAGAAAAATGATCCAATGTCATCCGGAGTGATGGAAGTTTCGCTGTTGAGCCAGAGGGATGTGTTCAGTGGAGGGAGGAGGTGTGGGGGGGGAGAGGGGGGAGTGCGGATATTTCTGTTTCAGTGTGAGTTGGAGTAAGTCTGGGCACTGAGCCAAGAATGCTGATGGAGAGGAAGGGAGGGGCTGAGTGCGGCGGGAGCGGGGGGGGGTGCTGGGGGGAGGGTGGGGAGAAAGGAGGGAGTCGGAGACCTTTTTGGGCTGTCGGCTTCACAAGCGCACAGCTGCTTCTGGAAAATTCTGCACCCCGCCCCGCTAAAGCATCAGGCATGACATGAATAACAAGAGTGGCCGAGCTGTCCGCTGCGGAGAGTTTTTCTTTTGACGTGGGCCTAACCGAGCGCTTCCAACGCACTGGCCTTGCACATAGTGGAAAAATCAACAATGAAGGGGACACCGGGGCACAATGTGGAAATGAAATCCAGGCTTTAGAGGGCTTTGTCTGGACAAGGACGCCGTCCACACAGACCCTGAGGGCTTTGGAAAAGGCCGTGTAGCAAAATGCCAACTGATGTGTTTTGATGGGGTTACTTGTTCACCAGCCGGTCACTAATTGGAGACTAGCAAGCCACTAAATGACTTTTGCCCAGCGTGGGGCTTTTTTCAAATTTCCTCTCTGCATTTATGGGCTCATGCCAAGGCGGTAGCACCGAGACAAAGGCGGCGCTTCAAAACAGCACGTCGCTTCCATCATGACCAGTAACCACTTGCCTGGGGTCTAAGTACAGCCCTTGCATCGGCGTGTGAGTGAGATGAGATAATGCTAGCCTTTATCGGCCCATGCGGTTGTTAGCCATGAACGGCCCTGCCTTCCCGGTGTTGACATTTCCCTCCCCAGCCTGTCTGAACACATCGAGCAATGGCGGCTCCTGTCAGGCTGCTTTTACGACCGATAGAGAGATGAGTCACACGCACTCATCTCGCCTCCGCCTCCGCCTCTGCCTGGCAGTGCTCTTCCCCTTCACCCCCACCATTCCCGCTCTTCAGGCCTTATGTGTACATGCAGCACATGGTGGATTATATAAATAGCAGGGAACGCGTGGCTCGTCGCTGACATTTTCATGCCCGAGCAAGCCGCTGATACAGTTGGCACTTGGCACGCATTCCTCTCTTGGGTTTATCCATCTGTTGGTGTTGAGCCCAGCCCCCCCCACCCGTCCCGCCAGTTGTATGTTCGTGTAACATAACACGAGCATCACCTTTCGCTCTGCTCATCTTCACATGCGAACACTGTGTGATGCAAACCTCGCCCCTCCCTTCGGCTGTGTTTTTCTCTGTCGCTCTTTCGCTTCCTGACCAACCGTGTCTCCTCCGCCCCACGCCGCAACAGCAAATGATGCCATTTTGATCATCGTAATCATACCCATAACCACGCTATTTGTTTCATTTCTCCTGACATTGGTGTTTAGCCCATAAAGATTCGGAAGAGATGAAATGATGCTTGCTTTGTGTGGAGCTGAAAGGCACAATGCGAGCTCCGTGTCCGGGCAGGATGCTTCCTGGATGGCCGCCAACTTCCAGTAGCACAGCACTGCAGCGTGTCAATACGCCCGTTGCCATGGAAACAAGGAGTGCACATACTGTCACGTTGGCAACAGAAAAAAAGCCTTGTCGTTACTCGTCGCTACCTTTCTTTCCAAAGAGCCGGCAAAGTTGTATGGCTCTGCTGTCGATGTATCACCGCTTCCCACACACACCCACACAAAGAGATGCCTGCGCCATTCAGTCACTCAGTTACTGAGGCAGGGCATGACCCCACCTGCGCAATTGTGTTTGTTGAATTAGTAATTTCAAAGCCATATCTGTGCAACCGGTGATTTGTTTTTGTTGAAATTGGACAAACCCCAGCTTCAGTGACCTGAAAATACCCCGAAAGAGTATTGACCCCACAAAGTGGGAGTGAAAAAGGAAGAAAAAGGCATCTTTTTTTTGTTGGGGTTTTTTTTTTGGGTGATATCAATCAATAACGTCCTTGCTGCTGTGTGAATCACCGTGCCCTCGCGCGTGTTATCAGCGTAGTGATTGTGTCCTGCGGCAAGCAACTTGGCCGTGAGTTATTACTGGCAGCTCTATAGCCCTCCGTCAGGCGTTGGGAAAGAACAACCTCAGCTATGTTGTGCAGTGCAGCGCCTCTGTTGCAAAGTCACAACTTGCAACAGAAGTCATGCGTTTGAGACACCAACGTGCCGCAGCAAGCTCATCAGTCTACCCTAAGCTGCGACCTTGATCAGAGGTGCCGGCTCTTTGATTGGATAGCTAAAACTTCATTCATTTGTTTGTTTGTGAAAGAAAGCTATGGAATACTGCAGATGCGTGGCTTTATCTGAAGCCATAGAATATTTCACTGATGACCTTTTCATGGCATTGAGGCAGTAATCGATGCTCAAACCCGGATGTGGGCCACAAACAAATCGCAACTTCACTTATGATGTGTATGAATTGTCACGTTTTGAGCAAACCCACATGGGGCGCGGAGAGATGGTCTGCTTCCTGACTACTGTTGGGTAGCCGTTGAGCAAGGCATGAGATGCAACGCTGTTTGCCGACCCCTTTCACACTGTGATCTCTCCTTCTATACCCGCGTGCGATATGTTGCGCACTAAAAATGTAGTCAGCTCGTGTGGTTTGAAGCGACAACCAAGCATCACTCGGCTCAACCCTTTCGCCGCTGCTTGCAAGTTAAATGTTGCTGTTTTAGTCTCACCGTGTACCACAATGACAGATAGTACAGTCCTACCATCTTAAACCATCTCTTTGAACCAGGACGTAAATTGTATTAACAGTTCACAGAGAGCTCGATCTTATATTTGTTGGGTTTTTTTTCCACTTCACTTCCGTAGTCTGAATGACAGTTAAAGGTTGTCCCTGTCATCAGGCATCTTATCCACGTCTGGCTCCATCTAAGCTCATATCACTGGAGGTGAAAGGTTCTGTGCTAACTATATATAGCACCTAAATCCTCCCCACAACTTTGTTTGTGCCTTGAGTGGTGTTGGAGCAGCTGCGCGAGTGTCACAACTTGCCAGGGGGATGCAAATATAAGTGCTGATATGGTTTGTTATTTTGGGTTCTGTGCAGCCCTCAGGACCCTCAAAAAATTTGGGAGCATGGCAAGATGGTTGGAGGCAAAAGTGGTGCTGCGGCCAAGGGTATCTCAGCCCAAGGTTCCCCCGCCCCCAACATGCAACTTGAGCCCGACTGCCACATGGCATTGTGGGAATTCTGGGGGGAAAGAGAACTGCTGACATTGCCGGGCGCAAGCAAGATTGCGCAGATTGGAGGGATCAACCCCTCAGCTCATTACTGCTGCTGGACTCTTCAGTTTGGACACATTGCTCCACTTTACCTTCATTGTCAAAGTTCATTTGTGCCTTCATCAACAACAAATATCATATAACCTCATTCAGAGGACCACTTAGGAGCCTTTCTGTTGTCTTTGAGCATATCACATGACCTTTGATCTTTGCAACATAAAACAAATTTCCATAAACAGAGTCCATAAAGTGTAAAAAAAAAAAAACACAACTTGTATTTTTGGGGCTGGAACAGGAATTTAAGTTGGAACAACATTAAAATATGACTTATTGACATGTATGGTAATACATGTCATCGTAGTGAACACAGCAAAGCAAGCAAGTTGTTTGCTCCCAAACAATTGGTTGAGTTGTTTGTATCTTTTTGTTGGGGTCCACAACAATTATTGCAGTCAAATCTACAGTATTTGTTGTGAAAAGTGGACAAGCCAATTTTCCCAACGACAAAACTTAAAATGTTTTGTTGACCTGCCAAACGTAAAAGTTTATTTTCTTGAAAATTTGGTTCACCCAATTTTAAAAAAATTATATACACTGTAGTACATATACATTGTGTATATGCAACAAATGCAATTAGAAACATCTTCATATCTCTTCAGATGACTTTTCAAGCAAATGATTATAAAATAGAAAAAGACCAGCACATGAGGTGATTCAGAAATCTATCAAGCCCATAAAAAATGCCATGATTATACAGCCTGTATAAATGGACAGCAGCTGTACTAACAATATGTCTATATTGTACTATAATGACATCATCGGGTAATTTGGAATGATTCTTCTTTTGCAAACCCTCAAGGGCTCTCAACTGTCTCCGCATAATGGAAGTTATTGTACTTCTGCTGAAAGGGTCCCTCACACAACAGCAGCTGCTACCTGGCACAAATGTGAATGTCAAACATTATATTACAATTAACGCGCTGCACTGCTACTAAATGTAGTCATGGATCTTCGAACGGCCAAAACAGTCCCGTTTCCATTCAAGTCACATGAGGTGGTAACTGCAGACTGACACAAAAGACAAAGATGCCAAGTCATTCCCGTAATGTCCCCCGCCAGCCACACACACCTTAAAAAAAACGCTCAATTAATTTGTTTGCCACTGACGGAAAATGATCAAAGATTCCTTGTCTTCTCATTCCAAAATTGCACGTGTACACTGTGACACACACGTATTAATTAAGAGTGATATGTAGAGATTGCGCCATAAATCATTGCGCTGGTATTTTCATGTTCGGTTTCCTGGTTGAGTTTGTGACTTGTTCCTGTCATAACATTGAGGCTGTCAGTGAGGAGACAGACGACATTGAAAACCAACTGCTGTATTGTCATATTACTCTCTGAGGAGTTTGACGACAGAGGAAAGGATAACTGACTTGTTCTCATTGCCGCCACCGTGCTCCACTTCTGGGACATAAAGCAGGCAATAACACGGGGTGCGATATAAAATGCAAATTTTAGTCTTTCACTAAATCTTTAAAAGTCACTTGACATTATCTCCGCAGCAAAAAGTAGGAGAGGAGATCAGGATGTTGCTTTTGCATTCCGTTTTTGCAGTTTCGGCACCAATAAAAGGGTGTTAACATTTGATACCCCTGCTGCTTCACAGCGAGACCTGCTGGGGTTCGACTCCATTGGCACGGTTCTTGAATTTGTTCTCTAAGAGTACTCAGACATGTCCTGTGTCCGTTATCCTGAGTTCTGATGAATGTGAGAACAAATGGTTTTCTGCTTTGAGGGCTACAGGGCTATGGAGGTACTAGCTTTAACTGTGACTGTAAGTGGAGTAGGCGGCCCGGTAGTCCAGTGGTTAGCACATCGGCTTCACAGTGCAGAGGTACCGGGTTCGATTCCAGCTCCGGCCTCCCTGTGTGGAGTTTGCATGTTCTCCCTGGGCCTGCGTGGGTTTTCTCCGGGTGCTCCGGTTTCCTCCCACATTCCAAAAACATGCTTATTGAACACTCTAAAAATTGTCCCTAGGTGTGAGTGTGAGTGTGAATGGTTGTTCGTCTCTGTGTGCCCTGCGATTGGCTGGCAACCAATTCAGGGTGTCCCCCGCCTACTGCCCGAAGACAGCTGGGATAGGTTCCAGCACCCCCCGCGACCCTAGTGAGCATCAAGCGGCTCGGAAGATGAATGAATGAATGAATGTAAGTGGAGTTCTCTTGTCCATTAGCATCATTAGCGTCATGTCGGCTCAGTTCATCCTGTTAAATTGCCTTACTATGTCATTGTTTAGATTAAATAGTTTTGACTTCACCCAGTATTAAGACTGTATTCGTTCCCCATGTGATCGGTGTCCAACACCAAATTGCCACTCGCAGACTTTGCCCTCCGCAGACCTACACACAGGGTCTTTCAGCAGAGAAAAGAAGGTCAGTGCTCTGTCGTCACACTTCCAACTCACAGGACAAATTCTGGGAGGCAATCTGGGAGAGAAACAAGTGTCCTTTGTTTCGGTTAAAACAAGATGACATTTGTTGTTGAACTCTGGGCTGCGATGTCATCGTCATGGTTTCTCATCTCTGTCCTCTCTGAGCAGCATGGTGAGGAGATGCATACCAACTTGAGGTTCTGCTCGGTCTCTGAGCCACACCCACTCACTCTCCAACACGTACAAATACACAAGCGCGTGGAGTCATGGCACGTTACAAAAATAGATCCGTTGCTCCATTGTTCTTTGAATCCGGTGAAGTGCTGGGCGGGGCGACATCAGCAACATGCAAACAAACAATCTGAATAAAAAAAAGAATGAAACAAAGAACAGATATCTGCCAAGGTTCAAGGTTGAACTCTTAACTAATGTGTGGTTGTTGTTGTTGTTGTTTTTGTGGTTTTCATATCAGTGTTTAAACATGAAGATTTTCAGAGAAAGAACAATGAGCGCTTAACGTAGCGATGCACAGTGAACACCCAAGGTACTTAATTGTCACTCTGGGTTGAAGTTTACTGTAAAACTGACAGCAGAAGAGAATTAAAATTCCACTCACACGCACATCCAATTCACAGTTCCTTAAATTGAGTGCCTGAAATTACATGACATGACATTACTCCGTGTGGGTTTTCTCCAGGTCCAGGGTGTAGCCCGCCGTGTAGTCAGCTGGAAAAGGCTCCAGCTCCCCCGTGACACTGATGACCAAAATCAGTATGACAAAAAAATGGATGAAAGGAGATATATTTTTTTAATATAATTTCAGCTAAATAAAGACCCCTAGCTCAACGCGAACATATAATGTGAAATACCATCGTCGGGATAACCAAAATTTGGATAGATGTTAATTATAAATCCTCAAACAACAGTTACTTTAACACAAATAGTGCAGCAACACATGCAAACACAGAATTAACAACACTCACAGGCATGTTCTATATGCCGTGAAGATGGAGATTTCTTCTGAAGCTTCTCAGCCTCTTCTTTATTTGAAGAAGACTGAATCTCTTCCAGTCGACCTTATTGCTGCCCAGCATATTGCAGCATAATATGGTACGACACTGAAGGCACACAACTCTAAACCTGGTCTAGCCTGTGTACTGTAAACGGCCACAAAAAATGGATACTTAAAAATCTGCTATTGCTTGGATGCTAAATGACCTCCCAGGCCCCTATTAAAAGATCCTTATTTTTTTTAGATTGGTTATTGTAGACTAATTTGCACATTACTGAGCAATTTCCTCATATAAAATGTTCAAAATATGTAATTATTTACATGTATGTATACATGTTAATATGTATGCATGTATGCCTTGACGATTTAATATTCTTTCGGCTTCATGAGATCGTCAACATGTTAAAGTCATGAACGATCGTATCGCCCACCACTATTCAAAAATATTAATGCAAAGAATACTGCAGGCATATACTTTTCATTTCTGTCCAATTAAGCTAATTGACAAAAGCACAGTAATTAGCATCTAATGTCAAAGGGTTACTTTTCGCTGTCAGACTCTTGGCTGTTGTACAAAAAAAAACAGTTATAAAATGCAAATAAAATTCTTCTAAGTGTAAATTACTTCTATGATTGAAATGTCAGAGGATCTGGAACAGTGTAAAATGTCCTCTCCCAACGGGGTCAGTGGTGCTGATGAATAATGACGGCCAAGAATCTTGACCTCTGTATGAGAGTAGCAGCTGCATCTGACTGGTCCAAAAATATGGCTTGAGCATGTGTCTGAGCAAGTGGGCCGGAGCATTGTATGACACCAAAAAAAAAAGCTTCAGCGTGTAATTTGTGAGCTTGAAAAATGGCAAAATCATTTTGGTGGTCTAATAATATAATGGTGGGTAATGTGTTAGCCTCGCTGCTGATGTTATAATTAGCTATTTTAGTTTACATTTTGACCACATTGTTCTTCTTCTACTTCTTCTGCTTCTTATTATTTTTATCATTATTATCCATTCATCCATGGATCGTGGGTGTCCTGCAGACTAGCTCTCATCTGACTGGTGAACGCTTGATGAAGAGTTGTGCTCCCCTACACACGACGCAATATAAGAATTACACAAGCACGCCTTGTTTCTTGTTTATTATGCACCGTAATGGTTGCCAGATCGGGTGCAGAAACAGTTTACATGATTCAAGAGACTGAACGACTTCTTTATTTATTTCAAGTTCTTTAGCGTTCGTTCTTCGATGTGTGTATGACTTGTGTGTTTACAGGCCCAGAGTGGTCACGTTCAATGTGAGTCAGCATGTAAGAACTGCAGGCGAGAGCTGCATCGTGATTATACAATGTGACGTTTTAATGAGGTAATGCCGCATTCTTGTTTAACTACTAGCGCAAGTCACTTTGGCCTGTCGGCCTCCATAAGGAATGTTGCAACCTTCGCTCGTACACATTAACAGACAGAACCATTAACAGCCAGATTATATTTTTGTTGGGTAACGCACTACGATTTGGAAACGCTCTTCAAAGTTGTCAACGGCTTACTCATTCCCCACATCGCTAGTCGAGGACAAGAAGACTCCTAGTTAATGACTTACATGGCTTGCTAACATTACAACATTGAGTGCACACGGATTCAAGGTTGTTCAAATTCCATGATGGAAGAAGGTAGACCAAAGTCTTGGTTCTATATTACTAAACTTAGTTTTAGTTGTGTCTTGTATTGTATCAACCTTATATACAGTAATCCCTCGTTTATCGCGGGGGTTACGTTCCAAAAAAAACAGTGATAGGTGAAATCCGTAAAGTAGTGAGATTTATTTTTTACAGTTATTATACAATAATACAAAAAGTAAGCATACAACAAACCAGTAGTGGTATGGAAGGCCATTCGATGTTTGTTTGTTTTTTTTCCCCCCTTTTTTCTTTTCAATGTCCCCCGAAGAATTCCCACCTAAGGGGAAGTACTAGTTTTGATAAATGAAGTAGAGTTTCTTCCAGGATGAATGAATCCATAACGTTTTAACGTTACAAAAATTCTATATATATTTTATATGAGTAGAACGATGATATATTATACTGTTCTCAACGCAAAAGAACAACAACAGCATTAATGAGATAATGTTTATGATTGTGGGTATACTGTACATAACTGGTGTCAAAGTCAAGGCCCGGGGGCCAGATCTGGTCCGCCACAGCATTTTATGTGGCCCGCGAAAGAAAATCAAGCATGTCAAGTTGCATCATGCTTGCTAAAGTCTCAAGCAAAAATTTGAAATGTCATACGTAATCCACAGTAACAGTCATTATTCTTGACTTCGGATTTTAAAATTAGTTATTCATCAATTTTTTAAGTGCTGTGTATGTAACATGTGGAGGTAATTAAACATTTATATGGTTTCCCAAAATTCATAACGGCCCTCCAAGGGAAACCGGAACTACAATGTGGCCCATAATGAAAATGAGTTTGACACCGCTGCTGTAAATGTTTAACAACAATGTAGCTTTGGACCAAATGTTGTGGTGAGTGTATACAATATTTGCGCAGGAATGCATGTTGTGAATAAAATGCATTTTCACAAATGAATAGGGCGGTCCTCCTGAGAAGAATGAAAATAATGAAGTCCAAATATTATCTGGGGTTGCTCCCCATTTCTCTCCACCCCTCAAATATATATTTCTAAAATTTTCTTTTTAAATCGACAAATTGGTGAATCCGCAGGTGCCGAACTGCGAGGGTCCACCATATAACAACATTTCTGTTCCACGACCATAGCCATAACGAGCGGGATATTAAAACCACAAAAGAGCGCACGCCCATAAATCTTAGCACCGTTTTCTTGACCGAACAAGAATAAAAGGTTGTGTCAGCCAACACGGAAATATGAGTAAATTGGACATGAGAGAGGTACAAAGAAGTACGCAAGGAGGATTTTGAAGGGGGTGCATTCAAGATCGAGGCAGTACCTGAGGCGTGCTTTAGCAATACATCACTATTCAGAGAGGAGCTTTGATGTTGGATGGATCTCGGTGAGCAGGCAAGAGGCAGTTCTAATTAAAATTGTAACAATGCAAGCTCAGATACCCTGAAGAAACCAACGCTTTGAAGACTCACTGATTGCCCCACAGCTGGCTGCCCACAGATAAGCGCCGATACTGGGCTCATGGCCTCTTTAGTGTGCTGTCATGAAAATGTGTGTCTTTCGTGCCATAACATTTCTCTTGATGTGGATGAGCATGCGACATGCTATCTGTGTCCTACTTTTTGGGCTCTTTGGTGGCATGGAGGGACAGGTTGAGTTGAGCCGCTGGTGCTAGGAGGCCAGGCGAAGACAGGAAAGCTCACGGGGCGATCCGGCGTTGACAGGTAGACAGGCCAAACTCGTTTTTATTTTTTTAAATCCATTTATACTGCTGCGCAGGGACGACTTCGGCATCTCATTAAGATGAAGAACACTTTAACTATCAAATCGTTACCTTGTTTTGTTTTACCCAAGATAAAACAAGACCGCACAGATCGTGAGTGCCGCACTCCGACTTGTCTGCCAAGCATGTTTATGTCTCTCCTCATATTGACTGAGGCTTATTGCAGTGAGAGGCACAAGTGGGCTGTTGCGGAGAGAGAAGAGTGATGCTGTGAGACAGTGGCATCTCAAAGAGACTGTCTGCATGGGGAGAATAGTCTAATTTTAACTTGGAGACAGAAGGGCTATGAAATGGCTCCCCGCTTGACTACAGCTCAATTATTCATCAACACAAGAAGACTCTCCTCTAAAAAGCCTGACACGATATTCAAACCCCTCCCAATGCGTCGTCTTCCTCCGTGCTGTTTCATCCCCCCCCCTCCCCACACAAACACAGCTACCCCACTCAACCCCTGTCATGAACTGTGCAGTGACCTCCAGAAATGCAGGCGTGCCTTTGTAAAGATGACAAAAAAAAAATACACATAATGATGAGTAGCTTCACTACGCTGTGGAATCTCATGTACAAGTACCGCAACACAAAAGTTTATTTCTATTTTGATAAATAATGGTTGATAGAAGTGTAGTGCTTCAAATAAGAGATGACTCACTGCACTGAAAATCAACCTGAGCACCAGCCATGACGATCCATTGAGTTTTATTTCATTATACAAAAGGACAATGAGTGCCACTTTTCGATTGTATCTTTGCGAATCTAGACTTCTTCCTCTGTGGATGTCTCCATGTTTGGTTTGGGGAGGTTTTGCATGTCACAGTCGTACCTTGGATAAGTGCAATGATCAAGATACAGTGAATGTATCAGTCAGAATTAGAACCACTGACACTCAACAACAAAAAGGAGAATGACGCATCGAGGTGAATTCCGTTTTTTGGAGGAAAGGACGTCCTGTAGACATACCATCAAATTTGGATGAGTTAAGATCGAAGCACGTCATATGTTCATTTTACTGTTCCTTCAGTGTCATTCCATTGGTTTTTCAAAGTCACAGGAACTAAAGTCTGCTGGGATAGACTCCAGCTCAACCGTCACTTGCATGACCTGCTATAGGAAACGCATGCATGAATGAACTAATTCTGGCTATATAGCTTTGAGTGCACTCTGCAGCTAATCTGCGTTGGGCCTCATGTGACTGTCACTGCTGATCCCAGGTTAGCGCAACTGGCCATTCGGCCCCAAGCCGTATGACCGACGTGCACACGCAGCAGTTTGAGTGGTCTGTAATCTATTTATGGCTGCCTGTGACAGTGACTGTTTGGCCCAAGGTAAGCTTGGAAACGTCGGGTTATCTTGGTCCTGCTGTGATAATGACACCATTTTAAGAGCGATCCAGGCGAGCTGACAAATTGGTGCTGAGGTCACCACGTATTCTCGTTGACTAGCAACGTGCACGCCAATGCCGTGCGTTCACAGCCTCTCCCCGCGTGTGATCGGCTGTGACAACGTGACAATGGCAGTCTCGTTATGGCTAATTTCGATCGCTAATGTTAAACTGCGCGCAAAAGAGGCTTTTTGCGAATTTGTTGACACTGCGTGTTTATTTTCTGCTAAATTCTCGCATGAATTGACAGGATGGGATCAGTGGGGAGAACACGGTGAATCTCTGTGTTGTGCGACAATAAATACTTCCCTTGACATTTTTCATGAAGGGAACTGAGATTTATCATCGATTTCCTTTCCACAACATGTAATCCTGCTGAATCGTGTAGCGTGTTGGCTCTGATGTGGACAGGATTTACGATTGGCTACATCTATCAGTGACAGGCAGCAGGTGCTGTAGATCATGTAGAGAGGAAGATAAGGACTTGCCAATGACACTCAGGTATGGTGGTGCTTGTAGATAAGGGAGCACCGCAGAATCTAAGTCAAAAAAGAAGAAGAAAAAAAATAAGCTAGGAACCGTTACTCACAAACACTTGCTGTGAACGTGGGCGTGAATTTAAAATCGCGTTGGCCTCCTAGGAGACACATCAGGTTTCGGCACGATGTCACAAAGGCTGGGGAACACTTACGTCTGACATTTGACAAAATCCTCCCCCAAACATCAATTGTTGAGGCTGGTATCTTAGCAACCAGGAAAGTGGAGCCTGTCAAGTGTTGATTTCTCCCCAGTCAGAAGAGCGCCAGGGGCTGCTACGCAACTCTACATCAGACGTTATTGCACTCTGTTTGCAAAACAAAAACATGGAATACGATCTTGACTCAACAATGTATTTAGAAAATCATGGATTTACCCAAAATATTTCACTCCCTTCCAAAGTAACATTTAAAGATAATCTCTGCTCTACCGATCCCCTTTAAGTAATGTTCACTTTTTTTGTACTTTCTAGCTCTGCCATAACGCTGAATCCTCACAGAGTTCATAATGCTGATCCATTAAGTGCCACCTTTTCAGTTCCCTGTGACCAATGTTTTGTTGACTAAAAACAACAGCGGTGCTGAACTATGCAGGTGAAGAAAGCCAAAGTTCTGTCAGAATCAAAGCTGCTAAAATATTACTTGGCCAGTGAGAGCAAAGACTCCACTGATTGTTTGACAGGCAATTGTCGTATCTGTACAGCAAGAGATTGTAAAGAATGCTTGCATGCCAATCGTAACAAATGGATAGCCCGAAGAAGAGAGAACACAAAATACTCAATGTCATCCATTGTTGTCCATATTCTACCTGCGTAGGAGGTCTGCATCTTTGTGGAATTCACTGGCAGGTTCTATTGGTCTACCGAAACAACACAGATGAGGATTATTTTCCATTGTTGGATAGCAGAGTGGCTAGAAGTGCTGCCTACCAAGGTTTCAATATCTTTCTTGAGCCATTTCTGTTTTGTGCATGATGAGGATGCACCAAGGGAAATGTAGAGTTTGCTCCCTTCTTACCAGCCTCATACATGCTGCTATCGTTCGAACTGAACATGCGCAAAGCCCGCACCCTTCAGCCGCTCAGCCTCATTCGCCACCTACAAAACAGTGTGATCTGCTGACTCCAAAATGCCACACGCACATGCAAATTATGTGTTTCTTGCCTCGGAGATATCAATGTTTTTAGTCCTTCTCAAACCGCTTTGATGTCTCGCTTCAGTTTTTGGCGCTAGAGGAGTTCATGCAGAGTTTCTCAAGTTTGTTTTTTTGTGTGTCGAATCATATGTGATGGTTTGGCAAAAAAAATAAAAAATACATCTCTCTGAGCCATGCATCATCGCTTTACGAGCTGAACGCAGCAGCGCCAGGCAAGTTAAGTATTTGTCTGGAGGCAGTGAAGGCAAGAAAGTTTTTTTTTTTTTTTGCTTAGTGAAATGAGCAATTTCAAAAGACATTGCATAAATTATTTAACCGACTTTCTCCAAACTGATATTCTGATTATGGCTGGAGGTGCTTACATACTATCATTGCGGTTGCACTGCACAGGAGGCATGATGGGAGTTCTCAATGCTAACACGTGGACTGTCAAAAATAATAACCTAAGTTGTAAAATATAAGGAAAGTACTCATGTCATTTTTATCTCGTGGGGCATTGATTACCATTATATTCAGTGGAACAATTAGTGGACGCATCGAAAATAGCTTGGCATATTTGCTAGTAGACTGTTGACTGAAATTATAATGCAATTTTATAATTAGCAATGTTTTGAGATCCGCAGTCATCTCATTTTCCTGCTGCACCACAATCCAACCACAATTGTGTGCTCAAATGAATAAAACATGATGCAACAGCTCCGACACAGTATCTGGAAGCACGTGATGGACCAAACGGGGTTATCTTTTATCCAGGGGTGTGTTATTTCTTCAATTCTAGACCAAAAAAAACCCAACCTTTTTTTTCTATGGTGAAATATTGCAGGATCACTTCAAGCGTCTTTGCTCAAGTGAAGAAGTCAAAATGAAGTGTCGTGAGTCTTGGCAGGCCTGAACAGAAGAGGAGTTCACTGTGAAAACTGGCATGTTGACGCTTTCATGCCGCTGTCACGCTGTTCACAAGGTGCCCCGGAGGGGTGTCACAACGAATTCTTCTCACTTAGCTCACTTAGTAGAGCATGCCCCTGTCTGCAGTCAGACGGCTTTCCCCTCTTGCCATCTGTCCCATCTATTATAGTCGCATGCAATAGTTATTCTAGTCGGCCAGGTCGAAGCTACTCTCAGCCCCCCTGCATGCATTCCAAGTTTACACTCATGCCATGAAGAACAGAAAAGGAAATAGTGGAAATAGAAACACTCCCTTCCAGGACTCCGCCGCCATAACACAGCGAGCTTCTGTACAAAAAGATTTGTCGACTTCATGGCAACAGAAGTGTAAAAATAGTGAAACCTTTCAACACCCATTGTGAGTGATAACAGTGAAACTTCGTTAATGACGAATGTCAAGAGCGTAATGCGTCAACAACTTGTGTTTCAGATGCACCTTGTGTGCACAATTGTTTCTTAAGAAGCTCAACACTTGTAATGGTAGTAAAATGCCTGAACACTAAATCATTCTTTGATAATAGTAGAAATGCATGGTGATGTTTGTCATGGTGGTCCACTTGAAGTAACGATCAAGTGTTCCTCAACTATAATCCAGTGCACGCTCCACAGCCCTGCTGCATTTTTTTTTTGTGTGGAACATATCTCCTTGTCTAGTCCTCTCTACATAGGGATGTTTTTTAATTACTTTTTACAGTATGCTGACTTTCATGCCCTTGCATGTCGGATAGGAGAGTCATTATATGTCACTGTTGCAATTTTGTTGAGCGCTGCGAGGTCAGAGAAACGCATAAATACGATGAGCACAAGATCTGCCGTTGGCCGCACCTCACATCCAGGCACCCACACACATGCTCGCCACACAGACTCTATGATATGTATAGTTTGTGCACGTCGTCACGTTTAGGAAGTGTGTTTTAATACGTTTAATCAGATTTAATCTATACGTTAAATCTGTTTAAAGCATGTGTGAGAAGTAAGGATATTTAAAACAAATGTTTTTTATTTCCTGGCTTTAGAATCTATATCATGTTTCAATGATTCAAATGACACACAATCAACTAGCTTTAGCAGGAGCTTAAAAAAAACCCAAAACTACCTTGAGGCATGATTACTGCCATCGTCACGTTTTTTTATTTGATTGGTTTTATATTCATGGCCTCGTGTTAGCTCAAATTTGTTTTTAGATTTTGGAGATATTTTTCAGGGAAATTTGGGTCAAATTCTAATTTGTATTTTCTCAAGCACCTTGAACTTTAAAGGCTCCACAGAAAAGTCAAAGTATCTCATCAGTGGAGGAAATTGGCATGCCAATGATGGTCATGTGATTATGTTCCTCCTTTGTAGCTACGACCTATGGAGGCAAACTGATTGTTGGTTCAGTGTTTCATAAAGCCCTTTGCTGTGATTAGGAGTAGGCAATGATTGCATGGTGCCATTTAACAAAACAGCAGGAGCTACTAATTAAATAAGAGAAGTAGAGCAAGCCTTTGCAAATTTGATCTCGAACACTTTTTTACAGGAGAGTGATTTAGTGATTTTGTTGAAGCCCAGAAATTCAGGTGAACCAAATGTAACTGTTTTTGTTGTAGATAAACGATTTAAAGATGTAACTACTTCACAGATTAATAAATAATTGTCCTGTGATTGGCTGGCGGTCAGTCCAGGATATACCTCTTGCTCAAAGTCAACTGGGGTAAGATCCAACTTCCCTTTGACCCTAACGAGGACAAGCACGAGAGAAAATGGTCGGATGGACATGTGGCCAAAATATCTGTGGTTTGCACTCATTGACTAAACATCCTGTGTGTGTCATTGCAAAGAAGAAATCTCATCTGGAAAACAAAAAAGTATTCCGTGCAGTTGATGATGTTCAAGCAGCGACTTAATAACCATAACAAAGTCATTTTTAAGGGTTATGGAATGGAAAACGTGCGTTGTTTTGAATGTTGGGTAAACTGAAAGGTGGCCTGCTTGTATCAGCTCTCAGTTAAAAAAGAGGAAGTCCGTATAGGGAAGCCTACACTGGCTGAGTCTTGATGTTTGTTTCGAGCCGCTGTGACATTTTTAGTAGTACAACATTCGTCATGTTGTGGTTTCCTCACCAGTGTGTCTCTACCGCCCGTCTTCTAACCGTCCCAAAGGTGGTTGAGAGGCCCTCATCATGGTTAGCAGCACGTGGTTTTCATCTTAGCCAGGCTCACCTGCTTCTTTTGGAGACATACATCAACATCAGATGAAAAGAATGGGCAATGCGAAATGCTCGGCTATCTGACAAAGTTCAAGGCCATTATTGCATGCAGTCACGTTGATGCATTGATCCACGAGGTCGCATCTTGATCATAGTTGGTGTTAGTTTTCATTTTTGATGTGGTTACATGTAATAATTTATCATGTGAGTCGGAGGAAATGGGTAAAAGTCATGCTGGTGTAGTCATGTACAAAGAATCATTTGTAATTGTTGACCACACATTCAAATTTGTTTCTCTGTCAAGAAGCTGTTTGTGCCTATAGTATGAGTGCTCAGTCGTAACCCTTTCAGGGACAGCGGTGACTACAGTGGACAGCTTATCATCTTATCAGGTTACTGGGTGCATGAAAGGGCAAATAAGAGCCCTATTTGATGTTTTGCGCCACAGCAGTAGTCATGTGCACCAGAGAAGAAAGTGAAACACAATCAGACTACAGAGAACCTTAGAGGCGCCGCTATGAGATGGTGCAATATACTGTATAGTATAATGAGATGAGTGCATAAATCAGAAGTAATGCATTCTATGCGCTTCAGATAAGATGGACCTCGTCCGCCTACTTCCACTTGCAGTAAAGGGCATTCTGCACAGCAGTGTGGGAAAACATTAGTTATTGGTGGGAGTGTCCAGAGTTAATAAATAAACCGACTTCTTCCATTTCCTCTCCTGTACGATCTTTTCTATGTTCATAAACATATTTAGGGAAACTTCACACCTAAACCAAGTGTGACGACATGAGATAAACTTTTCATTCCAGTTGATTAGATAGATGGTGGTGATGCTGTAATGTGCGGGCAGTGCGGGATCGGTTCCCACTCAGTGACGGTGTGAATGTGGATGAGAATGGTCGTTTGTCTCTGCATGTGCCCTGTGACTGACTGGCGACCAGTTCAGGAAGTAGTCCGCCCTTTGCCCAAAGTCAGCTGGGATAGGCTCCAGCAACTCCCTGCGACCCTGTTCAGGATAAGCAGTGTTGAAAATAGATAGATAGATAGATAGATAGATAGATAGATAGATAGATAGATAGATAGATAGATAGATAGATAGATAGATAGATAGATAGATAGATAGATAGATAGATAGATAGATAGATAGATAGATAGATAGATAGATAGATAGATAGATAGATAGATAGATAGATAGATAGATAGATAGATAGATAGATAGATAGATAGATAGATAGATAGATAGATAGATGTGCCACAAACTGCGAGAGCATCGCTTCCACTTATGTTTTTCACATTTGTGCTAGCTTAGCAGTTGGTGCAAGTCATGTTAGCCTATTCATAACCACCTTTAGATTTGGCAGAGCACCTTCATATCATTTTTGCGTAATAACTACACATTTGAAGAATGTGATTCTTGAGGATTTGCTTGAAACTGTTGTTTGCCAGGAATCATTTGTGTTCATATGCACATCACAGTCCTTCTACCTTGGAGGGCTAAGGATATAGTGGGTTCTTCCTGTGTTTGTTCGGAAAAAACGCAGGTGTTGACCACTGGAGGTGGTTTTGAACATAAACATGAACAAGCACATAAGACAATATAGACACAGTGTCCATGAGTGGTTATTTTTGTCCATTTGATGTGTCACCTTGGAGATGGCAGGTGACAGCTGTTCATTGCATAAGCCAGACTTAATTGGTGGCGAAATTAGCCTGACCTTGACTGTGGTGGGGCGGACCGACGAGCATCGCCGCCTGCCACTTGAAATGACATTGTTGTAATTTTCAACAGCAGCGAGCAAACACTCCGAGCATTAATTATACTGCTGGACGTGACTGAATGTGCTAGACACACTTGCTGAATACTTATATGAACTGTCATTCCAGTCTCCATAGTAACTCGCACCATTCGACTCCCGCCTCCACCCATCCACTACTCCTAAAGTGGGCTGTTTCCATGGAAACCGGGGAATTGCCTTTGATGATGGCTCTCATGAATTTATACCCGCTGATAAAGCTGGCTTCTCCAAGTCTCAGAGAAGGAGGAATGGTGGGTGGATTCTGTATCGGGGAAATTGGAGGAGAAAGTTGAAGCAAATGACATTTGTACCACGTACATTTGGAGTGGTTTACCTGGTGGCAGAGCAGGCAGCAGCAGAAATGCTATGCACTAGATGAGGCCGACGAGACACAGCTCCGGGCCACATCAGAGCAGGCGTGATTCATATGCCTCGTGTTGTTCAAGTGTCATCGAATGTTTTTTCCTCTGCTGGTAAAAGCATCAAGCATCAAGGGAGGCTCATGCATACCCTCTGCTTTTTGTTGTGTTTTTTTCCATCTACAAAATGATTTAAAAGTAAATCCACCAGTCTAGAATCCAGCCCTACAAGGCGGATCTCTCTCATGATCAAGTGATCTCACAATCGCATAAATGGGTCGGCACTTTGGGTATCAGCTGATAGTCGCAAAGTGTTTCCGAAGAGGACCAGAGGCAGGGTGTTACAATGTTGCGATTTTCTAAATTGTGAACATCTTGAACCCTTTCATGCATCCTGGCACCTGATAACATGATAAGCTGTCCACTGTAACAACCGCTGTACCTGAAAGGGTTCATATTTAAGATTTGGGTCAGAGGGTCAGTTTTGGACCCTTTTATCGGGAAAAATCACTCTTAACATGCCTTAGACATAATGATAAACTGATAGATGAATCTTTTAAGGCATCAGATAGTTGGATGTTTCGTCGGGAAGTGCCCGTTCTCACATATTCTGGTGAAGCGGCCATTCAGTCATTCATGAAGAACAATAGCAAAATGCAAAGGGCCTCCATCTTGTCAAATCAATCAAATCAAATGGTTTCCCCATGCACTGATAATTGATTCAATCTTTCATTATGTTGAGATACTTTCAAAGAATGAATGGCCCTACATTCCTGTCTGAAGTCATTCCACACACCATTAATCAAATTTGCATGCTCTATATATAAAATTCATTTTAGACTAAAAAGTTACTTTTCAACCACCATGTATTCCTTGTCATTGTGCTTCAACGTTTTCTTTTGACCTTGCATTCATATCAGAGCACATCTGTCTTGTAACAGGGAGCTAACAGTTCACAGTTAGAGGTGACTGTTAATCACCGCAATTGTGTAACATCCTGAAATAACCAGGCAATTCTAACTGAAACTGAGCCGGAATAGAACCTGCCTCCTGACAGCTGTAATGAGCTCGCACAGTGTTGCAGTCTGGGTGTCAGTGGGCTGCTTGGAGCTTTTAACCCGAATGTATATCTGCTGCCTGTGTGCTGATGCTGGCAGCACGATCTCATTCTGTGGAGAAGATGGCTTTAGGCGCTCGAAAAGTGAACAAATGTCAAACATGTATAGATGTGAACAAGCTTTAGGGCGGTGTGAGTGTGTGAGTGAGTGAGTTCCCATGCATCTTAATTTATGTCGGTCTTTATTCTGCACTGCATAAAAGGCCCTTGAGCATGTTCAGAAGCATCAGATCCTCCTCTAGTGTCTCAACCTGAACTTCCCTTTGGGTGACTTTGAAGTAAAAGGGCATTTTTGGCTTTGACTGGGTGAGACATCAGAAAACCTTGTGAACTGTGTAATTTCACCTTTGAAACGAACCCGTGTCGCCACATGCCTCTCTGTGAGCGGGGAATACCGGTGCTTTGGGTTTGCACTCCTTTCACTCTAAAATCTAAGAGCTCCGCGATCCTCCCTCTTCTTTGCCAAATAACTGCACAGGAACTGTATATTTGATTTGAATTTCATGGGAAGTGTGAAGAAATTGAAGCATTTTTAAAAATGTATTTATTAAATTAATGCAGTACGGTGCATCACGATGCCTTTTCATGCTGGCACAGCTTTGCACTGTGCACTGAAGTCCTCGTTGGTACTACAGTATTTTCCTTTACTTCTGATTTCAGCAAGTCATCTATCAAGTTGTTGTCTATGTTCTGCATAATAATATAATGGGTCAATGATACATTTCTATGGTTTCACAGTCATAATGGCTCTCTGGGGAAAGCCATTACAAGAGTTGTGGCCTGCAACAAGAATCGACTACGTTGCCTGGTGCTTTAGTTGCGCTCATGAATCTGTTCATGTCAGATGGTCATAACGAATCACATCACCGTGGCTTCCTCCTTTGTGCTGCGTAATCCTCATCAATTAGCCCTATTGTGAGGCAGTTTTTCTTATTGCCGATATTGATGGCTGAACGCATGACAGCACCGAATGTTGGCCTATTTCCCTCTGAATGATGACTCACCCGTCAGGGAGGAAAAATCCTTTTTTGTTGGAGGTTTGCAATTCGCCCGGTTGGGATGATTTATTTATAAAGCTGCAGGCATTTGCGGCTAAACCCTCCTGATTTGTACTGTCATGAATTAAAACCCAGTTGCATCACACTGGTTCCCACCAGTTGTTACCAAGGGCACAGCCAACAGGATTTAAAGGCGCTGCGTTGTAAGGAAAGATGCCAAAGTGAAGCTTAGCTGGCTGCGTCCTGCTTTTAGCCTTTGAATGGGTTTTCGTTATGATCTGCGATGACTTTCATGGTATCGGGTGACAGGAACTGAATCCAGCCACGTGAGATGTTGTAAGGCAGAGGTGCTTCTGTCACCAATGCATACAAAGACACGGTGGCTGGTTCACACAGAAAGAGGATGTCACAGTTAATGAAATAACACTAGGTCACTTCCTGTGCTAACTGAAACCTCAAAATAAATAAGTAAATAAATAAACACACACACACACACATTTCTACACTTTTGATGTGAGTGAGGTGATGCCATTAAACCTAGCTTGTGCACAAAACTGCAGCCTGTTGTCATCCAATGATACATTTTGCTTATGTGCGTGTATCGTTATGTAGATTTTTGTTGGGAATCTCTGAAAAGCGGATGCTGCATTACCCTGCTGAAAAAACTGCATAAACCGATTATATAAGTGCTCACCACCAGTAACCAGCATCCAGTATGTTTGTTTTCCTGACGGTCGCAATGGTGCTACCTGGTACCAGCATGCTCAACAGCAGTATGCTGTTTGTGCTGGTGACACCAAGACCATCAATACCAGCACAAAAACACACAAAAAATGGATGGAATTATCACAGTAAAAAACTTCGGTCACTGTTCACCTACTGACTGAGTCACAGCTCTGCAGCCAGACCAACATACTGTTGTTGCCCTGCTGGTAGCAAGTGACACCAACAAGACCGGCACGGGCAAAAAAACAACAAAACCAGCTTATGCTGGTGAGCACCTATGCTGGTTTCTGCTGGGGTTTTTTTTCTGTTTTTGTTTTTGTTGTTTTTTTATTTTATTTTAACAGGGTAAGTGAAGCATTACTGCCTGCAGGTTAATTCTGTCTCATTTTGATTTGAGTTCAAATGTTCCTATTGTGCCATCTGAACAACAGCCTGGAACCAGCTTAATACTAGAGCAAATGTTTCATGCTGAATTTCTGTGCAATGATGGGAAAACACATAGAGCCCGCCAAATGTACAATTTGTACTTTAAAAAAATACTACCTAATACTACTAATACTAATACTACTACTAATTTACTACTATGCAGAAGTAAAGAGTCTGTTATCTAAATTCAGGAATGATTCTTGTCAAAACTTACATGTGTGAATTCATGACTTTCCTAAAGCATTAAACCTGTGTCGTAAACTGTCGGGTTTCATGTCGACTTTAGCAGTTGAAAGTGAGCAGCAACAGTCCTCCTGTTGTATATTCAAATCATGGCCCTTCGCTCTGTACGAACAAGCGGGAATGAATTTGAATAATGTATTGCAACGGGGGCGAAGGCACAAGGCCTCTGAGGTCGTAAATTGTGCAGCTACATCAGCCCAGCTCTCCGGAACAGAAGGCAGCATAGGGTTGTTTATAAAATGCCCTTGGAAAAATGAGTCTAATCCCCAGCCAAAGCGTAAGCCATGGGGAGAGCATTAGATAACCCACAAGCTGCAGAGTAATGAGAGTAATGAGCGAGATGGAGAAGCGGAGCCAGCTCGGAGAGAATGCATCCATTTATTGGCTGTATGCTCTGATTGCCTGGACCATTTGAGACAAACTGGAGCCTTATTCCGTGCCGGAGTCCATTTGGTTTGATCAGCAGCAATAAGTGCTACCCATAGCCAGTAAATGCTGTAGGCCCCCCTCGACCGTACACTACGCACATGATAGAAGCCCTTCCTGTTATGTCTATTGAGGATCAACCGATTAGCCATTGTACCTGAAAGCATTGCCTGAATAGGCCAAAGTCAAGAGCGATATCAGATTTCCCCACTGAGGCTTACTTTTAGTCTTTTTAACAAGAAGTATTGCCTCACACCGCTGACGACTTTATCACCTTCCTGGGTGATGAAATTATGGCGCCAGAATATCTGTCACATCTGATGGTGTTATCCGATTCACACTTGTAACCCAGCCAATGTGTGCTTATACTACAAGTAAATGATCAGAGCATGAGTTCAGACCGTTACCTCGAATGTTGCATGTTGTTCCTCCATCCCTTTATGAAAAGAAGTGTACCAGGCGCAAAGGCACCTCAACAGGTTTCGCGAAGCTTATCCTGTAGAGGGTCACAGCGGGGGCAGGAGCTTATCCTGGCTGACATAAGGTGAAAGGTGGACTGCTCGCCAGTCAATCACAGGGCGATTGTATAAAGCGCATTCGGTTGGAATTGATACCATGTGTGTGTGTGTGTGTGTGTGTGTGTGTGTGTGTGTGTGTGTGTGTGTGTGTGTGTGTGTGTGTGTGTATGTGTGTGTGTGTGTGTGTTTGTGTGTGTGTTAATCACTCCACGACCCAAGGCACCTGCGACTTGTCCCAAAAGCCATTGCTGAACTGGCTACTCTCTAGTCGCCAAATCCATACCAAACAAAGTGAGCTGTACTTCCAGTTGAAGCTTCAATTAAAGCTCAGCACAACCATTTTGCATCAGGAATTCAACAGCTGAAGTGTTCTAATATATTTCCTTAAACATGTGTAAGACTGTAGAGTTTGTAAACAACAAATATGGTAGAACACAAGAGGCCAGTCAAGGGTTCCAGTTCAAACTTGAGCTTTGGGAGGAATCTCTCCAAATGCGTAGAAATACGTGTCTATTTATGGAGCAAATGAGAGCAAAAAGAAGAATCTTGAGTTGATTTTAGTGAGCAAAGGGAACGAGTGCAATAAATACAGCTACCTCTGCAGTGCGAAACCTGGATTGTTGTTGTTTGTTTGGCGACCGACTTCCACCATTGCTGGCAATGGACGACAGAACAGCAAATCCGGCCTTGGAGCCACATCCCCCGACGGATTGATATAGAAGTGAGCCCCACAGTATTGTCAAACTTTTTATTTCATGTTCAGATGTCCTTACTTGTGCAAGTAGAGCAGTGAACAGTATATCTCTGAGAAGTCAGCATGGGGTCTTGGTTAGTTAGCACGTCTGCCTCACAGTCAGGAGATCTGGGTTTGACTCTCCTTTGTAACATATCACTATGGGGGTTTCATGTTGTCCCTCTGCTTGCACGATTTTATTTTTTCTGAGTACGTTGGTTTCCTGCCAAAGTAGTGAATTGATAGAACACAACACCTAGATGTGTAAGGTGCCACGTTTGTCAGGGCAGCAAACAGAGAGAGTTAGACACAAGAAAGCGCAGAATGTCGAAAAGGTCCTTTTCATGACTCATTAGCAACACGGCAGACTTGTTTTCGAAAAAAATGATAATGGAGAATGTGTTTGAAAGTGTGTGTGTGGGTGTGTACGTGATGTTTGGGGTAATGCTGGTGAAATGCAGGGCTGGCTGTTTGCTTTGTTTTTTGTGCCCAGCAGTGCTGCTGCCTGCATGCCCCAACCATGTTTTGTGGAAGCCCACCGCATAAAGCCTTGGTGACGGAGCAGGTAATATGGGGCCCTGTATGCCATGAGTCAGCACTTTAGCCTCCATTTAATTTCACTGGAATGCCGCACTAACACACGGCACACAAACACACGCACACACACACAGACACCCCTCCCCCTGTTGCACACACACTCCCTCTCTGCACTCACCCCTACCCCTTCTGTCTCCTCATACCTCCACTCCTCTCCTCTCTCTGCAGCAGACTTAACCCCTTCCTGCCTCTTGCAGCCGAAAGACAAAGCATAGGTGTTAGTTAAATTGTTTTTCTTATTGTTCCCTTTCCATTGCCCCTCCGCATTGCAGAAGATTAGTCAAATTTGAAAGCAGCCGCCTGTCATTGTTGTGAAGCAGCGTTAAGAGTGCAAGTGGCGAAGGCTCAAGAGGGAATGTAGGCCACGCATTCCGTTGCGAGGAGCTGTCTGAGCTCAAGCAAACACGAGTGCACAATCAGAGCAGCATTTCTGTCATTCCACAATGCAGGCCAGACCCGCAGTTTTTCCCGCAGCAGGAACCCTCTCCTCAGATCCTGTAGACATGAAGCGCTCTCACTCTTGCATGATGCGTGGCTCTCCGTCTCGTAAAAGCTAGCTGGCGATTGTTCTTTGTTCTCGGAATGCTGATGAATCTTTCCGCATCAGATGCTGTGTCATGCCTGAATTCGTGCCAGCTTGTGTGAGATTTCAAATCGTAGATAGGAGATGCGCTATAGGACATCACATTGAAAATCGTTTTTGTGGAATTTACATAATTTTATTTCGTTAAGTGGTTGGACAAAATATATCATATGTATAAAATATCATCTGGATCCAGATATTTTCGGATTTCTTTTTGAGGACAAGGACTGCATCTCCTTAAAAATGTATGTGGATCCAGATGATTGTATTTTGTGCAACCACTTGACAAAATAACATTGAGTAAATTGAACACACCGTTTTTTTCAATTCTGCGCACGTTCAGAAGCAAGACCCCCGTCTTAAATTGAAGGTGCAATTACGGTTTCAAGCTGCTTCTGTTGCTTTAATTATGTGACTGATGTTTCGGCCATTTCCTGGGAATGATGGATGACATTATCCAGACCTCCTCTCTCCGGTCTCCCTTTCTTCTTCCTCCTCCCTAAACCCAACTCTGGTGCTTTTGTGTCTCATGCAACTGCAACACAATAACAGTGTTTGAGTGCAATAGTCCAGACAGGACTTTGGTTTAAATAAGCACCCCCGGGGGCATGTAAGAACCCAGCATCCCCCTGTCCCTGTCTCCCTGTGCGGGGGCCCACTCCATAACGCATTCCTCCTCATGCGACCTGCCAGACGCTCAGCCAAGCAGCCAGCCAGCCAAACCACCACTGGAAAAATACAGAGCATGGAACTGTGATTCAGAGCCCTGATATAGAATTTCACCTCCTCCCCTTTCCTTCATCCAACAGCTGGTTTCCTGGAAGCAGACTTGTGTGGTGGGAGTTCGGTCGGGGAGGGGATCGAGGAGGCCTTCGGCTCGGCTCCTTCAAAGGTTTCCCTGTTCCCATCTGTGGCTCGGCACCGCGCTCTTGCAACATCCTCAAGAGAGGAAAACATGGATTGTTGAAAACAAAAAAATCAGGGCTGGATCAAATGCGGGTCAGCTCCTAATGTCTTTAGGTAGGGTTTTCTTAAAGGGCTCTGTGTTTGGAGGCGGAAAGATGAAATTGAAGTGAACAATCACTGTTTACATGGACCTGCCAAAATGCAGTCACCAAAAGTGCTGTAATATGCATTTGGTTGAAGAATCTTGCTTGTGTACCAACTCTTCGAAAGCTAGCCTTTGAATGTCTTGGTACACATAAAGAGTATCCAGGTTAAAGATGTTACCTTAATTGACGGTTTGAAGGATTTAAAGCTAAGCTATGTTTATAGTTCATGTAAATTTCATTTGGTTGTTTCCTTGAACTGAAAATGATTAAAAAGAGCGACAAAAAAAAAATGGACCAGTCTTTATATTAGATACGACAAACAAACCTCCACACTTGCATATCTACTTTTCTAGATTGACAGTTGATTAGGATGCTCCATATTCTGCTTGAAGTTACCAGGATTCTTTAGAATTACACGAAAAAAAAGAAAGAAAAAAAAATTTCTTCAAAGTGTCCACAGATATCAGGACTATAAATTTCAGTGTTGTCTTTACTTGTACAAAATAAATGAAAATAAATAATAAATAAATAAAACGACACCGACAAAAAAAAAACCCGTTTGGTGATTGAGTTCTAAAAAAATCTAAATTGTCGCCTATTTAACGCAGGCTGCTGAACAAGTTCCAACACTTGTAGAGCCCTTCACCTAATTTTTGAGAGCATGTCAACTAAGTCACATGTCTCTGCGGCCTTTTCTGTCTGCACAATGACCCTGGAGTATAGAAGAATAGGAGCAGGTCTCACCCCCCCCCCCCCCCCCACCCCCCGTGCATGAACAGCCTAATTTCGGAAAGCGTGTCAGCACGAACATTTGTCACAATGCTGGACTCAGAATAGCCATTGTTCCCCTGATAGAGTCACTCCACTTGGTTTTTGAAGAGCGCAGAGTATAATCTCCATCTTGACCACATATTTACATGTGCCCCCACCCTGTGAACGTGTGACGATTCACTCCCACCCCCGCACGTGCAACATATCGAGAGATGAAGAAATGGAAGTGGTAAAAACATGAGCTCACACATGCTCTGGCTCATTAGTTGCATTTAATATCGTTTGCCTGGGAAACCATCTGTTCCAGGTGGATGGTGCCAAATATGATGTGATGCTGGCAGCCATGTTGGATATACAAAATGTTCCATGGCTCTGTTATGCAAGTTTGAATATGTGAGACACAAATGTGTTATTAGCTAATGAATGAATTTTGAAATGACATGCAAACCCTCGTTTTTTTTGCTTCTGACTTCCAAACATATGACAGCCAAACTGAATTTCTGGCTCATCCCTTTGCAAATTCATTTCTTCTGTTTGGTGACTATTAAAAAGTATTCAGATGTTAAAATGACAAATGTGTTTGCTGTAATATACACGCCCTTGTGGCTTCAGACGAATTTGAACGTCTCTGCAGCAGCATGTGTGTGTGTGTGTGTGTGTGTGTGAGACAGAGTAACCCCCACCGCCTGACTGGGAGGGTCTGGGGGATTAACTTTCCACTTTCCTGATCCACTTTTCCACAGAGCCAGCAGCTATGCTGGACTGCAAATGCGTGACGTGGCTGTGTGAGACAAAAATGGAGGTCAAATAACACACAAGCCTCAGGGATATTTTGCCCTTTACTTTTGCTGATTATTTTATCATTTGATCCACTCTTCTCCACTGTAAAATCTTGATATAAGCCAGCAAGCCACTAGTATTAAAAGTACAATGGTGACTTGAATTACATGTTTAAGTTATTCCCTGAACATGCTCGCAACTCAACGAATATCTCATGTCATCTTTCACCCAGTAAAATAGCATCAATCTGTTCTAGCCTCCTCAAAAAAACCCAACTTTTTGTGATGTGTTTTTAATTGAAAAAAAATAGTACAGTACTCTTTAGTAGTGTAATTCTACAAACTCCTGCCGCGGAAACAACACATTTTAAAATGGTGTTTTGCACCATTGTGAACACAGTTAACTTCATTCGCCCCCAATCGAAGTGGTTCGTCTGATTCCCATCAATGCATGAGAGGTGCACTGATGGTCCTTGTTATTTATTTTTTATTGGTATTTATTTATATATAAGATTGCATGGCTGTCTGTGTCTTATATGTTGTGTTGTGTTATTTTGTTATTTTGACTTCAAGATGGCGCCGCGAGAGTGGCTGCCTTTCCAGCAGCTCCTATATTTTATTCTTTTTCTTCTTCCTTTCATAACTTTGCTGCTGTGAATTGCTCATTTCTCCATTGCGAGACTAATAAAGGATTTCATATCTACAGTCACTTAAAAGGACTCTCTAATGTATTGTTCCATGACTATATTGCATGAGATCTTTCAACGTGCACTCCATTCTCAACCTCCATCAGTGATTCCTCCTCTTACCTCTTTGAGACTCAAAGAATATGTGAAGCAACTGTGAATGATTTAGTTTTACAGCTGCAACCTAAAATTAGCTTGGATGATCGTAATGGTTTCATCCTGCCATTCTACCTGCAAGTCCCACTTAATGAATTTCACTTCATTGGTGAAGAACAGTTCAGATTTGAGAGAGCACCGTGTGATTTTCGCAGTGCGTCATTCAAACCTCAGGGCAGAGATTTGACGTTAGTTAGCTCTCCCGCAGACGAAATTGATAAGCTCCAGCAGGGGGAAAGTGAGAGGTATTCCTTTGAAGAGAGTGGCTCAGATATTAAATAATTGAGTTATAGGAGATTAAAGTTTCACAAGCTAATTTGACTTTCCAGTCACTCTTGGGCTTGAAGTGTCTGCAGCCTGCAGACAACTGGTGAATAAGAGTGACTCATTTCCTGTGTGTGGCTGGGCTGGAGAAACCCTATATCTGTGGTGGGCTCAAACAGGAAGTTCATCCAGGGCACACGCTCCGTCTCTGACTCACACAGAGCGTGACGCCATTTTTGCTGTCCGAGTTTTCAGGAATCCAATCTACCATGTGCTCGAGCAACAAAGAAGTACAGAGAAGGTTTCGCTTCCCCTCGTCCCCTGCCCCTCTGAATAAATACCGACTATAGTTGCTGACAGTTTAACTGTTGTGTGGAAAGAAGTTCATTTGCTGATGCAAGATGTTGGTTGTGCAAGCCTGGATTTTTGTCTTACTCAGACGGGAGGGTTTCAGTTTCACTCACAGTATGCGGCGGTAGATAGCCCGGGAGAGAGGGGGGTGGGGGGGGGAGATGAAAGCTGTTATTTTGGTCTGGAATAAGCCTCTGAAATGACATTGAAACCTCATTTTCAAACACCTTGGGAATGACACTGCCAAAGTCATCAAGTAATTGATATGTATGAGGACATATCAACACGAGCGAGCCGTCTTTGAGGACAAACAACAGACTTGGTGTCTGTGTTCGCCAGAGAGGGCCAGATGTGCTCAAATCCCTGCGGTGATAGTGAAAAAGAAGAAGGCCATCCCTCCATGTAGACTGGCTGTAGATTTGTTGCCTGGAATCTTTAACCTTGCAAAATAATCAAGATGAATCAGACTTAAAGGCCATGTGCACCAGGTGAGACTGAAATTTGAAATATGAGTCGCAATTGTCTACGTGGCCCTGGTCAGACAAAGTTTTGTTTGACGGCCGAAACCAAATCAAGGATTATCTGATTGGGCGATTTCACTTTATTGTCGACACAAACTTAAAACATGTATTTCTCCAGTCTTCAATATTTGTCTCAGGATAAAAGGTATAGAAAATGGATGGCTGGCAGCACCATTGATACTTCCATGGAGAGTGATGCCACCAGTTTTTAGCCCACTTTGGATGGGATTGCAGTGACGCAAGGGTGGCTTGCCCTTCCTTGTAAAAACTGGATGAGAATGAACTTAAAACTTCATTTTGAAAAATAATAGGATCTAACCAACACAGAATTCAAAAGTTGTACCTTCCTCCCAAGTACTCGAAATAACAACTTTCCAATTCGCCCAACTACTACAATACATACCTGGCACTGCTAATGCTATCCCACCTCCACTCCCAAATCTGAATAAGGTTTCGCCATCCAAACTGTACTGTTCTATAGTGAGCTAAGATGCTATCACTTGGCGGTCATTGGACTTTATTTATTTAAAGTAGGCAGCATTTGCTATCTGGACACACATCTTAGTCTTGGAATATTTGTGTAAAGCTCCTACAGTATACTTGGGCCAGCAAAATGTTTAAACGTCTTGAAGTCTTGGAGCTTGCATTGGGGCGATGTTGCTCTGTTGTGGAGAAAAACAGGCTGCCCGTTGCCATGTGGGACATTGAGCCAAGGTGGCGGTGGGATCAGTTTACTGAGGACTATGTTTAAGCATGAGCAGTCGCGGCCTTTTGACGCTACAATGAAACAAAACCTCATCACACTGAAGGACATACGCATGAAGCTTGTGCAGAATCTGCTGCTATATTATTTATTAGTAGGTACTGACAGTGTCATATACAAAAAAAAACCATACATCATAATTCATCAAGTCGTGCGTGTGTGTGTGTGTGTGTGTGTGTGTGTGTGTGTGTGTTGTAATGAGACAGAATTTGAAAGACATGAACTGTCACTATTTCCTAAATTCAACTTTGTCCTCACAAATAAAGGAAACAAAGGAAAGTTTTCTTTTTCTGATTAAAGTCCATCAACTAGCCATCCATCCAGCAATTATTCGCCTTGCTTATCCGAAAGAGAGTCCCCGGCGTGCTGGAGCTGATCCCACCTGTCTTCAGCAGGAAGCCATATTACACCCTGAACTGGTTGCCAGCCATTGGCCATCAACCAGTTTCATTAAAAATGAAAGAATCTTCCATTGTGCATGAGTGAACCAAAACGACAAGTGAATCAGACTTTCAATGTTTATAAACAAACATTCAGACATCACTGGGGGGCAAACATAGAAAGTATATATGTATAATTATTGTGATATCACAAGAGGTTCGCCAGGGCAGGCAGAGTCTTCTCAGGTCAAAGGATCAGCAGAATCAAATTTAGTTTTCACTTTTTTTTTTTCAAAGTGCATGAATGTTTCAAAAGTTTGGAAACAAAAATGGCACGTCCCAACTAAAGTTTGTTCTCAAAAATCAAAAACAACTTTTTTCCACATTGCACGGACTGCTTTTCAAATCCTGGCTCTTTCCGGTCAAATTCCTTCCTCTTCTCCTTCTCTCTCTGCTCCTTTATTTCCTCTCTTTTATACCCAACCCTTCCTACTTCAATCAAGTGGCTTAAGTAGCCATACCTGTTGGGGGTGTGAGGCATGCTTGGAAATGTAGTGTTTGGATTGTCGGCCATTTTTGTGTGCTGCACAGGCTTCTGAAATGGGAGATAATGTCTCGTGACTGCACGCCCCCTTGTGACGCCACACTATATAAATCAAAAACTATGCATTCGTAATGATATGATCTATAAAACAAATTAGCAAAAAATGTACAGTGAAAAAGCTCATATTTACAGAGATTTATTTGCAGACTAACCAAGTATGAATTACTGTATACAGCCTAGTTCTATAAAAAGGGCATATTGGAGATGAGAAGAAAACTCAGTTGCACCGACGAAAGAAGATCCACTGGCTGAGGTTTAAAGGCTTCCATTAATAAATGCTCCAATTGGCAACGAGTCGATGGTGTTGCTATTCATGATGAGAAAATTATACCAGCCACCGATGAAGCAGCTGTGTTGGTTAATACCATTCACCAAGGGAACATTAGCATCAGCTCCAGATAAACACACAATATTATGACTAAAACAACCATTCCAACAACAAACACAGGGGTGGCCCTCAGCGGGGATCCCCGGCCCCTCACCTGCATCCCCCTTCTGTTCATCTTAATCCAACCTTACAGCTCTAATGTGCCTGACATAGAAAAAAAAAACGGGCCTTGCGGGTATTTTCACCCAAACACTTAAAACGACCCCTGTCACTTTACCTCTTTTGCTTTTACTCCACTAAGGTAAAGTCTTCAGTGCCTCGAGGAACGAATACTACAATGAAGCCCACACATGAAAGAGAGCGCCGTTTCCACAGGTGAAAAAAAGGAGAGCAAACATGACCTGGCAGGGAGTTTTTACACAAGGCAGCTAAACAAAAGACTCGCAGCAACACCGATCACGCCCTCCAATCAGATGACCCGGCATGTCGCAGTCCTGCCTGCATCTGTTTTCTTGTGCAGACAAACAGGCAGGATTCGATGGGCGGGGTGTGTCTCCTCGCCAAGGAAACAGGTGGGCAGGGTACGCTAGGTTTAGGCGGTGTGTAAAACAGGTTCTGTGCGTGTGCCACTGGGCCACCGCTCGGATGATGTGACGAAACTGATCTTGATAGAAAAAAAATGCAGCATGCGCAGCAGCTATATACATTCAAATACTGTAGTACAATACAATATTGGGGCAAAATCGGTCAGATATTCCTCCCTTGGGTTTGCATGGATATACCATGTTAGGGACTATGGATGTATGCTCTGCTTCTAATAACATGTACGTGTATATGGATTTCTTTGTCCAATCACAGTTCAGGCTCTATGTGTTGCCATGTCATCTGCCTCGGGCCTTCAGAATTCATAATGCCGGCTGATGTAACCCTTCAAATTCATTCAAGGCCCATGTGCTGGTGCTCGATCGAGAATGTCTATTTTTCCGTCCTCTGATTGCTTGGTCAGAGCAAGCCAAGTTTGAATAGCAAACACATCTGCATTTAACAACACACTTCTCTGTTGAATACGATGAATTGTATTTTTTTTAAACGTTTCGTCAAGTCATTAGATAAATATCAATTCTGAATAGCTACTGTATTACAGGTCCTTATGAACCCTTTTTAACCATGTTGAAACCTAGACCTCAACAAATCAGAACAGATGTGGTGTTGGTCCAGTCAAATTCTTGGTGTCCCAAAATAGGCAACCCATTCCAGCCCACTTTTCCGTCCCCTTGTTTAGGGCCTTGCCACAGTGGTATCCCAGTTGTGTAGGGTGGAGATAATCACATTTTTGTCTGAGAGAGAACTGTGTTGCGGAAGAAGACACTATCCTTTCTTCTTTGTTCAATCTACTGGTGAGTTAAATCCTCACAATCAGCTATGATGTCACACTACAAAATTTACTGCATGTAGTTCACATCACTATCACCGTGGAAAATTACTGAACTGAGCTGTTTACTAGGTGGAAATGAGAGCAGCCAACGAGGAACCAATTGATCAACGTAAGTAGTTAGTGTCAGCCCTCGGAAGAAGAGATAAAAGATACTGAATAATACTTACCGCTTAGAACGCATGACCTGTTTTTAGTTTGCCAGAATTATTTTTTTTTTTGATACTACGCAACTTAATTAAGGCTGCTTCACGGTCAAGAAAAGAAAAACGATTGCTAAGTTCAGGAGAAGGCTAAACAAGGCAGTGGCTGTCATAAGCTATCAAACTCTAATAAGGCATAACCCAGTGGTGGGTGGGCGAGGGAAGCCGCTGTTTTCCTGCTATTTCCATTTATAGACTGCAGCAATGAGCCCCCGGGAGATTGCTTGCCATGACTCATGTCTCTTGTGCTTCCAGTCCAGACTGCACCCCCACCTCTTCATCATCCCGAAGCGCCACTGCCTTTTTTTGCCCTGTTATGCAGTCCTACCGACTACATTTTGTAGGGTATATTCTACTCTAAAAGTACTTTAGTTGGTCCCGGTCTAAACAGACACTTACAAACGATTAAAATGAACTTTTATTTGATGAGAACGTGTGTGCTCATGCTCATTTTACACTGAGGAGAGCCTCATGTATTCTGAGATTTGCAAGATTTATTCTTGCTCTAAAAGATTTTTCACTCAGAAATGCGAGGTACATTTTACAAGGACAGTTTTTGAATAAATTGCACTTGCATAGTATTAGTTGTTTTTTTTTTTAAAGTGACTCAAGGGTTAAGGAACAAATCCATGACAGTGAGGAAGGGAGACGTCCATACTACTACCTGAGCCATGCCACTCCGACTGATCTCAGATGTCAGGCGGACTACTCATACTTCAGACCAGTAATTTACTAGCATGGCCCTTTCCCAACCAGAAGTTGGTGGTCTGGGTGTCAATCCATGTGAGTGATTAAAAAAAAAAAAAAACAAACTCAAAAGCTCTTCTTGTAAAATCAATAGAATAAAATAATAATAATAATAATAATAATAATAATAATAATAATAATAATAATAATAATAATAATAATAATAATAATAGGCTTGCTGTTTGGTTGACACGTCTGTACCAGTGGATTTCATTCATGTACAATCATGTTTTTTTTTCTAAGCCTCCAGGCGGATGAGGAGAGCGAGCAAGGAGTCAACGGGAGGAGTAAAGAACAAAGGTCACATGATGATGAAAGCGTGTGCGCTGAATCACAGCCGTGTAAATAGTAGCTAGAATACAGACGGCGGCCATTTCTCAGAATTGTTGTATTCGTGCAACGTCAACATGGGGGTGGAGATATGAGAGGGTTTGGGGGAGGTGTTGGGTCTCTGTCTGCTTCTTCTCTCTCTCTTTTTTTTTAAACCTGCAGGCTTCATCACGTGGTGAGCTTGTCTTCTTCCTCCCCCTCCCTCGAATCCCAGCCTCCCCCTCTCTTTGGTTTTATTCCAGTCACGGCAGCCCCCCCCCCTCCCACCACCATCTCCCCTTCCCCCTCTGCTCAACCTCATCCCGCCTCTCTCTGCTCTGTCAGGTCACCCGCCTTGTTTGCTCAGATGGAACACAAGAGGAAATGAAAGCAATAAGTCTACTGTTAACCCGTTCGTGGGACTGTGCTGTGCTTTCCTATGCTGTTTCACCTTGTTGTTTCCATATTTTGATGATCATTTACAGAGTATGATCAGGACACTGGGTCACATATACCTCTCTAACATGGCAAATCGAAAATAAAAGACTGAAAGCAAGATTTTACTTAAAAATACAGGCCAATCTCAACATGCGCCACAATGGAAACTGTGTGTGTGTGCGTGTGTGTGAGAGAGAGAGAGAGAGAGAGAGAGAGAGAGAGAGAGAGAGAGAGAGAGAGAGAGAGAGAGCTCACACTCACTTATTTCCCCTTCAGTCTGCCACGTTTTTGCTTGGTTACTATGCAACCACATGAGAACAACATGCACACCACAGTAGCTGAATCGCCATTTTGGATTAAAGCTCTGCAATAATAATAAACAGCCTCTGGCACCGAGATGTTGTTTTCCAGCAGCGTGCGAGTGCCAAAATTCAGAATGAACTGCAATAGTATTTAATGCAGTGGAAAAGCATCAGACGTCCAAACCCACATAGCTTTTGCCACTTTGAAGGGCCTGTAATCCCGCAGCAATTCACTGGCTCACAGCAACACAGAAACCCGAAACGCTGCCAAAGACATTATTGCGCAGTTATTGCTTTGCCTTCGTATGAACTGCGGTATACTCTGCTCACTGTGTTGAAATGAGTCTCTCAGGGGACAGAAATGTAATTGCACCAGTAGAAAATTGCTGCCTTTTTTTGTAACCTCAACTTGACCACAACCGATTTTTTTCTTTGTTTGTGTTTGCTGGAAGCCCGTCCATGTCTTTACATGGGGAAGATTAGAAAAAAACCCCAGCTGCATTGGATTTTTACTGTGCTGGAGAAGGAATGGCTCATGCTTATTTTGAAGAGGCTCCAAAGATTATTTGGTGGGATTTGAGAGGAGCTCAAGTGAACTTTACCCTCTCTCAGAGGAAGGGAAGGGAAACAGAGACGCTGCCGCTGCCAGAGTTATTTGAGGCTCGGTTCAATTTAGAAGGGAGCAAGCCGCTGTGGTCACATTAGCATCTTGCGCATCGCTCATTTATTCAGGTGTTTCATCTCAAGGCTCCGCTTACTTTCCCCCAATCAACTTCTGTTGCCCTGTCTCCTTGAAAGCACACATGAGAGGCGGTTATGCAAACTGTACAGGCGCCCTTTTCAGCTGAGTTGCGACTATGTGAGCGCCTTGCTCTGTTAGCGTGACATGTCATCATCGTGGCCTCCATGACCACTTGGCCCGCTTTCTTGGAAACCTCTTGACTATTTTTCCTGGCGGCGAGCCATATCAAACAGAATGGTGAAAGAGTGTGCGTTGTAATTGAATCCAATGAACAGGATAAACACGGCAAGGAGAGCAAGGAGTCACGGGAGTTGTTGGGCCCCTCGGGCGCTGCTCCACCCACACGGAGTGTTTATGGGTCCCACACGCTGTTGCCACCTCCTCTACACGTGTACTGCAACGTACACAGAATGAACAAGTTGCGCTGTGTTACGCTGTCATACACACGCGAGATGGGTTCAACCGAAGTCAAGTATTCGACGTGTCGAAGTATATGACACGTATTTCATTGTGCTTAGCCCATGTTTTCATTTCTTTATTGTCGTTGCATGCACCAATATTTGAAAATGAACTGTACGCAACTGTGTTCGAACGTTCTACAGAGAAATGACTGTTCCTTGACCGTACTGGACGGATGGACAAGTATTCTCACAGATACATTCTAATTCCTTCCCAGAAAACTGGAAACCTTGGCAAAAGGGTGAGAAGACTGGTCTAATGACTGGATGTTATCTGCCACACAACAATCATAAATGATTTAGATTTTTGGATGTCTGAATTAATTACGGTCTCTTCAATAATCATTTTCCTTTTTTAAATAACCAGTTTAACTTTTTTTGATCATATAAATTCACAGAGATTTTTCTGCCGCTGTTTCAATCATTTGTGTTTCTCTATTGCATGTACTGTGACCATTTGCTCAAATAATGTGCATAAATAGGCAAATGTTAGCAGAACATGTATTTAAAATACATAGGGGAAAGAATAAAATGGATGAGTTCACTCGTTTGACCTGTTAAGGGACAGTGGTACTGCAAGGGTTTGGAACCTGATTTTGAAAAAAAAATCTCCTTAGGGCCCAGCACTTCAATGCCACAAATGAATCATACTATTCGCTGTTGTGAAAGCGCTATATAAATCAGCATGTATTGTATTGTATTGTATTTTCATTCATCCATTTCAGCTCTCATTGCTTTCATTGCAATTGTCATCCCTTTTCTTTCCAAGATTGCACGCCTGACACATTTTTTATTTTAAATACTAAATATATATAAATACCAACTAAAGAATGCAATGCAAAGTTAAGAAAGTACTGCTTTCTTCATTTGCACTTTTTCCACGTGCTAATTGACGAGTCGTTTTGATGGGTTGAGTGCCAATTTGAGGGCCGACCACAGATGACGTAAATGGTCTTACTTGATTGCTGTCACTTTAATTTCCAGCTACTGATCTTCATTTCAAGACTATCAAATAGAGTAGAAATCCTGTGCTCTCAGTGGATAGAAACGGTGGGTTCAAAGGTCATAATCCTGCCTCAGGAAAAACAGGGGGTCATTTTACCATCCTATGGCCACATGCGTGATGTCAGTGGGCCCTGGGCTATATCCAGGCTGGACATCCGTCTCTGTGATCAAGCTTCCTGCCCTGTTTTGACGTGGCAAGCGTGACACACAGCCCGTGATGAGGGAGTGAAGACTGATTGCAGGTCCGGGTCAGGCTAGGCATGACGCAAGCCCAAGAAAACAGTGCGCTGTGGACCGCCCTGGCTCAGGCCCTGGGGACCCCTGGCCCCTGTAGGGCCTCTGGACACTTCCTGCCTCTGCCATTCGACCAGCAAATCCAATCCCTGATCAAAGGCTATAAAGAAAAAGGGGAAGAGAAGGCAGGGAGTGAAAAGGGTGAGGGTGATTGACATGCATGTGGGTGAGGAGTGGGGGGGACAAACCCCTCTTTATCTGACAGCTGCTCAGCCCCAAGCACCTGTGTGCCTGCTGACTACCAGGCACGCCAAGCTCCACCCAAGTGCTGCCAGTGCCAGACCCCCATGAAAGGTTACCATGGCAACATCCCAGGCTCCTTGCTAGAAATAAACAACCTTTCGACCTCATCCAAGGAGGGTACGGCATCCGTGGTCAGACAAAGGTTGTGCTGCCACTGCTGATGGCATATATCCTTTTTATCCCCATTGGCTAGTTGCCCATTTCATTTGTACGTGAACAGTGCCTGTTCGTGGAAGCACATTTCAGAAAATGGGAGGTGTGTAAATTGAAAAGGCAAAGGGGATAACCCACATCCTTGAAGCATGAGGCAGTACAGAAATCAGACATGACCTCGGCTGTAGAGACAGACCGGATTAAAAATCAGCTATCACTGAAAAGATCTCCCCGCTGTGTGTGTGTGTGTGTGTGTGTGTGTGTGTGTATGTGTGTGTGTGTGTGTGTGTGAAGGGGATCTTATTACCCGTCACCTTTGGATTGGGTATGTCCTCTATGTTTAGAATCCACACACACAGAGTAGAAGACAGAGCGTGTGGTTCTAAACAGAACTGACATCCTATTCATTTGAGATGTTCAGGGTCTAGTGTCTGCCATCTCAGCTAACAAGGCTGATAGCGCTCTCACATGATACTGGCCTGGCTCCAGCAAACACCACTGCAGTGGATAGCTTCACAAAAGTGCACTGCTCATCTTGCACCAAAGCCTCAGGAGGACGGACATCAATGCTCGACAGTGTGCTGCGCATTTACACACAGGGTGTCTTCATACATTTGACGACTGTTGTTGTGAGCCGAATGCTTTGCCGACGGGCGCGGTAAAAACGTCTTTGTTCTCTCATCTCGTTGTCATGGGTGGCCACTTACCGAGCGGCGGTGATGCTGCAGGATGGGGAGGCAGTTGCCATGGTGAACACGCTCACAGCAGAAGGGACGCATTGTGTGGGTGACACAATTGTCCTCATTCATTTTCTTGTCAGCAACACATTGACACTCACAAAGTCACAAAGACAGAATTATTTACGGTGTGTGAGCATGACAAACATAATTACCTTGTCTCACTGGATGGATGTGTCTGCACACCTGAAAGACAAAATGAGCCAAGCAAGATGACTTAGTGAGAAGCACGTTTATCCCTCGGAGTTCGCACAACTCCAACATGTCCCCTTATTTTGAAGGTGTTACTCTTTAATGGCTGTTATTCAATGACGGCTTCGATGCTGCTTGTGTGGTTTCTGCGCGGGTGAACGTGTGATACTGGAGGGTCGCTGTTACCTTCACAACCTGGGGCAACAAGCATGTGGTGAGGCTTGTGACAAACAAGTCAGTGACCAAATACGGCCATGACGGGAAGGTATTTGTGTTACTCACCTCAAGGGTAAATAATGTCCACCTGTAACATATTTGTTTGGAAATATGCTCCGAAAATGTGGTTTGAACAGTTTCTTAGCACGCTTTCACTTTTTTCACGTTGCCCTTTCCAGATCCGTGATTGCTGAATAATATGCCTTGATCTGCATAGTCTATTAATATTCCAATCAGGTCCTCAATCAAATAAAGGGGGAGAGACAGATTCACCTTTATCTCGCCGCACACCAGCTGTGCAGGGCTGTGAAACCTCCACACGCGCTGTAAAGGAAGCGCCGCAGACATATTCGTAGATTTGTACATTCGAGCCAACTTATATAAGTCTGCAGGCAGCCGACAGCATCAATTTTTCATTGCATTCATCCCGCATGATTTAAAACGTGCACAGGCTTTCTCATTCTCTCTCCTCTTACACACGTTTGGAAAACAGAACATGTGGGGAGGAAGTGAACGCCTGCAGCTATCACCTCCTGCAGTCAGGTGGTTGTTGATATGCACCCTCAAAAGTCCCTCCTTTCATATCCCACACATCCCCCTCCTCCGTCATCGTGCAGCGCCTCATTTTCTCTGAGCGTATTCTGCCACTCGAGTTGCACAGCATCCTTGTGTTTAAAAACAGCAGTGAAGAAGTAGTTCTTGCTCCATTCCTGAGGGTTTTATTTGCTACTTGTTAGCAGCCCCTCTGATGCAAGTGCTGTAGTAACACCAAGCATAAAAATGGACGAGAAAATCTGGAAGCCTCAGCTAGAGACGCATTTGCAGTCCCTGTGATGCACTCAAGGACATTGAACTGTTGCTGTTGTTGTCTATATGGAGGGCTGCATGAGAGCGTCCAGCTCCGGGGGGCAGTCAGGCATGGTAATTACATGCTCCTCGTCACAGTTGCTTTGGCTCCCCACACAGACCGTCATTTGCAAAAAGTGAACAGCTTGTGTGTTATCTCCAAAATGAGTCACCCATCAGTTCACATGGACACAGCCCTCCCTGCATACAGGCAGTTACCTCATACTCGTGCAATTGGACCCAGCAACATTTAAATGTGGGGACCATATTCATGGATTTCAACAAGTATTTCGTTATATTTACCTCTGATCGTCTTATTTTTGGCACAAATGATCTTTTTTCTTTACTTTCAAATTTCACCTGATAACACAAAGTGGATTTGAACAACTGAGTGGATACAATTAGTAAATTGACATTACTGAATAGTGCTCAAGGGTTCTCTGGAAGCAACACAATCCAATTAACGCAGTGCCATGAGCCGTGGCGATGTGCTAAACACACCGCGGCTCATTACAAGGTCATCATTCGATCAGCACAAACATAAGAAACAATTACTGCAGAATCACCTTAATGCAGAAATAAAAAACAATTTATGCGTGAGGACAAGTGGGCTGGGTTGTGAAGTGATTCATCGCGTGCACTCATCAAGAGCAGACTGTTCTGTCTCCTTATTCGCGAATAATGATAATGCTGATGAGAGCGACATTTTGGGGAATTGATATTTTGCTGTCTAAATGTCTTTCATGCTCAGGACAAAGCACTTTGCATTTCAAAGAGTATTGTTGTTATCATGATTGTATATGAACAATGTGTTGCCAATTAGCAAATGCTAATTGTGAGGCTTAGTAAAAAACAACAGGATGGCTTCCATTTGATTATTTGTCAATGTTATAGCTCATCTTTTGTCTCTATTATTTTTTATTGCAGCATCTCCGAGCTCGCCTCGACAGGTGGATGTGAATTCTACTCACACACTATGCTGGCGATGAATACTCCATATGAATAGGATTCATTGTATTTCTATGGAGGAATCACATTTCAAAGCGGGCTCCCTTCTCTCAGTTCCCATGGAAACAATCTTAACAGAGTATGTGAATCAATGGGTTGGCAGACTGTGACTAATGTAGAGAACATGTGTAAGCACCTTTCTCCTAACATTCAACATTTAATCATGAATACATCAACATTAAATCATTTGTCATAGGAACGTGATGTCAGCATGAGAGGCTGAACAACTAGAGATGTATATTATTTCAGCACAGAACAACCATCCCAAAACCTTGCGCCATGAATCAGTTTCATGCAAAGACATATTTCGTCTGATGGACATAGACACAAATGATTAAAATACAACTGAATATTACGCTGAATGCATTTGCAATTGGTGGGAGTCCAGTGCATGTTTTTCAACGAGTCGGCCGTATCTTGGGTTTCGTAGCATTGCTTGTTGTAAGACAGCACATCATTGTTCGAGTAAAAAAATAAACACCATATATATATATATATATATATATGGCTGTATATATTAATGTCAGTGTCGTGAATTGACACGTGTTGTATCATGAAACTTGTGTGTCTAAAGTGAAGTAAAGAATTGTGGAGGCAGAATCCGATAAACCTGTCACAGTATAAAGTATATGTTATAGAATAAATACTTAATACTAATATGTAAAATTAGATTACATATTTCAACTGTCTTAAAACATATTTAAAGATTTTGAGACAGAACAGGTGCTTGCCAATAATTCTGCTTTTTGTGAGGAATTGCCCAATATGAGGTGAGGCTTGGCTCCTTGTTGCCTCACTGCCAGTCTCACCCATGTGTTTGAACAGCAAATACGAAAATTCAACAGTATTCACAGTGACATAATGGACATTAATAATAATAATAACAATAATACTAATAATAATAATACATTTAATTTATAAGCGCCTTTCAAAAAATCCAAGGACACTTTACAACCAAAACAAGAACAATAAAACCACAGATAAAATTATAAATAATAGATTATGTAATATGTCATGATGCACATTTTATAACAGTACTGTGTCTCCTGATGCTTTGTTGGTCACTGCAGAATGTTTATTGTGCCATTCTGTGCTCTGCGGCATTTAGCAGAGTGGCAGGTAGACAGTTAGATCTTGTCGGGAGAAAACGAGATTGCCTGTGTGCAGTCCGTGTGATTGAGACATCCTTGTGATTGGAACACACACTCATCCTCCACCCTATCTTGAGATGGGGCTTGGTTGTGGCTCGTAACTATGGCGACAGCTGGTCTTACCTGCTTAAAAGGTGAAAGAGGGCAGCTCGTGACTTAACGCTTGGGTTACTCACTACGTCAGACGGAGGGAGGGAGGTTGTGTGAGGCGATGGAGAGGGTGTAGGTCTGACACAAAGACCGTACTGTCTTCTGCATGTCCATTCATTTCTCAAACAACCACATGAGGAAGCTAGTTCAATGCTCGCTTGATTAGAGTCACTAAATATTATTACTCACTTTCCTGAATTACTTTATTACGACCCCTTGGTCTGTCTCATTTATAAATATACATGCATTGGGAAACATGATCCATCTCCACACAGCCTGAATAACCTATATGCCTGTGACGTATATTTACCTCAGCATCATTTTGCAATCGCACTGCTTACACAGTGACTGCCCTCCCCTGACATCAACTTTCATTAATTGTAAGCACACAAAACATCATCAGACATTAGACAAAATGACTGTAACTTCCATAGCTCAAGTTGAGCTAATTTATGACTTATCATTTGGTAGATACGAATCACATAGCATCTTGTCCTCACTAGTGTGATATCAAGACCCTATTGAGTCTTTATTTACACAGTGACTTAATATTGGATGCTGATTCACACAGAGGTCATTAATTTTTGACGACGATATGCCATTTGTTTGACAATAGCAATTATATCCTAATGAGGCAAAAGCTTTCCACTATGCAGATGAAGCACAACTGTAAATTGTTTTTGAGCCTCTGTTAAAGCCAATAAAGACAGAATGTGGTTTGTTCCCTCGTGTCGTGTTCAATTCAGGCACTTAGTGAGTCTGACTTTATGTGGTCAACACCTTACGCATATTTACACATTTTGAGGAATGATGTTTACATTCCACACACCTTCCCATTTTTTGGGGTGCAAGATTTGCGCATTTTTTGTGTAGGTCACATTCACCACTAGAGCACAGTGAAGGCAACACTCAAACTGTACATTCGCCCCCTGTTGAGCAGCTGTGCAAATGGCCCCTGGTTTCCCCTAGGAACAGGCCGACACATTCCAGAGACGCATCAATGGGATTCGTTGTTGTGATGGAGCGAGCCTGGCAGTGGCCAGATTTGGAAAGTCTGTTGCTATGGTGACCGCTGGAAGGGCCAAGAGCAGCTTGAGCTAGTCAGCTGATGTCCTTTGGGTAAATCCTTTCCAACATGATTTGCTTACCTTTATATTTATTTCTTTCTCTTTTGGCGTGGGGGGAGAATCGCCCACGCTGCTCTCATAAAGTGCATGCGCCATTTTGAAAGGGCGAGTAAGGGCATTTGTCTGGAGAGTCATAATACATAATGTATACACACAGGCCACAACATAGGTATTTGATTAGATTAGATTTTTTTTTATTTGTCTCAAACAAGCACAATAAAAATCACATATTAAAGAAAAGAAAAAAGAGAAAGATGGCTTACTTAAGATAAAGTGCAAGTCGCAAGGGATAGAAGGAAGCAAAGCTTATCAAGTTCACTTCCCGTTTACATTCTAATAATGTCAAGAGTTTTAAAAACATACAGGATCCATAAATCCATACATTTTAGAAGATTTAAACCTTGTGCTTTGAGAGTAAGTACAACACTCATGATAAACATACTAATACCTTTACTTTAAAAATGATCATATTTGCTGTCCAGATCTTTTACATTGTTTTAAGTTAATGCACATTTTTATGTCCTCATCTTATTTCTTCCACAATTTCTCACCACAAACTTCATTTCCTAAATGTTTTAAATTTTCAGACATACCTTTTGCTTAATTGGGCGATTTCCAAATGTCATGCCCTTCGTTTTTTTCAAAGATTAATGATAATTGATTTACTTAGAACCAATTCTAAACTTTGAGCAATTAACACATTAACTCCCATTCCTGTTGAGAATTGAAAGTAAAACTGGTTTGGGACAATTTGAGTATAATTTACTGTAAATAACTGTTCAAGTATGCAGATGGCACTCATGCTACATGCTAATGCTGGTCATAAGGTGGTTAATGTGCGTTAATAATGTGTGGTTGACTTAAAACTTGGTTAACCCACGTAACGACTTGATTAGAATAGTGTGGGGAGTTAACTTGCTTGATTTTTGTCACAGTAATTTGAAGGTGAAGACTCGAGAGTCTGCTGACTTGCACACTTGTGACTTTAAACCTCTTACTAACCTTGCGTTTCTGAATCTTTTTAAGTAATGTTCACAAAATTTTGAGTTTACATTCTGTCAGTAGATTGATCTTATTTTTTTTTTTTTGGTGGTGGTCAGGGGGTCAGGGGAGGGGGCGAACTTATGAGTTTGAGTTCTTCATCTCCACTCCACTTCCTTGTAAAAGGCCCTTTGTTTCCAAGCTGACCTTTGCTGTGGGTTAAGCTCCACATTAAGCAGGTCACATGTTGACTGTCTGTGGATCAGGCCAGTGTGAACCATGGTCACTGTGACCTGTTTGAGTAGCTAGAGGGGGACAATATGATCTTTTTTTTTGGTACTATTTTTGTCCGGATGAGAGTTTGCAACAGTATATGCAGATTAATTGGAGCGAGACAGAGAGTCAGGGGATGGTCATATATCACTGGAGACGACAGTGGGTGTGTATCGTCAAGTTACTCTTTCCCCTTTGCTGCTTTGTGCAAGTCATTCATGTTAATTATACACCATGTGGTCTGACCTCACCACACTGAGATGAGACTGATTCAAAGCAGCCTTCGGTGTTTTTTTTTCCATCTCTAGAAAGTCATTTCTGGAATACCTGTCACTGTTTGCGTTCACGTCATGTGTGTGCGGTGATAAAATACGAAAATCCTGCTGGGCTTGTTTGAATGTTTGAGTAATAGTGCATGTGATGTTCATTTGCATGGCGCCTGTGAAACTCAGGTCAGCATTGGTGCGGTGGATCATCTGCCAGCATTGCTGTTTACTCTGTAAATATGCTGGAGGAATAGGTGTGTCTTTGTGGTTTTAGTCAAAAATTAAGGTTAATGTTGTCATTGCAACATGATTAAATTACCTGTGGATATTTTAGGAACATTATTAATTCATTTCAATTCAAATACCTCCAAGAGATTTAAAATGGGGCAGCTAAATGTGAAACTAAGCGCTGCGTTTTATCTGCGCTTGTCTGCACTGCAACTAATCCGGCTTACCTTACCTCTCTCTACTGCTATTCGTGGGAAAGAATGCCATTCCTCTACTGTACTCGTTGTGCTTTGTGTGTTGAGGTGTCGCTGTTTCATGTGACAGTCCCGCCTCCCAGGTGTCCACTTTCTTGATGATCACGTCGATACCGTAATGGGAAAAGACTGCAAACAAACTGGAACTGGATGACCTCATTTGCCTGGGGAGCCAACTGCAGTGGTTTCACTTTACAGTCATCATTGTGCTCCGAAACGATAATTAGTGTGAATGGCATTTCAAATGACGGTGCTGTAATCTCACAGTTAAATCGTTTTTTCTGCACACAAACGAACAGATTATCACATAAATAAACTAGTATGTCACTCAGAATTCTGACCTCCTCCAAAGGCGAACATTCTATATAACGTGGCATGCCATTTCTTTGAAAAATGATCTCAACTCAAGCTGTTCAACTCCAGTCCTGTAGATGGCAGTAAAATGCATTTCAAATATGACTCAACAGTCACACATGTTAAGCTTTTTCAATGCAGCTCCATCTGGTAGAACACTGGATTTACTTGGTCCCAATGCAAGTGGAAAGTAATAACAAAAGATCATGGAAAATATCATGTAGCACAGCAATTGTAATAATTTAATTTATGGGACAAGAGAAATTATTTTATCAAAACATAAATTCCTGTCCTTCATAGGTGGCAGCCTTCCTTCAATAACTTTTTCTCACAAAATAAAAGGGAAATCTTGGATCCATTCCCCCCAAAAAACAGAAAATACATTCTTAAGCCCCACATGAATGAATGCACACTCTTTGAAAAAAAAATCTATCCATTTCTCAGTGACCAAACAATTTCCAGAATTTTTATGATGATCAGGCATGCCTGTTGGTGAAGTCATGACACTTAAATCTGTGGTTATGGAAGTGTAGCATGTGCACCAATAGTAATCAGGTTCCCCTCTAATGGGAAACAAAAGAATTACCCCCTATGTACAGTTCAGTTGTATTTAACATTTAAGATCAATACATTTGAATTTCATATTTAAGATTGCTTTGTTTTAAAACAAAGGTACAATTTTTATTTACTGTTTATGTGCAATACATTTTAATCAAATAATTGTTTAGGGTACTTTTATTAGGTTTTCTCATTTTTAAGCAGAGTGTTGATTGTGAAACTGTGCATAATGTGACAGTGCCAACAATGATATTAAATATGCATTTAAGGAAGAAAACCTCTGTCTCGTTTTTTTTTAATACTTGGGCCTACCACCCGATATATTTTAATGTGGGTCATGCTGGTGGTACTTTGAAGACTATATATTGGTTTTGGTAGTACTTTGAGTAAAAAGCTGAAGAACCACTAAATTTACTGTATAAAAGTTTGGTTTGCTTGACAAAAATATGAGAAGGTGAAAGCAAAAGATTTAAACGTGTTAAGAGTTACAGATTTGTGATTTTTTTTCATGCTCTTATTATTCACAAAATGCTCAATGTAAACAACCAACAAAAATTGGGGAAAACGTGATTTATAGCTCATTCTTGAAACATTCACTCAAAATTCGTCTAGCATATAAATAAATTTAGGCTTACATGTCCATACATACATACATACTTATACACACATACATAAACACATCAATTCATGGGACTTTAGCTGCAGTTGTACTCCAGCAAAGCCACCAGAAGATAAAATGCTGACCACTCGGCTGAGGTTTGGTCCACCTCTACCACATTTGGGCCCATTTGAAGTAATGTTTCTCAGCCATAGGCAGCTGCTTTCCATTTCGTGGCATTTTCTTTGTCTACCCAATGGCAACAGCACCCGCTTCTCCCCCTATGTTCTTCCCCCCTTAACCACCACTATCCCTTATTTCTTCACGTCAATCCTTGGCAGGCAAGTTTACATTCTGATTTTCAAAGCCACCCTGTTCTCCGTCAAATGTTGCGTGGCAACATCAAATGCTCCGTCGGACGGAGCCTGCCTGGGATTCCAGCGTGGTGGGCGGATAATTGGAGGCAGGCCTCGGCGGATCTGGCAGATGTGTGATGAGTTTTTACTGGAGAGTTTGTGTATGTGTATGTGGCGTGCGCTTATTTTGGAGGGGAAGTGTTTCTGTGCGTGCGTGCGTGTGTGTGTGTGTGTATATAGGGGTGGGAAGCAGGTTTCGCGGGAAAACATAAGGGTTTTCTTTGTTGTTGTCCCTTGATCCCTCCCTAAAGCTGGCCACAGGAGTGTTTTGTTGGCTCTGTGGCCACGCCAGTGCCGACTGTGGCAGTAAACATCGCATGCAGTCACGATATCTGGACCTGCCATGTGGAATTTGATGTCTGAAGTCTGACTCACAAAGACTTTTAGCTCCCGACTAAGTCGTGTCTGCCAGTTTTTTATTTGTTGCCCTCTTTTCTGTTACTTTCGCAAGAAGCTTACTGTGCTTGCTTTACTTGTCTGAGGGTTAACCACAGGTTTGGAAGGAGGTCTGCACAGCTCCCGTCAAACATTCAGCGATTACAAAAAACTTTTAGGAATTGCCCCCTTGTGCCCACCCCCGCCACCCACTACAAACGCAGGAATGCTGCTTCTTAGATTCTTAGTTTTCCTGTCCATCCATCATTGAGCAAGCATAACAGTGACTTAGACCAGTTCCTCCCGGAGCTGAGGGTGGGCTTGCATTGAGTGCAAAGAGGCAGTGGGGGTGTTGGGTTCAGGAAATTGTTTGACAGAGCGGGAAATAGACAAAGGAAAAAAAGACATCCAGACAGTTCCAGGAAAAAAAATAGAATTAAACACAGCCCTCCCATGTTTTTGTTAGCATCCCTTGGGCACATGCAGACAGCATTAAGTTTAATTTTTTTTTTTTTTTTTTTTTACACAGGAAGGCGGTGCAGATGTTCCCAAGAGCTGGCTTGCAGTTTCCCTGTTTTCCTTCTGCTTGTCTGTTCCCAGCTCTTCAGTGTTGCCAAGGTGCTCCCTTACTCGGGGCTGGCGCTTTTGTTTTTCCTATAAGAGCGAGTGCTCCAACAGGAGGGTCATCTCCAGGCCAGCTCCAAATGAGAAATAGTTGGCCGGGTGCCCTGGCGGCCGCTCAAATCCGCCCTTTTGAAAAGATTACTGTGCTGCTGCTGCTGCCGCCGCCTCCCGTGGGCCATGCCAGATCTGCTGAGAGGAGAGGAATGCAGGAGGAGGGAGGGAGCCACAAAGTAGGGGGGCACATTTCATTCGACCTCTTTCCGAAAGTTTTTCTCATTACTTTTCTTCTCTCTTTCCGCCACGCATTTTTCAATTTTGGACTGCACGCACCAGACCCTCGGACAATTACAAAACCAAATCCAACCGGGCTTTTCCACTGAGCTACTTGCCTCCTTGGGTTGTCCTCGGCCTGCTTGTTTTTGTTTCTTAGGGACCGGTGATGAATGGTGGATTGGTAGCATTAAAACCTGTGCTTGGACTGCCGCGTGCTATCTCTGCTTAGCGGCTTTGCCTGATAGGCTGCTAACTGGGGAGCCTCCAAAGCAGGAGCAATAAAGTTGATTTGTGGGGGCATTGTGAGAAGCCCCAGACAGTTAGGAGAGGTGTGCATGTCTCCTGTGGCCTGTCACAATCAATGCTACCCCACCACCTCTGGGCTGCTCTGTCTGCACCGTTTTCCCTCTTAAATAATGTATCTCACGCACACACACAAACACCCCCCCAGTCACACCATGTGCTAACAATGAAATGCAGCCTCTGCGTTCTCCATCACAAGTCTTTGCCCACAACTTGCTGCAATCGGAACTGTAATGTTTTACTGAATTGAAAAATCTCACATTGAATTTTTCTGGCACTCGCCTAGTTTCAGATGGGATTAACCAGAGAGAACTATATTTAGCCGAACACTGAAGATAAAAGGCCTATGCGTGAGCTACAGTTGACATTAGTAAAAGCTCACCCTGGGGGGGACACGTGTTGTATTTATGAAAGACGGTTGGCACTGTGTATATGGTATGTTAACAAGGTGTAGCACAAAAGAAAACACCTTTCATGTACAGTATTATATTTCTTTCTGTTTTGCCAACATGTTCATCATGCTCACATATCATTAGCCGCTGATTCCTATATGGAGGGATGAGGCCCTGCCTGGTGTGTGGTCTTTATCTGAGAGTCAGGAAACAGGAGCAGACCCATAAACACTCCACTCACCGCAGAGGAAGCCCCCGTGAGTGCCGACCCCACCCAAAGTGGCTGTAAACATGCGCCTTTCCCAAAATGAATGAGAGAAGATAAAAACAGAAACCTCGGGCAAATTTCAGCTTCTCACAGCTTTCATGAGGGCAGCTGACGCACAGGCGGCCAAATTGCGTAGAAAACAACCAAGCGGCTTGCTTTAATTTGTTCCAGGAAAGATCAGCGTGCATGCAGGCAGAGCGGCGCTATCAGTGAGTCTGCTCCACATTGACACTGAAAGAACGGCGGCATGGGTTCTTGAGTCACATCGTCTGCTTAGCAACAAGCACGACGGAGAGATCAGGACAAAGCGATGCGATTGGGGGAGACAAGGACCCTCAGGACATCAAGCACTAATTGCAAGGCTGTTTTCGCCTCCATTTTACAAACATTCACTCCGCCTGAAAAAGGGTTGCGTAACATGGTTTTACACCAGGACCCCTCCTCCTCTGCCTCCCACCTCATTTCCATCGTTCATGCGCACCCCATCATCTTCCTAGCAACGCCATCTTGTCTTCTCAGAAGGTTGTGGTACAACCAGGAGGGAATGCTTGAAAGAGTCAGATCATTTTCATTTTTCATATCAAAAACAAAGACATTTTAGAGCCACAATGGGAAATGATTCAAAATGTCATTCGATTGTGCTACCTTTACTTTGTAATCTTACCGCTTTATTCCTGACTTTATTGACATTTTTTTCTGACTATCATTTTTTTCTCCTGTCAGTGTTACTCTACTGCTCCTTTAAATGTTTTAAATATGCAGACATAAGTCAGTGTTCATTTTAAGGTTTCATATTCAGATAGACAAAGCACTTTGCACATCACTGTAAAAGGGAGAAAAAGAAACTTGTTGGGACGCGTAACTGGAGAGCACATGCAGACAACTGTTACTGGCGTGCGCTCCAAGGCAAAAACAACACACACTCTCACAAGGTTTTAAATATCTGTTGTGGGCAGGGAAGCCTTGTCCTAAATAATTAACACACGTTGATGGCGAGAGTGGTGATCTCACAATATAAATAAAAAAGAGTGAGCATGAAATATTTCCTACCACAGGGCCAAGTGTCTTTTGTGCGAGGGGGACATGGCTGCATGGGGTAGGAGATGAGTGAGTTTGAGGCATATTATTTTGACTATTGTGTGACGTTTTGTTCGCCAAGTTTCCACACCAACCCCAAGGGAAACAAAGAGGACTTATGCAATGTCAGTGTTACTCAATTCTGATTACAGTCTGTCATGTGAACACCAGGAAAAGGACCGCACTGTGTGCCAAGGTGTGAGTGCATGCACAGTGACTGTCGAGGCCATCTGCTTTTGCACGAAACAATCTACTTCCTGCTGTCTCATGGATATAGAAAACTATGCATGTATGGAGAATGTGATTCTATTATTTTTTATATCCCCTTTGTGCAGGCATGCATGTGTGTTCTTGTGCGTGCATATCAGCTGTACACGTTTGTAATGTGCTCTTAACATGTTCAGATGAACAGAGCTGCCGTCCACCATCAACCTCAAATTGACATCCTGTGCGCTGAGTATATTCTGATGTTTGTGTGCCTGCTTAGCCAGGGTTGAAGGGAGGATAGTTCGAAAATAGAAGTGTTTCATGAAAACATCAGAATGGGAAATCATTCTACTGTAAAGGCTAGTTTCATAATCGCCCCCGGAGAAACGGAGGCTTGTCTGTTCCATTTGAGCTCCCTTTTGCACCAATTCACTTCTGCACCTCAAATGTATTTAACCTAATGTCAGCTCTGACTACTCGTGCCCTCTTCGCCAAGTCTTTTTCCCTGTCAGGTCACGTTTGTTGTATATTTAAAAAAAAAAAAGGGAAAAAAGTACTTTTATGATGGGAAGCGCTGTTAACATCAGTGTATGATGGTGACTGTGTGCGCAAAAGGTGTGGCTCGATTGAGATCATCGGCAGCATTGGCAAATGGAAACATGTTCATGTCCAAATGTGATGGTTCAGAGTTGTTAAGCTTCCAGCAAGGCAAAAAAATACTTGCAAATAAAGACATGCAATGACAATATGCTCTCTGGATACTATAACTGATCAGGCGGCAGTATTATGACACGATTATACACTATGGCATGCGGTACTGGGCTTGATTCACAAAGTTACAAAAATTGAAGCACATATTTCAGTGCATGAGAGAATAACTGCTTTTGTTGCTCAGCAATCTACACGTTGTCTTGTTATGATAGAGCTGGTCAGTAAATTCCACCGGCATGTCTCTCCTGAGCTATTATAATTCCCCTTTACTGGTGTGTTTTATAAATGCTTGTCGGTGTTGTGTCTTATCTTGTGTAAATCACATTGAGTTGCCTTAAATCTGTGATATAAATTAAACTGCCTTGCTTTTTCACAATATCCACATTATGAACATGCAAACTGTCCACCGCCTCCATGCTCAACATTAGCGGTATTGATAAAGTTGCAGACCCTGAGCGGATAATGTGAACCCATGGACAGGTACAACAGTATAAACACGACCATCGGGAAACAATGACACTAAGTTATTCAGACATTTAATGGACCTAAATAAACCCTGCAGTCATTTAAAAAAATACACTCATTGGATTCATTCCTAATACCAAATCCAGACCTGTCTCCACCCACTACTTACCTAAATAACCTGCCAAATCAGGCCACCCTTTGCCAGAGAACTGAATCGATGCATTTTCTGATCAATAGTCTTATTTGAGCCGCAGCTGAGACGTGAACAAAGCCGATTAGCTGTGTCTCCACAGCATGTCTCTTCAGGCTGAAGCACACGTCATAAAAGGTCACCCATCACAAGGTCAGTGTGCTATATATGAACCTGCTGTTTGTTGGCCCCTCAGCACATTGGATTAATAGATTCTGGGAAACATTGATCAAGCCCCACCCACTTGCTTAGATCAATCATGAATTTCATTGATTTTTAATATAGCTTAACCCTGATATGAAAAGCATGCTAGCATCACTGCTGCTTTCCCAATATTTGAAGAATCTCATGCTAACATGTCATTTCTCCGAGCCTTCCAGCACAGAAAGTGGACAATTAAAAAGGAAAAGCCTACAGTATTATACTGCAGGTATGCAATTATTATGAAAATAATACAATACAATATTTTGTCATGTTTACTCATGTTTTCTTAAGTATTGTAATGTGTTCGAAACAATTTGTTGGATTCCATTTTGAAATGTTCTAGTATTCCAATGAGTGGAGTGCACAAAAAAGGCTTAAGGTTCACAGAGTTCAGTGTGTGCCTATTTGTGTGGTGTGAATCAAGCACAGTCATGTTTTCCAAAGCTACAACATGCCTGTAGGGTCACAGCTCGGGTCACTTTTGTTGCTATTTTACACCCAAGCATGTCTGACAACTTGCCAAAAGACACTCAGGACTCTGTGAGTTCACCGAGGGAATGAATGAGGTGGATTCATGCCCTAAGGCTCCTTCAGTTCGCCTACCTGGGATCCTATGAATCTTTTCACCAAGTAATGTGCTAACACTGATTAACAAGACTGTTCAGGGAGTGTGCATAGGATTTCCTAACTGATAATTTTTCAACTATCAAATGCCACATAGACGGTGCAAGTGAAACGGGTGTATAAATGATGGCAGACATTCATGGTAAAAGGACAAGATCATGATGAATGAGCTCCATGTGAAATCAGAGATGACTGTGTTTACTTTGGGCTGGAAATGAGACCTTGCCATGTGAGACTCCCCAGCTTAAAAGATGAATGGGCCGCTCTTTCGACATGTCCAGAGAGAGATATAGGCCTCCACCACATGAATGGAAGGCTCTCTGTGCTATAGTTTGGGCGGAAAACCAGTACTAATAAGGGGTATACTGTTCCGGTTAGCTTTGCACAAAGGCCACCTATGCCTGAGAGGCCCCTGATGAGTTGAATGCGGGAGTGGAGTCGAGGCCAGGGGACGATGTGATGACTAAAAGGCTGTGAATGACACTGTACTCGACTGTGTGATGAATGGACGCGGCCAGCTTCTTCACAGACTGGCCTTCACCCTTCACGTTGAGATCATCAGCAACCCCCACCCACCACCACCACCTCCCATATCGACACCAACTCCCTCGTCTTCCATTACTGCGTGCAGCAGCCGAGATGTATCTAAAAACGAGATGCATACTGTAGCATACAGACGATTCCCTCAAGTAACTTTAAACTGTCATTTCGTTTTTACAGAGCCTGCAGACTGTGGGTATCGATCTGAAGCCTTATGCCTTGTATGCTGGCTCAGGGTTTATTTGCAGCTGCTGTTACTGGAAATGAATCCCTTGTGCGATCTGGATTCAGCTGATCCAATTAAACCCTGTGAATAATTGATCTGACTGTGAAACTGAACTCTGTCACATGGCTGCGATGACATCATCATTTAAGGTTGAAAATGGACTCCTGTGCAGCTGTATTGCCTCAGGTTGTTTGCTCCACAATCGCTCCACTGTATCTGATTACCTACCGCCAGTGAAGGACAAAAAGTGGAGCATGAGAACACATGGGGCGGTCACACTGGCGTTATCATGCACAGCAAGACTGTACAAAGACGACAGACTTATTGATAGCACTCATGAGATTGTCACATGGTGTTCTCGGCTACCCGAAAACCTCTGGAGCAGAGAGCAAAAAACACGAGCCTTCCATCCAGGCGTCACACTTATTTTCAAGCTACTTGATATAACCGAGGAAAACAATCTCTGATTCCATCCTCATGGTTCTTATATGCCTCTCTTTCACAGTTAAGAAACCTGTGCTGCATTGCATGGTACAAAGGCGCTTCTTCATGTGAACCAGATGGACTCAGTGTGCATCGATTATCTCCCTGGCCATGAAATAAGGTGCAAATAGGAGCCATCTTTGACCCTGGCCTTGAAGGAAGCTTAGATTGTAATATCTAACGAAACCCCTCTCGAGAAGTCTACTCATGCCGCTTGCCACCTTTTCATCCTGATCTGCACCACAAATGAGAATGAGAGGTTGTCGGACATCGAACATCTTGTGTGAATTAGAGTCAAAGCCTTGGGCAGGGACGGGGGAGGGTGCTCCCAATGTCTCCTCGCTTTCTCACGAAGGAAGGAAAGGGTGTGGGCTCCTCTGCCTTCTGCTGACTCTCATGCTGCAAACATTTTTGCTGCGTTGCCACTCCAGATCTGCTCATGCTGAACTCACTGGGCTGATGAAATCGGTTGTTGTTCACCACGTGGACCAACAGTCATCATGTGTCACTGTGCAATCTCTCGTTTCGTAAGTGGTGTCATGGCTCCCTGCCTGTGGAAAGCCTTTGAACTCATCACGTCAGTGTGACTCACTGTGTCCACATGCAGCTTTGCTTTACATGCCCAATCCTTCAGGTACCGGTAATCAGATTTTTTTGTTTGAGTCGTTTGCTGTCTCGCTCAGTATACGTTTGTTTGATTTTTCTTAGTTGAGGCAGTATCTCCTGTCTGATACAAGTGGCAAAAACCCGTGACTCCAAAATAGATCTAAAACTCAAACCATTGTAAATGAACCCAAACCGTGGTGAGGTGAGTCAACCACAAATTGATTTCAGTCTCAATTATTTCTTTGTTTAAACAAGCAGAACATGACGTTAGTTAAGGGGCATTGAGCTATAGATCCACGGCAACGTGACAATTATAACCTTCCAAAAACTGAAAAATAAACAGCTGGTCTGCAAATTGTCTTCTGGCCACGTCCTCGGTATCCGCTGCCAGAAAATAAAGATAGACTTAATATGCCCTTTGTGGTATCTGACTTGGCATCAGCAAAAAGACAACAACAAAAGGCAAGCCCAAACAGTGTGAAATGGGTCTTTGGAGCTTGGTGCTGGAAATGAGGGAATCCTGTCAGTTAATTAGACAAGGCTGGTGATGACTCCATCCGTCTTTTCTTTCACCGCACCGATCAAGTCTGCTTGAAAACTGTTCCCCGTCCGTCAAGACGCAGAAGGCTTCCAACTACAAAGACCACCAATGAGTGGAGAGCTCAGCCTTTCAAGGAGAATGAAATCTTTCGAGCAGCAACACTGACACACCTCACCTCAACCTCCCTGGAAAGGTTATGTGGTGTTGCCATGACAACACAGGACACCAGCGGTATGTTAAAAAGGTAGCTCAGCCCAAAGGGGGTGGAGGTGGGCACGTCGAAACCGAAACTACGGCAGTGGAATTCTGTGGTTGAGTGAAGATGCATGTTGAATATTAATATTCTCTTTAAATTATGTAGGAGTACGCACGCCATCATCCTCTCCCCTACTCTGATGCTCCGTACCCATTAACATTTGTTGAAGCCCAATATGCACCGTGGCACATCCAGCTCTGTGGATAAGGAGGATATTTTTAGACATGCACTCATTAGTGCTGAAAGATCATTTGTAATGAAGGACAAGGGGGAAAAGGAGGCCAATAGTCCCGTGAAAGATGGCGTCGATATTCAAATACCTGATGAGTGAGTGAGCGTAAAGAGGTACTGGAAAGAGTAGGGTGAAATGTTAGGGGCAGGCCAATCAAAGAGTTTAAGGGGAATGATGCAATAAAATTGTAAGGGGCAAGGTCACACTAATTATACAGCACATTATGAATGATTCAAAAGCTTCCTGTTCTGCTTTTCCAATAACAGTTTGACATATAGACGGCTGATTATGTGCGCTACACTCATGCAATATCAAAGAACTATTTTCTGTCGGCAGAGGTCAGACCTGTTGTTCCGACTACTGGGTATCTTCCAGTAATTCATATCTAAGAATGACAACAAAAGCTACCATTCACAATCATGGATGTAATCAGTAAATGGAGTCTACAAATGATATACAGTATAATCAGCAGTCAACATGTTTCCTCTTAGGGTCATACGTGTTTGTACTGAAGAATGGAATTCTGATTAAATGTGATAGTGAGGGAAAGTACTATAGTCCTATTCCAGCTAGGAGGGTTAGACTGGACAAAAATGTGTTGCCACTGTCTGACAGTGAAAACACCAATGAGGGCACCCTTGACGGATCATCCAGTTTATGTTGTCAGGGAGCATGATACAACAGTGCCCCCGAGAGGTCACAATACAATCTACAGAGAAAGTTTATAGTACGGTATGCCCCGGTGTTCAAAGACAATACTATTCACAATAATGATGTGTGTTGGGCAGTGTTGTGTCCAAGGACCGGCAACCCGAGGCCAAGGCCAAGGCCAAGGACTTGACTCAGAGGCCAAGGACTTGGAAAATTTTCCGAGGCAAGGCCAAGGCCAAGGACTTGAGAAATTTTCCGAGGCCAAGGCCAAGGACCAAGGACTTGCCTCCAAGGCCAAGACCAAGGACTGATTTTGAAGTTGAGGCCTAGCGGAGGACATGTATAAAACAATGCTATCATACCACTTGGCAGGTCTTCATGATTTGCAACATCCCTCCATCATAACCCCTTGAACTCCCTAACGCTTTAAAGAAGTGTTTTTATTCAAAGAGTAGAACAGTCAGGGTACACGTTATTTATACTGAGAAAAACAAAAAAGTATATGATATACATTTATGAATGAATGTTTTAGTGCAGTAGTTTCTTAATATGAAGTAAATCAACACTCAACAGGCATGACATGGCATGCATCACTGAGTGCAGAAAAAGCGGTAATCTCTGCAGTGATAATTTTACAGTTTACTCGCTGATCAGAAAAGTATGAGTCCCATTATGCATTGAGAGAGTCCCAAATTTCGAATTCTGAAATGGTCTACTTATTCAATTGCATATGATAATAACACAAACAACAACATATACATACAATGATAAACAAATGCTGCAAAAATTTTAATAATTCAGGAGCAGGCCTGAGGATTTCGGAAATTCATGGTAACCGTATTTCGGTTCCCTCGGATTACCCAATGGGAAACCATGGTAACTAATGTTGGGTTCCATAAACGTTCATCATGGGAACCCATTTTTCTATTTGGACTGCTATTCATAATCAAGAATTCTGACACTCAAAAGTATAAAGTTTAAAGGGTAAATGTTTGAAAACGATGCATTAACAATGAAAATTACATCAGTAGCTGTGTACTCCAGGTTTATTCCAAAAAATAAATGGATCAAAAACTGGTGTACTCATGTGGCATCATCAGAGTATTTTTTTCCAATCTCACACTGCAAAGATTAATTTACTGGTAATCATTAATACAGGTAAGTATTGATGTGGTTTGACATCCTCTTCCCAAGACGATGCCTGTGTAATCTACGATCAATTTGACAAAATAATTTAACACACGTTATCATGAGTTCTACCAACAGTTTACATTAGAATTACGACACCTTGTGACAAAGTTTTTATTCATAAAGTTACCATGCTACAAACAGTAAATTATAGAATAACCAATACTCTTTCATAATATTTTTCATAATGATTAGCCTACAAATCTAATAACCAATTTACCTCGTAATCGTGCCTCTCGTCGTATCTCGCTCTCGTGTTCTGTGCATACATTTCTGGTGAGTTTAGTGATACGCCCTTTGGACGATTCGTATGAAAAATCAGACCGGCATTCCCATTTCTTAAATGTCGTAACTAGTTACCATGTATAACCATGTATAGTAGACATTTTTAGCCCAAAAGAACGACTATGTAGAGTAAGACGTTTTTAGTCGAAAAAAAATGACCATGTATACCACGGCGTATTTAGCCCCAAAAAACAAGCATGTATAGTAAGGCGTTTTTAGCAGAAAAAAACGACCATGTATATTAAGGCGTTTTTAGCCGAAAAAAAAGACCATATATATAGTAAGGCATTTTTAGCTGAAAAAAACGACCATGTATAGTAAGGCGTTTATAGCTGAAAAAATGACCATGTACAGTAGGGCGTTTTTAGCCAAAAAAACGACCATGGATAGTAAGTAGTTTTTAGCCGAAAAAAAGACGACCATGTATAGTAAGGCGTTTTGGCCGAAAAAAACCCAGACCATGGATAGTAAGTAGTTTTTAGCCGAAAAAAAGACGACCATGTATAGTAAGGCGTTTTGGCCGAAAAAACCCCCGACCATGTATAGTAAGGCGTTTTTAGCCCAAAAAAACGACCATGTATAGTAAGGCGTTTTTAGCCGAAAAAAACGACTATGTATATAGTAAGGCGTTTTAGACGAAAAAAGGCGATTTTAGACGAAAAAAAATGACCATGTATACCACGGCGTTTTTAGCCCCAAAAAACAAGCATGTATAGTAAGGCGTTTTTAGCTGAAAAAACGACCATCATATACTAAGGCGTTTTTCGGCGAAGAAAATGTGACGCATTTTGGGAATGTGACGCAGTTAACAAGTACAAAGGCAGATGGCCACGTGGTGCACTGGTTCCCCTTCGAGTCTTCAAATTCAATTTATGAGATGGCCCTCTGAGAGTATTACAACTGTTTTTGTGTCTGATAGGGATAGGAGTCAAGATGCAGGTTAAATCCCACACGCCCAGAAAGGTTTAACAGACACATGCCACACAGCCTGATACCAGCGAGTGAGTAAAGCCAAGTTAGACAGGAATGATTTGGAGCAGCATCCAGAAGGGGTGGGTGTGCAGCCGAATAAAACAGGCCCAAAGGATGTCTGTCATAGCATGGTGTCCTAGCCCTTCTATCTGTCCTTGGCTTTGTTCACCGCCTGCTTTCACCACTGCTTTCATCTCCTTCCCTGCTGCTCCCGTAGGTGGCAGTGTCATTTTTACCGACAAAAAAGAGTAAAACATGAACACACGCACACACACACACACACACATATATACACAGACACATACACACACACATATATATATACACATACATATATACACATATACACATATACCACCTGAGGGGTGAGATGAGGATTTTTTTTTTAATATTAGAGCTGTCAGTTTAGCGTGTTTTTATTGGCATTAATTTAAATGAATTTTAACGGGATTACATTTTTTCTTTTTTATATATATATATATAAAAAAAATCCTCATCTCACCTCTCGGGTGGTGTCCGTCCCTCATTCAGCTCGGGTCCTCTACCAGAGGCCAGGAAGCTTGAGGGTTCGGCGCAGTATCCTTGCTGTTCCCAGCACTGCACATTTCTGGACTGAGATGTCCGATGTTGTTCCCGGGATCTGTTGCAACCACTCATCTAGTTTGGGGGTCACTGCCCCGAGTGCTCCGACCACCACAGGCACGACTGTCACCTTTACCTTCAAGGCTCTCTCCAGCTCCTCTCTGAGCCCTTGGTATTTCTCGAGATTCTCATGTTCCTTCTTCCTGATGTTTCCATCACTTGGGATCGCTACATCCACTACAACGGCTTTCCTCTGCCCTTTATCTATGATCACAATATCTGGTTGGTTCGCCATTACCATCTTGTCAGTCTGGATCTGGAAATCCCACAGGATCTTCGCTCTGTCATTCTCCACCACCTTCGGAGGTGTTTCCCATTTTGACCTTGGGGTTTCCAGTCCATACTCTGCACAGATGTTTCGGTAGACTATGCCAGCCACCTGGTTATGGCGTTCCATGTAGGCTTTCCCTGCCAGCATCTTACAACCTGCAGTTATGTGTTGGATCGTCTCAGGTGCCTCTTTGCACAACCTACACCTTGGGTCTTGTCTGGTGTGGTATATCTGGGCCTCGATGGCTCTGGTGCTCAAGGCCTGCTCCTGAGCAGCCAGGATGAGTGCCTCTGTGCTGTCCTTCAGGCCAGCCCTCTCTAGCCACTGATAGGACTTCTTGAGATCAGCCACTTCAGTTATGGTCCGGTGGTACATCCCGTGTAGGGGCTTGTCCTCCCATGATGGTCCCTCTTCCAGCGCCTCATCTTCTGTTCCCCATTGCCTGAGACATTCTCTGAGTACGTCATCCGTTGGAGCCTTCTCCTTGATGTATTCATGGAGCTTGGATGTTTCATCCTGGACAGTGGCTCTCACACTCACTAGTCCCCGGCCTCCTTCCTTTCGGCTTGCGTACAGTCTCAGGGTGCTGGATTTGGGATGGAACCCTCCATGCATGGTTAGGAGCTTTCGGGTCTTAACGTCCGTGATCTGAATCTCTTCCTTTGCCCACCTTATTATTCCTGCAGGGTATCTGATCACTGGCAGGGCATAGCTGTTTATTGCCCGGGTCTTATTCTTGCCATTGAGCTGGCTTCTTAGGACTTGCCTCACTCGCTGGAGGTATTTGGCCGTAGCCGCTTTCCTTGTTGCCAGTTCGAGGTTGCCATTGGCTTGTGGTATACCAAGGTACTTGTAGCTGTCCTCAATGTCTGCTATTGTTCCTTCAGGGAGTGAGACCCCTTCAGTGCGGACTACCCTTCCTCTCTTAGTCACCATCCGACTACATTTCTCAAGCCCGAATGACATCCCGATGTCGCTGCTGTAGATCCTGGTTTTGTGGATCAGTGAATCTATGTCCCTTTCGCTCTTAGCATACAGCTTTATGTCATCCATGTAGAGGAGGTGACTGATTGTAGCTCCATTTCTGAGGCGGTATCCATAGCCTGTCTTGGTGATTACTTGGCTTAGGGGGTTCAGTCCTATGCAGAACAGCAGTGGGGAGAGTGCATCACCTTGGTATATGCCACATTTGATGGACACTTGGGTAAGTGGCTTGCCATTGGCTTCAAGTGTGGTTTTCCACATTCTCATCGAGTTCGCAACGAAGGCTCTTAGGATCCTGTTCACCTTATACAACTCCAAGCATTCAATGATCCATGTATGTGGCATCGAGTCATAGGCTTTCTTGTAATCAATCCAGGCTGTGCACAGGTTGGTACGTCGGGACCTGCAGTCTTGTGCGACTGTTCTGTCAACCAGGAGCTGATGTTTGGCTCCTCTGGTATCTCTACCAATGTCCTTCTGTGCTTCGCTCATGTATTGATCCATGTGTCCACTCATCTTAGCCGCAATGATGCCTGACATGAGCTTCCATGTTGTGGAGAGACAGGTTATTGGCCGATAGTTGGATGGGGCTGCACCCTTCGAGGGATCCTTCATGATCAGGATCGTTCGCCCTTCGGTTAGCCACTCTGGGTGAGTCCCATCCCTCAGCAGCTGGTTCATTTGTACTGCTAGGCGCTCATGGAGTGCTGTGAGTTTCTTTAGCCAGGAATGCTACTACTACTCGAGCAACCCTAGTCAGAGGGGTTACATATATATATATATATATATATATATATATATATATATCACACTGCTATATATACAAATACACTGCTGTTTTTGTCAGGCTTTGTGATTGGGACCATTAAATGCAACCAACAAAAGAATCATCGATATTCTTAAACACAATGCAGTCAGACACCAGCGGTTACACGAGTATGCCTGCGTGTGTGTTTTTGCAGCGATCATGTCTGTTGGTGTTTACGGTTGTTGGCTTGGCCACGCAACAAACTATAACGAGAACAACTATATTATGGGTTGCAATTTAATGCAAACCTCTTGAGTGTGTGGTAAGATGAGTTATTTTCCTTCTTTTTCTTGCCTTTACATCATGAAGTTGTGAGCATCCAACATGTATTTTTATTACAGGCAGAACAGCAGAGCTGTAAGAAAGAGTGGTTTTATTTAGTATTTATTTCTTGTAAGAAGTGGCTCTCAGACACTTTTCCTGGCAAACTGTCACCTCCCCTACTGCAACCTGATGAACTACTGAACTCCAGATGGAGCAGACTGGCTCACTTATTAAAGATTTACCAGCTGAGTCTGCTGCTGTACCCTTGACCTTCCATACAGTGACTGAACAAAGAGAGTGGGTTTGTGAACCAGTGTGAGGGGCCACGAAGTTGGAAAAACGACTTTGCTGGGTTTGTCACTAGACAGCACTGGCAGACTTTCAGCAGAGAGAATGCAATACCATTTGTAGTACATTACAGGCCTTGTAAGTTCAGTTTGCACTGACAGCTGCCCCGGCCGTCACAAAGAAAACACCTTGACCGTCAAAACTGCACTCGACCGGGGACATTACAACATCAGCAAAAGTATTTCAAACTACAGTATATAAATTCATTTAGTAATTTGGTTCGAGAAATCTTTTTTTTCAATGTTTTTAATGGCAGAATTTTATTATTTTTACATGATATCAGTACTTTGGCAACAATCACACCTGTAACAAGGTGATGTACATATAATAATAATAATGTACAATAATAAATATATAAATACCCTTTTATTTTCTACTCAAAATATACTGTAGCTCCCTTTGCATTGATATTTCACATACAGGAGGTGCAGTTTTATTCTTGTTGCACATGTGCAAAGCTGTTACTAGATGACAGAGGGGAGCAAGATTCAAATCTCCAATGACAAGTATGAGGGCACCCCGATGTCTCAATCACAGCATACATGATATCTCTCCTGTTTACTACAAGCTGCGTTTGAACATAAACCAAAAAATGTCGTGTTCTAAAGGCTGATAGTTGGTCCTTTGGTGATAAACTGTGATAAAAGTTGCGTGTCACAGAGGTAACACAGTTATGCTCAGTGTTTTCTGTTACAACACAGTTTTGTAAGGCGCTAGTAATAAAATCCCCTCTGTGAGCCATCACTGTACCGTGGTGGAGGAGTTAGTGTGTCCCAATGATTGAAGGTGCTAAGTTGTCTGAGGCTTTATACCCCTGGCATGGTCTCCCATGGCAACAGATGTTAGGTGAGGGCCCAGACAAAACACCGTTCACATGAGCTCTTATGATGAATAACACAAATGGACATTTTCCCAAGCCTGGACATGGGTCACTGGGACCTCCCCTCTGGAGCCAGGCCTGGAGGTGGGACTTGTGGGCAAGCAGCTGGTGGTCAGGTCTGCACCCCTAGACATCATCAGATTGTCCTCCGCACACAGCTTAGGCTCTGGTTCCAGTCCTCTTGAGAGGTGTTGGAAACTCTTCACCTCTTGAGTATATGTTGGGGTTCACCCTGGTGGACAGGAGGGTAGCCTCCCTGCACCTTCAGATGTGGGGGGACAGGTCCTGACTGTTGTTTGTGCCAATGCACCAAAAAGCAGGTCAGAGTGCCCACCCTTGGTGGGATGCCCTCTCTGGGTCAGTGATGCTATCCTGCCCCTAGTGGAGGAGTTCAGTAGTTTGGGGTCTTGTCAACGAGTGAGTGCAGGATGGAGCAGGAGATCGACAGGCAGACCAGTGCAGCGTCTACTGTGATGCGATCTGTATCTGTGTGTGTTTAGAGATTTGTAGCACGGAGAATAAAAAAGTATGTGGTTTTGTAGAGGCTGACTGGCCGCCGTAAAAAGCAATTTCAGCCCTCAGTGAGACAAGGCATGTGGTCATGCTCCAGTTAGTCACTAAGTTCACCAGAGGTCAAGTGTTCCAAAAACACAGAACTTGTGAAATAGATGCATGCACAGCCGGACAGCTCATGTGCATCCACAGTTGTCTCAGTGATTTTGACGTGTGCTGGTGGCTGAAGGGTAACAGAGCACCACAACGCAGACTAAGTAACACACAGTGCTTTGCCATGACCCTCATGATTTGTGTGTGTGGTTGAGTGAGTCAATTTTACCGCCTGGCTACGTGGTCCAGACTAGATCTAGATCACTGGCTCAGTGCTCACGCTGATCTCAGAAGAAGTGACCTCAATACATCCAATAACCCTGCTCACACGTGCGCAACAGCAAGATTGGAGAAAAAGGAGGTGTCTTATCTTAGATGGTGCTCTAAATGAGACGACTGCACATTATTTTGTGCTGGTGTAAATCTAAGACAGATGATGCATTGTCATGCGGACGATAATGCAAATGTAACAAATAAAATATCTGCTGTTAAATATTTTTAGGTGCTGTTTTCCAAATAGATTACATTTTTTGTTCTATTTCTCATTCGCTTTCATAATAATTTTTGGGGGTGACACTATAATGAACGCAAACTAATCATAAGACCCTGCCCATAACATATTGCTCACTGACATACTTGCCACGATGACTTGGTGAATGTATTTTGTGCTTAAACAACAGTTTCCATTTCCACATACGTATTTGCCGTCTTATTACATACACAATAAATGGTTATAGTATAAACACATTTACTGTAATTTAAGACCTGATTTTACAAGAATAACTACCCTGTTTTCATAAGAGATATTAATTGCAAATATACTGTTTAAAACAAACACAATAGCAAGTTGAAAACTGTTCATGTCAACTCAAGTGGCTATAGGCCTGCGGAAGAATAAATATGAAACAATAAATGTAGAGGTGTTTTTGATGGATTATTTTGGAAAATACTGTATATACACAAGTAATCACAAATAAAAATGGTTTACATCTTGTAGTTGCTGAATTTACATACTTACCTTCAGTTTATTGATCAGTGATTGCCTGATCCAGAGAGGGCATTCCTCAACCAGGTGACTGTGTGGGGACCATGCATTTGGCACGCCTTACCCTGCTAATTGCAAATGATGCAAGATGTGCCGAACGGAGGAATAAATGTCACAGATTTCTGCGTTTTGGTTCCCAGAATATGAATGAGCCCCTCTCGCCCGCGAAGACGGCCTCAAACGTATTACAGATCCACAGCTCCCTCTTTCGGTTGCTTTTAAATAGACGACGCTTGGACACTGGCAAAACCACTTAAAATCAAATTCTACAGACTGTATTCAAGAAGTTTTGTTTGTTTGTTTGTTTGTTTGTTTTGCTTCAAAAATGGGGATGTACTTCTTACTGAAATCTTTTCTTTCATTCATTTCATATGTATGTTTCCTGAAATTGTCACAAGTATAATTAAGATATCAGTCACTTGGTTCATCTGTCATCAAATACACTCTTATTTTTAAATTACTGTCTAAAAGTAAAGGAAAAAGACAGAATGAGACTCTCAAACTACTCCCTCATGACCTGTTTCCAATGGCTGTCATATAAATAAATATCACATTTCAGACGTGCAATAATTATTTTAATATGCACCAATAGGTCCCCATTCCACAAAACATTATACAGAGCATATAGAAAAATGTTAACATACCATTTCTGAGAAATTATGCAACCTATAACCTGACAAATAACAAGTTGACTGATAAAGAAACAAACTAGTAGTAGCACAACCCCCCCCCCCCCCATGCATAGATTAAGCTTTTGTTTTAGTCATTGTAATAATAATGTAATCTGACAAAAAAATATTAAGTATTGATTTTTTGTGGTAAATGACTGATTCACCATGGTGAACTTCCACTGCCTATTTAGTTATTTATTTCCCGACAATTAGACATCACGTCCGGTAACCTCCACATCTCAAAGATAGCAAGAAGGGCTGCATGATATCATTGCAATATTTAACATGTCCCTAAAGAAATTACCTTTTTATTATGGAATGAAAGAGACACTTTTTTTTAACTGTATATGAATGAGTACAGTGTACATATAAAATGTGGACAACTTTCATTTCATGGTCATTATACAATTGTGAATTAAAACGCATAAACTACAAAGTGGGCGGCATGTTTGTTGACTGGTTAGCATATCAGCTTCACAAACCAAAGGTCATGGGTTTAAATTTGGTCTTCGGTCTCCCTGTCTTGCGTTTGCATGACATTCCTGCGTGTTTTTTTTTTAAATTTCTTTTTTTAAGTACTTTGGTTTCCTCTCACATTCCCAAAACATTTGTGGTGGGTTAAATGAATACTCTGAGTTGCCCACAGTGTGGTTGTTCGTCAATGTGTGCCCTGTGATTGATTGCCTGGTGACCAGTTCAGGCTGTACCACGCCTATTACCCAAAGATGAATGGATGGCTAAATGAACGGATTAGACAGTCTTTTGCTCTTTAGCAAAGTGAAGTTCCTTAGCATACTCTTCAAGCTTGGTTTGAAGTTCACTGGCTTCAGGCCGGTCCTCTGGCTTTGAGCAAAGCATTGACTTAATCATTAGTTGCTGCCAAAAAATAAAGAAATCGATCAATCAATACCACACCATATGACTAAGCCACGATTCTCAATCATTTAAGATGCTTCTGTGAGACTCACATTCATCTTGCAAGTAAAATATCAAAGTGTTACTGTACCTCTGTGGGGAAGTGAAGCGAAAACCCTGGAGGGAGTTTCTGGCTTCTGACATCATTCCAAAGCTGGTTTAAATAATAATAATAATAATACATTTTATTTGAAAGCGTTTTTCATCACACTCAAAGACACTTTACAAGAGCTTAAAACACAGGATAAAAATGTGAATTTAAAACAAGCATACATAATTTACAAAAGCACATTTAGATGAACAAAAGAAAAATGGGTAAAAGAGATTAAAAGGTATTAAAAGCATCGCGGAACAAGTGAGTGTTAAGGGATGATTTGAAGGATTGGAGGTCAGTACAGTTGCGGATGTGTTGTGGTAGAGCGTTCCAGAGGGTGGGGGCGGCGACAGAGAAGGCTCGGTCCCCCCAGGTTTTGAGCTTGGTCACGAGGATGGCGAGAAGGTTTGTGTTTGAGGAGCGGAGATTGCGGGAAGGAGTGTATTGGTAAAGAAGGTCGGAAAGATAGGAGGGGGCCTGATTGTGAAGGGCTTTAGAGGTGAGAAGAAGCAGTTTAAATTGAATACGCTGGGGAACGGGGAGCCAGTGGAGGTTTTTAAGGACGAGGGTGATGTGATCACGAGTGCGGGTGTGGGTGAGTAGGTGGGAGAAATGACAAGGAATGACAAAATAAAGTAACATCATGTCTAATGAGGTTGAGTGAAAAATCATACCGTCTTTGAAGACAAACATTATCCCTGTTAGATCACACACCTGTACGATTGTACTGTATTTTCACATAGTGTGGCCGATGCAGTTTATTTACTCCACTGCAAATACATTTTCCTTATATTCGAACCAATCAATAGATGTCAAGTTAACTGACCAGGAAGCACACAAGAAATTCTACAAAAGGTGCACCAGAACAAATTTGACAAATTATCAGTCCGTGACAACATGAGGGCAGAATGAGCTAAACTGATTTCTTGCATTTCTTTTAATCACTAAGGGGCGTATTCTCCTGTTCAAGTATAAGTCAATTCCTTACGTGCATTTCTCACAACTTTTTAGGTACGGCCATTCCCAGATCTGAGCTTCTGACACACACACACACACCTACGAAACCAGGGAAAACTCACACAGCCACTAGGAGGTGTAACTCACTGGATTCTGAGGATCCCTGCAAGTTTTCCTCAGACATTTGTATTCCACAGAGAGCCATTTGGGATATATAGCACACTTTAAATGCGAAACTGACTTGTGTATGGATCCGGGAGTTACAGTATATACTGATTGTCCCCCAGTGACATTCGCGGCTCATCTACAAGCTACTTTAAAGGAGCATGTGTATTTGCGTTCTATATTGAATAAATATTATATATTTAATAAATACAGTAAATGTAATTTAATCGGAGGACTGTACTCATGACCAAATGTATATTTGGAGCTGTTTCAATAGTTGTAAAGCGAGTGATACGGTCACTGTAAAAGCGTTGCCCAGCAACGCAACTCGCCACACACATGGGCGCTTCACTTCTATGGAGTTTACAATCGGCAAGGATTCAAAGAATATTAAATTTATTTAATACTAAAAGAAATGATAAAAAATCTAACTCACCATTGTCACCATTAGAATAACTGATGTTGTGAACTGGGCTTTCAAACAAACTCCAAGCCACCAGCAAGACTCAGCAGCCACTTGGTCAAACGGCCATCATGAGCAGAGTACGAGCGCGGTTGTTTGAATCAAAATGCGGAATATGATGTTTCACCTTTATGAGGCTTTGGTCCTTAGTACAGCCTCCTGAGTGCGCAAGACGAAAGATGCTCGAGCCTTTGGGAGAATTTGTGCACTGCTAGATTTGACAGGGGATACCCTCATTCCAACGTGGCTCCACCCAGAGTGTGTACTTTTCACAGTGTGTAGTGACACACTTAAGTCAATGGGAGAATATGTGCAGCCCCAAAAAAGTGGGCAGACACACGCCTTTTCTGACTCAAGCACGTGGGAGAATATGGTCCTAAATGCAGAGGCGTACCTTCCCATTCGGCAAGGCAGGCAATTGCTTGGAGGCCGCGAGCCAGCAGATGTGCAGTTTAAAAACTAATCAACATGTACACCACGAATGGAATGGTTCCTCTAACTATAATGGCATTGAGAGGTTACATTTTCGGATCATGCCTCAACAGTAGCTCAACTTACCTTTTCTCTTTCACAGCGGGTGAACATGCACCAGAGGAGCTCAAAATAAATCAGACCCAGAGCATATATGTCCACTTTTCTGTCATAAGCAGTCTTGTCTTTCTGCAACAAACAAAGAATACAGTAGGCATACAGTTAAAAGAAAGCGAGCACTGGTGATCTTGAGCAACATTACGATGCGATAATTAGTCCTACCTCCCTGACTGCTGTGATACACATAGTCGTCTAAAAGCCTAAAATGTAATGTGCAAAATTATGAGCACCTCTCATTCATTTCTTCTGCGGCACTGTAATCATCACTCAATAGCACACTTTTTATTCAATTGTTATTGACATTTGCATTTAGTATCACCGGTGATATCATTTTAGGAGTCATCACCTGTTCTGAGGTTAAATAAATTTGATACCAAAATAGTTTTGTTTTGTTTTCAGCTCAGGTCAGGTTTTTTGCTTCGAGGCACATAAGCCGATCCATCCATTTAAACACTTTCTGTGCCGTTTCTTCGCATTCGGATCATGTGTTATGTAGGCATAGAATATATTCCATTAAACACAGCCAGATCCAGCCTGTCACATTTTTTTCTTTATAGACTGTGTCACCTACTAAAGCAAATAGTGTGTATTTATTTTCTTCCTAATTCCTTTCCTGACTAAATGGACTGCCATAAAAACAAGTTGAATGTGGAAAAAAGCAAAGAGGCAGGTTTGGCGTTGGAATATGGCAAAAACAAACAAACAAATAAAATACAAAATAAATTGTATATGTTGAAATCCTTCAAAATATGATGATGATATCTCATATTAACAATATCTCATGTTACACAATGTGTGCAGATGTTCTCACTTGCTCAGGCGCCATATAAAATGGGGTTCCAGTGTACACGCTTCTGTCCTCGCCGTAAGTATTGACAGTAACTAGGCTAAAGTCTCCGATCTTCACTTTTTGATCCAGCCCAAACAGGATGTTGGCAGGCTAAGCGTTCAGATAAAGACAAATACACATGTTGACAACAATGTTAGTACCCTTGTCAAGAGAAAGAAAACCCCACAAAAGTCAGTGAACTAAGTTGAAACATTGTCAGCTATGGTAACTTGACTATGTCTGGAAATGACTGCTTTGAATGGACTATCTACCGTAGTTGAAAACCTCCCCTGAGTAACGTTGGAGCAGGTACGGTAGTTACCCATCTTGTGTGCAGGCAATGTGGGTACAGTGCCAACTTTTCACTCAATAAGTGTGTGTATGTGAGTGTGAATGGTTGCTCCCTGTGGTTGAGCGTCTTTTTGCCTGAAGTCAGCTGGGATAGACTCCAGCACCCTGCAATCCTAAACAGGGTAAGTACTGAAAATGGGTCGAGGGATATCTTGAAAAGTGCAAAATTAATGATAAAATTTCATTTACCTAAAACGACCGAATGAAAATCGGACATTGCTTTTATTGTAGTACAGCAACATTATTTTTAAGAACAAAATAATGAAAGTACAATGTAATACTTTTGTCGAACAACTCTTAAGAGAATCACTTTAATCAAACAAATTTACATTAGTAACTTTTACGTTATAACAGTTATCACTGTGTTTTTTTCTTTCACAGAAGGGTACCAACAATTTTTGTAATACCTTACTGTACATTAACTCTGTGATTGCAGCACATAAACTCACCTTCAGATCTCTATGGATTAACATTTTGTCATGAATGCATTTGACTCCTGAAATTATTTGCTCTACAATGGCCAAACAGGATTCCGCTCTTTGTGGAGAATTCACATTTTGAGTGTTCATATCATCAATCCAATTTCGGAGGGTTTTTTTGTCACACAACTCCATCTGGATATAGAGGAACCTTGCAGATGCATTTATGAAAGACATGCAAAAGACAAAAGTAAAAGTCATTCAACCTTGCGTGTTAATATATTCCTTGACATTCAAGAATCCTTGAATAAGACTCACATGCTGGAGGAACTTTCAGCGACACTAACACGTTTGTAATCAGCATCTTCCATCCAACATGTGTAGTATCTTACAATGTTGATGTGTTGGAGGTCTGATAAAGCCTCAATCTCTCGTAACGATTTTCTGACCAAAAAGATAACAGATGTTTAAGATGCGCTGCACCAAAGCTTCACAACAGCACAATTAGAAGAAAGTGTGCATCAATGATTTGTAGTGAACAGAGACTTAACTTACTTTTTGCATTCAACAATCTTCACAGCATATTTCTTCCCCTCTAACTTGTGTTTTGCCTCGTAAACAGAGCCAAAGGAACCTCTATGTATGTATTCGATACAGTCAAAGTCCTGTTCAAACCTGTTGAGTGGAATAGGAAACTGATGCTATCTGGATTAAACATTGTAACAAGGAACAATCATATTCACTTAAAAATCCCATACCTTGACCTGGTTGACTCTAATTTCCGTTCGCTATTTCCTTCACGCTCTTTGAAATCTTGATTCTTCACAACACATTGATGGAATGAAGATGAAATAAAAAATGCAGTAAACATCAATTTTCAACTACATTATTATTTATTTTTACCTGTTGTCCACAAGAATTTGGAAAAATGGCTGCAATTCTAAGGAGACAGAAAAAGGAAAGTAAACAGACACACAACTAAATAAATTAAAACACACATAAGGAGCAGCGGGGGCAGGGTGCGGGGGTTTAAATATGCCATAGTTTCATCCAAATTGCACTTAGATGGTGACTTACCTTCTATTGGGCTTGCAGTCTGGACTTTGACCCTTGGTTGAAGAAAGGTAAACAACATACAAATCAGTTTTTCAGGTTAGACACACTTGACCGATCAAAATGTGTTTTTCAAGACAACGGTCTGAAACATTGACGGATCACAGGCTTTCCCTGATGCAGTATACGAATATTACATCTATCCATATCGTTGTTAATAACGCACCTGAGCTTGGGGAGAAGACTCGGCAAACTGTACTGAGAAACTTGAAGATGCTGCATTCGGGGATCCCCTTTAAAAATGAAAAGAAGGACATTTCTATGACTCAAACGTAAAAATTTGAGGTACTCACCCATCACTCAGCAACTTACCGGAAGTTTAAAGTGGACGCCATGCTACTTTCTCTGGTACGTGTAGAGGACCGCAAGACCTGTCAGGCACCAAGTAAATGACAAAGTAACTAATAATCAGCTCTTGAAGATCTAAATATTTGCTTGTGTGGTACTTGGAGTAAAATCCGACCGAAATGAATACCTCTCACACACTGAAAAAAAACAACAACAATAAATGACAAATGAAGGAGGCTGGGAGAAAAACAAACATTAACAATGGAAACGTTCTGTGTTGTCAGTGGCTCACTCTATTCACCCAAATGTCCAAAGCATGCGGCTGCAAATCCGATGACACGACCACAAAGTCAACCATCGAATTGCGGCCAAGGGTATCCTGGTGCCAAGTGCACATATTGACAGCCCTTGGGTTTGGTGTTCGTTATGGACAATTTGTGACAAGTACAGTAGTCCAATAACAGAACACCAACAACAGAACACCACTCGGGTTCAGATCGAGGAGGGGCATTCCTGTCAAACACATCCCACAACCTGAAGGTGAAAGGAGGCTACCTTCTTGTCCACTGGGGTGAACTCCAATCTGTTGGCTCCGAGCCGGGCGGGGGAATAATTACGCCCACACCTGCTCTGTGCCTCTCACAGTGGAAAACTCCAGAGTGGAAGAGAGTCCACCCCTTCTCAAGACAACTAATAACAGAGCCCGGGCTGTATGTGGAGTTTCGACTCTATGTCATGTCTGAATTTCTCTGGCTCGCACAGCAGCTTGGGTTCTTTCCCAGCCAGAGAGGTGACATTGTCCTTTGTGCTAGCTTCTGTAGCCCGGGGCTCACAAAGCATCCAACGCCTGTGGCTCCTAAATCTAAATATTGAGTCTTATTCATTAAAATCAACTTATGAATAATGCTTTCATATTACCCGCGACGAAAATATGCTTTCTTCCAGTACATTTTAAACATAAAATAGTGGTGTTTAGTTTCAAATACTCTTTATCTATTCAGTCAAATGAACTTCAGAAGTCTAATTTTTTGTTGTTGTTGCTGACTATTTCGGAAAAACCTGGTGATGTTGCACCTTGAGTCCCAATATAATGTAAATGCTGTAACATCAGGATTAAAAAATAAAAAAAAAAAACAACAACAGCAGAAACCAATAATACCTCACTATCTTCTTTTTCAAGGGTAGAAAGGGCCAAATGAGCGGCGTTTTGCTTGGCTTCCTTGATAGTCTTTCCCGCACCCACGGGGTAGTCCTTACCATCGATCACTAACTTGTAGGAAAATCTGTGGTAACAGATGTGGCAACATTTGAACTTACCGTAGTATTGAAAATGAGATTCTAGTTTGCAATTTTTTTCGGTTTCTGGATGTAGACTTGGTCTTACTTATGGTTATGAGATGGGCCACTTCTCTTCACTTCGATAAAATTTGGAGTCCGATGTGTTCTCTGACAGTACTCGTTGATATTTCCGATACAATTTTTCTCTATTAAGCCATCATCTTCAGTCTTTGAACTTGGTGTCTTGTCACTGCAGTACCAAAGACATAGAAATTTATCAAATCAGGTCAGTCCACCGATTTCAAACACAAATGTGCCATGGTTTATGCTCACCAGATCTCGGACATTTCCTCCTCTTGTTGACTTGAAGCACCAGAGGGTTCCTCACCTTCACTCTTCAAATAAATACAATATTTTTGATGGATTGACTGGAGTGGGCCTACTAGCCTTATGTGGCAAAATGGCCCTAATTTAAACATAATTGTGAGATTCTGTAATTTCTTTCGCAGATAGACTGAAGCATCAGGCAAATGCACAGATATTTTGGGGGTAGGTGCTCAAGTAAGAAAAAAAAGGGCACCAATTACTAAAACTAGTCATACAATTAAGAAAAAATGCATATATTTAACCTATGTACAGTATGTATTTCTGTTAACATTATCAACACAGTAAACACAAAACTATTAAAAAAGAAACTAAAAGAAAGCTACAATCGATATAAAAAGTCTACCGATCCCATCTCAAATGCCTTTTTTTTTGTGATATATAAAAATGACACCAAGATAAATCATATCATAACTTTTTCCACCAGTAATGTGAAATCTACTCTTTACAATTTAAAAAACATCTTCTAGAGAGGAGGAGGCAAGGTGGGAGCATATGTGAGTCGCTGATCAGTGAGTGCACAATTCTTACAAGGATTTGAAAAAATGCCCATCAGATATCAAAACACTTTGTGGGGTAGGGGGGTTGATGACAGAAAGGGTGATTACTTTTTTAAGTACTGATGAATGAATAAAAAAACAGCTCTACCAGAAAGCGTGCATGAGCCTGCCAAGCATGATTTCAAATTTGACCTCTTACCTGTGATGCCTCATATATGGCATGATATGCAAGTTTAGCAGCTTCTGCCTTGGCTTCCTTCTTTGTCGTCCCAGTGGCAACCGGATACTCAATCAGCCCAACCAAGAATCTACATCTTAGGAAAATAAAACATTGCTTCAACAACTCTGCATTTGTAACTTGGCAGCATTATTGAGACTTACTGAAAGGATCCAGGTATTGTGCACTCAATAAATCGAACATCCATCTTGATTTTCTGACCATACTCATAGAGCCAGGACACGTGATTTAAGACTGTTTGGCTGACAGATCCAAGAGAACATTCTGATGCATGCTCCTTCTGTCAACATAAAATATATTATCCATTTAATTCATTTCTATTTTGAGGTTCCTACAAAAATACATGCAATGTATAATAGATAACAAAATGTGTGCAATCTGGATTCACCTTTTCCATTACTTTTTTTAAAGCATATTTGGCAGCGTTCTGTTTGGCCTCTTTCCTATTGTTTCCCACCCCCTCTGGATATGCCTCGTCATTGACAACAGCTCTTATGGTAAATCTGTGACACACACACACACAAACACACACAAGGACCAACCACTGTAATAAGGTTGAAATTCAAAGTCCTCCACGAGATCACTGGAAATGGCCAAACCTTTAATAAAATCACGTCATCAACCGTAATTGTTTTCCAACTCACGTTTTGATGTGATCCGGACCATCGGTTCTGATGTCCTCATACTTGAGTATCGAACGTGTCCTCTGAATGTACTCGTTCAATTTAGCTATGTAATTTTCGGTATCCATCGTAATTCCAAAACAGTATCTAAAATCTAATTGAGCATGTCAAGACACATTACATTATCGTGTAGAGCCGTATGCAAATTTGCATTAAAACAGTTAATACGGTATTCACCGTTTGCCTTGTTATGTAGCTGCGGTGTCAACTGCAGGACTCCGGGACAGTACTGTCAGGGACAGTATTCCACGTTTCAGGTTTCGATTTCGATTTGTCGAAATGAAAACTTCCTGCTTCTGCGTGGTGCCTTCTCGTGTAGTCCGAAAACACAGTTTACCCCAGTACACACGCAGCAGTCAATAAACACTATTTCTCAGTTTGCAACTAAACCCGCATTCTATATTGTGTATTACCGTATTCCGTGCGTAATAGAGCCATGTACCGTACATAGGTGGCTTACGCGCGACTGTTTTTCTGCAGTGGAACAGACTTGGGACATCTACTCAGTCCGACCCGTACAAGAACATACTGTAGCGCAGGGGTGTCCAAACTTTTTGCCAAGGGGGCCAGATTTTATGTGGTAAAATGTCGGGGGGCCGACCTTGGCTGACATTCTTTACATTGAACAACAATATTGTTCAGCAAATTTTGGTAAGCCAGTCTGTTTCACGTTTCCATTTTTATTTTAATTCCAACAATCTTGAGAATTTCTTTTGGTTCATTTGAAACAGGTATATCACATGCAACTGCTTATTCACTTGACTTTTTCTTAAACAGAAGTCTCCTGAGTGCAAATTGATTGATTTGAAACATAAAATGTATCACCATGACTTTTGGTGATACATTGCATTTACATCCCCATCTGTCCACCAAGTCTCCATCTTAATCCAGAAGTCCAAATCCTCTACTTGTCAACTTGACCCTCTCCCTACTGTTTTAGTCAAAGCTTCTATCCCGGCCCTCTCCCCTCTCATCACTAACATTATTCAAACTTCCCTCTCTACTGGCATTGTACCATCTCATCTCAAAACTGCTGCTGTCACTCCCATACTGAAGAAACCTGGCTCTGATCCCTGCGACTTGAACAACTTTCGTCCCATATCAAACCTTCCGTTCATCTCCAAACTTCTAGAGAAAACAGTAGCTGCTCAACTTCACACCCATCTTTCCTCCAATAAGCTCTACGAACAATTTCAATCTGGCTTCCGTCCCCTCCATAGTACCGAAACTGCCCTCCTCAAAATATGCAATGACCTTCTTCTCTCTGCTGACTCCGGTTCACTCGCCATCCTCCTCCTGCTTGACCTCAGTGCAGCCTTTGACACCATCTCTCACTCCATCCTCCTCGACAGACTCTCCTCCATTGGCATCACCAGCATCCCCCTCTCCTGGTTCCGCTCCTATCTTTCTGACCGCACTCAGTTTATCCAGCTCAAACGTTTTAGATCTCACCCCTTTCCCCTCACTTCAGGTGTTCCTCAGGGTTCTGTCCTCGGCCCATTGCTATTTCTAATCTATCTTCTTCCCCTTGGTAATATCTTCAGGAAACACCACATTCATTTTCATTGCTACGCGGATGACACCCAGCTCTACATCTCTACCAAACCTAATACCATACTTCCACCATCCTCCCTAACCAACTGCCTGCAGGAATTAAAATCTTGGTTCACCTCAAATTTCCTCAAACTGAATAGCAATAAAACTGAATTCCTCCTTATAGGCACTAAATCCAATCTAAACAAAATAAACAACTTCTCCATTCCCTTCGAAAGCTCTTCCATCTCCCCCTCCCCTCAGGTCAAGAGTCTGGGTGTCATCCTTGATAGCACCCTCTCCTTCACCTCACATATCAACCACATCACTCGTTCTGCATATTATCATCTTCGAAACATCCACCGGCTCCGCTCTTCTCTCACTCCTCAGTCCACTGCTATACTTGTACACACCCTCGTCACCTCGCGACTCGATTACTGTAATTCCCTTCTGTTTGGTCTCCCTCAAAAAACCCTCCATAAGCTTCAGCTGGTCCAAAATTCAGCCGCCCGCATTATCACACTCACACCATACATAAACCATATTACACCTGTCCTTCAACATCTCCACTGGCTCCCCATTCTACACCGCATTCAATATAAAATCCTGCTCCTCACATTCAAATCCATTCATGACCTAGCCCCTCCATACCTATCTGACCTCATCCATATTCCTACGCCTGTCCGCTCTCTTCGTTCCTCCTCCTCTGTCCTCCTCTCTGTCCCCCCTGCTCGCCTCGTCACCATGGGAAATAGAGCCTTCAGTCGCTCTGCTCCCCAGCTATGGAACTCACTCCCCGCTGACCTTCGTAATACAGCCTCATTAACACATTTCAAATCCCGCCTCAAAACACATCTGTTTCGACAAGCCTATTCACTCAGACCATAAAGCCATTATTTTTATTATTTTTATTTATTTATTTTTGTTGTATATTTTTTCTTATCTTATTTGATGTAGTTTTTAACATTGTACTCGTGATTTTAACTGCTTGTTGTAAGGTGTCCTTGAGTTTCTAGAAAGGCGCCCACAAATAAAATGTATTATTATTATTATTATTACTTTTCAATAGTCACAAAACCTTTGACTCGAACAACAGGGAAATGAACAAGTAATACACATATCCACAACTGCAAGGATCATTTGAAATATGACATATCAGTCAATATGTAAGTTGAAGGGTTCGCAGGTTTTAAATGGATTGCTCTACGTTTAGAATGGGCAAAAAGGAGAGGACGACTTCGTTTGAACACAGCTCTTTCTCTTTTTTTATTTTTCTCTCCTCAACCGCTCCCCGCTAACGCTCCAACCAACACTCCCCCTTCCGGTAACGACCCGCCTTCCTGTTTTTCTTCTCCAATCACATGTAAGCAACCTAAAAATATTTCAGGACGTATTAAACAGAGTATAATTAAGGTAACTAACATAAAAGAATATAATGCATGAATATAAAATGATAATAATTAACAATTTAACAAAAGCTTACAAATATAAACACGGAGTGATGTCTTGTTAACTCGTGAGTGATGCCCTTTAGTGTCTAAATGCTATTACTCATTTAGTGAATGCTATTACTCATTTAGCCACTAGAGTGAAGCAGTACTCTATGAAACATCACTCACCAGTCTGCGGGCCAGACGGCACTGATTTTATGACAGGGGCCGAGGGCCGAATGAAATTCGACCGCGGGCCGGATTTGGCCCCCGGGCCAGACTTTGGACATGCCTGCTGTAGCGCTTATGAGTTCCAAAAGGAGAACGGAGGTTTACAGAAAAGGAGATTCAACTCGAAAAAGTGAATGGTTCTGGAAATTCGGGCCACCCTAACACTATACCAAATCACACCTCTGGTAGTAGTGTGTACAAACAAGTATATCCAAATTACGCATGGTGGGTGAGTCAGAGGCCAAGAAGGGAGAATCGGCGCATCTTTTAAAGTGTGGAAGAAACGTGCATAAGGAATTGACGTAAGAGCGAACAGGAGATAATGGCCCATAGAGTCTTGCTAAAGGACACATTTTTTTGTTCCTGCTTGTATTTTGAGTGTTCGTGCAAGATTGGTATACAGTACTGTACGCAGAGATAGGCACTTGACCCTACTTCGCCGGTCAGTCCTCCGTCATCGTCCCTCCATCCTTATTCATGTAATAATCTTTGTCCTCCGAACTGCGATCGATGGTCACCAAAATCTATGGAGACATCTTGACTTAATGCCCACATGTAATAGTGTAGTGTCGTCTAATTAGAACCATTCATTCTGCTGCATATTATATTCCAGATCGGGCAATTGATGATAGACAGTCCTGAAATGCTCCTCTACAAAATATATAAATAATTCTATCTCGCTCTGCACCCCTTTACCAAATTGCAAGCCGTAGACCAGTGGTTGGGGATAACTGCATATATTAATTTGGATCAGTAAACCAGAGAAATACTTTTTATTATTTTAAAACATTTATCAACATATGTACATTACATTGTGGCTACAATGTAATTTAATGGAAATACTGAGTCATGTACAAGAAATTATGGTCCTGCTGATTGTTTACTCCATTTAAATAAAACCTTGTTACAAAGAAATGTCGGGGAAAAAAATACAGTTTAATTGGACAGGTTTCCCTCCATACATCATTACTTTGACTGCCTGTTGTTATTGTTCCTTTCACAATGTCGATGACTCCAGCTCTGAACTATATAGAGTGTCTATATTGATTACAGTAAATTCATTCATGGTCTGCTGCTGTATCCCCGGGACAGTTCGAGGATAGGTCTTCCTCATCTGGCAAGAGGAAAATATTTCAGCCGATCAACAAAGAGAATAATAAAAAGAAAAGTGTAAAAATAAATAAATACGTGTAATGTTATGAATATGATCCAGCTTACCATCATAGGCCGTTCCACACCATGTGCAGTAAAAATGGATCCCTCTTAAATAGGACGTCAGTATTTGCAGTTGATCAAAGGACTGTAAGAGAGAGATGACTCCGTATCATATGGTGGCGAGGGGTGGCCTCTTTTGCCCCAACTGATCCATCACCCCTTCACCACCTTGGGTAAAACTTTCTCGAGCCGTCACTGCTTATAATAGATAACCAAGCTGCATGTTGAGACTTCTTGGGAAACAAACCTCTACACTCCGTACTGTACAGTGAACTCCAGCATACTCGCAGTTTTTGTTGGAATTTTGAAAAATTTATTTTATCATCAAACAACAATACAAAACGCGGCCCGGTAGTCCAGTGGTTAGCATGTCGGCTTCACAGTTCAGAGGTACCGGGTTCGATTCCAGCTCCGGCCTCCCTGTGTGGCGTTAGCATGTTCTCCCCGGGCCTGCGTGGGTTTTCTCCGGGTGCTCCGGTTTCCTCCCACATTTCAAAAATATGCATGGCAGGCTGATTGAACACTCTAAATTGTCCCTAGGTGTGAGTGTGAGTGCGAATGATTGTTCGTCTCTGTGTGCCCTGCGATTGGCTGGCAACCAATTCAGGGTGTCCCCCCCGCCTACTGCCCGGAGACAGCTGGGATAGGCTCCAGCACCCCCCGCGACCCTAGTGAGGATCAAGCGGTTAGGAAGATGAATGAATGAATGAATGAATGAACAATACAAAACTTACTGTTAATTCCAAAATCTCATCTTCCTCCTCTTTTTCTTCTTTAAATTCATCAATCTCCTCGTCATCTCCTATTTTTGGCCAGTACCATTGTTCTCTGGGGACTGTGATGCCCTGAAATGAAAAGGCTAATTGTTTAGACTCAAGCAAAAACTCAAGTCTGAATACTGTCTAGTGTACTGGTACATCATTTTGGTCTGTGATGTCCTGATTTTCATGCACAAGAACCAATTATTCTCCAACCTTCTGAGAATCTAACTGCTCACAGACTCGTTGACTTCGTCGAAGGTCGCCTTCAATTTTTCGCTCTTCTCGCTCTGTCCTTACTCTTGACCTTGAAAGGTGACATGTGAGCACAGACAGACAATGAAACACTGGCATCATACAGTATAGCTCAGATCTATCTTTTCACTTAGTCTTTACCTAAAATCTTCCAAAGATTTAGTTTCATTTTGTTGTTTGGCCTGTACTTTCTTTCGATATTGCTCCAGTTCCTCCTCAGCTTTTCTCTTTTTTGCTTCTTCCATCCCGATGCCACCTCTATCTGAGTCATTCAAAGACAAAAACAGTTAGAGAACACACAGTACTTGGAGTAATATAACACAAGCATTAAAAAATGCTTTCTTACCAGTTTTAATATTCAGTGGAATTGGATCAACTCTGCCAGCCCCTAAATTGGTAAATGGTATTATCATCAACACAAGTATAACATACAGTAGCAGATCAAATTTCAGAAGGTCAGATAAGAAAACATGCCTCCTTTTCCAAGACCTTGCCCAACTTTGTAACCCATTTTTTGCAAAAGTGCAAATCCCTTATTGTCATTCCTGATGGAGCTCTGTAAAGCTGTTTCACGGCTTTCCTTTTCTTGCTCCTTGAAGGTTTTTTGGCGGTTTTTAATGTTGCTCTCTTTGTGCTTTTCTTCCCGTTTCATTGCCTCTTTTACTCGCTTCACCATGGCGACACCTGGTTTGACATCTTGTCTGACACAAGAAAAAGGGCGTCATTATAATAACAAAATGGCACTTACAGTAATTGAATGATAAAAATTCACTATTGTGGTTCAATATGTAAGAGTATATAAATATATACTATTCAAATCTTAGCGATCAATTGTTTCATAAAGGATTATTGGGTCTATAAGATTCATAAACCGTATTTCTTTGTCTCGTACTTGCCATGCTGTATGTTGATGAGCATTTAACAGTAGGCATAATCATCATCATCATCATCGTAAATTTAAAACATTTTAGCGTGTAAAAGCAGACCAAAACAGTCATGCCGACACGCGTTTGAAGACAAATACCGTCCAAAGCAACACTTACATTTGACTGAGGAAAGCATCGGACATATAATCATCTTCCTCGTCGGACATTATTAAACTTAAAAAAAGAGAGAGAAAATGAACAAATAATGCCAAAATTCTTTATTACTCCAGCACTGTAATGGACTTTGCTGCTTCCGCTAATTTTCGGTTCCTCGACAACGCACTCCGACTAACAACAAATTTAAATTGTAATACGCTATTACTTGTATGTAGATGCTAGGAAGTCGTCGACTGGTAGTTAATAATGGCTTTAAAAACATACAATATCACGGTTAAGTCATTAAAATTATCATCTTCAAATTATTCAACATAATTTTACGACAGGATTACTTGCCCGGTTATTTTTGTTTCATCGGGCAAGTGTTAATGTAACACAAGTGCTACCGTCGTAATTCTCGCCAGGATACGGGAACACGGATGAATACATGTGAAGTTGTCTGAAACAACCTAATCTATTAAGAAGCGGTGGTAAAGGGATGTCATCCATTCAGACTTTAAGTCTATTGACGAAGTGTGGCTTTTGATCGTAAGTACTCGCTAGCTTCAGGTTGCTAACAGCTGGAGGAAGCTGTCAACACTGGAGGATCATCGGAACGAAAAGACAAACGGTAACACGCCTTACAATACAATACATGCTGATTTATATAGCGCTTTCACAACAGCTGCAGCTGTAACAAAGCGCGTAACAAAACAGTTAACATAAAGTAAAATAATAAACACAGCACATAACATAAAACACGGACAGTCGTGCAGTCCTAACCACTTTTCCGTACATTTAACCGTTTAACGTGGCAATTAGAACGTTTTCGCGTAAGGCCCTAAAAACACAATATAGTACTGTAGTTTGGTTAAGGCTGTGCTGTTGTACTTCGCAAGATGTTTCAAATGTGGCTATCTTGTTTGAATAGAATATACAGAGCGCACTGCCGATTAAGAAGTTGCGAGGACATCTGTGAAAATCCTCGCCATGGAGCTGGCTCACAGTCTCCTGCTCAACGAGGAAGCGTTGGTGCAGATCACTGAGGCAAAGAGGTCCGTCTTCATCTTCGAATGGCTCCGTTTCTTGGATAAGGTTCTTGTGGCCGCAAATAAGGTGACTGAAACGTTTTTAAGAACTGATCGCTGTGTATTTTATTATGTGGTAGCTACAGATTTTGTGCTTTAACGACAGGTGGATGTGAAGGAAAAGCAGAAAAAACTGGTGGAGCAACTGACGGGACTGATCAGCAGTGCTCCCGGTCCACCAACAAGAAAGCTGCTCGCCAAAAACCTTGCTACACTGTACAGTATTGGTGACACATTTACGGTTTTCCAGACGCTGGATAAATGCAATGATATCATCAAAAGCAAGGACGACACACCTGCTTACCTGCCGACAAAACTGTAAGATAAAATTGTATAGTGGGTTGTTCTTTTTAAACATATATGGCAATGACAGGTTTACATTAATTTTACTTTCAACATTTCAGCAATGTATTTCTGTGTTAGAGGATTTAGTCGTTAAGCCAAATGTTACTCTGATCTTTCATACTTAATGGTGGGATTAATATACAAGTGGATCTGTGGAGGCATTAATGCAGCCTGATAATGACTCATTCTGAATGCGTGGCCCATTTGTATTGTAAAGTACTGTGCCCTCAGAAAGGTCTATTTGAGAGACAGACGTTTAACCAAAATGTGTTTGATTGACTCTGGAAAAAATTAATAAGGAATAAATTGAATATTTGTAATTTTTGGGGGGGATTTCATTGAATATGCAGTTACAGATGTAATGTGTTTTTTCTTTCACCACAAACGTGTTGTGATTGAATGGATCTCTCCAAGCTGATTGCTTGTACATTCCATTTTGTCTCAAGTATTTAATGAAACAGCTGTGAATTCCAATCAATCAACTGAATTCTTAACAAATCAATTAAGCAATTATCATTTCCATTCCCATCTCCCCAAATGGAAATGTTCAAAAGTTATGTGATAAATGTGCACATAGAATATCTACTGTTAATTATACAGAAACCTCATCTAATTATTTTTGTTTTCGGTTTTCCTAGTGCTGCAGTGGCATGTGTTGGTGCTTTTTATGAAAAGATGGGCAGGATGCTTGGAAGTTCTTTTCCAGATACCATCAATAATCTTTTAAAGGCATTAAAGAGTGCAGAGGTATGACATTAGTAGACAACCATGAAAACATTTCATTGACTACACTGGAAGTATAGACTGTAGATTCCTCATGTTGTGCTGACGTTACTTAACATTTAGGTTTGTTGTCCTAATTCTATCTTCATGCAGTCTCAAGGCAGAGGAGAAATACTCATCAGTTTGCAGAAGGTGCTCAGTGGACTAGGTGGAGCTGCAGCTTCATGCCACAGAGACATCTACAAGAATGCCCGTTCTTTACTCACAGACAGGTCAATGGCTGTGCGCTGTGCAGTGGCAAAGGTGGGTCACATTGTCATCATAAGCAAAAAGCATAAATCTAGGTTTGGACAAGCTAAAGATGTAACAATTTTGCCAATTTGTTGATTTTCCAAAGCTTAGGATCCCAACTTTCATGTTCATCAAACCCTATTACTTATCCTAGTGGCAATGACAATGATGTCATGTCCCCCGAATGTGTATCATGTTCTGAATGTTTTAAAAAATCCTCTATTGAGTATTATGATTTCACACAGACTCACAATATCTATTGGTATTTGTAGGAAGACAATATACCAGTGATTTTGCAGCAGAGAAAAAAAAACTTCTGCATAAAATGCTATCTGATAAAATATCACTAACGTGACCCAAATCTCTATTCCAATTACCCGATCAGTGCTTGTTGGAACTGCAGAATGAGGCAGTATTCATGTGGACTACAGAACTGGAGAACATGGCCACATTGTGTTTCAAGGCCCTGGAGGGTTCAAACTACGGTGTTCGGGTTGCTGTGGCCAAGCTCCTCGGGACCGTCATGGCTACCGCTCTGATGCCTAAACAAGCTGCTGGTTCGATATGACACTTGAATCCAATATAATTTCTTATTCATACAATATTATATTTACCAGTGGTATTTCTTTCCCTCAGTGATGCGTCAGAATGTGAAACGGGCGACGCTTGAGGAAGTTTTTGAGTTAATGGCCACAGGTTTTCTGCGTGGTGGATCTGGCTTCTTGAAGAGTGGAGGGGAAATGTTGAAGGGAGGCGTTTCTGTCAGCAGAGAAGTCCGGGTGGGCGTCACACAGGTGGGCTGCATTTCTCATAACAAAACACAATTTGGCACCTTTTCCTGTCCCTTACAAATTTTTTTTCCTTAGGCTTATGTCGTATTTGTTACTACGCTTGGTGGTCAGTGGCTGGAGCGCAACTTTGCCACCTTTCTCTCTCATGTTTTGGACCTTGTGTCCCATCCACGGGCCACACAGACACATGTTGATGCTGTGTACTCGCGGCGCTGTGTTTCCTTTATGCTACGGGCCACCCTGGGCAGCTCACTCGGCGAGAAAGCGCAGATAGCAGCTGGCAAAGAAATCTGCCAAGCCATCAGCAAGCAAATGAGGGCTGTGGGTAAGGAGGATGTCTTTTATAGTCTTCTGCCAGTGTGTTTCTGTGATCTTTGTTTTATACTGTATTACACATAGCAGATCACATAACCGTCACAGAGCAAAAAAATAGCTGTATGGGCCACTAGATTTGCAGAGTCATGGTAGGAACAAGCCACTTCTGCTCAACGTCACTGCTACCGGTAGCAATATTTGTGAATTTGTCCATCAGATTTCATCACTTTATCTACTCCTGCACGCGGTCTGTCCTTCCGTCTGTCCCTTTTCAAAACGTACCTACTTCACTTTCCGAGAGCCACTTATTTAAGATCCTCTGCTCTATTTGTCAATTTATACCGGAAAAAAATAAATGCAAAATTCAGGAAACAGCTTCTAAATCTATTCGTTAAGTATTAAACAACTCAAAGAAATAACCAAAAATCTATTTATTGCCTTTCTCTGCCCTTTGTAATTCCAGATGCAGTTGTCAATGACCTTAATGGAGAAAACAAGACTGGTGCAACTGATGTTTCGGCCAGTCAGCATGTTATGGTTTGTGCCCTAAAAGAGTTGGGCAGCCTTGTTCAGAGCTTGAGTGCCACAGCTTCGCCTCTCATTCAGGAGCCTTCCATTGGTACGAGGTGTATTTTTTAATGATTCACTTCCAGCAGTCCTTTCCGAATAAACAAAATGCGGTTGTGACAATGGAAGTATATTTAACTGTTTTTCAATGACATCTTTCTTAGGACTTCTGGAAACTGTAACCTCAGTATTGCTACACCCAAGCATGGCCGCTCGTTTGGCTGCTGCTTGGTGCCTACGCTGTGTTGCTGTAGCATTGCCCTATCAGTTAACACCGCTGCTCGACCGCTGTGCTGAGAAGATTAACAGTCTCAAGAGTTCACCCGATGCTGTCAGCGGCTACAGCTTTGCGATGGCGGCTCTCCTTGGAGGTGTACACCAGTGCCCTCTGGGAATCCCACATTCTAAGGGCAAGGTATGGAAACACATCATTGTCGAACAGCAATTTAAACATTCTAGATCCCGCTCATTTCTGTCTCTTAATGAAATTTGTAGTCCTGAATGTTAAAAATATATGACGATTCTGAGTTTAATATCAAAGTGTTGTTTCCCTGCAGTTGGTGGTAAGCATAGCTGAAGACCTCCTTCGGACAGCGGCTCAGAACAGTCGATTGTCTTTGCAGCGGACCCAAGCTGGATGGCTGCTGCTGGGCGCCCTCATGACCTTGGGTGAGTTACTCACAAACATTATCTCAACTGTGATTTAGCAACTATGTCTTTGCCGTACACCACAAACTCCACTCTGTTTAACCTGTATGGATGCAAAGGTTCGTCCCTGGTACGTTATCACCTTCCCAAGATGCTGCTGCTGTGGAGGAATGTGTTTCCTCGGTCCCAGAAGGAGCTGGAGGCAGAAAAGGCGAGGGGAGATTCCTTTACTTGGCAGGTCACTCTAGAAGGCCGAGCTGGAGCGTTATGTGGTAAACAAATTTTCTCCTACCGCTTTATTAAATTGTGTGAAATCTCAACACGTTCCCTTGTGATTCTATCCCTTCCTGTTAAGCCATGCGTAGTTTTGTGGCTCACTGTCCGGAGCTCCTTACGGAGGATGTCATTCGTAGGCTGATGACACCCATTGAATGTGCTATGACGATGATATCTCAGTGAGTATGATGCCTTCATAATGTTCTTTTTTTTCAAGATGCGGTAAAAACATGGAGGGTGCACAAAAATGTTTTTTTTAAATGGATATCATAACTCAATGTCTGCTCCTCAGTGTCCCTGCCATCATCAAAGTTCACGGGGCACATCTGAAAGCAAGTGCAGCAATGGTGAGACTTAGGCTGTACGACATCTTGGCTCTACTGCCTCCTAAAACATATGAAGGTAAGACATTTGGATTTTTTTTCCCAATTCTTTGATTTATTTTTATTTTACTATTATTATTTTTTTGGAGAATCGCTGAACACACGAATTTGACTAACCCTGTCACTGGAAACAATGTCCACTGTAGTCTTTTTACTGGTCGTGCCAAAGACGCAATAGCGTCATGGAACATGAACTCTGAGAACAACTCACGCTCAGTTAAATCTTGAATTTATTGCTGTGCTCCTCCAGGCAGCTTCAACGCACTCCTCAGGGAGCTGGTGGCAGAATTCACTTTGACTGACAACCCATCCAACACCACCACTTCTTTGTTGCGCTCTCTATGCCACTATGATGACAGTGTGCTCATGGGCTCATGGCTGCAGGAAACTGACCACAAGTCTATTGAGGACCAGGTAAAATAACCTGTAATTTGCAGAATTAACATCCTTATTGTGTGGTTTTCATTAAAATTAAATCAAGTTATTGTTTTCCAAACTATGATTGTTGTGTAACAGCTGCAGCCAAATAGTGCATCTGGCAGTGGTGCTTTGGAGCATGATCCATCCTCCATATACTTGCGAGTGCCTGTAGGTGAAGCCATCCCAGGTCCACTCCCTCTGGGAGTATCAGTCATTGATGCCTCTGTGGCTCTCTTTGGGGTAGTTTTCCCCCATGTGTCTTTCAAACACAGGTGAGCAATTGAATCAGGAGCATACCTCACATTAAACGAACTTTTCTTTTTTTTTTTTCTTTAATCATTTTGGTTAATCGGTGTTTGTGTTCCAATGCTGTTGTCCAAAAAATGAGTTAAAGTGATTAATTTGGTCTTGTCTACATAATTCAGGTTGCAGATGCTCGACCACTTTGCAGAATGTATCAAGCAGGCTAAAGGAATTCGGCAGCAAGCCGTCCAACTTAACATCTTCACTGCTGTGCTGAGTGCTCTAAAGGTTAGAATCAATCAATTCCCTTTAATGTTTCTTGAGTCGGTTAAAATATGTAGAGAAACGGCATCTTTTCTTGTCCTACTTGAAGGGTTTGGCAGAGAATAAGAGTACTTTGGGCCCAGAGGAGGTCCGCAAGTCAGCCCTGGCCCTGGTGATGGGGGCACTGGATAATCCCAATCCGATTTTGCGTTGCGCTGCTGGTGAGGCTCTCGGCAGAATGGCTCAGGTAGTGGGAGAGGCTACTTTCATCGCAAGAATGGCACAGACCAGTTTTGACAAGTAAGCATTTTCCTCCTGTTTTACTCAAAGTCAGTATAGCAGCACTATAATCTTTTGTGTGTGTGTAGGGGGGGTGCACAATTTTAATGTTTGACATATGGATTTCAAGCACAAATTGTCTTTAGATGAATCTGAATGTGAATCAGTTGATTCGTAAACTATATGGTGTACCAACCTGTGTTTGCAGGCTGAAGTCAGCGCGCGATGTAGTGTCAAGGACGGGTCATTCACTGGCTCTCGGTTGTCTGCATCGATATGTAGGAGGCATTGGCTCTGGTCAGCACTTAAAGACTAGTGTTAGTATTCTACTGGCACTGGCCCAGGATGGATCTTCCCATGAGGTCCAGGTAAAGTATGTCAACAATCGCAAAGATTAAACTGGAAAATACTGGAAATACGATTCTCCTCAATTTGGGAATTGAGTGTGTCATCTCATCATTTTAAACTACCGCCTGTTTATTTTGTTTGTTTGTTTGTTTGTTTGTTTGTTTGTTTTTTGGGGGGGGTGTAGGGTGGGGATTAAATTTTATTTGGTTTCATTTGAAGTGAATTCTCAAGATTAAGGATTTCACTTAACTAATCATGACACTTATCAACATTCACATTTTTTTTGACAGACATGGGCTCTGCACTCTTTGGCTCTCATTGTGGACTCAAGTGGTCCTATGTATAGAGGCTATGTGGAACCCACCTTGTCCTTGGTCCTTACCTTACTCCTTACTGTGCCTCCGTCACACACAGAGGTGCATCAGTGTCTGGGGCGCTGTTTGGGAGCTCTCATCACTACTGTTGGACCAGAATTACAAGGTAAATCTATCGGAGAGAAAAATCAAAGTCTTGATTAAATATCAGATTTTACAAATGCCCTGTTAATTGCACTCAGCTTTCTTGACCAGTAGGTGGGAGTATTGTCAATTTTAAGCCACACACATTCACACTGATGTCGTGACTACCTACACTCTTCCTATATTTGTGAAGGAAATGGTACCACCATCTCCACCATCCGCTCGTCTTGCCTGGTTGGCTGCGCTATAATGCAGGATCACTCTGACTCGCTGGTGCAGGCAGCTGCCATCTCGTGTCTGCAACAGCTTCACATGTTTGCTCCTCGCCATGTCAATCTCTCGAGCTTGGTGCCATGTCTTTGTGTAAGACCAATTGGAATTTATTATTAACGGTTCGCCTTATAAAGATGTTATTAATGGTGTTCTTTTTGTGCGGTTTCTACATTACTTTATAACAACATATATTTCACACATGAACATTTTGCCTCATGGGCCTTTTTCAGGTGCACTTATGCAGCTCTCACCTGTTGCTGCGCCGTGCTGCTGTAGCCTGCTTGAGACAGCTTGCTCAGAGAGAGGCCTCCGAGGTCTGTGAGTATGCCATGAGCCTTGCAAAGAAGGCAGGAAATGGCAAAAACACTGCAATAAGTGAGTGCAAACCTGAACACTAACAAGAATTTATTGAGCTGGCATGATTTTTAATGAGACGCCGGTGTTTTACTTGCTGATTCAGATCTGAACATCACTGAGACGGGTCTTGAGGGGGCACTATTTGGCATGCTGGATCACGAAACAGACAGGAAGCTGTGCTCTGATATTCATGACACATTGGGTCACATGCTGTCATCGCTTGCTGTGGAAAAGCTCTCTCATTGGCTTAAACTATGCAAGGATGTCCTTGCAGCAACAACAGGTGACTCCAAACGAGAAGAACATAACCAATTATCATTGTCTCTAAAGAAATCAAGAATACTGTTAACTGAGTCTTCGTTTTTTTTATGTGCTTCAAAATATGGCCTCCATTCTCTGTCAGATGTGGGAGGAGCTGTTACATTTGAGGTGGAAAAAGATGAAGACTCCGAGAAAAAAGATGAGATGGACGACGACATCATGTTTACAGGTTTAGGCGACGATGACAAGTCGAAGCCCTCAGTGGCACCTCGCTGGGTGACGCGAGTGTTTGCTGCAGATTGCCTGTGCCGCATTATCCTCCTGTGTGAGCACGCAGACAAAGCACACTTTGACCTGGCAACTGCCCGTTCTACACGAGGAAAAAACCCTAAAGGTATTACACGTGACTTTCTGCAAAACACTGGACACATTTTATTGATTATGTCCTGATCAATCAATCAATTCAAACTTTGCAACCTTCTGTAGTCTGTAGCACCATTTAAAATTGACTTTTATGTTCACTTCGGTTATCGTTGTCAAATTTGTTTGGTGATCTTAAATATTTAAGTGGGAAAAGTATGCAAAAAAAATCTCAATTTGAGAAGGCGACGCACAGCTCCCTACGAATGGTCTAAAAACTAATTTCACTCTACATTGAATGAAGTATGGAACGATTAAAGTGCCTTGATGTTCATTTAACAGTCGTAAAAGGATAATGGTAATTGGACAGCCTTTTTTTCCACTGTCTCCCCACGAACTGGCTGCTCATTTAAGTAATGCGTATGCATTCCTTTTATAATCTTTTAATTTCCTTACCATCTCTCTTTGTCTAGGAGATCTGCTAGTGCTCCATTTGTCTGACCTCATCCGGATGGCTTTCATGGCTGCCACAGACCACAGTAACCAGTTGAGAATGGCTGGTCTGCAGGCACTGGAAGACATCATTAAAAAGTTTGCGTGTGTTCCCGAGCCTGAGTTCCCAGGGCATGTCATTTTGGAACAATACCAGGCCAATGTGAGTCAAGTTTCTTTGAAGGAATAATACAGTAATCGTCAAAATAATTCAATATCCAACCACTTCACGGTAAATTTTATGTATTAAGGTTGGAGCTGCCCTCAGACCAGCTTTTTCACCTGATACACCGTCTGACATAACAGCAAAAGCATGCCAAGTAAGAAACTTTGTCATTGCCTTTTTGAAGGAATACATTGCAACTAATATGCTTTTCATTTCCCTTTGCTTACTTATGTAATAGCTGTATTGCCAGCATCGTGAGCAGAAATAATCATAATGATCACCCTTAAGGCCATTACAGCTACGTTACTGCTGCATTATTTATCCTTAGGATTAACTTGTATCTGTTCCTACATGTACACAGTCACAGTCAACTGTAGAAACAGTAATTCCCCTTCAGTGGCAATTTCTCTCACAATGCAAGGACAGGTCCGTTTCCCTTAAAATGTGTGTGAAATATGTACGGCTGACATTACATATGATATGAGTATATTACATCTCATTGACTAAATATGCGCTGATTCTCTTTCTTTGCAATCTATTTGAATACAATGTCAACAGTTGCATAATAAGAGACCAAGATATGTAAGAAGGACTTCAATAAAGTTCAGATCACCTTAATCTCTGACTGTGTATGTCCTTAGGTGTGCAGCACTTGGATTGGTAGTGGTGTAGTAAGTGACCTAAATGACCTGAGGCGAGTCCACAACCTGCTAGTGTCATCATTGGACAAAGTGCAAGCTGGGAAAGGTTCATCCAGTCAGCTGTACAGTGAGAGTGCCACCACCATGGAAAAGCTGGCTGTACTTAAAGCATGGGCGGAGGTGATACCCACGACTCTTTTGTTCCGTCCATAACACCGATGTGTTGAGCTTGATGATGTGTAAAGAGTACTTGTGTAAACACTTGACTATTCTATTATTATGGGTGTTATTAACAGGTTTATGTGGTAGCGATGAAGATTAAGAAAGAGGCAGAATCAAAGCCTGTCAAACCGGTTCGAAGCGGAGATGAGGATGAGGATGATCTGGGTCCAGATGTGCTTCCACCTGACAGTCTCATCACTTTAGTGCAGCCTGAACTGCCCTCGCTTAGTCAACTGTGGTTGGCCATGCTCCGAGACTATGCCCTGCTCACTCTGCCTGCAGAGTTTTCCAGTCAGCTGCCTCCTGATGGTACAACACAACTGTGCCTTTTGATTGCTGAATAGTACAATGAAATGTTTGAGACATTTACTTCTGTCCGAGGCCTGGTGCTCATCCCATCTTGCATGGCGATGCGCACCACTGGAGTTCATTGGTTTTTGTTCTATTTTTGGTCTTGCTTTTAAAGAGAGTTACTCCACTATTAACGTTTCAAATGTAATTTACACTAGGTGGAGCATTTTATACTCCAGAGACGATAGACACAGCAAGGCTCCATTACCGCAACTCATGGGCTCCTGTACTGCATGCCGTGGCCTTATGGCTAAGCAGCACTGGCTTTGGCGCTTGTGAAGCAAAAGAACAGGTTTCTCCAATACTCTCCAAGGCTCCTGCCCTTCAAACAGGAGCCTCACCGACCGTTAAGACCTTTGAAGAGTCGGTCAAAGAAAGGATGCACCTAATGTTAGGTAAAGATATAGAGACACGAAATGTAATTTAAAGCGTTCATGTTCAACTGATTTCTTGATTTTAATTTCGTAGCCCCTCACAATCCTTCCGTAAACATATTTCTTACTGGGCACCAAAGATTGCAAAAAAAGAAAGGAAAAGAATTGTGTGAATATACTCTAAGCCCAGTTTTTCTTTGTCTCTCAGGTGTCAGTATAGAGTTTCTTTGCTTTCCACGGCCCGAGGAACCCATTGAGCATGTCATGTCCTGCCTGCTGGCCTTGTCCACTCTGCTTGAGTCTCCCTGTGCAAAGACCCAAATTGCAGAAGACCAGGTAGGGGCATCTTTGTTTTTGATTGAAAAGCTTCGGAACGTTCACATGGCTTCCTTTTTCTGAATTTTTCTGCACTCTCAATTCTGAAACAATTTCTTGCTTTTTAATAAATGGAATGACAATGTGTTTAGTTTTTTTATCTGTCTTTTTTATATTTGATGATGAATCGAAAAAAATAATTTACAGATTATTGAAATAATCATTAGTTGCAGCCCAAGTATTTATGTTGTAAGAGGAATACAGCAAGCAGCTTCACTCTAGCTCTTTCATTGTTGTACATTAAGTGACACATTTGCCAGGATTGCTTCAGTGAAAACATCTGTTAAATACAACAAGGACATGTGGTACTTACTGCTTTCACAAGGTGACAAGGGTCACTTGGGTGCGCTATCATACAATAGATCTATGCCAAACTTATGCTTTGAATTGGTTAGGTTGACCTGTTGAAATTCTAAAGGCCACAGCAAATGCCTGTGATTGGCAAGACTGGAGTATTTGCTTGCTTTCACTAGTTTCAATAAGTGTTACTTTTTTTTCTAGCTGCTGGCAGTGGAGCTCCTGAATGTACTTCATAGACTGTTGTTGACCCGGGACCCTCCTGCAGTCCAGCTCCAGGTGACTGCTGTCGTACAGGAGACCATAAAAGCTGCAGTGGACCATCTTCAGCAACAACATATCAACAAAGGTCATGAGCTAACCCATTGCACTCCTCGGTTTACATGACAACATGACACAGTGTTCCAAAGTTCTTGGTTTGACAATATTTGTTGTTAGGTTTAGACAGCAAAGTGGTGTGGTGGTTAGCGCATCTACCTCAAATGTTTTAGGTTGGAGGTTTGATTCAGGACTCTGGCCTTCTTGTGTGACATATGTATTTTCCCCTTTTGCACTCCCTCCCAAATCCCAAAAACATGCATGTTTAATTGTTTCATGGTAGACTAAGTTGTCCAGAGGCCACAGTATGAGTGTGAATGGTTGTTCATCTATTTGTGTCCCATAATTGGGAAACCAGACCAGAGTGTACCCGCCTCTTGTCTGAAGTCAACTGCGACCCAAATTAACTCATTCGCTCCCAAAGACATGTAAACACGTGTCTTTTGGGGTTCAACCCCAGATACTTTTTTCTTCAATATTTCCAAGACTGAGTGTAAAAAAAAAGGGGTCTAGAATTGGCTGGTACTGAATGAGTTAAGATAAGCAGTATAGAAAGTGGAAGGAGAGGTGATTGGTTTGCTTTCTACTGACAGAGCAGAAATATGATGTGTCAGTTTTACTGATCTAGGTCATGATGGCATTTTGCACAGGCAAAGAGGAGGAAGGCCAGAGAGATTCTCAACTCAGCCTAGGGGAAGGGGGAGAGACGGGTGAGCTCGTCCCTGGCACCTCTCTGGTGTTTGCCGCAATGGAGCTGCTGGTGTTCATCCTGGTTCGCCACTTACCACAGCTCAATACACGTATGAAGGAGTCACCCAGCCATGTGTTGATCAGGCCTCAACGACTACCTGAGGAGAGTGCACGCCTCGTGGCAAACAGCGTTTCCATCTTGGCAGAACTGCCCTTGCTCTGCTCCCCAGCTGGTAAGACACACATCTTAAAAAAACAATGCTGAGTTTGTTTCACTAAAGAAACTATACTTTAACATTTTTTCTGTATCCTATATTACAACTCAGACATTTTTACTGTTGTGTTTATTCATCATGAAAATGATGCCATGTTCTTGTGGTTTCTGTTCTCAGGTAGCATGACCATCCTACCTACTGTCCTCTTCCTAATCACCGGGGTGCTGAGGGAAACTGCAATTAAGACTGCTGACAATTCCGTGCCTATATCTGTGTCTGCCGCACTGCAGGGCATCAAGACCATTATCACCTCCCCATTGGCGCGAGTAAATAGCCTCCAGACACAGTGGACTGCTCTTGTGAGGAGCAGCCTGGCTTCTGTACTTGAGGACTCCGAGCCAGGTTTGTACAGATATACTCATTCTAAAGGACGAATCATGAGCAATATGCGATATGTCAAACATAATTTGATTTTTTTTCTTTAGATGAGTCCAGACCAGATTTGGATGAGATCAGTATGTTGACGGCAACAACACTACTCCTACTGTCTGCTAGTAATGAACTTGTAGGAGTTACTGTCCTACAAAAGGGCTGCATAGAACGCTTCCGCAATGCCCTCAACTCTTGTGATCCTTGGGTAAGTGCCTGAACCGCAAAACGCTCATCATACACATTGAAATCCTGGATGTGACTTGTTCTCTTTTGTGATTTTTCATTCTATTTATTTATTTATTTATTTATTTAAAACACTCGCTCCAGGTTCAGGCACGGTGTTACCAGCTGCTCTTGTCAGTGTTTCAACATCCTAGCCGTCAACTTTCTACACCATACATTCACGCTCTGGCTCCACTCATGGTGGAGAAGCTGAAGGCTGTAGAGCGCAGTCGGCCAAGGACGTCCGCTGAGCTGCAGGCTGTGCAGGAGGGCATCAGGGTCCTGGAGAATCTTGTTGGCATGGGTGAAGAGCAGAACCGTGAGTGTCTCTTTGCTTAATGGATTACTAATGTGTGCTCTGTTTTTCCATTCAAGTGTATAGTTCAGTGGCTATAAATGTGCATTAGCAATGATCAGAGCATCAAGGCTATTTTTAGGATGCTTACAACAGCTTACTGGCAATTTTACTGTTATTGTATTCTATTAATATTCATGAATTTCTTTTGTATGTCCCATGACAGATGTATGAAAGAGCCATACAGAAATATTCACCGAGTTATTATCTGTTGTACTGTATGTGCAAGGCTTTAAACTGGCCCTAAATGGTGGCGTTTTTCTCCTAAAATTCAAGACAGTGCCGAAATTATTCAGATAGTCGCACCAGTGCAACCAGTAGTAAAGTCGCTGATATACTGTGTGCATATATACAGTATATATATATGCACACAGTATATATATATATATATATATATAAAATGTGTTTTGTTTTTTAATTAAATAGTTTCTGTTGGTGAGAAATGTCTTTTCCACACTTGAGCCCATTTATCAGTATTGAGTGGAAATGTTTACTTCCACAAATCCTCTGATTATACCCCCTACAATTTCAGGTTAGTGACCATTGTTCTCCCAATAACATTTTTTTTAAATTAGTGGAAAATATTGCCACCAAAACTGAATGCTCAAGGGGCTGAACTGAATGCTCGAGGAGCTGTTGCCTCCTGTCGTATCACAAGATACTGGCACCCACCGCAGTAAAACAGTGAGGGGGAAAAAAAAAATCACAATGCCCAACGGTGGGTGAATAAAATACAATTTTACTTGAATATGAAAAAGGATTCAACACCATCAGATTTTGTGCAAAGATGACTGAGAGTGCTGCAATTTGAATTGTATTATAATTATTCAATAATTGACTCACTTTACTAGCAGAAAGACTTGGATAATGTTATTTCTAATTATTATTGTTGTATTATCTCATTGTTTTTCATGTGCCCAATAGGAGTCCAGTTGGTGGCTCTTCTTGTTCCAACACTTATCTCGTACCTTTTGGATGAAAATGCCATTCCTACTGCAAACGAAGCCTCCAAAGGCCTCCATGACTTTGCCCTTCAGAACTTGATGCGCATCGGCCCTCTATACCCAGCTGCCTTCAAGATGGTCATTGGTGCAGCGCCCGAGCTTAAAACCCGGCTGGAATCTGCTGTTCGGGCAAACCAGGCCACCAACAAAGCTAAAGACGCAGCACGCCAAGCTCAGCCAACAGTCCAAGTTGCACCAACTATCAAACTCAAAACTAGCTTCTTCTAAACACTCAAATGTTCTCACACAGACCTGTTTGATTTGTGTCAAATGAATGTCTGTATCAAGGAATATTTTTTTCCATTGTATTTATTTTAAATCTCATCTGTGTCTTAAACAAATGATAGACCCTTGTGACGTCCTTAAAATGCATTTGAATGTTCAATGAAAAGATTGTCCCTGGAAAATCCATTGCACATTTTGTTCAGACAAATGTATTGTCTTCTGGATTGATACACATTTGTGGTATTGTACTTTTGCCCCTACTACTTTCTTCCCCCCTTCATCATATTATTTTTACATCACCTTAAGCCTTGCAGTAATAGGTTCCATCAAATTTTAATTCTTGAATTAATATTCCAATGCCCTGTTTTAGTCGTGATTATTTTGAGCGCTCCAGTGTGAGGCGTTTTGGATTAATTGTGTAATTATCTTATTTACATTGAATTTGAACTCTATTTCATACAAAATTTTAAAATAAGCCTGTATCTAGTTTTGATCAGAATTAGCTCTCATGCTTAATTTAAAATTAACAACCACAGTACAGATCAGGGTCACCAAAATGGCACCATGTAGCCCCCGAGGACCACAAGAGTATCCTGTGGGCTTGTTCTAAAATAGTGATGGGACATTATGATTTTGTATTAATGATCATTTCTAAATGTAAACACTTGCAGAGCTATATAGAAATAAAGTGTTGCATACAGTATTGATATTTTTTCCTTTTTAAATCATTGTTGATAAGTGTTATTCTTTCCTTTTTAAATCATTGATAATTGTTAGAAGTCATGAACATCATCACTGTCTTCTTAGAGATTAATATATTGTTAGTAAAAAAATATATATACGGTAAAATGTGCAAATTTGCTATTTTAGGAGTGTTTATCCATCTAGTAGCGCCTTGCATTCATCAGCATCCAAGGGGGGCTCTCAGTTTCCAAACGGTTAGGTCGTCCAACTTTAGATTATTCAACACAAATACTATTCGGATAAAGTCCTTAATTGTTGTGTTGACATTTTTGGGGGGCGGTTTAATTTCGAAAGCTAATGTATGTATATTCAACATCATTCCCAATTTTTCACCCTTTAGTGTCGTTTCCTTGCTCGAGAAATGAAATACAGTACAGTACTGTACTGTAGATGAGTCTGACCCCCCTCCCGGCGAGCATGTGGGCGGGGCTTTATGCTGACGTCATTCAATGACAGCTAGCTGTCAGAAAGTGAGTTCATTCCCCGGACTCGAGAAGACGGTACGCCGTCGAAAGCTGTGTGTCTGTTTGCTTACATTTAGCGACAAGAAACGGTGAGACAGAGGATAAATCATCGCAGCAAGCCCGGCCATGGATGAACAGGCCGGCCCCGGCGTGTTCTTCAACAACAATAACAACTCGGTTTTACCCGGCGCTGGTAAAGGACCGCTGCCCGATGGTGACGCAGCGGAGGCGGCTCGGGCGCAGTACAGTATCCCGGGGATCTTACACTTCCTGCAGCACGAATGGGCCCGCTTCGAAGTCGAAAGGGCACAATGGGACGTGGAGCGGGCCGAATTACAGGTGAAAATCACCACATTTTGCACATTGGTGACTATTTATTCTGACAGTTTGGAGGCATAGCCATTCCAGTGCTTCTCGTTTGAGTTTCTGCGAATGATTGTCCTCATTACTACCCTAGCTTGTTAGCTTTCGCTTAGAAGCTAAACGCTCTAACGACCCCCACGACCCGACCGAACGATGGTTGTTTTCGACCCAGTTACTGAACCAGCTTGCTGTGTCGGATGAATGCGTTTGTTTTTTGTGTCGTGTTTGATAGTGGACTTGAACAAACGATTTATGGATTTTCTGTTAGCAAAGTGATACAGTTGTTAGCTAGCTGTTGCTAACAGTCACGGCTAAGTTCGCTGGCTAAGTATGTCTTCATTGTTTTTGTTGTTGTTTAAGCTTACGAAATTTTCCGAAGAAGCTTTACTAAACTAATGTTTCTATGGTACCTATGTAGCTGTCCATCATTTGTTCTGTTATTAGCTACCTCCTCCAAAAGCCACATACCACACTATGGAGTCACAATGTATTGTTATGCATTGGATTGGATCGTATGGCTGCCACTGCCACTCCCCAGAAACAAGGCGTTAAGATCAATCTCGACCACTGTATGTGTATTTCTCATATCAGTTTCACATTAAGTCACTTTAAATATAGCTCACAAAACTGAATTCTGCGACCTGGCTTAAAGTATGACTGTCAATGGCTGCCTCCCCTTCTAAACAGATTTACTGTTTGTATATTTTTTGTCATGTAATGCTTCCACATGACGATCTGTGAAACATGATGTTTAGGTTTTCGACTTTCTTTTCAGGTTTCTTTTGTTGATGTCCAACAGTGACATGAGTAATGCCCCAATTTGAAAACAAACCACATAATTGACTTCCTGCAGTAGATTGGCCACATTCTATTTCGTGATTGAATTAAGTTTTCATGCCAAACATTTATCTCTATTATTATGAGCCTACATGTGGGGTTGAATCAAGACACATTTTTGTTGTCTGGTGGTAGACTTGTCCTCCAATTATGCTGCTCACTGTGTGACCACTGTTTTTAACTTCCTGCCTGTATGCAACAACAGTTCGAGCAAAGCATACTGAGGTTGCTGAATGTCTTGTTGGGTGGTATGTTTGTGGCGGCAAACTACAACACAATCAATTCCGGCGTACTTTTTTTGTTGTTGGCATCTTTAATGACCGGTTGATATTCTGGGCATCATTTCAATGTCTCGTTTGTGCAATGCGGCATCCTAAGCACTTAGCGCTTGTTCTTACTCACAATTTTGATCACTATTGCACTTGTTCTCCATTAATGCATCCATTCTACACCACTTACGCTGTGCAAGGACACAGGGAACTTTGTGTCGCTCCCAGAAGACTTCAGGTTGAAAGATGTTTGTCAATCACAGCGCATGATGCTTTTTGTTTTGTTTTCCCAACAAACCGAAACGCTACGATCATGATTGTATCAAATGTGACTGCAACCTTTTTGTGTCCTTGACCTATAAGTACTGTACCCCCCAAAAGTATTTGAAGCGCAATGTAAATTACTTTGCTCTTCTGTATAGTGAAGACGCTTGGGTTTCATTCATCATAAGATCGATATGAGGCAAAGGTTTGTAAGTTCAGCTTTGATTTCATGGTATTTAAATCTAGATGTAACAAACAACTCAAGACAGAGCACATTTTGTTTGCAGCAACCCACTTTTCAAGTGAGTAAAATGATTGGAACTGACATTTTCCACTGAATTTAAAGTGAACAACGTTTAATATATACCGGTAGTGGCATGACTCTTACTTGCAATAACTGCATCTAGCCTGTGATCGAAAGACCTCACCAGATGCATTAAAATGCAACAAAGTTGCATTTTAAATCTGAAATTCATTTCCAGGCCATTACTGCAGTCTCTTTCATTTCTTGTTTGTTTCAGGGGCTTTCTCCATTAATTTTACCTCTTCAGGAAGTAAAATAAATACAATATTCAGTTAAGTTTTTTTGTTTGTTCTGTTTTGTTAAATGGCTAATTTGTTGTTCTGCTTATTTTTTTATTATTGTTTTTTACTAAATAAAATGCCTTTGAGTGTTCTGTTAAAGCGCTGTATTATTATTGTTATTAAAGGCTACATTCACACTGCAGGCCGTTATGACCAATTCCATGTTTTTTTTTTAATCTGAGCTTTTTATGTGCTTGTTCACATTACAAAAACCAAAGCAACTTCTAATGCGAATGCAGTGCTTCTTTGATATGACACGCATGCGCACACAGCACAACATGGCTGCGTTTATGAAAGTAAATACCGTCAAGCGTGTAGGGGCTCATGTTTTTATCATTTTAGAATAACAGAGGAGCGATATGGGAGGAGTTCGAAATATTATTGGGAGTTGGGGCAATGGTTTTCGATCTCTTCCTTTCATGGAGACGTCGACTAAAGATGATCTCACATCATCACCACATGTAAGAAATGAGCCATTTGCACAGCTGAATTACTACTGTCACAAATGTCAACTTTATGCTTCATGTTACAAGTGGGATTAAATTAAAGTCAAATGTAAATTCAACACTGTTACTCGAACCAGTGCAGAGTCACGGTAGTCTCCTGAGCTAATATTCTTCCCCGCCTGCACGGAGCGCATATTCGGCTTTTGATGATGTTAAGGTTGGATGCATGCAGACACATTGCATACATATTCAGTTTACCGTATATCCAAAGATGTTAGAGGCCCAGGTCAGATTTGAAAAAATATGAGTTGTACTGTTCACACTGCATGAAAATATCTGATACATGCCGCATATGGTAAAAAAAAAAATCGAGATCGAGCTGCAGTGACGCATCACAAAAGACTTTGCACTTTTTCCCTCTGAAGTCCTTTGTTTTGTTGGTAGTGTTTTGGGTCATTGTCTCTTTGCATGATGAAGTTCCTCCCAATTAGTTTTGATGCACTTTTCTGTAAATTTCCCGAAAAAATTGTATTGTAGAGTTAAGAATTCATTCTGCTGATACCATTATGAGTAACATCGCCAATAAAAAACTGGTGAGCCTATTCTAGAAGCAGCCATGCAAGCCCAAGCCATGACATTAACTGTCCCATGCTTCACAGATGATCTTGTGATTTATGGATCATAAGAAGATCCATTCTTTCTCTATATTTTGGCCTTTCCTTGTCTTTGTTGGAGGTTCATCTTGATCTCATCAGTCCAGAAAATGTTTTCCCCAAAACTTTAGTGGTCGATCTCTGTACTTCTTTGCAAAATCCAATCTGGTCTTCTCGTTATTTTTACTGATGAGGGCTTTTTTGTTCTCCTCTTGAAGTCTTCTTTGAACAGTTTATTCTGATACCCCTCCACTTTGGCGGTTGGCAGTGATGTCACTGACTGTTGTCTTTGCGTGTTTCTTCACAGCTCTTCCAATGTTTCTGTCATCATTTGATGTCGATATCCATGACCGACCTGTTTGATGTCTGTTGTTCAGTGCACCAGTAATCTTTCTTTTTCAGGTCATTCCAAATTGTACATTGTTAATGCAAAAGTTCTGATTGATTGCTCCTCTTCTCTCAGCTTTAAGATGGTTTGATTGAATCACACAGACAGTTTTCTGGTCTTTGTCTTTGTGTGTTTGTGTTTGTCTTTGTGTCCAATCCAGTTTTTACAGGTGAAACAAAAAACAAATACTAGCTAAGGTTTGATCAGTCAATCTAAAAGGCATTGACTGATGAATGCAACTACAAAGACCCTTCAGTCACTCGCTCCAATACCTTTGCTCACTTGGGTTCAAACAGAAGGTGCTCTGTATACTCTCTCATTTATTGCCTAATTAACATCCAACAATTGAGAAATCTAGCATTATTTCTGTCATTGCTTGTTTTAATATTTAACTGAGTCCATTGGGTACACAACCTGTCTTATTTTGCTTTATTTGGGCCGATGGCAAGCCCCACAGCTTGCAGGAATGTTGCCCAGCAAGCATGTTAGGTCCCGTGAAGAGCCACTCCTTTTTACCTGGGCAGCCCTGAAACTGACTGTACTGTACTGTACTGTACTTGTCAGCTCTTGTAGTGGCTGTTTTGTGGTGCGGACAGACAGCAAAGGCCCCTGTCCCTTAAGACTCAGTCGATCGGTCCAAATTGTTTTTGCTTGTGTACATTTGAAGCTGATCTTATCCTCTGTTTGATTTTCTAAGTCCACGTTTTGTAATGATAACAAAGTAAAGTGTATCACCACTGTATGTTCTTGTTTTTTTATCCCCCCAAGTAAATGTTTTTTGTCATAAAATCATTAGTGAGCGGGTCGCTTCCTCAATGTCTTGTAGGAGATGCTGAACTCCATTATATTTACATTATATAGGAGATGTTTGAAAATACTCTGGAAGCCTGTTAGCGGGGGGAAAATCTATGTTTATGATTGTAAATTGTCAGTAACAACTGAAGTTAGCCTCAGTTCAGTTTAGTTTTAGTGAGGCTAGATAAAATTACGATGTTCTTGAGTTGAGAAAGCTAGCCAATTTGGCCCTAACGCTCAGAGGAAAAAAAAGCACAGTGCCAAGTTCAAACATAGACCTGCACTTTATGTGGCTTTCAGAAATTCAGTCACTGTCACTCCTTGGTCAACTCAATACTTTATTTCTCCAAACAGGCTGAAGTTATTTTTACTTCCCAGTACATGCATCAGCTTGGGAAAGTACAAACAAGTATAATTCCAAAAGATGCGATTGTTACATTGCGACTACTCATGTTGTTTCTCACAACAGTTCCCAACTCATAGTTTTAACAAGACCGTCATATTTGGCACCAAAGCAGTCGTTGCAGTGACAAATAGTCAGTGTGAACAGATAACGGCCGATAAAATATGATTCTTACAGCTTGTTTCTCTGAGCTTAAGAATATACCCACTGGACAGAGTTTCTTTGATTAAAAAATAAAAATTTATTTCCTTGTCCAGTGTTACTAGAAACCGCAGGGTAAATCCCGAGGTCTCCTCGTGCTCCAAAAATAATTAGTCACCCTCTACGCTGGTGGCGACACTGGAGCGAAATGTATGTGTCACTTTCTCTTGAAGTGCAGTGAAGCTGTCGGACATGCTGTCCTCTTAAAAGATGCCAAAGGTCACTTGCTGCTTGCTTGTTCTCACTCTCTGAGTTTGGTCATCAAGAGCAACACTTCATTGTAATACTGTGGCGGTAAACAGGAGATGTAACATGCACAGGCAGTTTAGTTAGGCATAGGCGATGTTTTGTACCGTCTTGATTAATGTTGCACCAAGTACTGGTACTAAACCGAGCCAACATTTTAGCCAGTAAAAATGATTCTGTACGATCATTTTTTAAGTATGGGGATTTGAAAAACAAATAAATAAAAATCAGCGATGCCGCTCTACCCTGTCAAAAGGGGGATGCTGCTCAATGTGTTGGTACCCAAGTCAAGTGCAGTCTTAGACACAGACAGATGAGGATACAAACTCTTGCACTTTGATGTTTAAGTAACTCCTCACAAAGAAAGAAGATGCACGCAGTGTGGTATGGACTTCTTTTGTAGACTTTCCACTTGGCATGGGTACCAAGCCCTGGTACTAAACTGGGGCTGAATTATTAACAACTGAAGTATCGTAAGCCTCATGCTTTCACATCAGCTGCAGCTGTAACAAATTCCTTTCCAGAACATTTAATAATTGTTATCATTGTTTCTTCCATAATAGATTATAGTGCAGCCCTAATTCCAATGCAATCTTGTTTTCATGTGTCAAGAGGAAAATATTGTCATGGATTGAACAGCAGTTTTTTAATTTTGTTATGGATTGTTAGCTTTGTAATGAACTGAAGTAATCCAAATTATGTTTTATTTTGTTTTTTGTTGCCCCCCCCCCCCCCCCCCAAAAAAATAAACATTCCTGATAAATCCCAGCTGGAGTTAACTGTATTTACTACTCTTTCCTCTGATGAATGACTTGCACCTGTCTTGCTTCTGGACTTGTGCCACTTATCATTCTTTGTTGCTGCCACTATGATGGAATGTGTGGAATGTACTTGGCGAGTTACCAGTTCGAACATTATGTTGATTGTGGTGTGGTGGGGAGCTGAGTCAACTGCGCTCATTGAAAGAAAGCTTGTTTGCATTTGACATAAGGGATTTACACCAACCCCTGTTCCTCCTCCAGTCGCAAAGGGTCACCATGTGTGGAAGCCCCGAGGCCATATGAGTGGCCTCATGCAATCCTGTAAAATGGAGAAAACTCAAGCTTTGTTTGACTGCAATTCATCGTGTTAACGGTTTTGAGCTTGATCAACGGACTTGCTGTTAGTAGAGTCCTTAATATTAATCTCACTGATATCTGGAGTTAAGACGCTTTTGCATCACTTCAGGCCTACAATACTTAATAATAATAATCTTCAACATCATCATCATCATAATAGAGATGTCCAAATTAACCGATTAATCAACAACTAATCAATCAATTATCAAATTAATCAACAAATATTTCATTCATTGAGCAATCATTTATATTCAGTTGTTTAAAATTGACCAACTCCTCTAATTTCAGCCTTTTAATAGTAATTACTCTTTTATTCATGTTGTTCTAATGAAAGCAGACATATTATTTTTGTGTTTAATCAAAAGAAGTTATTTGCAAATATGCGCTTTTTTGGAAAACAATGACCAGTCCAATAACTGAATAAATTTCTACACGGTTGGTGAGTACAAGATCAAGACCTCTTTTGTGTGTTACTGTTTAAGTGTTGTTTTGTGGTTTTTCCTTACCAATAATCAATACCAAAAGAAACAATATTTAGTTAATAAGTACAGTAGTTGGGAGAACTTTTTTTTTTGTGGTATCTGTTAGGACTGACATTAGGACTGACATGTAAAATTGCAGACTCCCGTTCATATCTTCTCCTAGCAGAATTGTCGAAGAATTTAATTTATTGCCGCCCTTTGAAAAAAAAAAAAACATAAAACAAACCAAAAAAACCCCCACCACGCTCTAAGATGGATGCTCACTCCTACATGTCCCTCACTCAGACACACTGAGGAGCTCTTATCCCAGAGCCCAATAATGCAGTCAGTGTGAAGCCAGGATTAAATGCTTCCTGTGTCTCTTTACAGCCTTAGTTGACTCATTACCTTCCTCCTAAAGTTAATGTTTGATCAGGGTGTAGATGGCAAGCCAGAAATTCACAGAGCTTCACTCTTCTCACTCTCTGGCACCACAAAACACCGGGTGTCTTTGGGCAAGTGCTTCATGGGATTCAGGAAGTGGATGCTTGATATTGGGTCTACATTTCTTTGCAATCACGTCACATATTCCGTGGTGAAAATAGTTCCACAATCACCTGAATTAAAAAAAGAATATGTGGGTTTGAACACCTCTGCTTTTTATGTTGATACACCTTTGGTTAGGAAGTTGTCCTGACTGATAATTTGGATTGAAGCCTGAGCATGTTATTTTAAGAGCCTGAGTCTAAATTATCCACTCATCAACGAATAGTTGAATTTGAGAATGCCAAACCCCAAATGTGTGGGGGTCCACTGTATTCTGAAGCCGAGTGCTTGTGCTACACCAGATATTGCAAAAGACAAATTCATACATGTATACATGCCTTCCCGCACATACGCACAACAGTCAGGCCACAACATAGCTGAGAGCAACAACATTTGACGATGATTTCATTTTGAAAAGATGAGTGACTGAGTAGCCTTTATTGGGTCTCTGGACTCCTGAGGGTCCGCAAAATAAATTGCATTCATCTCTGGGTATCGTTACCAAAAGTGCATTATTACATATGGAAAACAGTGTTGACAAGATAACAAATGTAAATGAGTACCTTACTTATATTGATATTGGGCCTTTGTCTTGGCACATCGCTAGAGGCGTGGTCATTTCCTAGTAGTCTCTTACTACCACGAGGAATGTTATTTATATCTGTCAACCACATGTGACGCAAAACCCACACCAGATATACAGAAACTCGAGCGATGTCTACCTGTTGGCCATCGAGAATCAAGTAGAGCCGGGACTAACATTTCGGTTTGCCCGGAATCTAAAATTTCAATGCCTTCGTTTGCCGCATGAAAGTCATCAAACACAAGTGAAGGAGGGCCATTTGGAAATGTGTGTGTGCGCAGTGCACACTAATGTGCCAGACACAAAGAAAGAACCATGTGGAAGTTTGCTTGATACTCGCCAGCTGCGATAATGGATACTCCTCAGCGTAGATGACAAGTGTGGCTGAACTTTAGAAAAATAATAACAATAATGAAAAGCCAGTCTTCTGCCTCGTGCAACACGTCATAAAATAATATCAAAGGGGATTGCACTTCAACCTTCGTGCGCTTCCTCCAACTTCATCTCCGACCATCAGCCTGGTACCAAACCAATCCATTTAATCCCAACATTTAGCCAACAAGGTAAACTGGAACTTAAACACCAGATCAACACTCAACACAATACAAATACGTACCTGACACAGCATACACATGCCGGCATAGTTATACAAATGCACCATATGGTTACGTAGACTGCTTAGGTTCGTAATATTTTCCTTGTGTTGCCCCCCTCAAATGCAGCTTTGTATTTGTTTCCGATACCAGCCTTATTTTAAGGTATCGGTACTCCAATACCAATATGGAGTCCCGATGGCATATAGGATGCCAATACCAGCCACTCATACTTATAAAATAAAACAAAATCTGACATTCAGTAAGTCCTGGGGAAAAACATTTTATCGAACAGCTTCTTCTGCTGACGGTCCAAGGCAAGCCTCTTCTATGTCCATCTTTAAAACTGGACTTTAGCATTAGCATTGTCAATGTTTTAGCAATGGCTTGTATTTAAATATACAGTGGGTGTCACTAAATAGCTTAAAGCATGCTCAGTCAGTGCAGAATCGCATAACGTCACACGCTTGCTGTACAAGCTTTTCTTTGATTATAATGTTTCTAAGAGCAAGAGAAGCCAGCATAGAAATACAGTAGCTATTAAATTTAGATTGATTTCCCAGACCTTTGGCCGATCACCATAATCGACATGCAATTGATCACATTCACGATTCTCAAACAAAATCGCCCAGACCTAATCTGAGTTGGAGTCCAATTGAATCGTGAATTACAAAACGGATTCCCATGCCCGCCTTTCAGACATGTATGTCTTGACCTGCTAATTGATGTGACAAGTGGGACGGACAAACAAACAGAGAACCTTAACATGGTTGTTGTCCGTGCAGGATGCATTTGAATGCATCCAACTCATTGTGGAATTGTAGGCTGCAGACAGACTGGTAGATTTGATGTTGCTTCTCAAGAGCACTTGCTGACATGCATGCAAAGCTGAAATTTAGCAGGATTTTAGGAAAAACGGTGCAGTGATGAGTTTGTTTGCAAAGAGCGGGGATATTTAAAATGCTACTTCCAATGTGAGGCAGACTGATGTGCAGTCATGACTCATTGTTGCGGGCTACAGCAGCTCTGCCTGCTATCCGTGTGAACTCGTCATCCAGCCCACTCAAACTCACACCATCTCCTGCATATGGATTCCAATGCAGGAATTCTATTTCGTTCCCGCTGTGAAGTGGAAAACAAAGTTAACAAAAAAAGTGACGAGTTCCCGTCCTGTCTTTGCTTGGTCCTGAGAGTTTTTGCGCCATGATCCCAAAAAAGCTTCATGAGCATGTCATCTTTGTTTTCTTGAGCGCAGAGCAGCTCCAACACCTGGTCTTGTCCACCTTGTAAAATTTTACACATGCAAAATATTGTGTCATGCACCAGCTTCATGTATGTTATGTGAAAACATACAGTACGTTAATAATAGAAACATTTTTGTACAGTTATAATAGGAATTATTTTTCATCAGTTCAAGCTATGGATGGGCATTTGAATACATTTTACGATAAACTATGGAAAATTACTGACATGAACTTAAAGAACATTGTCAGCACAATTGATGAATAATGTAATCAAATCAATAAAAATGCATAGCACAAGATGGTTTTCATTCTAGTGAACTCAAAACCTGAGGGCGAAGGGGTGAAAGGAGTTGCTGAGAGGTTGCATTCTTATTGAACAACTCAAAGGAAGCCATCAATCCATTCACTCTTCCTCTCATCTAAATCTGTTTTCACACCACGTCACGCAGTTCATTTATTTGGGACCATTTTTACACGGCCTCCCATTTTATTATTTCGCTACTCTGGCGACCAGGCCTCCTTTAAGCACCATCAAGTACAACACATTACAATCTCTCTTTGGGAACCTCTTGCTTGTTGAAAAATCCTCATCTGAAAGGAGCATCATCACCATCCAGTGTTCACAGGCAGTTGCGGTTTCGCCAAAGAACACATTTTTTTAACAGTCTATATGTTAACTGTTATTTGTGAAAAAAGGAGACCACACTCTTGTCAGTAACCTCATACATTTATGCATGTGGTCTGGAAGGGTAGCAACTCCAGCTGCTGCCTGTATAAAATAAACAGTTAGTGTAAAGTGAATATATTTTTGGGGGAACAACTGTGGAGGATTTGTTGTTGTGTAGGAGTGTGAGTAGGTTAGGCTTATTATTTGCCATCCTGCCACGCATATTGATTTGACATTGTCCTATTTCAGTCTCAACAAAGCTGCTTTTTGATGTGCTGTAGCCTTGAGGAGGGTAACATCAAGTCTTTATTCCAAGAAATAATGTTTTTAGGACAAGGTTGCCAGCACACCAGAAAAATGTATCTTTTTATAAACGTGGTGCATGGTTATCTTGTACTCCTTTATGATGTCGCCTGTCTTTGTATTTCCAGGCACAAATTGCCTTCCTACAAGGAGAAAGGAAGGGCCAGGAAAATCTGAAGAAAGATCTTGTGAGGAGGATCAAAATGTTGGAGTATGCGCTGAAGCAAGAGAGGTGAGTGACATCACTATCACGGCTTCAGCCCTCCCACAGACACATTGCATCTTTTCTTTACCTCTAACATTACATACCTTTTCGCTCAGAGAAAGGCGAGAAAATATGGGGTAGAAGTCATCAGTCGAAATCTCAGTGGGTGTTCTGCATTCAAGTGCTTTCATCAGCAAGTTGCATTCTTGACGATAAATGTTAGCATTTTAAGATAAATGTTAGCATTTTAAGAGTGCGCACAGTCAGCAGTCATTCACATTGCGCATACACAAGTATGATGTCAACAGATTCAGCAGTGGCGTGAGATGCTCTTGTGTTTAGCTGTCTGATGTCTCCGGGAGCATGTTGGCAAAAAGGTCACATTGGCATGTCTTAAAACATCCAAAAAATGAGGACGAGAATGGAGAATTCTTTTTCCAGACGAAATGAGGTCAACGCCATAGCTTTCCCTCGTCTGAGAGATTTTGTTTTCATTCACATGTGCTCCAGCTTGTCGCACTTGTACCAACTTGATGCTGGTGTTGCCGATTGTTTAGCCATTGAGCAGCTTCTCAGCCTATTGCTGTCATAATCATTGCTCTCTTGACTGGCAGTGGAAACAGCAGATACGTTTGACCTCATGGATGTTTGGCTTGGGTGTAGCACATTTTTTTCAGATAGCTAGTTTTTCCTCCTTTCAGGAGCGCATAACACAAATTGTCTATTGTAAAGCCCAATCTTTTTCGGAGGATTTGGAACATCTGATACTTTCCTAACTGTTTAAGATGTCTGCCATTTAACGACTCTGCAATACTTTACTCTTTTTTTACCCATTCCACTGCGATCTCGGAGCACAGGTGGTCAAATACTGTGTGTTTCAAACACACCGCTGTGTTCTATTGACTTATTTCTGCCTAGACAGAAGGAAGTAGGCAGTCCCTCAATGTTGCCCGCGCCACATTTGTGATTTCTGGGAACGGAGTCACAAGTGGTACTGGCCACTTCAAATTATTGTCTGATTGATCAAATTCCCCCTGCCCGTCTGTCTCCCCCAATGTCTTAACTTTACCTTGACCTGTCAATTTGTGACCAGTGTTTGTGAGTGTTTACAATTCAACTTGAGCTAAGAGTTGTTCTGATTTCCTCAGCCAGCTCAGAGTTCACTTGCACTGTACCTTCCTCTCCAGTCTTTCAAGCATTGGGATTGTCCTCTAGCTCTTTTTAATGCGTAGTTATCCAGTTTTGCCTTGCGAAAGAGCACACGTCTGCATCAGGAGAAATGCTTGGAACCCAGAATTACTACTATATCTCTCTGGTTGCTATGCAACCACTCACATTACCAAGAACATTTTAAAAACGGTGTGAGATTTTTATGAGAGGAGCTTCTTCTGGATGGGGGCTGGAGTCACGAGCTGGAGCCGTGTGAATTGAAAGGTGTTCAATTAATCTTTGTACGGAGCCGCCTCTGCTGGTACATTTGCATCCAAGTGTTGATAACAAGTTTTTTTGTTCTTTGATTGTTACTTTGTAAATGTTGCATATTACAATATTAGCAAATTTGAAAATTTTAAAAATGAGAACTTCCACCTACAGTATGTGTCCTTGAGTGTTTTGAGAGGCGCTAATAAATGAAATGTATTATTAATATTATTATTATGTGATATCAATTTGCATGATCTTTTTTGGACAAATTTAAATGAAGGCTAAATGATGTTTTTTGATGGTTTGAAAAGTCAAGTGAATATGCAGTGGCCTTCAAAGAGGTTGACTTGCAAATTTGTCTAATCCATTTGTTGAATTGTACACCTTCTGTATTTGTTTTATTTTCAGAGCAAAGTATCATAAGTTAAAATACGGGACCGACTTAAATCAAGGTGACATGAAACCTCCAAGCTATGATTCCGGTAAGTTTGCGATCGCCTCCACCTGCTCTTCTGAATTACTGTTATTGTTGTGTTCACATACCTTTCGTGACATCACCGTTTTGCCTGTCAAGGCTTCACTCGTGTCATATCTTGTTTGCCTCCATAGTTTTCTTTTGTGTCCTGTCTTGACTGATGAAATGGTGCATGCCGTTGTTATTACGTACCGCAAACATTATTTCAAAACTACCGGTACTCTTTTATAACAGAATGTTTTCAATCGATGAACCTGTTCATTTCAACAAGCTGTACATCTGCTGCCTTCATCCACCCCTCCATATTTTTTACTACCACTTACCCTTACTAGGGTCACAGGAGAGCTGAAGCCTATTCCAGCTGGTTTTGGGTGAGAGGCAGATTACACCCTGGAATGGACATCAACCAACCATAGGCCACATTTAGGCAAACAACCAGTCCCAGTCACATTCACATCTAGACAATTTAGAGTCTTCAATGACCCAAACATGCATCATTTTGGAATGTGGGAGGGAAGACAACCCACACAAAAACAAAGAATACATGCAAACTCTGCACAGGAAGACCGGAACTGCGATCAGTGTATCCAGTATTGCAGTACTGTGAGGCAGATGAGCCAAATTCGATTTCACTGTATGCTACCCGCTTGGTTCTCAATTAAACTTACAGTATTTCTGAAAAGTAGCTGGAAAGTTAAATTCCAAGGTGGTCTTTAACATCGGCATCCTAATTAAACTGCGCTAGCACTTAAAGCTTTATTTCCCCAGCGTAAATATAAAAAAAAGAATGTGCTCGTCTTGGTGGGTCTTTTCATTGGTTTTTCATGTTCAAGTCTTTCACCAACATCAAGTCATACATTTTGACGATTCCTCTCTTATTTCCTCATCGAGTTTCATGAGCACATTTCAAAGCTCCGAAGCCCTTGAAGTGTCGATGCAGGCGGGAGGTGAGAGAAGATGTGTTAGGTCATGGGGGCGGTGGGTGGCGATTGTTGAGACGAGTGGGAAGTGTTGCTCATATGGAGACACAGCTGCCAATCATTCACCTGCCAGACTGTGACCCACTACTTCAAACTCGCATCATCATTTCGAGTCCCCTCATTATCAGAGCGACATTTGAACAGTTCAGGATACATTATGTTAGGCATAAAATGTTGGCCAAACTGTAGTGGTCATTAAAAATAAAGCGGCTTGTTCAAGCATCAATATCAAGAAGTACAGATATTCATCAAGAAAGATACATTCTGAAGTCAATCACTATATATACTTCAATGAATTGATCGGGAAATTCTGTTGACACGCTGAAGTAACTTATAGCTGAATTTGTGTCGTTGCTACAATGTGGTGAAAAATGTTGTGATGGAGTGCAGATATTATTAGGCCATGCTTTTTGTGGAGCACTGATTTGTGTTGTCCTCCTTTTCTCCAGACGATACGAATGAGAATGACACTTCTGGATCGCTGAACAATCAGCTGTCCTGGAAACAAGGCCGGCAGCTCCTCAGGCAGTAAGAACATTAACAGTATCTTTATACTTTCCTAGTAATCATTTCTTTATTTGGCTACAAAACATAAGAAGTGTGACTCGATTACCTGGCTGTTTGGAATGCTTTCTTTCTGGTGCATGTGTTTGGCTGACCTCATGCTAATTACAGTTGGTGTATGATGGTGTACTTTGTCAGCAGTGATGAGGCCCAAAAACGTGGACAGGAGCTCCCTCACATGGGCAACACCATTAACTGCTGCGTCTTTTTTGTAACTTTCTATTATAGTTTCATGTCTGTTTTCGTGAAAGTTAAAAAAAAAACTCATTAAATGTTAAAATCTTATGCTACAGTCACAATTATTTTCACAGCACTTCCACACAAAAAAGGACACTGAAATAAAAATATGTCATAGTTCAACAGATGAAAAATCCAATTTGATTAAAATGCTAAATGGAGTGCACTAATTATCAGTGTATCAGCTACATTATACGCTAACTAGCCAAAGAGCTTTCCACTCACATACACTTATGTGATGAACTGTTAAGTGTAGCGGGAATGCGCTGGTGACTGTCTGCTGGTCTTTTAACTCCTAAAATGCCGACGTTACAAACCAGGTGGATTAATGCGCCTTGTAAATACCTGTGAAAACCGAAACCAAGTTGTTTGACCTGAGGTAGTTATTCCATTTTGTGTCTAAGTATATGTCGCGTCACCAGTGTATTTAATTTGCTATGTTACATTACGTCTGTTCCCTTATTATTTTGCAAGTGATAAACTTTGGTGGAGGTCTTTACAATGTTCTTGTCTGTTATGTGGTCCCTCAGCTCTGTACAATGTGATCCTTCTCTCCATTCCCCATACTGCAGCCTCTCACATCATCTGCCTCGCATGCTGATCGATCAGGCAGCCCATAAGTCATGATGAGCAAAGTGTTAATTTCAGCAGCGTAAGATGCTGTTAATCACATTTGTGCAAGTCGACGAAGCACATTCAACAGTAGCAAGAATATCTTTCTCCATCTCTGATCCCATCAATGTCCGTGCAACATGTTTTTTTCCTTGTCATCATCTCTGTTCCGCCAAGATATTTATTTATTTATTTTTAATGCAGCACTATCAACACAGTCGGCAGGTCATCCTTTGTCACTGTTACGTTTTTCCTACAACCACTTCTTTAACCTTTCTAGGTACCTGCAGGAGGTGGGTTACACCGACACCATCTTAGATGTGAAGTCACAGCGTGTGCGAGCGCTGCTGGGCCTAGCTGGCGACGGAAGTGGGAAGACGGTTGAACATATGAATACGGAGCCTTTGGTAAATGGAACAGACGCATCAACAAAGGGAATGGGGACTCGAGGGTAAGTTCTTTCTACAGTCTTTTCTGGCTGTTAAGTGAGTACAGCATCCATAAGTATTTCAGCAGCCGTTCAGTGGCCATCCCCACCATCCAATTCCTCCCGTTTCTCATAAGAAGGTGCGATGGACTCTGACATACTACAGCAGAGTAGTAGTAACCTCACTCAAATGAATAGTACTCGCATAGTTCGTGATTTCTTGATTGTAAATCGCATTGTAAGCAGTCACACTCTTAACCCTTGTATTGTGTTCAAAAAGCTGTTCTCATCTGTTGCTAACCTGAAATTGGGTTTATTCGGATTCATACTTGACAGGAAAGCCGAGCTGTCATCTGACACAAGCGCTGTACTGGAGGCCTTCAAATTCATCGAGAATGCGGCAGCTGAGTTCAGTGATGACGATGATGAAGAGGATAGTGAGGGCAAGGACAGGACTAATGTGGAGTCCAGAACGGTAAAATAATAGCTACACCTTCACGTGCTAAAACTGGGTTATATTGTGACGATTTATATTTGATCTTTCTGTACGTACCCTGCAGATCATTCGGAAGAAGCCATCATCGTCAACGCCGCCTGCCAGTATGGACATTAGTGAGGACCCAGACACAGAAGATGCCCTTAAGGGCTTCGACTTCTTATCAAGTCCCGACGAGATGGACATCTCACCAGAGTGTCGTGGCACAGGGGATGGCACTGACTGGGGTGAGTGTGTTGGAAGTGGCAGCATAATGTACAAAATAAATAAAAACAGCTTATAAAACCTGAAGCGATTGCTAATTGTTTCAACGTTGTAATTTGACTTTAAACGTGATTCCCTAACACTTTTCATTCATTTGTCTTGTGTGCATAAATCACAACTAATGGAGTTAATCTCATATTGTGTGATGTCATCCACTCCGTGTATTCCCGTAGCTAGCCTGTGACTAGAGCGTGTCTCACATCCTGTGCGTTTAATCAGTCTGTTTGTCTTCCACTGGTCCTCAGATTAAAGCCAGAAAAAATGGGCTCAATATTATACTGAGCTGTTTCTTTATAAGGGGTCCTGGGTTGTGCCAGTGTTCAGAATTTGGAATTTTTGGGCATTTGGGCATGCTTGGAACGAACCCTATCTTTATGGTCTTTATAGGACAATTATAGGACATCTAAATTCACCGTCTTTAAATGTATATTCGTGGACATATTTGGAAAGACTGAAGAGTCTGCAGCTAGTAGTCTGCAATATTGACTTTATTTTGTCTTCTATGCAAAAACACATTTGCCTCTGGAAATGTAGAGTTAATCCCACTAAACGCAAATTCTTAGTTTGAAGTCTGTCCGCTTATTGTGCACTCTAAAGCCGACACGCTGGGCATCCAATAATAAAATGATACTTTTTGTGTTAAAGGTATCTATGACAAATCCAAATTCAAACATTCACGGCATGCAAAGAATCCGAAACAATACCTCTAAAATGAGAATGAGCTCTTTCACGAGGAGACGCTCATGTGTACATGCTGTCTACCTTGAGCCTTAAGAAACCTCCAAAGTAGGAGGAAATGGAGAGACAGCTCTGTATATGCTCCACCATGCCAGGCCTTTTCAGGCCTACCACTTGGCAGTTCCTCAACAGCCTCTCGGTTTGGTTTTGTCCCCCCAATGTAGACAAGGACGAGCACGGTCCCATTTCTGAGGCCTGGGACGTGGACCCGGGCTTGATAACCAAACTCAAGGAGCAGTACAGAAAGGAACGCAAGGGGAAAAAGGGGGTGAAGAGTAAGTCCTGCCAGGCGTTGCTGCCTCCCTTCTTCTCTCTTTGTAGAGCTTCACTTTCTTGAGTTCCGTCAAAAGCTCCAATCAAATGCCCTTTAATTGGCTTTGCTCTGACTTATTCTTGTCTGTCATTTCATCCTGAATAGTTTCTGTTCTCTGTGCTGCGCATTCCAAATGTGTGCCCTTTCCTTTTCCTCGCTCAATGCATGTTGTTCTGTCCCGCTCTAATGCCACAGATCACGAAAGGTGGTTCATCTGCGTACCAAGTCATCACAACAGCCTGTTTGTTACCGCACTGCTTTCTACAGTAATAATAATGTCATTATCACCGTTACCACATCATGGTTTGTCAGCCTTGATGCTTGTGTTACATTTGCAGCTCTTCGCAATTGTCTCAACCGCTCAAACTCTCAGGGAAATGCACTTAAGTCGTTATAGTCTACTTCATTCTGCAATTTCCTTTTCTTGTTGTGATTGAATGAAGAAATTAAGGCCATTCGCATTCTGCCTCATTTCGTCCAATGCTACTTTTAGTACTTCTCTGGTTTCGCACAGATTAGTTTTACACTTCAATCTGTGGCCGAAGTCAAAGTAAACAAATGTACAGATGCTATGTGTGATACAGTGTTAGAGGAGTTGTATTGTGCATTTTTTTCCCAAATTATAACAGTTATCAGGTGGTTTGATAAGGTTCCTGTCACATGTTTTTGACTCCAAATGAAGACTTATATCATATTTTACACATCTTATTTCTTGTCTTGCTAAAATCAGCCAGTTTTGAGGGGGCAGCCCTGTCCAACATAAGTGAGTGCTTTTCACCCTGCCCTATATACTGCAGGGCCAATGGTGGGTAGGGATTTCGTTACCATGACGACCGGGGATGAAGCGAGTGGGCTGAATAAGGCCATCTGCTCCTACTTGCGGAAGCAGAGCCCTGAGTCTGAAAAAAAAATTGCGAATGTAAAGACAATAATTGAATTCATTACTACTATATGAATTAGCCCCACTGTGGCAAAAAAATAAATAAAACTAAAACAGTCAGCTGATGGAAATTGAGAATGGCTCGCTCAAAGACATATTTTCAAAGATTGGTCAGGCACTCCTGAAACCCCAACTATTTATAATGCAAAAGGCAATTGTTTTTATAGCTTGTCCCCGTTAGTTAAAATGTATATCCATATTGTTTTGGGCTCCCATTCACACAAGTCTACATTTAATGACAAAAGTACCTCAGCCACCTTCCTGCCTCTTGAATTAAAGGCTGTGCTGCTGACTTGCATTCCGTCATTGGTATTGTTTCTGCATCCCCAAATTTTATTGCCTTTCAGTGATGCATTTCCCTCCTTTTCATGTTTAATTTCTTTACACTCTGTGTTTTCACTCATGGTTTTTGTTAACACTCTTCATGGGATGCTTTAAACAGGACCTAACCGGTCCAAGCTCCAGGACATGCTGGCGAATCTGAGAGATGCTGAGGACGTGTCCCACATGCAGCCTCCATCCACCGCCCAATCCCGATCCAACGTGGTACGCTTCAACGAGCTCGACGGCAACCGAGCTGATGAAGGTCAGCAAGAATTAATAAGTATTTTCGTTTCTACCTGCCAGTTACGTCTCAGCCTGCTGTAATTTCCTTCGCCATTGTGATGACTCCAGCTTTCTGTTTATTTCTAGTGGAGGCGCTGACCTTCCCGCCCACCTCAGGGAAGTCGTTCATTATGGGCTCCGATGAGGCCATGGAGAGTGAGCTGGGCCTGGGCGAGCTGGCCGGGCTCACTGTAGCCAACGAGGCTGACAGTCTGGCATACGATGTAAGTAGGAGGCAGCGAAAACTTCCACAAGGCCATCATTATGCTCACAGTGATATTTGAGTATGATGATTGAAGCTTAGAGTTTAACACACTGACAGTGTTTCTCTAATATACAGCGTTCGAATCATATAGCCAAAATTCACAAAAATCACAAGCTTCTATTTTCACTCTGAGAGAGAAATAGATTTGATTGTGCATTTGTAGAAATGCTGGGAAAGTTGGTGGTCATGCGGTCAGTGAAATGAGGCTATCAATTGAAATAAGGCCTATATGTGGGGCTTTTTCCAGTCCCTTCTTTTTTATTCTATATGAAGAAATTTAGCTACAATGCTTTTCCATGGACAATCACGGCTTGTTGTTTGCGATTCAATAAAATAATATAGGTGGTGCTCCAAAATGCTGGTTCTTGACTTAAAAAGAAAAAAACATCAACAAAAACACCAGAATCCACATGATTTTGTTGCAGCGATATCAGGATTGTCGATAGGTATGCAAGGTAATTTGTTCATAATTGTCTAGCTCTGACTCATTCTTGCTCGGTGTGCAGCTGACTTTATCTCATGTCAGGACTTCGCAAACCCCTCTTTTTTTAAAAAAAAAATTCAGCGCATTTTCACACTTAGGTTCACGATTGCGCCATACTGTTAAAAGTTCTTGACTGGAGACTATTTCCTCAGATTGGCAACAACAAAGATGCCATGAGAAAAACCTGGAATCCTAAATTTACCCTGCGGAGCCATTTTGATGCAGTTCGAGCACTGGCCTTCCATCCCGTGGAGCCCGTCTTGGTCACTGCCTCAGAGGATCACACCCTCAAGATGTGGAATCTTCAAAAGACAACTCCAGCCAAAAAGTAAGAAGACGTGACATGCTGGAGAAAGCGACACTTGTGTTTGTTAAGATACTTTCTTTCCATTGGGTTGACTCAATCATCTGCGGCAACTCGTTCTCGCTCATTAATGTGATTTCGCAGCACAGCTCTGCCACACACCCACACACAGTCCACTGGGCGTCATTCAGAGTAAACAGTTCTGGGTCAGTACAACTTGTTAATCTGCAGTTTTATAATGTCAAGAGATGCCAACTCTGATCATCGCCTCTCAGGAACATTCTGGTTATTTTGTCAGGAACATTTAGATTCAACCAAAACAAACTCATAGCACCAGAAAGACTCAGAAGAACACTCGTGCATTCTAGTTTTTCTCCAAACAATGATTTGCTATTCATCGTTACTCTCTGTCATTAGAAACGCGGTTCCAACAAGTGTTGTATAAAAATTGTACTGCAGGTAGCATCAGCTATTTATCTTGGCGATTCCTGAATACATTTAACAGTAGCTTAGCATGGCTAAGGATTCGCCTCTCTTTTTCTTGTCCTTCTTTCTTGCAAAAAATGTTTGTCAGAAGTGTCGCTTATTCAGCCATGGAGGTGATGTTTTTCGGCTTTTGGAGAAATCGCACTGTTTTGCCACCATGCTAGCCAGCTCCCTGCAGCTGTAGAGTGGCGAAGCTAATTTTATACACAGAGGAAGATGAGATGACATCACAAACATTATTGCAATGAATTGATTGGTGGAGTCTAAAATCTTATGTCAGCCAATCACAAACCATGGTAGCCACAGACTCACTTGAAAAGTCCCAAGTTAATCCACATCACACATTGTTCAGTCCTCTCCAGAATATTTTCAACCTCCCAGTGACGGCGGAACACATAGCAACTGCACGTAACGAAATAGGGCCAAACCTGAATGTTTGTGAATGTCACATGATTAGTTCAATATTTTTTTTGTCCGCAGGAGTACCTCTTTAGATGTGGAGCCAATCTACACGTTCAGGGCCCACAGGTACAATTAGTCCTCTCACACAAAAACATGTTTTTAGTGATGCCAGACCAACAGTTTAACATCTGATCATACTGTAACCCATAGGGGTGCTGTCTTGAGTGTGGTCATGAGCAGCTCTGGGGAGCAGTGTTTTAGCGGAGGTGTGGACGGCACCATCCAATGCTGGAACATGCCCAATCCCAACGTTGATCCCTACGATTCCTATGGTAACGCAGGCATGAATTTTGTGATCATATAAATACATTTGACAGTGGAACTTAGTGGGTGAATTGAGTTTTTTTTTGGTGTGTAATAGACTCAACAGTGCTGCGTGGGGAGCTCTGTGGACACACAGACTCCATTTGGGGCTTAGTGTACAGCAGTGCACATCAGCGCCTCCTTTCCTGCTCGGCTGATGGGACTGTGAGACTGTGGGATGCCAACAGCACTTCACCAGCCCTCGCAGTGTTCAACGAGAATAAGAGTAATCCTTATACTCCCGTAACTGAGAGTTATCTGCGGTGCTTCTTTTTGTGTAACTTATTGGTGCTTATGTTTGCATCAGAGATGGGAGTTCCCTCCTCGGTGGACCTGGTGTGCAGTGAACCAGCTCACCTGGTCACGTCCTTCACGAACGGGGAGATTGGACTCTTCAACATGGAAACTAGTCAACTTGTCCTCAATTTGGAGTCCAGGTCGGAGCAAGGTCTGTTTGGAAAGAGCGTATATGTGCTTGACTGAAACTGACGAGGTTTTCTTATCTTATCTTAATTTTAACAGAAGATAAATATGTTGAGTTTCTCAATTTGCAAAGCCTGGTTTATTACAGTTTTCCTTCACTACTTACCGTTCGTTAATTGCTGCTTCAGCCTCTCATATGGTTTTCATTTGTGACCATAACGTCACCTGTTACGGGTTTACCTTGCTATTTCAAGTTTTCTTGCTGTTTTTCTTCTTTCTCAGTCAGATCATTCCCTCAGGGGAATTTTTTTTTTTTGGGGTGGGGGGGATATTTGTTTCACAAGAACTGAGGCAATTAGGCGCTCTTCACGCCCATAATCCGTGTTCTCTCAAGCCATACGCTCCCCCCAAGTAGCGTATGGCTGTCAGCGCTGGTGTTAGTGAATTAGACATTGTTCATCCAAGAGGTTAATTTGCATAGTGATGGGCAATTCATCCACAAATGAAATTCATTTTCAGGAATACATAAAAATAGTAATTATCTTGCAATGTATATGTAATATCACAAACAATTAAAGAATGCTTAATGGGAAAATGTGTGGTCATTTACACGCATATATTTCGATTCCCACATTAATGCGTCTTTGTGCTGTGCTAGGTCCTCCTATTCACATCAACAAGATCCTCAGCCACCCCACGCTACCCATCACCATCACAGCACAGGAGGACAGACACATCAAGTTCTTTGACAACAACACTGGCAAACTGATACACTCTATGGTGGCCCACCTGGATGCCGTCACCAGTTTAGCTGTGGACCCCAACGGACTGTATCTGATGTCGGGCAGTAAGTGTCTTAACTGGGGGTTCATCCCCATCACAGAAGAATTACTGACAAGCAATGAAAGAATAAACACCACTCATTAGCATGCAGTGTAGCAGGGCAGCATTACAACTAGAATCATTTCTGGCACAATAAAAGCCTTATATGTGGAAAGGCAAGATTATTCTGTGGTCCCTGTTTTACGATGATTCCTCTCACCACCAAAGACGATACAGCTCAAAAATTTCCATCCATCCATAATCTGAAACACTTTATCCTCACGAGGGTCGTGGGCGTATGGGAGCATATCCCAGCCGCCTTCAGGCAGTAGGCAGGGTACACTGGACTGGTTGCCAGCCAATCGACACACATAGACAAACATTCGTGCTCACAATCCCACCTAGAGACAGTATAGATATAGAGCATTTAACCAACCTAACCAGCAAGGAAACCGGAGTACCTGGAGAACACATGCACAGGGACAGCATGCAAACACAGGAAGGCCAATTCATAACACAAATTTCAGAATTTATCGCCAACCTATGTTGACATTCTAAATACAGTCACCACACGGATAGGAAAGCAGTTTGTAGTTTTCTGACACAAGCTTTTTTTTTAAGTGTTTTCAACTGTACCCACAAAGAAGGTCCCACAGCTGTTCACTTTAGAAGTTGTGCAGTTTCCCTGTTCCACTTGACAATGTGTTTATTCTGACAACTTTTGTCCAGGTCACGACTGTTCCATCCGCCTGTGGAACCTAGAGAGTAAAACCTGCATTCAAGAGTTCACAGCTCACCGAAAGAAGTTCGAGGAGTCCATTCATGATGTGGCTTTTCATCCGTCAAAATGCTACATCGCCAGCGCCGGGGCAGATGCCCTCGCCAAGGTGTTCGTATGACACAGTGTGGCGTCTCTCCCCGAAGCCCCCTCCACCGCCTCCGCCTCCACTGATCAGGGACCAATCGAGGCACAGGATGGGAATCTGACCTTCAGGCACTGGTCCAAGCCCACCCCCCTACCGCCCACTGGTTTTCTATCGGTCCGGCAGACACTGTAGCTGCTAACAGGCCGGGGATCTCCACATGCAGGTCGGGGTGGGAGAACTGACCTCCTCCCCCTCTCATCTAACATCCAGGCAGGCCTGGATGTGACCGCTCACAGCGCCCTGCAGCAACTCAGACTTCACCTCCACAGCCAGGAGGCTCAGGACAAGTGTGAGGAGTCAAGAAACACCGTTCCGAGCCGCATTTTTTGCCACCACAAGATCAGGTTTTGTGTTGTCACTCAAGATTCACTTCTCCTTCGCTTCCTGGACTGACTCCCGCTTGCTGGCCTGCCTTGATTTTCCTTTTTAAAACACTTGTTGACAAATGTGCCTTTGCTTTAAAAGGCCTTGGAAATGTTATTTTAACAAGGTTGTTTTGGGGGAGTGGGGAGGGCGGCAAAAGCAGAGAAATGGATCTGGTTGTCACAGTGTTGCTGATTTTAACATTGGATGTAAAATGACAAATGCTTATAATAAACAAAATATATATTCAGTCTTATAATTAACTGTGTAGTGTGAATTTGAGTGCTCCTTTTTGATAAATGTATTTGGGGAATCAGTTTTGCACTTTTCCAGGCAAAGCTGGTAGTGTGAGGCAGAGCAGATACATTATATGGTCTGTTTGTTAGATTCTTGTACACTTGACAAGTAAGATTAACGTGCAAATATTTGTGTCGAAGGTAAACCATTTTGGTTTTACTCTTACAATTCAAAGTTGGTTATTGGTGTCCATTTTAGGAGTAACTAATTGAGTTTGGCCAGTTTGCTCTTGTTCCAATTGAATGGCTTGTACTGTTTGTAGTCCCTTCTCCCCACCGGACATGCTTTATTACGACGTGATGTGTCATGTCCGCTTATTGACAGTAGTCCAGTGTTTAGCAGGAACCTAGTGCAGTACTTTAGGATTCTTTGACATACGGTAACACGTTCACCATCTAACACAGAGTGAGGTGACATTTCCTGCAACTTCTAATCCTACTGTAAAATGTGAGGAGATGTTCCTAGGTTTTGAATCAAATGATCGGAGAGTGCAGCATCCAATGAGCCATTTTCTCATTCACTGGTTTGTAAATCAAAGCAATGTTCCAAAATAAAACCTGCTGTAAACTATTACTTTGGCTCTGTTGTCAGTCATTTTCATACACGCTTGTCAAACACATTCCCAAAATAGTTATTTAAAGTTGTCTTCATCTTCTTTATTTTATCAAAACTTGCACACACAAAAAAGAAATCATTGTGAGCAAATGCTACTATATGAATATGTACAAATAGGGAAACAATCATAAATACACTTTAATCAAAAGATGTTTAAAAGCGACCGCACTGTTAAGGAAATAAAATCATGCGGTGCACATAAGCCACATTCCAATGACCAAAGCACGAACCATAGTCTGCTAGAGGAACCGACACAATGTCCCGCAAAACGAATCTCTCCTGTTAGGAAGAAAACGCACCTCTTCAGAGAGAGCGCAAAGAAGCCACAAGAGGAAAGGCCACGTATGCCAAAAGTCTACTTTTCCACATCCCAGTAAGATATTTTAGTTTTACATTTTGTTTCCACCTTCAAATAATATTCCAATCATGAACAGTTGCCATAAAAATGCTACACATAATTTATAGATGCATCTCAATACATTAAAATATCGTGCAAAGTTAATTTCAGTAGTTAAAAAAAAAAGTAACTCGTTTTTATAGATACACTAGACAGAATTTATATTTCATTATAATTTTTTTTCACACCTAACCGAAACCCCAAATGAACCATAATGAAGAAATTACATTATGAATGAAAATCAGTTTAATATGTTAAAAGTTATATCGGAACCAGCCTTCTGATTTTTGTATTCTTTTCATCTTCCTGTTTAATGAATATACATATGAGTTTCACTGTTTAAATTCAACTGCTGAAATAAATTCATCAAAATGCACTTGTATGGATTTCATTCAACCTGCACTTTAGAGTATAGAAGTGACTGTTAGCTCATAAATAACGGCGGTGGCTGAAAGCTAATAAAGCACGGAAGCGTTACTAGCACCACTGGCAGATTGCGGGAACATGTACCTACAGTATTCTCAAAGATTTGTCCCGTGGTAAAATGAACACTCCCCTCTGCTCGGATACGCCAATACGCCACACGTGGCCAACAGAAAGAGTAAATTTTATAGTCCGTGTTCTGTTAGGGCAGCCCACCACATTTTGCCCTCAGTTTCTGGGCTGGGAGTTGAACTCGTGGCAGATATTTTGGACAATCTTGGACACAAATTTGTACAGGTTGTCAAACTCATCCACAAAGAAGGAATGCTCCTTGTCGGGGTCAGTGGCGATGTATTCCAGCTCGTCCTGGGCAGCCCAGGCGATTCCGATGGAGTAGGCGATCACACCTGGAACACAGGTAGGAAGAGTTATACACAACTGCACACTGCAAAGACACAATAATAATGAGATCAGCGCATAACACTGGAGAACAACAAAATGTAATCATAGATTACTTTGTGTCCCGAAATTTATGTTTTACTTTTTTTCCAGGCACATCCGGTTTTTGACATACTTGCATTTTTTTTCTTTTTAAGTTTGACCAATACAGACTTTATCATGCTTTGCAATACTTAGCTATTATATTTCTGAAAAATAGTCCACCAGTTACTGAAACTAACCCTTAATTCATAAATGATATGAAATATATTACGCATATATTATTGTTTTCATATTATTATTGTTATTAGAATTATTCTAGGAAACCAGTTTAGTGGAGCCCAGTTTTAAAAGCAAACATGGTGAAGCAGCATTTAGCTGTTCTGCTGCACGAATGTGATATATGCTGCCAACAGAGGTGAGGTCAGCTCCTTGGAAAATTATTTTAAATTTAATTTAAGAATAGTTTTTTTCCCCTTCATTACTTTGATTAAGGTCTTTTAAGCATTAGAAATCAATTTCACTGTCATTAATTATAGAAAGCTACTTTTATTTCTTTACTTTGCTTATAAATGTTTGCTGTCCATGAATGATCTTTTAATAATTCTTCATAAGCTACTTTTGTTGTCTTTTGGTTGTGGGAAGCACATTGAGTTATCTTGTGTATGAAATGTACCATAAAAATGACGTGGGCAGATTCAGAATCAATGCACCCCCCACCCGCCAAAAAATCGAAAAATGTACTTGCATTTCTGATCGAAGACAGTACGTAAACATTTGTTGAGCAGTGTGATTGTAATCTGATTTTAGCACCAACTCCAGGAGAACACTTTGTCTCCTTTACAAACTTCAACAGGTCTCACCTTGGCTATGCACAGCCAGTGCAGGTGCTCTGACATCATCATAGGAGCGTCCATCTGTGATAACGATCATAATTTTGCGTTTGTTGGGCTTAGACTTGGTGAAGAGTTGCTCGGCGGCGAAAGTGATGGCAGCTCCCGTGCTGGTGCCGCCGCTCCAGTAGTTGATGCGTTTGATGGCGTTGAGCAGTTCAGCCTTGGAGTTGTGTTGCCCGAAAGCGAACTCCAGCCGCTGCTCGTAGGTGTATTGCACGGCGCCCACTCGCGTGTCTGTGTCGGAGATCTCGAATTCTCGCGTGATGTTGGCCACAAACTGGAGCACCGTGCGGAAGTTGCCAGTACCCACACTGCTGGAGCCGTCGATGACAAAGGCGATGTCGTTGGCGTTGAGGCAAGTTTTGCTGCAAACTAGTCGGTCTGTGTCGCACACTCGCTTCACCAGAGGCTGCACAGTTTTCCTCAGAGCGAACCAGCTCGACACTGGCAAGGAGAAGAAGCCGTTTGTGCGACACACGGCCTGCGGGATCACAAGACAACACGGTTTCACCAAATGGTCCTTAGGAAGTTTGGACACAACTTTTTGACTATCAGTATTTCGCAGTCTTTTTATTGACAAATTTATTAAAGCCAAAATATCATTGATGCATGTTTAGTTGAACACAAAGCAGATGGACTTTAATCAGATAGATTAATCAACATCTGTTCTAAAATTAATCAACACGTATTTTCATAATTGATGAATTGTTTAGAGGCCCTGTTTGATTAAAAATTGTCCAAATCTTGGAATTTCAGCCTTCCCCAATATTTGTGTGCTCCTCCATGAAAGCAGGCAGATTGCTGAATCAAAATAATACATCAAACAGCTCCTTTTAATTTGGAAAACACTGATCATAGTTTTGCCCATTTTCTGAAATTCACAGACCGAACCCAAAGCTGATTCATACTGAATGTTTGTGCCTTTTCTGCACTGTCAATTTGAAATAATGTTCTGTTTTCTAATAAAGGGATACAATTTAAAACATATTTTTTGTCATCCAAGTCATTGATTCATCAACAAAATAATCAACAAACTATTTGATTATAACAATAGTTGCTAGTTGCAGCTATATTTTTTGTTGCCAATGCCAATTGCAATATTTGGCATAAAATTGTGATTAATGATTAATCATACTTTTGATCCTTCAACACTTGCAACAATTACGATATGAATTACAGGCAGAGCATGTGACTATTTTACAATGTTTTTTCTTTCTTTATTATCAAGTATGTGTGTAACTTTATAACAGAAAAAAAGGTGTTTGAACGTCTTTATCATTGTCTTATATTGTAAAGTGTTAATGTTTTGGTGATTTTAAAAGAGCCACCTAAAATGAATTGCAACAGATGGATACACATCAGGTGTACTCTCTGCCGTCTAAAGGAACAGCATGAAATAGATCTACCTGACACTACATGTCACTGGCATAGATAGCCGAACAAAGATTTTAGGAATTGCGAATGTGACGTGTGTGGTTCGGAATCACTGCTCTGTGGGTCTTACCTTGTCCACAAAATTAGCCTCCACTAGGTTTTGTTTCTCGTTGTCGTCGGCACCCTCGATGGTGACGAAAAAGATGTTGATGCCGGATTCCCTCGCGAGCCGCGACGCCTCCGCCACCTTGTCCGTGGGCCATCCGTCCACCAGCACCACGGCAACATTTGGAGCGCCTCCTCTGTTTCCGTTGGCATCGCTGAAGTAGTGCGTGTTAATGTAGGCCAGGGCCTTCCCTGTTTAGACACCAGGGGGCAGCAACGTGAAGAACAGTACAACCATGCTTGCATTTTGAATCGGTCTTGTCCTTTTGCGGGTCAGACAATCGTAGGATACATACAGACAACCTTTCATTCGCATTCACTCGGATGGCGTCTTCAGTCAACCTAACTGGGTGTTTTGGGAATATGTGAGATTTAAACCCAGGGCGTCAGAACTGTGAGGCAGACACACTAAGCACTGTGTTGCCTGTCATATTGTAACCCAAGTATTTATTTATAAGCTTTTTCGTGTCTAAGTACTGTATATATATTCTGGTTTCATACTAATTATAACGTATTGGATTTTTCTCAACTGTGAAACAGATGTGCCACAATCCAAAACGCTGCACCCCATAGATATGAGCATGGATACACCAGGCAAGTGGTGTTCCTTAAGCAAGGTATTAACATAAGTACAGTATTACAGTTAAGAATAAAAATAACAATTTAACAAAGAATTGTGCTTTGAGAAACAGTGATTTCTAAACTTACAGTGTGGACAAATTCTCACTTCATCAGATACTTGAGGTTGTGGAGACTTGCCTGTGTTTCCTAACAATGCATGCACCCGCTGTATTTGACACAATAAAACTATAAAAAGCAAGTGTGGCCTATTTCTTATGCAAGTCCACACAAGCACGTCTGTAAACTATACAACAGCAGCTTTATATAATGTGATCCTGTCATTAAGCATGGAATAGGCCACATACCAATCTAAAAATGGCGAAACAGGAGACGCTTTGTTAGCGAATATTATAAGTTCTCATACTTTTACATGATCTGAGGGTGAACGAACAAACAATGCTATTTTAATCCAACTCATTATGATTGAAAGCCCCCCATAAATCCACCATCCCCCTAACCCTCACTCCCCTTCTGTCTGGTCCGAGCCAAAGAAAAACACTGTTTACAGATGCAGGACTGTAATTTGACTAGCAGTGTATGGCAGCAAATTTAGATCTAATTCTATCCTTGCATGTGAAAATGAGCCTGGCTCATAAACTAAACAATAAGAAATTTGCTTTCCCTTTCGCACTTTTCTGTAGTGCAGGCACGGCACTCACCCACATTGGAGACGCCTCCCTTTTGCGCAATCTTGGTGATGCTCGTCTTCACGTCTCTGGAATTGGAGTAACTCTTCAGGCTGATCTCTGTGACAGCGTCGTCCCTGTGCAGCAAGCAACAATGCAATAGACGCGGGTGTCCATCTCTCTTAACCCCCACCACCCCGCTAAAAATGTTTCGACTTCTATGACAGGAGAGGAAAGAACTAACCCGTATTGAATGACCCCCATCATGGGTCCAGCCACGCCGATGTTGATGACCTGAGCCACCTCAGCCAGGAAGTCCTTCTGGATCTTAAAACGCCGCTTCCCGATGCTCCAGCTCCCGTCCATCAAGAAGACCAAGTCAACCTTACAGGCTAAGGACACACCATAACAGTCACGATTCCAATCAACATAACCTCATGGAAATATACCCAAAAAAATTTAATTAGGCCTTTTAGGGGCTTCACATCCATGACCATAAACAAAAGCCTAATCCCAAATGGTAAACATGTTACATTAACTGCACAAAGGATGCTATTTTCATGACCGCTGGACATGGCACATCTCTGCACAGTGGTAAATTAGAACCAATGATAACAGATGACCACAGGCTGGCGGATCTGTGAGAGGGATAGCTGCACTGCTGTGGGAGTGGTTCCTGCTGACATGAATAGTGGCCAATCCAAGTGACTCCGTTCAATGCCTTTAAGTGTATGATTAGTTTTAACACTAATTGAAATGCTGTTGAAAATGCAGGTTTTATATTTAGCTATAAGTCCAATACCCCATCTGTTCAGCTAAACGTGCTTTAATATACGGAATGGTATCTTTAAGCCTCGTGCCACACGGTTTGGGGACTTTGGTTACAAAGTGATTTTATTTTATCACCATGTTATTACCGTACATTTAAACCCTGCTTAGTGAATTTATATGCGTCGTTTAATTGTTCCCACCCCTCATACCTGGGTCTCCCTGTGACACAGGTTCAGGTGCTCTGGGTGCAGGTGCCTGCTCTTTAATGCTGAAGCCTGCAATTAAAAGTGACACTTGAGAAAATCTCTAACATTTATCGCACTGAGGTTTTTTTTTGTCCATGCTCTTGCAATCATAGTAGAATCGTATTTGGTTATATTAAATACTCTTCAATATACATACCTCACATACAGTGTTATTATTATAATGCAATGATCACCAATAAGGTGCCCCACGCTCACTAAGTAGCCCCCAAGCACCATTTGAGTAGCTCACAAGCATGTTCAAAAACTAGCTTACCAGTTTCCTTGGAATGTCATAGAAGTGATCATTTGAAAATGTATATACCGACAAGGTTGTTGGTTGAAATCAATCTGTGTCCTACCTTGTTAAATTGTTGATCATTCTCATCCTAACCAGAAACCATTCTTGTACTAACCAGAAACTTTTTACATTCTTCCAATCCTACACAACATCCATCCATTTTGTAATCCGCTTGTCCTCACAAGGGTTGCGGAGCGTGCTGAAGCCCACCTCAGCTGTCTTCGGGAAGTAGGCGGGGGAAACCCTGAAGTGGTTGCCAGCCAATCACAGGGCACACAGATGAAAAAACATTCACACTCACACTCACAACTAGGGACAATTTTTGAGTGTTCAATCAGCCTGCCACGCATGTTTTTGGAATGTGGGGGGAAACCGGAGTACCCGGAGAAAACCCACGCATGCACAGGGAGAAGATGCAAACTCCACACAGAAAGGCCGGGGCCGGGATCGAACACTGACCTCTGCACTCTGAGGTCGACTCGCTAACCAGCGGACCATAATAACCTCATAATACTCCATTAATAAAATTATTTTAAAAATATTCATTTTTAAAATCTTTTGCAAACTTATTTTTTTAAAAACCCTCAGATAACTGATTTCCGATTTTGAAATAAGGAGGATTTCCAGATGCCCAGGCCCTTCCTTCCTGTAGCATGAAAACATGTTGATCAAAGAGAAATAAACGAGTCATATACTGTTTATAAGGAGCAAAAAGTAAATTTTGTCATGGAATTTTCCCCAAAAACAACAGCTGTCTTCTTTCCAGTGTGCGTGCGTGTGTGTGTGTGTTTGTTTAGGGTAAACATGAAGCCAATCATGGCCCGCTTTGATCCACAAGCTATCGTGCTGTTTGACATTATCTCAACATCCCTTCAATTAGAGGCCGGCCGCAAACCAGATGCTTTTGCCTTGGATAACCTCAGCTTGGTTTCTATCCTTAGGGTCTACCCAGGGGACTTACTTGGTGCCAAGACAATGCCACTGAGAGGCAGAAAGAAAAACAAGTATTGCTAAAGATCTCACCTGACTGATAAAGGTTTGCATCGGGCCTCCATTCATCCACTGTCTCCACTGCACAGATGATACCACACAAGTCAGGTCACACCCAGCAATACTCACGACAGGCTTGGCATGAATACGTAAGTCACACGTCAATTGAGATGATCTCTAAGGTTGTCATGTGCTTTGTCCAAACTGATGCCTGATTGGATACAAGCAGGTGTTTTGCGGCCATGTTGACCGCAGCTCACCTCTCGTATGGGTTGTATCCACCGGCGCTTGGCGGTTGCCGTCCAAGTCACCGGATCGGGACACTAAAAGGAACACATGTTCAGTCATCGCACACCCGTGACGCGCATCTCATGCCAAACAAACACTGCGGCAAGTCGGCCCGCTCCCACTGGCTTCGGCTCTCATCCGGTAAGTTGTGTGGCGGAATTTTAGTGCTACATGCCGGGAAGGAATTTCCTTTCTCTTAAGATTTGTTTTCCAGGCGTCTTCAAACAGATGGAGCTACAACCTGTAATCGGGAAAATGAGCGCCATTTGCGTCTTGCCAATGAGCCATAACTGCGCCTATAAACAAATTAAATGAGTTTGCCCTCAACCGTACTAAGAGGGAGCAGTTTGACTCGTTGGAAAATTGAATTATTTGCAGGGAAGGACCGAAATAAGTGGATGCATTCAAAACAAGTCTGAGGGACTTCTGTACTCAACACAGGATGCCACAGTGTAATGTAACTTCAAAGAACAATGTCACATTTATCCTTTCACATAAAAAATAGTTGTATTGCCAACTGATGACAATAATTGTGTATGACATCATACTGACATGACAACACGTGTTAAGTGCCAGGAGACTCTCGTTATGTGAACTAACGCGCTCTGCTGTAAAAAAAAAAAGTCTCGTAAACAGTCAAAAATGATGTTTGATTTGGTAGCTCTGTATTAGCCAACTTAAATGGAGTGCACCTCTTTCAAACATTTAAATAAGTCACAATCCAAATGCCTCCACAAAGATGATAATGTTCAGTTTTGATTAACACGATCACAGAGGTATTCACATTATTTTTGTATTGTGGAAGGGCTGTTGTTTAAATATTTAGGAACCGTTTATCCAAAGTCTTGCCCAAATCCTTGAGTGCAATGCAAACATTTCCATATATTTGTCAGAATTTTTGAAAAACATTGAATGGACCAAACATTTTTTAATATTATGTCTATAACACAACTTCTTAATGTCTTTTGGTAATTTCTTGTGTCATTTTCAATGGAAGGTACCCATTCTACTACGTACTACAAAAGAAAACAAAACACTAAAAATGTGTCAAGATATGGCTCATTTTGTGTTTAACAGTAATTAAAAAAAGTAACTAAAATATGAAAAACACTTCTCAGGGTGATTCATTTTCATTTACATACTGCAAACTATCAATCTCACGGTGGACATTTCTCATGAATGCATAACTTTTGTTGTTACTCGACCAAATGGTTGATGCTGGTCATTTACGCTTTCAACATCCCTTCAATGTGAGCACTTAGAAAGTTGATGTATTATTTGGACAACTAGAGGAGCCTAATCTGCTCGAATGGCCATACAAAACCAATCACCAACACTTGTTAGTTCCCTGTAAGTAGAAGAGAAAAACACTTACGGTATGATCCCAAGTTATAATACCAGCGCTCAAAGTCTGAGATATCGGGTCTGTGATCCTGAGCTAGAGGAGGATGGTTTGAAACCTGTTAGTATTCCCATAACGAACTTCGGAGGGAAATCACTCATTTCTATGGCTGCGATTGGTCATGTCATGCTTCACAGCCAATCCCAGACCAATAAAAATGGCGGCGTTGTGCAGACTTATACCTTACATGCTCGAAGGGCAACCTGCTCAACGCCTCTCTCTTCCACATGGCATATTACGGTTCCGTACTTACAGTGCAATAATGGCATGCACTCACCCACTCAACACATTCATGCCCTGCATATGTCTAACTGTATCAGTCACATGATCATGCACGATGCTATCCGCGCATGCAGCATGCGACGATACAAGCGGCTCGCCGTCCCACACGCAATTATGTGCCAGACTTACCGGTCATTTCAGGTGTGTCCGTCTCACTCCATGTGTATCCTGAGTCTGGTGTTGCATAAATAACATCTACATGTACAGCAGAGAGTTGCAGTTCAGGGGCTTGTCCCATTTGTGGGGAAAAAAAAATCTCTCTCTCTCGCTCTCTCTCTCTCTCAAACTGTGACACAGGAGGTTAAGGCCCGATAAATAATTGGACTAGTGCCTGCCAGCTCATCAAGTTCCAAATTAAACAACCGCGGAATAATTTCTTATCTATTTCTGAAAATGTGTCCGTGAGCGTGTGCACTTCCACCCCATTGTCACGACAGTGCAACTAATTTCCATAATCCTTGGCTCATTATCCAACCACCCGGGGACTGTTTCAAAATCATAGGTCTGTGATGTGCATTCTTAGTATTAGTACACTCATGTTCTGGCCCTTTGTTGTGGTACCTGATGTTCGTCTGGCTCCAGGAAACCACTCAGGACGAGGGAAGGATGGAGGGGCCCAGTCCCTCCTTGGAAAAACTGTGCAATGGAAGACAAGAAAGCGTGAGAGAAGGCATACTTGTGACCTTCACTAAAGCCTCCGCGTCATTAGTGGGTTGTACACAAGATGTTCAGCCTTGAGTCAAGACACGAAACATCCCATAGTCACTCAGACAGCTGAGACACGAAGGTTGTTTGCATTACACTAGATGGAGGAAGGGATGGAAAATACACACAACAAGCATTCATTCATTTGCTATACTTACCAAGCTGTGTCGCTGCCAATCAGTCCCATCCTGCTCTCACTTGTGTGTGTGTGTGTGTGTGTGTGTGTACGTGTGTGTGTGTATGTAATTTGTACGTACTTGCTTCCCTATTTCTGGTTGTTTTTTGTTAATCTGCTATAATAGCGAACTTTGTTTCCTTCATGTGTCAACCAAAATTATTACAGTTAATGAAGATTAATGAATACATTTCAAAAAACATTTTTCTTCATGAAATAAAGTAAATATACCGAGTACCCCTTTTAAAATAAAGCAATTCTTGCTCTAAACTTCATTAATTAAAAACAACCATGAACACTAACACGAATAAAAGCTCAAATAAAACTAAGCCCCTCCCACCACCAATAAAAATCAATAAACAATTAACTGTAACAGTTGATTTGTTTGGGACCAACAGGTGTGCCGCTCTAGAGCGGCACACCTGCTGGTCATTATGTCATTAGTAGGTTTTCTGTTAAAAGGACTCTCGGCCAGACCACTCGGTGTCAGGTCATTGTTGCTGTTTCTGTCATTGCCTCTGTTGGTCTTCGTTATCATGTCATATTTTTTTGCTTAAGCCATGGTTTTTGTTGTTACTTTGAATTCTTGTTGTTTGTAGGACTTTGCTTGTTTTGGATTTGGTTTTCTCAGTGTTTGATGAATACATTTTGTCAAGTTCACCCTGCTCCTCCCTGTTGCCTGCTTTTTGGGGTCCTTCACCACCCCCGCACCGTGACAAACCTGCTCTAAAAAGCACCGGTAATTAAAACTGACTGAATTTAAAAATCAAAAGTTAAAACTAAATAAACCCTAATATAAGGAAAAATGACAAACTATTATCACCATGGTGCCATCCATGCCGACTGGCGACCGTAACGTGGCCGTGTGCAATATCAAGTCATTGGAAACATTCAATAACAACAAGTGCAATAACTCTTGCATGGCTACAGTAACAGTTTAATCACACGAAGAGCAGAACAGCACTTGAGTTTTAACTGATTCAAGCAACGGATGGCCAGCTTACACAAGCGCACAGCCTGAGCTCAGGGTTCCCATCCTGAGGCAGCGAGCAGGCAAAATCTGTGTTGACTAGGACGGCGGGGAGGCGCCCCGCCACCCGCTCACTGGAGCGTGGGAGTATTATTGTAAAGTTGGGACAGTGTAGACAAAAAAAAAAAGCAAAGCTCAACTTAATCTGGTCAAAAGGCCCAGTGGTGTACAGCAGACAGCAATGTTATTGTTTTGCCGTGAAAGTGATGCGGTCAAAGGATTGAGATGAGTAGGCCTCATCATAACCATGCCATCGGTCACAAGGTCACAGAGTGCGACATTTTTGGGCCGTGTGTATGAATGTGTTTTTTACCAAGCAAGCCTTATATTTTATGGCAGCACAACTTCATTTTGCTGCTGTCATCTAATATCAAGAATCAATTATTTTACATGATGTACTTTATTTTATATACCGATGAAGATCGTTAGGTCAACATAGAATATATGCTGTAAATCGAACTGTAACATTTTCAAAGGCGCAATAGCCTTATCCATCTGTTTGCGGGAGTTCATAAGCAAATTCAAGGGGTAGACCAAGAAAAAAAGTCATAAATCATCACTATCTGAGCGCTTCATCCTCTCCTGGAGAAAGAAAATGATCCCTCTTGCGATTTGCTGATCTCCACCTTTGACCTTTGAACTCATCCTTAAAGAATGTCCCTCACGGGCCTTCACCACGACTTGCCTCTTTGAGCTCTCGCTAAGCTTTAACTGTCATTGCTGCTCCGAATAAACTTCACAAGCAGATAAACGGAGTTATGTTACTTTTGATCGTCATGGAGATGGATCTAATTGCAGGGATCAATGGTGTTACATTCCACACACAACAGAGGCACTTCCATTTAAAGACAAAAAGCCTTCTGGTTTGAATACAGCGGGGGAGTAAAACCACATTGTATGCAAAACCGGATCTCCCTCTGCAAGCATTTATAAGCAACAGGAAGAGGCCAGGCCAGATGGACTCTTTTGGCAGGTACGATTTCTGTACTGAGAGAGGGCCTTTCTCATCACAGTCTTATCTTCAGCGCAGTCATGGCACGAGATGAATGCCTTTTATCTCCATGTCACTCATCGCAGAGGTACGCTACTTAAAGTTCACTTTTCATGTCTCCCCCTTACACTGCATGCCATACAGCTAAACGGAGATAACATTTATCGAGATTGAAATTCTTCTACATCAAAAGTACAAAAACATCCGACAGACAGTAAGGTCAGCAAATTGTAATTGGACATGACATTTAACATCATGTATGCTTTATCGTTTATGTCTTTATGTGCATATAAAGAAATCTATTTCCACCCAATTTTGCTGTCTATGTCAGAAAAGGAGTCGTCCATAATGGGGCCGCCCATACAATTCTGTCGTCATTTTAAGATAATATTGCCCAACAATGATTATAGCACTTTAACTGTTACTGTCAATCTGTAAGTGCAGACAAGAAGCTGCCCAAAACAAATAAAGGAACATATACACACACGTTTAAAAACACAGGCCCTGGCCACCTACAAGTGTACCTGCTGGTACTCTTGAGTCACTTACCAGGATTGGATTGGCTTATGATTGGTGTCCGTTCCTTTGGGGGCAGCTGACCTCTGTTAAAAGCTCCTTGAGGCAATAATGAAAACAGAAAAAGAAAGTAAAGGAGAAGACATGGAGAGCAGAGAGAAGACAAAGACATGGGGAAGAGGACGCATAGGATGAAGGCTATGTCAATAATTTCAGCGTATCTGTTTTCCTGTTGTCCTTGATATGAGAATCTAGTAAAGCAAATAATTAGAATACACTGCTCAAATATTGGAAAGTGAAAAGCTGAATTTGAGGATGTGATCGATGACAGAAGAGTTGCTACTGGGAAAGGAATGTCAGCTCGACGGGCGGATTAGTGACAGCATGTGGGTGAGGATAGCAAAGCATTTTGGGTGTGGATATCAGGGTCACTCTTATAGCATGTTCAACATTCTTGGTCCAGCACCAATGCCATTGAGCTACATTCCACGTTGGTCCCACCAAGTCTATCTGTGCATGACGCCAATGTGCAATATGTATGTGTGTGTGTGCGTGTGCGTGCGTGCGTGTGTGGGTGTCTTTCCTGTGAGGCTGACCTGGCCCAACTGGAGAGGATGACTGTCTCCTCATAGGTGGACCGACCTCTGGTCTGCGCAGACCTGATAGCAGACACAAACGGCATATGAAATTCTTTGGGGCTCATCAAAAGCTTTTTTGAACACAATATTATTGTATTGGTTTGTAATGCATGATACTAACTAGTTAGGCATGAAGCAAAACAGTCAATGAGTGGTAGTGAAGATAACACAAAAAACACAATTGTGGCCAAACTGAGGCTCAGCAAATGTGTTGAAAGCAGCAGCAGACGTTCATGCACGGTTTCTGTATTGTTAATATGAAGGAGAAATGGAGCAAAAGCATCACCAGGGTTGTTGAAAGGTTGTCTTTACGGTACCTGCGTTGGCACGCTGTGGGTATCTATTTGGATAGGCGCTTCCACGGTATACTTAAAAAAAAAAACATCATGATATGGTCAAAGATTTGCCGCATGTGGCATTCAAGGATTTTCCAAGAGCTGCAAAGTCAGTCGTCTACCTTGGGTGGGGCTCTTGCCTTGAGCACTCTGTGATTGCCCTACATCAGCGGTGCAATAATATGAACACATTTAGGCAACGATCAACGTAACGGCGTCAGCATCCACCACCAACCGGGTTACATCGTCTCAAATCCACAAAGTATGCCATATTGCATTGCATATGAGCTCTCTACTAGACTTAAAAAAAGCCTTTTTCACTTGACGCTAAACAACTTTCACCGTGACTCCAAGCTTGCAATCTTGTCTTGTGCCTGGTGATATTTTTTGTTGATTTTTCACAAATAGTTCCTGAAGATGCGAAATGTTTTGTTTTGCTCCCGACTTACAAACGCATGTGATCAAACAGTTTTGTATTATTTGAAATCATATATAGTTCATTTATGTTCATATATTCATATTTTGATTATATTAATGTATTACTGTCTTAAACATGCATTTAATCGTGATGGAAAGAGCACCTTAAAATTCTGAAGGTTAACCTCCCCTGAATCGAGTGCGTGACAACTGGTGTCATCCATTTTTCTTTTTTTTTTTTTTTTTTAATGGTTAAGATGTCATGCATCCATCTATCAATTTTCTATAGTGTGTCCTCATTAGGGTTATAGTTGATCTGGTACCTATCCCAGCTAACATCTAAAACTGGAGTTCAAAATAAACAAGCATTTAGTTGTTATGGTGCATGCAAATGTCTCTTCGTAGAAATTCTTTAAAATTCAATTCATTAAGGTCTTCTAATCATTTTTTTAAATATTTATTTTTAATTTTAGAAAACTTTTTTTAATTTACTTTACTTTTAGAATGTTTTTAAAGTTTTCTGTTAATGTGTTTCAACGTTATTTATGTTCTTTTATTAATTTTGGTAAGCTACTCGTTTTCTCTGCTTGGTCTCTGAATGTCGTGAACTATTCTATTTGTAAATGCTTTTAGGTTTCTTTGCTTGTGTGAACAAGTTGCCTTTTGTATGAAATGTGCTGTGTAAATAAAGCTGCTTCGCCTTGCCTAGTCCACCATGCTGATATCATATCAGTGTCAACTATCCACAAATAATAAAGCATCATTTTCTTAAAGTGCTCTGTCAAAATGACGTTGACTCTTCCAGTTAAAAGAGAACGAATTGTATTAGCTTGAGCGGTTGTCCAACAACATCGTGAAAAGGGCTTTTGCTGAAGGGCGCCGCTAAGAAGCAAACACTCAGTGCTTGCCACAGATTATTTTAGAATGCGGAAATGAGCTCGACGTCCCCTCATGCCACCATTATGTAGCGTTACTTTGCTTCACTCACTTGAACTAGAAGCTGCTACAGAGGCAAGGTAAGGGTGACCGCTGCCTACAGGAAACACAAATGGAGCAAGAAGAGAAAACATGATGAACTGAAAAAGAGAATCATTTAGGGAGATTTCCGGCATATGAGCCACACATTAGTTTAGCACACGGCACCTTTGTGGACTCATTGTAGCTGCTTTTGTTTCCCAAGTGTTTCATCATGTTTACATATATTAGAAGAGATGAGAGGTGCGATCGAATGGGCACTTAAGTCAGTTAGTCAAATGAGCAGCACAAGTGCATTGCAGTGCAGCAGCCATCTGTCATGGCAACACTTGTAATGAGCTGCTGTCATCACTTAAAATGAAGGCCTGTTTTGTTTGACACGCTGCTGTTCAGATGTTAGTTAAGCGGCAGGATGGATCATTTGGAATGTCAACACAATATGCACCGATCCATCAGAACACATATAACGCAGGCGATGGTTCATTTAGACCAGTGGTCACCAACATGGTGCCCGCGGGCACCAGGTAGCCCGTGAAGACCACTTGAGTAGCCCGCCAGTGCCTGGACATTGTGATTTGCTAGTAGAAATTATGATTTAAAAATGCAAACATTGGCAGTACTGTGAGACATTTCGAAACACGATCAAAGTCTGACAATTTAAATCATCAAGTATTAAAAATAACACATCCTCATATTATTGAAGGTATTTTGGACAAATATGTTATTTCAGACGTGTATCAATTTGGTAGCCCTTCACACAATCGGTACACATGAAGTTGCTCTCACCCTCAAAAATGTTGGTGACACCTGATTTAGACTCACCTGCATCTCTGACTTTGTGCACGGCAGCGCGGGTTTTGAGAGTGGTAGGGGGCGGTGGAGGAGGAGGCGTAGTAGTGGTGGTAGTGGGAGCCTGAGTGGTAGGGAGGACAGTGGTAGGTTCAGGTGTCGTGGTGGTGGTGGTGGTGGTGGTGGGTTCAGGTGCCGCTGTTGTCGGAAGCGCAGTGGTAGCCGCGGGAGCTTTGTCCTTTTGACCTAAGAGGAGATGAAAGCCGTCATATAGAAGATGGATAAGCACAGGGGAAGAGCGTCAACTGTCTATGATTCATTCTTGACATTTTTAGAAAGAATGATGACGTTATTATGACTACCAACTCAACCTGAAAACACCATCTAACCTGAATGTTATTTGGAATGAAATCATGGGTTGAAGTGTTTGTAAAAATGTTGCACTCAACTCTCATTCGGCAGCTTTAAGTGACGTGACTGAATGATTTATTTATGTATTAGTCATAATAAATAATAACTTCAAGATGGTGAAGCTCTGTATAAATTTTGCATGCATGCATGTGTGTAAAGTATCTTTCCACTGACCTGTCTTCACATACGTTGGTCTGGAAGGAACAAAGTCAAGGGTCGATGGGTAGATCACACCCTTCTTCGGCTTCCCCTCTTAAAAAAAACAAAAGAGCAAGTCAAATCAAATCAGTTGAGCGTTGCCCCTTATGATGTGCTAAAAAAAAAAACATGAAGTGAATACCCATGACAACGAAGGATTCTCTCCATTTAGGAAGTGACAGAGAGCGCACGCCGTTGGAGTTGCTGCCTTTATAGGTGTTCTGGCCTGCCATTTTCTTCACAATCACTTTTCCTCCATAATTGGTGATGATGCCACTGTTGGTGGGTATGCATCTCTTTTTTTAGCTTCCTCCATAAGCCTTCATCATCTTAATAACCTTCATCAGTGTAGGTTCTACCTGTGGATGGCGGCGTTGCAGATGCTGGAGATGGAGGCGAACACACTCGTGCCATACACCTGCTGCTTGGTCTCCCGACAGTGCGAGGGGCATTTGACGATGAATTCCGGGAGACTAATCTTTCCGGCTCTGACATCGCACTCGATGGCTGGAACAACTATGAACAGAAGAGACGTGCGCGGTACTGTCTGTCAGATTTACCTGTTGTTTTGACAACATTGCAATCACACAAACGATTGATCCGATTACCCGTTAAGCAGATACGCTGATTAAGGGGATTGTAAGCAACAATTCTTACAATCATTTCATTGTAACAGCAGAACTCAAAACAATGTCACAGAGGATTTGTTGCTTGAGGTTTAGCCTGTCGTATAATTTACTCGACTGGGCGACGTGACTTTTGTTTAGAAATACTGTACATACGATGGCTATTTCAGATTTGTGCTATCGTAAGCAAAATGCATTACCAAGTCATACTGTATTCCGACATTCCATTTACAGTTGACTTCCTGGAACAAATCAATGCATTACTTTCCTTTTGCTCAATTTCCCTGCCAATAAATCTAGTGTCAGCATATACATTATGAAATGATTAAAACTGAAGCAATTTGTCACTGAGGTGGGGATGACAGAATCGACAGCAGAGGAGGAATAAGGCGGAGACGACCGCATGGTAACTGACACAGAAATTACACTTAGTGAGAGTCAATGATAGCTACCTTGCTTTGGTTTCTTGCCCCTTGACCCGTTGGGCTTGGCCCGGCAAGTGCAGGACAGAAGCAGTGCTGCGTGTGATATAAAGGAAAATTCTCATGACAATTTGATACGATGACTTTTTGTTGTCTCTACATAGTGGAGATGGCAACAGTCTAGTGGCAGCAGTCATTCGTATTTTGGCAGCAAGCGAGCATTTCAGTCGAGTGGAGGCAACAAAGACTAACGCAAGAGCTGTATCAATCATGCTACAAGTCTGTGGAAATAATTGACTAAAAATGTCTATGCTCAAATACAATAAAAGCATAAATATAATCAGAACAGTAAAATAGCAAAACACTATTAAAATAATAATAATAATAATAATAGGGCGGCCCGGTAGTCCAGTGGTTAGCACGTGGGCTTCACAGTGCAGAGGTACCGGGTTCGATTCCAGCTCCGGCCTCCCTGTGTGGAGTTTGCATTTCTCCCCGGGCCTGCGTGGGTTTTCTCCGGGTGCTCCGGTTTCCTCCCACATTCCAAAAACATGCGTGGCAGGCTGATTGAACACTCTAAATTGTCCCTAGGTGTGAGTGTGAGTGCGAATGGTTGTCCGTTTCTGTGTGCCCTGCGATTGGCTGGCAACCGATTCAGGGTGTCCCCCGCCTACTGCCCGAAGACAGCTGGGATAGGCTCCAGCACCCCCCGCGACCCTAGTGAGGATCAAGCGGCTCGGAAGATGAATGAATGAATGAATGAATAATAATAATAATAAGATGAGCTTGGGGCGGCGAGGGCATGCTAACAGTATCGGAAATCTGTGCAGCCTCGTTTAGCCACGCCAGCTTTTTATTTGATTTTTAAAAATATATTTCTGAATGATTTTTTTCAGCCCTCTTTTAGCACCAGGAGAGAAAAAAAATCCTGGAGCTGTGCCTGTTAAGATCAGGTAGCTTGTTGAACACAAATATACAGGCTTCTGGTATTTACAACAAGGTTCAGCTTCGGTTGATTTATTTATTTATTTTAATGTGTTTCTATGCCTGTCCTCCGAAACCAATCAGTGGTGCAAAGATGGTTGTGGACCGCTGTAATGTGTTTAAAAAGTATCCTTGACAGTGATTCTACAACTTTGACTCCTCACATTTGACAACAAATGTATAGTCAGGTCGTTCAACCCCATTCTTCGCTGAGTGCCTGAGAGTCAGCAGTTGTCACAGTTTTCTATTTATTTTGCAAAGAAAGACATAAATAGACAACAAAATCATTCATCCTCTCTAGAGATCTGTACCACAAGGTAAAGTTTACTTTGGCCCATGCCACACAACTACCCGAGTTGTTTTTCTTTTACTTTTTTTTTTAATTTTTATCATCCATCTATTTATTTTCTGTACTACTTACACTCATTAGCTACGTTTATATTAGTATTAGTGACGTTTGCTGTGGCGTAGAAATGTTCTGCACCATGAGAGCAGTTCCTAATATTTAACTTTTGTGGCTGAACAAGGTAACCACTATATTGGAAATATCTTTCAGTGTACCGTGGTGTAGTTCCACACAACTTCAAACTAAGACAAGAGGAAATATTAATTGACTGACCTCCTATAGTTTGGTCAAAACTGGGCATGATCATCTTAGTGCGGTTAATGCTGCGGCAGGCTCAGTGCTTTCAAACGAGTAACTCATTTTGTAATAAAACCATTTACAAAAGCAGGCAATAATTAGTCACTAAGGTCAATGATAGCAGGCAGAACGCGTAGTCAACTCCTTCCTTTCCTTCTATATATAGTCAAGTCATTTTGTCACATTTATATTAACCTTCAGGCAGATGAACTTGAAATGATGCAGACCACTCAAAAAAAAAACAACCAAACAAACAGAAAGAGAAATACCAAAGGGTCATTGAATGTAAAAACAATCACGTGTGTGTTGTCGGACTCAAAAATTTGGGCTGAACGCAGCATTTCTTCATTTCAAAGGCAAAAGAAAGAAAAGAAAGCATTGCTGAACCATTAAGCCGCCTGCAAGATCTTGTAATATGAACTCAAATTAGAACAAAATGGGAATTTTTGTGTGTTTTGGCATTAGTTACGTTGATAGGTTTTGCAATCAGGTGCAAAACTCTGCTTTTGTAGAGGTGTTCCAATTACAAATATTGCTGTATAGGTCCTCGACATGAAGTAAAAGGAAATGGATGTATCTCACCGAGGCAGACGACAGTTACTGATGTCCTGATCATGGTGAGATGCGCGTTGGTTCCGTGGGCCGGATGTCCTTGTATAAACTCCTTGCAAAGTGAGCAAAAACAGAACTTTATTGCAGTAACAATGAATGGGCGACTGAGTAAACATCTCCCACTGAGAAACCCTTCTTGACGTGTACCTGGACTAAAAACTGCAAGACTTACACCACACAAGACGACTTCTACCTCAATAATTTGAGAGAAAAAAATGTGCTCCACACCTCGCAGCTGGCACCTGATATAAAATTGCGTGTAACAATACAATACAAAAGATGTGAGACTCAATTAGAGAGTAGTACAAAATTAAATTTCACGGATGACGCCTAAAATCAGATGGCTTCTCTGTTTGACAACCATGACCACATGAAGCTGAATTCCAGTCAGACACACCAACAAGAGCAGAATTGGGGTTCAACACGGCACCTCAGCTGAAGTATTGCTACTACACTTGATGAGTAGCCACAAATGGCCTTTGAACTCACTATTGGTGTTCCCCGTTACCACTGGAATGTCGTATCTCCCACAAGGGTGGATTCTTATGACACACATGCGACCATCACAGGACCAAAATATTCATCTTCCGAACCGCTTGATCCTCACTAGGGTCGCGGGGGGTGCTGGAACCTATCCTAGCTGTCTCCGGGCAGTAGGCGGGGGACACCCTGAATCAGTTGCCAGCCAATCACAGGGCACACAGAGACAAACAACCATCCACGCTCACACTCACATCTCGGGACAATTTAGAGTGTTAAATCAGCCTGCCACACATGTTTTTTGGAATGTGGGAAGAAACCGGAGCACCCGGAGAAAACCCACGCAGGCCCGGGAAGAACATGCAAACTCCTCAAAATATTCATTGATATTGATATTATTATATTATATTATATTATATTATATTATATTATATTATATTATATTATATTATATTATATTATATTATATTATATTATATTATATTATATTATATTATATTATATTATATTATATTATGCAATGCAGCTTGCTCTACACAATTGCAGCCAACAATCACAATGATAAGCCCTGGCCATCAAAACATAGGTAGGCCCCAGCACGCCCGCGACCCTCATGAGGATGAGCAGTTTGGAAAATGGGTGGATGGATATCTGGAGGCAAGGCAGTGCAGGGATCCAGACTAACCCTTTTTTTTTAGCTCAGTACTTGAAATTTGAGGGCAAGTAGAAGATTTAAGGGCATAGACTGTAAAATTGACTTGCAGAGTAAATATTCATCAGTCCGGAGGCCTAAGCAGCTATTTTCAAAGAGCGCATTTTAATTAATACACAAGGTAAATCAATGTGCTTCACAAAAGTAAAAGTAGACCATTTCAAAGCAGTTACAAAGAAAAATGTTAAATACATTTAAAAACTAAGTAAAGAAATAAAGAGTAGCCTCCTATGTGCACTGTGTGTTTGAATCTTTATTCATTCATATTATTCACTCTGATAGTAAAGAATACCAGCAGAACGGGACCATATTATACACAAGTAAAGTGAAAAAAAAATGCTTCGCAAGGGTGATTTCATGAAGGCCTACGACTCACGGGAAATTACAGTGGACTTACAGTTTTTCAAAACTTACAAACTTATTTCAGAACTTTTTTTTAAAACGTCCTTCAGCTGTTGACAATAACCCGATCAAGTGACTCCCTTGCAGCCCCTTTAAATCCGCATAGTTTTTACCGAGGGCTTTGTTATTGTTTAACTTTGTATACGGTGAATACTTTACATTCAACAGCGGTGAGACATGCCCGATGCAGCCCAACATTTTGATCTCACATTCATGAGCACTGACTTCATTTTTCCACTCCGCCGCATTTTGACATGGAAGTCCGATGACTTCTTTTGCCTCGTCAGGAATAACGATTTCTCTCATGGATGAGGGGAGTTGAGCAAGCTGGGGCAGATAAGTGTCTGCTTATCTACTACTAAAAGGCAGGTCTGCATTGGTTGCGGGGGGGATAATACATCACACTTTGCTCAGTAAAGTCAAACACTGTATGGCACTTGTCAAAGTCTTTCTCATTCAATCTTCCATAGCGGAGCGTGCCTCAATGGCATACACATTGACCCAAAAGAGATATATGACAATGATGTAAAAAAATACATAAATAAAGGCTCAGTCTCAGCATGAGACTTCAAATGCCACTCTGCAAGCAAGAAAATGCTATCCAAATGTTAGCCTGTCCATTGACTAATAGTAGCAAGTTTCCTGTAGAGTAGATCACAGATACTAAAGGGCCATGCTCTCACTCCTTCTGTGTGACACATATACAGACATACACACAAGAAGAAAAAAAATAAATCCAAAATTCATCGAGCAAAGAAGATTCACGGACGTGGGCCGCCATAAATCACAAACTCGAGGATTTATACACGGTGGAGGTGTTACCTTTCCGTGGTGAACTTTCGATAGGTCTGTGCTCAGAGGCTACTCGAGTCATCATCCATTGCTACCAATCGATCCATCCATCAACAGATGGAACAAAAACGGAACAGTTATGAAAGAGTAATTTCCCCATTCACGGCAGGGGGTGGAGGGGGGGGGGATGTTTCTGTGCAACGTTTCTCAGTCATGTTGTAGTAAACCTGTCAGCTCAGACAGGCCACATAGTTGGAGGAATTATAGCACAATTCACTTCAGGGTAACCCCCTCGCCGCAAAAGTGGATTAAGAGCGCAAAACAGAATTGAGCTCTCTCGCCAAGCTTTCTTCCACACTCCACGACTCATATGAATAAAGACGTGTTCGGGGGGGGGGGGGGTATTTCCGTTTGATGCATTATCAGCAAGAATCGGCTTGTGCTTGATAAGGGACACCTGGCGGGGATAACGCAGGTGTAAAAACACCGCAAACAGGATGTAGGGCAGCTGCAGAAGACCTTTTTCAGAGGGAAACCCATTCAAAAAGTTATCAGTTTGCATTCACCTGCACTGTTTCTACTGAAAGGGTAAACAAATACTAAAACCTCACAGTCAAAAGGCGCGAGGGCAGTAAAGTGCATTTTGTCCCACGCTGATCCATTTGTCCTACTTTTTTTTTTTTTTTGCCTTGAGTTGCCAATTTAATTGGAGCTACTTAATTGCCCATGCTCACTTCATATTGCACACAACTGCATATTCATCCTATGATTGGAGATGACAAAGATACACCCGCACCAGGGATGTGCAGCCAGTGCTAAATCCTCGCATTCGCTGGTGGCACAGTTGTATTGTAAGCATGGTCAATGTGCCAAGTGCTGCATCAACAAAGCCAAGCGAGAGCATCATGAGATCACATCTCTCTAAGAGCATTAGCCAAACATTCGTTTATTGGTTCAGCGGTTTGACATTGGGTAAAATGCTTTCTAATCATGAAAACACATTATCTACACAAAGGTGCTTTTGATTGATGTATAGCGTGTGCATGTGCGTGTGTGTGTGTGTGCGTGTGTGTGTGTGTGTGTTATACAATTTTTCTTATACAGCTAATTCCAGAAGCACAATGGTTTTTTTCTTATGTTTCTTTATACGCACCGAAATGGATTTGAAAAATAAAACATAAACATGTGAATGAAGGGCAAACTTCCAGCTTTAATTTAAGTAATGTAATTGAACATGAATTATAGCTATTTTACACATTTTGTACAGGGCTTAATCATACACGTTGACATACAGTAATTGTAAATGTAACCATTGACTTTTAAGATTATGACAACACATGATTTATTCGTGGGAAGATTGGAAACTAAAAATGAGAAAATATTGGGCAACATTATCTAGAAAGTTATCTTTAAAGCTCCTAGTGCCCTGTTTGGTGATCAGACCAAGTACAGCTTGGAATACTTTAATGCCTGGCACTGCTTTCCGTGCAAGCCGCAGCCTGTTCCAGTCTGCTCCTGGACATTTTGTTTCCACGCCAACTTTTCCTTGATCAAACTTGGCAGACATGTCAAATATAGTGCAGTGCAACAAATGTGTGCAATGCATGAAGAGAGTTGATAAAATCCTTCTGTAAATTAATTGAGCCCTTCAATGTAAAGGGCTCAATTCAAATCACCACTATAAGAAGTTCATCTCTTTGAATGCCTGCCTTGGATAACCTAATTAATTCTATTTAAAGGTAATTCAGAAAAGTATGAGGAGCTTTACAATGTATCAATACATAAATAGCATGTTGCAAACTTCGAATAAACCATCATAATATTAAAATGTAAATGAAAAATATTTTAGGGAAGTTAAACAGGTAAGAAAAAAAAACATGCTGATAAAAGTTAAGACAGACCGGATCGGATCACCGTTCCACAATGAACTCGAATCAATTGCGCACAGAAAGAAAGCGGTTCCTTCATTGACGCAGCAGCAAAGATCCAACACGAACTGGCTGTTTGCGCTCCAAATTTTCCCCCATCCACCAAGTAATTCAAAATAAACTCACCCGATGAGTTCAAGTAATCCCGCAGCAAGGCGCGTTGTGAGTGTAAATGTTTGCGCGCTACTCTGACGCCTCCATTCAAGTGAGTGAAACCTCCACCTGGACTTTTTCACTCGAGCATGATCGGAGCTGCTCATTAAAAGTGGAGAAGTGGATGGGGCCTGAGTTTCTCCTCATTTGCCCGTCCCACTTGAGACACGCCGAGTTCCTCGCTTACGCGCAAAGAGAATGCGTTGACCCTGCAGCCATCCATGCAGCACACCAGCGCGCTGCTAGCGTCCCTTTGTCAACTCGGAAGTCTTTTTTTTTTTACTTGTGTTATTCTGTTGCGCAGAAAAGAAACCATGTTTGAATGCGCTCTGCGTTCTGATCTACTGATCCACTCTCACCAGTCTTTCCTCCTCCTCTCCCCCTCACAGTCTAACCCACGCACACACACTAATCAACACTTGATTGACAGACACACACTTCAAGTCATGTCCACTCTCACTAAGTCTGCAGCTGTGGTCACATTACATGTACCCCGCCTATCAACCCACAGTGGGGGGTATGCCATACTAACAGCAAAACCCTCTTAGTGTATTTTACGCTTAACGTTGCGTGGCCAACAACTCAAATTTTCAGTTTCATGTATAATTAGAATGTAGGTAAAATAAGTATAGAAGCTCGATGGAGGAACCAATAACAATGGCAGTATGTTAGTTGCATTAGTGGTTAGCACACCCGAGCATACAGTACGAAGGCTTATGATTTGATTCATCCTGTGAGTGAGGTGTTCTCGTGATCTTTCCATGTTTGCATAGGTTTCCCCTTGCTGTACTGTACTTCAAAATTCACAGTCTCAACTATTTGCATTGGTAATTTATAATTTCATGTATAAGTGGGAGCACTAGCTTCACTACAGTACACGCTATCCACTGCAACATTAAGTACATGACTATGTATGGATTGCAGGTGCCTGGGAGAAAAAAAATGTAAAAAATTAAATTAAATAAATTCCCACTTTTGTAGATTTAACAGCGCTCATTTTTTCTAGGACTTTGTAAAATATTTTGAAATCTTTCCATTTTGGGCAATTTATCCAGAAGTACCATTAAATGAGGCAAAAGGTCTGATTTTGATTGATCTGAAAGGTGAAGAGATTCCCTGACTCATGAATTTATTTCTGGTGTGTCCGTGTTTGATGCCAGTTCAAATACTTCCAAAGTTGAACGACAAATTCATCCAAGGATGCTCTATGGGCCTTAGTTTGTGCAAGAAAAAGGCCTTTTTTGTCACGATATTTTTTCCACAAAATCGGAAAGGAGATTTTACGTGGTGTGACCGGACTCACAGCTCGGAGGTTCTGGGTTTGCATCTTGTCTTTCTATCTGGAGTTTGCATGTTCTCATCATTTCTTGCATGGGTTTTTGTCATTCCTCTGGCTGCCTCCCACATTCTAAAAACATGCATGTTAGGTCACGGAAGGCTCTTAATTGTCCAGTTAGTTTTGTCTATATGTGGCCTGTGACTGACCATTGTATCCTGCCTATTGAGGCAGAGGGCCACCACACAATGAACCTTTGTTCCGTTAAAGCATGGTTTTCCTCATCACTTTTACCAGACTAATTGCTCATGTGGAAAACTAATTGGTATATATATATATATATATATATATATATATATATATATATATATATATATATATATATATATATACATTTTCTATATACACATGTGAAGTTCCTTGTGGAGAATCCAGTTGTGATTAGCTGCCATAATATAATGACAGAAAGAAGAAGTAGAGTATCGTCTGAGAGTCTGAACACAAGGCCGTTAGGCCGGACCACTGCAAAACACTGAACCCGCTGATCGTGTTAACGAAAGCTTCTTTTTTGATTCGCAGACACCACACGCACACAGTCTGGCATCCCTCTGAGAATGTGTAGGAAGTACGTTAGCGTGAGAAGCCGGAGGCACCATGTGCGTGAGTGCCATCACATACCTAGGATGAGATGGAGACAGTTTCCAGATGTTTTGGTGCCACTGAGCAACTCTGTTTGAAGCTGGTCTGACCACTGAAGCTTGATTCTGTCAACATTACATGTTTTGGGAAGCGTTATGCTTACATTTTATGGGAACAATATAGTCATTTCCAGTTGTGACCTGACATGTATGAATCCAGGTTAGTCCCGATGATGGTTAGAATGACTGAGGAGATACCTCACTTATGTACACCGTTTGCACTAATATATCTATTTTTTGGTAATTAATTTGTTCATTTCATTATTTTTAATTTACGTTGAACTACTTTCAAAACAATTTGACGAATAATATAGCTGGGCGCCATGTAAACTGGAAATATTAGACTGGTCGTTTTCGTAAATAAGTCTCCTGAATGCGACTCCACTTTAGATGTGAAAGATGAGCGTCGGATGGTCTTTCGATTGCAAATAATACACCTCAGTGAATAAGTGGATAATGACGTGAAGCAATATGGTGTTCATTCGAAAGCTACACATGCATGGACAATCCTGGAAATCATATGCCGTTGCTTACGCACATGATCAAAGCAGTACTGCTTTGGTGCAGTGTCTCAGTGGCTTAATTTACGAACGCAGGCCCCGCCTGCGTCACTGGGGATCCCGAAAGTTTGAGCGTAAGCACAGATCCTCCCTCGGGTAGTTCAACTCAGCTCCAACTTCTCTGGCTTATTAAAAACACTCGGCACGGTGTTGGTTTTTAATGTCACCTGCGTGGCGTGACCCATCTCAAAACTGTCAATCACTCTTTCTCTATGAATCTGACAAAACTTACGTAAATACACTATGTAAGAATTGTCAAATAACCTGCCAACGTGAATCTTTGTCTGTATGACCCTTTGCAAATTTTTGCAATGCATTATGGCATTGTTTTTCTTAGTGTCCTCCTCACTCTCAAATGCGGTTATTGTCAGTGACGGGGAGTATATACAAACGTTACGTCTCATTGGACCCGGCAACATGGATGTACCCACGTGTTGAAAATGTTGCCATAAAAGCGAAACATATCAATATAGAGGTGTATTTTTCAGCTCTCATGTTTTCCCAAGCTAAACTAATTCATTACTACCAATCAAAACCACACATGTAGCTTTCCTTTAAAGACATCACAGCATGCCCCTGCAGACAGAAATAATTTATTGAAAGTAGTCATGCATTTTACATCTTTTATTAAGATGAATAAGAGGAAAAAATAGAAAATTCTCTCATTATTTTCATATAATAATTCAAGTATGGTTTCGAGTAAAATGGCTCAGTCTTTAAAGTCTGTCACAGAAATATTCTGATGTTTCGATATGTGAGGGCAAATTAATATGGAAGATCTCTTGTTTGTGAAATGGAGGAGTCCGAGGAGGACTATTGACTCCCGAGTCACTCTCAGGATTGTATTGCATCGCTTCTTTCACTGTGTATTTGGCCTCCAGTACCTGGACAGGAAGTGGTGCTGGTGGGGGCGTGGCCTCACCCTTAAACTTCAGATTTTTAAAGCGTTGCAGACGGATCACATCTCCGTTTTCCCCTACGCATGGCAGCAGGGTGCACACGTCCTTGCGAAATTTGGAGCTCATGCCGAAATAGATGAGCGGGTTGTAGAAGCTGGCCGACTTGGCGAAGAGCCGGGTGACGATGCTGGTTGTGCTTGGCACATGGAACCCCCAAGCAGACCACATGGACACGACTGCATAGGGCGACCAGGCCATGATGAAAGCCGTGCAAATTACAATGGAAATCTAGAGGGAGGAACATGAGGTCACAATCGTCAGGATTACGAGAAGACGAAGAAAAAACATGGGCTGTATGCTGTGCAGGCAATGAATTGAGTGCAAGTTCACATCCTCTCTAATGGCCAGCAGGGGGAGACTGTATAGGACAATTGCTGAAGGAACACTCAGGCCACACAAACGTCCATCCATTTTGTATTCTGCCTATCCTCAGTATGGATGCATGTAATCTGCAGCCTACCCTCGCTGACTTTGGGCAAGATGTCAATCACAGGGCACAAACAACTATTCTCTCTCATAATTACACCTTTAAGGAATAAGCTAAAGCTCACATATGAATGTTATTTTCTTTGCTCCAGCAATGTTGAAAACCCCTGCACCTGAGCATTGATATTACCTGCACACACTCTAACGATGAGAGTGCCACTGCCACCTACTGTAGTAAATGTGCAATCATACTTTATTCTAGTTCTAAAAAGCATGTTCGCTGCCATCGTACTGCACCCACCCCTCTCCCCGGGTGGGCCCGCCTCATTATTAGAGAAGGACTGGATTAAGGGGTTACAGCGCGGTATTTTGACTTTTCCTTGAGTCCCTGCATTTGCCCGTTAAGGAGGGGTTCACATGGTTCACTTTTAAAATCAATTTAGTTTAAAAACAGTGACTACTACTTCCATGTATGCATTTTCTCTACTGCTCAGTTCATTAGGTTTGAAGACAATCCCAGTTGACGGTGGTATGCTGTGAACTGGTCACCTGCCAGTCAGTTACAGAGCACATATCGTCAAACAACCATTCACACTGACATTCCCACCTAAAGACACTTTAGCATCTTCAATAAACCTAACGTATGTATTTGAATGTGGAACGCGACCAGAGTATCTGGAGAAAACCCATGCAAGCATCAAGAGAACATACTAACTCCACTCAGGAAGTCTGGGGCCAAGATTTGAACTCCTAACCTCAAAACTGTGAAGCAGACAAGCTCACCTCTAGGCCTAACGTCCTGCTGTGATGGCAAAAATAACACAAAGTTTGGAAACAGCATTACTTTGGGGGGGGGGGGGGGTTGCATACCCTTGTGACGTCTCTCTCCACCTTCCTTTGGCGGGAAGTGAGGCAACCTTCGGCTGACATGGCATTAGTGCTTTTGACCGTGTTGATGATGGAAACGTAGGAGGTGAGCATGATCATTACAGGGATGAAGAAGCAGAAAATGAGAATGGAGATGATGTAAGACTTGTGGATAGTGGAGTAATTGGCTTTGGACCAGTCCACCTCACAGGTTCCATATCCTCGATCTGCATTGTCGGATATGTGATGATGAGAATAAGAAGTTGAGGATATTTTCAGTCAAAATATCCTCCTTCTACAGACCTGTGTAACTGCCCCAGCCCAGCAATGGTGCAATGGACCAAAATGCTGCTCCGGTCCAAATGCAGATCAGTGATATTGCAATGGTGTTCATGCTGATGCCGCAACCTACAAAAAAAAAGGATTAAGTGTATTAATAACACACTGAATTAAGGTGCCACCTTCTCTCCAAGAATCTCTCATGAATGAGTGAAGACAAAGCGTAAATATGGCAACTAACAGACTTAACAAGGAGGAATTTTTGCTTTTATCAATTCCGGAATGTGACAATAAGCGAGCAAGTAGGTCCTTTCTTATGATAACAACCTTAACAAACACAAGAGAATAATAATTTAAAAAAAGACCTCTGTTGACTAGGTACACACAGCTTTGCGTTCTTTGGAAGAAAACCACTTCTCTGTGCTCGGCTCACTTATCATATGTCAATAAAGCCTTGTGACATACAGTGGAGTTTGCAGTACCTTCTGTAGAATTTGCTTTGTGTTATAAGGCATCAAATGGTGCAGTGTGGTTTACAGGTTCAACCCTAAATGATGCGTATCAAATGTTATCCCACATAGACCAAATGTGTCACCGCCAATGTTAAATGACAGATTTGACTTTGATGAATGACCACAAACATGGGCACGATTAAAACGGTCATCACATGCACTCAAAAATACAAACAGTCACTTTAAAGAACTTCATGACATGTTGGCATGTGGAATCACAGGGGACAAGTAGTGGTTGTTTCCACCTCTGAAGTTGGTATTAAGGTTTTATTAAACCCCTGTCTGGAGCAGGAACTAGTGGAATGTGAAGACTGTACTGCGGACACGGGTGAGAAGCTTGTTTGGTGTGAGAGCAGAATCAGACCTTTGTTGGGGTGGCATCCCTTGATGTATCTGGTGACACTGATTACGGTCAAAGTGTTGATGCTCGCCAGGCCAAATAGCAACGTGAAGAAACCATCCACCTGAATGGATGCACAAAGATGCATAGAAAAATGAGGACATTTACAATGTTTACATTTTAGTGATGATTTTGTTATGGGCTTTACCGATACTTCCAAGGTTGAGCGTCATTCTTTATGGGACACTTCTGATATGTTCACATATGTAAACACATTTTTGCATTTATATGTGCTGCATTGGTATTTTTAGGTAACCTTTTAATAGCCTAAATAGCCATATAATAGTCTGACTTAGATGACTTATGATGAAGACAAAATAAAAGTAAAACTTCAGACGCTCTTCGTGAATCGCATTTTTAATATATCTAATAGTCAAGTCACTCAAGTGTAAACAGTTAACCATAAAGCAGCTTAGCGGAACTGTGATTGAAAAGGGATGACGCATACAGTTGAGTGGAGTCATAAGTTTCTTGTGTATTGTTTGTCTTGTTCTTGGTTTTACTGTTTGGTGCTTTCTACCGCCTTTATTACCGATTTGTCTTACTGTTTATTGTGCATGTTAAATCGCTCCATGTACAGCACTTTGTATGCAGCGATGGCTGTTTGAAAGTGCTCTATAAATACTGTTGACTTGACTTGACTTGACTTCTCTTTTGATACTCTTGTTTTTGTAACACACCTGAAGACTGGTGCTTGTTTTTGAGTGAAGACTCACCAAAAAGCCCATGCTTGAAAGTATGGAATTTTTGAGACTGGTGCTGATTTTTCTTTTTTACAATAAAGATACTGTATGTATTACCGGCAGACCATTTGGACTGTTTTACAATATTTTGTCCGATAACCATTGATGTCAAAATCAGGTCCTGGACGGCCGCTGTCTTGCATGTTTTCCAAGTCTTCACTGTTGCAACACACCTGATTCAAATGAATAGATTCAATGTCAGGCTTCCGCAGAGCTTGCTGATGATCTATCTGATCATCTGAATCAGGTGTGTTGCAACAGGGGAGACTTGGAAAATATGCAGGACAGCAGCCCTCCAGGACCTGAGTTTGGCACCCCTGTCCTATAGTATTTGTCTCACTATATAATGAGAAAAATCAACAGTCATGCAATTGTCTGGCAACCGATTCAGGGTGTCCCCCGCCTACTGCTCGAGGACAGCTGGGATAGGCTCCAGCACCCCCCGTGACCCTAGTGAGGATCAAGCGGCTCGGAAGATGAATGAATGAAATCAACAGTCACTTATTTGGGGGGTTAATTTTTGAATGTCGTTGTCATTGTCTTGTGTTCTGATGTGTTCATTAATGGGGATGAGGGGGGACGAATCAGATTTTGGTTGAAAAAAATAATATCAGCAGATCGATTTTTCAGTAGGGCCCTAAGAGTTGGTCTCTTAATGCTTTCAGAGGTAAAATATTTTGCTTGATCGTTGTTTGAACTAAAAAATGGCTTTGGAGGCATATTTTTCCAGAAGCAGAATTTAAATTCTCAATAATTGTCTTTTTTGGGATTGCTTTCCATATGTGTGTGTCCGACTGCCTATTTGACTGCTCGTTCTCTGGGTGGTTTTGCTGCTGTGTAACCTGGCAACAGCAAGAAGAATCTCTATACCATATACCAGGTGTCACCAACATTTTTGAGGGTGAGAGCAACTTCATGTGTACCGATTGTGTGAAGGGCTACCAAATTGATACACGTCTGAAATAACATATTTGTCCAAAATACCTTCAATAATATGAGGATGTGTTATTTTTAATACTTGATGATTTAAATTGTCAGACTTTGATCGTGTTTCGAAATGTCTCACAGTACTGCCAATGTTTGCATTTTTAAATCATAATTTCTACTAGCAAATCACAATGTCCAGGCACTGGCGGGCTACTCAAGTGGTCTTCACGGGCTACCTGGTGCCCGCGGGCACCATGTTGGTGACCACTGCCATATACTGTCGTGTACACAAGTTTTTTGGGGTCGGGGGGCACACCTAATTTTTGCCACAAAATTGTGTTGATCTACTTAAATATGCCTGTGTGAAACCTACATCCTTATCCTCTAACACACTACATGCTGTCTGTGAAGTTGGGGTTGAGGATTTTTTTTTACTTCCACAAGTCCATTGTTTAGAAAGACAAATGTTTGATTATCTTTTAATCCTAGCTCTCCTTAAACTGAATGATACGACTGTACTTGGATTCCATCTGGCTTTGATTGTGCACCCCCGACACCCCCTGTTGTGCCATTTGCAGGTGACACGAGCGGTCTCTGACTTGAGCCCTTTTCTTGATCTCTCTTAGTCGTAATCCTATTACTGTCCGTCATCACGTTACCCTCACCCTCACATTGTGCCGCTCCTCCATGTCTGATTTCACGTGTGACATTAAGTCATTGAAATCTCATTAGATAGCGGCGGTCTTCAAATTGTGTAAGCACCCTGTTTTGAGCCATTTGGAGAACGACAGAAATAAAATGCAGAACGCCCGGATCAGGCAGAGCTTGCAGCCGCTCATGTCTCATCATGATTCATGTCAAAACCGGCTAATGCTTCTCATGCACTTTCACTTTTTTCCCTACTTTATTCCTTTCGCAGAGCCCTGCCCTCGTCCTTTTTCAGATGAAACAAAAAGCAAGGCTCAGCGATACATGTTTTTTCTCCGTCACAGTTGAATGTGAACGATATGAGATCACTCCGTCTGATTTCGAGGGTTCGTGCTCCAGTGAGTTCTAGACACGCAATTTTGCTTAATCCACTGACACGATAATTACTCACCGGTCATTGCGATGAATATTTAGGAAGGTTATGGAAACATTCTTCAGCTTCTTTTGATGTTTTTGGTTGTTAACAGTTGATATTGTGGTCAGAGAGTTACCTTGTGTAAAAGCCTCCGCGTGCGGTAATCTTATTACAGATTTGACCTTCAGCACACATGCATGCAGCTACGCGCGAAATCCCTTTCACACACACGTATTCACATGTGTACCTTATGCCACTCAAAGACAGGTTATTTTAATTTACTTCATGAGTTGGGATTGGCAAAATTAACGAAGCAGATGCATACATGTGGCATCACTCAAGAACATGATTGTGTTAGTGACTTTTTTGGAATTGGAGTGATCGTTTTACCTGACAGGTCCAAATCCAGGAGATTATAAAACCATCGTCCTTAAAGATATTGAATATTTCCAAAATTCCTCTAGAGTAACCAAATACTGAGATGCCGGCATCCGAGATGGCAAGATTAAAAGTGAGGAAATCTGTAGGTTGTAGAGAAGCCCTTTGTCGGTACAGGACAAACATCACGAGGCTATTACCAAACCACGACAGCCAACCTGTAAAAGGACACAATTTTAACCATATGATTATTGGTGGAACAATTGAGTCAAAGATTATGATTAATTAGAATGCATGGTTAGCTTTTTTACTACACTGTGATTAAGATCACTGCATTTTATTTTTTGTCGTATCATTAAAATGCTTGCTAACTCGGTCATTTCATGGATGAACCTAGGCCCTTGAGAAGCAATTTAATGACGTAATATCATGAACCGTTGAGACCTTGTTTTTCTAACCTAACCTAACCTTAAACTTTGTCTGTGGTGCTCTCACTGACAATAATATCTGACAATAACATCATCAGTAGGTCAAGTCTGCCACTATAAGTACTGTTTTAAGTAACAATTGACCCACCTAAAACCAGCAAGTAGATCCCAATGATCGTCTCTCCATGTTCAGACAGCGGAGGCTCTGAATGCAGATTACTCAGGTTGTTATTCCTCCATGGAATATTGACAACCTTCATAGGAAAAGCCTTCAGTGTTATTTCCATGGCTTGAGTGGGTTACGCCAAGGCATGCGCTCTCCACAGGACTCTCCTGCGATACTCCAGTCAAGACGAACGGTCTGTTCGTTTTAAATCCTTCTTAGACACGGCCTCTAATACCTCAGAGCTCACTGTCCCAAGGATGGTAGAGCTAATCCCAAATATTTGATAACAACTAAGCAGAGAGATGTTTTGGTGGGAAATACTCGCCGGCAAGAACAATAGTCTTGAACAATCACCAGGATTCATTTTTGCAAAACGTATGCAGCCATATATTAAACTTTCTCTGAGTTGAAGAAGCAAGTGAAAGGGATTCTCATCACCGTTAATGTGCATCCAGAATGTAGTTCTTGAAAACAAATAGTTGCATTTTTATGTTCAAGTCATAAAATGTGGACTTTAATTAAATGTGGACTTTTAATTCAGGTTCTTGAATATATCAGCACTGTTTGATTTGCACTGTTTGAACCAAATACCGAAATAACAATCAAATAATATTATTTAATTAACAAAGGGATTAACTGTAACCCACATTTGCAGGGGTCGTGGCTCATGGTGCCCTTGAGCAAGGCACTGAACCCTTGAGTCCCTGTGCACGCCTGCATGTGTGTGGTTGGGTTCACTGTGTGGCGTGCAACAAGATATTTTGCACTTAATTTATAATAAATGTAAAAGAAATGACAGAGCAAAGAATAGAACTTTGATGATCTGTGTACGCATTTAATTGAGTTGGAGCCAATGGAATAAAGACAAAAAAACAAACTAAGTACCAGCCAAAACTAAATTCCCAACATATTGTGCAGCCTACGGGTTGTTTGGATTAACTAGGAGGAGCAATAGCGGTGATTAAACCCTTAAGACAAAGCCATGCAAGCGGCTTCCCTCTGTTTGGAGCCCTCCCACAAGGACGCCGTGCTGCAGCTGGCTCTGCGCTTGGACGTGACAGCGGTGAAGATCCTCTCATGTTACTTGAGGCAAAAGAGCAGCTGTTCCATCAGCTGAACCGATGCCGCCATGCAGATTTTCAAGGGAGTTACTGGAAAAACAACTTGTCGCTTTACATCATCCCAGCATGGAGGAAGTCATGAACAGAACTGCTGGGAAAAAGTCCCACACTGTGTTGTGTGGTCTGGCAGCAATTTCAGCCCTGTCCAAGCTATCAATAAAAGCCTTTTTTCATAGCATATAACACATTGGTTTTCCTCAAGAGAGGTGAAATCACTTCCGCAAGACAAGGTTGATGTGTGTGATGATGGCTGACGTCACACTTGCGTGGCGGCGCTTCGATGTAATTGAGGCCAGAATATCAAACGATGTGAGTAATGCTCTCAGATCATCAGACTGATTCAATGATCAGTCATGACGATGGGACCATCTGCAAGCCGTACAAAGAGAAACGATACAGTAGGCGGTGGGTTCGGGGGTTTGGGATGATTTCGCTTTCTTTTGTTCAATGTAGACTTTACCACCCCTCCTGCTACCTTCTCGTCATAATACTTTTTGCCACAAAAGGAGGAATCTCAAGTGCCTGCACAATTTTCTCTGTATTGAAATCACAGTGTGCACCTTGTTTAAAAAAAGTCTCATGGCTGCCACAGAGCCGCTCTGCTGGCCCTCAGGATGTGAAGGGGAAGGCCACTGCTGCTGCCAGATGCCTCGGAGCTTCCGAAGTCCCCTCCGTCAAATCCTTTCTTTGAGCTGCTGGGCCGCCGGGTCGAGTGAGAGAGAGCGATGGAGCTAAGAGAAAAATGAACCTCTGACCTAAGCTGTCACCCATCCAGCAGCAAACACAAGAGCCCAGTCATCGCTCGGCCCCTGCCTTCAACCGAGAGACGTCGCGTGAAAAACAAGCTCTGCACTGATCAGTGCGCGTGCGGGACCAGAGTTCCGGAGCTTAGCGGATTCCTCGGTGGAACGAGCCTTCCAGTTTAAATAACGTGAGAACGGTTTCTGACTGAAACCGCGCTCATAGGTGCCAAATGTGAACTTGCTATATTTATACTTTTTTGAGGGGTGGCTCGGTGCAGCAGGAATGGTGAAACTGCTAAAGATTGTTGGAGAGATGCTAGTTCTGTTTCTGTGATGCTCTTGAGCAAGGCATTTCCAATTAAACAGGTCAGGGGGTGGGGTGGCTCTTTATGAGTCGGTTTTTATTGGCTCACTGATTTGTAACTTTTTAATCAAGTAAGCACATTTTGTTGATGGTATGATAAGTTCATTGAAGAGTCTAAATTGTCCCCTGGCGTGAATGTTGAGTGATACAAGTTAGTCCATATATGCCTTGGGATTGGCTGACGACCAGACATGGGGGGTGTACACAACCTTCCACCCAATGTCAGCTTTGATCAAATTTAGCTTACAAGGACAGACTGTCCAGAAAATGAATGCATGGATCTCAGTGAGGAACCACATTTCTAATTCAGGTTTTGTCCTGAAGAGATTTGGAAAATCTGCCCCCACCAAATCCTCTTGTGAAATTAATAAAGTATATAAAAAGGGTATTAAATTTAAGGAACATAATAACTAGATGCCCGACGTATGTTGTCTGTGACAGCACAAATAGCAGTTGTGTGTCGTGAAAGTGCGTGTTGCATGGAGGTGCTGAGGACAGCTGGCAACCAAGAGTACACCGTCGCTAAACTACGAGGTTGAAATTCAACAGGGAAAACAGCAATCAGCAGGTGCTGCACATGGCTGACCGTGCTCTCTGCGTTGTCAGTCCATCGCTCACTTTGGTGTTAAGATGAGGTGAGACGTATGAGAAAGATCAGGTATATTTTCTCCTGGATACCAAAAAAATGTGCACCAACAGTGAGCCACTGTAACTTGGGGCTTGAGATGATAACTTTTTCTCTGGTTTACTTTGTCCCCCCTAAGGCCGGCATGTGACGTCAAAACTCAGTTTTCCAAATGGAAAGTCACAGACATAGATACTATTGTGAAGGTGTGTTAATGGGGTGCAAACTGTGAAAGGGCAACAAAGTCCCTCTTCACACTGGGACATAGGCTCGCTCGAGAGAGCAATACAGAATCTCCCTGAAAAGGTCCACACACGTTTTTTATCCTTGTCTCCAAATGAGGCTGCTCCAATACAGAGAGTGCTTGTTGCGAGCCTCCACACACTGGCCTGTCTGTCAATTGGGGCTTGGCCCTTGTACCATATTAGGAAGGTGTCATTTCATGTCTTTCACAGCGACAAAATGGAATAGCACTCAATGAGGTGGAGATGTCCAGTGAGACAGAACACTCAAAACAAAAGTGACAAAGTGTTGTTCATCCATTAGTACAAATGCAGGCCCTTTCCTGGTTCGCTGAGGATGATGATCGGACCACAACATTTATTTGTAAATTCTAGGGCATTTTTTTTTCAATCAGCAAAAATTCCCAAATGCACACTTAATGATTGTTGGTTTGTTAGGCTACATTCTGGTTCATAGAGAATGAGGCAAGCAAATGGAAATCTACATTTGCATTCTGAGGCAACAAGAACGGTCCCACAGTCAACTGGCAGAAAGAGAGAATGAAATCCTCTCAGAATCGGGAAATTTGTGAAGTCGTATCACTCCGCGTGTTATTTAGCAGGTTTCTTCCTGGATCATGGGGAATGATGTCGTGAAGTAAGACAACCTGCATTTTTATCCAGATTTGGACATTCCATTGCTTTCAAAGAAAGTGATTTTGAACAAAGTATGGGTAACAAAACTACTGGTGATCAAAACATCAATTCCACTCGCATTTGCGCTTGTGCCCTTGAGGAAAATGTGATGATGAACAGGAGGGAAAACTGCCTAGAAATGGTGCCGTATTAGCGGGAATTTTTCCTTCCCCACAGGGTTCTGCGGGTGTGCTGGGCTAATTGAAAGGGACATTCAGTTGGCCTATAGGTGAGGATGGAAAACGTCCAAAAACAAAAAGCTAAAAAACACACCTTCCTGCCCCTGGCATGTCCTCAACTCCCCAGAGAACCTGAGTCTCTGAGGAGTTGTGTCAAATTTTGATGGTTGGCGCCGTCATTGCATTTTTGTCGCTCGTGTTACAGTTGTGCTTCACGTGGACAAAGTTTCTCCCCAAATGCCTTGCAGTTGATGCAATCAGGATATTGCACTGAACATGATATGCACCCCGAGAGCTCTTCACCTCCTTTAAAACTCCGCTTCCACGTCTGAGACTCACAGTTTAGGCAGTGACTCAGCTTGAAGTACAAACAGACAATTGTTTTTCACTTGCCGCCAAAGGTCAAGGCTGCTGCTTTCACGTACAATTATTTGACATCTGTGAGTGCTGTACTGTATTCTTGCTGGCAGACTAAGTTGATGGAAATTGCGGGCAGGAAAGAAGCACTTTGGGACCTATTTTTGTGCCTATGCAAGTCTCATGTAAAGTACAGTCTAACTGCGCATGGGTGGAGTTTTCTTTCTTTTGGTATTTCCCCAGATGGGCGTAGGTAGATGGGGGCGTTTGCGCCGTTGTGAGAGGGAACACAGCCGACTTGATTGCAATTCAATGGAAACGGCTCCCCTCAATCTGTTTAATTCAGTGCAGAGAGGCATGCGGTCGACTCTATGTGTGACAATCAAAAAAGAAAATCTCTACTTGCTTGCGAATGATGTAAAGTTGGCCTTTGTGGAACAGTCACTTGGAGACCGCCTTCGACACCTGATTGTGCGACTGTGTGTGATAAGACGCCATACGGTCTGCGAAATTCCCAAACAGTCACAACTGGACTTGCCCTGCCACAAATATGGAGATGTGACAGTTTTTCCAGGGAAAAATTTCAGGGCCTTTGTGTTTTTGCTTTTATCTGAGACAAAAGGGTCTACACTGTTGCCTGAAAATTACTGAATTGTACACGGTGATAAACTTATGTTTAGCTCCACTCAATGAAAAGAAAAGGGCAATTGATAAGCTTGTCTCCTGCATGTGTGGAGACCAAGAGGTAAGGTGGGTTGCTTCTGTGGCCCAAAACCACATCCAAACATTTTTTTGGCCAAGTTTGAAAATTTCTCTTCCATATATTTGCTTAAGTAGCTTAATTATGTAAGGAAGTCTAATTAAACTTTTCCCCAGAAAAGTCTGCACACGGCTCTTGGCACAAGATATTTCACAAAAATATGGCAATAGTTCCATGCGGAAATGGAATTCTGTGATTAAAACACGTCTTGCGCAGATGTGGTTTTTTTGCATGCAGCAACATGAATGCTCGCCTAGCTGCTAATAACGAAAGCTTTATGAAGTGACACTGTCCCCTGGATCCTCTTCTCAGACCGTCTGTGGATTGAGGAGATTAGTGGCCTCGCTCTTCTACAGCTGCGTTAGCCTGAATGCACCTTGTGACCTCCACGTTCTTGTGATCACTGTCGCTCCAAATAATGTGTTGTGACACAAGGCCGCCTCTGTCTGCGGTGCGAAAGATTCACCATGCATGACCCTTCCCGTCGGGTTCAAAGTCACATCACGCAAGCATTTCAAATCCATTTTAAAATCCCCGACCCCCATCAACAGTACCTCAGCTGACCTGGCGTCCCAGTGGGGTCGTTAAGCTGACCCGTGTGCAATGGGTGCTTAGAGGGCTACTCCCTCACTTAAATAACATATATACAAAGATGACATACTGACTGCAAGTGTTGACCCATGAGACATATTTGCACCTAGTTAAGAAGCCAACTCTTCACCGCCCTTTAGACCTTTACGTTTATGTGGCCCCTTCAAAATCCCTAAGAAGCCTCCGGACATTTTTTTACTCCAAAAATTCCACATAGGGCAGATATGTGAACCATGGTTCACATATCTGCCCCGCGGTCAGAGGTTCCAGCACTGAACCTCGGTTTGGACCTTGCAGTGCAGAGTTTGCATGTTTTCTCTGTGCTTGTGTCAGTTTTCTCCGGGCACTTGCATCTTCCTCCCGCATTACAAAATCATGTATGTATGCATATATGTATTTATCTATGCACGTATGTTTGTACTGTATGCATGTTTGTACTTCTATGTGATGTATGGTAGGTATAAATCTCATTTCATATGTCAGGTTGATACACCAGAGTGTATGGCAACATGTTCAGATCTGCAAGGCCCTAAGCCTGAAAACCGCCTCAGTCCTTTCAGGCCTAACCCCAATGCCAAGGCAGGAATGTGAGGTTTGCTTGACTCTCTCAATACTTGCCAAACAGATATACACAATCTCATAAGTATAAGCTGCACCACATCCTGTACAAATAAAACGGGCGTGAGCTTTAACGTGTATATTGTGTATATAACAGTATAGCAAAATTGCAAACAGACAAGGGAATCCCGGCTATGACATTGTTTATGCTCTCTTGACAATAAAATCCTAATGACTCTTGTGGTGTGTGAGCTCATTTGAGTACATGTCAACACCTTTCAGTGATCTGCAAGCTGTAAAAGTCTAACGAGGGCCGCCCCTTTCACTTCAAGAGTTCACAAAGTGCAGTTGAAGTTCATCATCACCTCCAACTTGCTGAGCTAAATCACTGCCTTTTATTTGTAGTCACACGATCACGATTCAATGGCAAGGCACTCGTTTCCTTTTACTTCTGCATGTTTATTTATGGACCCACAGGAATGCCCTAATTGTGTGATTGCTGAACATTTAACCTGACTGAGGTCAGAGGTAGCGCTTGTCCTTACATGAACGAGGATGGAAATACAGCAGATAGATAATACAAAGGATAGTGCTCAGTCCTTGCAGCGCTTACACTCTTCATGGAGTGTCTTGGCTGCACATGAGCTGAAGGAATTCACTGCAAGGTAGCCCGCAGCACAACATCACTGTGCCCCACACCCCTTAGTATCAAGGCCTAGTCTTAACATGTCCACCTCTGACCAATTTGAAATGTCGATCTTCAGCGTCATATGGAAAGGAGAGTATGCTTACAAATAAGATCCTCTCAGAATGAACAGACTCCCTGTTTGCACAAATGTGATTCGACTCAAAAGGTCAATGCTTGCAACGACTTGGCTTCCACGTGATCTCTCAGACATTACCAAGATTATGGTTTAGCAAGGCATGTGGAGGCACGACAGCGAGTTTGATACTTGCGTCCCCGCATTTTGCAGCTTTGTGGTTTTGACAGCAGAGAAAATGCCTATACTTATCTCGCGTCCACTCCAAGAAATGGCAACAAATTATACATTCTTTCCAAAAGAATTTGGATAAAGCCCCAATCGAAATCCTCAGTGGAGTCAAGTAAGCACCAAGATGTACACCAACAGCCCTTTTACACTCATACAATCTGCCCCCTAAGTACCCCACAGTAATGTGCTGTGACTTTAGAAAAAACAAACGTGCAAGGTTTCCAGTCCAAAAATAAAACAAATATAACAATCCAAAATAGTTTTTCATATGAATACATTTGTGTGTTGCTGTCACGCTTCAAGTTCATCGTATCATACTGCTGCCAATGCGACATTCTTGTATTTGAAACAGGTGAGTAAGCCTTTCTGTGTTAATGAAGACTGTAGGACTGCTTAATTTTCTTTTTGAAGATGATTGTATTAATTAAATACGGAGTTCAACAACGCAGGACATTTGTTTTATTTGTTTTCATGCAGACATTCGGATGAAAACATCAATATCAGCGCTGAGAGCTGGCTTGGCTTGGCAAAAAATGAAAAGGAAACACGCTGAGCTTGTCTCTGCGGGTTATTTGACATAGAATGACAACAGATACAAACCACAACATGTTGGTTTTGAACTGCAGTTTCTCAGGGGACGATGTAATGATCATGTACATGTAGCAATCATTTCAGTTCTATGGAAACAAAATTACATCAAAACTGTCATGTTTAAAGGAGCTCCGATTTAACCCTCTTAAGGCAAGTGTGGACTGCTCATGTGTGCATATCTGTATACTAACACTCATTTTTTCCACTCTCACACGCCCACAGATTTGAGCATACCCTAAATAAACAGAGTAAGAAAAATAAATGTGCTCATACCAGACCACTGCCACTGGACACACGATTAGGGTTGGGCTCCATGCTCCCATGAGACCGAACAATAACAGTCACAAGGTAAATGAGCGGTCATATTAGGTGTGCAGCCAGCGGGAACAGTAGCAGCCAGTAGTGGAAAGTGGATACATGGTAGTCCTGAGGGCCCTTCACTGTGCTTAGCCTGAATCACGTCTTTCAACTCATGGTGATGGAAGTGCCCCGGAATGTAAGAAATCTCTCCTGGCAATTCAGGTATATTGAAGTATTTCATGTCTATTTGCCAAGAATCCATTAGCGACACTTAATGGCTGGTTAATATTGCGTCCAAAATCGCCCGCTGTTGGTGATGTTCGACTATCATCCATCTCTTCAGTTTCTTGGTCAACAACCAATTGCATTGCACATATAGACAAACAGTTAGCACGTCGACTTCACAGTGCAGATATACCGGGTTCAATTCTAGCTCCGGCCTCCCTGCGTGGAGTTTGCATGTTCTTTCCGTGCCTGCGTGGGTTTTCTCCGGGTACTCCGGCTTCCTCCCACATTCCAAAAACATGCACAGCAGGCTGATTGAACACTCGAAATTGTCCCGAGATGTGAGTGTGAGCACGGATGGTTGTTCGTCTCTGCATACCCTGCGATTGGCTGGCAACCAGCTGAGACGGCTGGTATAGGCTCCAGCACCCCCCCGCGAGCGAAACCTTGTGAGGATAAAGCGGATCAGAAAATGGATGGACAAACAACCGTTCACACTAACATTCACACCGATGGACAATTTAGTGTCTTCAAATAGACTCACATGCATGTTTTTGAAAAGGATATAACATGTAAATTGTTACCAAGATTTGAATACCACCACACTTGGTCGACTCCTGATTCGCGCTGATAAAAAAAATAAAAAAATAAATTCACAAGGGTCAACTATCATCAACCTAATTTGGTTACAATATCAAATCGTTGCCATTCCTTAAACTAGGTCATGTTTGAAGCAAGATTTGAAAATTGCTTACGATTACACACGTGTACAAACACAGACGTCTGTATACTCAACCATGCTGAAGGGGAGGATGCAAGTTTCTTACTCTTGCATTCTATTGTAAAGAATGACCAATTAATTTGTGAAAGTACTATATCAATAAAGATGAGTTGAGTGGAGTTGTGCAACTCTGCTATCTTACTTTTCTGTGAGGAAAAGTGCAGCTCAGTTTCCCTTCTTTTATATTTATCATTTGTACCATGCGGCCAGAACAACAACACATGTCCCACCATTCGATTTCAAGTATACAATTACGGTCCAATTCATGATAAAACATCTGAAGAAAATGCCAAATAACCTTGTGGACTTCCGATTTCCCAGTGAGCTGAAGCCCCAGAACATTTTTCAAATCTTTTATGACATCAAGAGTGATGATTGTTTGACCTCCACATTTTTGTGCAACTTCAAGGGCATATTTTCCCATATTTTAATACCTACACACACAAAAATAATCCCTGCCGTTGAGGAGTTGAAGTGACACACGTGCAACACATTTCAACGAAACCCTCCCAACCGTGTATCATTCCTAAGGAGCCACTTGAAGAAACACTCCCAGACTGTTTGTTCAAGCAGAGAGGGGTTCTTGCTGTGATGACTATTATTCTACCGTCTACAGGGTGGGCTCTTTCACTTGGTGGTATCAAGTGATCAGCTATTCTGTTTTCCCTCAAGTGGATGTTGTGGTCAAAGCGTCAATGAGCCACCGTGGAAGCGGAAGCCTCTGACACACAACCATGAGGGGAGGCTGTCAGTCACACCAAAGACATATGGACAAAAGTATAGTTTCAGGCTTTTTTTTTCATTGAAATTCTGACACTTGCTTTTGAATTGTGGTTTAACTGAATTATTTAAAAAAAAACACTAATGAAACAGACCTGGACGAAAATGATGGTACTCCTCCAAAAAGATTTACAATTAACCAAAATGACAACCAAGGTGTGTCCCCTAACTGGCATCACAAGTATTTTCATATTTGTAATTAGTCAGTCAGCCTGTTTAAAGGATTACAAATGGTCTGTGCTGTTTGGTAACAGTGTGTGCATCACACTAAACATGGACCAGAGGAAGTGTAGAAGAAGATGAGAAAGAAATGTATAATTAAACATTATACACAAGCCTATTTAAGGTCAAGGTTATATAATGTGTGCATTCACTGAATTATCCTGGGAAGATAAAATAGAATGTCTAGTTGTACTAACCACCTATGTTGTCTACCAGGACACATGTAGACAGCCATTCACATGCACACAATCACTGATTATGAAATCAACTCACACTGCCTGCACGTTGTCAAATCACATAATCAATCCACTAGACCGTCACAGAACTCATGAATTTGTTGAGAGTCTTAAACCTATCAGTGGACCACAAACATCATCTGTCAGGTCACACTGGCTGCGTAAATACAGATTATTTGTGCATCAATTCTTTGCAGGAATGTTTGGGGCCACAAGTTTGAGCCCGATTTGTACGTCCGTGTGTTGTTTATGGAGACGTGGTGAAAAACATCCTGAGCTCATCCACCTTGCCTGTCCTAGAGAAACCAAGTGTTTGCTTAGCAGGATGCTCTCCGTGAAGAGAAAACACGAAAAAGTGATGACTAAATCCCGTGAAAGAAGTTCTTCAGTCATGACATGTTTAAAAACAAAAGTGGTCCAGGTTCCTGCATTCATTTGACGAGCTTCAGTCGAATCAAATACGAATTTGGGGACAGCAGTGTGGCGCTAATTCTATCAGCGAAAATTAATGTTTGCATTTTGCACTTTTGAGTAAACATCCGCAGAGATGATGCAGCTGCTGGACCACATGAACCACAGTTAACGCCACGGCTTGACCACAGGAAGGCCTGTGGGTGTCACGTCACATTTGGTTTAAGTTTTAGGAGTGGGGGGAAAAAGTAGCACTAAAATAAAGTTCTCTGAGCACACACATTTACTACATCCCAGTAAACAATTACACAACAGTTAACGAGCAAACGAGCACCTTCATCTGCAAACTGCTGGTTAGCTTTTAGGCTTGTCATGAGGTTTCGACCAGAGAGGCGCATAGCTTCACATATCACAACTGCGACAGTTCTTCAAAAATATTCACTCTTCCATGTATGTGCATGAACATACACGGCACTCTTGACACTCAATTCCTCAACGTGATGGCCGACATTGCAGAGGAGGATCTTTATTTTCAGTTTCACTGCATTCCACTCATCTGTGGCTACTTGTAAAATGTGTTGATTCCAGATGCAGCAAGACCACCGAGAAGAGTCGTCGAGGAGCTGCAGACATATCTCAAGCAAGCTTAGTGCGATACTGAAGCTCAGATTCAAAAAGTAAGGCAATCTTTGAGATTTTAATGCTAAAATGAGTGTGGCTGCAGGCATTTTCATCCAAGTTACTGAAATGTGATAACTCATTGGAAAAAGTGTAATTCAGAAGAAAATCTTAAACAGTGCAACATATATGATCTTTCTATATCATTGCATCAAAGAAAAAAAAAGAAGAAAAACTTTATTTTCTGCCAAAATAACAGTCCGGAACTGTCCCCCACCCCCAATTGCTCCAATTTGGCATTTGTGGGGAGCACTTATTGAGCCTTATATTTAATTTATATAAATCAGCATGTATTGTATTGTATTGTATTGTATTGTATTGTATTGTATTGTATTGTATTGTATTGTATTGATGGAAGCAAACCACTATGCTGTGTTCTGTAATTGGGTTTCAGAACATTACTGCCCTCATGTGGTTGGAGAATAATGAGGAATTTTCAGGACATTCTTGAGAATAAATAAAATACAAAAACAGTGCTGTGGAATCTATTAATCAAATAACACATGGAGTGATAGGGTCATTGCATCAACAAAATTTCCCTGTGAAACAGTCAATGCAAATGTTGCTTCCAGTTAAATACAAGAAAAGGTTTGCCAAAAGAGCTCAGCTGTTAGCATTGTCTTGTAACTATGCACATTTCTTTCCCCAAATGATCATTTTAATATACAGATGAACTAAACTCAAAATGCAGTTGTATCGCCGAAGTCCTTATTCCATTGGGTATACATATTGAGAGTTGATGGACTAACGCTGGGCTTGATGCGCTTCAGGGAATCCTCAAAGTCTTTCACCTTGATGTTGCGCATCTGTGAATGTGCAGAGGACATTTTGGAGGTTAACCTCTATATTAATAAGTAGAAGGAACATTTTTGATTGCATGAACTAACCTGACTCGCAGCCATGTGGCGAACTTGATCTGGTCCCAATTCTGTGTGTGAGAAGAATTTCACATGCGTACTGTAGATTATAAAATAATATATATGATTCAAGACACTAAAAAAGAATGTTCCCGGTATTTGTTCTAAAAAAGGTTTGTTTTTTTCCCCCTCATACAAGCATTAATTTCAATTCTACCCACTCATGCTGTTTTGGGAGACTGCATCACACCACACCCTTAATTCAATTTGAATGTGCGTTCACAAACGCGGCTTCTTAACTGTGGGATGAGTGAACCACAAAATGTGATCATGAACCCCGACCCATACTTGCTTGTAAATGACTGAGCATTTCAAACATATATTCTAATTACAAGTAATCTGTGTTTGAGCTGACTACCCTCTTGTTAACTATCTGTTTCTAATACACAATCTGTGCATTACCTTTGTGATTTAACATTCGAAAAAAATATGTATTATGATTTTAGCTCTGGGATAAAATGTGATCATTTATCAATTGAAAGGTTTCTTACCTCTAATCGGCCCAAGTGCAGCATCTTTAGCCAAGGATGTCAGATCACTTCCGGAATATCCTGCAGTTGCTCTATCAATACAGAAAGGGTGATGTGATGAACATAAAACTGGGGAGCAAACTTGTGAATATGGATGTGCTAAACATGAGAAACTCACTTTGCAAGCCAGCTCAACTCATTTTTGCTGAGCGGACTCCCATGTTTTGCTAAAAGATGTTGCATGAGTGTGGCTCTTGTCTGACAAAATATAATGTCAACATTTAAAGGTTGATAGAAAAAAAACAAAAAAGAGATTTTTGGTGGGAACGGCAAATACCTTCTCATCGGGCAATGCTACATACACTCTTTTTGCAAAGCGTCTGTAAGATATATCAAAGAACAATTTGATGATCTGAACAAAAACAACAGCGGCTCACAAAGTATAAATGCGTTACTATACCTTAAAACTGCTTCATCTAGCTCCTGAGGTCTGTTGGTGGCTCCCATGACAAGCACTCGGTCATCTCCTCTTGACTGCACCTGACCCACAAAAACACACCAAAGTGACAATAAGGACGCAGAGATAATGGTGACCACATCCCTCTTATTCCATTTTGAATGGCCTAAAAACACACCCCACTTACCCCATCAAATTCAATGAGGAACTCCGTTTTCAAACGACGTGAGAACTCCTGTTCTCCCTCCCGCCTCTCACAAAGCAAACTGTCAACTTCATCTAAACATGGATGCAAAACCAGAACAAGACTGCTCAAATGTCAAGATAAAGGGGTCTAAATTGGGTGTAAATTTACAATCCAAGTGTGCAATACCAACCAATAAAGATGATAGAAGGTTGTAATTCCCGAGCAGCTGCAAACAATGCGCGGACAAGCTTCTCGCTCTCTCCCACCTGGAGAAACATCACAGTGGAATGGTGAACATATCACGGCAAATATACAATACAGACAAATGTACAAAGGAGAATGATCGCATGAACAAATTGACTGTGTTTACATATTTCGACGTCAAACTAGCTGCACTCATGTTGAAGAAAGTGCTGTTGGACTCGGCTGCGACTGCTTTGGCCTGGTATGAGAAAACAAAAGCTGTGAATCAATTACTGACAATTTAAAAACAACAAATGTGTGTTTTAGTGTTGTGGAGTCAAGCACATCCATGCTTCCCTCCATGTGGAAAAAATATAGAGATTGATGTGAAATCAGTCACTCACCAGCATGGTTTTCCCATTTCCTGGTGGGCCAAATAAGAGCAAACCTTGAGCTGGAGCTCTCAAGCCAGTGAAGAGCTAAACAGGGAAAATTGACAAATCATGAAATGTGGCACGTTACGGTGACCGTGACACATCTTCTGATGTTTACCTCCGGTCTTAAGGCAGGAAGAATGACAATCTCCTGGAGTGCTTGTTTGGCCAAATCCTGGCCTGCAATATCATTAAAGGTGACAGATGTGCCACTGAAATGAAAACAAAAAAACATGGAAACGTTACTGCACGGAGTCTTTTCCCAAAAAGTGAATTGTTTCAACTTACGTGTCTACTATTTCATTCAGGATCATGTTTGCCAGTTTACTGTCTACATTTTTAAAATTTTTCAATTCCCTCTTCTGGGTCTGCTTTGAAGGTCTTCCCACTTGTGGTGTGACCTTCGCAACAACACACACACACACACATAAAAACATTTCACCCACCATGATAATAGGACACATGATTATGAAAGTGATTTACCTTAAAATCAGGGGTTCTATAAGGAGGTCTTCCTGCTGTGGAGGGCCTAGAGTTTTTGAACACCCCTCGAACCGCAGGCTGACTTTTAGGAGGAGGTTTTGTTTGTTTCTGAGCATTACCTGAAGCGTTTTGTGGTTGAATCCTGTCTTTTGAAGCCAATGTGGCCTCTGTACAAACAGCAACGATAATGATCATCAAAAATTAAAAAATCATCTCAAATAAACAGTGTGCAGAATAAACGAGACCCCAACAAATGTGTTAGAAAACCATAAACTGGTACGAGCGAAAGGGTCCACACAGAAAAGGCAGAGGGCAACCAAAACCTCATTAATTTAAGGCAAATGTTCCCATAGGGAAATATATGGGTCATAATCAGACTGTCTCCCACCTAAAAGAGCAAGTCTGTCTTTAGCCATGGTGAGGTTGGTGATCATTTTATCCTGAAGTCTCTTGGCCCGCTCGTACTGCTCTCCTGTTGACAAAGAGCTGTCTTAACATAAGAGTCCTGCACTGTCCTGATTGCTCGGCTACTACCTTGTCCTGTGATCGTTACCGCGATGCCGTTTTCAAGCTCAACAATCCCCCTCTTGTACCACTGCAGAGCCTCCTCCTTCTCTCCTACCACCACACAAGAGTTCTTACAAAGCTGTCATAGGACTGACCGCAACGAGTAACCAAGTACCCCATGAACACTACAAACATACCTGTATCATCTTCGTCAATCCTCAGTGCTTTGGATATATACTCAAACGCTTGCTTGTGATAGTTTTTAACCACTTCATCGCTATCTGTGGCTTTACCCGCGTTCGTTTTTACCGACATCACTACCTTGTTGCGATTCTATAGTTCAGACTTTAGCATATTATTTGGCATGATGCGATAAAGTAGGACGAAAACACAATAGCAAAGTCTGATCGATAGCTTTTAAAACACAGCGGTATCAATATATATACAATACTTCATCTCATCTGAAAATTATTTCGAAAATTCTGTATTCTTGTTTATCAGTGGGTTATGCCACGGTTTGCACGAAATGTTTTTCCGAAAGCGATCCCGAACTTCCGCTTTCGCATACAAGCCCGGCTCACTTACGGCTGCCGAGCAGCAAATGGAGAGCTACTTCCGTGTACACTTCCAAAATAACAGCAAGACTTCCTTTTACGTTCAGTCAGAAATACAGTACGCTACACACGGAGGACAAGACGAAGCACTTGTATGAGCTTAACTGATTTACGTGATAACAATTCTTAATTATCGGTTTCGGTTTACATCATTGTGTTCTCTCATTGTGTTTAATGCACTCAGAATGCATCAGGTGTCAAATTATATACTTTCTTACAAATGTGTACATTAAATTTACTGAGTGTGTAATACAGTATTTTACACAAAATGGAACAAATAAACATTTGATTTAAATAATGTGTAGTCTCGGAAAGACTGAGCTGAACTCAAAATAATTTTTGTGGGCTTTATTCCTGGCTGAACAATAAACACTTGTACAGCATTAAGATAAAGACTGAGGTGTTTCCTGAATTTTAAGAGTTCGAAAAAGGATAGAGAAATAAAAAGACATTGATCCATACCAGAGGCAATTGCGAGGGAAGCTCAGCTTCCCCTGAAATGTCAAAAAGTAAGTGATCAAATATATGTGTGTACATAAACAATTGTGTGGACATGTCATTGACTAAATATGTGCTACAACGCGCTCAACTTTTGTTCCAAATCAGCTTCTTATTACTGGTTACGACGCAACTCTCTTCTCATTCATTTCTGCAGCTTCGCTGTGTTTTAAACAGTGCGGACACTGAGTGTGCAGAGCGGACGTTGGGCTCTCGAGAGTTCTGAGTAGCTTGTCCCAATACATTGAGACGAGACGAGTCATTGGATAAATGCTGGTTTTATCCCGCCCGTCGGACGCTCAGCGTCTGTGGGAGTCTATGGACATTGGGCATGTATCGGTCCACCCGGACACTGAGATTTTCTGCATGATGATCAGATGATCTGTCTGAGGCTGAATCTCTTTTTGATTGAGAGCGAAATGAGCCAATCGCCGATCTTTTAGTGTAGGCATCCGTGGGAGCATTTTTCAACAATCATTGTTTGTTTGTTTGTTTATTGAACATAAAATATATACAGTAATAATTTGACAGAAAATAAGGTAGATAAAAAAGTAAAAAGAAAGAAATCAGTCTTCATTCAACACAGTTATTATGTTCAAGGGGGTAGGATGAAGTAAAAAAAAACTTATCTAGTCCTACCCCGTTATGTGTTTATATCTACTAAATCATTTTTATATCAATCAGAAAAGAAAAAGTAAGAAGAAGTCTCCATCAAGGCTCATACTTTACCCTTAACCGTGATATTTTCACAACTTTTGGTTTGTATCGGGATTATATACATCCTCACCCTGGCACTCTTGTGTCAATTTTCTCTTGTATTCATAATGGATATTGCAATACCTTTCTATATTTATCAACTTAGTTCTGATTTATCATTATATTTAATGTTTAGAATCATTCTGTTCTGAGTTGACCTGGAGACTTCGACTGTAATCATCTTAGTGACACTCTCTTTGTTGAAAACGACTAGTGACAAATTAATCTTTTATTTCGGGTGGGTTTTATTGTAGTTGCTTGTGTTCACAGACGGACTTAAATCACCACAGGGTCACAGATCATTTTCTTGAAAAGGAGCAGAGAGTAGAATTCACGTATAAATAAATGGACACATTTCATGATGTTGGCCGAAATTGAGCTTCCCTTCCTTGACAGACCAGCATCCGCCACTGATACATACATACATACATACATACATACATACATACATACATACATACATACATACATACATACATACATACATACATACATACATACATACATACATACATACATACATACATACATACATACATACATACATACGATTGTGGATACATGAAAAAATAACGAAGACAACGGGTTCGTAGCAACTTACGTCACGTCCGAAGCTCCGCCTGTTTCTCCGACGAGAGCATAAGATTTCCTATAAAGTACCTCAACCAATCACAGTTGGTGAAAGTCGTCACTAGGACTACTTGGGTGACGCCCCTTGATTGATTTGCTAATCTAACGAACATTTTCCTCCTTATTTTTAGACCGTGACAACTAACTGAAAGTCTCATTCTCTCTGATTGCGCCCGCTGTGTTGCAATTTTTGTACTTTGCAGTTTGAGGTGCTTGACTGAACGTATGTTCCCCCTGCAACTGCCTCACGACCAACGACAAGCAGCTGACGGAACACTTTCGCCTCCCAGCCGACTGTTTCCTTAGTCCCAACTGTTCTTTGTCTCTTCTGTACGAACAAGTTAGCCACTGCCACCAATTCCCAGACGTGTTTGCTGACACTGGCTTACAGTTAGATTTTAACCGAGTGACAAGATTTAACTACACCAAAATAGGCGGCTTTGGAACCAAGATGTCCAACCGAGTGGTGTGCAGAGAAGCAAGTCACGCCGGGAGCTGGTACTCTGCTTCGGGTAATTGTCGACACAGCACCGGCCGTGTTAGCACCCCGTGTGATAGCTGTCTTTTGTCTTTTTATCTCTGCAGCGTATGTTTTGGCTTGGTTAGCATTTTATTTTGTATCCGGTGACAGCAACCCCATACAATCGATTCAAGAGATTTAGACAACGCAAGCTAACGTTTGGTTTGGAATTCAGCTGATGGAGATAAGACGGCTAACAGTTAGCAATCGCTTGTCTTGCTCGCTATTTGTCATTCTGTAATTTCTGCTGTTTACTCGCGTTCGGGTTTAATAAGAAACTTGTATACACTTCAACATGTTCCAACAGTCAAAGCAAAAAAAACAAAAAACAACGGTGTGACAGATCTTGCTTATCCTGAATAAAACATCATGGCATGACATTAAAATGCATGCCAGTCTTGTGGCCTCTCTTGTCTGTGTGTGACACTAGAATTCTTTAGTTCTGCTGTCAAAACAGTCCCTGCTGAATGACAAACAACTGGGTAGGGCAACAGCATTGAGCATCAACGTTCACCCCTTCCCCCCATTTCAGCAGCCAATCTTTTATCCCTTTAAGCCTCTGTGTCTGCATTGCAATGATAGCCAGTTTGTTTGCTCTATATGTCGTGTCCTGTGCTTGAATAGGAAACCTGCATCATTACCTTTCCCAGAATTAATGCTGTTTGAACTTGAATGTATATTTCCTTTGTACACCCTATAGCTTAGGCACACCTTGTAAAACTATAGGTAATTAAAAAACATAACTCAATTTTTTATTAAACCTAAGCTACACGAGAGGCTTAAATATGAAAAACTCCTCCCAGTCTATTGCAGTGCAGTTCCATACCACTGTAAATTATAACTGCCAGGGAAGTGCATCTTCGCAGTAAAGAAGATTGAATACATATCTTGATACATGTGGGACAATACGAGTCAAGTACGGTGCATCCTCAAGTTGAAAGATTCGATTTAGCGGGATTACGATTCGATTCAATTATGGTTCGTCAGTATCTTTTATTGATATGTTCAAGCTCTTCAAACCCCACACAGCCAAGTTAATTAAATTCAAAGAGCTAACAAATCAGCAACATGAAACATATTTACACCTGGGGTGCATCTCTCATGAAAGACGATTCAATATGAATCTAAACACATTGGGTGCTTTATGATTCAAGAATGGTACATTTTTAAATAAAATGATTCAATTCTGTTAAACCAAAACTGATTTTCCGATTTAAATTGGTTTTCATTCACACCCATAGTAAACACAATATGAAACATTTTGAATTCATCTGACTTTCACACTAAATAAACGGTGAGCATTTTCAAGTCGTTTCTCAAAGTAGCCTTTGAATTGGATCTCATAAGCTTGCTGTACGATTAATTAGTTGTCAGCACATCCGTCTCACAGTTCTCATTTTCTGACTTTTTTTTTGTGGAGTTAGCAAGTGCACCTGCTCACTCACAACCCTAATTTGTACAAGCGATATAGAAAATGGATGGATAAATTGTGAAGATATAATATATAATATTCACGTCATCTTGCATTTGATTGGTATTCGCACCAACATTACTACAGGATGGAAAACGTGGCAGAAGCTTCCTGAGTTTGACCTTTGTCTTTCATCAACAAAGGTCCAACTTTCTGGATGTTTTGATCTCTTTTGAAAAGGATTTTTGGATGGATGTATACAATATAGTAGCAATTTTAAAGTATTCTGAGTTGAAATAATATAATAAAAAGTTGCCATTTATTGATTGGTCTTTTACTTCTTTCTTTTCAGGAGCCCAGCTGAATGCACAACTAGAAAGCTGGCTGTCCCAAGCACAGTCCTCAATCAAACCCGCCAGAGCCATCATAGCTCCGTAATCACATTGAAAAACTGAAGACAAATACTATCTGGGCATTTAAGACATCTCATTTTTGTGTTGCGTTTTTGTTTTTTTGCAGGCATGCAGGGTATACCTACTGTGGTGCTTGTGCCGCGCATGCCTACAAGCAGGTTGACCCTTCTGTTACGTAAGTCTCATACTTCATTGAAGATGAGTTTTTTTTTTTTCCAAGTACAGCACAACCTCTTGGGTCAAATGCTGTTCAAGGGTGATAGTTCACCTTAGCAGTGCAGTGCTGTTGTGGGTGGGGTGTCTGCTGCATAGTTCTAAAGTTCAGGATTCAAATCTCAGCTCTTGCCGTCTGTGACGTTTGCATTAGAGGGGGACTCGAGAGTCGAGAAATAAAAGCTGTACTTCTGAACTTTTGTCTCATATTTATCTATTGATCTGAAACCCAGATGTCTTGAGTAAACAACAAAAGCAAAGGAAATGACCATGTAGTAAATGCATACATACAGTAAATGTATGAAAAACAGTAAGTGCGATGGCAACTGAGCTTACCTTTTTGCGCCGCACGCCGCTGCGCAAACTTGTCCATTGCATGTTGCAGTTCAATAATCATCATTGTATGCCACGACTTTGAAATACAAAGGACCCCCTGATACAGGCAGTTTTCAAGGAACATATGAACATTCTCAATAGTCATACAAATGTGAATGCACATTTACAACTTTATCAGTATTCGAACATAAACACAACAAAATGCCCTACTTGATGTTTGCTGAACCTTGGACTTGTGAGGCACTTGGACACTCGTTCAACATGCTGAGCCTTTACGTCTGTCTAGTCATGCATGAAGTGTTTAGTGTGAGTGTTTTCCAACCTTATGCCTTCTTTGCTCTTCAAATGATGTACATAACCTAACAAAATGTTTGACCATCTGGTACTGTGGAGTGACACAATGTCTGTTACCTTCAGTCGTAGGGTGTTCATTTTAGGACCCTCTCACCATGTGCCCCTGTCCCGCTGTGCCCTATCATCAGCAGACGTCTATAGAACACCTCTGTATGACCTGAGAATCGACCAGAAGGGTATTCGTTCTTAAAACCTTGTTTTCTTTTTAGGATTTCTTTACTTCTTCCTCCATTGTGTGGAATGATTTGACAAATGAAGGCAACTTTTGTGTAAATGTTTATTTGAGCTTTTTTGACTATCTCAGATATTTGAGCCTTTCTTCATCTCAGCATTTTTATTCACCCTCCACCCCCCCAAAAAAAGCACTAATTATAACTTTGGCTTTCCAGTTTATACTGACCTCTGGAAAACGGGGTTGTTTGAGAGGATGAGCATGCAGACGGACGAAGACGAGCACAGTATTGAAATGCACTTGCCTTATACTGCTAAAGCCATGGAAAGGTAATGCATGTTTGATTACACAAGTTTTAGGCTGGAGTTAAACTACAAGGTTCAATAGACACAATTGTGATGATTTGTTTGAGTGACTTGACTGATGGATTTCAATTCTTCTCAGCCACAAAGATGAGTTCAGCATCGTGCCCGTGCTTGTAGGTGCTCTGAGTGAGTCCAAGGAACAAGAGTACGGGAAGCTGCTCAGCAAGTACCTGGCAGACCCTACCAACCTTTTCATTATCTCATCCGACTTCTGCCACTGGGGTCAGTGCTGATGAACACAAGTAGTGAAAATGACACGCACATATACGTTTGGGCTGTCAGAGATTTTCAAAAGGTTGACTTGATTCTTTTTTTGTAGGTCAGCGGTTCCGATACACGTACTACGATGAATCTCAAGGGGAAATCTACAGGTCAATTGAACATCTTGACAAAATGGTAAACAATGTCAGCCTTTCAAATGTGTTCAAAGTTGTTCAAAGAAATATTTGTTTTCCAGAAAATAGAAGACATCTCATAACCACATAGTACAATATTGAGCATGTTTACCATTGGATGAAGATTATTGTTTGTTCCCTGTTTGTTGTTTAAAGGGAATGGGCATTATAGAACAGTTGGATCCCATGTCGTTCACCAACTACTTGAAAAAGTATCACAATACCATCTGTGGGCGTCACCCGATTGGAGTGCTACTAAACGTGAGTACAAAATCAAACATCTATATCAGGCAATACATGTTTTTTGTGTGTAATTCATTCAATTCAATTGCATATTAGGTATTCCCTTTTTTAGCTGCTCGGTTGCTGGTGTCAAATAATGGCAGTGCCCAGAAGTTAATATACTGATAGTTTTTACCCAAAGGTTCTCTGACTGAATGTTCAGCATAATTCACGGCATTTTGCAGTCATCTGCCATTCATCAGAACCTTTGTACCCAGTCACCTCTGAAGTGACGCGGGAACTCGACAAGTAGTTTTTCCATCACTGTGCTACAATCATGGCAAACAATAACTCAAGCATTAAAAATGTAGTTTTTGTGTTAAAGAACTTCTTTATACTCGTGTATTCATTGCAGAAGCATGGAAGTGGTGCACACTCTGAATTGGTCACCAGCCAATCGTAGAGCACACACTTTTCGAGAAACAACCATTCCCAATCACATCTAGGGGCTGGTTAATGTCTTCACCCAATGAAAGAGGCGTTTTTGGGCAATGTGGGAGGAAGCTGGAGTCCATGTAGGAAACCAACACAAGCATTGGGAGAGCATGTAACATACAAGTACTGTACATTCATCATTGCCTTCGCAATTCTCATGCCTTTCAGTCTTGGGCAGCTGTGACATCAACATTTCATTGGGTTGTAATCTCATGACTAAATTGGGCAGCACGGTTACAAAGTGGTGAGCATGTCTGTCTCACACTTCTCAGGTTCGGTGTTATAACCTCATTTTTGACATTTCTGTGTGAATTTTGCATATTATTGTGGGGGAAAAAAGAGTTGATACTAAAAGCAAACTGAAATGTATTATTGTTACTACTTTATGAAAGTCAAGCCATTTTATGGAGAAAGTTTTACAAACGCTCTATAATTAACATCCAAGAAAACATGCCTTGAGAAGACAATTTTTGAGTGTGTGTTTGCGCACAAGTGATCAGTTCATGTTGTGTGTTTCGATGTCTTTCAGGCTGTAGCTGAGCTGAGAAAGAGCGGTATAGACATGAACTTCAGTTTTCTGAACTACGCTCAGTCGAGTGAGTGCAGAAACTGGCAGGACAGCTCCGTGAGTTATGCAGCGGGGGCTCTCATCGTTCATTGAGGTCGACGATCGCAGGGGTCACTGCAGCATCGCAGCCCTGCCATTTATTATCTATTGCCATAACCTGACCTATACATGCTCCCCGCCCACCGTAGCCCCCTGACAATCCCCAACCCCATCCCCAAAACAATGCCTTCTATTTGCAGGAAGGACCGAGCCAAGTCATCCTCCCAGCTCTCCCATCTTTTTCCACTTTCCTCTCAGTCAGTCTCAGAACTTTAGATGGAATATTTCGGTTGAAAGTGAACATTTGAGACGGTGCAAAAGTTGATAGAAGCGGTTAGGGTTGAATATTATTTTGGTTTGAAGTTACATGGGGATCTTATTTGGACTCTTGCAAGGGGCATCGTTGTTCCATGGATTTTGAGATGTGATAAACAATCTACGTTGGACACATGGTGGTTTGTGCTCATGTAATCTTCCTCAGAAAAGGAATGAAAATGAACCCACAGATCATCATGGAAATCAAAAATAGAGACGATACAGGATGGAAGTTAGAGAATCGTTTTTTATGGCTGCCTCAAACAACATGTAACAATGACATCAGTTTCATAGATTACTTAACATAGTACGTTGGCGTTTTGAACAAAAGGGCTGCATTCAGTTGTGTTCACTAACCCCCTGCTTTACAAAACCAAAAACCGTTATATCTTACATTACCTAAACACATTTTAATCACTTTTATTTTTAATCGTATTTATCCCTTAGCTTGTTTTAGGAGTTGTGCTATTACCTGAGTACTGTGTGCATTTGGACACAAACAGTGTTGTCGTAGATGCTTTTTAGTCATCAATATAATTTATCCAGCAAACTAGCAGTGCAACAAAGTTCCAACAATATGCTGTAACTTTCCCTGTGATACTTACAAATTAGGAATCTTTGAATTTCACAATGGATGGTATTTAAGCCACTACCCCCCCCCCCCCTCCATTTTTGGGGGAGCTGCACAAAGCCATAATGCTTTGCTGTAGTTGGAATTTAGCAGTTCTGACCTTTACATCTGCCAAATGAAATGTGCTCCATAATGAAGGTGTTAAGTGCATACAGAAACTGAATGCCTGCAGTCAATTAATTTTCATGGTAGCATAGACAAATTGCAACATATTTCAGGCAGCACACGGTTTCCATCATCATGCATTTGAAGATTATAATTTCATACAGGGGAGGGGGGCGACAGGGACTTCCTGTCTGGATGTTTCCCAAAATGCTTAACATAAATGAGTACTCACCCCTCTTTGAAAGGTAAGCTTTTCCATTTCTCAATAAACACAAAAACAAGTTCCAGAATTTGATGACGATAGTCAGCTACGGTTAAATTGTTATGAATTGGACATTTTTCCCATATGAAATTGTAATTTGGTGTGTACACATTTTGAAAACAGTATGGGGGAAGAAAATACATGTTTTGTGCGTGCAAAATGACAATTCACATTTTCAATCAATGACCAACATTTATTGAGTATTTTTTAGTATACAGTAGTAGAAAATACTGATACTTAAAGGACCTTCTTGGTGTCCCTGTAATTTTTTTGGTATTGAACTCTTTATGTCAAACACTGTAGATGATGCAGTCATCTCAACGTTTGTTGTTCTCAACACCATAAGAGTGTAGAGAGAATACTCCAAAATTTTGTTCTGGGCACAGACTGAAAGTTGAATTACCCATCAGTCACATGGCCTGGTGTTGATCTCAAACCAGTAAAGCATGACACACTTGTGTTATTGTGCCTTTCATCAATGTTGTACTAACACATTTAGAGTATAATCTCACAAATAGTCTTATTTCTAAAGTGTTAATGCTGCACAATTTTTCGCCATGTGTCTCCCCCTACAACGATCCTCCTTACTTGGTGCCCACAAAAGTCACCTCCGGCCTGCAATGTGTGTGACCTTTCACCCTGTCTCAAGTGGCACCCACTGTTTTCGCATCTGCTTTCTCCAGCAGGGATTGTTGCCCCCCTCCCCTCACCTATTTCCTGTCGTGAGACAAAGTTCTGAACCTCAACACTGTTCTTTTTATTTTAAAAGATCTTTGTATTTTAGATTTGTTCGTGTTTTATTTTTGCTGAGAACGCAACAACTTACACACATCATTTTCCAAAAATTTACTACTCCTTAAACGGAGTTTTTTTTAATCTCAGGTTCCACTGGCAAAGCATCGCAAGAGATTCTTCAGATGAGGCAAAGGATTTATGTTACAAAACAAGTAAAATGTACTGAAAAGCAAATGTGTTGTCTTGTCTTTTCCTATATTCCACTTATTTCTGCAAAATATGTAGTTGTCATTGGTACTTATGTTTTAATTAACAACATGGGCATTACTGACGAAATTCTCCGACACCTTTTATAAAGCATTTTTCAAATCATTATGGTGTTACACTTGCATGTAAAAAGTACAGATAAATAGTTAAGGATCAAATGTTTGCACATGTTACATTTTGAAGCTACCTACACTGATGAGAAAAAAATGAATGAAATAAGCAATACAATCAAATCATATAAAGCTGATTTTTTTATACGAAATACCAAAGCAAAGGGTATTCATTAAAAAGGAGAGGTACCAGTGTTGAGCAAGTTAACGGCAGAAGTACCCGGTAATGAGTTGACTTCAGAGTCAATGTTATCAAAATCAGACACACTTTTATTCATCCATCCATTTTCTGATCCGCGTATCCCTGCGAGGTCCTTTGTTTTAATTTTATTTATTTATCTTTTAGTCTCTGGCCCCAATTATCTTGGAGAATACGTTGACAATGCCGTTGAGGCAGGTTTTGGCTTTGACGGCGCATTGAACCAACAGAAAAGACACAGTGAAAAGGAGTTAAGCTTGCACAATAAACGAATGCTGCGTCGACGGTGCTTGACAAGCGTATCTGATTGGATGTTAAAAGTTTGCCAAGGTATTTATACGATTCGACAAGGTCGATTTGTTATCTAACTCTTGTTTTGGGGGCTTCTGTCCTAAATCATTGATTGGCTCCCTGGATTTGAGAGCCGTGAAGTCATTTACGAGCCAGGCGATGCTGTCTTTACGACGCTTACATGTTTTTCGCAATTCGTCCTTTTTTTTAAATTGAAGATTTAGGTGGGCATTTACGATCGCAATATGCCCTGTAGGCTATGACATTGACTATAACTGGCAGCACATTAGTTGTTTTTCCAACTTACGACTGGTAAAGTGCATTTTTTGGTGCAGCATCTCACGTGACATACGTTAAACCTTGATGATATCAACTTTTTTTGTCATTCCAATAGACAATCTTTTGTCAACTGTTTATATTTAACACAACAGAGACGTCCGTTTCAAAAGTGACCAGGATGTGGAGTCAAAGGCAAATGTTTTGGAAAACATTTGATTGAAATGACCAGGCCTACTTTACACCCTTCAAATTTCAGCAGCCATTTTTTCTCACAAGGGACTATATTGTGTAAATGAAACTTGGATATGTTTTAGATGGCCTATAGCCTGTTGTGTGGCACGACATAAATTTACTACAGGCTGCAAATGACTGAACAGCAATAATCAGAGATGAGTATTACATCAGATAGCATGACGTTCTTGCTGACAGTGTTTTTTTCCATTAGCCCTATGTCTTTAAAGGGTAAAAAAAAAAGTTAATTAATTAATTCACCCATTCCCCTTATTTTGCTGGTCCCTCCTCCGTCCCTGACCTTTGTATATGCACACAATGAACTCACAGGTGACACACTTCTATTTGCTTTTGAAAGTTTCCACAGTGGCTGTTTGAGATTTCTGAGGATTCCACAAGGGGGAAAGAAATTTAATCGACCAACATGATGTACTGCAATCAGGATTTATTGAACTATCTCAGCTTTGGCATCGTCTTGGCAGGACTATGGCATCTGTATCATCATAAGAAAATCCAAACCTGCTATGGGCGCCACATGAGGCACACACTCCCCACCAGGTTGGTGCCAGCCCGCCTGGCCTGGTTCATCCAGGAGTTACCGGCTATTTTAATTCCTCTACTTCTGATGCTCACTTCGCACAAACCCTACAGTGTGGGAAAGATGCTTCTACTTGGAACCTTTTGCCTGCACTATTTTTACAGGTAAAGGAAAAGCAGCCGCGAGGAGATCTGTTTGCAGATAGCAGTTGGCTTTTAACAGCGACAGCCGTGACATAACTAGATTTTATTGGCAAGACTGCATGCAAATGAAATAAGGAATGGATGGATGTCAGTGCACGAAAGAGCAGAGGAATTGTATTTAATTGGACAAATGATCCTATCGTAAAATGTTGACAGCATGACGGATTTGTTGGTTGACACATTCACACTAAAGAGGGTAAGTGATTGAGGCCTCCATGAAAAAGCATGTAAGGATGTATGGTGTGACCCCTACTGAGCAGAAAGTCATGTTGTGCACATTTCGTTTGTATCTTTATAGCTAATGGTTTAACTTGCTTTATGAACCCTCTTTCAACCTCAGAACATTCATCTATTCATTTCTGGTCAGAGGACAACCGTACCCACTGAATGTGATGGTGGGAGCAATTTTCTTTACCTCCATCAACGGATTCTTGCAGGGATACTACCTGTTGCATTGTGCTCAGCTGGACGAGTGGAAAACTGACTGTCGCCTCAAAATCGGTGGGTGTCAAACACGAGTGAAGCATTTAGACATGTCGGCTACATTTTGCTGCATATCAAAAATGCATCCCTCATTTACACATGGCAGTACTTTATACCTGTTTTCAAATAATAATTATGAGGATTTCTTTTAGGTTTATTACTGTTTTACACTGGGATGGCAATCAATATGCACAGTGATTATTGTCTACGTAACTTGAGGAAAGGTGGGGAAGTGATTTACAAGGTCCCTGAAGGTAAGAAATAGTTTAGAACTTTGTAAACTCCTGTGGTATTAGCTATGTGCGGAATCACTTCTATTTTTAAATTTTCCTGCAGGAGGTCTCTTTGAGTATGTATCTGCTCCAAATTACTTAGGAGAGATTGTCGAGTGGTTTGGCTATGCCATGGCCACTTGGGGCTTTGCATCACTCTCGTTTGCTGTATTTACGACATGCTTCATTGGCCCAAGAGCAATTTACCATCACAGGTGAGCATTAGTAAAAGCTTAGCAGTGTGGACAAACTATACCACACACCAAGTGAGTGCCACACTGACTCATTTGCTGTTTTTGTTTTTCCCACTTAGGTTTTACAACAAGCATTTCAAGTCCTACTCCAAGTCTCGAAAGGCTCTGATTCCATTTTTACTTTGAAAAAAAACCCAACAACATCCCATTGTGATCCAAGTCAATGGAGAGAGGCCCGCAGAATTGAAAGAAACTATTAATTTGATACTTACGTTTTGTTTATGTGCAAAAACACATTAGCTGAATAAGACCATTTAGTTAGCAGTCAGGGCTTAGTACATTTATTGTAGTTCTTTAGAACAATCTCTGAAAACACTTGAAAATGTCCAAGCCACTCAGAAAAGTAAGTAGTAACATAACTTCCTCTGGGTGGACTGTTTGGGGACATGCAGGGACACGGCCTCAGGCAAGCCTTCAGGCAAAAAAATGGCTTGTATGTTATTCATAGGAAATCTGATGTTACTTTTAATGAGATGTAAAATGATGGTTCATGAAAAAAAATCTTCATGTACTTTGATTGGTTTGAATTAAAACAAAGGGAGAAGCACACCATTTGTGTTATTATGCTGTATTAGGCTCATCCATTCATTTTATTCCATCATTTCTTCTAGTCACAATCCACTCTTTACGTTTTAATTTAATTCACATCTTGTATTGTATATTGTATATCGAGGACGACATTTACAGTTTCAATAGCAACTTGTAGAGCATTGAGCTTCGCTGTGAAAGAGTCAAGCACTTCCGCATGCACAGTAGCATCTGGAGACAAGGATGCAGGTAAGAATACGGGATATTTAGTGTTCAGGTGACACCACTTCTTCGTCTGGCTCGTCTTTATTAGCCCGCAGCCACACTTTCTCTCACAACTCTTCATGTCCTCTTGTGTCACATCTTTTGGAAGGGTCCAGTGGTGAGCGCAAGTCAGATCAATGAGAGAATCTTCACTGTCGTGCTGTAGGGCTGCAGCTACTGACTCAAGAGAGCCACAAAAAGCCTCCACACCAAGAAGGTACTCTGTTTGCAGGCAGCCAAATACTGATGCACTTCCGGCGGCGTCACACTATGATTAAAACAGGACAATTAAGTGGAAGAAATAGTGATAGCAAATAAGACAAAAAAAATTGCTCTTACTTGGTGTCTGATGTAAGCAGCTAAGTGGGTCTCAGTGCACCCGCCTCCAAGTAAAGCAAATGGTTCCCTTAGGGTAAGTCGTAACACGTGTTCTGTCTTTTGGCATGCCACCTTTCATGGCCACATAGACACAAGTAAACAACATACAGTACTGTGTATTCACCTTTCAACGGGTGTGCGTTTGTGTGTTTTTCTAATCGTACCTTTAATTCATTTAATACAGTCTCGTTTCTGTGGCATAGGACTGTGGTACAGATGACGGACTCCTCAGCAGGATATAAATGTAGCATACTTTTGGATCCAAACTGTCTTAAGATGACATTCCCCACCTGTCCATAGGCCTTGTGAGGGATCGTTGAGTGTAATGTTGCCAAAGGCTGAGCCCCTATGGAGGAAGACGCACAGACTCAGTACAGCTTGCAGGTACAATTCACAGTAAGCTCCAGGAATGTGCTGATTTACATGTTAGATTTTTACCCCAAATTCAGAGATTACCAGAAAGGATTCTTGATGTATTTACAGCAATATTTTTGAGCAATATTTGAGGGCAATACATTAAAAACAAGTCATGGATGTTACGTACAAAACAGGATGTCACAAATTGTGGCTACCTGTGAGTTGAACGAGAGGCTGCATGAGATTAATCCCCACTCTCTCCACAACTATCACGCCATGACTCCTCAGGTATTGCTGCAGAACTGGATGGACAACCTTCTGGCAAACACATATCTTGACGTTATCTTTGAATACCTGCTTGCCAATCTCGAGGAGTTGATCCAAGATGTGAGAGTCCATGTCAGTGCCGTATTGGACCTCAATCGGTCCATCTCCTATTTCAGAAAGATGACCGGCAAGGGATGTACTGAATAATACCACACGAAGTGGACTGCAGGGGTGATTCCTCGACTCCAAGTCCTCAAAACCCACTGGAATGTCAACTAATAATCCTGGAAACACCTTAGATTCCATTACAGGATGACCCTCAATAGGCACAATTACCGTCATGCCCAGAGTTACTACACCGTCGCTGTTGGACGGCACAGTCAGTAAAAAAGCTTCCACAGCCAATTTGCTTATGTGAAGTGTTTCATACTCTCTTAGCATAATGGCTGGTTTGCTGCAGAGAATATTGTTAGCCAACTTGATTAAATTGTGACTACTGCTGAAGTCGAACTTGACTTTACAACCACATTCTTTGTCTTCAAGGTAAGTGGTGCAAAGACCCAACAGGTGTTTATTTATCCTGATGGCCTCGTTTTGTCTTAAACCAGACTGCTTGACTTTTTCAATGAGAGTAACACAAAGAATAGCTGCAAACAAACCGCAGTCACCCAAACGAGAAACATGATTGCGAATTGAGGCTAAAATTAGATTTAGAAACGGTGTCGATGAATAAATGGCTGGAAGTAGTACTGATGACGTTGAGGTGGTCACAACTTGCCCTCCGATATTGTTGTGAATCTGTTTAAGCCTACCCGATGGACCAAAACAAGACCTGAGAAGCTGACCCAAAAGATGAAGTTTGTTTAAAATGTCACTGTTTTCCAATGGTAGATCCGTGCAAAGCGCCGGTGATTTCCTAACGAGTCGAGACATCTCATTTCCGAAATGTTCACCTGAACACCAAATTGGCCATGTTAGCGCGGATGAACTGGTTGGCGTGAGTTTGAGGAGTTTAAAAACAGCGTTACAATATACGGCTTTGCCTGATTATAATTAAAGCTTCATCCGAAAAACGTGATTTATCCCCCGTAAATAAGTTATATATATATATATTTTTAATTAAGTTTTTGTATTGAATGTAATTGAAATGTGATCATACTTGAACTAACCTTAATCAAGTAACTTGTTTGTTCAAATGTAATACAGGCTTCTACACTGAATACTTGTTTCCATAGCACTGGCCAAAAGCTTTGGGTCCTGCTGGGCCTACTTGTACAGCGGTCGCATAAATGAAAATGTTTCGAAAATGCTATAGTTACAATAGATTCCTGTGTGAAATTCGAGCGACAGCAAATACGTTAAGAAAATATCGAGGTACTTGCTTTTCATTGTTTTAACAGCGAGTACGTTTACACTGGTTGGAGTCGCAAGATTTATACGTAGTATGACGTCATACTCATCAGAAAAACGACTGCACAGAAATTCAAAACTATTAGCGGTAGGAAATGTCGAGTCATATTTTACCGTAGTTGCATGCCTTGCAAAGTGGATGTTTTACGCGTGGTATTTGCTATGGCCAGTCTGAAAGGGATGACATCTATTTACAGGATGCGTGTTAAATGGTAAAATTCGTAGTACAAGGGTTTTAATCCTGCACTGAATTTATTTCAGGCGAAACTACTGTACTGCAATGGCACCTCACAAATTTGTCATTAAGGTACGTGGAAACAATGATATGCTGTATGAAGCGTTGTCATATACGGTGGGAATTTTGCAGGATCTCTCTCTGTGCTTGCCTGGGTTTGCTCCAGGTAATCGGCTTCTTCTCAAACGGGGATAGCGCTACACCGGTGCTATAACGCAGTCAAAAATATGGATAGGACCAGTTCAACTCCCAACAGCACGCTGTCAAAACTGCATGTTTTCGATATTTCCCTCTTCCAACACATTCAATGATCCACTCATCAGCAAAGCTCTGCAGGGGCTTGATGATGACCCTGATCATTTGAATGTGGTGTGTTGGAGGAAGAAAACATCTGAAACATGCAGGTTACGGGCGATCGAATACCGGACTTTGACACTTGTGTCCTCCAGCATTTTATTTGATATTGTGTATTTCGAAATTATGTTCTCAGACCCCATTTGTATTGGTCACCCCCCCCCCCCCCTCCATTTACCCCCATAGAGAAAAAAAAATCAGAAAGCCTCTTCTCACATTCCAAAAGCATGCACGCGAGGTTAATTGAAGCATTAGAATTTTTATAAATATGACTGTCAATGGTTGTTTGTCTTTATGTGCAGGGTATCCCCGTCTCTTACCCATAAAAGTCAGCAGGGATTGGCTCAAACTGACCCTAATGAGGACAAGTGGTATAAAAAAATGGATGAATTAGATGATTGTGTTTTTGGTTGTTATAGTTTGTTGTGCTATACAGAACACCAGAAGCAGAAGCAGACTTTTCTCTTACATCATTTTACCAAAGAAGTGAGATTAGCTGCTTGGAGGTCATCACATTCATTGTCAGATTGTAGCGGCTGACATTAGGGATTTCTCCACATATAATCCTCAACCACTTAAAAACTTTCCATCCATTTTATATTCCACTAAACTAATACAGGTTAGGTTCACGATTAAAATGGAAGCAATGCCATCTGACTTTGAAAGTTCAGCCAATTTCTGATCACATAAAGTCAAACAACCATTTAAATGTATGGGCAGCTTAGAGAACAGAATAACTTAAATTAACATGCATGTTTCTGCAAAGTGGGACGAAGCTGGAATACCTGGAGAAAACCCATGCAAGCATGCAGAAAACCTGCAAACTCCATACAGGAAGGCACAAGCCGAGATGTGGACTGAGAACCTCAGAACCATAAAGCTAGTCATTATTTCCATGGGCAAAATGTATCTCAACGAATATGCACAGGGGGTGGTAAGAATTCAAAATGACTTCAAAGTTTGTTTCACTGCTATTTCAAGCCCGCAGCACAAGTTTCTAAGCTTCGTTTTGTGAAACCACGAAAATATCTGTTGTATCTCTGGGGAAAATCTTTTTCTGAAGATACATGTTTCATTAAGATGATTTTATTATGTCAGAGGAACAATCTGTTGCCGCTAGAGGGAAGTAGTGCAACATGGTTAAACGGTTTTGGTCAACTCTGGTGCAAATGTCAACTATGGATTGCCTCCCCCTGGGTCTTTGTTGTACTCAGAATGTCAACACATACAAAGAAGGAAACGCCTTCTATTTAAAAAAAATCAGAGTTGTTTATCCTCAGTCTGATTCTCTGTCAGCAATAATGCACCTCAGATGATTTTAAGTGCGGGCAAAGCTGATGATCTCGTTTTTGTTGATGTTTCATTTATTGAGAGTTTTGAACAAGGGCTTCAGACATTTTGCACTGATCTCCACATCCTCCACTATTCCGTGTGTGCCCTGCTGACCAGATATTGCATTCACTCCCCTTTATTTGTTTCATATGCATGCCTGCATAAAGGGCACCTCACCACCCACCCATGTCACTTGGTTGTGGGAGAGTAAAACACTCAAGGTTCACGGCGGGTTCCTTCCCACTGGGCACATAATGATACAGTTGTGTTATTCTGCCTGAGAAACTGCTCAGAGGCTCAACCACACTCGACCAACGAACCACAAACAAGCATGTAAGAGATCAGGCTAAACAATAGCATTCAAGGCACTGCAACTGGCTTCTCTTTCACAGAGCCAACACCACTGTCACCGGGGGTTTTAATGAATGGATCAGCTTCTCGGACACCATTTTTCCATTGAAACGTTATATTTAGGAATGCATGTAATTCAGTTTGCCCTTTGTAGTGAAAGCATTTATGCATCGTGTTCTCTGGTTCACAGTTCCTTGTTTACTAGGCTGGTCACTAGTAAGCCTTATGATCCTCTCTTTATTGAGTCTGTAGAACTGAAGGGGGTGCACTTTTCTTCTAGGCCTAGACTGTGTAGTTACCCGCCACTTCATAGACCTCCCGAAAAGGGCCTTCAGGCAAAAACACGGAGGCACTGAAGTGCTGACTGCTAGGACATTACCACTCTAGAACCCTACAATCTGCCTTTTATTAGCAAAATGCACCGCCGACTTCTAAACATCTAATGTCGAAAGCGGCGGCAGAAACCCAGCTGTTTTTTTTAGTCGAAAACGTTTGAGGCACCGCAGAACATTTTCATGTCAGAGGTTTATGCACTGTTTAGTGTTGTTGTCACTCTGTAGATGAGCCCATGTGGGACCACACATAATGTCTCTGTACACTATCAGAGAAAACATTTTGACATTTGCCAACATAGCAAATCCCTCTTAAGTTGCCTCAGGAGGTGACATGGGCAATAAGAAAAAAAATCTATCACTGATTAATAACGTACTTAATTTACTTTCCAAAATGAAACCAAACACCTCCCAGCCAGCAATCACCAATTTCTGGAGGCAGCGTCTACCCGAGTTTTGTTTGGTGTACGTTTCCTGGAGATATTCCTGTCTGTTCTTGCTGTTTGAATTCCACTCCTGGGTTGTGTCTCTTTTTTTATGATCAAAAAGAGGACTCAGGTGTGCTCACATTCACCTGCATGAAGGGTGCTTTGCACACAAATCACTTACATGCATACGCATGCATGCAACGTACACACACTCGCATTCTTCCCTCAATAATAATAATACCTTCTTGAGGCTCACCACTCAGTGTCTAGTAGTTTGAAAAGTCGGAGTGGTAACCTTTATTTATTTTGAGGGGAAACCCAGGTGACTCACAGAGAGAGTTAAGAATGAGTCAAATCAAACCTTCGGAAAAGATGTCACACCCACCGATCCAATGCACTCCCCTGGATTGTTTGCAGACTGCCGAAAGAGAAAGTCCGAAAAAGGGAGAGATGCAGAGAAGTTTTACTGAATGAGACCGCATCTGCTGCCCTTTCTCATCTAATGTAAACATCTGTGGCTGGTTAGTGTTAGCCTCTGAGCTAAGTGCAGTCTGAGAAGGTCTGGCTCTTATATGTTGCGATAGCAAAGGCAAAGGGCAGCGGGGCGGGGGAGGCGGGTGAAGTTGCTCGCCGTGTTCGGGCCCTGTGCCCATCTCACAGCAGCAACAACCGACAGGCAGGTCTTGAAGGGAGATAAGGAAAGGTAGAGAGTGTTTTTGGAACTGAAAGTGATATAGACCAGAGCACCGGAGAACAGAAGGGAACTATCAGCGTGTTCGTGACAGGAATTGTTTATTTACGGGCTGAAAATATAATGGCGGTGTTTTGATTCTTGTTTAGCCTGCGGAGGGTAGTGGTGATCTTATGTTTGAGATATTTCTGTTGTCGGGCCATGGTTACAAGTTTGGCAGCGCGAAGAGTCAGGACAGTCTTAACTTTTCCTTCAGAAAGACGCACTCCTATTTATGCACATTGTGTCAGCGCACAAAAGTTGGTGCAACAAAGGATTTGGTATTTTCTAGTGGGGTGTGTTATTTATTTTTATTTTTTGCCACTTGTCATTCATCCTTCATCTTACGTCCATGGTGCTAAAAAGGCCTGTGATAGACCGAGAACAAAGCATCGCTTGAAAAAAGTAACTTCCTTTCGAACTTGGACCATTATCAAAGCTTTCCTTCCAACAAGTGAAACCGTCTCACAGACAATTACAATTGAAATTGTTAACCGCACAAAAAATAGTAAATGGATTTGATTAATGAATATGTCTGGCTCTTTAAACGCTCTCAGGCCAAGGCCTCAGATGGTTGAAAAGAATGGCAAACGCAGTAATAATTGCTGAGACGGTGCCTTTAGAAGTTCACGCATTCAATGAGTATATGGAAATATCTTGGCCTCTTTCCGGTCCTTGTGCGCCTTTACTCAAGCCTCGTTCTGCTTGTGGATATCTCATGAAAAAAGGGGGTCACAAGTGGAGGTCAGAGTTCATGGCAGAGTTCGCCTCAGATCCGCCGGTCATTCTTTGTGCAAGCAGATGTCAACTTTAGACCACATGATGGAAATTTAACGGAAGCTGTACACTTTTTGTAAAATGAGATTCCGTCACTTGCGCCCCTCTTCATTCTGTCACACACAAATCTGCCACGCTCATCACCAATGTTCTTTTGTCAAATCTCAACGTGCTCCTTTTAACGATGTCACTGAAAGGGGAATTCTGTGCCTCCACCGACCAAGCTTTGCTTGGTAAATTAATAGTGTTCTCATTAGTGTGATTGCATTAGTTTACATTCCAGTCAAACCCCCCCCCCCCACCCCCACCCCCCAGTCTCCGTGAAGAAATCACATGCTGTTTTGGAGTGAAGGGTAGACTGATGCTTATCATGAATGCATTATTTCCATCAGGTCTTGTCTGCGCCTCTGATGCGATTAAAAGAAGTTCGTCCAAGCCACGTTTGCTACTGTAATTCTCTGGCTGTTTGCCCAAGTAAAAGATTCAAACAGAAGCTGAGGAATTACTTTGGGGGATTCACCCTGCAATGCCTCTCCAAAGAGGTTTTCATGAAACTCTACTGCTCCCACTAAGATATTAATTAAATTAACCTTGTGTTCTCCTTTTGAGCGCACAATAGCTTGTTTAAGTGGAAGCCATTAGATAGATCTTGTGATCACTGGTAGGATATACGGTCAGCATCTTGTGTCAGTGAGTCAACCAACACAGATGTTTAGCATTCAGTACACTGCTAGAACAGTCTCAAACGTTTATGTGTGTGTGTTTTGTCTTTTTTGTACTACTTCTTCTGGGAAGGTCTGAAATGTGAAAGGTTAGATACCCAAACCAGCTGAGCTAATGTCAAAAATGCAGCTCAAAAAGTCACTGTGGCACCCCCCGTGTCTTTCTGTCAGTTTTGATGGACAAGGCCTGACCCTCTGTTGCTAGGTTTTCCCACGCACTCGTAATTGTTGGAGGCAGTCAGCTGAGACCACCAGTCAACCGTGGACTGCTGAGAGACAAAAGAGCAAGGGGGTGGAAAGAATACTGATATGTCGAGAAGGACTGACACTGATAGGCAGCATGCACACATTCAAACAGTGGATTTTAACTGCGACTCGTTGACGAGCAGTCCAGTCCATATGTTAAGTGGAATCAAAAAATGGATGAAAAGCACTTTTTACTCATAGAGTAAAGCATTGGGTGTTTTGCAGTTTGCCAGGTCCCATTTCCTCTTTTTTGAGCATGAGGATTTATTTTGAACTGATCTTTTCCAAAGAGAAATGGGAGCAATGTGCTGAATCACATCATCAAACTGTCTCCCGCAAAGACTGAATTAATTGAGGCTGCGTTTATATCCAATTATACCGAATTCGTGCATTTGGAAATACTCGTTATTGGTCATGCAGCTTGCTGGTAAGCCTCGCTCAATTTGGGAAGAACAAAAAAAAGATATTTGATCATGAATTTGCCCAAATCTGTGGACAAATACAAATGCTGGGCTTGTTGATCTCTATCATCATTCCTGCACCTGCTTTTTGAGCATTATTTTATGCTGACTACTGGGCAGGCCAGTCTCGTAATTGCCTAGTAATTTACAAGCCTGCTCCTATGATTTACCGTAGAATTCATTATTCTCTGCAGAAGTACACTCCGAGACCAAACAATTTACAATGTAAACACTATCATTGAGGCATTAAACGATCGGGACCTTGAAAAAACAACAGCCACATGTTTACTCTTGACACTATATTAAGTTTAACAAGACAAACCGAGGGGTTGGTGTAGGCTTGTGTCCAAAATTAGGACCTTTCTACACTCATTCATTTCTACACTCGCGTCATTCTGAGTACAAGGCCTTGGGAACATCCCTCAGGGCTGGGTTGTTGAGTTCAGTCATTTAGTGTGCAACTTTGGCCGATGGGGATTGGCCCGGATCAAAACAGAGCTTTGAGTGTACCATTTTATTCAATGTACACAGCAGTTTCCTGCTCTACACATTCCTGAAGTGTTTTTTTTCTCCTGGAAATTGTTTGTTCACTACCCCCACACCCGCCAGCTTGCTGCATTTTTGTGCATCATAGTTAAAGGACAGTACTTGTTGCTTTTTTGTCTTATGTTCTAGGTGGTCTCAGTCCTTAGCTGGTTTGCCCAAGGAGAGGCGAGGTTCACACAAGACCCATAGTCAGTTGCTTTCTTTTGCACTCATGTGTAAATCATAATCAGGGCAGCTCGCGAAAGATGTAACAGCGAGTTAACTAGCCGCGTCGGTTCTGGCCTCCCTGTCACTTATGTAGCTTATTGTCGTTGACACGATGCTGTAGAGTTTCTGGAATCTACTCTGCAGCTATGTTCTTAGCCCTCATGAGCCCTGAGAGCTGCAATATAAATAGTCCTTTAAGACAGTGTTTTCCAACCATTATTGCGCCAAAGCACCTGTTTTATATAAGAAAAATCCCATGGCACACCACTGAACAAACAGACTGAAATAAGGCTCACATCCGTTTAGTCCCAAAGTGACTTATGTAGTGTGAAATCTGGGCCTGTTTAACAGATCACAAAGCTTACGTACTCACAGGAAGCCATGACTTAGTCTGTTTTTTGAAAGGTAACAGGTGGATACACTAGTTTATTGTACCCTTTGCCATCTAATGGGAAAAAAATGAATGGCTCTCTGCCTTTCACTATATATTGCCGGCACAGATTAATGAACAAAGATATCTTTGTAATTGGTAAATAATGATTTTTGCACATAGTGAAATTAGGTCATTTCTCACAGCACATCAGGTGATCTATCATGGCACTCGGGTGCCCCCTGGTCCTGAATCACTGCGTTAATGGTGCTCCATGAAGCTTCATCATCAGCACTATCTTCCGATTTGGTTAATTACACATTTATAAGGGGCACTTTAGGATTTGTTTCCAACATGGCTGCCTTTGATGGTGTGTGTTCTGAAGTGAAAAGCTTTGCAGAGTTCTAAAACCGGAAGCCATCATTTTATGCTTTCGGAGACAAAACGTAAAGCCGTAGACAGTGCCATAATTTATGTTGAGAGGTCGGATAAGGAATTTGAAAGGGCTTGGGTCATGTTCAAATACATAGAGCAGTGATTCATAACCTTTATTAACCCAAGGCACATATTTTAAGTTAGAAAAATCACGCGGTACACACCACCAAACAAAATTGTCACGAAAAGAGGATTCAGATGTCAATTTCATACTTTTTGCCATCTAAGAGAAGATCGTTTATTTATTCTTTCTGTCATTATAAGTTGATGGCATAGATAGAGGGACAAAGATACATTCTTTGTAATTAATAAATAAATTTCTCTCCAATTAAGTGAAATTTGATCATTTCCCACGGCACACCATTAGAGCTCTCTCGGCACACTAAGGTGCCCCGGCACACTGGTTGGGAATCACTGACATAGGGGGTCGTTTGTGGTTTCTTTCGCTGTCAGTCACTCGTGCTCTGATTTCCTTTGTTGTCTCTGAGCTCAATGGCCTGCCGGCAACCTGTGGCTGTCCTTTCTCTTCGTGTTACAGTGTGGGAACTTTGCTGTGCTGGTGGACCTTCACGTTCTGCCCCTGGGCAGTCAAGAGGACACCAGCTGGTTTACTACAAGCCACATCGAGGTAGGGACACAATGAGAAGAGCGTGCGTGCGATTAAATGTGTGAGTGAATATATAGCTTCTGTACTGCTTTGTGGCTTGAAAAGAAAACACTAGCGTGGAATGTGTAATGACTGAGTTCTTTGAATCTATTCTTCTTGTGGGTGAGGGGGTTTATTGTTCAGCACCCAGTTTCTTCCAGACCTGGAGTAGTCCAGCAGCATGTTGCTAAATCTAATGAAATGTCCTTGTTTTGTAGGAAGTTACAAGTATGATTCGTGATGCTGTGGCTCAAAGAGTCGAGCGGTACTCCGAGTCCTTTCTAAAAGGAAGACAGCCAAAGAACAAGGATCTAGCACCTGCTACGGCTTTTACCGTGAAAGGTACTGCTAATCGTTTTATAATCCACATTTCGATGATCTGTTGTCACATATTTGACATTGTGGATTATTTTAGCCTTTTGTGTTCATTATGACATCGGTCCCCAACATTTTGTGCAACACAAACAAGATTAATGAGCCATTTTAAATGTAAAACACCCCCCCCCCCCCACCAAAAAACAAAACAAAACGAAAAACAACCCCCCTCCACCCCAACTGATTATAGAATTTACCATTACACTGAATGTCGTTGTTGTAATTAGTGGGGTCCTCCGCTTTTTTCTCAAGAACAACCTGGTCCCATCTTGGATTTTTATTTTTAAAAAACCCTCCAAATTCTTGAACTTTAATGTCAGTGTTATGGAAAATTTTGAACCGTCAGAATTAGTGACGCCGAGGGGTGATGTCACCCAAGGCGTGTGTTTGAGACTTTGACAGTGTATGAGAAGGACACTTCCATGAACAATGTAAACATGGTTTCATCAGAATTTGTGACCCCAACGGGCCACATTGTTTGAGCTGTTACTGTATTAAGTCTGCTGTCAGTCTTACAGTTTGAGAGGAGAGCCAGCCCTCTCCTCTCAAATTTGCACACATAGTCTCCTTACTTTTATGTTTAAGATCTTCAAACAAATATAAATATCAACTTGAGATAAAGATAAGCTAGGTAAAATGCCCTTTAAAAATCAAATTGGCCGAGAACTCAAATGTTTGGGGACGGTAGTAGCTTATATGTAAGGACCTGACCTTTGTCACCTGAGGGTCATGGTTAAAGTCCCTCTGCAGACCAAACCAGATGTTGCAAGAGGCTCGTGTGCCTCCAGACTAATGTTGAATTTGCCTTTGAGCAAGGTTTTGTGTCTCAACGGCACCCTCTAGCTCAAGAGATGCAGCACTCTTGGCGCACTCCTTGCATGCGTGTATGTGTGTGATCTGATTCTGTGCGCTGTGCAGCGCAAATATACAGCGGAGCCCAAATTTAATTTTCTTAGACACAAGCATAACATCAGCCATGGCCACAACCAAATCCAAGGGACACATCTAGTGAGTTGAAGTGTTGCAGGATATCCTTCCCCTGGATAAGGTGTGAACAGACGCAGTTTTAGGTTACTGAAACTATAAGTCTTCTTCACAGAAATTTCGAATGATGATGACCACAGGCCCTGCAAAACAACAGCCACAAACAAACACACTCCGTTGTGTGAACAAGGGTACTACCAACGTGCCAGCAGTGAAATATCCATGTCAAAATGACTAAGCTTCTTGAATTTATGCCAGAAAGTATGTAAGCAGTGGAACATTACTCCATACAAAGACTATCTGCTTGTTCCCCTCCTCAGAACATAAAAAAAGGCCTCGCGACTCAAATGGGACTATGTAGTTCCTATGCTCTTGTCCCACTAAAGAGAGTAATGTCATTTTTGGCCCTTGTGAGAGAGGTGACTGACCAGTAAAGGTAGAGACTGAGAAGTGAGCAGGCTGGCAGGAGCCATAAGGAGGACAGGACAGACTATAGGCCGAGCCAATCTAACCCCAGGGTAGGTTTTAAGTATTGGGGTCATCTCCTCTGCAGACAGGTGAAATGCTAGCCCGCAAATCCTCTCACAAAGATCCTTCCAGGTTGTCTTTTAGAAGCACTGGAAGCCGGTTTTCTGCATTCATCTTTTTCATAACAGAAATCAATTATATCACATTTATTTGTGAGCACAGCTGCTAGAATGACATCCTAGAAGAGGTGCATGTACATTGTTAAATATAGAAAAAGTGTCAGGTGGAAATGACACAGTCTGCCAACAATAGACCGATAGAGGTTGGTATTAAGGAGTGGGATTGTTGTTCTTGTAGCATTTGATCTAATGCCAGCTATAAGGGCTGTGTAACAACTTCAGCTGTTGACACTTCAAATAAGCCATCAGCAGCTTTTAAAATTCCAAGGACCTCCAGTGCAAATTTCTGAGTTCATGATATTTGGAGGTAGATGACGCGCTAAGAGAAAAAGAGCTGCATAAAATCAGTTTGAAAGTCGTCCATCGAAAAAACAAAAACAAAAGGAAACATTTTAAAGCACCCAAGCAAATATTTATCTACATTTTTTGTGAACTTTATGAAATGGAACAATGTTCTTTCAGAGGAATAACCCCCTTTGATAATTGTATTGAATGAGGTCCAAAACATTGATCTCCATCTTAGGTTAAGATCTTGTTATGACTAAATATTAGTTTTATACCCATCTGAACAATGAAGTGCCCTCCGTTTATCATACCGCTGGGATTTATTTTTTTCCTTTGACTTGACTCTTTTTGAGTATGTAGCTAAACTGTAACAGATAATAGCCTGTCCATGTATTCAGAGAACATTACAGCTCGTTTAAAAAAAAAAGTTTTGTTTTTTTTTTAACTCAGGCTACTTGACTCCATGATTAGCGCACAGTGATGTGATTTATTTATGTTTTAAGAGGGATGAACAGATGGAACTTTTCCCACCAAAAAACTTGGCTAAGTACAAGAAGAGTGAATAAGCAAGACTTTTCGAAGGCAAGAAAAATTTGATCTTGGGAGAGGCTGGCTATCTCCTTGATGCACTACAGTGAATACAAAAAATGTGTCTAAGTATTTGCAAATTAAAAATGAATGAAAAATAGGGTCTCTTTCACTTGAACATTACAGTCTTGTTATCTGATATTATACTGTATGTAAGGAAGCGAGTTACTGATTATTCACTGTGATGGTAAGAGTTTCATAGCCATCCTCAGGTAGATGCTGGACTGCCAAGCAAGGCTGTACGATGTTAGGAAACGAATTATATGCCCGAAAATGACATCACAGTGTCAAAATATTAAAGGGCAGCTCTGACGGCCCATTTCGAGGTATTGATGGGGAAAAGGAGCAGTATTGTCAAGTTTGATATATCCGATCTTTGTGTCAAGTCGAGACAAACCTCTGAATATCTGCCAAATATGTTCATAGAACATCCTGTACCCAAGTTATGTAGCAGCCACTTTTCTGCAACCAATTTACGGTCTGGATTAACAGGTTTACGCACACAGCTTCAATATCAGGCTTCCGCAGAGCTTGCTGATGATCTGATCATTTGAATCAGGTGCGTTGCAACTGGGGGAGATGGAAAACATGCGGGATCGCAGCCTTCCGGGACTGGAATTGCCCACCCCTGGTTTAACCCTTTCAGGGACAGCTGTTACTCCAGTGGACAGCTTATCATATTATCCTGTTACAGCAGGCATGTCCAGCTCCGGGTCTGGAGGGCCACGGTCCTGCCTGTTTTCCAGCTCTCCCACCTGCAACACACCTGATTCCGATGATCAGCTCATCAGCCAGCTCTGAAGCAGCATTAGAACGATCGTGATAATTTGAATCAGGTGTGTTGCTCTTGGGAAAGCTGGAATACAGGCAGGACAGCGGAACCTTGAGGACTGACTTTGGACACCCCTGGGTTACAGGGTGCATGCAAGGATGAATACAACCAACACATTTGGATTCAATTTGTTATCTGGAATCACAATTTCAACCAAAAAATGATCAATCGTTCAACCTTAATGCTAAATTGATTTCCGCATCTTAACAAAGTTGATGCCATGTATTGCTTTCGAAAGGCCCACTCTGCACATACTTAGCAAATCTGACTACCAACAGCCAGATGTCTTTCATCTGCTACTTTATAGTGGATGACGTAGCAAAGGTGATCTTTCACTGTAAGACCTCTTTGTACGTGTAACCTTAAGGCTGAGAAGTGTCTTTACCAGTGTTGGCGTAGGTGTGACAATAACTTTTGGTGGTACTCAAGAGTTCATTTCAGCCCATGGCAGAGCTGGGTACTTCTTCCTCTTCCTGCACAGGTGCCAGGGCTTAGAGGGGAGGGAACACCTGCCAGTCTCTTTCCCCATGGTCACTACAAGCTGGAAAGGCATTTTCCCAGGCTCCCCAGATGAATGGTCACTAATAGCCGTGGGAGAGGGCTTTGCGAGTGCTGCACAGTGTACGACTGACTCCTCTTGGCAGCTCTGTGAAGGGGGCTTAAGGCAGCCTGACCATGGTCATTGTAGGAAAAGCACAAGTGTTGTTAGATTTCTTTACTCTTGGAAAATGTGTTACCAATGACCATTTGACGACAGAGGATTTGTTGTTGTTCTTTGTAACCCCCCCCCCCCCTCAAAAAAAAAAGGAAACCCCAAATATACCTTATATTGTATTTTAGGGCCAACATATCCCATTTTCTACAACAAACAAATGCAGATGCTGTTCAATAACCCCACATTCTTTCTTTGTTGGAAGTCTGTTTTCTAAGGGAAAAGACTCAACTCTTCCAACTGTTTTCTTCTTTGTTTCTGCCTTAGCCACCGCAACTCTTTTCTATTTATGTGAGTAGCTATAATATGAGGGATTTGTCTGTAAACAGAGAGTCACGCCAGTAGCAGATTTACCTGCTCTGGTCTATGTTACTGGGTGCATGGCAGTCTGGGATTAAGGCAAGGGTGAAACAGAGACCTGTGACGGGAACAAAGGAATTCCAAGGCCCAGGCTCAAAATGGACCTTGATCGGCGTCGGCGCTGCAGCGAGTGTTCCCTTGTTCCTGCTCACCCTCCTGTCTCTGGCCCCTGCTGGGCAACCCCCTTCCTCTCAGGACTATGTGGTGTTGATGTGACTCTCAAAAGCTGGCTTGTATGCGCCTTGTCTTTCGAATAGAACAGTCTGACTCCACTGTTGACCACTCCTCAATGAATATTCACACGCACCATTCACTTTTTTTTTGTTGCCACTTGCACTTTTGAGGCATTGCCTCTTCTAGTGACTGTTATCTTTCCAAGTTCAAAGTTTTCTCACATTTTCTTCTCAACCTCGTCCACGGGGTCAGCTGCAGTTTCTTCGCACATAACCACAATCCCTGCCGTAGCTGTCACACTACACTCTTTTCCCATATAATTAGGGCCTGAGCCTTAGCACGAATCACATTCATGTGACCGTTCACCACACCGTATCCGGGAGTACTGCACACACGCTGTTGAACTCAAGTGTTTTCTTGTTTTCTTTTTCTGTCCGTTACTTTAGGTCTGGAAAAAAAATCCCTTTGTCATGTGCTCCCTGCAGCCTTGTGACTTTGCTTGTGGACAGGTGTCACGTCAATTAGCCAATTTGGATCCAGCAAGAAGAGACGTTCTGATCCAACATGAACTGACTCTGAGTTTTCAACTGTAACTTACTTTGCAAACTTCTTTGCATAAGCTGAATCTTCCTGTCTTACCTTGATAATATAAACTAACAAAATACAAACTCCTTTTGTTTCACAGAAACAGATTTGGTTTTTTTAAACTTTTTTTTACACTGCAAAATACTCTCAATTACTTTGGTCACATGTTTCATTATGGGCTGGCCTGAGCTACCATGCTGGGGCGTATTTTGTAACGGTGTCAAAGGGGTCACCCAAATGTTAAATTGAGCACTCGTACAAATATTGATTCAGGTGCTCGTTGTGCAGGATGATAAGGCAGAGCGCTCTGCTCCAAACAGTTACACACAGGGTGATGTCCTTCCAGGAAAGCCCCCACTTACATGTGGGTAACTTCCTCATGTTCTCTCATCCTTCCCTCCGTCATTTCTCACTCGCTGTAAGCTCCAACCCTCCACCCACACTTGAGGACAGAGGGAGGGGGCCCACTTCAAAGCTGCGATGTCAAAGGAGCAGGATTCTTAGGTGCTGATGTCTGACTGTCTTGCTGATTCAACTCCTGTTCATCAAGGAGTCCGCGTGATTTTGTTTTCCCATGTCATGAGTCGGGGTGTCACAAAAACACATTTGAATCATAAAATCGGTTTTGAATTAAAGTGCATCTGCACACAAACTAATTAATCCACCTCATTATAACTACAACCGGCCTATGTAATTCGGTGGTTTGATGTTTCTGATGATTTGTTGTTGTCTTTGAATTGAATTAACTTGAATAGTTTGGGATTGTGAGAGCTTGGACATGTCATCTGTTAATAAACATGAAAAAAACTATGAATACACTTATTCGTCTTGAATAAATCGCTTAGAAGGAAATGCCACATTTAAATCACATCAAGTCAATTTTTTTATATAGTCCTTAATCACAGAAAAGTATTAAAGGGCTTCCCATGCCCGCAGTTGGAAAATATTAACAGCATCCCCTGATCTTACCCCCCTGGAGGGTGGGGGGGGGGGGGAACCCATTGTGTAGGGGCTGCAGATGGGAGAAAATTTCCTTCTAGGATGAGCAGGCTGCAGTGGATGACAAGTGGGTAACATTTAACACATAAAATTATGCTACAGAATATTGATTGAAATAATGTGAAAGTCCATTCAATCTGATGAAGCGCTGTAGGAAGATGCTTTCAATGAAACGGGTCCCCGCCCAGTTGGTCAATGCGGAAATGTCCATAGCGGCGCCTCCGAGGAGGTGGTCCGTCTCAGATCGGTCATTCGGTGCAGATTCCAAACAGCGACTTCCAATTCAGTTATTGTCACATAGGCCTCTCCCCAAACCTGGTAGTGGTGGTGATGGTTGGGGCAGCAGTGACGGTAGAAGCGGCAGTCAAACAGGTCAACGAACCAAATGCAAAAATATACAGTATAACATATCTTCTGCACGATAAGGCGCACCGAAAAGTCTTTCATTTTCTGAAAAGCTCACAGCGCCTTAAAATGCGGTCATTACGATAATATGTCGACCCCAAGATGGCTCCTTGCTGGAGACATGCTTACATTGTTATAAGTTGCTGTTGGTTCAGTGAACTGTTTCGCTGCTTTATTAAATAAGTTTTTGTTGCAGCTCCGAAAAAAGGAGAGCTATGGTGTTGTTTTTTTTAAAACGCAAACTTTATTTCATGGTTTTCACATGTCTCAATAAATACAGGTACCGGTACGTCTTTGTCCGTCTCCGTGCCTTCTCTTCTTCTGTTCAACTCGAGAGGTGTTCATGACCACCTCTGAAAAACGTAAATTAACGTTTCCTTCAATGAAACTACGAAAATTGAAAGTAATGCATCAAAATAGAAGCTCAAGGGAGGAAATCACAAAATAAATTCTATAGCCCCGCAACAGAATTTATTTTGTGACTTCCTCTTTTGTAAATACAGTACACAACAAAGGAATAAATAAACACTTCTGAGAGAGTCCAGTCTCCTACATTTTACTGACATCTCAAGTCAAGTACAACTTTATTGTCAAGTGTGCTGTATGTTACAGCACAGATGAAATTTCCTCCCTCTTAAACAGACAACAAGACATTGTTCTGTTGGAGCTATGCTCAAGGAAATGCCAAAATAAATTCTCAAGGGGGGCTATCGAATTTATTTTGTGATTTCCTCCTTGATTTTCTGTTTTGATGCATTATTTTCAATTTTCATAGTTTCATTGAAGTAATCGTTTATTCACGTTTTTCGGAGACGGTCATGAACGCCTCTCAAGTCGAACGGAAGGATCGTAGCTCCATCTAGTGGATGCAGTGTAGATTGCGCTTTATAATCCAGTACGGATAATATATGAGAAAAAAAAGACAAAATAGGCCATTCATTGAAGGTGCGCCTCATAATCCAGTGCGCCCTTTAGTGCGGAAAATACGGTAAATACGTTCGTAGTCTGCCTGGTCATTCCAGAGCACTTGAGCTCAAAGAGAAAAAACTCTTGAACCTGCTTTTTGGCTCTCTGGATCACAAAAAGATGTGTTGTGAATGAATATTTGGGCACAGAACCTTAATTGTCCTACTAAGTCAACAAGATCATATTTTAAAGGTGAGTAACAAGACCTTGAGAGCGCATCTCAAATGAACCAGAAGCCAACGTAAGTTGCCCTAGTATTGAAGTAATATGATCGAACATTTTCATCATTCAGTCTAGCTGCAGCAATTTGCACTAACTACAGGGTTTTAATGCCAAATGTGGGAGGACCAGACAGTAATACGTTAAAATAATCGAGGCGCGACATAACGAACTTATGAGTTATGATTTCTGCATCATTAGTAGATCGAATGGAACAGATCTTTGCGATTAAGAAAAAAACTAAAGAAACGCAATGTGATTGATTTCCTTAATTATCATTTGGAAAGAGAGAGTCGAGTCAAATATAACACCGAGATTTTTTTCTAAATCATTTTGGGACATACTTTTAGTACTGTGGTAGACCTTTTATGAAGACTTAGAGTGGTGTCTTCAACTCAATAGGTGCCGCTGATGAGCAGGGCCAATGATCAACATTGTCGTTTTATTGGGGTTAAGAAGCAAAAAACGGAAAGACATCCAATCGCAGCAAGGCATGGCTACAGAGTAAGCCTTCCAGAATGTGTTTTGAGAGTAATTGTCGCTACGTTTACACTACTGACAAGTTAATTCATGTCGTAAAATGATCTTCTTTCTACAAGAACATTGCATCATCCTCTCTCAAACGGAGTCAAATCTTATCTAATCGAATAATCCATCTATCCATCCATCCATTTTCTAATCCAGTTATCCTCACAAGGGTCGCGGGCATGCTGGAGCCTATCTCAGCTGTCTTTGGGCATTAAGGCGGGGGACACCCTGAACTGGTTGCCAACAATCGCATTTTCTCGACCCATAAGAAACATTTTACTGATTTGTCTCTAATTCGACACGAGCAATCATTCAAACATATTCACAGCACGTAGTTGCTTCCTTGCAAATGATCATCTTTTTCTTCTATCCGTTGGCATTGCTACTATGACCAACCTTTTGCCAAGTTTATGAACTTTCACCATCCACATTGGCTCTTAATCATTTTTGAAGCCCATTCCAGCATTTACATACATGGTTGGTAGAATACGTGCCAACCAGATTTCACTGACTCAACAGACACGTCATGTTTATTTACATTAAGTTTAGGAAACTCATAGCCAACACAAAGGCCCTGAAAGTTAAGCATGATACCTATGCTATTTTCTGACTAGCATTCACGTTGTTGTTGCCACCATCTCAGGGCGTGTTGAACTTAAAATAATGTGTGCTCCGAGTCAGACTAATTGTTGGTGCAATTGTATCTTGCAGCACTTCAAAATATTTATGCCACTGACCTCACCCAAATTTATCAACAGTCACTAGGGCAAATCCTGCCATTTGACGGGCACTTTATGTAGATCATAAGATGTGCCTACATAGGTGTGTCACAAATGACCACTTACACCATACTTGGCTCAAAGCAGAGGACAAACCGTCAACTAAAAGAACCTTTAAAAAGGCCACACCTCGTTTTATGATTACACCACATAACAGCCACCCCATAAGTTGTAGCTGCAACAGGACCTGGCAGGAATGAGGGTGGTGACATGAAGGGTATGCTGTGACTGCGCTCAAATGAATCAGGACATGACCGAAACAAATGACGTTTGAGTCCGCCCTTTGCTTTTGCCCAAGTTTGTGGGCCACTGTCTTACAGTATGTCCGTTTCATTTTATTACCCTCATCAGTCTGTTTGTCTTTTGGTTTGTTAACTTTTCTTTCCTCTCATTGTCTTTCAAGGAAGTGGTGAAAGATGGAGGGGTGTGCGCTTGTTTGTGTGTGTGCGTGTGCGTGTGTGTGTGTGTGTGTGTGTGTGTGGACTTGCAGTATTTGCCCTGTGACATATTATACCGTGGCAGGAGTCTCTCCAGACAAGTGGTTACGACATGATCTACCACATTACCGGACCCATGGCTTGATGACTTACTTACAGTTTGATTAAACCAGCATAATATTGTTGTGTGCAGGCTTTCAAAAGAATTAAACAACTCTATCGTTTCGTGAATCAAGTACAAATGAACCAGTCTATGCTCTGCATTTTTATGTTCTTCACCACTGTGGGCTACAGTTGCCACAGACCGGGACCTCACATTGTCAAGAGGAGGCACCAGGAAACTGTTTGTGGGAGAAAAACATGAATGTAAGCTAAGCATGAGAGAACCTGGGCAGAGGGCCAAAAGCAACTCTGTGATGTGCAGAGCGTTATGAAGTTGGAGGAACAGCTGATGTCTCGGGCCACGCTGTTTCGCTGGTTCCCAACTCTGTGTCCAGACATCGCTGTCAAACTTGTCCTGGGAATTGGCAAATTCAAGCCACCAGGGAATGCGATGAGAATAGTCGTAGAACTCAACATAAAACGAATGGATTAAATGAAAGCTTATAAAAACATAGGAGGCCATAAATGTGCAAGGGAACTTGAGCTGGAATAGTCACTGTTGCCTTTATGGGCAGGGAAACATTACAGAGATATATAAATGTGCATTCCGGCAGAATTGAGATCCAGAATGGTGAATAGGCGCCTGCTGATTTGCTATCTTATATCAGCTCCCCAACCCCATCAAAAGCAAAAACAGAATGGCTGCATAAGGTCGTCGACCAATGCCCCAAGGGAAAACACAATTTAACATTTACTCCATGCCATTTATATTTCCAGTAAGATTGTGTAATTATATTATTAGTATTATTATGCAGCATCATTTATTCAACCACTGCTGTAAAAATGGATATAAAGGTGCCATTCCCTTGTTTTATTGTAGCCCCCACCTTGACGCCCCAGCTGTTTTTCGGGCACGGTAATAGCGCTTTCACAGCAGGTCATAATTTAGTTTGGTGGGATAATGAATGCAGGACCGAGAAAGGATAAAATACAGCTCAGTCATTTTACAGGAATATTTTGATTTCGAAATCGCCCACATTGCTCGACAATTCAGCATTGAACGATGGTTCCTATCCATTTTCAGTTCAAGTGCATTTTTGTTTGTTTTCAGTTCACAGAATTGCACGTTCAGTGTGACAATTATCTTTCCCGACATGTCTTTGAAAGATGTTTTGGGGGGATTTTATCTTAATTAAGGAAGGAAATATTCTGTCTGTGGGGGATCATATTTTATGTTCATAACTCTTGACTGAGCTGTCCAAATTGAGTTTGGCCCCCAGGCATAAGTTGTCCTAAAACTTCTAAGGGATTAGAAACATTCCAGTAAGGAGAAGCTTTACATGTGTTCTCCGCTGTCTCATGGAGAAAACAAAAACCTATTCAACAGCAATTACTCTTTTCTGTCTAATGGTGGACTGAGTTGTTAAATCTACTTTATTGTTGTTGTTTGCTTATCCCTTTGAATCAGGGATGTTTCATTGTGTCACCATATAAGCTATGACTGTGATTAGTACCACAGTTACTATCAGTAAAGTTAACTCTGAAAATAGTGAAGTTTTTTTTCAATTGCACACTCTCATTCCCAATTCAAATCTAAATGACTTTTCATGAAAATGTGGAGGCTTGTCATTTTAAAATGACGTTTGGGGAGGAAACAAGACGAGTAGGGTCGAGCTATCAGGAAATGTGCAAAATAGAAATGCCATTGTTTATTATTCCCTGGTATTGTTAAATAGCTACAGTATACTGAGTCATCATGAATAAAGTGAAAGGATAAAGCTGCCATTTATCACTAGACAGTGGATGTAACTGTACGCCTGTGGCAGTTTTATGGCTCGCTATCTATGTAATTGCTCACCGTGATGCAAAGAATCACAGATGGCTTTTTCCCCCTTTTTTTGAAGATAATAATTAGAGGTTTTGTGCTGCAGTTGAGATCAGATAAACAAAAGAAACGGGAAATAGTCAAACATGCATCTTCACGCTTTCCTGTTCTGGCTTGGCTGCTGTCAAACAGATTCATGCTCAACACCACAAGGGCCATTTTTTTTTTTGGACTGAGGATCAAACATAGTTATTTATTGCTAATAGTGAAGTCTTGTTTCCAGTGACTTATATGGTTGAGAGGAAAGAAACACGCTTTCTGAGACTAAGACAACTGTCTTTGACCCCAAGATACAAAACGTATCGAGCCTTATAGGTGAAGTCAAGTGAAACATTTTCTTAAAAATGACTGTACCGGTACATGTTCTATGTGGCCCGACTAGTCTAAAAACTGAATATTTGCGGAATATGAACTAAGCAGAACCTAACCAGTTTTTTTTTAATACATCTCAAGTGGCGGCCGCTTTGCCACCTGCTTTCAACTGAAAATGACATTACGTTTAATCAGGGCCCAGGTAACTACTAATCACCTCTCGCCTTGCAAACCTAAAAAAAACAGATGAGCCATGAGTGATTGTGACTTCTCCTTGAAGGCTGAATGCTTTCCAAAAAACACACCTTTCAGTTAAAGTTAAATGCCACAGTGTTGATTTTCAACTGTAGTCCATCCCCGCATGCGTGTGTGTGTGTGTGTGTGTGTGTGTGTGTGTGCGCGCGTGCGTGTATATGTATGTCGATCTCTCTCTCTCTCTCTCTCTCTCTCTCTCTCTCTCCATACATACACACACACACACACACACACACACACACACACACACATACAGGTAGATATATCTGCCACCCTGTAGTTGAGTGGTTAGCACGTCGACTACACAGTTCAATTCCAGCAGCTCCGGCCACCCTGTGTGGAGTTTGCATGTTCTCCCCGCGCTTGATTGGGTTTTCTCTGGGTACTGCGGGTTCCTCCAACATTCCAAAAAACATATATATATATTCCAATGCATTTGAAAATGGCCGTCATACCATTCGCTGAGGATATTTACTATGCGCGGACTGACCCATGAGTCGCTGTCCCTCGTGACGAGCGAGGGTCGATTGTGCTTGTTTAAATATACAAACACAAAGGAGGAAAGACAGGACAGTGAGTTTTAACTCACTGAACTTCCTCAAGTACTTTGGCTTTCCCATGAGATGAGCCGGCTCACTTGGCAATTCAGAACTGTTGACCAGTTTACAAAGAAGGACTGTATCGCGTGTTAGCTGGGCCCCTGCATTTAGTCAACAAATTCCTACCACATTAGGAAACAGGCCACTGTGTCTACCCAGCACATCTTACATGCCATGAGGACCATTCCATGAAAAATAAAGCTGAGGCCCTGGAAAAGGTTTCTAAGATCATGCCTACCACTGAGGTCATTTTATAGGAAAACAAAAGCTTTCAGTCATTATTTGAGAATGGTTCTGGGCTGCGGGGTGGTTATTGATGGGGCGGAATGATCCCCGAAAATAATTTAGAAGTGGAGTGGTGAAGATCACTGCATGCTTTGATTTTAGACCATCTTTATCTTGTCTAATGCACTTCTGCTTGAACAATAATTTCTAGCCTAACGGAAGCGATTTTATGCCTTTATCAAATTGAGTACATGTTACATTTTGATCCCTGGATAAAATCCAAGAAAGCACACACGCAGGATATCTAAGATAAGTCCAAGTTCTCTTAGTGGAAGTGGTGGCATACTAAGTTATGGGTAACAAATGAAGGTAAAAAAATATAAATGTGATCTGAAGTGATTACAATGTTTAGTTAGGGGTTGGGCCATTTGGGGACCTGAGCAGCTGCAATACGACTATTGCTATATGTTGTTTCTGCAAGTCTCAAAGGGGAAAAGGACATCCCTTGGTTTGTGTTCAGTTCTGGAGGCTGAGTTTCATTGGAGGAAGAATTCATACATTCATTCATGTTCTGAACTGCTTATTCTATTCAGTCAAGCAGTTATGTCCAGTCAACCGCAGATAATGTACTGCATCTTAAACGCCACAGGTTTTCCATATTTACTCCATCTGTTGGAAGAAACCCTCTGACTCATGTTGAAATTCATCCTTGTTTTGTTTTTTTCTTTGTAGGGAAAAATTTCAACCTCATCGCCACTTTTCTGAAGCGCCACTCCAACCTTCGATGTATCGTCAAGCCGCACCATGGTGGTATGTGACCTATTTGTTTTCAAATCCATTTCCACTGAATCAGAAATGGAGTTTTCAATGACTCATGTTGAGCCAAATTTCCCACAGAAAGACCAAAGCCTTTTCGACTCTCCATATTGATGTTTCTCCCCCTCACTTATTTTTACGTCCTGCCTCTACCTGCTTTGGGTGTTGTTGGGAACCAGCAGACATTAAGTGGTTCCTGTGAGAGGCCACTGTGAATCGTAGGGTGAGAGAAATTGTATAGGAGTGCAGTTGAAATGTAGCTCCATGGCCTGTGTAGTTTCTGTGACCCTTAGCCACCTTTTCATGGGACCAACACAGTTCTCTTCCTGTCAGCAAAGTCCGATCCCTCGGGGAGGAGATGTTAAGACAGTACTAACCTGCTGCACAATGAGATGATGGCTTTGTCAGCAGGTCTGTTACACATCAAATTAGTCAGTCTTCTGGGGTCAGAGGTTGTCGCACAATGATGTACCGGTACATTATTTTCAGGCCATTTAAAATATTTCCTCGGCCATCATATAAGTCTGTTCAGCCAATTGTACTGCAAGACAAGTAATGTTGTGGCAGATATTTTTACATACAAAATATTTTGACACATTTTAAATTCGATGGTACTTGTTTAAAACAACCAGACTTGAGGTTGCTATTCTCTTTAATGAAGGACATCAACATTTGTTACTTAAAACTATAAGCAATAAATCTAATGCAGTTGTGGCAATACAAATTTGTTTTAAATAATGGAAAGTAGCTCAAGAGCTAATATTTTATGTTCATCAAACTTTTCAGCTTTGGACATACACTGTCACCTTCTATTTAATCTGAAGGAAATTCACTGGTATGGTTTTGTCCCAACCACCACATTTCCTTCTGTCTGACATTGATTTACGATTAAAGCTGAGACCACAATATTTACTATTGTGATCCGTGTTATTACTTTGCTTGCCTGCAGAATTGCGTGTGTTTCCTGAGCGCTACGTTGTGTGTGCAAGCCGTCGAGAGGATGCCGCAATGCACTGTTCAAAACCAAGCCCAACCGCAGTGAGTGTTGTTTATACTATATTTCCTCCTTCAGGCGCCTGGCAGAAGATTCTGAAAAAGAAAGTGTTGCCAAGCGTTGCTCTCACTTTATATATGGTGGTCTTGACAGAGGCTGAGGTTGACAGAGATTTGCAGTCAGACTCTTTCAAAAAGTCCCTCCTGCCAATCACCTGAGCCGGAATTTTAAAAAAGGAATAATAATAATCATAATACTTAAAAATAATATAATGTTTATTTATTAATTTATTATATTATTTATATGTTAACTGTTTTGTTAACCGCTTTGTTACAGCTGCCGCTGTTGTGAAAGCGCTATATAAATCAGCATGTATTGTATTGAATTGTATTAATCAAAAACATCAACATTCCTGCGCAGACAAATAAAAGGCTGCAACTAATTTCACTTTTTCTTTCTTTATTTTTATATCATATGGGTGGGTCTCAGAATATATGGTCCAATCGGACGGTCAAACGCTGACCCACTGCAAGAGTTATTATTTTCTTCTTTTCACAATCAATCACCTGATTTCACTGCTTACAATACTGCAGACATATCGCAGAGATCGAATAAATAACTTGACTGAGAATTCTGTTGTCGTTTGCATGTGAATGTATTTTGAGTGGTGAAAAATAGCCGGTGCGGCTACTTCCTCATCTTGACATGACAACACCCCCATGTTATTAAGAGGCCTTTATACCCTTAAACTGCATCACTCTGGATGGGTACAAAAGACGGTGACCTTTTTGGGTATGGACCAATTTGGGTCGGTACTCCCAAGTACCAATTCACATGAAATCAAACGGTGCTTCGTGTCAAGCATGCGGTCCAGTTTTATTGGTAACAAACATTCAGTAAAACTGATCAATAAATTTCACGCTAGTTGCGTGCACTATTTCTCCAGTGTATTCTTGCGAGTGAGTCAGCAAGAGTTTAATGGTGCACGGCTCCGCTGCAGGCAGTGTGTATTTTGCAACGTGAACAGTGATCGTTTGTTGGTATCTATGTACGTCCAATGGAACGCTAGTCAACTGACGGTCATTGTTTACCATTCAGTATTATTTTTAATTTGAGTGCTTAGTGCAATGGTGCCTTGGTAATACTGCGCCAATATGACACAATGGAGTAGACCTACGACATTCAACAATCTCAAATTCACTTTTGGGCTCTCATATCTCATCCTTGCGCCATACTTGATGAGAACCACGAATATAGTCACAGGTGCATACTCAAAGGAAAGCGGGAGTGATTACAGCGTAATCAAATGGTGTCATAGCTCGACCAGTTTAACGTTTGGCGTCATGACCAAGGGCCACCACGCTGATGCTTTGATGCAAAAAAGATGGTACCATGACCTAATATTCCCTTGCAACAGGTCACTGCAATCAAATGATTTCACAAACAGGAGACGTCTACCCCAGTTGACATCTGCTTTGCCCTATTCCTTATGAATAAATCTTTCAAGGTCATTTTCAGCTTCGTTCACAGAGAGAGAAAGAATAGGATTGAGGTATAAGAGCTCATCAAAGGCCACGTCAGGAGAGTACAACGTTCTGTTCATAGCTGTGCGTTTTGCCTTTTATCCCATTTGACTCAAGAGCACCAATGACCTCCAGCTGAAACCAAGCTTGGCAGCACATTTTGCTCTCGGATGCCTCGGTAGTCTTTAGAGTTGTACAGATTCAAGAGAGAACATAATGGAGCCTCGTCCATTCGTACACAGTGGCCAGACAAAACTATTGGTAACCAATCTCACATTGGATGCTGAGACAACATGAGGAGACTGGAATTTGCCCAAAATCTTTTTCACATTCCACATCTGGGAGAATGTCTTTTTCAATGTGCAGACAGAGCTGTTTGGCAAATCACATCAGCTCCGGGTTAAAAGAAAAAAAAAACTTATATTTATGAATCATTTTATATACATTCACCCCATAAAACGTCACAATGCATTGCATTATACAGGATACATGGTACTTATGAAGTGTCATGTGTATTTTGAATATACAATACCTATTGCAGTCGGTTAATAAAGAAGAATTTGGCACATTCAATTGGCTGAAGTGAGATATCATGTGGTTTGGTTACGGTATTTTCCTGTTGGGAGTGGATAATGCATGTTGTACTCTTGCCAATCTCAAAAGCCCTTCAAGTTCTTTCTTGTTCATTCATATTACGAACAACAATGCTTTGGCCGGTGTTCATTTGATTCCAAACTCCCCAGTGTAGTCTGAGAATTGCTGGTGTATCTTCTCACCTTGGCACACACATCAAGCATGGACAACGCTCACATTACATTCCATGACCAACAGCCCGCTGCTTTCGATGCGCTTTTTTCTCTGTTGTTTCTCTTTGAAATATCTCCGCCCTTTCCGCAGTTTGGCCTTCAATCAAAGCGGAGATTGTAATATTTTTAGTGGAGCACAGTCATCAGTGAAAAGTTCAGCGTAACCGATTTTTCCAGTTCAAGGAGGCCTTGCTGTCTATGGCGTTCCCCTCGCCAGGTTGTGTTTCTTGGGCACATACAATGGGAAAAAGAGTCGGATTTCTTTGGTGGAACTTGTGCTTGGTTGACAAAAACAAATCATTTGTTTACGCCACAGGCTGTTTTTCATGACTCGTTTCCATGTTAAACTTAAATGTTCAATTTAAAACAATTAAGGAACATATTATAGAGTTGATGTATGGCTTGATTTTCCTGCTGTATGAAATTATTATACCGCATTTTCTGCACTATAAGGTACTTTGGAATAAAAGGCCCACTTTCAATGAATAGCTTATTTTAAAACTGTTTTCATATACTGTATAGGGTGCACCGCATTATAAGGCGCACAGAATAGAAGCTACGATAGTGGCTACGGTTATGTTATGCATCCACTACATGGAGATGCGCTAAAGAGAATACAATAGAATACAATTCAGATGTATTTACATAGAGCTTTCACAATCTCTCCAGCTGCAACAAAGCGCTTACAGAACATGTAAAATACGGCATCCAAAAAAATCTGAATATTGATCCATATACTGTATATCAGCTTTTGAGAAAATTGAATGCTATTAGGTGCGCCTTATAGTGCGGGAAATACGGGTAGTCTTTTACTGGTCTGTAAGTCAAACAAGACATGCCTTTTATGGCCTACACTGTAAACTTTACCCCAAAAAAAATAAAATCACATGTTGTATCAGGTTAAGGTTAGGACTTTAAGGCCAGTCAAGTTTATCCTGACCACACCCTGACCGTATTTCTTTACGGACCTTGCTTTGTGCAATGTTGTACAGCAGGGGTGTCCAAAGTCGGTCCTCAAGGGCCGCTGTCCTGCCTGTTTTCCAGCTCTCCCAGGAGACACACACCTGATTCAAATAATCAGGAATATTCTAATGCTGCCTCAGAGCTGGATGATGAGCTGATCATCTGAATCAGGTGTGTTGCAGCTGAGAGAGATGGAAAACAGGCAGGACGGCGGCCCTCCAGGCTGGACATGCCTGGTGTACAGTATTGTTTTTCAGATTTAGACTTCATTCATATTAATTTGGTGCTTCCCAATACACCTTCATATTTGCAACAGGAACAGGAAGTGGCCTGGAATTGTCTGGAATATTGGCCCTTCATTACCAGTGAAAGCAACTCTAAAGCCTTTAGCCTACCAAATACATTTTGGACAATTCTATGCTCCCACTTTCGTGGGAACAGTTTGTGGATAGCCCCTTTCTTGTTCCAACACAACTGTTCAGCAGTGCACAAAGTAAGGTCCACTATAAACACGGAGGAGGGAGTTTGGTGTGGACCATCTTGACTAGCCTGCACAGAATCCTGACCTCACCCCATTAGAACATGTTTGGGATAACCTCACAAATGCACGTCTGGTAGAATGCTCCCCAAAAAATCCCAGAAGCACTCCTAAACCTTGTGGAAAACATTCCGGGAAGAGTTTAGGTTGGACTGATGTATTAACTATAGGTTATAGTTAGAATGTCATTAAATCCATCCACAAGTCAAGGCAGATGCTTTAAGCCAATACTTTTGGCTATAAAAATGTATTTCTATCAACGCATTGTTGACCAATAACAGTTACAACAACATAACACTTGAATTTTTCCATTTGATGATTGAACAAATACTATATGCACCACATGAAACAATAACAGCAGCCTTGGTAACCCTGTGTTCAATTTGTCTGAAGTGTTTTCAGTCTGACGTTTGACTTCGATGAATTTGCACTGAAAGTCTCTGAGTCGCCTCAGCAAAGTGGCAACACATGTTTCAGACAGATTCTTTTATTGATTTATTTTTTAATGGCAACATTGCTGGTTTTCTTGGACAGATATGTGCCCGACTAGCCTTTGCGCCTCGCTCAGGGTTTATTTCAATGATGTGTCTGGAAAAATGTGACTGTTTCCTCTTGCTGCGATACATTGTGATATTTTGTCCAATAGCATGTTGCGAAATAGATGAACCAAACCCGGGTTTTACTGAAAGAATATAATTTTTGGATGAATTCAAGTGTGCATACTGCCTCATCTTGCGACTTGAGATTGAAATTGTACCGGGTGAAAAATGTTTAGACATGTAGAAATTAAAATGAACTCCTCATGTTTGCTGATTGTTCACCATGAAAGCTTTTGTTAGTTAGAGCTGCGAAATTGTGCTACTTATCTGCTGAATAGCATGTGTGCCTCTTCTGTACTCTAATGCAAACAAATTAAAAACATCACTTTCCATTTTTTCCCCATCCCATGCCCTGAAATAAAAAAAGTCAAATAAAAACACCACTCAACAAATAATTAGCAGGATGTCGAAATACGGAGAAAAGAGCCGATCAAGTGTGTGGAAATTGGGCAGGTGCATTTTATGTGCTACTACCCACAATGCAACAAATATTGTATAATAATGTTTGGGATGACTCATTAACAGTTTCTCAACTGCTGCATTGTAGGAATGCTTCATGATTCGGTTCAAAAAATGGCCAAAGGAGCATAATGAGCTTTTAGTAGACTATTGTTTTAAAAAATAGCCATTGCCATCAATTTACAGTGATCTTTTACAGTGTGCAGTACTGTAGATGTCATGAACTGGCCAACATTTAAGCCAAAGTTTATTTTAGCCGTAAATAAACGCTAGATAACTTCCAGGGAAAGGCACTGTCACACAAAGAAAAAGGTGTACTTTGTTGTTCGGACTCTTTTACGCAGCCTCACTTAGCAGTAGCATTGTCGCACTGTCAGCCCGAGCGTAGTTAACGGCTGACAAAGTTAACTAGCAATTGTGATGTTGCCAGGTTCAGCCTCGGAGAAGTATTTCAGCACTTAAGAGCGAGTGCCATGCCCGAAAGTGTCGAGTCGAAGCCAATCCCGTCTTTGAGGGAAGTCCATTTTGTTGGAGTCGTGTAAAAGCACTTTCAGAAGTGCAGCTTGAGGCACAGGCTTTGGAAAGAGAGTTTCCCTTGACCTTTCTACACTCAAATCCTGTTTAAAGAGTTGCTCCTATGGTGAGTCAGCACCAGCAGTGGGTAGGGCAGCATGGGAAGGAAGAGCGAGTGTTTAGGACTGTGGCCGTTGTTTTGTAGTCTGGCGCAGAGTGGGCAGCGGAGGTGAGTGGCGTGCTGGGCTGCAGAACTTTGGATCAAAGGCAGAGCAGATGTGTTTTCAGTCCACCCCCCGCCCCAACTCCCACTCCGTAACGTCTTCTCCGCTCTGGACGGGACTTTGTGTTTACTCATCACCTCAGCACGCCTCAGTTGTTCCCGTTTCACAACAGCCAGCGCTGCAGCTTTCCCAAGGGACCAGAGCATACAATCTTGTCCACCTGGGCCAAGTGCAGGCCTAGAATGACACGTGGTTCTGTCCTGTTTTTCGTGTCACATGGCTGCCTTGATTGTTTTGCACAACACGAGCGCATACTGGCAGGCTTATGTTAATCCTTACAAGATGGGTGTCTCCATGAACCTCCTTGTTGAAAGCGCTATGATCTGTCTTCAGTTATTACCAAGTCCATGTCCGTGCACGTTGGTTGATTTTGTGCAGGGGCGATATGGTGAGCTTAGAGCCTTAGACAAACAGAGCATTCTTCTTCACTCGGGTGAGGGACGGAGTCAGTGGGACTCGCTTCTCTGCAGGCGATGTTATCTGCTCCGGCAGTGAAAAAAAACTTTTTTTTCTCCTCCATTATTATCTTTATTCTTGATGCCAATTTAAGCCTTTTGTATCCATGCCATGATAATTCTGCTCATAGGCATGTGAATGAAAAGCAATCATTTATTTTTCAAAAGTCCAGTTGAGTGAGGGATTAAAACATTTCAATACGGAGCTTGAGTCGTTGCGTGTGTGTTTGACAGGATCCTCCTTTGCATCTCGCCAGCTTAATGTCGTCTTCGGCAAATAAGCTTTCGTTCTTTTTCTTTTCAAAGCTTTTCTTTGAATTAACAAGCTCCAGGGGTGTGGAAGAGCCACACTAAAAGAAATAAAATGAACATTTGTTATGGCATTGTAGAAGCACATTTATTATGATGATGATGATTATTATTATATTATTATTATTATTATTATTATCTGCTTTTGTTTTCCCTCCACTTCTCCAGTTGCTGGAAACCCCTGGTGATGAACCATCGTCGGCCATCCCTTTTCCCTCTCCGACTTTCTGTCTCGATCCTTCTACCTCTCTCTCGCTCTCTCTCTATCCATCCATCCATCCATCCATTTTCTGATCCGCTTTATCCTCACAAGGGTCGCGGGGCGTGCTGGAGCCTATCCCAGCCGTCTTCTGGCAGTAAGTGGGGAACACACTGGACCGGTTGACAGCCAATCGCAGAGCACATAGAGACGAACAATCATCCGCGCTCACACTCACATCTCGGGACAATTTTGAGTGTTCAATCAGCCTGCCATGCATGTTTTTGGAATGTGGGAGGAAACCGGAGTACCCGGAGAAAACCCACGCAGGCCCGGGGAGAACATGCAAACTCCACACAGGGATGCCAGAGCTTGAATTGAACTCGGTACCTCTGCTTTGTGAGGTCGACGCGCTAACCACTGGTCCACTGGGCTGCCCCCCCCCCCTCTCTCTGTCTCGCTCCCTCTCTCTCTCTTCATCCAACATCTTTGTCTTTCCTTCCGTCTTCCACTCTTTTGAAGTTGCGCCGACACGAACAGACAGGCATCGTTCTCAGAGAACCTCCTATCGGCTTTGTGTTGATTTTTCTTTCAAGTTTATTTTCAAGCGCCGTTTATTCATAGGCAACGGATGAAAGCACGTATCAAGGCTTTGCATAGCAACTGACTACACCCACACTTTTCTCAGAATTGTTGTTGGTGGGTTGGCTGGGCATGGGTTTGTATTTGGGTCATTGTCCCCTTTCCAAAGGCAGTCCCCCGCCCACCCCCCAAATCCCCCCCACAGTGTATAACAGAACGAGCGTAAAAGACTGACCTTCAGCCTACACGTCGTGACTCAATCTCTACACAAAAGATAGTCTGTGGAACACTTCCTGTGTGAGCATTCTTGTGTTTGTGGGCAAGATCAATTGTCAGATGCGAGAAATAACTTTCCTTTGGTGAGTTTCCCCTCTTCATCGCACTTTTCACTTTGATTCTTCATTATTTTGTCCCCTTTTTTTTTTGCCCATGTGTTTCTCAACTTTGAGTCCAGCATACAACAAATAAGAATCTGTTTTTGGACACTGTCTCCATGCTCCAGTTTGCGTATTCCTTCCTCCGTTGCTTGTAACTGTCACAAATCATTTTTCCTCTGATGCGTCTGGAGAGCGGAGTCAATTTGCCAAGCCAGAGCTCACCACATTGGCTTTTCTCATCTTGGATTAATCAGTTTACCAACCACTTTATAGGATAGCAACGATCTGAAAAATAATGTTTTAACCGTTGGGTTTGAGGTCACAGAATCATATCAACATAAAATTGGATGGTCAGTGAGCATTGTGAATCTGCAAATGTGGTTTTTGTCTTTTCTGACCTTTGTTGAAAGGGTTCTGGTTTTAAATATTGTCTGTTTGCTCGATTCCCATGCCTGTGACATTTTCAGATATTCACAGTGTCCCTCGGAGCATAAATTTGAATTATCTACCAACCCGGCAGCATCTGCTTCTTTGTTATTGTTGTCGTTGTTGTTGTTGTTTTTCACAGGGAACCGTGAACCTCAGCACTGGAGCTTTCTAATCACCTCGAAATTTCACACTCAAACACACCTAGTACTTCATTACTGTTATTTGTTTTCAGTCATGTCTTATTTCACGTGTGGTGCCTTTTTAACCAATTTGATGTTCCAGGTGCTCTTCAATGTTGTCACGCTAATTTCAACTACAGGTCACAAAGTCAACCATGTTTGATATGATCGCTTTGAGAAATGAGTGACTGATTATTATGTCACAAAGACTTGATCTTAGTTTCCTCTGATGCTGTGTACGCGGCGGCAATATACGGTGAACTATTTGAAATGTAGACTCTTCAAATTCAACAAATGTAATGGACTCCTTCACAATCCAGGCTTTGGGCTTTGACTTGATCTAATTGTGTTCTGATTTTTTTTTTTATGTGTTCTGTTGAATGTTGTCCAACACTGCTAGATGACAGCTGTCTGCAGCAGAGCCAAATCTTTCCCAAGGATGCCAGGGATAATATTTTTTGTTTACACGGATTTTGTTTGTCCTCTCTAGACCGAGCTGAGTGAACAAAGCAGATCCGAATATTTTTCCAGAGACGGAGAAATCCAAGAGTCTTTCAACTGCGCCACAAAAATAAAGAAGACCGTGCTTCAAAAGATGTAAGTATGATCTAATTCAGAACTTTCCGACCTCTCCAGTCAGACAGGATGCTCGAGTATCTGCTTGTCTTGTCCAGAGCCCAAAACTGTAATGTCCAGCAAGAGCACCGGTTTCCCATTGTGGGGGAGCAGCAAATTGAGCAAAGAAGCAGCATTGAAGACCAAAGCGACAAATGCGATGGTCCCCACTCATACTCGAGTTCATTCCTAAGTGTCTGTAGTGCTGTAAGCGCCGCCCCTCAGAACATCGGGCAACAGGCACCATGCTCCAATGCTGTGACTCAAGACCAAGGCCTGACCTATAAACTGACTAAAACTGACGGTTGTTCTCCAGACAGCAGGAAGCCCAACATGACCTCGGTGGGTTTGTGCCCGCGTGAAATCAGTCCAGGAACCAGACGTAGCAAGAGGGGTAAACCCAGCGATTCAGAAGACCCTCGCCCGCTCAAGGCCAAGAGGACGGGCCTCTGCAGACCTCCAGCCACAATGCAAACTGACCCCAGTGCACGCTTCACGCAAACATCCGAACACGACCCTCTTCCTCTGCCACCCCATCCTCTAGACGAAACCAAGGCAGAGTCCAAGGCTTTCCCAGTCTCCGAGTACACGAAAACCACAGTGGAAGTAGAGCTGCTTACTCCAGGGAAACGGGACCGTAGGCTCCCCCTCACAAGCAATAACACAGCACAGACGAACCAAAACAGGCCGGCCGCAAGTCGGAGGGGCCTATCTGTCAAGCTTGCATCCTCGGGCTCCTCTATTAGTTCCAGATCCACAGGCGGTGAGGAGGGAAGTGAAAATGTGCCCAGAACCTCGAGATTACGGCGACTGAAGAGGTCCTGAGGGGAAACGAGGAGCTACAGTAAAAATGCCTGACGCCATCCAGATCGAAACAAAATTTTGTCAAGCCCAGTCATCTGCCACCAGCCTGCCTCCCACCCTCGCAATTGTACACACAAACACACACACACACACACACACACACGGCCTTTTACTACAATTACTATTCTTTTCACACAAAGCCGCACATGCGGATCCAGTACAGAGCACATAATTGATACATGAGCGTTTTGAGTTATGTTTTGTCAAATACTTGAAACAGACTTCGCCTCCACCCATAAGTAGTGGTGGTCAGGAGAGGCTTGCAAATGAAAGTCAAAAACCCTTAATTGGAGTTTAGACTCGGGTTTTGTGTTAAAGATTGGGGATTTCAGACAGCCAGGAGCCATGCAGTACGTCATGGCTTTTAGCCTGAAGTACTGTGGCTCCCATGTGTCTGTAAATTGTCCACTTTCCCTGCTCGAGCTCTGCTTTGATTGATTGCTGTTTCCAGATTTATTTCATCTGTTTGTTTTTTCTTCTTCTTTTTTAATGGTATTTTATTTTTTAATTCTTAGAGCATTTTCATTCATACATGATTCCCATTCATACTTATTCCTGTACTTAAGATTCCAAAGACATGAAATAAACTGTATCGCAAACAACGTGCCCAGACCTTTCACTATTACTGAATTATGTTTTCTTTTTTAAATTTTTTTTTATTTGGGTGCCCATCAATTGAAAAATTAGCTGTCGTACCAAAGCGTTTGGCACTCGAGCTCCATCAAGAGATCAAGATCCACGGTCCGTGCCAGCTGAGCATCTGTCAACAGCCACTCGTCTCCAAAGAGTTCGAAGTAACGACAGTCCAATTGCCACTCCTAACGCAATTGAAAACGTACAACGCTCTACTTGATGACAAGTCACCCTATAATATACTCTTTTAATAAACCTCTTGGTTTTACTGGACAGACATTTTATGATCTGGATAAATCCGTCTTTTCCTGGGGGAAAAACAAAGCAAAACCAAAAAAATAAATAAAACAACCCACCATCTTTGACAGACACATAAATTGCCCGCTTGTCATTGGAAAACAACCATGAAAATATATGATCGAGATCTGTTCAATGTCTCGCTCACACGTTCCAGAAGCCTGAAGCTCAGAGCGCATTGACAGTGAAAGTCTGCCCAACACTAACCATCAGATCAGTGGTTGCTTCCTCAGAAGGCGCCGATGTAATTGGAACCGAAGAACATAGAGCGGCCAAATCTTTGGTAGGAAGAGCAAATGTTTTAAGAATTTTTTTGTTTTAAGTGTTTGACACTTTTATGTTTTAAGTTGTTCTGAAGAGGTGGTAAGAATCTCTCACATTGGCTTTAATTTTATTTCATTTAAAACAAGAATCTGCAGAAGCGTAAAAACTCGCCAAACCCTCTCAAGCTTGCGAGTCTGACAGGTTTAATTAAATCAAGATGACAAAGTCACCGTTGTTAAAGAATTATATTCACAAGTGGCATGTAATGTAATGTCTTAGAACAAAATAAGACCACTACAAAATCCTGGTTTTGCCATTTAGGTTTCGATATTTTATACTACAGGGATATGATGCAGCACCATTTCAAGTCTTAATTAACCAACCTGTCAACTTTTCGGAGCGCCAATCCGTATAAACTACCAAAAAAAATCCTTATAACACACCAAAGCATTTTATATGTCAAAATAACGGCAGAAAAAAACCCATGAAATTTTCAATATTTATTGTAGATCTCCATAATACAATGTCTGGTTAATGTCTAATCATCATTCTACTTAGTGGCATTACTGTCTTCAGAGTTGTATTCCTGCATTACTTTTTTCACCAACTCCAAATGATTTGGAGTTGGTGAAAAAAAAAACGGAAATTTTCAGAATCCGTATGATGTGAGATACGGCCATATACGTAAGATTCACCACAAAATCCGTACGAACTTTGGCTAAACCGTATGAGTTGACAGGTATGAATTAAAACGGTTAATATGGGACTGACATCATACCAATTTTTTAAGGAGAGTTCAGAATTGAGCGACCCTGTTTTACAACCGCAGCTTTCACGCATCTGAGCATTTTCCCAAGTAATCCGTCACCTTGCTGCTGGGTGACTTTACGCCACTCCTGTTCCAAACATTTAAGCAGCTTGACTGATGGATGGTTTTCATCACATTCAAGTGATTGGGCTGAGGCGGTCCTCCTGACCTGGTTGTGTGACTACGCGTGTTGTCTTGCTTCAGAGAACAATCCCAAGTAAGGGAACGTTGACAAAAATAGGAAGCCCGTTTTCCTCCAGGGCAATTTGTACGTGGGTTTGTTCAATAGAATTCTGCTGAATGCTCAAAATTCCAACAGGTCAGAGATCCTCCAACTAATTTTACAGTCCGCGTGAGACATTGCGGTTTTCTGCAATGGAAGGAATGGCTGCCACATATGTTGATATGCTGATTTAGAAAACTTCGGGAGTGTAGGCTACATTTTTTTTTTCCAGCGCTGTGAATGTATTCAAACCCCAAATCCTCGAGAGACACTCATCACACGCCCTCTAGAACAAAGGCATCTTTAATTCTCTTTTCATACAAAATATTTAATAAATACAACTTTCAAAAATATATTGCCAGATCAACACATTGTTCTCAAGTTCAAACAAGTCAAAAATGTTGCCATGATCTCAACAGGGTTAACAAATGAGATAAACATGTTTGTCTTGATAGTCTCATTAAAGAACTGTGCTCAGAAACGATGCAAACAAAAACTTTTGTCAAGAGAGGCAGTGTATTTCACGTGGTTCCACAGTGTTCCCATCGCCAATCTACTCTTCAAGTACTCACAGTCTAGCTTATGATATCATGCTGACTCATGCGGATGGGAATCCTCGCTCGTCGTAGTCGCGCGACCTGCCTCGTCACGTTGGTGGATCTCGACAGCCGTTGAAATGTGTGAGTGAAACTTGTTGGCCGCTTTCGGACATTTTTGCTTCCCTTACCGTCTGATGGCAAGCAATATGTCTGCCACCTTGTCCATCCCACGCATCAAGTAGCCTTTATTTATCCACACTTGCCTTCAGTCAATGTCCTGGCAACAAATGAATGAAATATCAAATGTGTAAAAAATTACCACAAAAAAAAAAAGCCGTAGGCCAAAATGTGCCCACAATTTGCCTCTGAAATTCTGGCGTTTGGCTTCTTAGAACGCATTGGAGGAAACGGTCATCGAAAAAAATGATGGTAAGCTTCCACAGCTAGCAAAACCTTCAAACTAGACAGAACATATAAATAAAAAGGAATGATATCTTAAGGCTCTTGATTATTAAATTAATAAATCAAATATACACAATGATTAATAAAAAAAATGTACATATCTACATATTCTAAATCAACACATAAATTCTTCATATTGGCAGCAATTGCTGACATTAAACCCACCCCGTCCCCCGATCCAAACCTCCCCCTCCCCCAAAATAAAAATAAATAATAAAGTTGATTTTTTTTTCCTCATTCGACAGTGGTGAAGTCTAACGCTGAAAAAGGCACTTTCTCCAAAAACGAATTCAAAAAGCACACCACTAAAATGATTAGCTCTAGTGCTGAACGCAACAGGGTTGTTTGAGTCGTTGTACAACAATTACAACAGGAGCCCATTCCATGTGTCCACTAATTAAAAAAAAAAACAAAGACGAAAGGGGCCAGGCGGGGGAGGCTGGGGGCGGGACCGAAATGTCGTGGAGTAAACTTAACATTCTACAGTGAAATGTATACCAGTGCCTTGTGTTTCCAGCCAACCAAAGCATCCGTCACTGCCAGTGTAAGCCAGCTTGTCAAAATTTAAATTAACACGGGCAACATAGGAAAATACTGCGGGGCTACGAATGACATGCCAGTTTACCAACTAGGCATGCCAAAGCTCCCCTGGTTCACCCACCACTGGGGTGCGAAGATGTTTAAGGCTTGGTTGCACAGCAACACAGCTGTCCGCTATACTATGTAGTCCATTCTGTTTATGCTGTTTGCCGTCTCCAAGTCTCTGTTGTCCTGTTTATTCGTCCAATTTGGGTGTTTGGGTGTGGAGTTGGGGCTGGAGATCTTCTCGTCCCGCTCCACTAGCGTGTATGCCGGCTGTTTGGCAAAGCGGCCCTTCTGGAGGTGCCTCTCCTTGTCGTCCTCGTCCCCCTCAGGGTGATTTGTCCTTATATTGGCAATGATGGAGTTCTTGTTTTCGTAGTCTTTGATGGCCACGGAAAGGCCCACGTGCTTCTCGATGGGGTTCTTGATCTGGTTGAGTTGCTCGCGCACGTTGTTGGTGGTGTTGTCCTCCGAGCCGGCGGCCGGCGCGCCGGCACCGCCGCCGGGGTTGCTCTGTTTCCGCCGGCGACGCATGCACCACAGCAAGAGGGAGATGAGCACGAGGACCCAGAGGACAATGAAGACTGAGCTGAGGAGGGGCACCAGGTAGTCTGGAGACACAAGAAATTTAACGGTCAGCCAGAGATCCAAAAGTGAAAAAGGATAACGGGGCTTTTAACGTATTACTGCTCCCGCCAGCGCAACCTGACCCCGGAGCCGTGAGCGGGGGAGGGGGCTCTCTTAGCTGTCAGTCTGTTGATGAATGGCGGACATGTGGGAGTCTTACGAGCCCGGCCAACGCAACGCCGCAAATCCGAGCAGCTCTGTGCTTTCCAACCATATTTTGGACTACATACTTTTCAAACTCAATTACACCTGACATGACTTAGTAGTCAAGCGGCAGGAATGTGGTGCTGCTGCAGCCCCGTTTCATTTTAAACACAAGTGCGTGCACGCCTGTCAAAAACCTTACTTGGGGCTTGCATGCGTTTTTGCTGGTGGTTCGTACCAGTTTTGCTGGGACTTGGTACGCGCACCTCCACGATGGAGGCGATGATGGTGTTGTTCCCGTTGCGTTTGCTGACCAGATCGATTATCCGTTCGGTGATCTCTTTTATGGGGCTCCCGTCCAAGCGATGGTCTTCTGTCGACTACATGTGCAGAGAAAATATTAAAAAATAAATAAATAAATAAATAAATAAGAATTAGAATTAGGTTTCACTTAACAAACTGATGGCACAACACATTTCACATATGAAAACGGCACACAGATGCTGCGTGCTGTCAATCAAATACGACTCAGCTTTAACTTTGACGACAAGTGGGAGGAGCTACTCACGATGCAGACATGGATCTCGTTGCTGGCCGAGAATGACGGGTCACAGGTTATGGACACGGAATGCTCCAAGGAGAAATTCTTGACTACGTACAAGCGCCTCAGTTGGTTACACACATTCTCCACCGTCAAGCTCTGCACACCCTGGGGAATAAAATGAGCCACATGTTAATGTAAACAGAAAGCAGAGGGCTCACCAGGAAGTGGAAGGGGGGTAAAAAGGGAAGAGCTCGACAAATGTTTTTGCAAGTATGTATTACGATCTAGCTGGTTGAGATTGGAGACCACAAATTTACAGTATGCGTGAGCCTCGATCTGCTGTCATGCTTGTGAGTGATGATCCCATGTGGCCAAAGTCGCCCAAGTTCCTCTTCAATCCATGTGGTTCCTGAAACTAATCTCAGTGAGTGGGTGTGTTGAGTGGATTGGCACGAGTCCCAAAATCCAATTCAGCGCTAACAGAACACCCTCGTCCGACCCAAATACAAAAGAGGGATCCCAACTCACTCTCGTCAAGATGTCCTTGTTGAAGGTGAAGGTGATGTTGGCGCAGCTATTGTCCTGGTAACTGGAGCTGGGGTGACATTTGGGTGTTGGCGGGAGAGGGTTGGAGCGCCAGCACTCCCCTAGTCCGAGGCACGGCTTGACGAAACAGTGGCCCTCCCTGATGGGGAGGCAGCTCTGGCCTGAAGGACACCCGCCTCGAACTGTGGCACCAAGATGGCAAGTCATTGGACCGCACCACATCTGTAAAAAATAGAATGACACTGGATGACGCAATTCCAGTCAAGTTAGGTATAAACCAAAACGTTATCTGACAGTCACCTTTTTTTTTTTTGCTTTCCACGCAGTCTCCCACATCACTTCCCCTTATGCGTGCTTCATGTTACATTTAAATCAATATTGGAAAGAGTGGTAAACTTATAAACTTGATAATTGCTTATAGGGTTAATCGATTCTCATTAAATTCTCTATGTTCAAGGGGGGGGGGGGTCTGAAAAAATATAGTGTCAGTGGGTGTAAAGTATATTTCCGATCATGACGTAAATACTTTTCTCCATAATTTAAAAAAAGGGTTTCGAAAAATAGATATATTTTCCGATATCTATCTATGCCCCCGCCCCCTCTGTGGGTTGGGGGCCGCTCTAGATGACTTTCACCCCATGATGTATTTCCTCTTGAGAGGAAAATGTCACCATTGTTTCATTAAATGCTTAGATGGGAATGAGAACGCCACTTCAGGCCTTGTCCGTTATCATATGACTCATCCTCCTCCAGTGCGAGGGTGGGAGATGTGAAACTGGCACATGACCAGTGCCATTGTGTTTCCTCTCAAAACAAACGACATCATCGCAGTCGAGAATGTGACACCGCCGAGTGAAGCTGCTCCACATGACTGAATGTGAGAGGCCCGACCTAAGATCTTTTTCTGCTGCCTCACACCCGCTCTGAGTCTGCTTCTAATCCTGTCATTGTTCACGCACACGTTCTCCCAATAGACAACATTAGCACTCGGTGACACGTGCGCGGTCCGTGCCTCACATACCTTTGTGCATACGACTTTCCCGTTGGAACAGTGGCAAGTGTTGCAGTCTTCATCCCATTTGACCCCATCGGAGATCACGTGACCATTAACTGAGCAGGCTTTTCTTGACACTGTGATGAAACAAAGTGCATAATAAAAATGTGGCACGGGTGCAGCGCAGATTTGAATGAGTTGGATGAGTCTGTTATTTTGAAAGAAGAAAGTACCTTCTTGACAGTGTGACCCACTTCTGTCGCTCGGGCACAGACATCGGTAGCCGTTAATTTCATCGACGCAGGTCGAGCCGAAGGAGCATGGGGAGGACTGGCATTCGTTGATATCTGCAGCAAGGAAAAAAAAAGAAAAGGCTACTTAACAAAATAAAGAATGTAAACACTGGGTGTAATCGGTCAGCAAACAACTAATCTCTGGCAAAGTTCACTGAGGCCGTGTGGCATTTAAACAGCACAACACAATAGCTAATTAAATTAACTATTAATTGCTATTATTAATTGCATTAACTGGGCTCTGAGTCCCCCACTCCCTCACCTTATTCGACTTTAAAAGCAGCATCACTCGCAAGTATGCAGGAGTTACAGGCTGGACTTAACGGAACAAAGGGTTCGCAAAGGGAAAGAATGTGGCCATCTGAAAGCTTTTAAGAGGGAAAACAATCTGTGTAATCAGTGTCAGAGAGCATGGCTGATTAGCTGTTGGCACACTAAGCCGCTTTCCCCTGGGGACAGCAGTGGGGCCTGGAGGAGTGACACTGAAATGGCTCGGCCTAGCCCGTAGTCCAACGCCCAGATAATTGGCTGGCGAGACCCGCCGTTTCGAGCGGGCCCGCCGACCGCCCGTGCTCGACGTGACAGCTCAAACGTGGATCAGGGGCCAGCGACACTGGCGAGGTGGGTGGATGCGGAGCTTAACTCGTTCACTCCCAATGACGTTTTTAAACGTCTTTTCAGACTTGGTCCAGAATTGGCTGGTACTGAATGAGTTAATACTCACTGATCCGACAGTCTGGACCTGCAAAGCCTGGGGCGCACTCGCAGCGGTACCAGTTTTCTCCGTCAACGCAGGTTCCACTGTTGTAGCTGGAAAAGGAGAGGACGTTTTTTGGGTTTTGTTTTGTTTTGTTTTTTTTACACACACACCATTTTCCTCTTTTCCCGATGTTAAACAAGTCATTACAAGAGTTTTTAGTGCAGTTCAAGATCCAAACTGTGGTTATATTACCCTAATATAAGCTTTTACAATTGACCAGTTACAACTAGGAAAATGTTCGGTTGTCTTTTACAGTCGGAGAGGTACACATCATACATGCATCATATTTGATTAACAACAACTGCACTGGGTTTCATTCGATGCAACTAGTCATAAATGGTGCCAGTCGGTGTATGGTACTTGAACGAAAGTTGACCACCTTCTACCTTCCACCTGGCATCATCCGCTAATGCAAAGGTGTCAAAGTCAAGGCCCGGGGGCCAGATCTGGTCCACCATGTCATTTTATGTGGCCCGCAAAAGCAAATTGTCCGTGTCAACTTACATGATCCTTGCTTAAATCGCAAATTGTCATACATAATAAATAACAGTGACATTTTGCAATCATTTTGTTGCCGTTTTTACTCATTTGAGCAATAATTGAACAAATACCTGACTGATTTCAAAACTAGTGAGCCATCATTTTTTGGTGTACAAGTAATAATACGATGTGTTGATTAAACATTTATTCGATAACACTGTCTTTATGGCCCTCCAAGGCAAGATGTAACTCCAAAGAGGCCCACGACAAAAATGAGTTTGACCCCCCTGCGCTAACATTTGTGACTGAAGCTATCGACAGCACGTGCAGTAACCGTTGTGTTAAGCTCCACCCATTCACACCTACGAGCAATTTTGTGTATACAGTACACTTTGATCTGTATCCAGCTTCAACTTACCATGGGTGTGGACTGCAGTCGTTGGTGTCTGAAAGAGAGAGCAAAACGTAATGAGCGCATATGCACGTGAGGGTGTTTGGTACACATAATGGCAAAGAGCATGTCCGGGCTCCTACACCGCCCAATGGTTTCGTCTTATTAACCACACAGTTTAGGGATCACTCCTCCCTTCCACCACCATCACCACAACAACTCCACACACCCAAATTCACAACCGCACTCTCCCCCGCCTCCTTTTGTTTTTTTTCCTCAAATGTCGGGGAATTTCTGTTTTGGAGTGCATGAGCTGAGGGGCAGGGCGGCCGGTGAAAGAGAGCAGGGCTGCAGAACAAGCAGACATGTCACTGTTTGGACAGGAATGCAACAAGAAGAAGGAAGGTGAGGGGGGGTGATTTGGACAAGGGGGAGAAACATCTGTCTCCACTTTCCGAAGGTTGAGCTCCTTTCTCTCCTTCCTCTTTCTAGTCTCATGGCCGGCAGCAGCCATGTTTTTTATTGACATAAACGCCATAAACAACGTACAGCTCTTTGGGGTTTCTCCATGCAGGTGTTTTGCATGCCAATTCCACATTATTACAATCCGGATATTTCGGATTGACGTGATTGCCATTGAATTTTGCTCGTCGTTCAAACACTCATGACATCATACAAAAATAAATAAATAGACTTCCACAACATCCCAATTATACATCCGAAAATTTTAACAGTTATCGCTTTATTCTTGTTCATTTGAATTAATTTGATACTTGATTTACGAGGTCAGAAGCTGGGCAAGAAAATTTTCATCCGGATTTAATTAATCAATTTCAGTTTAACATGGAAAATCTCATTTCACTTGTTAAGTCACTTTGCTCCGAAATTCTATACACACCATAATAAAAACGTGAATTTTGAGATTTGTACAAATGCATTTAAAAAAAAAGAAGAAATCACATCATTCATCTTAAATGGACTCCACTTGCTGCAAATTCAACTGAGCGGGGGCGTGATTTGAAAAGGCATACAACTGTCTAAATCACTTATAGTTGAAGAAAACTAATCTAATAGCTAAAATTGAAGAAACACTTTTGTTCACATCATACATGAATTAAAACTGAATGTGCTTTTCAAAAAATGAACACTAAAACTACTTCTTCAGTTTATAAAACCAACTATAATAAATATAGCAAAAATGTTTTCATTTTTGTCTCTAATATCATACATGAGCATTTTGGGTTCACTTTAAACTTAGTTATTTTGGTATTGACGTACATCTGTACATAAGAATAAACGTCAAACATTTGTTTGAGAGTTGCAATTCACTTTATCATACAGTCATACAATACTGACTTTTTTTTTTCTTTTTCTCTTTTCACAAAGGCCCCCCCCCCACACACACACAAAGCATTTTTGGAAAAAAAAACAACAACACACATGCTCTAAAAACTAATAGCAACTGAATAATATACATTATATACTGAATATACATATACACACATATAGTGTATTTTTCTTCTCAACGAAATTAAAATGAACCAAAATGAAAAATCCCAAACCATTAGAACTCTGGACTAAATTACTCTTTCTTCTGATGCCTGAACCGAGAGATCGCGAAAGAAGGACCTTAGTCAGGGAGGTGACCCAGAATCCAATGGTCACTCTGTCAGAGCTCCAGCATTCCTCTGTGGAAAGAAGAGAAGCTTCCAAAAGGACAGCCACCTCCGCAGCAATCCACCATTCAGGCCTGTATGCTCGTGTGGCCAGACCCAAGCCACTTCCTTCGTAAAAGGCTCACGCAGCTCGCCTGATGCTCGCTTGCCCAAAGGCATCGGCGGACATTGAGAGATCAAATTCACTGCTCTGATCAGACAAAGAGAGCACTCTGTGGTATGAATGCTAGATGTTGGGCTCAGAGGAAACAAGACACCGCTCATCACCTGGCCGATACCACCCCGACAGTGAAGCACGGCGGTAGCAGCCTCATGCTGTGGGCAATTTTTTCCAGTGGTAGGGAAATAGTAATCTACTTGAGGATTGAGGGAAAGAGAACCTTGGACTCAGATGACCAAATCAAATCATCTGTCAGCAGGACAATGACCCAAACGCACAGCCGAGCTCTCAAAAGGCGTAATTTAAGGTCTTGTCAATGTCCTTGCGTGACCCAGCTCGAGACAAAACTTGAATGTGAGTGAACATCTCAGGAGAGATCTGAAAATGTTTGCACCAAAGTTCCCTATCTCACCCGATGGAGCTTGAAAGGTGCTACACAAAGAGCAACGATCGACACTGCCCAAACATAGGTGTGCCCAGCTTGTCATATTCAAAAATACTTGCACGACTGCCAAAGGTGCACTAACAAAGCATTGAGCAAAGGCTGTCGAAAACATCCGCACACTGGATTTTTCTTGGTTTCGTCTTTGCGTTCTTTCATTTGTTTGGTTTTATATTTTTCTCAGTCCCCCTCCCTCCCCTTTTGTCTCTTTGTTGTTGTCGCCCTTTGCAGTTTGCTGGTTTTGCTTTTTGTTGGACCAACCGCTTGTCCGCCGAAACAACTTTGATTGCATAAACGGGAGTAAAATAGTTCATCGA